>NC_140084.1:2500-1202500 GCF_964194135.1 Talpa europaea | reverse complement strand
GAGCAGACCTGTGGGGGCCGGTCACGGCAAAGCCAGGGCTTTGCCAGGGGAGCCCGCAGAACCCGCAGCTGCCTGGGAGGGGCTGGCTCTGTCCCCGCCCCACCCCCCGCACACGCGGGGGCAGCCCCCAAGCCTCGGCCCGGCCGGGGGGCACACCGTGTGCGTCTGGCTTCCAGCGAGAAGGGAGCGGGAGAGGCTTTTATAGAAAGACCTGCTGACCGAGGGGATGGGCCAATTCAAAGGCTGCCCAGAGCGGTGCTGACAGGCCTGCGTCGGCCCGGGAAGACCCGCTCCCCCGCTCCCAGTGACCCCACCAGCTCCGGAGTCCCCAGGGCGGCCCCTGCTCGCCTTCCAGCGCCTTGTGCTGGATCCAGCCATTCACTCGCTCATCCACCTGCTGTGTGTTGGGTGCCTACTGTGCGCCACCGCTGTGCTCCCCAGGAGACAGACACAGGCCACAGGAGCTCCGCGGAGGGACATGGTGGAGGGCCCTGCACGCGCGAGGGCCAGGAGGGGGTGGTTGCCGGCGGCGAGTCTCAGCTGTGGTGTTACCAGAGCTAACGCCTGAGACCTTCCCTCCTGGTTGCAAAATGGCGGCCCCCGTTCCAGATGGGACTTGTGCGTTCCAGAAAGAGCAGGAGCAGGAGGTGCCAGCCAGCTGGCGCCATTGCTCCCTCCCCATCACTAGGAAGGCAGGAGCTTTCCAGACGTCTCCCTCTGCCTCGTAGTCTCAGGCTCGGGTCCTGGGCCTCCTGGCTGTGTGGGGCCTGCAGCGTGGGCAGCCTGTCAGACGCGAGGGCCGCGGCAGGCCCCACGGCAGCCTGGGCTGGGCGCTGGTGGCGCGGGGACACCAATGCCAGAGCGCCTTTTAAATGGCCGAACCCAAGTTCCCAGAGACCTCTGAGCTGCGCAGATGGGGTCCAGCTCTGTCTGCCAGGCCTTGGCAGCCTTCTGGCCCCCCATTCTTGTGGCTGACACTTCTCAGGCCGGGCGCCCTTGGAGGCCCGGTGTCGCCTCACCCCGGAGTCGCCTGCCCTCCCTGCACCTTTGTCAATGTTTTCTTGACCACGCACGCCCGGCCTGCCGCTGGTCTGCAGCGCAGGTACGTTAAGATGCTCTGGCTGTGCCGCCGCTGTGCCGGGTGACCGCGGGTGGGGAGCATGTGGGGGCCAGGCCGGGTCTGTCTCGAGAAATCAGATCTCCCTCCAGGCGTGATGGAGCGTCCCTGACGCCAACTGCTGACAAGATTCCAGAGAGCCGGCTGCTGGACTCCGGCACGCCAACAGCTGTTCGCCGAGATGAGTGTTTCAGTCCCCGATTTTGTGCCACCGAGACCCAAGGTCCAGGGGTGGGTGGGCACTGCCATGCCTGCGCCTGAGCGGGGAGGGCTCCCGGCCCCGCGGCGCGTCCCCTGGCCTGCCCGTGCGGCACCGGCTCCTCCCGGAGCGCCTCAGGCGGGAGCTCAGCCTGCCACTCCCCCGCAGCCCGCATCCGCCACGGGGGACTTTGAGTGCCCGGGGCTCGAGGGAGCAGAGGCGGCCGAGGCCGGAGCTCGCAGACGCGCAGGCAGCACGCGCAGACGGGGGCGGGCGGGGGCCTCCGGGACGACGTGCTTTCCAGTCCCTCAAGGAACATCATCTTGTCAGAGACATTAACCTCGGGCCTCCGCTGTTATATATTTGCTTTTATTGTTTTCCTCCTGGACGCGACCCGTCGAGAGACACCCGGCAGCCGAGCAGGGTCGCGGGTCAAGAAAACATAGATTTTCAAGGTGGCTGAACGGCTGTCTGGGGAGCGCACGCCAATTACGGAAACACACACTGCTCTGAGAACGTCCTGTGTGATTTGGGGGGAAAATGTATGAAAACTGCAACATTAGTAGCCATTTCATAGTTTTGCTGCACTTGAGACAGCCCGGAAGAAATGCCGGCTCTGGGTGGCTTTTCTTGGAAGGAGCCTCCGCGCCTCCCCCGGCAGCAGCTGTCGAGGCTCTGGGCGCGTCTGTCCCCCCAGCCTAGGCCCCTCTGCAGGGCTGCGGCCCCCACTGGCCAGGTCATGGAGTTGCCCTGTCTCCTGTGGGGATCTCAGTGTTCTCCCCAGTGTGGCTTTCAGGCCGTCCCCTTCCTTGGGAGAGCTGAGTGGGGAGATTCTGGATGCCGGAGAAAAGCGCCGCCTGCCACTGACGGTCTCCACCGCTGGGACGGCTCGGGTCTGGACCTCGCCCACTGCCTTCTCAGTGTCCGGTGGAGGTCAGCGCAGGCATTACTCCGAGCGTGTGCCTGGGGGTCGGTTACCTGTCAGGGTCACAGCTCTCAGAAACAGGCCACAGCCCCCCTGAAGCTGAGAGGCGAGATAACTCCCCAGGAGCTGCTGCTTGCAGATGGAATTTGACCCCACGTCTGTCCGGCCCCAAAGCTGGGTGTCACGTGGCCTTTCACTGCCTCACTGTGCTTAGCAAGGAGCTCCTCGCTCTCTGGAAATTGTCTGTGTGACAGGCCAGGAGGGTCTGTGAGGGGTGGAACCCCAGGGCTGGGCACTGCCAGGTCACAGCCACGCCCTGCTCCTGCAGGAGGTCATGTCCAGTCCCGGCCACACTCCTCCCTGCAGCCCTCTTCAGAGCTTCAGACAGGTCGCTCAGGGCTCTCGGTTGTCACTCACCCCAACAGCGCCAGGGTGAGCTCCCTCCCTTCCTTGTAAAGGCTGGCCTCATACCCCATAAGCTGGGAGACAAAATAAGCAGCAGGGCCTCCCTGGTGGCGCAAGGAGTTAAGATGCAACCTATGAAGCTGCAGCCTCTGCAGCACGAGTTCGATCCCCAGCCGGCCAGAGAGCTACCCACATGGCGCAGCAGACCCCTCCTGTCTCCCCGCTGCTCCCCTCAGCAGTGGATTTCAGTAGAGCTGCCTGTTCTGCTCCCCACTGTCTCTGGGGAGTCCTCTCACCTCCCACACCTCTGGCCTGCACCCCAGCTCTTGTATGTATGAATAAATAAAAGAAAATCTTTCAAAAAAAAAAAGCAGCAATTAAGTCTACAGAAGAACCTCCCTCAAGAAGTCTGTGCAGGAATCCGCCTCCTGGTCCTGCTTCCCCTGCCCCGCCTCCCTTCCTTCTCGGCGGCCTCAGTGGTTGGAATATCCCTCCTTGGAGCGTTGGTGGAATCTCGGTGGACAAAATAAAGCCTCTAAGGTCATCAGAGCCCTGGTTAGGAAAGATTCCCAGCCTCGTTGCTCTTGTTCAGACACAGCTCCTGGAACCTTTGATCGGCTGTAAGTGCAGATTTGATCAGCCCTTCTGGAAGGCGATTTAGCAAGAGCTACCAACATACTACAAGAATGAATAAACAGTGGCTTGAATTCCCTGCTGTTAGGGATTTACAGAAAGGAAATAATTAAGGATGTGTGCGGAGGTTAACTCTGAGATGTCCGCCGCGGCGATGTCTCTCTAGACTTCAGCACCGAGGGGTTCGGGTAAACGCCGCCCTGCTCCTGGGAGCCGCACAGAGCTGATGGCGGATGAGGTCGACCGAGCCAGGGAGCGGCTGTGGCAGAGCCGTGGGGTCCTGCTCTCACAGGCTCGGGATGCCAGCTTCCGGGCGGTGGTCAGCCAGGCTCGGCTCCACGGCGGGACACGAGGCCTGCGCCTGGCCACAGCCCCCGAGGGCACGCCGCGTGCCTGCACCCCCAGCAGGCCCTGCCGCGGGGCGGTTTCGGTTTCTGTAGATCTCAGGTCCCCGCCCTCGGAGCAGCCATGCGGTGACTGTGCGGTGTGCACAGGTGGCCACAGCTCTCTCCTGCTGGCGGCTCGAAGGCTGATTTTCAAAGTACAGCATGGGGAGGTGAGGAACCCCATCCTCACAGAGCCTAAATGGAGGTGGGGCGGTGATAATAAAGTAAATAGGACAAGCCAGGAGGATGCCGGTCGGTGGTGATGGGTTCACAGTCAAGTTAATGAGGAAGGGAGAGGGAAGGCCAGAGGGGGTCATTTTAAATAGGATGGTCAGCAGGGCTGCCTGGCCCAGACCCCTGGCCTCTGGCTTCCTGCTGGGACCTCCCAGGGGAGGGCTGCTTCCCCACTCCCTCCTGCTTCCTCTGGAGGTGGCTGTGCCCCCCACGGCGAGAGCTTCATGGGTATTGCTCTCAGCAAGACTGTCCCTTCCCCTTGGCCCACCAGCCTCAGGAGCTGACATGCCTCCCCGCTGTTAGTGCCCAGCACCCCAACCTCCTGTCCCCTGTTCCTCCATCTCCCTCCTGCTGGCCCTGAGCAGGGGAGACCCGCAGCAAAAGACTCCGGGCCAGAGTTCTCAGTTCTAGGCACCGGGCAACAAGTGCAAAGGCCCTGGGGCTGTGTGCCTGGCACATTCTCGGACCGCGAGAGGTAGGCATGGGGGAGCGGGGTGCCCGGGGCTCTGAATGGGTACAGCCCAACTGTCTGGTGTGAGACGGCTGCGAAGACTTGGCAGAAGACAGAACTCAGGGGGGACAGTGAGGCCCGGGCAGCCCCCGGGGGAGCGAGTCCAGCCTCGCTCAGCTGTCTGCGGGTTAAATGAGGCGTGCGTGCGCTGAGGCCCGTTCTCAGGGCCGACACGGTAGGGACTGGGGACGAGAGGCTCCGGAGGAGGTGGGGGCCTGTGGCGTGACAGAGGATTCGGAGGAAGAGGGAGCTGTGCTCCGGCTCCGCGCGGGTCCACGGTGTGAGGGCCTACAGGCGCCTTCCTGCGCCCGCTCTGCTCCCCACGGCAGCCTCTTCCTGGCCAGCAGAGCAGGGGGAGGAGAGACCAGCTGAGCTGGGGCCCGGGAGAGCAGACTCGGAGGCGGAAGCACACGTGGAGGCTGGCGGGGCCCGCCCAGAGCCACGTCCCCGGCGGGCGATGGTTCGGTCTGTGGAACTGGGAGCGCTTGCTGGAACCTGTGCTGTCCTGAGTGGGGGCCGGTCCCTGGGGGTGTCTGCCACTCCCTCTGGGCAGTCCTCGGAAAGGGGACCCTCCCTTGGTGGTAGCCTGTCCCTCTGGCCCACATCCGTGCAGAGGGACCCAGTTGTGAGCTGTCACCCAGTGCCCAGTGGGGGTGCCCCCCTCCGGAGGGCCAGGTCCCTCGGGAGCCTTTGCTGCAGGGACATGCTTAGCCACAGGGGGGCTAATGCAGGCTAATGCGCCCGCACTCAAGTGCTCCCCACGCGGCTGGCTGCCCTCCATGGGGCCTGGTTCCCCTGGACGGGCCTCAGTGCAGCCTCTCGGGTCCCCGCACATCACGACTGGGTTCCCAACGCCAAGCCCCACGGGACCGCGTGGAAGCTGTGTCTCCTCGCAGCTCGCCAAGCCCCTGCTGTCGTCACGGCCGCTGTCACACTCGCCGACAGAGTGGCCCCTGACTCATTTTTCCCTGCATGATTTCCTGGTTTCCTCCTTGCCGTGACTGGACTCTGCGTGTCCGGCGCCGGCTCCCTTTGGAAGAGGGAGGACGCCAGGTAGTCCAGAAACTCCAGCCAGGGCCCAACCGCGTGGGCTCTGGCGTCCAGGGCTGCTCCGGGCTCGAGCGGGGGCGGGGCTCCCTCCCTTCCCCAGCTGAGCCCCAGGAAGCGCTCTGGCCTCTCAGCAGCCCCCGCCCCCCTGCTAAGCAGGACCCGTGTCCTCTTGAACTTGGTCATGAGTCAGCCCAGGGCTGCTCTCCCGCTCTCGGCGTTTGGCCCCCCGAGCAGGTGTTCGCCGGCGTGAGGTCCCTCTGCTTACATAACCCTTGTTCCATTTGGGAGGCTGAAAAATCTCCCTGCGGTTTATTGTAAACAGGCTTATGTTCACCCAAACACAGAGATGGAGGGTCAGGGGGTTATTCGTGGGCCCCTCTCCTCCCCGCCTGAGCGGCCCGCCCCTGCCCCAGCCCACGGCAGACGCAGCTCCCGCCCAGCCCGACATGGGGCAGTGTCGGCCCCGGCCATCTGGTGACCCGGCCAGGCCAACGTGGCCACCCCAAGGCTTCTCTGGGCCGCCTTTAACAAGTCCATAGGACCCCAAAGAGGGGGCGCCGGGGACGGGTCTCACAGACCCCATGAATAAAGGCTTCCTCATGGAAGGGCCATCCTTGCTGGGCGCAGAGGCCCAGCAGGAGTCACGGTTGGGGCCAGCTTGTTCTGTGCGGGGTGCAGGGAGGTCGGCTTCGGGCAACTGTCCACCTATGACACCCGCGCCTGCGCTGGGGGAGGCGCCGTCTGGTGCACATGCCCCCCTTTGAGGGCGCGCTGGCCCGTTCTGCAGCCTGGCAGCGCTGAGGGGCCGAGGGGGGAGGGCAGAGGGGCCGTCCCGCCCTCTGGTGCCGTGGCCTCAGCCAGGGTCAGCAGCCCCCACCCCAGGAGAGCACCCCCCACCCCGGTTGCAGGCCAGCAGCTGGCCGAGCACCGAGTGGGATTCCCCAAAGAGCACGCTGGGCCGTTCATGCAAAGAACCGAGGGGCCTTGGGTGCTCCCCATCCCCACCTCATTCCTCTCGGGCCTCCGGACTTCAGGGCCCAGCTGCCCAGACCTGACCGGGCCAGGCTGCCTGCCGAGGCTTCTCAAGGGCCTGGGCTAGCTCAGAGGCACTGGGGCCTGGGCTCAAGGCCCCTTGCGGTCCCTAAAGGCCCCAGCAGCCCCCTGGTGGCATGGGAGCTGGCAGTGGGTGGGGGCTTGGGACACATGACTTGGGGAGCACGGGAGAGGGCCGAGGCACACCCTCAGCGGAGCTGCGGGCTCTCTGCCGGGGGCAAGCTAAGGTGCACGCCCAAGGCAAGCTACTGAGCGTCCCAGGCCAGGCCCCGCTGCGAGAGGGTGATGTGTCCTGCGGCACGTAGCCGCTGCCCACCTCAGACACGTGGGTCTGTGGCTGCCGTTACCTTCTCTTCTTTGCCCCTTCGCACGAAGGCCCCTGCCCTCCGTCAGCCTGCAGCTTTCTCTGCTCAGAGCGAGGAAGTGAGGCGCTGGGGGTGGTGGAGGCTCCAGCGCGGTGCAGGCATCCCCCTGGTCACCACGGAGACCAGGCCTGGGTAGCCCTGCATGGGGGGGGGGTTGAAGGCGGGGCCCCCGTCACCTCCGCGTCGTTGGATTGCCCAAGGTGCTCTCTGCCCAGCCATCCTCGGCTACGGGGCACACACCTGGGGCCCCACCGACGCCCTGACGCAATGGCACCGACCAGCCTGGTGGGCTCTTAGCTGACCACAGACGTCCGCCAAGAGTTCCGGGCGGCCGCTGGGTCTTAATCTGCGCTTTGGGGGAAGAAGGAAAGCTAGCTGCCAGCCCCAGGGATGAGCAGCTTCCCCCGCGCCCCACACAGCTGGCAACTGGCCGGGCAGGCTGCTCCTTCCCAGCCTCAGTTTCCCCACTGTTGGCCAGCCCTGGCGTGTGACCGAGCGGTTGAAATGTTTGCGCTCACGCCTGCCCGCGCCCTGCATGTGACTGGGGAAAGGCCTCAGCTGCCCTGGCTGTGCAGTGGGGTGATGGTGGTGGCCCCCCGAGAGGAAGGGGGCCTTGCTGAGTACTCCCTGCGAGGGGCGGCCGGGCACCCTCCAGGATCACGGCCTCTGTGGAGGGGCCTGGCCCGGCCTGCCATCCCGGGCCAACCCGGCCCCTTACTTCTGGGGTGGTTTGTCCCCGGGGAGGTGCCTGGACCAGGATGACGGGGACCTTGCTCATCCTCCACAGCAGCTTTGGGAAACACAGGAAATGCGGTTTTGTTCCCAGACACGCTGATGGATGGGGCACGCTGCCTCCAGGAAGAGGCCCCAGTGCGACCTCGCTGGCTCTGGACACGGGGAGGCCCACCCAGCTGCCCGGGCTGGGTCTCTCCAGTCACCAGGGCAGGCAATGTCACACTCCGAGGTCCCTGGTACACAGAGGAGGCCGCGCCACTGGGCTCAGGTCCCGGGAGGGCGGGCCCAGCAGCCCCAGGCCCTGGTGTGGGTGGTCCATGGCCTGGGCCAGGCCCAGGCACTGCCGGTGCAGCTGTGACCTTGATGGGCCGCTGTGCCTCAGTTTCTTCCCATGGCCAAAAAGGCAACAATAGTGCCGTCGGGGGATCTGTCCTGGGGACTAAGTGGGGACCGGGCCTCTCTGCCGGCAGGGAGCGGGGGCAGGCGTGTGCTGCCCGGGGAGGGCAGAGGAGGGCTCATGGGGCAGTAGGTGGTGCTGGATGGGAGAACAGGGTGGGAGACTGCGCGCGGGCTGGCGGGCGGGTGGGAGGTGGGCGGAGAGCCAATAATAGAACAAGAGGCGGAGGCACGCTCAGCGCTTTGAAACCAAGCGAGTGCGTGAAGCAAGCAGCTTCATTCGTGGAGGGGGGAGGGAGGCCGGGGTCACCGGCCCTGCCACGCCCGCCGCGTGAGGGTTGGATCAGGGCCGTCGTGTTCCCGGGGGCCTCCAGTGAGTCCTGTGTCATGAGCGCAGCATGATCTCAGGGGTGACAGAAAACAAATTGAAAGTTGATGTATTGAGGGATGAACAGAGAGACGGCCAGCTGGAGGGCTGCTGGCACCTGGTACAGGTGCCAGGTAGCATGGACAGTAAGCCTGGGCAGCGGAGTCCAGCATGGACAGTAAGCCTGGGCAAGCGGAGGTGGGTCCGTCAACCTCCCGGTCTGAGCGTCTCCCTACTGGCCATGTGGAAACAGCCGAGCAGAGGCCCGTGGGGAGTGCAGAGTCACTGCGGGCCTCACGGTGGGCGGGGCGGGGTGCCCAGACCCAGCCCAAGATGAGGTTGGTCCCTCCCGAGCATCTGTCCTGCAGCGCCTGCTCCCTGCAGACCTCCCTCTTCATCCCCCTAGAAACGTCTAGATTCTGAGCCCGCAACAGGCTGCTTTTCTGCAGAGGGGCTCCAGCTGCGTCCTTACACCTTGGATGGAGGCACTGGGCTAGGTAGGTTGCGCCCTAGAGGCCAAGTCTGATGCCTGTAAAAAAAATTAATTAAAATTTTAAAAAACAGCAAATAACGACTGTGAGTCACCTTGGGGGCGCGCTAGGCGAGTGCTGCACGAAGTGAATCTCCAGTAGGCATTGTTGTTGGTTTCCACTGGCCCACATCGGCCCTGTCCCTGAGGGCACATTTACAGCTCTCGGTTCCAGACTGCCCGCTGAAAGGCCGGTGGCCAGTGACATGTGTCCTGCGCCCTGCGTGCGCCCGTCAGGACCAGAGGCCGAGGCAAACAGCCTGCAGGCGACCCCAGGCCCGGCTCCTCCACCAACGAGCCTCAGTGACCAGCAGACATCAGAGCTTTCCCGCGGGCAGAGCTCCTGGGGGATGTGGGTTGCCGTAGAAACCACTGGGCATGGCCGCAATGCCAGGCCAGGCCTCTGCCAGCGAGGAGTGGGCTGCCCTGAGGTTGTGGGCCTCTCGGGGGGCATTGACGGCCACCGGGTCTGCGCCTGAGTGGGCAGTGTGGTCAATTCTGTTACCTCTGGGTCCCTTCCAGGCCCTCGTGGCTTGAAGGAGAAGCCGACCCTACAGAATCTCAGTGTCTTGCCCGATGTCGCCAGATAGCGTTTTCTTCACCGACTCGCTAACCCTCCCTGCTCTGGGGCCTCTCTGGGCAAGTGCTGTTGCTCACCAGTGGCGACCCCCTGCGGCCCGGCTCACCTGTGCACCTCACCCCTCCCGGTGGAGGCGGTGTGGGTGGTCTGCGCGGAAAGACCCTCCAGCTGGACGCTTCTCAGTCCCGGCTCCAGTAGGGTGGCCAGAGCACTCCAAGCTGGAAGTGGCTGAGGTCACCCCAGAATTTGGATCTGGATGGTCTGGGGCAGGAGTTGGCATGATAAGTGGAGGGGGGTGGGGAGCAAAGATAAACACCCTTGCCCTGGCCGTGGCAACGCAGTAGGGGGGGACTTGGAGAGCTGCCCCCTATCCAGGAGGGAGCAGAGAGCTGCATTCCGGGCACCCCTCCCACCCCCCCAGTGGAAGTGTACCCTGCAAAGGAGGCCATGTGCTTCCCTGCTCGCCCCCAGGCCCCTCCCCCAGCCCCTCTCCAGTCACCTTTAGAAGAGTCTTTGAAAAGTGGGGCCCCAACCTCGTCAGCAGCACCCCTGGGGCTGGCTGGAAGTGTGGCGCCTGGGGCTCCAGTGCAGACCTGCTGAAGCAGCTTCCCCTCTGGGGCCTGAGGCCTCGTCCAGTCAGGGAGGATGAGGGGACGACCCAGACTGGCCTCTCTGAAGACCTACCCACAGCCGTGGGGTGTCTGTGACCCCACCTCTGTAGAGGGCCACTGGCTGTGCATCTGCAGGGCCCCTGACCGCAGGCTCAAGGCCAGGGCAGAGGCGAATTTCATCACCCACCAAGTGCAGCAGGAAACTGAGGGTCCAGGAGCAGTCACGTGATGTGTCCGGACACACGGGGCCTGGGTCTGCCACCCACCAGGTCTAGGGCACCCTCTCCCACCCTGGGGGGTCAGCCTAGGCGCTGGCCGCCCTGGGGCCCAACTTCTGAGGGTGCTTGTGGTCCTCCAAAGCACAAGCTGAGCCACAGCTCACAGAGCACCCCCCTCAGCGGTGTCCACTGGGAACCCAAAGCAGCTGAGCCTGGTGCTGGGTCCATGGGCCAGCGGGGGGGGATTTGGGGGGGACGGGGGTCGGCCCCCTGGAGCACGCATGCAGGCAGGTTTGCGTGTGCCTGCCATGCCCACCAGAGCTGCGGGGTCTGCGTAGTGACCTCGTGGGGACCCTGCAGAGAGGCCCCCTCCCCTGCCTCCCTGCCATCCGTTCTAACCGCAGTGAGAAGGGACAGCTCTGCTCTGTCCAGTGGGGCGAGACAGGGCAGGGATGGTGTCGATTTCCTGGGTGGGGAGTGGGGCTTGACTCAGAAAACCAACTGGCAAAGCTTGAAACCGGGGCCGGCTGGAGGATGTGGCCTTGGAGCCACGACCCGAAGCCACCCCGCCCGGCCGGCGAGGGTGAGGACTGGAGGTCTGCCAGACTCGCGGAGTTTAAGGGAACCAGAAAACTTGGTGAAGAGCACACCTTCGTGCAAGTTGAAATGAAAACCACAGACCCACAATGAGCAAAACGCCAGCTTGAAAGAAGGGCGGGCTCTGGCCCTGCTCGAGGCACAGCCCTGCCTCATCTGCCACCCCGAATCTTGGCCCTGGTCCCAGTAAAACTTTATTTACAAAAACAGGTCAGGCATTAGCCAATCGGTTGCCACTTTGCTTGTAAGTCTTATACCAATATGTTAATTTATCTGGACTATCAAGATGTAGGGCACTGCCTTAAATTTCTCACCCAGGCCTGCCACTGACCCCCCCACTTCTCTGAAGCAGCCCCGGCCTGAAACGTCCCTCAGAGCGATGCCTACGAGCCAGCCAGACCGGAGCCTCGTGGGGCCGGCTGTCCCGGAGCCCAGGGAGCCCCCGAGCCCCTCACTGAGAGACTGTATATTTGCAGAGAACATTCCCTAGCCCCTGGCTGCTGACAAGGCAAAGCCTTTGCCAGGGATATTTGCATCAAAGTCTTTTCAACTTTAATGGTGTATGACATTTTTGAGAGAAAATACAGTTCAGCTAATCATATTTTAATAGCCCTACCTTTCTCCGCAGCCGGGCTTGGAGTGTACACTGTAATACCCTAATTTCTTAGCTCTGATGAGCATCGTTCTAACCAGGGATTCAGTTTCCCCATTTATAAATTTCGCTCCCAGATGTGGCATGCCAGGGAACTCTACAGAACAACGATACAAATATAATATTTAATATTGGATGTCAGTTTGGGTGTTCCACTCCATTTCCTGGAAAGAGCTCGAAACTCCTCTTATTTGGGGCAGAATAGCCAATCAGTTCCCCGCTGCGAGGCCCGGCCCGATCGCCATGCAATACCACATAACTAAGTGCTCTCATTTCTGAAATGCAAATTTGGAGCAGATGTAGGAAAGTGTGTCATTTGTTTCCAAATGCAACAGCTATCAGGCCGAGCAACCAGAGGGGCTTGCTCCCCGGGGCCAGGGCCCCAGACGCCCCTTTGCAGTGAGAGGCTGTCCCGGCGGGGAGGCTGGTGGGCAGCAGCTACGGTGCAGTGCGCCTGGATGCGCGGGTCTGAAGCAGGTTTTGCAGTTGATTTCAAAATTTGAAAAAAGAAGGGTCTGGGCACAAGGTGGGCAACGTCACCCCACCCCTCCCTCGGGCCTGCCTCCAGCTGCCCCGGGTCCCGTCCCACCTGAAGCCAGGCTTGGCCTCCTCAGCCCGGCTCACTCTTGATTTTGGGGTCACTCCATTCTCTGGGACTCATGGGAGTGTCTGTCGGTGATGCCATCTTTGCCACTTGGCAGCCGGCAGTCAGCTGAGAGCCCGCCCCGGGGTGCAGAAGCAGTGCCCCAGAGGTGGGCGCATCTGGCCCCGGGGCAGCCCTGGTGCCAGGGACAAGCTTGGGACGTCTCGGGTTTGAGGGAGTCTTTCCAGCAGGCCGCTCACCAGCTTGCCCATCCCTTGGTTTCCCCAACCAAAGGAAAGCATTTCCCCCATGACCCTGCCCCCCCACCAAAGCGCCTCCCGCGATGTAAACAGGGTGGAGGAAGTTGTGAAACAAGGTACTTGGAGCCTCCCCGTGGGAAATGGGCTAACTCTGCCCCGCCCGGTGAGGCAGGCAGGCAGGAGGCACCAGAGCCCCCCCGGGGACCCAGACACAGTGGCCTGGAAGGCCAGAGGACCGGGGTCTGGCCCCACCTGTCCTGGGACCTTGAACAGCTTGTGCCGCTTCTGAGCCTCGGTTTCCCCTTCCCGCCCAAGGGGGAGCCTGGAGGCAGTCGCTGCAAAGTCCCCCCCGCTCCCGGCAAAGTCCCCCCTCAGCTACCTGGGGTGAGGCGGGCCTGCGGACCAGGGCCCCGCGTCACCTCCTAGCTGGGAGAGGAGGCAGCAGCAGCCCTTGCGTGTGCAGGCCCCAGGGGAGCGTAAGGCTTCGCAGCTGGATGCCGCGCTGGGGAAGTGTGTGGGTGGTTCCGGCCCTGGTCTGGCCAAGTTTAGGAGCATCCTCCATCCCCTGCCAGAGTATGGAGTCGCCCCTCCCCGCCCCTCCCTGCCCCTCCTCCCTGTGCCTTCCTGCCCTCCGTGCAGATAGGAGCTGCCTCCCGCCTGCCGGGTTGCTGGCTGTGGGAAGCCAACCGCCTGGAGTCTTCCTGTTGTCTGGGGGGTCTGCTGCTAATTGGGTTGTAAAAGATGATCCCTCTGCAGCTCTGCAAGGCTGGCCCAGTGACGCGGGGTGCAGGCTGAGCAGGTGGGGCGGGGCTACCTGCTGAGGCTGTGCTGGCCCGACCCAGAGGGAGTGGAGGGCCACCGGCCCTTGGGAAGGGGCAGAGGGGAGGCGCTCGGGCCTCACCGGGGTCAGTCCCCAGCGCTGCGACCTCTGCGGGCTCCGCGCCCCAGCCCCGCGACTGCCAGCCCAGGCTGCCTGACGCCCCTGCCCGCCGCCGTCAGAACAGCCTCCCTGGCCGGCTGGCAGCGGAGCCTACCAGAGCTGCCACCTCGGCTCAGCCACTTGCTCACCGCGCAGATGGGGGGGCGGCAGCTTCCTCCCCTCTCTGTCGTCCGCCTCCCTTCCACAGAAACCGGCCCGTTAGTGGGGCACATGGCCCCCAGAATGACAGTCGCCTCTGCAGCCTCACTCACAGCAGGCGAGGCCACGCGTGACATTCTGGCCCGTCAGACTAAGCAGCCCGGTGGCCTCCCTCTGGACAGCAGTAGCGCGGGGGGCCCAGGCCCCGGCCTCTCCCCTGAGCTCCTCTTCCCTGCTGCCTGGGACACAGATGTGGTGGCTGGCACTGGCGTGGCCATGACCAGCAAAAGTGGCCTTGGGCAGAGAGGTCTCGCTGCTGGGTCCGTCAGACAGAAGAGCCGGCGCCCCCAGAGCACTGAAGGAGCAGCTGCCCGTGCTGCCTCCCCCACAGCGGCCCAAGGGGGCAAGCACCTTCCTCTCAGGACTTTGGGCTCCTCTTGCACCAGCTGCAGCAGACCTCAGGCCCTGCCTTCGGGACTGGAAGGGCTGCTGGGTCCACTGTCTGCCGGCCAGGGTCTCCTCCTTGGGTCCAGACGGCCCCACGCACACTGACAGGCCAGCTCCGACACGGGGAAGGGCCGGGTGGGATCTGCGGCCAGCAGGGCTGTGAGGCCACCCCACACCCAGCACCTGTCCTCCTTGCAGCAGCGCGGGCTGCCAGCCTGACCCCTACCTCTCGAATGGCAGGAGCTGCCCACATTTGCACTCTGCCAGCGTCTTCTGGCTTCCCGTCACCTGTGCGGTACAGCCCCATCGCGAGGTGCGCTGCTTGTCATCCACCCCCAGAGGCCCCAGAGGCCCCTAGGAGCCAACATGACCCCCATCCTGCCTGCGCCCCCCCGGGTCATCCCAAGCGTCCTCTCGGCATTCCTGTGCTGAGGGGGGACAAGAGGACTCAAGATGAGCACTGCCCGCGGAGCCTTCCCTAGCAAGGAGGGCCTCCTCACAGCAGCGGGGTGCAGCAGGCTGGCTGCGGACGCTCACCCCAACACCCCCCTTGGCACAGATGGTTCAGCACTCTCAGTAACGGGTGTGCTGGTGTGCCCGGGCCACCCCACACGCCTCTTCCGTTGGCGGGTTGTGAGATCACATGCACGTCTAGCGGGAAGCGCTGTAGTCCTCACGGGTTCCGGGGCCACGGTGAGGGAGGCGTTTCAGTTCCGCCGTCGTCGGGACTAACCCTCAAAGCAACGTTCAGCGCTCGGCTGCAGAGATACACCTCTGCGGGGTTGCCGTCATGTCCCAGCTGCTTGTGCTTTAGATGTACTTGTGGTCTGTTTATTTGGTTCTCGCTGGCAGTTTTCACTTAAAAAGCCGGGCTCACGTGGCTGGTCTGGAAGGGCAGGCCTGCGCGGCTGGCGTGTGAGGCCGGCCCGCGTTCCGATTGGGTTGACATCAACGAATGGCTTCCAAGTTGGAGTGGGGCGGTTCGCAATTCTGTGCTTCGCGAAGGGCGGCTTTTGTTGAACCCCCGTTTGTGAAGAACGAACTGTTTTCTTATTTGAAGGGAAAAAGCCGCCGCCCTGGCCTTTACGGGAGGACCGTCGGGCCCGTGTGTGTGGTGCCACATGAAAGCGGTTCTGCCTTCATTTGTGGCTGCCTGATTACAAAACAAGATCTTTAATTAAAATTGGCTGGGTTATGTGTATTTCTTTCAAAGAAAACCGTCGAAATAGCATTTGTGACTCATTACCTTCCCGACGGGGACGCTCTCCTACGTGCCCGGTCACCGAGCGCGCTGAGGCGGCGGCCCTGCGCTGCAACGGCCAGGACATGAGCACCTCAGAGCCTGTGGCTGCCCAAGGTGGGCCCGGGCTGGCGACGCCCCCGGGTGCAGCCTTGGGTCTGACCATATTCAAGGGTGGCAAAGCTCAGGGTCTCCGCTAAGCTCTGGAGGCGGCCGGGGCTTCCCAGGCCACCTGCACCCCCGGGCGCCCCGCGCTGACACCCCCGGTGGCCCTGCTCGGCCTGGTGGAGGGAGCGAGGGAGGCAGGGGCCAAGCATCTCACTGTCCCACAGGCCCAGGGCGCACTTGGGAGCACATGACTCTGGGGAACCGTTTCCAGCCGGAGAACAAGATCGCCTGGATCCGAGGGCAGTGTAACATGTTAACAAAATTAGTGCTTAGCAATATTTTTGAGAATTCTGTGGTTTGGGCATTTTGTGTTTTTTCCTCTGCCAAAACAAGCTTGCTAACTTCTTAGCTTCTCTGTTTGCTGCAAAGAAAAGCAAAGGAACTCCAAATCATTTGCACATTTCATGTTGACGGCGTCCTGCGCTGGCGCGGTCCTGGAGGCGCGTGGGCAGGAGGGGGGCCCGCTTGGCTCGGAATCGCAGGATGACCCAAGCTCACCCACTCACCAGCGTTTCCCACCTGACCCCAGGGAAGCTGCTCCCCCACTTTGCTTCTGTGGACCCAACGCTTCTAAAAACCAGAGGGCTCGTTTGAACCTTTGGCTTTTCTAGGTGGGCCTGGTAGTCTCCAGGGCCCCCTCCTGCCAACCTGGGCAAGACTGGCCTTATTCCAGCTCCACTGGCCAGTCATGGCGACAGGCTAGTGTTTAGTGGGCACCTGTGAGGCAGCAGGTCCTCGTCCACACTCTGTGCTCACTGGTGGGTTGAGCCCGCGCAGATGATGTGGCCCAGGCTGCAGGGGACGAGCTGGTAATCTGCGGAGCCGTGTGGCGTGGGCGGGCCTCAGCACTTTCTGTCTGGGAAGCCTTACCCTTGGGAAAAGCGATGTGACCCCCTCTTCATGCTGCCAAGTAAGCCAGATGAAACAGGCAGTGCTTTCAAGGGCAGCACTGAATACCTAATAAGCACCCCACAATGTGTTATCACTTTCCCGTGTCGAAGCAGAGTCGTTGCCCCAAAGCACCCAGTAAAGTAGTGGCAGAGCTGGGACGCCCAGACTTTTGTTGCTAGACTGTAGTACCGTCACCTGAAGCAGTAGCTGCAAAATGCCATCACTGTTTTCACAAACACTGGCCATTGGCTGTGGGGGGTAGCTGCCCACGAGGGCATACCTGCCCCTCCTGGACGGAGGACCCTCGTGCAAGGCATCTGCCTGTGGGAGGAAGACGTGTTAACTGAGGAGTGTTTGTGATCACTCTCTGCTGCTTCTAGAAGAGAGAGGGAGCTTGTTTTGCCTGGCTAGCTCCTGGGCGGGTGTGTAGAGCGTGGGCAAGGAGGAAAGAGAGCTCCAGAGGCCGGGCGGAGCGGCAGCACTGGGCCCGGCTCGGGTGTGTGACCAGCCAGATGTCCCCAGGGGTGGGCTTCACAGCCACGGTGGAGTACTATAAGGAGGTGGGCAGGGAGCACCATGGGAAGAGGCCAAATTGCTAAGGAGTACATAGCTTGCACTAGCTTTTGTGTAGGGACAATAATGACATATATTTGCATGTTCTTTCATGTGCAAAAAGAAGCACTGGAAGGACCTAAGCGGGTGGAGGGAGGGGGTGCTGAAAACTGGGCAGATAGAATACAGAGATAGGTTGAGCCATTATACTGTATAAATGTGCATGTGCTGCGCAGATATTCATGTTCATACATGTGCTGTAATATCTGCATGCAGTATGTGTATATGGTATATACGTATGTGTGTGCATTATGTATTGTATATATTATAGTTAGTATGTTTATTTATATGAATAGTAAATGTGTATATACCTAATAATGGTTTCAAAATATCACAAAGCAAGTGTTTATTAGAATAAGGAAAAACAAAGTTAGAATAAGGAAAAACAAAGAAATCCACAGCTATAATTGCAGAGTTTAAAGCCCCATTCTCAGGCAACAGAATGAGTAGGCAAGCAAAATGAGTGAAAATATCAGAGATTTGAAAACACTATCCACCATCTCAACCTAACTGAATGTATGGAATGCTCACCCAGTCATTGTTGAATCCTCACCTTTTTTTGAGTACACAGGCATTGTCCGCCGAGACACCAGGTACTACACCGTGAAATAAACTCTGGTGAGGCCTGACCATGCTGACTGTGTGCTCAGGCCACGGGGGGGGGCTGGGTCACACCGACTACAGCAGGGTGCCCGAGAAACCCCAACACACGTAGAACTTCAGGAATGTGCTTCTAAATAATCCGAGATCACAGGGAAAAAAAAATCACAGGACAAGTTATAAAATATTTCATAATGAGTGACAATGAAAGTGCATCATTTTATAAAATGTGGCTAAAGTGAACTTCCAGGGCAAATTTAAATTTGTGTGTGTGTGTGTGTGTGTGTGTGTTAGTATAGAGGGAAAGTTTGAAATTAATAGTCTAAACATCCATGGTGGAAAGCTAGGGAAAGAAGTTAAATACAAAGTAAACAGAACAAAATCATAAAACTATGAGCAGAAATCAAAGAAATAGAAAACAAGCAACCGAAAAATTGAAAACCAAAAGTTGTTTCCTTGAAACAATACAATTGATAAGCCTCTAATTCAAGTAACCAAGCAAAAAATCGAGAAAAGAAGTGAAAGATGAGGCATCACCACAGACCCTTTGGGCGGTAATAAGGAAATATGAGGACATGGAGGACAATAATTTCAATAAGGGAGATAAAATGAAGAAATTCCTTGAAAAAATACAACTAACGAAGGAGGAAATAAAATATCTGACTAGCCCTGGATCTATTTAAGGAAGTGATTCGGTAATTAACACCTTGAGAAATATTTGGGTAAGTTACCCAAATAAAGAAAGAGGAAATAAACCCTGAACAGCCCTCCATCTAAAGAAGTTAATTTATAATTAAAAACCACCCTTGAGAAAATTTCACGCCCAGACATCTTCAGAGATGAATTCTATAAAATGTTTAAGGAAGAAATAATATCAGCATTTTAAAACCTCTTACAGAAAATAGAGAGTACTTCCTAGCATGTTTTTTGAGCTTGACCTAATGCTGATATACAAACCTGATGAGGGAATAGCCCAGCATTACTCTTAAAACTAACAATCCTTGACAAAGTATTCTAAGTTGAATCCAGCAACATATAAACAATCCAGCAATACAACAAATAAGCAATACCAGTGAGTTTGTTTCTGGAAGGCAAGGTTAGCTCAACGCTCAAAAATTACTGTATTTCACGTCGATCAATCTGCCTATTCTGTTCCCCCCTCTGTCTCTGGTGAATCCCCTCACCCCCCCACCCCCGCATCTCTGGCCTATACCCCAGCTCTTGTATGCATAAATAAATAAATCGTTACCCCAAAAAAATCAAAAAACTAATTATTGTATTTCACATTAATAGAATAAAGAAGAAAAGTTCTCCCATAACCTCAATGAATGCTTTCTCTACATTTGTCAAAATTCCACACACACTAATGTCACCAAAAAAAAGAAAAAAAGAACCTCAGGAATATGATAATGGTCATTGATTTGAAAAAAAGAAAGAAACTAGGACTCCTGTCATATTTAGTGATTCAACACTTTCCCTGAGAGACTGGGAACAATGCAAGGATGTCTGCTCTTATCAGCGCTACGAACATTTGACCAAAGCTATGAGACACAGCAGGAAAAAAAGACACATGGCATAAAGATTAGAAAGGAAGAAATAAAGCTGCTTTATTCACAGGTGATAATGCCTATGTATGAAAACTTTAGAAATCTACCCCCAAAACCCCACACCTCTGCAAGAATCAATAATTGATTTTAAGAGGTCACAGAGTCCACATGCGAAAGTCAATTGTACTTCTATCTACTAGCAACAGAGAGCAGCAAAGTAAAATCAAAAATCATTGTCTTTTATAACAAACAGTGCATCGCGTACCTAGGATAAAGATAAGGAAAGGCACAGGCCCTCTGCTGAGAATCAGGAGACGTGGCTGAGAGAAAGGGATATGAAATCCATGGGGAGCTAGATGGGTGCTGCGGGCTGAGTGTTCTCATGTTCTCAGGTTCATGTCGGACCTAAGGCCCAGAGTGCTGGTGTCAGCCGGGGAGGCCTCTGGGAGGTGGTCAGGGCATGAGGGTGGAGCCCCCACAAGTGGGATTAGTGCCCTTAGGAGCAGACCCCACAGAGCTCCCGCCTTACCCCTTCTGCCTCTCGAGGACACAGCACAAAGA
The DNA here is from genome assembly GCF_964194135.1 of Talpa europaea. Lineage (NCBI taxonomy): Eukaryota > Metazoa > Chordata > Mammalia > Eulipotyphla > Talpidae > Talpa > Talpa europaea. The sequence goes on along the minus strand of NC_140084.1, from coordinate 1,182,950 downwards.
CAGCCAGCGATCCAGAAACCGGGCTGTGGGCTTCACCAGCCCCTGCGTCTGCCGGGCCTTGACCTTAGACGAGCCCCCGGGCTGCGAGAAGTAAATGTCGGAGCCTTGTGAGCCCCCAGTCTGGGCATTCTCCTAGAGCAGCCGGGTGCGCCGCGACCCCACGGGTAGTCACAGACGCGAGCCGGAAGTGTGAAGATGACCGGTCGCCTCCAGACTGCTCTGTAGAGCCAGCGCCACCCTAAAGAAGATCCCCACAGGCTTTTTATAGAAATGACAAGTTAACTCTTAAAGTTTAGATTTGGACCCAGCATTGCCCAGACAACATGAAGAAGGTGAAAGAGTCGGAGAACTCCTGCTGCGCAACCGTAAGCTCAGTCCCCAGGACAGCATGGGGCCGGCGGGGAGGGCTGGATGGAACAGCTGTGGACTCCAGAAATGGACCCACAGGTCCACCTCCGTTTGGGCCTCCGCAGCGACGCGAGTTAGTTCAGCGGGAGGAAGGGCGCTTTTTTGGTAGCAAATTGTGTGTCCAAAGCGGGACGTCCCCAGGGATGACCCCATCTGTCACCGCACCCAAACCTTCGTTGGCGTTGGACGCAGCCCACCTGCCCGCCGGTCGCATGAGGGCCCGTTTGTTGGGGAGCACGGAGCTGGCAGCAGCCCCGCGGGGTGAGCCCCTCAGGGAACCGTGGCACAGTGAAAAATAGAGGCAGCGCTTTTATCCAGGGCGAGGGCGTGGCAGCCAGTGCACGGGCGGTCACTTGGGGCCTGGCCCGCAGCCCCGTCTGACCACACCGCGGCCTATTCTGCTGCGAGCACTCGCGGCTCGATCCTTCCCCCGCACACCCCGAGATGCGGCCGAGGATGGGGGTGCTCTGGATCTGCTGCTTGTCCAGGTGGGTCCGTGCCCCGCAGTCCGGAAGGACAGAGCGTGCGTGCCCCTGCCCCGCGCCTGCAGCCCGTCCAGCTCTGTCGGGTGCTGTCAGCACTGCTGGGCCCCCAGCCGGCCCCCAGTGCAGACTCCCTTCCCGAGGACGCGCCCCGGCGGCGTGCTCATGGCTTTCTCACGCGTCTGCTCGGGAGCGGCCCGGTGCTCGCCGCGACAAGGTCAACGATGAGGTCCATGGCAAGGTGCGCGGCAGCAGAGGCCAGGTCTGCACAGGTGCCAGGGCCGGCCGGGCGAAGCCACTGGCGTCCCTCTCGCAACCAGCCTGAAAGGCCCCCTTTGCGTGGCGAGGGCCACGACGGGCTCTCGTCGGGGTCTCGGGCTGCGGGCGGGCGCAGGAGGAAGGGAGCGATTTTGTGGTGGTGGCCGTGGCTGGTGGAGGGGCTCCCGCGCCCCAGGCCCAGTGTCCTTCCCTCAGCAGTGTCCAGGCTTCAGCCTCAGGAGCCGCCAACCCCGGGATAGAGGCGGGGGCGAGGAGGCTGGCTGGGGCAGGGCTCCCCGAGGGGCCGACGCCAGGATGAAACTCAGACCTGCAGCCGCGGGCACGTCCCTTCGTCCAGTTTTTCCGAGACTAAGAGGCGCATACACTTGAGGAGGGTCCCCGGCGGCCTGGGCTGGAGCTGGTGCCTGCCAGGTGCAGAGGCCTTGCCGACCCTCTGGGCCGACCCCATGAGGCTCCCTGTGCAGACCTGCGGACCCCAGGGCCCCTCCCTGCCGCTGGACAGGCGACAACACCCACTGGAGCGATTATTTCTATTTGCTCCAGTGGGATGGAAGTTGGGGTGGTTTTGGTTATCTCAGGGTTACCCCAAAGATAAATCTATAAGGGATTGGGAAAAAATAGAACCTGGCATTTAAAAATCCTTATCATGTGTCTCCCAAGTGTTTGACAGACACAAATTCCCAGAACATTCCAGCGAGAGCAGAGGGGCTACGCCCTGCCTAGGACGAGGATGCCCCGCTCCCCCGGAGTGGAATGGAGCACGAATTTGTCAGAAGAGGGCTCTGGGTTGGGGCCACACCCCCAGGTGTGTGTCCCACCCTGCTGTCACCCCGAGTCTGCCGCAGGGACGAGCTGCGATGGGCCGAGGTGGCATGAGCCGCTGGCTGGAGCGTGGGGCTGGGGCTGTGGGTTCTCAGCCTGCCTCCTCCATGGGCCACGCCCCCAAGCTGCTCCAGGCCTGCACCGAGTCCTCCTGCCGGATGGGTGAGGGGTTCCAGGCCCGGCAGCATGGGTCCGATGCCTGGGCAGGGCCAGCTCTCCGGAGAAGGGGCGCTGGTGTTGGGGGGCACTGGCTGGGGCTGGGGCCACAGATTTCCTGAGGCTCTGATATTTTTTTTTTTTTTTTTTGCAAACCGAGACTTGGAGCATGATTATCTGAAACCTCAGAGTGCCAGCCAGGCCCTTCAGAAGCCCGAGTGGATAGGCTGAGCCGTGGCCCCCAGAGGAGGGCGCGGCAGAGGGGCTCAGGCTGTTTGTCTCGCCACCTGGAAGTTTCATCTCTTCTCGCTGCGGAAGACGGCGCATGGAACTTTGCGGGGTGGGGTGGCCCAGGTCTTCACTGCCAGCCCCAGAGTTCTTGGACGCCTCAGTAGGGGTCTAACAGACCTGCCGCCGCCACGCCCAGCCGCCTCCAGCCCTAAGAACCAAGCCCACCCTCACCCCCAGTTAACCCTGGGGCAGCGGGATGCCACTGCTGGGGACAGAGCCAGCAGGTGCAGCCCCGCCCCGGGGCCTCGCTCCCGTCATGTAAAGGGCATGAAGTACGGACTGCTGTTTTTTTGGCCATGAGTAAGAATGAGCTTGTTAGCCATAAATAAGGTGATTTATGACAACCACATGACCGCAGCTGCCCCCTGATGCTGCGGCGCCCTTGATGTCCCCTGCGGCTGCCGCCGGCTGGCACAGGGCAGCTGGGGGCTGTGCAGAACTCCAGGTGCTGGGGCATTGGCTTCATGTGCCCCAAGAAGCAGCACAGCTCTGCTGGCAGATGCTGGGCTGTTGCGCACCTGCATCCCGCCACAGCGAAGCAGCACTGGCTCTGATGAGGCACCGAATCAACCCATGGGTGCCCACATGAGCCAAATTTGGCCGATAGCTCCTGAGTGGAAGTCCTCTGAAGCGTTTCTGGAGAGAGAGAAGGAGTGTGTGTGCATGTGTGCACGGGTGTTCTGCCTCACCGGTGTAGTTTGTGTCTGATGTGACAGCCGGAACTGCTGCAGCCATGTTGTGGACTTGAGGCAAGTCTTCCCTGACTGAACAAAACAATGGAAGGTATCATCCAGACCCCGCGGGCTGCCCTGTCTAGATGTTTTGCTGTGCAACAGGACAAAATTTGTTAATCAAGCTGCTACTTGTTGAATATTCTGTGAATTTATGTTGTAAATGCTTCTCTCTCAAATAAAATAAGGATAAATATCTGACGTGAGCTCTCAGCATAGTGCCTGCTGCAGAGACAGCTCTGTAAAAACCAGCAGCTATTTTCGAGCGCTGGTTTGGAACCTGACAGACACAGCTGCCCAGAACGAGGGGGTCCAGCCTGGCCAGGAGAGGCACTGCAGGGACGAAGAGTCAGTGTCACAGGAAAGAGGTGCATACTCGGCTGCTGGCAGGCCTTCCAGGGGACTGCCCCGGGGCCACCTTGCACTGCCTTGTGCAAAGGAAGACTGTGTTTGTTTCCTAGCTACTTGATCGCGGCGCCTAATTTTAAGATGTTTGTCTAAGTCCGACCAGAACACAGCTCAGAAAGAGCGTATGCCCACACTTTCCCAGACGTGCACATGCGTCGTAGAAGCTGGTGCCTTAACTTGAAGATAAATCCCGTACCTTGAGCTAGATGGAGTGATTGCAAGTCACATTTGCCAGGATATGGAACTAACTCTGACATGTAACCCCCTGAAGACACTTTGCTCTCTGCCCCACACCCCAGCCTTTCTTGCCTCCCTTCGAGTTTTGCTGAGAACAGAAATGCAACCCTCCCCTGTGAGCCGTAGGCTATTTTGGTGGGTCTCAAACTCCCAGACATGAGCCTTCTAGAAACCTGGTTTCCACTTCTCCCCCCGCCACACAGAGCGCCACAGGCGTTGGTGCTGGGGAAAGGCCTGGGCTTCTGCGCGACAAACCACCCTAAACGTGGTGGTGGTGGTGGTGGGAGAGCGTGTTCTTCCTCGCGGGCACGCCTGGGGCTGATGTGACAGCCGGAGCTGCCGCAGCCATCTTGTGAGTGAATCTGCAGCGCTGGAGGGACGTGGGACGCGAGGCAGACAGCACGACGGGACGGCCAGGGGGTGTGGGCTGGGCGGCCCCTCCGAGCGGGCAGCGCTGGCTAGGAAGGAAGGGGCCGAGGCCTGTGGGGGCAGAGTCCAGGGTGAGTCCATGGCTGCTCTCCTGCCGAGCCTCGCCCTTCCCTGCTGCCCCCTCCCCAGTTGAACAGTGGGTGCGGCGGGCGCCGGGAGCTGCAGCCCCCGGGAGCAGCTCTGTGGGAGTGACCCGCCTGCTGGGCCCCGGCCCCCCACAGAGCGGGCAGTGGGAGTAATGGTGGGGATAGTCACCCCTCCCGAAGTTTCGGGGGGCAGGGTGAAATGGGTCCCTCTCTGGAAGTTCTGAGAATGGGGTTCCCACAGTTGGGGGTTTTCAAAGACATGGGGGTGCTGCTCACGCCATGCAGAAGGCTGGTCACGGGCGTCCCCACGGCAGTGAGACTGTGAGACCTGGAGCTGCCCGGGCAGCTGGCGTTGCGGTGGGCGGGGGCGCCAGCCCGTTTCTGGGAAGAGCCTCCCTCTCCCACCCCCCGCAGCGGGCGAAGCCCCAAGCTGCAGGACCCAGGCCGCCTCCACGCTGGTGGGTTGGTTTACCCGTCGAATCGCTGAACCCTTTCTGTTTGTTCCATGGAAAAAGAAATTTCTGTTGTGTTTCGGCCGCATTGTTTGCTGTTTAAAGGAATGAAATAATTAGAACAAGGGGAGCCCTGCGCAGGCTGGGGCTTTTATCTTCGCGAGCGCACGGGGCGTCGCGAGCTCTCCGCCCCCTCCCGGCACCGCCAAGGCATCTGCTCACGGCCGGGGCCAGCAGCGCCGCGTCTTTACCGTAGCACGCACACACCGCCGAGAGGCTGGGCATCTCCCTCGGCCGCCGCGGAGCACGCGACCCGACCGGGGCCGACGGGCAGAAGCCTGCTCCCCCGCCGTCCTGGGGGACCCGCCGCAGCCTGCAGCTGGGGGCGCCCGCGCATCTGCCTCCCTCGCCGCCGCCTGTCCCGGGCCTCCCGAGGGTCCGCCTTGTCGTCTTGAAAACTCTTCTTTCTTTCCGGTCTCTGCCCAAACCGACGCGGAGGCGGGACCACAGGCACGCGTCTCTTCCGTCCCAGGAGGCGCTGTCTCTGGGGACTGGTCATCCCCCGGGGGCAGGGCCAGCAGCCCTTGCACCCCCCTACCTTCGGGGGATGCCCCTGGGGAGGCCAGCAGCAGGCCGGCAGCGGTGAGCCCCCCTGGCTGCCGCATGTCACTGTCTGCACCTGGGAGTGGGGGGCCCCGTGCTGCAGCCTCCACGCGGGGCCACGCGGCTCAGAATCTGCCCCCGTGGCCGAGTCTGTCCATTTAGTGGTTTTCCTTCCCCGCAGTGTCCCAGCACAGGAAGGGGCCCTGGCCGTGGCCCTGTCCCCGACGACAGCCCCTGGTCGTCCCCAGCCCCAGGCCGATGAAATCCTCACAGCTCCACGCCGGACACAGGGGAGAGCCAGGCGGTGGGGTGCTGCTGCTCAGCGGGCTGGTCTGCGGGGTCCGGGTTTGGTCTGGGCCCTCTCGCCACCGCCGTCCGCCGAGGGGGTTCCTTGGGGAAGCCGCGGCAGGGCAGGCAGGCAGGATGCAGTCTGGGGGCTCGATTCTCGTGGCTCAGCACACCCAAAAAGGCAGACCTTAATGCAGAGGTTGAGGTCAGGTCAGAAGGACCCCAGGGCAACTCTTCAGTCTTGGGGTACTCCCAGCCGCATCACTCTCCAGAGCACCAGAGAGGGCTGCTCCCAGGGGCATCAACCCCCAGCTCCCTCCTGAGCTCCAAAGATGGCCCCGGCTGTCCTCCCTGAGCGTGGCCCACCCTCCCTCCAGCAGGGAGCCCATGTCCCTCATGGGGGCTGGCCACTCACTGCCTGGGGACATGGTGGGGGCGCCGGAGCCCAGGTCTCCAGAGACTGCAAGCGTCTGCGTGCTTCCAAGTCCATCCACCCCGTCGGTAAAGCTGGGGCCATAGGCAGGGCCTTGGGGTACAGGGAGAGGCTCAGGTCCGAGTCTGGGGCACCGTCCTCAGCCACACCCGCCGACTTATCCTGCTGTCCTGGCCGAGCTCTGAAAGAGAAGACAGCAGGGTAACGTCTCAAGCTCAGCAGGCTCAGCCCTGGGCACATGGAGCAGCAGTGGGGAAGCTGCCCACCCCCCCCCACGCGCCCCCAGCCCCGCCCCGCCCCCATGCACAGCCCCCATCAGGTGCCAGCCAGCCAGAGCACTGCGTGGGGGCCGCTCCCCAGATGCGCAGCATAAGGAGGGCTCCGGCGCTGGCCCCAGGGACACGGCGTGGGTGTGTGCTGGCCGCGGGGCGGGCCAGCTCTGGGGCTGGACGTCCAAGGTGAAGGCACGGGCAGGGGCTTGTAGGGTGAGGGCAGCTCCCACTTCACAGAGGGCGCTTCTCTCTGCATCCTCAGGTGGCAGAAGGGGCCACACACAGTCTCCACCCACCAGCACCGCCAGCGAGAAGCTGAGCCTCCCAGTGTGTCTGGAAGCTTCTAGCTCCAGAGGGCACACCCAAGACCTAGCAGTGGGGGCAGGGCGGGCCGGCGCAGGCCACCTTCTGCGTGGAGCTCCCACTGGGTGCCACGCCCCATCTGGGCCCCTAGGCCCGGTCGTGCTCAGAGGTGAGGTCCTGCCGCACAAGGAAGGGGAAACGCTGCCCACGCTGGCAGGCACCGCGGCCCCACCGCCGCCTCATGACCCGCGTCTCCCCGTGCTCCTTGGCAGGAAGCTCTTGGGCCGCCCGTCATCTGCATTCCCGAGAGCCTTCGGGACGCCCTTCCGCACCGCCCCTTCCCCTTAGTCTCTGGGCCGTGCTCTGCGCCTCCACAGAGAAGCCTCGATTTCCCCCCATTCACAGACAAGGCTGCTACGGCCCCGAGAGGCTAGGGAACCCCCCCAAGGCGGCACAGCAGAAGCAGAATCGCCCCACGAGCGCCAGGCCCCTTGGCCCCGGCCCCCCCCCCCCCCCCCGGGGAAAGGCGCGCGCTGCAGACAGGCGGCGGGGCCGCGGCTGCGCTGGACGTGGGACTGGGGCAGACACGGCCATGGGAGCCTGCGCGCTGGTACTCAGCGCTGCTGCTCCTGCGTGGCCCAGCGTGCCCCGAGGCGGCGCCTTTGGGAATCCTGGGGTGACCCCCAGCAAGCAAGGAACCGGAAAGGGCCTGGAAACTCAGCCAGTCCTGCCTGGGTCGCCTGGGAGCCGAGCCTGTACTTAGTTCCCCCTGGTAAATAGCAGCTCTGGTTGCTGCTAAAAGGATTCATTCCCAGAACACAATAATTTTCATCTTCTCCTTGCTGCAACCCGTAGTTTATGGCTAAATATACGCCATAATGAGCCACTGGCCCGATAGCGCTGTTAAGGAGGTATCCGACCCCGGGCTTAATTGCAGGATGGGATAAACGGCGGGGACTGGCACAGGGGCTCTGCCAGCTCCCAAGCGAGGTCAGGGTTTGGCATCTGGCGTGGGCCAGCCCGGAGAAAGTGGTGCTGGAGGAGAAAGCGGCTCCCGGGGTGCCCAGCTGCAGGGGCGGGTGAGGCTCAGGAGCCCGGTGGAGCCCCAGGTCAGTCCGGCCCGGGAGTCCTTCCGTGTGGCTAAGGCCCGAGCGGGCTCCGAAGGGCTCACTTTCTTCATGCAGCCGCCGCTGCCCAAAACCTTCCCAGGGGAAAGGCCACTGCCCCCCCCCCGCAGGCCGGGGCAAGGTCAGCCAGCCAGGTGCCGGCTCCCTTTGGATGGGCCTCACCGCCACTCCGGAGGGCCTGACACTCGCCCAGGGTCTGCCCTGCTGGCAGGGGTGCCGGAGCTGAGGGGATGAGGAGGCGGGCAGAGGGCATGAGGAGGACGGCACCTGCTGGAGGCCGCTGAGAGAATACAGCACAGGCAGAAAAACGGGGGGGGTGGGGTGGGGGGGACAAGCCAGAAAGGGCTCGGGAGCAAGTGCGCCCGGTCCAGGCCCACACCAGCAACCACGGTGCCTCTGCGGGACAAAAGGCCTCCCCTGGCTGGTGCCGGGGACCCCTGGGGCCCGGGAAGAGGCGGGCAGGTTTAGGCCGCAGCGTCTGGGGCACTGTGTAGGCCGCACCTGTCTCCGCTGCTCAGTGTCACGGCCGCAGGCCTGCCCAGGGAGCCAGCGGCACGCACGGCTGACAAACGGCAGCCCTCGGAAAGACGGGCGAGAGCTGTGGCTGAGGCCCAGCACGGGTCCTGGTGGGTCTCCTTTGGGAGGAAGTGCCTCAGGGATGAGCTGCGATTCCCAAAAATGCACCCATGCCTAGACTTGCACCCCCATCTCAAGACCCTTCCATGTGGGCTTAAGAACCCCTAACTGACTGCATCACCTGGCTTGGAACAGGGAGAAGGGTTTGACGCCCCAACTCCCAGCCCCCAGGAAGGGACACGGAGCCCAGAGGTGGCAGAACAGGGATGGGGGACAGCCCTCTCGACGCCCCCTCCCCATCTGACTCCACCTGGGTGCACACCCCACTGAACCCCCAGCGCCTCCCGGGGGCAGCTCTCTTTCCAGAGGGAGAGGATCTGCCAGAATCTCCCCCCTCGCCTGCCGCCCCACTGCTAGAGCTCTGTGTCCTCTGTGCCCTGGACCCCTGCACTGCTGGGGTGCTGGGTGGCATCTGGCGCCGGGTGAGCCAGCCTTCGCAGCTTGTCTGGGTAGCATCTGTGCTTGGTGACGGAGCAGGCTGCAGGGAAACCCCGCTGTCTTCCCCGCTCTCCGGGTTAGAAGTCGGGGACCTGCTCACCAGAGATGGAGCTGGGGGGTGGGAAGGGCCGGGGAGCAGTGGAGCCCTCTCCACACAAGCAGCTGTGTGAGGCTTGCAGGAGTGTCCCGGGAAACCAGAACCCCCGGGCCCTGTCCTCTGCGGAGAGGCCCTGAGTTTCCCACTGGCTGATGCTCTGCTCCCTGCTCGTCTGTGTCTCACGCCCGGAGAGGTGTGCAGGGGCTGGGGCCTCTCTGGAGGAGGCTCCCTGGGGCTGAGATGACATATGGGGCGTGGAGCCCCAGCCCAGGCAAAGTCCTCTGCCCTGGCCAGGCTGGGGCCTCTCCCCAGGCCCAGCTCTCCCGGCCTGCAGTGTGGCCCCACCTTTCCCATCCCAGGTTCTTAGTTACCTAAAGAGGAGGCAGCAACCCCCCCCACACACGCACCTGCCCTTCCCAGCCCTCGGAGGTGGCTCGGGCGCCCGAGCGGGTGGCTGTGTGGGAACGTTCCTCCCTCCCGGGCCGGCCGGCCGGGCAGTGGGCGCGGCCATGGAAAGCCCCGGCTGCTTGTCCCCAGGAGAGAGTCGTGGGGACCAGGAAGCAAATGTCCAAAGCCCTGGCTGAATATGTTATTTTGGAAAATAAAGAGAAGAGGGAAGAGGAGCCTCTTGGGGAGGGAGGAGGCAGTGAATCCATGGTCGTGCAGTGGCGGGGTGCTCTGTAACAACAGACCCCCCCAGAACTTCTGTGAGGCTTTTTGTTACCCAGAAACCTGACTTTCCACCGCGCCTTGGATAGGTGGGGTGGGGGCCGGGTGGTTTCCAACAGTTCCTGATGGGAGGGGGCCTCAAGACAGCCTCGCCCAGTTAGGGGAGCCCAGGGGGTTCTGCTGGAGGTCTGAGGCAGCTCGGCCCCCTGATTGGGCCTGGGACTCCAGCGCGGCGAGCGGGGCGCAGCTCGGCGGGCTGTTTGTAATTCCATCCTTTTTTCATTAACATAAACACCACTTGAACAAAAATATACACGGCCACCTACCTCGCCGGGAAGGAGCCCAGAGCCCACCAGCCCGCCTCGCCCACCCGCCGGCCCCTGGCCTCGGGGCACCGGGGAGTGCGGGCCCCTGCGCGCGGCTTTGAGGCGCAGGCCTCGCTCCGCTCCCGGCGGCGGATCCCGACTGAGGTGCTGAGTTGTCAACGCAAATTCCAGCTACGCTGCTTGCTGACTTGGCGGGGGGCACTCGGGGCGCCCCTCACCTGCGCGCTGCCGCCCCCCCGGCCCTGGGCGCAAATGCGGGAGGAGCAGTGCCCCCCCCCCCCCGCAGCCAGGGCGAGCTGGGACCCGCCGACTCCTGGGGGCTGGATGCCCCACGGGGGTACCGGACAGCCGGGCCTGGACACACGGCTCCAGCACCCCTGGGGCCGCACTCTCTGGGCAGAGGGGGCAGGCAAGGAGGGACCCCGCGGGGTGCAGCGCTCTTCAGCCTGTGGAGACCTTCGAGCAGAGGGTGACCTGGGGCTGCCCTCACGTTGGTGCCCGGAACCCCGGGCCTGCTAGGGTTCTCCTGCGGCTGCGCCCCAAGCAGAGCTCACCGAGGTCAGCCCGAGCCCTAGATCTGCTGGGTCGGCACTCTTCCACCCCCACCCCCAGCTCCTGCCCTTTCTCCCGTCTCCCCAATCAAATACCAGAATGGCTTTGGGGTCCCCGAGGGGAAATCGGGCCAGGGGCTCGGTTGCAGGCTCGGACTGCGGGGCACAAGGCAGGTGGCAGGCGGGTTGGAGGTTTCCTGGGTGGCCCGGGCCCCAGGCTGCGCGCAGTGGGCATTTTTGGGGAGAGGGTCTCTGGCGTGCTTCTCCCCCACCCACGCCGCTGCATAGTCTTTGGGGTCCACTCTCCCATTTCCATTAGAGACGAGACCAAGCAATCTCGCTCTCTAAGTGCAGTTCCCGATTTTGCAGTATGGGGGGAAAAACCCGGTTCCAGGCACCCCAGCTTCAAGGACTTTACATTCTGATCCAGGCATCACCCTCTAGCGGCAGCCGAGGTTGCATCCGGAGCCCAGTACGGAGACCCTTCCTCCCTCGGCGTGCCTGGCCGCAGCTGCGCCCAGTACTGGGCACTCCCCCCGCGATCAGGAGGGGCATCGCGGGAAGCTGTTGCAGACTTGGTTTCCAGGAGGCTCCTCTCCCCCCCTCCTGAGGCCCAGGCCCCCAGCCTCTCTGCTAGCCTGGGCGCCGCCACCCGCAGGGAGAATCCACTCCTGGGCGCCCACTGAGGCAGGCCTGGCCAGTGAGAGGGGTGCCGGCTGCCCCAGCTCCTTCCCCAGTCTGAGGGGTTTCCGAGCTGCAGCTCAGCGCTCCTTGCAGCCCCCAGCGCTCACCCCTCCCCGGACAGTCAGGGTAAAATAAACACCCGTTCACGCAGGCAGAACCCATCATTAGCCCTAACCAGCTTAGCGCGCTTGTTCCTCGCAGAACCAGAGCGAGCAGCGCGCAGCCGAGACCGCCCGAGCCTCCGCGGCCGCCGGGAGCTGCTGGGAGCCGGCGCCGGGCCGGGCGGGCCGCCGGGAGGGGACTCGGGTCCCACCGGGAGAAAAGCGCGTTCTGCCCGGGTGGGCCCGGCCCCAGGGCGGCCGGCAAAGCCAGAGTGAGTCTAGGTGGCCCCAAAACAGAGGTGGGGACCCCAAAGAAGAGGGGCAGGGGGCTGGGGCAGGCCGCCGCGGGGAGGCTGCTGCCTTAGCGAAGTCCTTAGAAATGCAAAGTCCTTAAAAACGCTGTTTTGCAAAATCCGCAGAGAAAAACGTGGGGCAGGCGCTGAAGGGGGGTGTAGGGACATTTCCTTAAAAAGAGGTTCCTCGCTGAGCTCTCAGGCTAACGGAGTGGGTCTCAGCCCAGCGCGGAGGAGCGGGCGCCACCGCTGCCCCCTGGCCCTTGCAGGTTCTCAGACTTTGCCGCAGCAAAGGGAGGTGAGGGCAGAAGTCAGATAAAAGGGTCGATTTTGACCTTGAGGATGCAGCAAAATGTTTCAAATACTTTGGGATTTACTCGTCTAAAAACAGTCGTTTCTTGTACATCTTCCAACGTCGGGGTAGGATTTTGAGGTAATTAATTGCTTGTTATCAAGAAAAAAAAATACCCAGGATAAAAATGAATTGGCGCTGCGGCACAGCAGCCGCGGGCGTGTGAGAAGCCGCGTCCCCACCAAGGACACTGTAAATCCCAGCCCGCCGGCTGAGGGTGGCGCGGCTGTTCCGAGAGCGTGTGCCGCGGCGGGGCGGACGCAGTTTCCAAATAAAAGGACCAGGTGTGAGCCTCGCTGTGTGTCCCCCCACTGCACTGGAGACGCTAGGGGCAGGGCGCTGCGGGGTGGGGAGCGTGGCTTTTACATTGCAAAGGGCTCTCCTAGCGTGGGGGTGATGAGAACCCCCCGCGGGGCACTCGGGACTTCCCTCAGGTCGGCTCCTGGCGGGGTCGAGGACTCCTCTGCCCCCAGGGAGCTAAGCTGGGCTGCGCGGGGTCTGCGCTGCTCCCGGACCCCCTTCTCCCCAAGTTCGTGCCCCAGAAAGCAGCCCGACAGGTTTTCTGTGAGCCCCCTGGGAAGGGCCTGCACCCCAGCAAGACAGCGCGGGGGCGGAGAGCTGGTGTTCAGGCCTCGTCCTCACCAGCACACCCCTGCTATTCCCAGAAGCTGGACTCTTGGGGAGCAGTGCCGGGAAGGGTGGGAGCCGGTGGGGCCTCCCAGGAAGCCTGGGAATCCACCACCACCGTGTGTGTGGGGGGGGTGGGGGGGTTGTGTAGGTTGCTGCTGTGTGGCGGGAAGCTGCAGGCGGGCTGGGGGACTGGTGCTGTAGAACTGACTGCAGCGCCTTGGCCTTCGAGATTAAGGGGGTGACCAGCTTCCCTCGTCTCACTGGATTTGCCTGTGGCAGCTCAGAGTTGGGGCCCCACAGGGCCCTCAGGAGGAGGGCGGCAAGTCTCTTAGGACTGACCCCACAGCACGGCCGCTCAGCAGGCTCTGAGGGTGCCCTGTCCCGGGGCGGTGCTCCCGTGCCCTTTGCTGAGCCCTGCAGGGAGACACTTTTCCTTTCACTCTCCTGCAAACAAGGTCGAGGCTCTGAGAGGCCAAGACACTGCGGAAGCCACGCCGCAGGCAGGGACGGGCGGGTGCTGGCCCAGGGCTCTGGCTGCCACCCCACCAGGAAGGGGGGCTCTGCGGGCCCTGGAGAGGCTGGCATGAGCCGGCTGGCCGGCCCGGGGACACACCGAGACTTGAGCACCCTGGCGAGGCTGAGGGAGTCGCTCAGAGCAGAGATGGCCCAGAGGCGCCCTCCGGCCCAGACTCTCCTCCCGGAAGCTGGTGTGGGCTTGGAGCTGCCCCTACCTGCACCGCCCAGGGTGCGAGCCCCCGGAGCGGGGGACTCATAACAGCCGCATGTGAGGTGACTCCCCCGTTTGTGTTCACGCAGCCGAATCCTCGCCACAAGCCAAGTCGCCAGGCCCAGGTACCCCCTCTTCGGGGACACAGCGGGCTTAGTGTGGCCCCCAGGGCTCACAGGCACTGGGAAGCTGACGACTCAACCAGCAGAGGAGGGGACGGGGGTGCAGAGAGGCAAGGCCCGGCCTCGGTCACACAGGACGGAGCCAAGCTGGAGCGGGGCGCCCTGGCCCCTCGCCGCCTGGGGTCTATGTGCCCGTTTAGCCATAGAGCCCCGGCTCGCAGGGGCGTCGCCTGCCCCTCCGCCACTCTCGCCGCCAAGACCCTGCACACGCGCTTGGGGGTTGCTGCTCTGGCCCTCAGGCCGGCGCCAGACGGGGTGAGCTCTGGGACCAGCTCCCTGGAAAACGGGGGCAGAGAAGCCTCCCCTGGGGCAGGCCCCAGTGCCCGAGGCTGGAGTGTCGGGTGCTGAGCCCTGAGCCGCTGTCTCCAGGCACTGCTGCCTCCCAGCCCAGCAGGCAGGAGTCCCCCTCCACGCGTGTCTGCCTGTCTGTCTGTCCGTCTGCTCTCCCTGAGCCGCGCTCACCTTGGTGTGGAAGCCCCAGTCTCACTCTGTGTCTCTGGGGGCCCTCCGTGTCTCCCGGCGGGAGCAAGGTTCCCTGCACCCTGGGGGCGGGATCTCTGTGCCCCAGCGGTGAGCGTCCCCTGCCCCCCCCCACCCCCGCCGGCTCTTCAGTCCATCCGCAGAAACCTGCCGCCGGACCACACAGTCCGCACGCGGCCAAGTGCAAGTCCCCGGGCATCGGGCAGCTGCCCTGCTACCCGGCTGGGGCAAAAGGACCCAAACCAGCCTGGGGAGCTGCGGGGGTGGTCTGGGCGGCCCCGGGCCCGGCACCCTCCCCCCACCGCCTCCTCGCCCAAGTCAGCGGGGGAGGGGACAGGGGGTTTGTTTTCTCCCTCTAAATACACAGTCTGCACCATCCTGCCCCCCGGGAGGCTGGAGGCTCGGCCTGAGAGCCGCCCTGGCCGCCCTGGGCCAAATCGCAGCTCTTGGTCAGAAAGGACTGGCCTGTGCCCGCCGCTGCCAGCTCCGAGCCCCAGCCCCCCAGCCCCCCAGCCGCGCCGGGCGCTGACTCCCTCTTCCCGCAAGTGGAGAAGAGAAATGAAATCCACCTTTTCCTTTTGGTTTGTTTTCGGAGCCCCAGCCACGAGCATCTTCCCCCACTCCCCAGCCCCCGCCTTCTGAGCACGCGGGAGCCACCGCTTCTTTCTCTGAGCTGCACCTCTGGGGTCACTCTGTGGCCCTCCCGGGGATCCTTCCCTCAGAAGCACAGTCTGGAAGCCCATCGCCCCCTCCCGCACCCGCACCCGCGGGGAGCTCCGGGCCAGGCCGGGCGCAGCTGTCCGGCAGGGGTAACAGTACGTCGTTGGCTGCCCCGTCTCTGTGGGGAGACAGCGGTGCTGAGGGGCCAGGCCCCCGGACAGGCGCTGGACACTCTCGTTGGGGCCTGGGGGGCTCCCTGCCGCAGCCTGCGCTGCTGATGCCAGAAACTCCCAAAAATCTCACAGGGAAGAGAGCTGCGAATTCCTGGGCTGCGATGTTGTCAAATATTTCACTGAAGAACGTCATGGAAAATGTGCGCTTTCGGGTAAAAGGGCCAAGTGGACGGGCGAGCTCGGCCGCAGCCACACAGGCAGGGCCTTTTTTTTTTCCCTTGACCCAAATCTGAACCCCTCTCTCTAATGCACAGCTGACAGGGGAGATTGACTGCCAGGCCCGGGTGCAGGGGGAACCTCGCACCTGCTTCCCCGACGTGGCCCTGGTGGTCCCCGCAGGTGGGGTTTCCCAGCCCTGTGCCAAGGGGGTGTGGTGGGACTGGGCGACGCCCTCGGGTGCTGCCTACCCCTCCTCACCGGGGGCACCCCATGAAGGGTCTTGCTTGCTCCTGACCAGGGCGGGTGTGGAGCTGCCTTGGACCAGAGTGTAGCTGAGCAGCAAGGGGCACAAATAGGAGAGCACCCCAAAATGTGGCAGGACGGCTCGGGTCAGGAGTTTCCCCGGGGCCCCAGCACGCCCAGGCATTAGGGCTCCAGGATTTGGGGCCATCGCGTCTCTGCATCTTCTCTGGGCCGGCTGCACACAGGTCTACCGTGTCTGCCCACAGCCTCGGGAAGACCTACCCAGAAGGCACAGGCCCCCATCTCCCTGCCAGCCCAGGGCTGCCCGCCCTTGCCAGCCCCACACAGGGCATGAAAGTCACTCTAGTGCTACAGAAATAAGGTAGGAGGGTCACTTCTTCCACTTTCTGAGCCCTGCGCTCCAAGCAGAACCTGTTTTCTGGGGTCGCAGCGGGGGCTCCCGAGTGAGCGTGACCTTGAGGTGCCTGGCCAGGACAGTCAGGCCCCCACGCATCATGACCAGGGCCCACGCCACATGCTCTGTCTCACCCTCGGGCTCCCTACAGCCTCCTTTCACACAGCCTGGTCTGCTGCACGCGCCTTGCAGAGTTGGGGTGGCCCTAGGTGCCCAGAGACCCTCTCCTGGCAACAGGCTGCATCATGCCACTGTGATGTCCTGTGTGCACGGGAAACGGGTGGTTTGCATTTCTGACGTTTGGGGTGCAGACCCGATATCTCGTGTCCCCCCTGTAACAGTCTCTGGTACCACATCGTGTGACCTGCAGTCTGTAACAGTCTGTATCCAGATTCCTCGTGTCATGCCCAGCCTGTGTGGCGCGCACCGCCAGCTATGCCCCGATGCCGAGTGCACAGGCCTGGTGCCCTGGACACCGCACGCCAGACCGTGACCCCCACGCCTCTGAAACCAGCCCACGGAGAAGCCCTGTACCGGGCCTCGCCTGCAGTGTCCTGCATCCAAAGCTCGTGTTATTGGCACCCCCAGGTTGCTCTGTGCACACAGCCTGCACACTGCACACCCTCTGGATGCTGTGGAGCCCACAGGCAGTCCACCAGTGGCCCTCCTTCCAGCCAGGGGCTTCCCTCCCGCTGCCCAGCTAGCGGGAGCCCCCTCCCCCACGGAGTGCAAATGCGCGTGTGCCTGGGCACCTCGGGTGGGTTCGCAGAGAAAGACCTCAACGCATCCCGCATTCGTGTAGTGTAGCTCACGTGGGTACCACCCAGCGGGGGCGTGCCTCTCCTGACCCTGGCGTTTCTTCCCCTGTCCCGGGGGCCAAAAATTTTCACCCACAAATTTCCTCCCCACACCCGCCCCTGCAGCCTCCCAATGGAGGCAGCCAGGCCAGGAGGCCGCCCTTGCTGCCCCACACCCACCTGGGGTCCGGGGCCAGCCCCCTACCTTTTCTGCCTTTGGCTAGCGCCTCCAAGGCGTTCGAGGGAGTGGGGGCGAGGGCGGCGCGGGCCTGGCGCTAACGCAGAGCAGGGACGGCGCTGCCCTCACGGTGGGTGGTCGCCGGCCGCCCCCTCCCCGCCGCCAGCCGGGCACAATCCGAGCGGGATCTGGTTCCCTGCTCCGGTTACGGCGCGCTCTCGGCCCGGGCGGCTTCACTTAAGCAATTAGCCAGTAAAAATACCTTGGGCTTGCGGAGTGGGAGACGTCGCAGGCGTGTCTGTTTTTACACCCCCTCCCTCCATGTTGAGATTCCTGGGGCCGGCACTGCTGGGCAGGGGTGATTTGGGACGGGCGAGTCTCTACGGACCTTTTTAGCAGAAGGGCAATCGCTGCCCACATCCCGAAGTCTGGGGATTTGTCTCTGCGCCACCGTTCCCTGCTCTGGGCCAGGCACCTCCGGCTCTGAGGGGCGCCACTACCCGTCCCGTTTTCAGACCAAGAAACCAGTGCCCGGCGCGGGCAGATGGCCGTGCCATGTGCTTGCTGCCCAGAGCGGGTCTCCATGTGCTCAGCACACACTAATGTCACGGGGGCGGGGTGGCCTGCGCTGACCTTCTGCAACATATAAACGTGTCCGATCAACACATTGCACACCTTACATTTATAGTGTTGCCTGTTAGTTTTATCTCAGCAAAGCGGGGGGGCGGGGATCAAGCAACCAACATCCCCCCCAAGAAACTAAATCAGAAAGGGTGCAGCAGCAACAGGGGCAGAGCCTGCAGGTATGGGGTCTCTGCCTGAAACCCTGCAGACCCCTGGTCTGGCCGCCAGGCTTAACCCCTTCCTACAGCCAGGCTCTGTGGTGTGACCTAGAACCTGGGGTAACTTTACTGAGCCCCCCTATAGTGAGAGGGATAGTACTGATCTGTAGGGTGTCCGTGGAGAAGCCAGGGTCCTGGCTTCATGGAAGGGAGGTCTCGGGTTCGTGGGTAGACTCCAGGGGTGTGGCGAGACCCGGGAAATCCTTCCGAAGATGCTAGGGTTATGCCTTTGGGGAGGGGGGTGGTGCTGGGGGAGGGCAGGGTGTGGTTTTCAACAGTTTATCAAAGGGATTCCCAGGCCAGAGAAAGGGTAACAGGGTATTTATTTACACAGCGGTCAGTACCTGGTGGTGGCCGGGACTGATCAGCAGCACTGGAGCCAGCGAGCTCCTGTCCTGGGTATCGTTTAGCACCGTCAGCGCACCAGGGGGCGGGTGCCCTTGAGCCTGCGACTCTCTGGATGGGGGTGACAGCACTTCTAAGCCTGCGCCCCCCCCCCCAATCTGGAGCATCTGGGAGGGGAGAAAGGGAAGGTGCAGCGATGCCGGCCTGGCAGCACTGGCTGGTGCCAGGTCCTCGCTGGACTTGGGTTCCCCCCACCCCAGAGGTGCCGCACCGGTGGGCAGGCGGCTCAGGGGCGTCTTAGAGCGAGGAGCTTGGTGTCTGGACATGTAGAAGAGACCTGCTTGCTCTGGTTGTGCTTCTCCACGGGATTGGGGGTCCCTCCAAATCACAGGGCAGGGCACGCGTCCCCCTCCTCTCGCGCTTTCACCCCCACCTTTATGACCTAGGTGGAAATTAGGGACTGGGGGAGCCTCCCCCCCCCCACCCGCCGTGTCTTCCTGAGGGGCCACTGAGGCCCCTGGCTCTGGGCAGCAGAACTGTTGTCTTTACCCTGCAAAATTTGGTTTGCCGCCTGCCGGCTGGGTACCTAGGAACTACGTGGAGCCCCCCAACTTTGTCCTTCCTCAGGAAGGCTGAAGTCCTGCACCCCCAAAACGTACAGGAGGGCTCCAGGGAACCAGGGGATAGCGGAGTGTGGCTGGGTGGCAACACTGGCAGGCGTTAGCCCGGAGTGGACGCTGCAGCCCCTCCACTGGGGACGGCCAGCTGCAAACAGCTGCCCCCCTTAATACTCTATAGTGCCCTAGTCTGGAGGCACCCCCTCCCCGCAGGGAGGAAGGCTCTGGAAAAGGGAGGTGCTGCTCTCTCGCAATCCGGTAGCCTCAAGGGTGCACACGCTGCGCCGCCAGGGCTTGAGCCTCCCCCGGCCCGCCTCACTTCCAGGAGCCAGATGTGCTCAGCAGCTGGCGGCGGCGACCCCTTCGCGGGAGCTCCCTGGGCGCGCGCCCCTGACGCCTCCGCGGCCCGGCTCGCTCACCCGCAGCTGCCGTTTGGCAAAAAGCAATAATAACGATAAATAATAAACTACAAAACCGCGGGAGGAGAGACGGGTGCGCGCGCGCGTGTCCCGCCTGAATGCGCAGTGCGGGGCCTCCGCGCCCACAGGCGCTCGTGCGAGGCTGGGGCGCCCGGCCCGCGTGGGGGGTGCTGGCGGGAAGGCCCTCCCCGGGGCCGTGCGCGGTGCGGGGGGCCCGGGGGTCTGGGGGTGAGTGGCCGGCGCGCCCCCGCGGGCACGCGCACCCCCGCGGCCCCCCGCGCACCCCCGCGCCCCGGCCGCGGGCCTCGCGGGCAGAGTCGCCGGCGGGGGGCAGCCGCTCGCAGGCCGCTGGGGGCGCCGCCCGCTCCTCGCGCGGACGTGCCAGGCGCCCCAAAGGCGACAAGGCGCCTCCCAGGGAGGCTGCAGGCGTCGCGGGGCCGGCGGGGGCCGGGGAAGCGGGCGAGGTCGGCGGCTTTGAAAGGCGCCGCGGGACGCGCTCGGGCGGCTCCAGCCTCTCCGCCGCGCGCCCGGGTCGCCGCGAAGCCCCTCGGAAGCCCCCTCGGCCCCTTCGCCCGGCGCAGCCCCCGGCGGAGCAGGCCCGGCCGGCGCCCGCAGCCGCGCTCGCGCCGCGCTCACCTGGTGCCTGCGCGCCCGCCGGGGCGCCCGGTCCTCGCCGTCCTGCGCCGGGGCCCGGCCGGCCGCGCTGGCGCCGCGGGGCGGGGCGGGGCGGGGCGGGGCGGGGCGGGGCGGGCGCGCGGGGCTGCCCCGGCCCGAGGCCGCCCGGGGCTGCCGTCCGGAGCCGGCGGGCGGCGGCGGCCCCGCGGAGGCGGCAGGCCGAGCCCGCAGGGCACGAGGCCAGCGCCCGGGCGCGGACTCCGCTGCGGTCGACGCTGCGCGTGTGAACTTCCCGCGGGCCGCGCCGCGCCGGGATGGGACCTGCCCCGGGGCGCGGGCGCGCGTGGGGCGCGCGTGGGGCGCGCGTGTCCGGGCCCGGCCGGGCCGCCTGCGGGCTCCGGCGCGCGCGGCGGGGTGCGCGGGGTGCGCGGGGTGCGCGGGGTGCGCGGGCGCAGGTCGGCGCGGCGCGAGCGCACGGCCCGAGGGCGGCCGTCGCGGGGCCGGCGGCGCCGGCGCTTTCGCTTTCCCGGCCCGGCGGCGGCGCGGCCCGTCCGCTCGCGCGCGGCTGGGCTGGGCGCGTCCGAGGAGCCCGGGCGCGGCTCCGGCCCGGGGCGGGGAGGGTGGGCGGGCCTCGCGGGAGCCTCCGCCCGCCGCGATGGCCGGGGCCCGGCGGCCGCCGCCGCCGCGGGGGCGACTCGCCCGCGGGCCGCGCGCTCGGGGAAGGCCCGGGACCGGGGTGCGTCTCCCGCCGGGCGCGGGGCGGGGCGGGGCGGGGCGGGCGCGGGGGGGCGGGGCGCCGGGCGGGGGCGGGGCCGGGCCGGCCGGGCCGGGGGGCGGGCGCCGCCGGGGGTCCTCGCCGGCCGGGGGCGCGCGCGGGAGCCGCGGGAGCCGCGGGAGCCGCGGGCCGGGGCCGCGCGGGGCGGGGGCGGCGCCGCCCCCAGCCCGGCGGCGAGGGGCTGCCCGGCCGGCGCCCTCCCGGGGGGCGGGGGGGGCGGGGGGGCGGGGGCGCGCGAGCCCCGCGCCCGCGGGTGCGGCGCCGGGGAGGACGCGCGGGCGGGCGGGCGGGCGGGCGGGCGGGCGCGCGCCCCGCGGCGGGTGACGGCAGAGCCGGGGCCCGCGCCCCCCCGCCCCCGCCCCCTCCTCCTCCTGCTCCTCCCGGCGCGGCGCGGCGCAGAGCAGCGGCGGCCGCGGCGCAGGCAGCACCCCGATGTCCGCGGCGCCCGAGAAGCAGCAGCCGCCGCGCGGGGCGGGCGCGGGCGCGGGCGCGGGCGCGGGCGGGGCCGGCGCGGCCATGGACCCCGCGGCCGCCGGGCCGCCCAAGGCCAAGAAGGCGAGCGCGGGCGTGCGGCGGCCCGAGAAGCCGCCCTACTCGTACATCGCGCTCATCGTCATGGCCATCCAGAGCTCGCCCGCCAAGCGCCTGACGCTCAGCGAGATCTACCAGTTCCTGCAGAGCCGCTTCCCGTTCTTCCGCGGCGCCTACCAGGGCTGGAAGAACTCGGTGCGCCACAACCTCTCGCTCAACGAGTGCTTCATCAAGCTGCCCAAGGGGCTCGGCCGGCCCGGCAAGGGCCACTACTGGACCATCGACCCGGCCAGCGAGTTCATGTTCGAGGAGGGCTCGTTCCGCCGCCGGCCGCGCGGCTTCAGGAGGAAGTGCCAGGCGCTCAAGCCCGTGTACGGCGTGGTGGGCGGGCTGGGCTTCAACGCGCTGCCCCCCGACGCCTACGGCTTCCAGGGCGCGGCCGGCGGCCTCCCGTGCGCGCCCGGCGGGCTGGCGCTGGACGGCGGCCTGGGCGTCATGAACGGCCACTTGCCGGGCGGCGTGGACGGCGTGGCGCTGCCCGGCCACGGCCACGCGGTGCCCCACCTGCCCGGCGGCGGCGGCGGCCACGCGTACATGGGCGGCTGCGCGGGCGCGGCGGCCGGCGAGTACGCGCCCCACGACGGCTCGGTGCCCGGCTCGCCGCTGCTGCCCGCGGCCGCCGGCGGCGTCATGGAGCCGCACGCCGTGTACTCGGGCCCGGCCGCCGCCGCCTGGCCGCCCGCGGCCTCGGCCGCGCTCAACAGCGGCGCCTCCTACATCAAGCAGCAGCCTCTGTCCCCCTGCAACCCCGCGGCCAACCCCCTGCCCGGCAGCCTCTCCACGCACTCCCTGGACCAGCCGTACCTGCACCAGAACAGCCACAACGCGCCCGCCGAGCTGCAAGGTGAGTGGGGCGCGCAAGGCCCCGGCCCCGGGCCCGGCCCCGGGGGAGCCGGGCAGCGCCTCTGTGCGCCCCTGGCTCCAGGGGTGTCCCCCTGGCCCTCCCTCGCCCCTTCAGAGGAGTGAGCGCAGCCCTCGGCCGGCCTAGGCCCGGGCGCCCTGTTTCTCTATTTTGGTTTCAGTTCCTGGACACTGGCCTCCAAGCCTGCCCAGGTGGGCTCGTCCTCCCCGGGGCGACTCAGGCCCCGATAGTCTAAGTCACCTCGGCCCATTACAGTCCTCACGCCTCAGCAAGGCTGGGGATGGAGCCGAACCCCCAGCCTGGCCGGCCGGGACACCCTCCCCGGGGGCTGCCCAGTGGGCGTCTGGAGAGCCGCCTGCTCCCTGCCCGGGCAGGACGGAAGCACTAGGCCCCAGGCCGCTTGGGCGGCCGCTCTGAGCTCAGCCCTCGGGCCTTTCAGGGAGCCAGCCGGACCCGGGGAGGGCTGAGCGGGGGGCATTTTGTGGTGACCGAGGCCCGCTGTGGCCAGGCCCGGAGCCAGGCGCAGAGTTGCAGGCCCCAGAGGCCCTTTGTTTCTCCGTCCTGGGGTTCGGGTCTCCAGCTGCCCGCTGTCCCTGCCCTCTGAGAAGGAAGAAGCGGAGCCTCCCCTCCCCAAGTGCCCCGTGTGGCGGCCTCCAGCAGGCTTGTGGGCCTAGTTCTGGAAAGAGCTTGGGGGGACCCAGGCAGGGGCCGCTGGGGTCAGCTGTCAGCAGCCTGCAGGGGACAGGAGTCCAACCTGACGGCCTGACGGGCTCCACGGGTCGCCCTGCCTGGGCGGCTTCAAACTCCCAGGCTCCAGCTGCCCTGGGGGGGCTCCGTCCTCCCAGAGATGCTTCCTTCCGCCGCGGCCCTGCTCTTCCCAGCTCCCCCATCGGGCTGTCGCTGCACCCGGGCTGGGCTGTCTTGGGGCTGGGAGGAGGCCGCCCCTGCGCCAGGCTCAGGCCTCGGGCTGCCCAGGTGGTGGAGGCCGCTGGGGCCTCCCTGGCGTCTTCTGGCCGGCCTCCGCGCTTCTCATTCCGTGTCCCCTTCATCCTCGGAAGCCCCCGCACCCCCAGGCCGGAGAGAGGCCCCATCCTCCCAGAGGAGGCCCGGACACGCCGGGATCCCGGGCGCGGGGGTCTCTCCTCCCTCCCTCCCTCGCTTCCTCCCTCCCCCCAGGGGCACACACGGCGCCCCTGGGCCTTCAGAGCCGCTGGGGCTGTGCGCGCGGGGCGTCCCGGCAGGAGGGCACGGGAGGCGGGGGGCCTTTTGCCGGAGCCGGGCAGGCGCCCGAGTCCGCAGTCGGCGCTGCTTTTCCGCCTCGACCCCCGCGCCGCCTAACTCTCGCTCCCTCCCCTGTGGCCTCGCCTTGCAGGCGTCCCGCGGTACCACTCCCAGTCGCCCAGCATGTGTGACCGCAAGGAGTTCGTCTTCTCCTTCAACACCATGGCGTCCTCGTCCATGCACTCGGCCGGCGGCGGCGCCTACTACCACCAGCAGGTCACCTACCAAGACATCAAGCCCTGCGTGATGTGAGGCGGCCGGGGGCTCCGGCGCGCCGGCCGGGCCGCCGCCCCGCCGGGAACTGCTTTATTCTCGAGGTATAGCCGTCAGCAGAAGAGCCGGGTCTGACCCCACCCGACCGGATTATTGGAGAAGGAACCCCGCGGCCAAGACCGGGCAAGACCGGGCGGCGGGCGCCTCCCCCGGAACCTCCCTCCCGAGGTCTTAAAACCGCGGCGGCCGGAGGGGCCCGGCTGCCTGCACCCCTGGGGGCGGCCGCGAAGGTGCTGCGCTGGGGGAAGCCCTCGGTGTCCGAAGGAGAACTCTGCTGCGCTCGCTTCTCCCCGCCCGTGGCGCCACGGGAGCGGGTTGCTGCCCGAGGGCGAGCTGAGCTCCCGAGGCCACGTTGTCAGACCCTTTCACTCTCCAGCGAGTATTTATCTTATTTTTAATTTTCTCGGAAAGATCGCCTGGGGCGCGGCGGCTCCTCGGCGGGCGGGCGCGGGAGGGGTCCGCGGGGGGCGCGCCCCGGCCCACCTGAGGCGGCCTGGCCCGGGGCGGCCCCGGGGCCCAGACCGCTCTGCTCGGCCGGGGTGGGAGACCCGGAGGGGCTGGGGCTCCCCCGGCCCGGCCCGCGCCTCCGCGGCGTCTTTCTAGCTCTGCTCCGAGTGTCGCCTGGATTCTCCGGCGGCCGTTTTCTCACGGGAGCCGGCGTCTCCCCCGTCTCTGCTGTAAAGCCCGGGCCAGGAAGGAGGAGACCCGCCGCCGCGGGGCCCCGGGATCGGGCTTCGGGACCGCGGAGACGCGGGAAGGTTAAGGCACTTTGTAAAACTCTATAGCAAGGTTCATCCTGTTATTTATTCTACTTCTTCCCTGGTAATCGCGACACCGCAGCGGCTCCTCCGTTTGTCAGTATTAATGGCGTGACTTGGTTGGCAATATTTGCCGCGGAGAATTTTTGTAGCTGTCCGTTGTAAATTTGAACGAAGTCCGATCTGTGTCAAAACAAATTTCCATATGTTTTATATAAATATATATATATAAAATGAGGGACCGGCCCCCCTCCCCCGTAGTATTTTGGCTGCCGGGGCGCAGCGTTTGTGACACGTATTTTGAATTTCCTTCTGCACTGTATAAAACGACCATTTGAGGATGTTTTTGCCTTTTGTGTAATTTTTCCTAAAAAAAAAAAAGAACAAAAATAAAAATGTATAACATTTGTACGTGGCCTCAACGTCGCATCCGCTACAACGAGTGCCCGGGGCTGAGGTGGCAGAACCGCCCCCCAAGCCCGCACGCTGGGAGGGTCTCACGCAAGGCTTGAGGCCCGGGTGGCCCTGAGGCCACGTTCCCGTGTCCTGTCCCTCTTCCCTCTTCTCCCTCCGCCCCGACGGCGGTCGGGCGGGCGAGCGTGGCCGTGTCCTCTTGGCTTCCATTTTTCAAGCGGGCCCTGCCCTCTCGATGCCGCTTTTCTCTCTAAGGAAATAACCAAGCAGTTCAAGGAAAGGCAGGACCGGGCACGTCCAGTTTCCTACGAAAATTCGATTTTTAAATGTCTCGCCACAGCAGGGCCCCTGAGTTCCTGGGGGCCTTTCCGTCTCTGCGCTGCTGCGAGTCGTGCCATGCGGGGAGGGTTTCTGCGGGGTTTCGGGGTTTCCGTCTTCCCGGCGTCCGCTCTCTGGTTTTCCCCGAAGCCCAGGTGGGCGCCCTCCGAGGGAGCGGGGAGGCCGGCGGGGAGTGCTGGTCGGCGCTTCCCCCTGGGCACACCCAGGTGGGCGGGGGACGGGCTCGGGCTTAGCCGCCTGTCCCGGCCCCTCTCCGCGCTCCCCAGGAAAACAAACAAACAAGGTCACTTTGTCTCCGCGCCCTCCAGGAGACCCTCCGGGAGACCCACCGCAGTCCCCGTCGCGGGGTCGTGAGCCTCTGAACCTGGTTCTTCTCAAATTTGACATTTTGGACGTGAGGGTAATTTCTCCGGTGCTCTGTTACATCAAAATTATCAATAAACTCGCCCGGGCAATTAATGCCCCGAACTAACAGCTGTCTATAAAGGCGAGATAAAGGGGACAGGAAGAGGCCAGGACGCTGCCCCTCGGGGTCTGGGCCGCGGAGCACGGGGCTGGGGGCTCGGGGCGCGCCGGCCCTGCGCTCCAGGAGCAGCTCCCAGCACGGAGAAGGCTGGGTCCTGCCCACACAGCGGGGGGGCTGCTGCCCGCTGGGCACCCCCGACAGCCAGCGCGGGGAAGCACGGCCTCCGCCCCCCCCCCCCCCCCCCGCCCCCTCTGAGACTGTGCCCCAATTAGGTCGGAGGCTGGGGAAGCGAGGCTGATTAGGAGAAACCCAATGCCGGCCCAGCCGGCGGCTCCCGGCCTCCTGCTACAGAGGCGCAGCCCCCGCTCCCTTGCCCCCTGGCGCCCAGAGGCCCCGTGGGCCCTGAGCGTGAGGCTTTGGCGCCCGGGGGTGGGGGGGGTGCCAGGCCAGCAGGCGGCCGTGTACCCCGGCTTCCTGCTCAGCTCCCCAATGGCGCCTGCGCTTCAGCCGGGTCTCCTGTGCCAGGCCCTGGCCGGCCTCTGTGGGAGGCACCCAGAGGAGCCTGTGCGGGAAGCCGCCAGGGCACCGGCGGGCCTGGCCTCATCTCCAGACCTGCCCTAGGGCCTGGGGACCCAAGAAAAGCACACTCTTCCGAGAGCCCAGGGCCAGGCTAGCCTGGGAAGGGCAGAGGACGCAGGCAGGTCACTCGCTCCTCTGAGTCTTTGCCGCCTCCCTGCCCCGGGGCTGAGACCTGACTGCCTGGGCCGGGTCTTCTCTGGGGCATTTCGGCCCGGCTCCCGCTGGGCCACAGGGCGCATCCCACCCCGGCGTCCTCCACAGAACCGTGCCAGCGAGGGCGGGTTAGGAGTTTGAGCTGGCACCAAGCTGGGAGCTCTACGGACATCTTTCTCTTTCTCGTTCAGGGAAGTCAGTCTGCGGCCGCCGGCCGGCACACCTGACTGGGAGGGCGCTCAGATGCCCTAGAGGCGCACAGCCCCTGCGTGAAAGGCCCACGGCTGGGAGGGGCAGAGCCACAGTCCCTGGGTTTCGATGGCGTCCCCCGTCCCGGGTCTTTGCAGCCCCCAGCCCCTCCGGCAGAGGCGGCTCTCCACTGCCCCGGGTTCCCCAGCTCCAGGCTGGCGGGCCCGAGCGCCCTCCCAGGGCCCTGCCTGAACCCCAGCGCCAGGCTTTGGAGGGGCCCTGGCCCACCCAGGAGCCCTCGGCCCACTGTCCTCTTTTCTTTTTGGGGCTGGAGGGACGGGCGGGGTGCACACCCACAAGCCCCACCTGCCTTCCGCCAGCTGGCGGGCAGCTTCCAGCAGCCGGCGCGGGCGGGCAGGCTCCTCTGCGCCTCTCGCCTCTCGTCTTCAACGACACCGTCCTGGGGGCCGTGGGGGCTGCGGCCGGCGGCATGCCGGGCAGGAGCACGAGGCCCGCCTGACCCCGCGCACCGAGGCTGGAGTGACCCCGGGACCCACGCGCGTCCCACCGCCTCCCCGCGGGCCTGGGGCTCTGCTGCCGCTTGCGCGTCGCGTGGGGAGGTGGGGGTGGCGCCCTCAGAGGCGAAGGATCTAAATTTTCGAGGCCCCGTGTGACTGCTCAGTGTGGGCAGCGCTGAGCCCCCGGCTCCCGGCACAGCCCCCGACCTGCCCTCCCTTGCGGAGAGAAGCTGGGCTCTCAGGGCCAGTGCCTGGCCCCGGGGCCGCCCCCAGCCGCCAGCTAGAGGGGGTCTCCAGTCCAGCGGCTTCACTGTTCCGAAACTTTAATTCATTTTTGTTTTTACATAGGAGAACTCGTAGGCCTCAGCCGTGTGTCTCGGGGGACCCGCCTGCTCTGCTCCCCACTGTCTCTGAGTCCTCGCATCCCCCCCAGCTTCACTTCTGAGGGGGCCTCAGCGTCCTCCCGCCCCCGTCTGCAACACTCGGGGGTCTGCTCAAGCCACAGATTGGGGCAGCAGCGCTGGGGCCCCCGGGGCTTCTGGGGCTCCGGACCGGGCAGTCCTCCCAGTGCTCTGGGCCTGCGGTGGCCGAGGCTGCGCTTCCTCCTCCGCGGGGCTCCTGGGAGGCAGGCAGGCGCGGCCGGCCCAGGCCTCTGCTGCCCCCTCCTGCCCGCCGCCACGCGGACACCGGGAGCCCCGGTCCAGGCACAGGCCAAGGATTCGGGGCACGCTGCCTGCTGGGCGTGGGGGTCCCTCTCTGTGCCGGCCCCGTTAATCCCGCAGCTGCCCCCCTGGGTCAGCCGGTCACTGCCGATGTCGAGGGGCAGAAACCGAGCCCCGAAGCCGAGGGGACT
Organism: Talpa europaea; assembly: GCF_964194135.1. NCBI lineage: Eukaryota > Metazoa > Chordata > Mammalia > Eulipotyphla > Talpidae > Talpa > Talpa europaea. The sequence goes on along the minus strand of NC_140084.1, from coordinate 1,155,403 downwards.
CGCTCCAGGTGCCGTTGGGGACGGAGAGTTTGGGTCACACCCGGCCTTCCCGCCCCCCCCCCCCCCCCCCGTGCCATGTTCCCGACGAGACGCTCTGCAGCTCCTGGACACGCGTCCTCCCCCAGCGGCGGCCACGTGAGCGGAGAGGGCGCTGCCGTGTGGTCTGTGGCGGCCTCTGTGGGCCTCTGGCCTGCGCCCGGCATGGCGGCGGCCGGCAGGGCTGGACCTGGGCATGCCCCTCCCGTGGACGCGCAGGGGAGTCGAGCCCCAGCTGGCGTTCACCTCCGCTCGGGGACAGCGGACTGAGACTTCGGGGGGAGCCACGGTGGCCCCCGGGAAGGCGCGCCTTGCTTCCTTGGCCCCCTCCCCCTAGTCCAGCAGAGAAAAACCCAAACAAAAGTCGAAGCTCAAGGCAAGAGAGGGCAGGTGGGGCAAGACATGTGGCTGCGCCATCCCGCTCTGCTTCTGGAATCTTCCTAGCGTTCTGGGCTGTTTTAAGGAGAGAAGGCTGCGGGGGGCTGGGGGGGTTCCTGACCTGCGGGCCTCCCCGGTGCTCCTGGCGGGCGGGCAGAGGAGACCCCCCCCCCATGAGCATGAGACGGCATCGGTCTCATCAAGGGCCCCGGCCCAAAGCGTGTCTGCCACTCGGCCCAGACCCGGAGGCGGCCCCGCGAGGCGCTGGACAGAGGGCCAGCCCTGGGGCGGCCTTTAGAGAGGCGTCACCCATCAAGGCAGTGGGGCCGCGGCCGCCGACTAGACTGTCCCAGCACGGCCAGCCGTGGGGGCCGGGGTCAGCAGGATGGCAGCGGGGGGCGTCCGGGAGAAGGCGCCCCCCAGCACCCCGCCGAGGCCGGTGACCCGCCGCCAGGGAGGCACTGGTCTCCGGGACGCACGGGGCCCTGGCTCCCTGGGACGGATGGCAGCCGCCCTGTGCTCGGGGATCCCCGGAGCCACACGCCGCGGGCGCGTTCTGGGTCCCTCGGCGCACGTGGGCAGGGGGCTCGCGGGGTGCACGCGGGTCGGCCCTGGGGCCTTCGTGGGCCTCCCTGGAGAGCGCGCAAGGCCCCGCCTCGGGGCAGGGCGGCAGCTCGGCCCACCCTGCGCCCACCTGGGCTTCTCGGGCCGGCAGCGCCACCTGCTGTCCCTCTGCGGGCGCGCCTCCCGCTCGGGGCGGCCTGAGGGCGCGTGTGGACCCGCCACCCCTTGGGCTTTCAGGCCTCGGGCCTCGGTGAGGGGGTCGCCGGCTTTGGGCGGGGTGGGGGGGCGGGGGGGGGGCTGGCGAATCCGTGTAATCTCCTAAGTTGAGGTAAAATAAACTTGAGGACGTGAACGCGGTGCTGAGCCCGGGCGCCTCCCACAGTCACAGATGCCGGGGTGGGGGTGGGGCAGCTGGTGGAGCCCTGGGGGAGCGGGCCCTGCCCCCCCCCCCCCCCCCCAGGACCCGTCGCCTGAAAGGGCTTAGCGCTGGGGGCGCGCCCTGCTCCTCGCCCTGAGACCGGTCCTGGCAGCAGCGCTCCCCTGCAGGCTCTGTGTGAGGCCTCAGTGGACCCGGGCTCCGGGCTCCGTGAGAGGCCTGCAGGTGGACAGCGAGGCCCAGGGGGCGAGCTCCCTGCGAGGACACGCAGCCAGGAGGCACCCGGGGCTCAGGCCCTGTGCGCGGAGGGCTGGGGGCGGCCTCGGGCTCCTGGCCCTCGTCAGCATCCTCCAGAGGCCACCCTGTCCCCGGGGGAGGCCGTGGCCGGGTCAGGGCGTCCACCTGCAGCGGTCAGTGCCATCCCCAGAGGCCTGCAGCGCAGTGCGTCCCCGCGCATCCGTGGGCTCCGGTCAGCCTCTGTATTTATGGGCATCGGGAATAGGGGCCGTCCGGGAAGGGGCCGGTGCTGGGAGCCCTGCTTGGAGACCCCCACGCGCTGAGGAAATGCGTGTGAGGAGCCTGGGGAGGCGGGGGCGCCGGTGGGGCGCGAGGGGCTCTGCCCGCTGGCTTGGGGGGCAGGCCCTCGTGGCTCAGTCTCATCTAAAGTGCAACAAAGTGTGGGGCGATCTCAGGCCACAGGCCAGAGCCACCCCATGGGGCTACTCACAGGGGCAGCGGCTGAGCCACAGGGTGGTCAGGGCTGGCCCCGGAGCTGCCCGATGCCCCTGCAGCCTCCGCGCTGAGCGGACCTGCGGCTGCGCCTGGGGGACCCATGCTTCTCATGGCGGCCAAAAGGGGGGCTCCAGCCAAGGAGGGCGGGAGGTCAGCTGAGCAGGGTCCCAGCCCCCCAGCTCGGGGCTGGGCGCTCTGCGGGGGCTGCCCCTCCCTGCCCTCGCTTGTCGTGCCTGCGAGGTAGGAAGAAGCCGCTGTGGCCAGGGCAGCAAGGCGTGTGCGCTCCCCGGCCTGGGGCGCCAACTGTGTCCTTCCCGCATGTCGCCCCAGACTTCCACAGCCAGGTCAGGCTCCCTCCTGGCTGCGGTGTGGGGGTGCGGGCTGGGTTTGGAGCTGGGGGACTCAAGCAAGCGCCCCATACCGGGTAGGATCGTTCCCGTCCCAGCAGCCACGCTGTCCTCATGCCGGCCGGCCGCTGCTCGCCGCCGTGCTCCGTCGCTCTCCCCCCACCTCCATCCACCCCACTGCGCTCCTGCGTCCTCGGCCCCGCACCGCACTGCCCCGCGCCACGCCATGCACGCCAGGCCGGTTGGCCGAGCGCGCTTGCACGCTGGGAAGGCGGAAAAGCCTGACGCTTCCCCCCCCACTCACCCCACAGCCCACCCCCTCGGGGTCCTGCGCCATCGTCTGTATACAAGTACCTGCAAGTTTCCTTTAACAGACACAGACCCCCGCAGCCCCGGCCCCCGAGAGCGGACAGTCCATCACGACACAACCACGGGCATCTCTCCTGGGGGCGGAAAGAGGAAGAAGGCACTGGAGCCAGCAGTGGGCGAGCCCTCCCGTCTGGCAACATACACGCTGATGTTGTGTCCGAGGATAACATTGTAGCCGGCATCAGCGGCCTTCCGGGTCGTGAGCGCCACACTCGCCTGGCCAGCGAAGAGGCATCCGAGGGCGCCACATGCTGCAAGCGTGGAGAGCTCCTAATAGCCACTGAGTCCTCACGAATGTCCCCTTGAAGACTGCCCGCTGATCTGCCGCCCCAAGGCGGGTAACGCACCCGCGGCGGCCACGGTGCCGTCACCCCTGACGTTCCTTGTAAATTGGCCTCCGGGCCACGACCCCAAGGGCCTATCAGAGCCACCCGGCGCATGGGGGGCGCCTTCACAGTCCAGGGCCATTCCCAGCCCCCAGTCTGCCCTGGGTCCACTCTGGTCGGGGCTGGCACTACCACGCCGCCCTGCTCTCCAAACCAGGCCCTAACAGACTCTCCGGAATTCGTATCTGCGCTTGGATGGGAGCAGCGGCACGACGCAGCAGCGCCTCCCCTGGAGCCAAGCCCCCTTCCCGCTCCTCTCATTCAGTGTTCGCAGCACGTCCCCGGACGTCGGCTCCACCCGGCCAGCGTCAGAGCGGGGGCAGTAGCCCTCAGCCCTTGCTTCAGTGGCCGGTGCATGCTGTATGATCCCTGCAGCTTTGGGATTATAGGGAGCGTGAAACTTCCATTCAGCACCCATGTCCCTGGCCCACTGCCGCCACCCTGCACCTGTAAAATGTGTCCCTTGGTCGCTCTCCACTACCAGCGGACGTCCATCTGCAGCACATACGCGTGCCAGTGCCGCCAGAGCTGCCTTTTGGTCCACATGTGGAGCAGGGGAAGCTGCCAGTAACCCGGTAGCGTGTCCACACAGGTGACCGCGCACTGCTGTCCGTCGGAGCGAGGCAGTGGCCCCATGATGTCAAGCTGCCAGCGTGTCGAGGCCCCTGCCCCCGCAACACCTGGCCTGTGGATGCAAACGCTCTCCCGGGGTGAGTCCTGGGACACACTACACATTGTTCACAGCCTGCACCTCCTCTAAAGTCTCAGGTAGACCCCAGGCACACTCAGTGGCCCACATTGTCTTTTGCCCTGCGTGCAGCAAGCGTCCTTGCAGCCGCCGTGCAACATCCCGCCCCGGAGCAGTTTCAAGCCAGCGCACCCGGGCTAGGGCATCTGCCTCATCATTGCCTGGTGAGGCCAATGGGGCACGTCCTGCGACAGGATAAACCGTCACCTGCTTCTGATGCCCCAGAGCCCATAGATCTTCCCACAGGGCCTGGCCCCACAACGGCCGATGCACGACTGTCCAGTCATTTAGATTCCACGTGGAAGTCCACAGGGTCAGGCCCCTGCCCAGAGCCCAGCCGTCAGTACAGATGACTAGAGGGGGAGGCTCACGGGCCTCCACCATCCACACCGCTCGCAGTTCAGCCCATTGGCTGCTCTGTCCTGTCCCACTTTCAAACCAAATGGCGTCCGTTTCCGGGTGTGCAGCCACCGCTGTCCGAGAGGCCGGCTGGCCCCGGCTGGCGCCGTCCACGTACCAGGCCTCTGCTGCAATCGGTGCTCGCCCCTCCTCGTAGGGACTAGCTTCAGGTTCGGCTTCCCCACAGGCCTCTGAAGGGGGTTCCATACTGACATACGTCCCCGGACCAAGGACCTCCTGCAACTCCGCCCTTAAGGGGCTAGTTGACAGGGTGCAGCGCTGTTCTAGGTAGGCCCCCCGCTCCGCCAGAGCGGGCATTTGAGCAGTGCCACTACGGGGCTTTGTCGTCCAGGCCTGTGACCCATCCGGCTACTGGGTAGGTGGTTCTCACCACAACAGGGGCTGAGGCAGTTACACTTGCAGTGGCTAGTAAGGCTGCATACGCCGCAGCTGTTTCTCAGTCAAGGAATGCCTAACCTCAGCCCCCTGCCAGAGCTGGGGCCAGAACCCAATGGGCTGCCGTAGCCTCTCTGATTTCTGCCAGAGTCCCCACCCGAACCCTTCCTGAGTCACATGCACATCGAGCTCACAGGGTCGGGCTGGGTCAAAAACCTGCAAGGCCCGAGCAGTCTTTGTAGTATGTTTGGCTGTTGCAAATGCTGTGTCTGCCTCAGCGGACCAATCCCACCTGACCCCCTTACGTATCCACATATACAAGGGTCGTAGGAGCTGGGCCATGTGCGGGATAAACGCCCTCCAGTAACCCAGCAGGCCCGGAAAGGCTTGCAGCTGCTCCCTGTGGTTGGAGTGGGGTCAGCTTGCACTTCACCTATGACAGCATCAGGGATAACCTTTGTCTTACGCGACCAAACAACCCCCAAGAACTTAACGGACAGTCCAGGCCCCTGCAGTTTGCTTTCATTGATTGCCCAGCCGCATGTTTTCAGGGGTGGCCACGGGAGAGGCGCTGCCTTTTCCAAATCTGCAAGAGTCACTCGTCAATAAAATGTCATCAGTGTAATGATACAAACGCAGTGTGATGGCCTCTCCCGCCGGGCCAGATCTGCTGCCACCAGCCCGTGGCACAGTGGGGCTGAGCAGGTCTCCCTGTGGGAGCAGTAAATGTCCATTGCCGGCCTTCCCACGTGAAGGCAAACGGGTCTTGACTCTCTGGAGCAATAGCTGTCAGGAAAAAAAGCATTTGCCAGATTGGCGACAAAATGCCTAGCTCATGGCTCAGACTATCCATCAAGTCTGCCACCGAAGCCCTGCAGCGTGCAAGGGGGGGGGGGGACTACCTTATTTCACTCACGATAACCCACTGTCATGCGCCAGGAGCCATCGGGCTTCTTCCTGGCCACACCGGCGAGTTGCAGGGGCTGTGGGCAGTACGCACGCTGCCCACTTTCTCCGGTTCTGATATGGTGCCCGTAATTTCCTTGTGGCCTCCAGGCAGCCGATACTGCTTGGTATTAGTCCCTCGCCTAGGGACTGGCAGTTGTGTGGGCGGATGCTTGGTGTGTCCTCGCACCACTGCCTTGACCACACGCACTCCAGGGTGAAACTCCGACTGTGGTCTTGAGCCATAAGCCACGTAGCACATCCACCCCCAGGACGTGCTCCGGGATGGGCGACACATGTATTTTATCCTCCTTCGGGGGTCATGGCCCAATCCCCAGGGACAGTCTCACTGCTGTCACCTGGACACTCTGGCCTCCACAGCCCTCACTGTAACAATCAGACCCTTGAAATCTTCCTGGATTTCCACAGAGCAGGGTACATTCTGCTCCTGTGTCTACCAAAGCCAAAGCTCTTTGCGCGTGAGTCGGGGCCAGTGGATGGCAGGCTCCACATGTGGCCTCTGGTCCCTGCCCGGCCCCTGTGGACGGGTTCCTTGGCCCTCACCCTATTCGAAAGTGATCGCCCGAGGACGGGGTTGGCAGCAGGTGGTCTTGCAGGCGCAGGGCGCGTGCCTGAGGCCTGACGCTTCCAAGCTTCCCCTGAGCAGCAGTCCTTCTCATGGGCGCGAGCCTCTGGGCTTCCTGCAGCTGCTCCGTAATTCCAACAAGTACGCCCTGGGCTTCGCGTGGGTGTTAGTGCGGTCTACACCTGCTCTCACTACACCTGTCCACATTTGGTTACAGGTAACTTTAGCAGGCTCCGTGATGCCAAGAGGCTCACGCCCTCCTCGGCATAACTTTCGACTGTTCAACAACTGCCCGTATTCCTCCCCAAGCTTGCGAGTGCCGGCTCTCGACTGCACCCGGCCCGCTCTCGCTGTGGCGACGTCGTGGACTGACGTCCCGCGTAGGGGGCTAGAACTGCCGTGAGGGATCCAAATGCGGACAAGAGGGAACCTTTTCATACCAAGTCTCTCATCCCTCCCGTGAGCGTCACCATCAGGACCACGGGCATTCACGTTGCGCATGGCCTGCCGCATCCACAATTCCCGAAGCGCCTGTCCCAGCGCGGCGTCCGTCTGCCATCTGCTCGCTGTCCCCGGCACGGCTCCTGCCTCAGCCACACAGTTCGTGCGGCAGCCGTCACCCATCCCAGCAGGGTGTGGTCGCCCTGGCCGTACCGCCGGCCGTCCTGCAGCCTCTGTCTCCAGGGTGGGTGTGACGTCACGGGGGCCAGTCTCTGCACCTCTTGCGCCGTCAGATAATCCCATCCACCCCGGGTCCCACAAACGCAGCAGCCAGGCTGCCAAGGGCGCCCCTGGCTTCTGGCGGCACTGTCTGCCCGAGTCCGCCACTTCCTCCTGGGCGTGTGGTCGGTACGTGGGACACCGTCACGTGTGGTGGCCCAGCAGCCTCACCCCCTGGGGCCATGGGCCACTGCCACCTCATTTTCTGAGTCCCCACCGGCGGGCCCGGGGCACGGGACCAGCCTCCTCCTCCTCTCCAGGAGTCCGGCATCTCCGAGTCGCAGGTTGCTTTGCCACCCCCGGCTGCGACTCGGGCGAAGGGCCGGCCTCCGGCTCCTCCTCTGCTGGGGAGTCTGGCCTCTCCGGAATGGGGGGGTTGGCGTCTCCGAACCTCTTCCTCCAGAATCCTCAAACGTTGCTGCGGTTCCCGCACCTCTTCCCGCCGCTCATCCCGTCCTTGCTGGACTCTGGCGCGCGCCTTCTGCCTGGCCTCTCACGGGGCTGCGAGAAACCCCCAGCCCACGGCCGCTGCCGCCTCGCGGGCCCCGTGTCTCTCCGGCGTCTCTCCCGTTTCGCACGGGGCCTGTTCCGATGCCCCGGGGATCCGTCTCCCTCTGGCCATTCCTGGGAAGCGCCCCCTGGGGGAGAGGCTGGCCACGAGGACCATCTGCTCGTGGCCCGCGCCCCTCAACCTCTCCCCAGGTGTCAAAGGGCTCCATACCTGTCTGCGTCGAGCCGTCCTGCTTTGAACCGACCTGCCGTCTACGCCAAGTGTAGCGCAGCCACCCACACCCGGTAGGATCATCCCTGTTCGCAGCCGTGTCGGGGTCCTCACGCGCTCCGCCGCTCGTCGCCGTGCTCCGTCGCGCTCCGCCACACACCTCCGTCCACGCCACCGCACTTCTCCGTCCTCAGCCCCGCACCGCGCTGCCCCGCGCCATGCCAGGCCACGCCAGGCCATGCCACGCCACGCCATGCTGCTTGGCTGAGTGCGCATGTGCGGTGGGAGGGTGGAAAAGCCCGAAGCTCCCCCACTACTTACCCCCCAGGGACCCGCTCCCGGGCATCCACGGGTGCCTGGGCTCCCCACAGCTGGGGGCCAGTCCCAAGAAGGCGAGTGGGACTCACCGCCCACTGGGCCAGCAGCCAGTCCCCGTCCCCACCCTGCTGCCGGCCCCGCTTGCTTGCCCACCCGCACAGACCCCCTGTGGCGCGCCTGAGCGAGGCTGGCTGTGAAGAGGCTCCTGCCGGGCACGAGACAGCACCCCGAAGCCTTGGAGTCTCCGTCCTGCTCGGAGCAGTGGTTGTCCCGAATCAGAACCTTGGAAACAAGGTCCCCGGCAGCTCGTGGCGAGGGCGCAGGAGACCGTCCGGGCCGTGCACACCCCCAGTGCCGCCCTCAGCCCTGCCCGTTCCCTGGGCCTTGGCTTCCTCTTGGGCGCCCTCCCGGGGGGCGGCCCAGAGCTGCCTGGGGTCACTGGCAGACTCGAGGGGGGCTGCAGCCACGGGCTCGCGGGCAGGCCCTCCCCTGGGGCGGGGAGAAGGCTGGGGCCGCGCGGGTGCTTCGCTGTGAGCCCGCGGCCTGGAGACGGGCTACTCTCTGCAGTGACGGGGCAGGCTGCCCGGACGGCTCGCTGGGCGGTGCAGGAGGGACGGCAGACCGCCCGGCTCGGGCAGCGCGCTCTGCAGGTCAGCCAAGTCACCCCAGGCGCCTTCTGGAGGGTTGGGGCCGGGACACAGGTGGCCAGCACCCCCGGACTGGGTGGCCAGTCGGCCTGGGCCATCCCAGGCAGACATGAGAGGCACCTGCGCAGCCCCCCCCCCGCCCCCATTTTATCCATGACAACTTGGGGAAGGAGTCTCCATTTAATGAGCAGATTTTTTTTATTGAAGATTTTATTTACACATACAAGAGCTGGGGTACAGGCCAGAGATGGGGGGGGTGAGGGCTCCCCGGAGACAGAGTGGGGAGCAGAACAGGCGGATCCACTGAAACACACTGCTGAGGGGAGCAGCGGGGAGGCAGGAGGGGTCTGCCGCGCCCTGTGGGCAGCTCCCTGGCCGGGGATCTAACGTGCTGCAGGGGCTGCGGACAGCCTCACAGTGCTGTGCTTGACCCCCTGGCCACCAGGGAGGGCGGCTGCCACATCTAAGGACCACATCTAAGGACAGATTTGTCCTCCAAAGTGGATGTGGTTTTTGCTGTCAATCCCTGGGGAAATGTGTGTTTCAGAGGGAGGCTGGAGGCCTGGACCACGGCCTTAGTCGGGTGGGCAAGGCCTGCCCTTGTGGGGTGTGGCCCCTCTCAGACTTGCGCAGCTGAGGTGCTGAGGGGCGGGTTCCGCGCCGCGCCTATTTGACCTTTCACCCAGGGTGGGCCAGTGCGCGCGTGTGTGGGGGGCCCGGCTCAGGCAGGACGCGGCCCGTCGGGCGGCTGGAAGGACCCCGGGGGCACCAGGCAGGCTGGGGGACGAGCCACGCTCCACAGCCAGCAGGACAGAGCCAGCCCGTCAGGTCAAAGACTGAAGGCCCCGACTTCCCACAAAGAGCCGAGCTCAGAGCAGCGGCGGCTCCTTGGGCCTGGGAGGACCCACGGGGGCCGCAGCGTCCGAGGCAGCCGGGCCAAGGTCAGGGTGTGGCTCTGCAGCGCAGCCGCCCTCCAGGCCACGGGCCCTCTGCGGCCTGGCCAGTGCCACCCGCAGGGGGCTGGCGCCCAGGTGCAAGCCCTGCAGGCGAGAGACGGCCTGCTGCGCCGAGGCCTGGTCCTGGTAGTGGAGGAAGGCCCTGCCCCGCGGGCCCTGCCACGTGAGCCGCCCGGGCATGGAGCCCAGCTCCCGCAGGGCGCACTTCAGCTCCCGCACCCGGGCACCCGGGGGCAGGTTCCCCACGTAAACAGAGGCGGCAGGCGGGGGCTTGGGGCTAGAGGGTGCACCCTCACCCTGCGCAGCACCCACTTCCGGCCGGGCCGGGACCCGGGGTCTCCCGTCTGCACTCGAGGGAGCCTTCTCCCCGCCGTGAGTTTCCGGAAGGTGCCGGCGCTCGTCCCGGAGGGCGACGTCTTTCCCAGCCTGCTTCTCCCGCTGCCGGAGGCTCCTGAGGACCGGGATCTTCCCCAGCATCTCCCCGCTGACCTGGAAGGGGAGCAGCCGCAGCTACTCTGGGGAGCCCCGGGGCCCACGGCTGCCGCGCCGGCCCGGCAAGAACAGGAGCTGTGGCTGGCGTGGCGCTGGCGGTGGGCCCGGCCGCCCGGGAGGGGCCCCTGGCTGGTAGCCAGCAGCTCTGCGCCCTCCCGGCTGCAGGGAGCTGGGCACGGGGCCTGCCTTGGCCCCCCACGCGCTGAGGCAGCCGGGGGAACAGGCTCTGCTGTCTCCTCGCCCAGAGGTTCGGGGAGCAGGAAGGCCTGCAGCCCGGGAAGAGCTGAGGTCACTGGGGTTAGGGTCGCCCGACGACAACCCCTGAACAGGGGGGACTTCTGCCTTCATACCGGCCCCGCCTGGCAGCCTCTGCTTGAGGCGAGGTGGGGTCTTAAGGGGACGCAGGGACCGCCGCCTCCTCTCGGGGCAAAGCTGCCCCAGCGCGGCGGGCAGTGCCGGCGGCAAGCCCCGGGATCCCGGCTCCGGACACGCCCCTGCCGCGGCCCCGCGGAGGGCCGGGCACCACGGAGGACGAGCGCCTCGGCTGCGTACGGCTTCTGCACGCCGGGCGCCTTTGGCTTTCCGCCTGCTGTGTCACCGGGTGTTTCTGGAAGCCTTTTATGAGGGGTGCGGAGACGGCTCAGCCTGTGTGTCCCATTTCTGAGGCAAGACATCGCCCACCCGGCCTCCGCTGGGCCTTGGAATTGAGGCATCAAGGTGGCTAAGGCAGCGGGAGCACCCGGAGCCTCGGGGTCCCAGGAGCCCCAAAGCAAACCCCAAGCGCAGCCAGCCCCTCCCTCCGACCCCGCTCCCAACCCCGCGGAGTTCAGGCCCGCGTGCTCTCTGGGGCTGGGGCTACAAGCAGACGCCAGCTGGTCCCAGTCAGACCTTACGGGCACCGCAAGTCGCTAGACCCGGCATTTGGAGAGTCCGGGGAACTCGAAGCTGCACCCACAGTCAGGAGAGAAGCCGGGCCCCGTGGGCTCAGTCCAGTCTGCACAGCCTGTCACAAGGCCCAGCCACGAGCCCCCTCGGGGGGCTCAGCCCCGGGGCACCCTCAGGCAGGAGAAGGTGCTCTCAGGAAAGCTGACCCCTGCGGCCAGGCCCCCCCACGTGGGCAGCAGACACCCACTGAAACACCACGTGAGGCGCAGGCACCTCCCAGGGCACGCCGCCCCTGCGAGGGCACCCCCAGCCCAGGGAGTCGGCTGGAGAACGATAAAGAGGCCTGGGCGATGGGCCGGCAGCCCCCACGCTGGCCCTGCGGGGCTCCCCTTACACAAGACTCCAAGAGCAGCCGGGGCTTCGGGCAGGTGTGAGGGCTGGATGTCGCTCCTCCGCGGGCGCCCCGCCCCCGGCCCCAGGCGCACCGGCTCCATCCCGTCCCACAGCCCACGGAAAGGCCCGGGGAGCACCGCCTTGCCCTCAGGCTCCGGCGGGCCGGGCTGCACGAGCAGGCTGGCTGCGTCGTGGGCGCTGAGAGCTGGCAGTCCTGCTGCTCAGTCGTCGAGCGCAAAGCAGCGCCGGCCGGCCGCGGCGGCCACTCAGTTAGAAGCCGCAGCCAGCAGGCCTGCTTTCCCTCCGGGCCGTTGGCCACGCACAGCCCCGGACTCCCGCCCCCGAGCCTGCGCCAGGTCAAGCAAATCAGAAACGCGCCTCCCCCCAGAGGCTCCGCCTCGCGCCCCCCAGGCCCCTGGTCGGGGCCAGCTGTCGCCTCGCCCTCAGCTCGCCTGACCGCGGACAGGGCACAGGAGGGAGACCTCGAAAATCCCTCTTAAGCTGGGCGCGGGCGACTTGGGCCTGGCCCGAGGGCAGCGCCCCACTAGGGAAGGGGGCGTCCAGGCCCGGGGACCCACCTTGGACCACGTGACTCCCGTGGGCCTTGGGCGCCGGCAGCCGGTGGCGACCACTCTCGTGGGGGTGAGGATGTAGTCCACGCTGAGGTCGTGGTCCTCCAGGAGGCTTTCGGGGATGTCCACCACCTGCCCAGAGGGAGGGCAGGGCTGAGGGGCCGCTCAGGTCAGGCTCTCCCCAAACCGCCGCGGGGAGGCTGAGCCCGGAGCGTCCGCCTGCCGCCACCGCCCACCCGGAACCCACCTCCCCACGGAGCACAGCAGGGCCCCGAGGGGCTTCCCAGGAGGCACCTGGCAGTCGTGGACGATGGTGACCACTGGAGTGCCGGGGCCGACCGCGCCCATGGACGCCATCATGGCGTATTCGAGGTCCGCGTAGCCTTCTCCCTTCCCGATTCTCCAGCCTGAAGAGAACGCAGGGTCAGCGCCTGCGGGGTGTGGGCGGCCACCCCGGAGTCGCGCCCTATGGGGTCGCTGTGGAAGGCGACCCCTGGAGCAGCACCCGGCCCTTCCGCAGACGGCACGGCGGCCCCGCAGGCAGCCGGCGCCGTCACGCGGGTAAGCCCAGCCCAGCCCAGCGGCTCGGGCTCCTCACAGGAAGCGCGTCAGCAGTCAGGCGAGCAGGGCCCGGGGACGAGCGACGGAAGGCTGGTTTCTAGAAGGCCAAGAGCAGAACCCACTGGAAAGACTCTTCCCGATCAGCGGCCCCGGGTGGAACAGAAAACGCTCAAGCCGGAGACGGGAGGGAAGGTGGCCTCGCCTGTCCCGCGGGTCCCCGGCGGCCCCGGGCTTGAGGGGCAGGGCCGAGGCAGCGCCAGGACCACCACGATGGGTAGGAGATCCCGTGAGATCCCGGCGCTGCCTCGTGAGATTTGGGTCCCAGACCCTGGGGCACCACCGGGATCACAGGCGCGGGAGGAGGCGCTCGCGGGCGGGAGGGCAGCAGTGGAAGGCCGGGCTCCTGCGAGGCCCCAGTGTGTGGCATCAGCGCCCCCGACCACGGAAGGCCCTCGTGGGTGCGTGGAGACCAGGCCGCGGAGAGACAGCAGAAGCTCTGTCCGGCCCCCGGGCCCTCGCCCCGCACACAAGCCGGCGCTCGCAGGGCCGGGCCGGGCTGGGCAGCCTGTGCCCGTGGAGGCTGCTCGACCCGGCCTGCCCCGTGCTGTCCGGGAGGCGGTCGCTTCGCGACAAAAACAAAGCCTAGAACCCCTGCTACTGTGGAGGGGCCGGGGGCCGGGAGGGCTGAGCGGCCTCCCAAATGAAGGACAGATGCGCCGTGGGGGCGGGCGCGCCCAGACAGCCGAGCACAGAGCGGGCAGATGCAGGCGAGGGCGACTCTCACCTTTCTCAGAAACGGCGACAGACCCCACCACAACCAGGTCCACGGCGACCCTGGCGTCCAGGCCCAGGGGGACGCTGTAGCTCCTCACTCCCTGTGGACAGAGACGCGCCATGAAGCCCCGGGGCAGGGCGCCCACCCCTACCTCACGGGCAGGGCCCCAGGGCCCTGACCCCACAGACTCAGCGGGGGGAAGCCCGGGGCTCAGCACCCAGGAGGGGGTGCTCCCACCGTCTCTCTCCCAGAACAGATGCTGGGAGGAACGGCCAGCGTGAACAGGCAGGATGCCGACGTGTGATGGACAGCTTGTCCGGGAGGCAGAGGACACTGAGGTCACAGCACAGGCTCAGGGTCACGGGCTGGGCCTCCGAGGGAGACCGGGCCGCGGGCTTTCCTCCCACCCGGCGGCAGGCGTGGAAGTGAAGAGGGCAAGCTGTGCCCTCACAGGCAGCAGGGGCAACCTGGGGAGCCACACGTCAGGCCAGCACGAGATACGGGGCGTCCCCGTCCGCACAGCACCTCACTTATGACACGTCCTCTTTAGCCACAGCGCGGCAGCAGCACCGAGTGCCCGGGGAGGCCGGTCTGTGGGGCCGGGGCAGACGCTGCGCAGAGCAAGCCTCAGTGGTCGATCCTTGGGTGTTGCTCAGACCTGGCCACGGGCTGGGACAAGTCCTCACAGGACCAGTATGTGCATCGGGTGGGGGTCTCCCGAGTCAGACCACAGGAACTGCCCAGGGTGCCCGCTCTGGGAAAGCCTGTCTCCTCACGGAGGCACCAGGCAAGCAGCTCCGGGCCCGGCACATGTCCCCATGGTGCTAAAGGCCCTGCCGGCAGCCCGGGTGAGCAGCCCCTGGGGGGTTTCTGTGCTGTGACCCCCTGCCAGACTCCTATCTCCTCACGTGGCAGCCTCTACTGCTTGGTCCAGCAGAGGGAAGGTGAGCGAGGGGTCCCCGGGTCTCCACAGCCTGTCCTTTGGGGCGCAGTCAGGCCTGTCTGCCTGCCCGTGGCCGGCACTGTGAGATCAGAGCCAGCAGAGGGGCGAGTGACGAGGTCAGGGAGCCCGGCCTGGTGCGGTGGCAGCGGCCGGCCACGGGGCCTGGGGCTCGAGCCCTCACCCCATCGGGGCCTGCGTCTGCACCAGGCACGCCTGCGCCACTCCCCACTCTGCGTCGTGAGGGAGTGACGCGCTGCCTGAGACCTGCCCTGGGTCCCTGAGCCTGAGCCTTCTCTCGGGTTTGACACAGAACAAAACCAATCTGCTGTTCAGCCTTTAGCAAAGCCCAGCCCAGCCCTGGGAGTGGCCTGGAAGGACGCTGGGCCTTGGCACATGCAGAGGTGCGTGTGGGATCAGGCCCCGTTCATGGGTGGGGGGGTGAACTGGGGGGGCAGGGGGCAGACACGCCTGACCCGGGCCTTAGTCCCAGGGAAAGGGAGGCTCTGAAGCTGCCAACCCATGCCACCCAGCCCTGGCTCCAGACCCCTGGGCGCAGCTGGGAAAAGCTCCGGCACAGATGGACACCAGGGGGCGCCAGAGCACAGGGCCACTAGCGGCTCCTCTGGTGTTAACCCGCGATTTGCAGCTTGCCGGCCGGCCTGGGGCACCAGAAGTGGAGCCGAGTGGCCAGGCCGTGGGAACGCGGGCGGGCTTCCAGCTTGGCTCCTGGAGCTGGGCCGTGGGTGCTCCAGCAGCTCGGCCTGTCGGCCTTTGGTGACAGTAGCTTTCACCTCCGCGCTGTCTGCTGCTGTTAGAACTGGCCGGGGCCTGGTTGGTGCTTTCCTGGGGGCGACATGGTGGCGGGCACCCACCTGGGAGGTGGCACACTTCCTCAAGGTGTCCTTCGTGGCCCCGGGGGGCGGCGTGATCCGATTAAACAGCCCTGTTCTCAGGCGTGGTGTTGGGACCAACAACGTTTTCTTGCTCTTTAAAAAATAAAAGAGACAAGCGGTCACTCACGAGGTGGAACAGGGAGGCCTAGGGCTGTGCATTCTGGAGAGGGCCGCGAGCTGCGTGCCTGCATTTTCAGGTGTGTGCCACGCAAACGGCTCGCAGGCGGGCGCAGCTCAGAAAGCGGGGGCCAGTTCCTCTCGGAGCCGCGGCTCCACGCCCCGGAGGACACATGTGGCCCGGCGCCCTGATGCTCCTTCGCCTGCCACGCGAACCCTAAAGGTCAGAAATAGCAGCAAACCCACACCAAGGTCTGTGCTCGCAAGCCCCAGCCTGGTTGTGGCTGCGCCTCTGTCCACAGAGCCCGTCCGGGCAAGGCTCAGGCTGGAGCCCGGAAGGGCGCGGGCGGCTGCCTCAGAGGCGGGGACTCTGCTTCTGCCGGGAGGGGCTGCTGGCAGGGCATGGCCCTGAACCGCACGCGGCCGAGAGCTGGCTCCAGAGGCCCACCCGGGGCCAGAACCCCGGCTCCACCGCCAGTGCCGACACGCGGGCCGAGGTGGCGGGCGAGGCACCTCGCAGGCAAGCGTCGGCGGGAGGTGGCTCATGGGTCACACCCGCGCACCGCGGGGCCTCCGCTGCGGCCCGGCCACTGCCAGTGCACTGGCCTGTGCTACTGACCGCCGGCAAGAAACTGCTCTGGAAGGCTCAAAACGGGGGTCCCTCTTGGAGTTCACCCCGTTG
Source organism: Talpa europaea (assembly GCF_964194135.1). NCBI lineage: Eukaryota > Metazoa > Chordata > Mammalia > Eulipotyphla > Talpidae > Talpa > Talpa europaea. The sequence continues at coordinate 1,139,466 of NC_140084.1, read as the reverse complement.
GCAGTCCAAGCGCTCCCCCACAGGAGAGGCTGCAAGAACCAGAGCAGGTCCCACACGCCCGCCCCCGGCAATGACTGCCCGCCCTGGCCCCTGCACCACGCAGGCATCTCAGGAGGCAGATGCGCCTGTGGGGGCCTGGCCCGAGCACTGTATGGCGTCGGCTGCGGGCTGTTCCCGAGGCCCTCAGTGAAGTGCGCCAGGGCTGGGGGCTGCTGTTGGTTCACGGCCAACCCTGGTGTCACACAAGAGCGTGAGCGTTGAAACCACGGCAAATTGGGGGCATCCACCTTTTATGTCAAGTTAGAATGATTCAGTCACTGTGGGGGGAATGTTTTCTTTCTCTTGAAAAGGAGCCCATGTTTTTGTGAAATACTGCTCTGATTTGTATATTTGGGAGATTCATTTATCAGAATCTTCACCCGCGGGCTGTCTAGTTTCTAAGTTAGGACGCTACAAGTGAAGCAGAAGGAAGCGGGCCTGCTGCAGCCTCTCTCCTGCGAGTCCCGGCCCACGCTCGAGGCCCCTGTCCTCTGGGGGTGGAAATGCGAGGGGCAGCTGGACAGCCGAGACCCAGGGCCGCCGCCCCACACACAGGGTCGTGCCCTCCCGGCCACCCGAGACGGCGCTGGCTCGGGCCCTGGGGTTACCTGCAGGGCCAGCAGCCGGGCGCCTTCCAGCGGCTTGTCAGGGTCCACTTTCACTTCCTGCGACCTGGAAAAAACTTCCAGGCCTTGGAGGTTCTGGCCGGCCAGGTGGGAACCCTAGTCAAGGCAGACAGACAGAGCACTTACTTCCAGGACGAAGAAGCGAGCGTGTTTCTGGGGCGCGTCGGGGTTGACTTTAATGGTTCTGGCCATTCTGAACGCCTGCAAGCGAGGGAGGTGGTCGGCGGCTCGAGCGGCGCCCTGTGTAAAGGCAGCTGCCGGTTACCCGCTGGTCGGCATGGGCCGGCAGGCAGGGGAGGAAGGGGCTGAGGTGGCCAGCCTCGCCCAGTACTTTTTGCTGAAATAGAGCAGCCCTTCCAGAACGCGTGCAGAGCACAGACATGAGGCCAGGTGGCCCTCAGGGACAGCGCGTGCCTTCGTAACCAGGGCCCAATGAGGAAGTGGCTGGTTCCCACTGAGCGGAACCCCTCCGCCCCCGCCACGACTCCTTTTTAAGGGTGTTTCTGTTGATTCTGTGCAGCCCGTCCCATCTTTTCCCTGCGCTTCACGAACCTCTCTCTCCCTGGAATAAGCAGCCCTTAAAGGAAAGTAGTAACAAAAAAACCCTACCAAAGTTTTTCAAAGGGACCCAGTTCAGGGCCTGAACTCGCTCCAGAGAAGCCAGGCTGGGGGAGGAGTCGGCCTAGGTTGGGGTGGGCAAGCAAACGGGTCATGCCCTTCAGGCCTGGCAGAGCCCTCGGGTGTTTTCAAGACCCCTCTGGTCCTCTGAGACAGCACGCATGCCGGCAGTGGGGAGCTGTGTCCGGCCGCCCTTCTAAAGCCGACTGTTTCCTACTGACGTCCTCATAGCAGGCATTTCTGACATCTTCCACTCTGAACGGCTGCTGGGAGGGCCCTGAGGGGTCTGGCAAGGCCTTCCTCTTTCCGGTGCTGGGGGGGGCTTCTCTGTCCGAGCACCCCTCCTTAGCGATGGAGGACATGGGGTCTGAGGACTGGGAGGCAACTCGCCTCCAGCAGGACTCACATGCTACCGGGTCTCGAAAGTAGGCAGAGCACACCCGCCCGGACCCCACCCCGCAGGCCGAGGTGCGGAGAGCAAGCCTCAAGCACCAGGCATCCAGGCACCGCCCGGGGGGGCTGGGACTTCTCACTCTGCTTGCTGTTCACCCAACTGCAGTGTGCCCGCAGCAGACAGCCATGGCTTGCTGCTAATGCTGCTCGCCTAGGGGGCTCCCGCTTTCCTTCCGCATGCTTAAGTACCTTGAAGTTGGGAATCCTGTGGTGGACAGGTCGGGGGAAGTCAGCTAAATTTTGTGATTCCATGTAGTCCCAGATTCGCTCACGAATGTCCTGTTTGGAGATACCTAACGAGGAAGGCGCGACGGATTAGCAGGCAGGAGGCCATTCCCAGCGCCTGCGGCCCCAGGCCCTGAGGCGTGCCTGCTCCCTCGGTGCCCTCCGCTCCCCACGCCGCACTGCAGCCTGGGCTTTCCGAGCTCTACAGTGAAGTCAGGGCTAGGAGTCGTGACAGATGACTAATGTGCAAAACGGGATGAATTCAACACCACCCAAGTGTCCACCGAGTCTCACTAACCTGTAGCAGAACAAGGCACCCCAGAATACGGCACCCGTGTTCCACAGCAGTCAAAGCACTGCCAAGTAGCACCCAGCCCACCCATCTGTATGCGTCTACTCTTGCTGTCAAGCTTGCCCAAGTGTTCTGTAAACCAGCTCTTCCTTGGGATGAGCAGCGGCAGCCCCTGCTACTAGTGTGGGAATCCCTGCTCCTATAGCCAACTTTGTAAACGCATTTTAAGGCAGCAGATAGCCTGTATTTATTTGGGGCAGTCTTCACAAAATTTACATTAACCATGTGCTCCCCTTGGAGAAATAGAAAAAGCAGCTTTCAGTGAAGCGGTGAAAACACAGCACCAGCACCTTCACATAGTTGCGTCTTAATCATTCCGTGAGTTCTGCTCTAGTACCCTGGGGATCCTGTCATGAGGTGCTGAGTGAGGCCCTGACTGTCCAGCTTCATACCCTATTCCTCACTTTGAATTCAGATGTGGCTCGGGCACTGTGGGTCCATCTCCCCGTCAGGGCTTCACGCCTCCCTCCCCTGGCCCCCCACCACTGCACTCAGCTCTAGCATAGCCACCTCCTCCAACAAGCACCCTGAGTGGTCAGTGGCAGACAGATGTCTATCCTGCAGGAACCCAGAGCACCGACACTTTGGATTTCCAGACAGAAGCAATTAGAGGCCCACCTGTATGGTGAATACATTTATCACTTTCACTGGCAACCCCGAGGCCATAGGCGGCGCCAACACATTGCAGGATGCTGTGTGCACACAAGGAACACAGGCACTGTGGCCCTTGCCACGGGAGGGTTGATTAATCACATTTAAATGGCTCCCATTTATAAAGCAATGGGCTAATTGGGAGCGGAGGGGGAGAATAAAAGGAAAGGGCAGGAACTTGCCCCTGGAAAGTTAGGAAAACATGGGAGATGATTAGGATAACAAGAAGCGACATGTATTAATGTGTGAAAAGCCTGAACTCTGTTCTGTTACCGCCTGTCAGGTCAGCCGGGGCCTCGCTCACTCCTCCACCTCTGGCCCTGAGCTCAGACCTGGCCCCCAGCAGGCACCTCCAAAGGTTTATGACCCCCCCTTGTTATCAGCGCCGGCTGTGCGCTGGTCCCGGGCTGCACGTGTGGGAGGGCGGAGTGGACGCCGGCCGTGCAGCGCCGGGCGCAGCAGGAGTTCCAGGACTGGGCACCATCTCCGCCCGCCACCCGCCATCAATCACAGCTCGCCCCCGCTGGAGGGTGACCTCCTAAGCCCGGGGGCTCGGAACGCGTCTCCCCGGCGCCCGCAGCGGGCCCGGCCTGGACCAGGCTTTCGCGAGGCGGTGGGCACGCGCGCGTTAGGTCAGGAGGGTCTCCGGCCGGCCCGTGCCCCCGCTGTTGGCCGCAGCGTCCCCCGGGGGGCGGAGGTCGCGGGCAGCGGCGACGACGGGCGCGTGCACACGGCGCCCTCCTCCTCCGTGCCGGGGCAGCTTTATTCGAAACCCACCCGGACCCTGGCGCGCCCCTCACCCGCCCACGGCTCCATGGCGACGCCGTCAGAGAGCGAGCCCGGGCGGATCGGAGACTGTCGCGCGCGGTGACGCCACGCGCCCGCGCCACGCCTGCGCGCTGGCCTGAAGGGGGCCGAGGGCGTCGCCCGCGCCTGGAGGGAGCGGCCCAGCGCGCGCCTGCGTCTGCGACTCCGCGGGCCGAAAGAGGAGGAGCAGCGGGACGACTGGGGCGCCCCGAGCGCGCCCCTAGTTCATGGAACAAGCCGTGTCCCAGCGCCCGCTCTTCGCTCTCGGTCCCGCCTGTGCGTAGCTCGGCCCGGCGCGCCCATGTGACGTCAGGGCTGCCGGCCCGGCGCGCCTGCGTGACGTCAGGGCTCCCGCGCCGTCGTGGCGCCCGCCGGCGCCCTGGGGGGCCGAGGCACGGTGAGTGCCGGTCGGGAGCGGAGCCGGTAGCGTGCCCCGGGCGGGCCGGGCGCCTTGGAGGCGTACAGGTGCGCCCTGCAACCGGGGCCGCGACCCCGCGGGCTTCCAGGAAGCCGACTCAAAAATGTCACAGAACCAGGTCCACGGCTGCACCCCACCCCCACCCGAGACCCCCAAGGGGCTTCGCCCCGCGCCCGCCCCGGCTCCACATCCCCAGCTCCCTCCCGGGCCTGGCCGGGTAAAGGCGTTCGCTGTCTTGGTTCCACGCGAGGGAGCCGCGTGTTTCACCAGGCTCGCAAAGGTCCAAAGCATTGCTTTCCTGCGGGGGAGGCTATGACGCGGCCTCAGAGCGCCCCGTATTCTCCGCTTTCAGGAAGGCAGTAGCGCTGAGGAGTGTTTTAAGCCCTTGACCTGGCCCCGCAGCAGGGCGTGTGCAGGACTCAATGAGCCAGCTCAGGACAGAGCAGGTGCTTGGCCAAGTCCCTCAGATGGACAGCCTGGCACATCCCCAGGTAAGGGCACACAGGGGACAATCGCCCCCAGTGGCTGTTTTATTTTACTGAGTCGTTTGACATAGAAGGTAGCGGTTACTTTGACGCATTTATATGTGGTGCTACGTGATGGCTGTTGTAGCTGGATCCCATGGCAAGGTCACAGAACAAAGCTGCTGTCTGTTACACCGGACCTTAGGTTTTTGGCTTATTCACTACTTGTACGTGTGTACCTTCAGACACCACTAATCTTCCCCCTCCCATCCCTGGTAACTCCCATTTTACTCTTTCTGCAAGCTTGACTCTTTAGATTCTACCCCTCAGCGATACTGTGCGCTCTTCGTCTTTCTTTGTCTAACTTATCTCACTGAGCACAATGAGCTCAAGGTCCATCCCTGTGGTTGCAAACAGGAGAGTGTCCTCCTTTGTCATGGCCAAATAATATTCTGTCCCAATATATCCCACATCTTTTTGATCTGTTCACCAACTGACAAGCATATTGTGAAAAATAAGGCAAAAAATGGATAGTTTATTATCCATTTATAATGAGAAGCCCTCATATGGGAATGTAAGAGGGGCAACCTCGCTGCCACACCCTGCGCACCCAAGGCCTGCACCGGCTTTCTCTCACACAGGGGTCTCCAGCTCCTGCCCCTTCTGGGTAACTTCCACCTGCAACACGGACACCAGGTGGGACAGGCTGCATTGGCCTTGTGCAGCCCTATGCCTCCCTGTCTGCACTCCCTGTCATAAATAAATTCTGTAGTTGTTTCTCCTCATGTGTCTGCTGTTGGGTCATATTGTAACCATTCAGGTGAGACCCACCCACTAGGTCAAGACCGATCCCCTGGATTTTCTCAGTTTTGGGAGAACATATCTCTTCAAAACCCTGTCTCTGGCTGTCTACCCAGAGGTGGAATGTAGTTAGCATGGCCACGCAACCCCAAACCATCTAACTCCATGCAGGTGCCATCAAAATGCTAGAAGCATCCTGCACAAAAATAAATGATTCTAAAGTTTTCGGGGAACCGCAAAGACCCTGAATAGCAAAGCGATCCCAAGACAAGAACAAAGCCAGTGGATCGTGCTTCCTGGTCTCACGCTCTACTGCAAAGCCGCAGCAATCGAAGCAGCATGGGCTGGCACAAAACGCGCCCTCAGCCCCTTGGAATGGGAGAGTCCAGCCGGTACAGTCCCGTGACACTCCACGGGGCAGGAGCCCAGTGGGGCAGGGAGAGTGTTTTCAGCAGACGGAGCTGAGCAAGCAGGAAACGAGCGCAGAAGACGGACAGTGGGCCCCGGGTGGCCCTGGAAGGAAGGGCCTTCCCCTTAGCACCGCCACGGGGGGGGCCTTCACGTCGGAAGCACCACAAAAGAATGAATAGTCACGCCGCCGCTCCATGCCAGACTGCCCGCTGCCCTCTGCGTGCCCTTGTGCCCGCCGAGGCCACCGCTCAGCAGCTGAGGAAGGCGGGGCTGCGGAGCAGCGGTGGCTTTGACGAACACGTGAAGGAGCAGGTGCAAGAAGGGCTCTTTGAGAAGTGGGGCAGTGACCAAGCCATAGTGACCGCGCCGAAGAACTGAGAGCGCTTTGAAAAAAACACGGTTTTCATGCCTGTTGGGAGAGAAGTTTGGAGAAACTAGAGCTGACGGCAGAAAAACTCAAACCGCAATTTTACCATCTGAGTCGGAACCGCAGCCCCACTTTGGGCAGCGTGAGCTCGCCTGACGCCCAGGCCCTGCTGGGCGAACACACCTCCACGCGCCTCTCCCATTTCCGTGCTCAGCGGCTGCTCACACAGATACTTCACGTGCAGCTGTTCCAAAGTCGGTTTCCTTAGGCTCAGCCCTTTGGTCAGTGAACAAATGTTCGTTATTAAAACAAAAAAGAATGAATAGCCACGAAAGAGGCGGCGCGGGAGGCGGCGGCGGGCTCTCCACCAGAGGGAGCTTTTCGAGCCGTAACCCATGGGCCCCGCGCCTGCCTGTCCACTTGGGAACTGGCTCAGGGCTGTTGCAGCTTCACGGCCATGGAGAGGAAGGTGTAGACACACACAGCCCCCCACCTCCCCGCACGGCTGGGCCTTGGCGGCGCCAAGGACGCCTGCGAGGACGCGTCCTTATCCGGGGGGAGGTCACGCTTACGTTGACGCTGAATGCTGTGTTAGGAGCTGGGCCTTGGGAGGTGACCGGCCCGAGGACAGAGCCACAGGGCGCATGTCACCCCTCCCGCCTGGGCCAACATAGCCATGTCTGAGCTTGGGAGCCGCCCCCCGCCGGCCAGCTGCCCGCCTTGACGAGGACACCCGGCCTCCGGAGCTGGGGACCGAGCGCTCGTCTCCGGCCCGGGCTCTGATGTTTGTGTCCCGGCTCCTTGTCCCCTCCTGCTCCTGTGCCTGCTCCTCACTCCCCTCCTCCCCCTCCCCTCTCTCATCTCTTCCTCCCCTGCGTCCCCTCTTCCTTGCGTTCCTCCCACCGGAGCCCACTTGGGTGTCTGCGCCAGCACTCACGGCTTTCCCCGGCCCCACCGGTGGAAGCGCAGACGTCTCCCCCTGCCACACGGGCCTCTGCTCCCTGCCGACTCCATCCCTGTCACTCAGCGCCTCCTCCCTGTGCAGTGTCTCCCCTCCCAGAAGTGCCCTTCCCCACCCACACCCAGTTTTTGCAGATCAAAATTTTCATGCCAGATTTTCATGCCAAATTTTCATCTGGCAGCTGCGGGGCTGGGCGCTCCTCTGGCAGCGGGGCACGGGAGAGGGCAGACAGGCCCCTGCGCTGCGGCTGGAGTGAAGCCTGGTCCCAGCTGCTGGTGGGGGTGGCCTGGAGGTGCCGGTTCCATGTCTGCTGCACAGACTGGCTGGACCACAGGGGCCCGGGGCCCTTCTCCTTGAACTCATTCTGTGTGCACAGAGCAGGACGGCCAGGCCTCTCTGCTGCCCACATCCTGGTACTGGCGAGGCCGGCACAGACGGGGAGATACTGGACCAGGCGGAGATGCATCGGGGAGGGGCCGGCCAGGGAGGGGCCAAAGACATGGGTGGTTGGGAGGCCTCAGAGGAGGCCTGGGGTGAGCAGGCACCGAGGCCGAGGGGCCAGGCAGAGGGCATGCATGTGGAGAGTGCCGCTGGCTGGCATGGGAGCCCCATGTGGGCACACCAAGCTGGGGCTCCCAGGGGCCCTCCTGGCTTTTATCACCTTGAGGAGCAGGAGCATCCAGCCCCCGGGCCTCCCTTGTGACGCAGGCACACACGGCCCGCACCCGATGGGCTGCACACCCCACCCGGCCTGCAGCCCAGGGCCCCCAGCAGGCTCGAGTCCGCGCGCACACTTCTGAAACTGCGTCTCTCCCCGCCGACTGCCTCGCTCATACGCACGTTCCTCGTTTAACCTTCGGTGTCTCCGCTCCTTTCTAAAGAGGCAGCAGAGACCGTGACCACCTCTTTAGGGCGCCAGCAGCCCTGGCCCCGTGTGCAGTCATGGCCACACCGGGTGTGCGGTGGTGGGTGGGCGTCACCCCCTCTGACTGACCCATGCACCCTGTGAGCCAGGCAGGGACGCGGCAGCTGGATGCAGCTGTCGTTTCGGGCTGTGGGGTTGCCGTGGTGCACTCTCCAGGGGGACGTGCGTGTCCGGGACGGCGCCCCGCGGGGATAGGGTCTCTGCAGGCCAGCACACGCCCAGCGCCGGTCCGCGCCGTCCCCTGCATGTTCCGCCGCCACCACTTGGCCCAGCGACAGCTGTCCCCGCCGGGACCTGTGCCTCTCCATGTTGGGTTTCGGCCCCTTGGCCTTGGAGCCTGTGGCCTTGCTGGGATGGGGAGGTGGTGAGCTCCCGCGCCAGCCGCCGCGCTCTGGTTAACAGCCTCGGTTCCGGGACACGCTCCGTGGCTGTGCAGGGTCACATTTCAGAAACGTCTAGAACAAAGGGGGAGGGGACTTGCATGAGGTCACCCAGGGAAGGGTGGCAGCTTGGCCTCAGGTCCCTTCTGCAATGCTCAGAGTAACCAAGGTGTCCTCCCTTTTTCTAATTGTAATTTTGAATTATTTTTCCTTTTTTTTTTTAATTTGGGAAACTGTCAGGCTTCCAGAAGAACTGCAGGCGCAGCGCCCTCGCCGGGGCCTGGGGTGTACTCACAGCCCACCCCCCCCGCCCCCCCTTTGGTCAGACTTTCAAGAGTCGCAGAGATAGTGAGTCACAGCTCGGAATATTTTGACGGCTCCTCCCGACAACAAGGACGTGTTCGCACCGACCACGTCCGGCGTCACACTGCAGGACTGCCACCTGGCACAGGATGGTGCCGTCACCGGGCCCCAAGGCGAGGAGGCCACGTCCCGGGCCCTCGGATGCCCTTCTGGTCACTTAACCCCCTCCTCCTCCAAGGCCCCTGCGTGTCATCCGCCCTGGCGCCGGCAGGCCCTTGGGGGCGCCGTCCGACCACTTTATTTTCCCCACTGACCCGGCGTCAGAGGCGCCCGGAGTGGCCGGCGTCCTCTAGGTCAGAGCCGGCTCCGTCTCGCCAGGCCGTCCTGTGGAGCTGCGGTTTGCGCGCAGATGGGACGACCCGGTGTCCACCCTGCCCATCTGACCTGCTCCCTGCGTGGCGGGGCCCCTGTCTCTCCCCTGGCCGAGCGTCGCCCGCGGTCGACGGGCCCCTCTTCCCTTCCCGCCCTCCAGCCGCGGCCTCGGTGGCTTCCGGCTCCCGGCCTGTCGCTCTGGAGCTGCTGGGGCCCTGTCCTCCAGGCAGGCGCCGGACTGGGCTTGCCGGGTACCGGGCCCTTCGTGCTCAGTTTTCCGAGGTAGGTCCAGGCGCCTTCCGTGGGGCGGCAGCAGCCCCGCTCCACCCCCTCTGCCCCGGCCGGCCCTGGTTGTCGGGGTCTTGTTGGCTGCGCCTGTCATGGAGGCAGCCTGTGTGGCGGCACCTCTCTCTCCCGCGGAGCTGATGAGCCGCCGGCCTGCCTCTCCGGCCTGCGCCCACCGCCCTCCAGCTCCCTGCATGTCGCTGAACCGGGCATCTGTGTCGTGCCCACTCGTGGCAGGGCACTTGGGGCCCAGAGACCGACCCGTCGGTTGTGTGACCTTCCAGCCTGCTGATACTGCCTCCCGCGGGTCGTCACCTTCACCCCTGGGCCAGGCTGGGCCGGCAGCTGTCCTGGCCGCTTCTGGAAAGGAGACTCTCTGGGGGCCGGTTGCCGAGCCTGCAGCAGGCACCCGCTGTGCTGGGACCGTGTCCTGCGGTGCCGCGGGCTCCGGGAGGCCTGGAGCGCCCCGTGCGGCCCCTCCCTACAGCCCGGGCGCCGGAGCCAGAGGGAGCATTTGGAGGCAGCAGGCAGGTGGGCCAGAGCCAGGGGGGACATGGCTCCTGGCCCGGCCCTCGCTCCCTCCTGCTGCGGAGGCAGAATGGCCCAGGGGTGCCTCGGACAGCCCCCCTCTTCCACAGCCGGGCCGCCGCAGCCGGTTCACGGAGCTCTGGGGAGGGCCCCGAGCCCCCCCCCCCCCGCCCTCGGGCAGGAAGGCGCTGGCGGGACCCCTGGGGGAGCCGCTTGCTCCGCGGCCCCGGGGCGGGATCCTTCTGGGTTTTCCTCCACGGACTTCTGCCGCCGGGGCCGGGTTTTACTTGCCCGGCATCTCCGCGAGTCTCCCAGAGGGCACGTCCTGCGCCCCAGCCGCGGCGTCGGGTCACCCCTGCTTTCCAGCGGACCCGGGCGCCGCGCGCAGCTCCGCGGGACGTCGCCTTTCGGGCCCCCCCGGGCCTCCGCCAGGGTCGCGCCGCGCCGCGGGGGCCGCCAGGGGGCGCCAGCGGCGCGGGTCGGGCGCCGGCCGCGTCCCCCGTCCGCGCTCGCCTTCCCGGGGCGCGCGGGCCCTCGGGGCCCCACTCCGCGCCCGGCGGTGGAAGGCGGGCCGCGGCCGTGCGGTCCATCCCCGGGCGCGTCTCCGCCGAACCGGGCCCAGGACCCGGCCCCGGGGCGGGGGGGGACAGAGTCCCGCTCACCTTCTCCCGCTCCGCCGAGGCTGCTGCGCCCGCCGGCTCCCTCCGGGGGTGCGCCCGGGTCTGCGCGCGGCCGCCGGCTCGGGGCGCGGGGCAGGGTCCCCCGGGCGGCCGAGCGCGAGGGCTGGTGCCGGGCGTTACTTCGAGCGGGAGGAAAACCAGAGCGCGCCCCGAGAGCCCGGGGACGTGGGGACGCGGGGGGCGCGCACGCCGGGAGCACGCGCTGCTTTCGCGCGCGTCGGGGGCGACGCCGGCACCCCGGATCCGCGCCCCGCGCCCCGCGCCTGCTGGGGGGAGCCGGGGCAAAGGAGGCCGACGTGGGGGCGTCGTGTCCGCGCCCCGGCCCCGCGCGCCCGGCCCCGCAGGCCCCGCGGCAGCACCGCGTCCTGGGGGCGGCGCGGCCGTGGGCGCAGCCGCGGAGGGACGTGGGGCCCGGGGGAGGCGCGGGGGCGCGCCCCGGAGCCGAGCACGACTTCTGGGGGTGTCCGCAAAAGTTTGCCTCGCAGACCCGTGCTCCGTGGAGCCCCGGGGCCCGACTCGCTGCACCCCAAGCCCGGCGACCTGATGCACCCCAAGCCCGGCGACCCGAAAGCCCGGGAGGCCCGAAGCCCCGCAGAGACCCCCGGGGGCTGTGGCGGGAGCGCGAGGCCGGGCGCCCGGGGCACGGGAACTCGGGCAGCTGCGGGAACCCCGGCCCCGCCCGCCAGGATGGCCGCGTGTGCCCCACCTTGCGGGCGCGCGAGTCGGGGGGGTTCGCCTCGGGGACGGCGGGGCGCGGACCCCTCGCGCTCCCGGCCACCCCGCAAGGCCGCGCGCGGCGCGCCCGGAGAAGCGGACCCCAGAGGCCCGCGCGCCGCCGTCGCGGGGGGCCTGCGGGGACGCGGCCCACGGCGCGCGTGCCCGGAGCCCCCCTGCGGGACGCGCCCTCGCGGGGCCGCGCGGGGTCCTAGCGCCGGGCCGGGCGCCGCGATTGGCCGGCGGGCGGGGCGGGGCCGCGGCTAAAAGCCGGCCTCGGCGCGCGGCCCTCGGAGCTGCTCCCGGCGCCGAGCGGGACGCGCCTCCTCCCCGGGCTCGCTGGGCGGCCGCCGCGCGCCCCGGCTCGCTGGCCCGCGGGGCCGCCGACTCGCCGGCCCGGGAGAGCGCCCCGCCGCGCGCGGGCCGGGCTCCGCGGGTCCCCACATCCCACGGCGCCCCGGGATGCTGGCCCGCCCGGCCCGCTGAGCGCCGGCGCCGCCGCGCCCGGACAGCATGCAGGCGCGCTACTCCGTGCCCGACCCCGGCGCGCTGGGCGTCGTGCCCTACCTGGGCGAGCAGGGCTACTACCGCGCGCCGGGCGCCTACGGCGGCGCGCCCGGGCCCGTGGGCGTGTACGCGGGCGCCGCCGAGCACTACGGCGCGGGCCGCCCCTACGCGCCCTACCCCGCGCCCCCGCCCGCCGCGCCCAAGGACCTGGTGAAGCCGCCCTACAGCTACATCGCGCTCATCACCATGGCGATCCAGCACGCGCCCGAGAAGCGGGTGACGCTCAGCGGCATCTACCAGTTCATCATGGAGCGCTTCCCCTTCTACCGCGAGAACCGCCAGGGCTGGCAGAACAGCATCCGGCACAACCTCTCGCTCAACGAGTGCTTCGTCAAGGTGCCGCGCGACGACAAGAAGCCGGGCAAGGGCAGCTACTGGACGCTGGACCCGGACTCCTACAACATGTTCGAGAACGGCAGCTTCCTGCGCCGGCGCCGGCGCTTCAAGAAGAAGGACGTGCCCAGGGGCAAGGAGGAGCGCGCGCCCCTCCGGGAGCCGCCCCCCGCCGCGGCCAAGGGCGCCCCGGCCGGGCCCCGCCTCGCGGACGCCCCCCGGGAGGCCGAGAAGAAGGTGGTGGTCAAGAGCGAGGCGCCGTCGCCCGCGCTGCCCGCGGTCGCCAAGGTGGAGGCGCTGAGCCCCGAGAGCGCGCGGCGCGCCAGCCCGCCCAGCGCCGCGTCCACGCCCGCGGGCTCCCCCGACGGCGCGCGGCCCGAGCCGCCCGCGGGCGCGCCCGGCTTCAGCGTGGAGACCCTCATGGCGCTGCGCGCGTCCCCGGCCGGCGGCGAGCTGGGCCCCGCGGCGGGGCGCGCGGGGCTGGCGGTGCCGCCGCTGGCGCTGCCCTACGCCGCCGCGCCGCCCGCCGCCTACGGCCCGCCGTGCGCGCAGGGCCTGGAGCCCGGGGCCGCGGGCGGCTACCAGTGCAGCGTGCGCGCCCTGAGCCTCTACACCGGCGCCGAGCGGCCCGCGCGCGTGTGCGTCCCGCCCGCGCTGGACGAGGCCCTCTCGGACCACCCGGGCGGCCCCGCCTCGCCCCTGGGCGCCCTCGGCCTCGCCGCGGGCCAGGAGGGCGCGCTCGCCGCCGCCGCCGCGGGCCACCACCACCAGCCCCTCGGCGGCCACCACCCGCCCGCGCCCGCGCCCGCGCCCGCCCCGCCGCCCGCGCCGGCGCCGCCGCCCGGGGCCCCCGCGGCCTCCTGGTACCTCGGCCACGGCGGGGACCTGAGCCACCTCCCCGGCCACACGTTCGCGGCCCCGCAGCAGACTTTCCCCGGTGTCCGCGACGTGTTCGGCTCCCACCGGCTGGGCGCGGACGGCGCGGGCCTCGGGGAGCCCCAGGCGAGCGGCGGCGCGAGCTGTCAGCTGCCCTACCGGGGCGCGCCCGCGCTCTACCGCCCCGCCGCCCCCTACTCCTACGACTGCACCAAGTACTGACCCCGCGGGCCGCGCCGGGGCCGGAGGACCGAGAGCCCGCCGGGCCCGGGGGCCGCAGGTCGCCCCGACAAGCCGCCCCGGGCCGGGCGACCCAAGCGCACGGCCGCGGGTTCCACAGCCCCTCCCGCGACGCCGCTTCCCCACCGCTGGGAGGTTCGGGGTTCAGTAATGGACCGAACCCCGCCGCGCGCCCGCGGAGACTCTGCGGCCCGCCCCGGGGCCCGGGGGCCTGAGCGCTCCCCGCGCCTGTGCCAACCACCGGGGTGCCGAGCCGGCCGCGCCCTCGCTGTTCAGAGCCGTTAATATAATATTTAAAGTTGAGGTCACTGGATCGATCGCTTCTCTTCTCGCCCGAGCTCTGGCTGCCCAGTCGAGCGCGGACACCTCTGTGCGCCCGGGACAGACGTGCGCCCGGCGGGGCCTTCCAAGCCAAGAGAGTAATTTATTTTTTGTTGCCGAAGGAGGGTGAAGAAGTCAAGTGTCTGATGCTTCTTATTTACCAAGCGGGATGGTTTTGTATAGACCCCGCCCAGGGCATTCCCAGCAGGAGAAAAAAAACCCAGCCGTGCGCACCCCCCCTCGCCGCCGAGTCCTCCCCGGCCCTCCTGGTTGTGCCTTCCGTAGAATAAACCCCTGCTGTTTTCCTGCCCCGGGTCCACCAGCGTCTTTGCTTTCTTGCGTTTTTTGAAAAAACGAGGCGTGTTTACAGGCCCACCTGTTTTGATTATTTTTGCTGCCAGGGGGGTGAGCGCGCAGAGGCCCACAGGCCCGTGGCTGCCCGCCCGCGAGGCGCCCTTGCCCTGGGAGTGACAGAAAAGGCCTGCAGTTCATTCGCGCGCCCACCCCGCCGCTGCGCCCCCGGCCCTGCCTGGAGGCCCCTGCAGCCTCACGGGCGGCGGCGCGCATTTTGCTCAATGCGGAAAACACGGCAGTTGTCAAAGTGAACAGCGCGTCCACCTCCATGTCCAGCAGCCCCGGTCCTGGCCTCGGGGTGAAGGGGAGAGAGCAAACCGGGCGGCTCTGCCGTCCCTCCCTTTCCTACCACGCGGGCTTCTTTGCCCGCTGGATGGTTTTCCAGAACCACACTGGACCGGGGCCGGCGAAGGTCCAGCAGGGATGGGCGGTTTGGTCCCGTCTCACGCCCGTCCCTGGCGGGGACCGGTCAGCGGTGGACTTCAGGGCTCTTCACATCTTGATTTGGTTTCCAATTTTTTCTCCTACTGCAGTGAAAATAGGTTAAGGCCCGACTGGCCGTCAAAAATACCTTGCGGCGTGTTCAGAACGCAAGACCCCCCCCCCTCCAAGACCTAGGCGGGGGTGTATTTGGTAGGGGGGGTTATTTTTCTTAATTTAGATGGTTCTTTCAAATGTTTCACGGTGACGCTGGCCGGTGACACTGGCCGACCCGCCTGCGATGTAGGGGGAGGCGTTGGCTTTACTGCCCGTTCCCTCCCGCCCGCTGAAACCGCAACTCCCCTGCTGGTCTCTGCGGCCAATTTGGGGGCCGGAGCTCCCAGTTGGGAGTGAGATTCCCACGGTGGCAGGTGAAGATCCCTGCGAACCTCCCGTTTCAGGCGCTGATCACGTCCCCAAAGGCGATTTTGCCGGCTGGTGGTGTGGCCTCCCGCCATGTGCTGTTTCTGGCCGCGCCTTTCCTTGGCAGCGCCGAAGCAGCAAAGGGTGAGGCTTGGGCATAAGCGCGTCTCCCATAGGTGCGGCACGGCGGTGCCCGGGGTTGAGACAGAGACGCGCGCGTCCCTCCTTTCCCAAGCCGGCGGGCCGGGGCTTGGTGTTCGGGGCTTGGTGTTCAGCAGGCCCCGGGCGCCACCAGGTGCAGCCAGACCAGCCGCGGGAGCCGGGCCTTCTCGGAGCTGCAGAACCAGGTGCCCGGCACTGGCCGGGGCCCCTCTGCTCCTGCTGCCCGCTGTTTCCACAGCCGAAGAGGGGTGGTCCCTGGCTTTCGCCTTCCCGGTTGCTGCCCCGTCCTCCCGAAGCTCGGCAGGGAGCCTCAGCGGGGTGAGACCCTCACTCCTGAGAAGGCCCCACCCCGTGGAGGCCATGCGGGGGAGCGCTGGCCTTGGGGCTGAGAGAGGGGCGTCAGGCCGGGTGCTTTGGGACTCTTCCACCACTGGCTTCCCTGCTGCAAGGGGTCCTGGCGCGCCGCGGTAGAAACCGATAAGCGCCGGACCTGCAGCAACCCCAGAGGCTCCCGGGGTCTGGTCCTGGGGGGGGGGTGGCTAGGCGACCCCCCGGCTGGTTCGGACAAGGCTTGGCCACCGTCCTGGGCTGCTCAGGCAAAGACTGGCCAGTGGGAGTCGAGGCTGCCCCTCGCTTCCCGGCTCAGAGGCCCTTCGGGGAGAGGGAAGGAGCCGGGATGGAGGGGCTGGAACACCCCGTCCGGGCTGCAGGGCCAGTCTGGCGCTCTCTGCCCGACTGCAGTGTGCCTGAGGCCCTGTGGGGGGGGGGGCGGCCTGCTCCTCCCGACCCAAGAAGATGCTCTCGGCAGTTCCCCAAACCACTGCAAATAAAGTGAAAGCAACCCCAACAGCAGGCAGAGACTTCCCGGGCCGGGCCAGCGGGCGGCGGGTGCCAGAGGACCTAGCTGGGGGGGCTGCATCCCGAAAGGGGTCCGGTTTTGACAGATCTCACCTCTGGAGAGACCCCTTGACCAGCAAGTGTCCCGCAGCTTCGGGGCCCGGGCGAGGCTGTGGTGGCGGTGGCCCTGCCTCTGGTCAGCCCCGGGGGCTCAGAGCAGGCCTCTCACCCTGCCTGGCTGCTCTGCCTGGTGGTCCGTCCCCAGAGGCTCAAAGCGGGCAAACCTGCTGCCCCCGCGTGCAGAGCGCTGTGCTCGGGCCGGAAGAGCCGAGTCCTGCGTGGACAGCAGGCTTTTCACCTGGGAAGTGGCTAGGCGGGGGCCAGGCCCCCCAGCAGCCCACGCCTGCCCTCGCTGCTCTCGTGCCGCCAACGCTGGGGTCCGGTCTTGGAGAAGCCCCGGGTCCTGGGAGCTTCGGACCTGGCTCACCAATCCATGGGGGTCCGTCTCCTCCCTGTCACCCAGAGACTGCCTGGGGGTCGCCTCCGGGCCCAGGAGAGGCTTGTAAGCTGTGCTCAGAACACAGCTGCGTTTCCAGGTCCCCTGAAAAGCATCCTGGTGGAGGATGCTCCCTCCTCTCACCTTCCCCCCACCCCAAATGCAAACCGAGGTCGTGGGTGGGTCAGGGCGCCCCAGGGACTTCAGTCATAACCGCAGCCCAAGGGCTGGGGGGAGGGCGGAGAGAAGGTGTCCCTCTCCAGCCGGGGCAGCGCCTGGCAGCGCCTCGGGCGGGTGCCTGCGTGGTCCTGGGTGTGCCCCTGGGTGACGGGGGTGCCTTGGGCGCAGGCCGCCTGCGTGGCCGGCCCCTAGGTGAGCTGGACGCAGGGTCAAGCTGCCCTTGGCGCCACATACTTGAAATGCTTTCCCAAACTTTGAGAGAATTCGCGCATTCTCCCGGCCTAACTCCCGAGGCCTGGGCTCGCCAAGGCATTTGAGATGTTTGCTTTCTGACATCGGCATGTGAGGAGGGGTGGAAAGTTTCTTGGGAGTTTGGGGAAGGCTGGGGACAGCCACTGCCTGAGAGGACCTGGCGCAGCCCTCGCCTGGCTGAGGCGGCGGGCGGGCGGGCGGGACGTCAGGCTGCGTGGAGTGGAGAGGGCCTCTGGCTCTGGCCTTCGGGGTGCTGGAGCGGGGACTTCCTGGTGCTTCAGCCCCGGGAACTGGAGAGGGCTGGCATCCCAGAGCCTCGAAGGGAGTGGGGCTGGGGAGCCCTGGGGGGCCTCCCCCCTCCCAGGGCCTGGGGTACAACTTGGTGCTGCCTCTGCCCACTCAGGCTGGGGGCCCTGTAGACCCCAGGCCCACTGGCCCTGGGTGCTGGCCAGTACCTTTCAGTCTGGGGCGCTCTGCCTTCCTGTGGTTTTTATCAGGGACTCCCCAGTGGGGAGCTGGCTCTCTAAGCTGAATCCTCAGGCTCTGACTCAGCTTTTACAGACAGGCCCACGGGGTTCCCTTGCCTCCAGGCCACCATAAACCCTGGTCCGTTTGTCAACTGAAGAGCAACAGGATCCTTGAATAGGGTCACCTTGGGGGTCAAGGAACCAGCGGTACCAAGACAACCCTGGTCCCTGGAAGGACTCGGTGGCTGTTAGGACCGGAGAGCTGGGTAACAGGAGAAGGGGTTCTCGGGTCTCCCCTACCAGCAGAGATCAGGGGACACTGGTGTGGGGGGAGGCCCGCACCGCATCTGCCCTGCGCGGCATTTCTGAGCACAGGGGATCTAGGAAGCACTCAGCAATTTGGAACATGCCCCCCCCCCCACTGCTCCCCAGGCTGCAGCGGGTGCCAGTGACCTCACCTTTCCGGTTCCTCCCCGACCCCCAGATTCCCTGCTGAAGGACCCCACCCAGGAGAGGAGGGGTGAGAGAAGGGGGTCTTCTGTGTTACAGCCGGGGGTGTGAGATCTGGGGTTGCCTGCACCCTCCCCTCTCCCGGTGCCGCCCAGACGTGCCAGAGCCGGCTGCTGCCTGGGCCAGCTGGGGAGGAGCCCGTCTTTCTGCGCTGCCTGCTGGGCTGCTCGGTGCCCAGCCTTGGCTTCGCCATCTGTAAACCGGGCGGGTCTGCCCCTGGCCATGACAGGGCGGTGAGGAGGGCAGGGCGCATCGGGGCTCGGAAGCTGGGGGTGGAGCGAGGCCCCTGCGCTCCCCGTAGCCTCCCGCGCCCTCCCGTCAGCGTGGCAGGGCGGGGGACAGATTTGCTTCTGACAGTGGCCGTCGGGCTCCCACGAGGGAGCGTTTGCCCTGGGAGGGCCCACGGGACGGGCCCACGCGCGGCAGCGCCGGCCTCTGTGGCCCGGGCTGTCCTCACTCGCGTCCCGGGCAGGTGGTTGTCACGAAGGCAGCCGCTGGGCCCCAGCGCAGGAGCCGGTGGCCGCACAGCCACAGCGTCTGCCCGCGGCCCTCACCGGAGCCGCCCAGCCCCCGAGGGCGGCTCCCTGTCAACCCCCGCCCTGCTCTCCCCTCCCGGGACGCAAGGGGCTGCGCCCCAGCGGGGAGGCGGGGGAGCAGCGCGTCTCGGCCTTTCTTCCCGGGGCCCCGGGTAGGAGGTTCGTGCCCGGCGGTGCTGCCCGCACAGCTCCCCGCGGGGCTCAGGGACGGGCGCTTGTCCTCACCCGCGGCGAGTCTGGAGCCGGCTGCCGCTGGGCGTCTCCCCCCGCCCCTCCCCGGCGCACCCCGCGGGGTCTGGGGCGCTCCCGCGGCCGCGGCCGGGAGGGAGGCGCGCGGGCTCCGCAGAAGGCGCTGGAGACTTGAGCCCGCGGGGCCCTCTCAGAGCCCCCGCCCGCCCCTCCCCGGCCCCGGCCCCGGCCCCGGCCCCGGCCCCGGCCCCGGCCCCGGCCCCGGCCCCGGCCCCGGCCCCGGCGCGTCCTCGGCGGACGGAGCCTCCGCACGAGGGCGCATGGGGCGCGGAAGCGCGGGGAGCTCCCTGCGCTCCCCGGAAATCTGCCCGGCGCGGGGCCCCCCTTGCGCGCGCCTCCCGGGCCCGAGTCCTGCGCTCCTCGCCGGGCACCGGGGCCGGGCCGGCGCGCCGCAGCGGGGCAGGGCACCGTGCCCGAGTTCCGCCGCGGGCACCCCCGGCCCTCGCGGGGACGCGCGCCCAGACCGCGGCCGAGCCGCGCCGGGGCCTCTCCCCGCGGCGCCGGGCCCCGCCCAGGGCCTCGCGCCCCCGCCCACTCCGGCCCGGGCCCACTTCGGGCGCTGCCTGTTGCTGTCGGGGCGCGGGCCGGGCTGAGCCCCAGCGCTTATAAGCCGCGCGCGCCCCGCCGCCCGCCAGAGCCGGGTGCTCGCCGGGCTGCGCGCCGGGGCGCTGCGGGCGGCTTGGGGCGGGGGCGCGCTCGCGCGGGTGGGTGCCGGCGCCGCCGTCTCTCGCTCCGGGGCTGTTGGAACCGGCCCAGGCTGGGGGCACAGCTGGACCCCAACTTGAGCCTGTGGGTCCGCAGAGCTTGGATGACCCCGGGTCTGCAGGACACACGGGCCAAGGGCGTGGCGCTGGGGATCTTCTCCATCCTAGGGTCAAAAAGGGCTCCAGTGAGAGCCGGGGATCCGGGAGAGGACAGCCCCGGCCTGCTCCAGCCCCAGGGCACCCCGAGCCCCAGGCTGGGGCCAGGCGGCGCTGGACCATTTGCCTAAGCGAGGCTCGCGGCGTCCCCGCGCCCCTGCGCTCACACCTCACCGGGGCCCAAACCGGTTTTCCGGGGCCCAAACCGGTTTTCCGACCCAGAGGGAGACTCCTCAGGTATTTCTAACTCACCAGACCCCTGCAGTGCACGGGCGCCTCGGGCACTCCCCCAGCACAGCAATGACTTCCCCATTTTGGAGCGGGGTTCTCCCGGCTTTTCCCTTTGGGGCGGGTGCCCAGCCCTTGCCAGCAGTCCTTGGGAGCTGCTGTCCTGTGACCCTGTCGCGGCCAGCCCACCCCCCTGACCCCCCAGGGTGGGCAGCGCCTCTCCCTCCACCCTGGGGCTGTCCTAGCCTTTCTGCACCCACCTGCTGTCCTCGCCCTCCCTCTTCCCACTGGCGTCCCTGCAGCACTCACTCAATGAAGCACTGATGCAGTTATCCCCAGCGTTTTTTATCCTTTTGAGAAATGCTCAGCAGAGGTTGTAAACAGGACCGAGTCACGCTATCGCCCCCCTTCCCCAGCGCTGCGGGCCGGGGAGAGACACCTCCTCTGAACTGGCATCGTGTGGTCCAAACCTTGACGTGGCTCCATGCAGCATGAGCCTCCGGTGGGGGGCTGCTTACAGCCCAGCGGGTGGGGGAACAAGCAGGCTTCCCAAATGCTTAATGTAATCACGGGCCAGCTGCGTGCACTTGTAAAGTTGTTATAACCCCTCCTGGTTATAAACAGGAAAGCGCAGAATATAAAGCAAGAGACCCGCATCCACAAATACCAGCTCTCGGGGCAGCTGCCAAGCTCCCCTTTTATGGCGTTCCTGCTCGCAGCCTCAGCCCCGCGCGGGGACCCTGCTTCTCCCCTTGAGCTCTCCCGAAGGGTTGATTTCGGAAGTTCCCTCCACTCAGCTGTGGACCGGGACCCCACGCTCTCTCGGCTCCCCTGAGCCTGTGTGTGCGCTCGGAGTTCCCGTCCAGCCGAGCCCCCAGGGGGAGGCTTGCCCTGAGGGATACTGCGCCCTTAGAGAGCACCAGCTCCTGCAGGCCCCGGGAGGACCGTCCCAGAGGCTGCGTCCTCCCCTTACCAGGCGCTCAACCCCCTTGGCTAGCCCCCCCTCCCCCCCAAAACTCGCAAAGACCTCCAGGCGTTTTACCCATGCCATCGTCACTTCTCATTTCAAGCCTCGGCCAAGGAAAGACATTTTGCGGGGCGGCCCCAGAATTACGGGGATCCCCCAGGTCAGAGGCACCCCCGCGCCACCGCTCCTTCCTGGCCCAGCAGGCCGGCGCAGAGCCACCCCGCCGACATCCTGCCGGCTGACTGGGTGTGCTCACAGCGTCAAGGGGTGGACGTGATATTTCAAACATCAGATCAGTGCGTTTATATATTGGGTGCCCGGAAATTTTTCCAAATAAACACAGCTTGATTCAACTTGGGTGGGCGGACTTATCAACAGACTAATTCTATAAACAAATGAAGAACTAGCCCCGAAACGGATTGGCTGGTGTCGAGAAGACACGTGGAGGGAAAAGCTTGGAGTTTTTCGGCAATGAAATTTTAATTAATGTGGGTGGGCTGAGAACACAACGACTGTTTATCATAGACAATTTATTTTCCAGCACTAAGTCAACATATAATAGCAAACTTACAACAATTATTTAACATTTTTAAAGCCACGAGGAAGGGACAGAGCGCGGAGCTGCAGGGGAGAGCAGCAGGGCAGGCGGAGGCTCCCCAGGCGGCCCCTGCGGCGCGGGGCGCAGTCCCCAAGGCGCCCGTGGCCAGGTCGCGCGAACCCCGAGCGCCCCTCGCCATGAGCCACCTCTTCAGCCCCCGGCTGCCGGCGCTGGCCGCCCCGCCCATGCTCTACCTGTACGGGCCCGAGCGCCCCGGGCTGCCCCTGGCCTTCGCGCCCGCAGCGCTGGCCGCGGCCGGCCGGGCGGAGCCGCCCCAGAAGCCGCCCTACAGCTACATCGCGCTCATCGCCATGGCGATCCAGGACGCGCCGGAGCAGAGGGTGACGCTCAACGGCATCTACCAGTTCATCATGGAGCGCTTCCCCTTCTACCACGACAACCGCCAGGGCTGGCAGAACAGCATCCGGCACAACCTCTCGCTCAACGACTGCTTCGTCAAGGTGCCGCGCGAGAAGGGGCGGCCCGGCAAGGGCAGCTACTGGACGCTGGACCCGCGCTGCCTGGATATGTTCGAGAACGGCAACTACCGGCGCCGCAAGAGGAAGCCCAGGCCGGGCCCCGGGCCCCCCGAGGCCAAGCGGGTGCGCGCGGAGCTGCAGGAGCCGGAGGCGGGGAGCCGGGGCGGGCCCCCCGGCCCCCCCACCCACACCTGCCAGGAGGGAGCCCCCGCGCACCCCTCGCCGCTCCAGGCAGGCTCCTCTCCCCCGGCGCCCCTCCCCTGGCCGCGGCCCGGGGCCCTGGAGGAAGCCTCCCCGAGCGCAGCGGCCGCAGCCTCGGGCCAGCCGGCGCGCACAGTGAATGGCCCCGGGCCCCCGCCGCGCCCCGTCTCTCGCCGCTCCCCGAAGAGTTCCGACAAGGCCAAGAGCTTCAGCATAGACAGCATCCTGGCGGGGGCGCAGGGCCGCAAGACAGCTGCGGGGGGCGACCTCCTGGGGGCCAGCTGCCGGGGCACCTCGCTTCTGGCCGGCACCTCCAGCCTCCTTCCACCCTTCCACGCCTCGCTGATGCTCGACCCGCACGTGCCGGGCGGCTTCTACCAGCTGGGGCTCCCTCTCCTGTCCTACTTCCCGCTGCAGCTCCCCGAGGCCGTGCTGCGCTTCCAGTAAGCCCGGGGCCCCGCCGCCTCCTGCAGGGTCCCCGCTTCTTCAGAGGGACCTGGGCTCCCGGGCGGGGGCCGCGCAGTTTTTCCAAAGACACTGTTTTCCTCTGCGCCCCGGCATCCTGGAAAGTGTCGCCAGCTTCTGCGAGGAGGGCGAGGGCGGAGGCCCCAGTGAACTTCCCCACCCGGAGGGAGCTTGGGGAGTTAAAGACCCTGCCTGCGGCTGGTTCCAGGCACCCCAGACCTCCTGCCGCCAGGCCAGCAGCCGAGTTCCTTGACCCTGGGTCAGCCCAGCTGCCTGATCTTCCGCTACCCACCGCGGGACCTGCGTGCCCACCCAGGCGGCCCGGCCGGCCTGGAACACACGCAGCCGGCCGGGAGCTGCCGGAGCTGTCCTGGGCCCCAGGCCTTGGCCCTGAGCCGTGGGGTGAGGGGCGTCCACGCTGTTTGCCCCGAAGTCCAGCCGTGGCCACACGAGGGGGACCCTCTTGCAGGTTCTCTGGGACACGTAGGGGCTGGTGCGGACTCACCGCCAACGTCCGGGTGAAACCTGAAAACCACGCTTGTGCTTTAGAGGGAAGAGAAGTCTCTCGTTCTCTGTACGGCCTCCGCAGAGGGCTGTGTCTGGCTGGCGTGGGGCCCCCGTTTTCCGGCCGCGGGCGTCTGTGCAGCGACGTGTGCTCACAAGGCCATGGCAGCCCCCTGGCAGCGCCGAGTGCTCCCTGGCACACTCGCGCCCGGTGGCCGCTATCGCCTCCGGCTGTTGTTTTAAGGAATCAGTTTTCAGGGGACACGGAAGCGTGCGTGCTGGGGGGTGTCTCAGGCGAGCGAGAGGGCCGAGTGCCTTGTTGTCCCAGAGCCAGGTGTGACTGTTGCTCCGATTTCCGGAACTGCGCAGTGGAGGGTTCCTGGTAGCCGAGGAGGCTGGGCGAAGCGAGCGGACCGCGGGAGACAGAGACTGCTGCAGAGCCAGGGTCTGTGGGCGCGTGCTGGACCCCCCTCCCCGGGCCCCAAGAACACCGGGCCCTGTGGCGGGGCTTCCTGACAAACCCGGCTCCCAAAGCCCTGCCGGGAAGCCCCAGGAGGGCGCTGGGTCGCCACACGCATCTGTGAGGACACTCCAGGTCTCCACGGCCCAGCGCGCTTGGAACTTCGGGGTCGCGCCTCTAACATCTTAGGGTATCTCTGTCTGGGTTGTCTTGGGGGTGCTGCAATCTGATAACCTCAAGGTCACTCTGACTTTGTCTGTGGGAAGACTGCGTACTCGGCCATGGCTTCCCGAGCAGGGCTTCCGGGTGACTTTTGAAACAGTTTCAGGACATGCAGACGGATGAGCACACACTTGGACGCCGGAGACCTGGGGCTGCTGTGCCGGGAAGGCCGGTTGGGCGCTCACACTCATTTACTAGTGGCAGAGCTGACTTCCTGGCCCCTCCTCAGAGCCGGGAGCTGCGGCCCTGCCGCCATGTTCCTCACGGAGGGACGCAGTGACGTAGGTCTGCGCCCTGGCCGGAGCGCGTGGGCCCAGCGCCTCCTGGCTTCAGGGACCTGATGGGACCCCACCGAGACGCAGGCTGAGGGCGATGGCTGTCACCGGCTGTGCAGCCACCAGTTGCTCAGCCTCTGTGAATAAAGTTGGTTTGGCACCACCTCGGGACTGGCTCGATGCATGGCTGGGGTGGCAGCGGGCGCCACGGGGAGCAGAAACTGGGCGTGCACATCAGCCCCTGACATCTCGGGGCTTTGGCTTGTGAGGGAGGGTCAGCACAGAGGGCAGTGCAGGGGCAGAGGCCCTCCAGACAGTCCTGGGTGCTGCCTGACGGCCAGAAGGGGAAAGGAAAATTCTGCCAAATAGGATGTTTTCACTTTCCTCTGAGACAGCCTGAGGAGCGAATCTGTGCTCTCATCTGTCTCCTAGGAATGCTCTTTGGGCTGCTGTCAGCTCACACACACACACATGCACACACACATGCGCACATGTAGACACACACACACACACACACACTCACGTGAACTGGCGTCTGGTCCGCGGGGCACGTGGAGGTGCAGGGCTGCTGGTCTGTGTGTGCAGCGTGCATGTGTGAGCGTGGACACGCATCTGCACGTGGGTATGTGTGTGTCTGTACACACGGCTTCACGGACAGTCATGTTTCTTTGCATATTGAGGAGACAGACTCAACTGCAGTGCTGAACCCTGTCAGACCACCCCGGTGTTCACACTTTGCCACGCTTGTGTCTCTGGGTGCTCTGAGCCAGGCACAGTTTTGGGTTTTATGTTGCATTACTGCAGGGACCCCCCTGGGCTGTGCAGGGACCCCCCTGGGCTGTGGAAGGAGCAGCTCCCGCCACCCCCTCCCCAACCCCACGAGGTCAGAGCGCTCTGCAGAGGCTCCCGTGGGCGCTGATGGCCTCCCAGGTCTCAAATGTCCGCCGGGTCTGAGGAGGATGTGTTTCCGTTCGTCACGTGTCGCTGACCATCAGGAAGCCACGTGTAGTCCCTGTGGCCTCACATGGTGTGGTCAGTGTATCCACGTGTGGGCTGAAGAACCGGCCGCACATGGTGTTATTGTTACAGCTGAAAGGGAGCCTCGTGCCGGACGTGGTGACGTCAGCCTGGGAGCCACGGCCTCTCTCACGGCGGGTCATCTTGCTTCCACAGAGGAGAGGTTGTTCGAGAGTCACAGGTACACATGGCCGTGCACAGAGCTCATTTGCAGAAAGAAAGAACACGCGTTTGTTGGAAATGTAAAATTCTATTCATCTAAGTTCCAAGCAGTTTTACAAATATGCCAGATACCAGGCGTCTGTCCCTACGGGCTGTCCTACCCGAGTCCCCAACCGGGGTCTGCAGGGCCAGACACGCACCATCAGTGTGTAGAGTGACCTGGAGTGGGGCAATAGGGAGTGGTGGGGTGTGGGCTGAACTGGCGGGGGTGGGGGGGGCTTTCCAATGGCTTCCAAATGCCAGTCACACTAGCAAACCAAACATGTGGCGCGTAGGCCAGAGCGGGCTTCAGGCCCAGGCGTATGCCGTGGCAGCCAGTGAAACCAAGGGCATGATTCAGTGAGCCCCCTGCTTGGTGGCTGGGGGTGAGGACCTGTTTTGGGGTGCAGCTCGGGTGTCTTTATCTTGGCAGTAAGGAGGGAGGGCAGTGGGGGGAGCAATGGGGCAAAGATTTAGTCCCAACCCCCTTTTCTCACGCCAGAATCGGGGTCCTAGTGGGAAACAGAAGGCCATTAGCTGGACCTCCGGACAAGGCCTTGGTGGAGAGTCAGATGAAGGGCGCCCCAGAGTGAGTGTGGGCAAGTGTGGATGCAGCCACAGTCCGGAGCTGGACATCCAGCTACAGGGAACCCAAGCCGTGGGGTCCCTCGGGGGCCCTGCAGGGAGCCAGGGGCTGAGAACACACAGGGGCAGGAGGGCGCTAGCTCCCTGGCCACGCCTTTCAAGCCCTGGACAACACCGGTGCATCTGGCCTCCAGGGGCCCGGGCTCTCGAGACTGAGCTGAGGCCCCACGAAGGCGGGGTCTGGTTCCGCTGACTTGCCCAGGCCCTGCCACCACACCCTTGAGACTGGACAGGGCTCAGTGATCGCAGGAGCTGTGGCCCACTGCACGGGGCGTGTCCCTCAGTGAGGGCACCCCTGGGTAGCGTCCAATGGGCAGATACTGAACGGCCCTCCGGGATGGGCACCCGGGCTGGTGAGAGAGCCCTCCGGCCCTGTCCAGGGGTGGGACCTGCCTGGTGTGTTGGCCCTGGGCAACGCCCTCCTGGGAGGGTGGAGGGAGCTCTGACCCCTGGAGTGCAGGGGGTGGCACCCTGGCAGCACCCGCTCAAGGTCATCAGGTCCTTTGCAGCACGGCATGACGTGAGCATGACGAAAGTGCCACGGACCCTGGGTCCCGCCTGTGGCCTCTGACAGGCCAGACCCTCACTAGCCACTGCCCCCCAGGGCCAGGCCTGGGCTGTGATGGGCAACCTCGTGCTGGGGGCTGCGCCCTCTGCGCCAGCCTGATGCTGCAGCCGTCGGGCACGTGCCCTGTCCCCCACGCTGTGACTCATGGCCTGTCAGTAACTTGATGTCCCGGTGGACGTGGGGAGGGACCATCAGCCTGGGTGTGAGTGCAGGTCCCAGGCAGAGGCTGGCACCCCTGCCCTTGCTGTGTGGCCTCTGCCAAGAGCCCAGCTCCCTGGCCTCAGTGTCCCGGCCCACGGCGGTGGCAAGAAGAGAGCTCAAAGGGCTGGAACCGCGCCTGGCCGTCCTCTCTGAGGGACGGAGGTTGGAGGCCTGTCCCGGCCCTTGTCAGAGACAGTCGAGTGAGGAGGAAGGAGACAGACAGGGCATCGGCGGCTCCCGCTGCGCAGGCCTGCCCTGGGCCCAAACTCCGCCGGCTGGGGAGCGCGTTTGTGACTTGCTAGTTCTGGAACAAAATGGGAGCCGTCGGGGCTGTCCCTGGCCATGCTGGAGGCGACAGAGGAGCCCCGGGCGCTGGGGTCCACTTTCACCTCAGGGTGCCCTCTCCTTAGATGCTCCAGCCCTTGAACGTGAAACCAACAACCAAAGCAGGGCCCGCAAGGGGCGGGGTGGGGGGGCGGGGGGAGGGGAGGCAGGGACTCCCCAGACGGGCCCATCCCCTTGGAGGCAAAGCCCCTTGGGCCTTCCCTTGCTTTGTCTCCAGGCCCAGGCACTCGGGGGGCTCCTCCTTGGCACCACCCAGCCCCCCTGAAGGCTGCAGGCCTTCCTTTCTTCCCGCCCCAGGCCCGCAGGCCGCGGAGCTCCCCCTCTCCAGGGGAGAGACCGGCCGGAAAGCAGCTTTTCCTCAAGCTCGCCTTTCACAGTCTGCCATATAAAGCGTCAGGAACGTTTCTCTTAAATGCTGCAGCTAAATATAGCAGGGGCTGGTCAGCTAGAACATTTTTAGAAAGCACATTACAAATCAGGAATGTTTTGGAGAAATAAATAAACTTTCCCACATTTTTGGACTTTGAGTGAGCACCGGGGGTGGGCGATGAATAATTCATGTTTGGGCTCCAGGGGCCAGCGTGGGCGCACCCCGTTCCCTGCACTCCCCAGACTCCCGGTTTCCTCCAAGACCCTCCTCCAGTAAGAGGCGCCCGCCAGGTGCTGCTGGCTCAGGTGGGCGCGCCTTGGCCGGACAGTGTTGAAGACCCGCTCTGGCCCGGCCCGTACGTAGCGCGCTCTCTTCAGCGTGGCGCTGTGGCGCCCTTCGCAGACCACAGCGGGGTGTGAGCACAGCCTCCTGTGCGCTGGGACACCCCACATTCGCGTCACCTGCTTGCGGGGTGGTCTAGGTCGGAACCCACGGGATCTCCGAGGTGCCTGTGCAGAGGCCACTTCTCCTTGGCTTCGCTGGGCCGGGTCCAGGTGGAGCGTGGCCTGGGGGCGCTGGACACGGGCTCTGAGTGAGGGCCGTGAGGAGGTGGGGCTCAAGAGCAATGCATCTCTTCCTCAGCCAGTGGTTCACTTTTGCTCTCTGCTCGTTGTTTCGGGTGTTCCTTGAGACCCCACGGAGATGGGAGCCCACTCAGGAGGGGGCTCATCTGGGATGACCTGGAACCCTTGTACCCCCAGGCCCGAGCCCTGGTCCCTAAGTCGGATTGGCCGTGGTGGGGCCTGACCCGTGTGTTTGTACAAGCCCCGGGCGAGGCTGGTCTGCAGGCAGGACAGAGCCCGCGGGCCGCGGTACACGCGCAGCGGCTCCTGAGGCCACCGAGCGGAGGAAGCAGTTGCTCCTCACGCCCTCTCGTCTCCGCGCCCCAGCAGTTTCCCTGGGTCAGACAGACTCTCCGCCGGGGCCTCTGTGTCCGCTCTGCCGGGTGGGGGTGCCCTCCGCTCAGACACCCACCCGGGGGCTTTCTATGATTTCGTGTGAGAAACGCGGGACACTTGAAAAAGTCTTAAAGAGAGAACGCACGCGTGGTCTCGTCACCCGCAGCCGCCTGCTCCGAGAGCGGGACCGGTGTCCCCAAAGGTCATTTCCGGTACGTTTTATGAGTGCGTTTTTGTAATATGTTTTGATTTTTGTGGGTTTTTGCTTCGTCGGTGCTACCCCAACCACTGTCACCACCATCGCCATCGTCACTATCACCATCCTCACCGCCGCCATCGTCTTCACCAGCAGTGTCACCTCCACTAGCATCACCACCACCACCCCAGAGCCCTGCGCAGCGCCTTCTGGAGCACAGGGCACAGGCACGCCTGTGAGACACCGTCCTTTTGCTTTAACTGCTCACGGTCTGCCACGGAAGGAGAGTGGAGAAGAGGCCTGTGTCTGTCACGGTCCTCCACCCCGCTCTCGGCTGTCCAGCTGCCCACCAGTCATTGATCACACTCACCTGTCTGTCCAGCATCGTCCACTCTCTACCTATTTGCCTACCTGGAGCCGCCGGGCGCGGCTGCCGGCCGCCTGTGCCCCGCGGGGTCGGCTGCGTTAGGCTGTGGGTCTCTGCCGGCCTCACCCTGGGGTCCTCAGGGGTCTCCAAAGACGACTTACCCTGGGCCCCTCCCGGATGGCCTTCTGGAAACCTCCCCGCGATTGTAGTGTGCAGCTGGGTTTGGGGGCCGGCGGTTTCAGTGCCAGTAAGGGAAGGCTGAGGTCAAGAGCCTGGATTGTTTAGAAAAGCCGCTTGGCATGAAGAGACGGAAGCGTCTGTTTGGGGCCGCATGGCTGCGGACGGGCCTCCAGGCCGTCTTCCCTCTCCTCCCACCGCTGGGGGCCGGGGCCGGCGCGCACCCTCCTATTTCGCCCTTTCATGGGCCTGGGGGCTGCGCCCGTCTTCCCTGGCTGCGTGAGAGGTCGGGTTGGCCGAGGCCCTGTCCACTGCGCGCGGTGAGGAAGGCCGGGCTCAAACCGCAGCCTGTCTGTGTGCGCCCCGCGCCGCGCCCGCCCCCCCAGCACCCTCCGGAGGCCTGCCTGCAAGCCCCCCACCCCGGGGCTGGCCGCCCCTGGCAGGGGTCTCCGCTGGGGCAGGCTGTCCCCACTGGGCGGTGCTGGCGCACAGCGCGCTGAGGCCGGGTGCTGTTGAGCACCGCGCGGCGCAGGCTCGGTCTCCACGGGCGAGCGGCCACAGCACCCAGGGGGGGACCTTATCACCTCCGCCTTGAGACCCAAGGGAAGGAGCCGCATTTCTGTCCCTTTCCCCACTCTGGGCGTCCAAGCACAGAGCCCCGGGGGGCCGCTCTGTCAGGGCGCCCGGCAGCCTAGCCTGTGAGCCGGAGAGTGGCTGCACTTTTAGCGGCCACGTTACAAAAGGAAGCCCAGGTCAGTTTTAGTCACACTGTTATCTGCCCCACTAGCCGGCAGAGTCATTTCAACAGGTAGCAGGGTATATGGGGCGCTGGGCGGCTTCGCACTTTCCATAGCCCTCAAAGACTTTGAACCCCGCTGTGTGTTTGGCTTAGGCACCCGACACTCGATGCACGCGCCTCCACATGCGGGGGCGCGGATCCGGTGGGCCTGGGCGCCGCTGTCTTGCTCACCCCCGGGCAGCCCTGCAGTCTCTCCCCGCTTCTCCCAGCTGCGGCCAGTCACCCCTGGCCCCTCGGGCCCCCCACTAGGCGTGGACTCTGTGAGAGCTGAGGTTATACCAGTTTTTATTGCTCTGCTTTTTCCCTATAGAAAAAGCACCCAGCAGCATCCCCAGAGGCAGCGGGGGTCCCCTTTTCCTTGATGCCTGAGTCTCCCCCTGGACTCAGCACAGCCAGCCCCAGCGCTGGGAGTGTGCGGTCTTCGCGGAGGGACGCATCCTCTCCTGAAGGCGCCTCACCCCCTGGGGTGTCTCCCCGTGGGCTTGCTCCCCGGCCCTCCCCGCACTCAGCCCAGGGGCAGCCTGTGGGGCTTGAACAACTGGTGGCGTGGTTAGAATTAACCTGGACCCGGGGACCAGCCTGGCGCTTTCCCCTGGCACGAACCCCTTCGGGTCACACACTTTCCAGCTGTGTGGGGGCGGCGGGGCCGGAGCCGTCCCTGGCTAGCGGGCTCGTCTGTCCCTCACCGCGGCCGTAAGCCACAGTCTCCAACTGAGCTTTTAAAATAAATGTTTTGACTTCTCTCTGTCCAATCCCGTCCCTTCCCAGACGGGCCAGCACTCGGGCCATCGCCCGGTTTCACTGGCGGGAACCCCAGCGGGGAGCAGGCGCGTGAACTCCCCAAGGCATGACATTACGCAGAGGAGGGTCAAGTGGGGGCTCCTGGCTCCGGGGCTGGAGGGCAGGGGTGTGGGCCGCAGCGCAGGGGTGTGGGCCGCAGCGCAGGGGTGTGGGCCGCAGCGCAGGGGTGTGGGCCGCAGCGCCTGAGAAACACGCTCACCGGAGCAGCAGGGGCCTCCCACAGACTCCGAGAGGGGGACGGCCCCACACCCACACCGCTGCGGACGAGGCCCAGGGGCCCCTTTCACCTCTGCCTCCTCCCAGGGGCAGGGGCGACCTCTGGAGTCCCGGGGTTTCCAGCGGGGTGGCCCATCCCCTCGGTGAGAAGGGTGCGCTGGAGGCCGGGCGGTGGCGGCGGGAGGGGCCGGAGGCGGCTGTGAGAAGCAGGAAAGTCCTCCAGCTCCAGCGCCGGGAATTCTGCGCGGGCCTCGCCGCTCGGTGCGGCCACATGCTCGCGGCTGCGAGTGTGTGTGCGCGGCTGGGATTGTGTGTGGCTGTGTGTGTGTGGCTGTGTGTGTGTGACTGTGTGTATGGTTGTGTGTGTTTGTGGCTGTATGTCTGTGGCTGTATGGTTGTGTGGGTGTGCGGTTGTTTGTGTGTCTGTGTGTGTCTGTGTGTGTCTGTGTGGTTGTATGTGTCTGTGTGTGGTTGTATATGTGTGTGTGTGCCTGTGTGTGCCTGTGTGTGTCTGTGGTTGTATGTGTCTGTGTGTGGTTGTATATGTGTGTGTGTGCCTGTGTGTGCCTGTGTGTGTCTGTGTGGTTGTATGTGTCTGTGCGTGGTTGTATATGTGTGTGTGTGTGCCTGTGTATGCCTGTGTGTGTCTGTGTGTGGTTGTGTGTGTCTGTATGTGTGCCTGTGGGGTTGTGTGTGTCTGTATGTGTGCCTGTGTGTGTCTGTGTGTGGTTGTATATGTGTGTGTATGCCTGTGTATGCCTGTGTGTCTGTGTGTGGTTGTATGTGTCTGTGTGTGGTAGCATGTGTCTGCGTGTGGTGATATATGTGTGTGTGGGCGACGCTGGGAGGCAGAGGGGACTCTGGGCCAGAGCCCGCCCCCACCGCGCCCCCGGCCGGCCGCCACCCCTGCTCTCTGCTCCGCGCCGCGCGCATCCCCCCAGCGGCGTCTCCGAGCGCCCCGAGTCTCTGTTTTCGTTAGCCGAGCAATATGTAATAATAGCTGTTAAAACAGTTGTATTTCTGCTTTCACATCTGTAAAGATTACGTTGAACAGCACGGAGCCCGGCGCGCCGTTTCATGACGCGCTGCCGTGAGCCGCCCCCTCCCTCGGCTGCCAGGACCCCAGAGCAAACTGCCGAGATGGGGCGGCTGCCGCGAGGTTATTTATAGCGGCTCGTTCATCAATAAAAACTTCAAAAGGCATCTGTTCCTCTTCTCCGGGGGAGCCAAGGAGAACGCGCACGCAGGCGCCGAGGAAAGAAGCAGGGGCAGCAGGCGCTGTGCTAAGCGGAACCCCGCTCCCGCAGATGCCCCTCGGCGAGGCCCGGCCGAGCGGCTCCCGTGGACAGCGCAGCGCTGAGAGCCGCGCGGCGTCTCAGGGCCTGGGTGCGGGCGGCCGTGCCGCCCGAGCGCCTGTGGAGGTGTGCCCTCTGCGGCCCCGCACCGTGGGGCACCGCTCTCCTGGCTCAGCGTGGCCCAGGCGAGCAGGCGGGGTCTCCGTGGAGGCCCGGTTCCCCACGGGGCCACGGGGCTGGAGAAGCAGCTGGACCGAGGCAGACGTCTGCATCCGCCAGGCTGGGCCAGGGCATCGCCAGCTCTTGTTGGCGTCATCTTTGGGGACATCAGTCTTGTGTCCAGTGTCAGATCCAGAAGGGCGCTCGGGGCAGCCATTTGTGCCACACGAGGGGCTGCGGGAGGCCTGGCTGCCCCGAGGCAGACCTAGTGCTGAGCTGACCCCGCCCGCCCACCCCGCAGCTCTCTGCATCCCGGGCAGAGAGGCTCTGGCCAGGCCCCGTCACCGCCCTGGGCACTTGGGATCACCACAGAGTTGAGGCGCAGGAGGCAGCCAAGCCCTGAGGCTGGGTCATGGTGTCACGGCCGTGGGCGCCTCTGCAGGCAAGGGCGGGAGTCGTGGGCAGCAGCGCGGTGGTGCATCCACAGCAGTGGGGCTGGTGCTCTGCCAGGCTCCCTCGGGGGGCTTCACAGCCTCCTGTCACTGGTTTCCCCAAGTCCACCAGGGAGGGGCTGACGTGGCCCCGTCCTGCAGGCGCAGGGGCCAGGCGAGCTCTTGCTGGACATGAGCAGGGGAGGTGGCCGAGTGGGCCCGGTGCGGGCCTCACCCTCGTCCCTTGGCCTGTGCTCAGCCGTGACTGGCGAGGCTTGTTTGCTGCACGGAGCTGACCGTGGGCTGCAACCGGGCTGCCAGCCAGCCTGTCCTCTGCCTGCCAAGTCGGGCACCTGGGAGGAGAGGCGCCCGGGGCTGAGGTGGCCCTGGACCCAGCCCTATCTGGACTGGAGATCTGGCTCTGCTGCTCATCAGCAAGTCCTGCCTCGCAGTGCCTCGGCCGTGTCTTCCCTCCGGTGGGCTGTGAGTGCCGAGGTGGTGCAGAGGGGGAAGTGGGATGAGGTCACCTCTCCGCACCCACTCACGCAGCCAGCGTAGGCACAGCCTCCTGCGCCAGCCCCCGCCAGAGCCCCACGTGTAGAGACCGGTTGAGTCTGCGTCGGCGCCTGCGCCGGGAGCCACCATGACCCCCATTTCACAGGCGAGCCGGGGGCCACGGGGAGACTGGGGAGCGAGCCCGGCCCCTCACAGGTCTGTGTGCAGGGCTGGCGGTGGCTGGCCCTAGAGCCCGCCTCTGCCGCCACGCTCACCATCATGGGCAGCTTCTCAGGAAACGTGGGCCCCCAGCCCCCCGAGGCAGCCAGGAGGAGAGTGGGTGCTCTCTGGAGCGGGGCTGGCCCCCGACGTCCTCACAGCACTGCAGGACGCCCTCCGCAAGGACACTCAGGCCTGGCGGCCATGGGGCAGCCTGCGTGGCCTGGGGGCTCGGGCTGCTGGCCGGCCCCACCCCGTGCCCTCTGGACTCAGCCCTTCGCTGGCCCGCAGAGCCCGCAGAGGCAGCTGGTCTGTGAGGGCCGGCGCCACTCCGCTGTCACGCTCCTGCCTCTGCGCGGGGCTCAGGCCCTCACAGACCGTGGCCACCGACTCCCCACTAGTGTCCAGGCCTGATTCTCAGAACCGGCCTCTGCTTTTGTCCGGAGCCAGAGGCAGGGGTCCTATGTCGGGCGATAGAGGGGTCCTTGACTGCCTTTGGGGGAACCAGGAGCGGGGGCAGAACAAAACAGGGTGCTGCCCTTTGCTTCGGGCCTCAGGGCCACCGGCACCGCAGGCCTGGCTTTCGGCCCTGGGGCCTGACCTGGAAGGAGCAGCCGTGTGCCTTGCTGGGGGCCCCCAGCCTCGCCGCCCGTTCAGCGGGGCCCTTTCCTTCACCCCACAATCAGCGTGAGCCGTACTCGCTGCATCTGGGATTTGCTGACCATCTCACGCTGTTTTTAAAATGCCTGGGGTTTGATAAAACCGAAAAGGTATTTGCCAAGTCCCGTTCCCCTTCATTTCTAAACCCATGTGGATTTGAAGGGGAATTTAATCCATATGTTTCTGATTCATTTGCTCTTAACTCATCCAAACCTTGTTTCAGAAAAGCTATTTGAGGTCCGAGGAGCTTTCAGAGTTGGGTTTTGAGTCTTTTAAAGTCTCCCCTTCCCGGCTTTGAAACGAGATGCTGCCTCTTGCCAAGCCTGAACCAGCTCCAGCAGAAGCGCGGCTCGCATTCGGTTGACAACCAGAGCTGTGAGTTCTCAGCGGCTGTGACACGGCCTAGATCTGCCTCTCAGAGCCTGTGAGGCCCCCCTGGGAGACCGGGGAACCCCGTGCCTCAGGACCGCCACCCCACCCGGGCC
This sequence comes from Talpa europaea, assembly GCF_964194135.1. Classification (NCBI taxonomy): domain Eukaryota; kingdom Metazoa; phylum Chordata; class Mammalia; order Eulipotyphla; family Talpidae; genus Talpa; species Talpa europaea. The sequence continues at coordinate 1,104,998 of NC_140084.1, read as the reverse complement.
TCGCCCATGGCTCTGCCCGAGGGGCACCTGGCAGACGCCATGCGGGCTCCGTGCCGAGGCCCGTATGGAGGAACTAATGATCTGCTTAAAGTCTGGATTATGGCGAACTTTATAGTGAGGTTTAAAACACAAACACGCGCCTCAGACGCCCGCCTGCAGCTCCCCACGCCGCAAGCTGCTACACGCACTGAAGCTACCTGGGCCCAGGGTCATCCGGCCTTGACCACTTAGCCTCCCCTCAAACATGGGGACTCTTCAAAGAGCCCGGCCCTGATCACAAGCCTGGAGGTTACCAGTGGCCTGGAAGCGTGGGCTTCCCTGAGCCCCACGGCCTGCTCGCCGCCCCAGTCAGTGTGCTGGCCTCGAGGCTTTGCTTTTGGTATCTCAGCTAGTGATGGAGGTGCCAGTTCTCTGTGGGCTGCACCCTTAAAGTTTCCTTGAGACATTTTAAAGATTTATTTATTTATGCATAGAAGAACTGGGGTACAGGCTGGAGGTGTTGGGGGGGGTGAGAGGATTCCCCAGAGACAGAGTGGGGAGCAGGACAGGCAGACTGACTGAAATCCACTGCTGAGGGGAGCAGCGGGGAGGCAGGAGAGGTCTGCTGCGCCCTGTGGGCAGCTCCCCGGTGGGGGCTTGAACTTGTGCCGCGGAGCTGCGGACTGCTTCATAGGTTACGTCTTAACCGCTTGCGCCACCAGGGAGGCCCCTTGAGACATTTTAAAATGAAAAGCGTGAGTGGACACAGAGGGGACTATTCACGGGCCGGCGTCCGTGGTGAGCACCGCGCTCCGGGAGTGGCCCGGCGGGGAGGTGGCCCGGCCTCGCTGTCTCCTCATCCTGCCTGGGCCCTGCCCCCCGCCCGCTGCCCTGTTTGCAGCCGGGAGCAGAGAGGGCGGATGTGGATGTGCAGGGTCACCGCGGTGATGACGCCGGCGCGTCCACCGTCTCCTCCGTGCTCCTGAAGACGCGTGTCTTCCCTCCCCTCCCTGCCAGCTGGTGTTCCTCCCCTCTTGACCCCCCACATCCCTCTGGAGCTTTAAAACGAAGAGATGCAGGCAGCGGGGCTGGGTGAAAGGAGAGAGGCAGCCACCATCTTTGCTGGCGGGACTAGAGATGGCCTGGCTGGCGGCCAGGGGTGCTCCAGCACTTACTTGCCTTGGGCTCCACCCTGCACCCTGCACCGGGTCCAGCCTGGGCAGGTGACTCTGGGCCAGTCAGCGTCTGCGCCCGCACGCTCTCCTTTGGAGGGCAGGTGCCTGTGCCGGGCGCGGCGACTTCTCCGGGGAGGCATCCCGCTGCGCCGTGCGTCGCCATGGCCTGGCTGGCTGTCCCCACACTGACTGTCTCTCGGGGCGGCTCGTCCACCCCTCGAGAACATGGCTCAGGGGCGGGTGTGCTGGGCGCTGTCTGCTGAGCTCCGGCCGTGGGGAGGCCCGTTCCGCAGCTCAGCCTGCGCCTCCAGCTCCGCTGCGGTCCCCCCGCTGTGCCGCTCGGAGGCCCTGGAGCCTGGGGCTCCTGCCGCCCGCTGTGGAGTGAGGGGGGCACGGGGGCTGGCCCGCGGCGGGGGGGGGGGGGGCTCAGTCCACGCTCAGCACGGGACGTCTGGTCTGCGCCCCTCGGCGGCTCTCCCCGGGCCCTCTTCTGCCTCTTTCCTGGCCTTTCGGGCCTTGGCGCCGGGGACACTTCCAGGGCCGCAGCTCGTGCTTCGGGAAGCACAGAAGCCCCAGGCGGGGGCTCGCTCCGCGTGCACCTCCCCCTCAGGTGATCGGGCTGTCCCACCACCCAGAAAGCTCCCTGGCCCTTTCCCGGCAGCGCCCCTCCCCAAGGAAGCCGCCGCCCGCCCGCTGTCACCAGCGGCCCTTCATCTCCCCGTGTTTTTCCACTGAAGAGAAGATTTATTGTGCAGTCTTCGCTGCGTTTGTGGAGACATGATATGTCTCTCTGATTAGTCAAGGCTCTTAAAAAAATAGTTTTCGCTGGGACTTTGTAGTTCCACTCAGAGCCTGACCCAGTTTGCTTCAAAGTGATCCTCGGCATGAAATTAAAAGGACAAACAAACACAACGAGGAAATGGCCATAATTCAGACTCTTCGATTCCCCTGCCTCGGTGCCTCCAGGGCAGAAAACGGGTTTCGTGGGACGAAGCCAGAGGCAGTAAACAGACACCCCGTGCCCTGGAAAGCAGGGGCGTCCCTGCAGGGCCCCTGAGCCCCCAGCAGTGCCCCGGCCTGAGCTCCGGCCAGCGGGCCCTGCCTACCCGTCTGCTGCGGCCGCCTCCCTTGCGCTCACGGTTGTGCCCTGGGCCGGCCCCTCCGAGTCACGCCAGGCTCCTGGGCCCTGCTGCAGCGCGGTTCCCCCCCCCCCCGGCGTGGGGCGGCATCCCCCCTTCGTGAGGACGCCCCATCTCTCCCCATCGCCTCCCCGTGGGCTGGCGCTCCCTGCAGTCGCCCTGTCCCGGCAGCTCTCGCCTCGTGTGCACGCACAGGGCCTGAGCATCCTCGAGGAACAAAGCCCTCGCCCGGCATCCCGCAGTCCGCCCTTTGACAAGGGCCCGGAGACCTCCACGTCTCGTGCGCGCGCAGAGCCGGAGGCTCCAACCTGGGCACCGGCGGGTTGGGACCCTGATCCAGGTGCTGCTGGCCAGAGCACGGGGCAGGGTGGGGGGCTGCGAGCAAGCAGAGGAGGAGCTGCTGGCCGCATGTCTGAGCGCAGGCAGGCCCTGCCGCCGCGTCCTGCCCCTCCAGGCCTTCTCCCCCAGGTCTCCTCTCTGAGGGGGCGTTATACCCCAGACGGCGGCCCGCGGCGGGAGCTCAGCCCATGCAGCGAGTGTGTGGGTGCGCAATGAACCCCCCTCACCTGCCAGGCTCACAGCCTCCAAGTCCTCACCCCTGTGACCCACCTGATCTCTGGTCTCCGCTGAGCCCAGAGGATGGCACCTGGCGCCCACTGGCCGAGATGAAGGGGGCCCACGGGACGGCCCCGCCCCTGCTGCCTCGCGCCTGCCTCAGGACCCCGCCACCCCACCCGTCCCCGCCGCGGCACTGCCTGCAGCTCCCACCCCCGCGGGCCTCGCCTGGGGCAGCTGCAGGGCTGGCGGTGTGTTGTGAACGCCCCGGCCTCCTCCCTCGCCGGCCTCCACTGACTAACCAACAGTCGACTCGCGAGAATGAAACGCACCTGGGCGAGAGCAGTGGCCACTACAGGCTCGTCTGCCTGCGGGCCCCGCCCCGCCCCGCCCAGGCGCAGCTGACGCCGCCCGCGGACACGCGGAGTAGGCGCTTCCCATCCTGACTCGGCGGTCCCGGAGCGGAGCTGGCGAGGCCCTGGGGCTTCCTGCTGCGCGTGGCGCGTGGTGGCCAGGAGGGCGCTGGAGCTGAGACCCGGGCAGGCGCTCCCTGGCCCTGCCGCTTCCTGGCCGCGGGTCCCTGGGGCCTCGAACCCCTTGGTCCTGAGGGGACTCACAAACCTCGCCGCCCGGGGTTCAGACACGCTGTCCAGCAAGTGGCCAGAGCAGACGCCCTGACATGAGCAGAGCCGGCCGGCTGAGTGTGGGCGGGCTGGGCCCGACTGTGCCCTGGCGCTCGCCCAAAGAGCCGCTTCCGGCCCACTCGTGGGACGTCCCGGGCACACGGACACAGCCGTCGGGCAGGAGGCGAACTCTCCTGCACTTCTTGCTTGCGATCCTCTTCCCCGCGTGACGGCGTAGGGGCAGGAAGGACACAGGGCAGGTTTTCTGACCCAGCAGACCGGGTCAAGGAGGAGTTGGAGTCCTCAGTGGTTTTGCAGGCTTTTATTGGGATTACCAGGTACACGGCAGGCAGGGGTGCTGGGGGGCCGGAGGCCCGCAGGCCTCCCAGCCCCCCGCAAGTCTTCACTCTATCTGCGTGGTCATTGGGAAAACAGCCCCACGCCGGGTGAATGCACCCACCCCCGCTGCCAGCCCCGCCGCAGAAGCCCAGAGCCCCACACCTCGGCCAAGTGGGCCCTCTCCCTGCCGGCCTCCCCTGCCCTCTGGCAGCTGCCACTTTGTTCACAGAGTCCAAGAGTTAAAAACTGGCAGCCAAGAACACTTCACTCTGCACAGTCACCGCTCAAGCGCGATGGAGAGATAAAGACTTTTCCAGACAAACAAGAGCCCTTGGAGTGTATCAACACAGCCCTCGCTTGCAGGAGCCGTGGACAGGAGCCCTTCAGCCGGAAGGAGAAACCAGATGCACCTGAAACCTGCAGGGAGCTGACAAGGAAGCAGGATCAGGAGCACGAGCAAAAATAACACAAGGCCACCGAGAGGCACGGAAGGGGAGGAAGACAGGACAGACGTCTGTTTCTAAGTCTGTCTACACCACGGTCTCCACCTGTGTCCACATCTACGTCACCTGTGACTTTATCTACCCGCCCGCTCCCCCTGTCGCCTTCTGATGATGCAGCTGCCCAGCTTCCTGTCTGTCTGCTTCTCTGTCCATCCGTCAAGTCGGCCTGCTGGGTCATCCAAATGGCAGGTGTCCACCCACCCACCCACCCATCCGTCCACCTGGTCTGCATCATGTGTGTTCGTCCATCCGTCTGCCTAACCTGTTGATCATATCTGTCCTTCTGTCTGTCCACCCGGCTCTCTGTCTGTCTAGCCATCCACCTAGCACTTCTGTCTCTGCCCATCCACCTATTCTGGTCGGGGCGCTGGCAAGCTGCATGTGTGCTCACCACAGGCCTCCACTTTCCATTCCTTGCCTGATTTTTCATCCCCGGGCCAGGGACATGATCAGAATTGGAGCCTTCCGCCCTGTCCGGGGCTCCTTCCCACCACTCATGCTGACTCACCTGGGGGACGCCTCCTCCAGCCTGAGGGCCCGCCTGACCAGCTCCCCGGCTGACGGCTGTCCTAGCTGCCCGCCCATCTCTGCCGCGGCTGCTGGGATGTGCTCGGTGCACGCGGCCCAGGGCTGGCAGCGGCACCATCTGATAGAGCCCGTCTCGAGATTTCAGCACTCACCGTCCTGGCGCCAACAGCCCGGCCCGGCCCACCGCCCAGCGGGGCTGTCAGGCACGCAGCGTGTCTCGCAGCAGGGACACGGTGGGGCCGCGTCCCAACAATCCTGGGCCCGGGAACCCCCCAGGTCTGGTCAGACAGGATCACAGACTTCCTGGAGGCAGGAGCCCATCTCTGCACCAACAGCCCGAGGCGGTTTTCGGGGCTCTGTTGGGAGCACTGCCCTTTCTGCCCGCTCTAGGTGTGGGGCAGTGTTGTCGCAGCTGGAAACAGATCTCCCCTGAGGCCTTTGGGTGTTTTCCGAAAAGGTGAAGCTGTTTTCCTTTCAATTTCTCCTAGTGCCGACCGTCCCTGCCAGGCCTGTTCCTTCACGCGTCTCACGAAAGCCAGCGCCGTTCAAAAGAACCACCTTTGTGTGGACGCGCAGTGCCTCCTTGAGCCGACAACAGCGGAGCTTCCTTTTCAGTCCTGGTCCCTGCGGGTCAAGGGGCCCAGGGAGGTTAAGCCACTGCCCCAGGCCACACCGCAGGCTGGACTCGGAGGCCGTCTTCTGACTCCAGAGCTTGGGAGGAGCTGGCTGTCCTGCAGACCCATCGTCTTCCTAGATAAGCCTCTGGGGCCCCCAGGAGGGGGACGGGCAGGGCAGAGCAGGGCCCCCTGGGCCCTGGGGCCACGACGTCCCTCTCTACCAGGCCCAGCGCAGCCACGGTGGGGCGGGCACGAGTCCCGAGTCCCTGTTCCTCTCTCTGACCCTCCGCGTGCCCCAAACAGGGTCCTCTTCTCCACCCAGATGAATGAAAACTGTGGTCCCCTGATCTCTGCTGCCCTGGCCGAGTCCAAAGCCCCGTCCAGGCCGCAGGACACACAGCACCCCCGCGCACACAGTTGGGGAGCAGGCTGAGAGCAGAGCATCTGGTCCAGGGCCCCGCAGTTGTGGGTCAAAGCTGCCGACTGTCAAGTGAGCCTCTGGAATGCGCCTCTCGCAGCGGTCAGATCCCCCTCAGGGCTCCTGGGCCCGAGACACTCACAGCCTGTCGCCCCTGATGGAGGCCGCAAGCTCCCCAGGAAATCCTTCCGTTTAGCCAGGGTTTAAAACCTCGATGGTCACACGGGGTCTGTGCCAGCAGCACCGCCTGGGGCTTGAGAGAAATGCAGCCTGGGGCTCAACCAAGCCCTCCACGCCAGACCCCAGATCAGTGCGGATTCCCAAGCTGTGCCGCTGGGGCTTGCCGCCCCTCCAGGGTCAGGAACCCCTGAAGAGGAGGCTGGAGCTGCACCAGGGCTGCTCAAGCTCATTGGAGAGCCCCCCCCTTCCAATTCAGTTAGATGTCAGAGGCCACCCCCAGCCCAGCGCCTCATGGAAGGGGGTTGCCAAGCGGTCTGACACTCTGCACCCCCACCCCCCATAACCCTATCTGTTGGGAACATCCTGGGATCCTGGCAGAGCAAGATGGGGTGGGGTGGCGCCTGGAGGTCAGCTCATGACCCCTGCTCCCCGCACTGATCAACTAGCCCGCGTGGCCGCTCCCCTCGCCACCAGGGAATGAGGTCTGGTCACTCCGGCCACAGTGACTGAGCGTCCGCTGCGTCTCCATGTGGGTCATGGCACAGCTGGCCTGCCCCTCCCTTTTATTTTTTTTAATATTTATTTTTATTTATTTATGCATACAAGGCCTGGGGTGTAGGCCAGAGGTGCCGGGGGTGTGTGTGTGTGTGTGTGAGAGGATCCACCAGAGACAGAGTGGAGACCTCCCTGGTGGCGCAGGGGTTGAGTCTCAGCACTGTCAAGCTACCACCAGCCACTGTGGCCTGGGCCTGAGTTCGGTCACGGCCCATGTGGGTAGGGAGCTACCCACATGGCACAGCAGACCTCTCCTGTCTCCCCGCTGCTCCTCGGCAGTGGGCTTCAGTGGATCCACAGCCTTTCATCGATAAGGCTCCTGGGGCGCAGAGAGGCTGCATGACCTGCTCAGGGCCACGCAGCCCGTTGTCGGGAGGGCAGGGATCTGGGCCCAGGGCTCGCTGCACACGTCCCTTGGGCCTGCCACCCCGGAACTCCCCTCCCTGCCCGAAAGAAAGGTCCTTGTGGGTTTATGGAGTAACTGGCTCGGGTGGACGAACGTCTGGCGCCCTTGGAGCCAGGTAGGCACAGGGGCTCTGCTGAAAGCTCAGACCCCGAGGGTCCGACATGTTGCTCACAGGGCACGGTGCAATCCCAGGGGATCAGGCCGCGGCCCTGGGGGAGCTGGCCCCCGGCACAACCCTGAAGACATGTGGGCAGAGCGAGACGTGGGGCAGCTCGACAACTTCTCACCAAGCGAGAGCAAGAGCCCGTCCGCGCCTCAGGCCAGGCATCACCAGGGACACGGAGGATGTTTCCACACAGGCTGGTGTTCACATGCCCAGGCTGGCTTATTTGTTAACAGCCCCCAGTTGGAAACCCCCCCAAAGCAGAGTCTGGGGGGACCCTCCTCTGCGGTGACAGTTGCTATAAGTGACGACGGTTCTGTGGCTGCAGGACGGCGGGCGCCACTGCCCACCGCGGGCAGCGCTTCCTGGGGATTCTAGAAGAAGCAAAAGCCATCGGTGGTGGCTGCTGGGGCAAGGCCGGGGTGGCGCCCACGGCAGAGGAGGCACCCGAGGCTCCCGGGAGGGCACAGACCATCTCCGCGGGGTGCGGCATCAGCCCCCGCCAGGGCCCGCGCCGGCTGTGCGCGGCGGCATGGAACGGAGCAGGGGCTCTGGGACCCGAGCAGACGGGCAAAGGAGGCGCCCCGGAGCCCTTCGTGGCGTTTGCAGGCCGTTGCTGGGATTTTCCCGGGTACGCACAGGCAGGGGCGCCGGGAGGCCGGGAGGCCCCAGCCCCGGCCAGTCTCCACTCTCACGGGGCTCCCCTGCCATCTCGCGGGCGGGAGGGTGGAAAAGCCTGACCCTCCACTTACCCTGCAGGCCGCCTCGGGTGTGGACGCTCCCCGGGGAGCTTGGCTTCAGGACTGCGCCTCGGCGGTCGGGGCTGGGGGGGGCGGTGCCTGGATGCGCGGGCTCTGGGGCCTGCGGGGGCGCTCCGGCTGCTCGTGCCCCTCTGGGGGATGGAGGCGCTGTGGGGCCGGGGCTCAGCTGGGAGCCCCCAGCGTGCAGTCTGGGGCATGTGGGCCCCTGTGGCCACGGGGTTGGGGAGCTGCCCCCCGCCCGCAGGGGCCGTCAGGAGTAGAAAACTCCCATCCGCACTCAGGGCGTCCCTCACAGCTGCCCGCTTCTCTTTCCACTCTGGGTGCTGACCGGAGTGTTTCCGCCTGGCCCCCCACCTACAGCTGCGCCCCAGGGGCCGGGCTGCTCCGGGGTGGGGGCCTGAGCCGGAGCCGGAACCTGAGACGGGCGGTGGGGGGTGGCACTTGGCGAGGCCCCGGCCCTCCCGGCAGGTGATTTCAAGCGCCTGTGGTCACGTGCCAAGCCCGCCCTCGTGTGGACCTCGCGCCTCTGTCACGTCATGGCGGACACCGGGCCTGGCCGCCCACAGCTTCTCCCGTGAAAAACCACTTGGGGGGCACCAGCCAAGACCCCCATGTTCCACAGTACAAGTTCCACCTTCAGAGCGTCCCCGGGGCGTGGGGTGGGATTCGCCCCACAAACGCGGATCTGACGGTTATCGGTGACTCCGGCTCGCAGGCAGTGGGCGGCGCGGGCATCGCCATGGCCAGCAGCGGAGAAGCTCTGAGCAGCAGCAGGCTGAGGGGCCTGCGGCGTCTGACAGAGCAGTCACGCAGCCTTTCGGGAGAGGGTGCGTGAGCTGGATGCGAGGGGCACGCGGAGGGCGTGGGGAGGGGGGCTAGTGCCAAGGTCCTGGGCTGGCAGTGGGCTGCAGCTCTGGGCTGCCGTGGTGTGGGCATGGAGCCGAGGAGCTTGGGGGGTGGCAGGGGGAACCGGGGTCTACAGGACCCTGCAGTGTCCTGCCCAGGGTGAAGCGGCAGCTGTGGGGGTTTTGAGCAGGAACATGAACATCTGACTTAGGTTTGTTTTTTTTTTAAAGATTTATTTATGCACAAGAACTGGGGTGTAGGCAGGGCGGGTGAGAGGACTCATCAGAGACAGAGTGGGGAGCAGAAGGGATCCCCAGAGTGGGGATCCACTGACACACACTGCTGAGGGGAGCAGCGGGAGACAGGAGAGTCTGCTGCGCCCTGCGGCCAGCTCCCTGGCCGGGGTCAAACTGTTATAGGACAGGGAGAGGGGCAGCCCAAACCCCGCAAACCTGCCTGTTCTACATGGGTTCTGCCATCCGCCGCATCAGCACAAAACATAGGAGACTTTAAGGGGAAGGATCTTTAATACAACTAGGAAACAATACAGGAAAGGCAAAGAGTCTAGTTTCTGAATGAAGCACCCAAAGTGACCCGTCCCCTCGTGGGTAAAAGTCCATCCATATGGGATCGGCCCAGAGCAAGGCCCCAAAGCCTGCCACAAGTCTAAAGCATCTTCCAGTGGGGACCCACAGAAAAGGGTCACAAACAACCGGACAAGCCCGGAAGGAAAAGAGCAAAATCAACATCCAGATAAAAGCTGCCATGGTCACCTCCCCACGGGTCTCACCCACATCTGTGTCACCCAGTCCACGACCGAAAACAAGTGCAGTTTCTTCACGTGTCTCTAGGCTCCACGCGCCTCCTCCAGGTCTCCTGGCTCCATCCTGCTCCTTCCTCAGTCTCTTCTGCAGCTTCTCCTCTCCCTGCTCAGCTCCACCCTCCCTTGGGTGGGGCAGGGAACCTCCCCCTTTCCTGGGGACCACCCTGTTACAAAACTGGTGCTGCAGGCTGCGGGCAGCTTAACCCTGCGCCCCCAGGGAGGCCCTGACTTGGGGTTAGAGTGTAGCGGCAGGAAGGGCACAGTGCGGGTTTTCCATGATTCCATCAGATGGGGGAAGCGGGAATCTTGGGCTTTTATTGGGATTTTACTGGGTGCACCGCAGGCAGGGGTGCCGGGTACAGTGGCAGGCCTCCCAGCCCCCAGCAAGTCTGCCCTCGTTCTGGGCTCTCCGGCCTTCTCTGGTGGTCTCGGCTTCTCTGCTTTCCTCTCGCGTCTCTCAGCCCAGGTGCACCCACTTACGCACGCCCACACCCTGCTCCAGGTGCCGCCGTGGGGCATGCGGTCAGGCCCGCAGGGTTCCATCAACTCTCCTAATGGCGGGAGGGCAGGAAAGCCTGATACTTTTTATTTACCTACAGAGTCACCCGAGGGGAGCCCCGGGGCTAAGGTGGGAGCAGGCAACTTAGCCTCCATTTTCCAGCAGAGGAAGGCGGCTCACAGACCCAAGGAGGGGGACGTGCCGCGCTCTGGCCTGGCCCCGGCCTCCCGGCCTCCCCCGCGCCGGCCCCTCCTCCCGCAGCCCCTGACGCAGAACTGCACACCTGGCGCCTCCGCCGAACCCCGGGCTCACCTGGCGCGTCCTGCCTCACCCCTCGCGCCGCCCGCCTGCCGCCGCCGCCCCGGGCAGCCGGGTGCAGCCCGCAGGCAGAAACGGAGAAGCCGGCCCAGACGGATGACCTGGCGTCCACGGCGCCACCGCCCGGCAAGGGACCGCGCGGGTGAGGAGAGACCCAGGGCCTGGCCGGGGCGCTCGCGCCGGAGGAGGGGGAGGAGGGGGCCGGCCGGGACCGCGGGGCCTCCCGCGCCGTCTTCTGGAGGCCCCACCCAGCTCCAGGGCCCAGCCGGGAAGCAAGGACCCCCCCCAGGAGGGGCTGGGGACAGAGGCCCCGGGTGCCGAGTGGGGACTGAAGGCCCAGGATGTGCTCCGGCTCCGTGTCGCCGGCCCGTCCCCCACCACGCCCCGCGTCGGCCGGACCCGCTGTGGCGCGGACACGGTGAAGCCAAGCAGGCCCCGGGGAGCGCCTCGGACCTCTCGGGAGCCGCCGGTGAGCTGGCCCTGGCCGGACGACGCTCTGCGGCGCAGGGGAGGGCGGCACGGACCGCAACGGCCGTCACCATTTTCCTTTCCACCGTGGCCATCCGGCGGCTTCTGTGCTCAAGCGGCCCGAAGGCGCCTTCCAGCCCGCGGTGCGGCCGCCCTGCTGGTGCCTGGGTGCTGAGGGGCTCGGCGTGGGCACAGCCTGCAGCGAGCCTGGCGCGAGGGCCCAGGGGCCGGCCTTCACGGTGAGCAGGCGGCGGGGCGGCTCCTGCGTCCCCGAGGTTCGGCCCTCGCATGGCGGCGCGCGACACCACCGCCCTCCTGTCCCGGCCCGGCGACGGGTAGGGTCCCGCCGGTGAGGTCACAGAAATTGGGGAGCAGCGTCATTACCCGCTTCCCCTCGGCCTGTTGAGAGGACGCCTGGCCTTGGAGGAAGCAGCTTCCATCCCAGACCCAGAAGCTGCGTTGAACGCAGGCGGCTTTGGATAGACGCTGTCTCCCCCGACTCCCTCCGGAAGAGAGAGTGGCCTGGGGGGCGACACGGGCGTCTGCAGCTGAGTCTGTCCCCAGTTGGCGGCTGAGAGACGTCCCCGGGGCCCGTGGCCCATGGCCGCTGTGACGGGCAGGCTGCTGTGGACGGTGGGGCGTTTGCTGGACGTTTCCAAGGCTCCTTCGGGGAGAGAGTGGGGATGTTGCGGCTACGTCCGTGGTGAAAGCCCAGGGCCGCCCCCAGCTCGGACCCCGAACCGCGTCAGTTTCCTCTTGCTCTGCCTCCTGCTGGCAGCACATGCCGGCGAGACCCTGCGGCTCCCCTCTCATCCCCGGGGACGCCCCCTCCCCGCTCTTGTGCCCGCGCACCCGAGACTGCCGGGAGCCACAGCTTGAGGGCGAGGCCGCGTCGGGAAAGGCGGTCCAACGGGCAGCCAGGCCCTGCCGGAAATGGCCACGGCAGGTGCGCTGCTCCCGGGCTTGCGCTTGGCGTCCACGCTGCTGTCCCCCACCAGTGCCTGGGGGGACAGAGGACCTGCTGGTGGGCCTGCCCTCCACCCTGCAGACCCGTGAGTGAGTGCAGAGATGCCGCTCGGTGCCCGCTGGACGTGCAGGCTGGTGAGTAAAACAAATGTCGTCATTGCTTGAGGTCCCTACGTTTCGGGGTGGTTCCACGCAGCAGCAGGGCGGCGGGACACTGGACAGGCAACGTCTGTGCACCGAGAAGTTTTAGCCCTTGACTAGCTTGGTCTCGATTGTTTGATGTCAACGAGACACCACTGTGAAGGACTGTTATTTTGGTTTTATCACATATTTAAAAATATTGATAGAAATTCCTTACAGGGAGGGTGAAATTCACAAAACAAAACCCGTCAATTTAAAGGATCAGTCGGCGCAATGTTTGCGCGCCGCATCCGGGGTGCAGCTGTGCCAATGCTTTGGTTGCTTTCGTGGCTGCGTAATATTCCACCACGTGGCTGCATCTCATCCACTCCCAGGTTGCTGCACATTCGACTTGTTTCCGCTGCTCGGCAATTGTGAATGTTGTTGCTTTGAATGTTCATGCGCGAACTGCTTTTCAGTTCCTCTGGGCCATGTCCCCAGCAGTGCAGTGCCTGGGCAGGTAAGTGTTCTTTTCTAAGCGCCAGTCGTGTGATCTCAATGCCGTCGGGTGCACGAGGCAGAGAGGGGTGGAGACTCCTGAGGAGTGGCTGAAGCCGGAGCAGGGGAGACCCCGTTTAAATCTCTTCCGTCTACACCCCGAATATATCCATGCTGCATCGTCATCATGTGGTTCGGGGTCCGAGTCCTTTCCCCAGGGAGCATGTTGCTGCTCCTTGTTTGATTTAAAATTGATGGAGATGGTTTAAGTTCGCAGCTGGTAAAATCGCCCATTTTGTGGGTTAAATCAAAGGTCGATGACTTCCTGTGGGCACGCGCGGTGCCAGCTGGGGGCTCGGCGGCGGGCTGTGCTAGCCCCGGGGTCTGATCTCCTGGGCCGAGGGGCCGGCTGTGGCTTGGGGCTCGGGGCTCAGGGCTGGGGTGGCCGGGAGCAGGCGTCGGAGAAGGGAAGGAGGCGTGCGCCAAGTTGTCCAGCAGAGAAGCGCGTGCGCCGCTCCTCCCTGGCCGAGGGGCCGGGGCTGCCTTCGTGTTGAGGCGCCACGTCTGGAGCGGAGCTGGCGCAGAGAACCCCCACGTGCCCTTCACCCCCCACGTCACCCCTGGACTGACGGCCCCTTTTCAACAGTAAGAAGCCGGCGCCGCGCGCCACCGCTGGCTGACCCGGGCCTCTGGGTCCAGCCCGTCTCCCACAAAGCCCCTTCCCTGCCCAGCCCCGGGGCCCGAGTCGCCGTCACGCATCCTGCACAGGGCGCCACGAGCCCTCCAGCTCTCCTGCCTTGGCGCGGCCCTGGCAGTTCACAGAGGTGTGAGTGCTGTGTCCCCGCTGGGTGTGGATCTCAGGGAGGCGCCTCAGCCACACGAGGTGCTGGTGACCTTCGCCTGGGCCGCCTGGTGACCGCCGTCGGCCAGGTTTCTCTGTGGCCAGCCCCTGCTCTCCGCCCCTGGGTCTCTGCGTCGAGCTGCTCTCGGGACAGAGCATTCCTGGGGGGAGAAGCTGCCTCCAGACATGATTGGGAGCTCTGCGTGAGGGGCGACACCGCTCACGCCTCGGCCGCGGGGGTCCATACCGTGGGAGGCAGGGAGCGAGGCGCTTGCACCCTCAGGTGCAGGTGTGGCTGCAAACTTCCCCATCTGCCTGCGAGGGAGCGCTCCCCGCTGCTGGCCACCTGTGGAGACGCGCAGTTCAGGGGAGCCTCGTGTCCTGGGGTGCGGAGTGGACCCTGGGGCACCTGGGACTCGGGGGGCAGCCCCGGGGCATGTCCAGTGGAGCCCACCTCCCCTCGTGAGCAGAACCCTGTGCCTCGGCCGGGAAAGTGGGCTGCCGGCCCCGCAGCCCTGGGCCCAGACGGGCATCTGCCTCGCGTCCGCTCCCTGGGCTTCTTCTGGGCACGGGGTTGGCGGGCGCCGGGGGCCTCCCAGGGTCCCCGCGGTGGGGTCCCGATGCCTGGGCCTGCTCCCCGGCACTGGGCGCTGCTGGTTCTGCCCCCCACCCCCCCGCACCTGGGGCTGGGCCGCGCGCTCGTCCGCGGCTGAGGCGGTTCAGGTTTTCGTTCCCTGTGGAGAAGCTCCTCGAGCCGGACCTGGAAAGCGGGCTGGCGTGCCGGACTCGTTCGCTGCCGCACGTCTGGGGGACCCGCCCGGCCCCTCCGGGCTTCACGGACGGCCCCGCGGGCCGGGGAGTGCTCGGCTGAGAGCGCGTGTCTTCCGGGCGTGCTGCCCCTCGCCGCGCCTGGAGAGCCGGGCTGACGTCCGGGGGGACCCTGACGCGGCGCCGTGTGCCATGTTTTCCCGGCGTCCCGCCGCGCCGTCGCTGTCTCTCGTGTCGCTGGGCCGGCACCGGCGTGGGTCTGTCCGCACGAGCATCCGGGCGCCCGCCGGGCTCCCGCGTCTAACTCCTCCTGGAGGTCTGGGAAGTTCTCAGTTTTGAATAATGTTTCTGCTCCTGTTTCCTCTCCTTCCGCTTCCGGGAGCCCGCGGCGTCTCGGGTTTCCTCCTCTACGTGAGGCCGGTGGGTCTCGTAGTTTCCCCATCTCCCTTGGTCTGGACGCGCGTTCTTCTTCCAAGCGTTGTGGTCGCCTCTCCTCCCGCCGCAGCTCTTTCCTCTGCCGCCCGGTCCCGCTTAAGCACCGTCTGGCTCCCCCGGGATGGCCGCTGGGCTCCTCCGGCTCGGCCTCGGTGTGACGCTCGCTGTCGGCCTCCGGCCCGGGACCTCGCCTCACTGTGCCGCGCGCCGGCCGTCGGCAGTTCCGTTCCTGCTCCGTCCTGCTCGCCCCGTCTGTCCTCCAGCGAGGAGATGCCCCCGGCGTGTGGAGATGCTCCCGGCGCGGGTGTCGCCTGGTCCGCGGCTGCTGACCTGGTGCCGGGCCTGGCCTTTGCCCGCGTCTCGCTGACCCTGCCGCGGCGGGGGTGGTGGGGGGTCGGGGGGCTGGTTTGGGGCTGAGGGTGTCTCACGCCCCTCCCCCTCCCGCTGCGCCTTTCTTGGAGGGTCCTGACCTGGGCCGCTCGGGCTCCCGGCGGGCGGGGTTGGCGGGGGCGGTCGGGACCGCCAGGCTCACACCCCGGGACCGGTGGCACCTGGCGGGGGTGCTGGTGTGGTGGCGCGCGTGGCCCACTTAACCCTGGGGCACCCACGGTGGCCGCCGCCCCGCCTCAGCTGGTACCTGCCTGCTGCAAGGGCACGCTCTGGGTTGGCTTCCCGCAGGGCTGGGAGTTGGCGCTGACGCCCTTGTTTGTGCCATGGGGCTTTTTACGGGGTCTGGCCTGGCTCGGCCTGGCCTCTCTTTGATCGCTTCTGGGGGGCTTTCAGTGTCCATGCTGCCCGGGTCGCGGGGTTCCCAATTTCTCGCGTTGGAGTCCCCGAGCTCCTCTGCCCTGGGCCTCGGCCCTCTCCCCCAGCAGGAAAAGTCCTCCAGGGAATTTCACCAGGTCCCGGTTCCCACGTCATGGTTTGGGAGGTCGAGCCCACCCAGACGCACCCCCCCGCCTCCTGCTCTGGCCCCTCAGCGGCACCAGCCTGAGATCTCGACTGCCCGGAAGTCCTGGGCTGTGGAGCCAGAGAAGCTTCTCGACCTTCCAGGAGCCGCGGCATCTCTGTAGTTGTTTTCACAGGAGAGGGTGATTCCAACCCCTCCCCGGGTGGGCCCGGCCTGCTGGCCAGGCCTGCGTGTGCCCCCTGGGGATGAGCCGCCCACCCTGCGTGAGACCCGCAGCTCGGCGCTGGCAGGTAGCGACTGGCACATTTTTCAGTCTGTTTTCATTACTGTGACCATTACTGCCATATCTGTAGGATTTTTAAAAATGCAGGTCAGCGCTCACCATCTTCTGCCAGCGCTCCGTGCCTGGCAGCTCCGCGTGGCCCCCGCCCGCCGAGGCCGGTCTGCACATGGGCCGTGTCCAGCTCGGGACACGGGGCCACTCAGCACGGGGATTAGTCTGCATTCCGCCCCGCCAGGGAACCGGTCTGCAGGAACGACAGCGCCGCGCAGCACATCAAGTAGGACAGAAACGTCCCTGTTGTGTGTCACACTCAGGAAGGAGGAGGAAGGCGTTTCTGTCTGATTGCAGGAAGGCTCCCGGGGGAGAGGCCAGAATTAGCAGGCCCGGGCCAGCCGCCGCGAGCGTCTCACTGCCTCAAGGCCCCCCAAGCCCAGGGGCCGGGGCTCAGAGATGAAAGGCGCACGGAGCCTGGAAACCGGAGACGGCAGGTCCTGCCCGGTGCCCCCCACTCTCCTGTCAAGCAACGAGGCAGAGAAGACAGAACATTCGCTCCCAGCCAGAGACCCCGAAGGCCCCCAGCCCTTCAGCTGACTTTCCAAAAGAGGTGGAAAGGCCCTGCGCGGCGCGGCTGAGGCTGAGCATGGCCGCCCGCCCACGTGTGCCGCTGGCGCCCGGCCTCCGCGTCCGTGAGGATGAGCAGCGCACTCCTCCCGCGTGGAAGCCCGCAGGCAGCCTGCTTTCTTGTTGCACTTGACATTCCCCTTCTCTTTCTGACCAGGTATCCACAATCGAGCCTGCACTCGGAGCGCGAGCGCTTTCTAGACACACGCTTCCTCCAACTTTCCCTTCGAAGCCTTTGAAACCAAACACCCCCTTTTTATCCTGTATTACTTCCTCCCCTGGAACCGCTCAATCTCTGCTCGGCAATCCCATTAGACTTTTAACTTCCATTTTTTAAAAGCTGATAAAAATGTAAAGATGTTTGAACCCCGTCCAGGGACGCCGGCTCCGGGCTCAGCGGTGGAAGGAGGGATGGGGATGGGGCTCTGGGCCCTGCAGGCGTGTGGGGCTCGGGCCGTGATGGGGGGTGCCCGTCTGGGTAGGCCGGTGGCCTGCTTTTGGCACATGCAGGCCTTCGCAGCAGCATCTGGGGGTCCTGGGCTTGCTGTGCCAGCTTTCATGTAGCTCCAGGTCACCTCTTCACCCCTGCTGAGTGCTAGGCTTTGCAGGGCAGGGAGCGCCGCAGGAAGCAGCAGGGCGGGCACGTGGAGAGACTGTGTGTGGCCTGCCCGCGGGGCTGCAGCCGGCTGTGACATGGCTGTGGGTCTGCCTGCGGGGCTGCAGCCAGGCTGTGACGTGGTCTTGGCCAGCGGCAGGGCTGTAGCCGCCTGTGACGTGGCCGTGAGGCTGCAGCCAGGCTGTGATGTGGCCGTGGGCATATGTGGGGAGCAAGGAAAGCCCTCAGGTTCCCTTCGGGAACAGCTTACCACTGTGGCCTCTGTGCTGTCCCGGGGCAGATGGTGACTCAGGAGGCGACACCTTAGGATGTCCCACCAAGGGGTCGGCAGCCAGGTACACCCAGCTCCCCACTCCAATGTGGGGTTTGCTCCTGAGGGCGTGGGCTCCATGGCTGCTCAGGCCTCAGACCACCCAAGAGGTGTGGCAAGTTGTTGCCCACCACCTGCATCCAGGCGGGCCCAGGGTCCCCTGTGGCATCCAGGGTCAGATCTCTGTCCTCGGCACAGCACTCACGTCCCAGTGTTCTGGACTCTTCCTCTGTCCCTTGGGGCTTTATTCTGGTGGACGTTCTTCTCTCTGGTCATGAACCATGGAGGGTGCCCACTACCATCGGAGCCCCGGCATGTGGCTGACGCGGCTCTGTCCTGCCAGTGGAATCAGGGCCAGTGCCAACGGTCGGGGTGGATGCACCCACTGGTCCCACAGGGCCAAGTTCTTCCTGTGACTTCACGCGTAGCCGAGACAGCAGGACCTCGGGAGGAGGGTTGCGCTGTCCCCTCTGGTGGTTCCAGGTTCTGGTCCTGGACCCGGCATGCTCAGCCCCAGAGGCTTCACCTCAGCCCAGTGCCCTCCAGTGCCCGTGCTGGGGCCGCACCCTGTCTCTGGGCCCGAGTCCTCAGCGACCCGACCCGTTTGTGTGTGATGGATGAGGGCCTTAGAGCCCATGGCTACGAGTGCAACCAGGGCCTCAGAGGCCTTACACCCGTGAAGCCCATGGGAATCGTGTCTCCCCGAGTCTCCGGGACCCTGCTCAGGCCCGGTGTGGGGTGCAGACAGGCAAGGGACACAACCCGGCTTCAGGGATTCTGAGGCGAGCACCGCTGGCTGAGTGCAGAGCCCGCAGAGTCTGAAGCTGTCTAGCCTGCAGCGATGCTTGCAGAAGCCGAGGTGCTCGGGAGGAGCCGCTCGCTGGAGGCCCCAGGCGGCCCGAGCAGAGCGGGGGCCTGAGCAGGTCCTGGCTCATGCCACGGGCGAGCCGCTCCTTGGTTACGCCGCCTCACAGAGCCCCGTGCCCCGGCAGCCCTTCTGCCAGCAGCTCCGCAGAGGACGCGCCGTGGGGAAGGGGAGAAGAGTTTTCACTAGTTGGGGATTTTTTGAACAGACCCTTCTAGGCGCCGAGACCTCAGACAAGACACGCAGGAGAGCCGAGTCGCGTGGCCTGGCGGACGCGGGGCTGCAGGCCGGGCGCACGGGTCTCGGCGCTCGTTCTGCGAGGATCTCAACACGCGTCCCCTGAATCGTCCCGTCTCCCACCAGCTTGCCTCCCGGAGCCGTTTTCCCTTCCCACGCGTCCTCTGTGACTTCAGACCCGCTTGGTGCCAAGCACGGAGAGGACCAGCGCACGGAAAGGCGCCCGCCGATGGCTTCCGGTCGGTGGCTCTGGCAGGAGGGGCCGTGAGCTGCTGCCGCTGAGCACTTTCTCGCGCGGGGTGGGAGTCGGGGTGGGTCTGCGCTGGGCGCCTTCCCGCCGGGGAGCTCTCTGGCAGGTATTCGTTTGAGGGAGAAAAAAGGGAAGTTTTTGTAAGCAAGTCGTCCCGAGGCGGGCGGAGAGGGGGGGGGGAGCCACGGCCGGTTCAGTCGGGCCCCGAGAGCGCCGTGAACACGCGCGCGCGGCCCACTCACAGTCGCGGCCCGGCCAGAGCATCATTATGATAAATCCCCTGTCAGCCCCGCTTAGAAGTCCCGCGAGGTAGCCGGAGGTCAGCTCGCATTCTAGACCCAGCTCACCGCGAATCCGAGCCGGGCGGCGCCGCCCGTGGGATTCCGCCGCCTGTAATCAGATGTGCACCAGATCACACGTCTTCATGGCCAAACGCCTTGGCAGCTCCGCGTAAACACGGCTTGAATTCATTAAGTTGCATTTTTTCGCCTTCTAATTAGCTGGCGGTCGTGTGCTGCGAGCTCAGCGCGGCAAGGCCCATGGCCAGGTGTGAAGTGGGCCGGCGTGTGCTGGGCCCCGCTCCCCTGACCTCGAGCGGGCCTCGGAGGTGGCCTTGGAGGCGGGCAGGGAGGTGGGCAGGGAGGCGGGCTCGGAGGCGGACGGGGAGGCGTTCTCAGCACCTGGTCTTCTGCCTTCTCCGGTCTCTCTCTCCAGACCCTCTGAGGCCTGGAGGCTGACGTGAGGTTGTCCAACTCCGTCACATCAAGAGAAAGTTGGCTTTATGTTTTCATTTTTAAAACTTTCCAGGTCCCCCCAGTGACCCCACATCCACAGCCCAGCCGCAAACCAGGCCTTCACACGGCGACGCGGAACCCGATGGCCTCTCTGTGGGACCCTCTGTGGGGGCCGGGTTTGGGGGGCAGAGGCGCCTTTCCCGGAGTATTTCTGCTTGTTTGTGGAAGCTGATTGTCGTGGCTTTGCTTCCCTTTGGAGAAGACTTGGACGGGGCAGGAGAAGGGGGTTCTTAAACATCAGTCTTCAAAGCCCCCCGAGTCCAGCTCTGCTCTGGTTGAAGTGTGCGCGGCGGGGAAGGAACCGGCCCAGGTGTGCGGCTAAACAGCCCGTCCCTCCTGAGGGCCGTCTGTCACCACGCCTTCCCATGAACCAATGCCTTGACTTTTCTGGGGGCCCCTGACTCCCTGTGAGGGCTGAAGATGGCAGGGGTGGCCGGTACAGAACCTTCCGTTCCTCACCACCCCGTCCGTGCTCCCCCACACCTGTGTCCACACATGCCAGGGGGCACAGAGTCCCGGGGAACCCCACTGCCTCACCGGCCCAGCCCTGCGGCTCCAGGGTCTTCCAGAGAGAGGCTTGTGAGGTGCAGGAACCTTCACCCCACAGCTCCTGGGCTATGCAAGTCCGGTTCCCCTGTTCGCAGGCACCCCGGGAATGCCTCCTGGGGTGCGGGCCGGCTCCTCCTGGTGACACTGAATATTCTGCAGGAGATGCAGCGCCCCTGCTCCCCCAGGAGCACCAGGGGTCCTCCCCCTGCCTGCTTCTCACTCACAGCCGTCAGCCCAGTGCAGGGACCACAGGTCGACATTCAAATTCAAGGGAATTGCAGTGACGTGAAGCTGAATCTTGGCTCTGGTCTCCTCAACTCCTTCACCTGATTAGTGGCTGCGTGCAGCGCAGCTGCCCTTTCGGACAGAGGGACGTGGCTGCTCTCCAGCCCCAGCCAGCCGCTGCGTCCCGGGGGGCCCCACTGTGCTGAGGCCCGGCCTGGGTGCCGCTCCCGCCACCTCTGGGGAGTGGCCGCAACCACCGCTGCCACAGACGGCCATGGCCAGAGGGGAGGGACGTGTCCTGTGGGGGGCGGGGGTGCTGGCCGCACAGCCCGGGCATGGTGCCGGCTTCCCGCTGCCGTGTGCTCGCCTGCGAGACGGGCCGCCCAGCGGGCTGAGCCCACGGAGAGCAGAGCCGCCACGGGGCCCCGGCGGGGATTCTAGGGCAGCACCAGGCTCGCAGGGCAGGAGGAGGACGAGCAGGAGGCAGGAGCGGGTCGGGCGGGGGCTGGTCAGGGCTTACCCCCGCGCTTGGCTCACTCAGCATCATCCTTCCATCCTGGTCCTCGAAGACAGGGAGGAACTGACCCCACACGCCCCAGCCATCCCGGTCGGCGCCCAGGGGCAGGCAGAGAAGCCCCGTGGCAGCGGCGGGTCACTCTGCTGCAAGAATACAGGGGCCGAAAGGGCGTCGTCGTGGCTGTTTTTATCATTAATATTTCACTCAACAGCCCGGCTTGCACGCCTGGCCCCCGGCGAGCCACCAACGCGCACATGTGTCCATCTAAGACGCCGAGGTGCGGATCAGAGTCCCCGGTCTCCGCCAGCCCAGAGGGTCGCTAGGCGAGAACCAGACGCCCGGAAGCTCGCGAGTCCTTGAGGAGCCGGCATTTTAGGGAGGGGGAGCAGGTGCGTCTCGGGGACCCGGGCTCGCATTTGCAGATCGGCTTGTCGAGAGCCAAGTGTCGGGTACTCCAGGCCGCTTGTCTGTGACGAGACGCTCGGGCCTGTGGGTGCCCGGCAGCCGGTTACAGGCCCTGCTGCGGGGCTTGGGGAGCAAGGCCCTCCAGGGTGGGGGGGCACGGGCGGCCGGCCAGGCTGTGGCGCTGGCTCTCTCAGGGCTGCCCTGTCTCAGCGGCTGTGCTCTTGGCAGAGGGCGAGAGCAGTCGCGTGCGCGCGGGCGCCTCGGACCGCAGCCTGCCGAGACGGGCTGAGGGGCCCTGGGGGCACCTGCTGCGGGAGGACTTCTGGGGGGCTGGGCTGAGAGCCCGGGCCTCACTGGCCGGGTCGCCCCACTCAGCCAGCCCAGCTGGGGGCTCCGCACCTCTTCTCCTTCCTGGGGTGGGGGCGGGGGCCGGCTGGTGTCAAGTGGCTCCTCGCGGCCGCCCGGCTCTAAGGAGAGCTGACCCCACGGGACACTTGGTCCCGAAGTTTCTAGGTCTCCCCCACCCCTTGAGGAGGAGACACCGGGGAGCCCGGAACGGAACGCATGTGCCCGCCTCTCGGCGCCAGCCCGGGGCCCTTGGGCACGCGGGCCGCGGAGCGGGGGAGGGTCCCGGAGGCCGGGGCGGCCTCGGTGGGGAGGTCTCCATCTCAGCAAGGAAATGCCCTCGTCTCTGTGTCTTTGGCTTGGTGGGCTTGTCCACTGAAACCCATTTGAAAGAGAGAGAGATTTTGAAAAATGGCGTTTAGTTTATTTAGAGTTAAAATAAACCTCGGTAAATACTCGCGTGCCCCCCTGTACCCCGACACGGATAGTACAGAGCAGGCCGGCCGAGAGGATCCTCCTCTGACTTTCCTCAGTAGACATTTCAGATAAAAGACAAAGAGTTTCTTATTTTTGGGTTCATAAAACATTCTACATTTATGGCTTCATTTTTCTGAAACGCAGATCAAAGCCCGGCTGTGAAATTTTACTGTCCCAGCGCTCGCGGCTGTGTTGACTTAGCGCATACTTCGGAATCCCCTCTCCCCGCTGCACCCTCTGACCACCGCCTCCAGAAAAAAGGGCCATTTGCATTTGATACTGTTCAGGACCTTCGGGATGGAGATTGGGGGGGGGCTGAAACAACATCTTCCTGAGCTCTAATTAAAAGAATTAACCGTATTCACGCCCCCTCCCCACCCCCCGGCCCCCCACTTCCCCGGGACGCCGGCTCCGACGGACCCAGTGAGGTGGCGCGTTCACAGCCCGGGCTGCCCAGCCCCTAGATGCCTTGGTGAACTTTGTTTATATTAATCCCCAAAGCTCTAAGCTTCATTTCATTTTATTTGGGAGCGAAACCCAGCCGAGGGGAGTTCAGGAGCCCCGAATGTTTCCGTAATTGCTCTGGGCGCTGCATGTATTCCAGCTGACAGCTAAGATAAAAAGCCCCTTGCGGTCTGCTGGTGGGAACCGTTTTCAGAGCCGTGTGTGGGAACTCGCCGCGGCGGGGGCGGCCGGGAGGCAGGGGCTGGCAGGCGCGGGGAGGGCGCCGCCTGGCACTTTCCACCCCGCCTGCGCTTCGAGCCTCGGTGCCGCTCCTGGGCTGAGCCCCCGGAAGCTGAGCGGTCCCGAGGCGGCGGCTCCCCGCTTCTCGCTCAGGTCCTGTCGCTGAAATTGCTTTCGATTTGTTTCCGCCCACTGGGGTGAGGCCTGCTCTCGGGGGTGCCGGAAGCCAGCGGGGCCAGAATCCTCGGAGCCGTTCCCATGACGGGGGCCGCCGAGACGGGCCAAGCCCTGGATGTGTCATGAGAAAAGTCGGGCCTGGGCCCCCGGCCGGGGCGGCAGGGGCTCCCGGCAGCGCTTCAACTTCCTGCCTCTGTTTTTTCCATCCAAACAATGGGCCCGTTTTGTCTTGTCGCGTCTTAGAGTTGTAAAAATCTCTGCGAACGCTTCCAGGGGGGCCGCGGGGCTCAGGAAGCAGAGACTGGGTGCCGCTCCCCTGGGAGCCGTTCCGGACGGGCCTTCGTTTGGGGGGAAAGCTCAGGAAATGCTTAATTTGAACAGTGATTCTCAGACATTTTCTACCCTTAAAAGTTACTCTGGGAGCCCCGAAGAGCGGGTGTGGGGTTATCCCCGCCTGTGGTCATCGTGTCAGAACTTAAAACTGAGAGACATTTAAAATAGTTATTACTTTATTTCAAAACAACAATTGTAAACCCTCCACCCTTGAAAGTGTCCATTTTAAAATGAAAAATAACAATATGTTCCAGAACAAACCAAAAAATGCAGGTGATCAGCGGCTTAGTTTTAGAGTTTTGCAAACCTCCTCCACGTCTGTCTGGGCGGCTCCCTTTATCTGTCTGTGTCCACCTTCGATCTGCTGCGGTAGAGGTTGATGAAGTGTGCCAGGAAAATTAGCCTCACGCAGATGCACGGTCAGAGAAGGGAGAGGATTTAGTACGTGTGTGAAGAGAATTGTGGCATTTCTCCGTGGGCAGTAACCCAGAATCCAGTGGGTGGAGGTCTGTTTTGTGTGCATGTGTAGAAGAACTGGGGTGCAGGCCAGAGGCGCGGGGGTGAGTGGATCCACCAGAGCGGGGAGCAGAACAGGTGGATCCACTGAAACCCACTGCTGAGGGGAGCAGCGGGGAGACAGGAGAGTCCTGCTGTGCCTGTGGGTCACTCCCTGGCCGGGGATCGCACTCAGGCCATAGCAGTGATGGCGCTGAGACGCAACCCCGAGGCCAGCCACCAGGGAGGCCCGGCTGGCAGCTGCTGGAGGCTCACTAGCAGTGTAGACTGTGAAGTCCTATCAATGTACTTTCTGTTGCAGTAAAACCCACTGGTCTACCTGGCACTGTGAGCGGCTCTCCTGCCTGTGGACGGACAGAACACCCTGCTCAGGGCATTATTGGACAGTTGCTCAAAATTTCCGACTGTTGACACATTTGACTAATCACCGCATAAGAAATCACATTAACATCAACACCAACATCATCAGAAAAGCCGTTAGGAACTGGGGAGCTGTCAGCCTTGCAGGGGTGAATACAGATTTTCTAACACTAATTTTCACTTGGAAGTTCTCAGTTTCACTGTGGGAAAGCAGCCGTCGGTTGTCCCCCCGCGGTGGCGGCAGACGCGCTTTGTCTCAAGAGCCTCTGCCAAGATCCAGGCCTGAGTAACTGGGCTAGTCTGTCGTTTGTTCTTTTCAGTGAAAATGACGTTGCGTTTTTAAAAGTGGGCAACTCGGGCAACGGCACATGTGCTTCCCCTGGCGTCGGCTCTTTGCTGAAGACCTTCTGAGTGAGCCGACGTTTGGAGTTAGGCGTGTGCTCATGGAGGCCGACGAGGAGCAGCCCCAGGGGTGGCAGCCACGCTTCCTGCTCACCTGAGGTAACAGACTCCGCTGGAAGTTTCTGCATGGAAATCTGATTGGATTTGCAGTCGCCCTGGTGCTCTTGGCGACTCGCAGGCTGGGGAGCGGGAGAGGCAGGTGGGGAGGCGCGGCGGGCGCTGGGCTGGGGGTGGCTGCCGCATCAGAGGGCGCTGACGTGTTCAAGGGGGGTCTTGTGTCCGTGTCGTAACAGTGGCTAGTGGACATCTGAGGAGTTTCAACCACTTGCCCAAAACCTCCCAGGAGGCGGCTCATGGGGTGTGCCCTGGCCCCCCGCTAGCCACCCCCCACCGGGCTTGCCTTAGGCACTGTCCTCAGCAGCCCCCCACAAGGGCGCCTTTGCCACAAGCTGGGTGCTGTCACCGCCTCCCTATTTCACAGGTGAGAGAGTGGAAACTCAAGGTGAGGGACTTTCTCTGGAAATCAGAAATCAGGGCGTCTCTCCAGCCAAGCTCCCCACCCCGGGTGGGGCTGTCTCTCATCACCACCCGATTTCCAAGCCTTTCCCACCAGCGCTGAGCTTGATGGCATTTCATCAGTGAAATGGGCCCTCGGCCGTGCCCCGGCAGGTTTCGGGCATTGGATCCTGCCCCCCAGCCCCCACCCCCACCCGCTCACTGCGGCTGTGCCACCGTCCCCAGCAACACGCTCACTGGCTCTGCCTCAGCCTAGGAGGTGGTGAACGGGCTCACAAGCTGCATTTCTCCTTAATCCACTCTTGGCCTGTTTGCAGCAAGGGGAGGGGTGGCCCAGGACAAGCGGGTGGGGTCCCTGAGGCACCCGAGGCTGAGCAGAAGGTCACGTGCACGTGCGTTTGTGCTCATGTGGGGAGTGTGCCCCAGAGGAGCTGGAGTGCAGGGGGTGCAGATGCCTCGTGCCTAAATACTACCCCAGAGCTGCCCAACGCCCCTGGCGTAGGCTGAGCAGAGGGCAGCCTTCGAGCACTTCCTTGGGTAACTGTTTTCAGAAGGACCCGCCGTGAAACAGTGAGAGCCGTCGGGGCCAGGGCCGGGCCGTCAGCCACGAGGCCTTCCCAGGCCACCCGGACGGCCGTGGGACGAGACCCCGCCCTGGGGTCTCCACGCCCCCGGCCACACCTTGTCTTTTGCGTTTCCTCGCGTGCGCCTCACTTGTGTCTGGCGTTTCATCGGATCCCCACCGTCCGGCCTCCTCTCTGGTGGGTGTCCCGCAGCGGCGTTCATTGGGTGACAGAGCCTGCGTTGTCTGGACTTGTCAGCCAAGCGCTTGGCTCCCTGGGCGTTGGTGTCCGTGCTCGGGTCTCCAGGGGCAGGGGCCCTGGGCAGCCCCGCTGCCTCTCCCTGGCGCCCCACCCACGCACACACCAGGCTGTCCCCTGTAGCCCACAGAAGGCCCAGCCCAGAGTCCTGCCACTGTCGGACCCAGAGGTGGGGTGCTTCTCTGCCTCGGAGGGAACGAAGCAGGATGGTTTGCACCCGCGGGCTGCGCAGGCACGGGCATGTGGACAGCGTGGGCCCTCCCCGGCTTCCGGAAGGATGTGCTTGGGAGCGCAGCTCTATTTACTTGTTTACACATACTTGCTGAGCTCTGGCCGTGCCCTCAGCACCGCAAACACCCCAAAGACAAGGGAGCCCCGTCCTTGAGCGCCGGAGTCAGCGGGAGCTCGTCTAATCAGCGAGTCCTCGCCTCCAGGGCTCCCAGAGCTGTAAACGCCGAGCCAGGGAGGGAGTGGACTCACGTCATGATGATTCCCCCTGAATCTGCTTTCTATCAAGTCATCCGTGCGCCCTAATCTACAAAAATACCCATGTCAGTACTTTTCTTTGTCAAGGGTGTTAGGGACCTGCACAGGGGGCGGAGGCTCTCGGAAAAATGAAGAGCAATTTCAAGAATTTGCAGAGGAAATGAGGCTTCGTGCGGAGCCTCTGATCAGCGCCATAATCCATCCCAACAGATGACCGCGCCGCCGGCCAGGCGCTCTGCCCGCCATGTGGCCGTGCTGGCTCCGCGGCTGCTGCTAACGCGGCCCTTTACGTGAATTTGAGAGTAAACAGATTCGGACAGCTTTCTTGGCTGGAAATGCTGCAGGGAGTGTTCCTGCCCAGGTCACACAGGCCTGTAAAGTGTGGTTTGGAAAAAAGAATCCTAAAGATGTGTGTGTGCAGGCATGTGCAGGTGTGCCCACGTACAGATGCACGCATGTGCACACGTGTATGCAGGCATGTGCACACGGCATACGTGCGCGCCCCTGTGCATCACGGCTACACCACATCTGATCATTTTATGTGATGACAAGCTGCAGAGACACTAACCAGGCTCTCCGTAGCAGACACGGGGCACACGCTGGACACAGGTGGTGGTGAGGGCACGGAGCTCGCCCTGCAGGCTGGCGGGCACACGCGAGCCCGGCCATACCCGAGTACCACCTCACTCTGCAGACGTGCGGTCAGGTCCCCCGCCCAGGCTGAGTAAGGCGAGCCGAGCAGCAGACCGAGAATTTGCACTCGGGTCCGAGCCCAAGTTGCGTGGGCGCCTCCCGGGCTCTATCCACGGAGGAGAGCTTGGAAGAAAATGAAAGGGGAACGTCCCTCCCTGCCGGCCTGGACGTGACCGTCTCAGGTGGCTCGAGCGAGCCGCAGGCCCCGGGTTCCGGCAGGAGTGTTGGCTGTCCCGGGCCTCCTCTGTGTGGCCGAACAGCTGGCGTGCGTGCTCCTGGCTCCCTGCACGCTGCAAGCAGGAAACCACGGCCCCTCCCACGTCACGGAGAGCCATGAGGATTTCGTTTCAGACCTGAGTACATCAGCCAGTCGTGGGCATTAGGAATATATCCTTGTGGGCTCTGAAAAAGCTGCAGCAGTTAGGTTTCGCCCTACAGCACGTTGCTATGGCTGCAGATTAACCACACGGAATTTGGGACGCCTCCCCCGGACACACTTTGGCAGAGGCCAGGAGAGGGATTCGTGTCCGTCCACGGCCACGCAGCCATCCAGGGCAGCGCTGAGGAGTCTTTTCAACTTGTTTCGCAACCTGGGGTCTTACTTCTGCTGACTTAGCTATATCCACTGGGTATGGGCAGTGGTCACTCTGGGTGGCCCCGGTCACTCGCTGTGTAGCCGAGACAGTCGCCCGCTGTGTCCCAGATGGACACTGCCAGCGGCTCGAGAAGCTGGGGCCGGGCGGCCATGGCCCTCGGTAACCCTCTCCTGGGCCCTGGGTTCCCGCAGAGGCCACCTTCCAGGAGGCCTTTCCACCGTCCTGACCGAGGACAAAGTGCTGTGACTGGCTGTTCCCAGAAGCAGGACACTCCTGGCGAGGGGCGCATCCCCTTCCACCCCCCAGAGGCCACCGGGGGCCCGCACGGGGCATTAGGACCAGCCTCAGTAACCACGTACGCTCCCCGCAGGGGCGGCCAGGGCCTCTGGCCTCCGCGCTTGCCTCGTGGCTGTCTGGCCGTGCTGGGCCCGCCTGGCCGCACTCCTGCTTTCTGTAGCCTGCGGGCCCCTTGGCACCGGCCCTGGTCAGAGGAACAGAAAAATCGTCAGGGAAAGTACAGGATGTGACAGACTCCAGGCTGGTGAATCAGGGGTGGCCGGGCCCCACGGTGTCAAGAGGGCAAGAGTTCTAGAAGGCTGTGGGCAGGAAGTGGCACGGCTGAGTCAGCGTGGACGCCTTGCTCCCTGAGTCACGGCCCTGCTCGGGCACAGCTGGAGCCGCGACCCCAGAGACGGTCACGGCCACGGCGGGGAGCGCTGCCGCGGGCCTCCAGCCTCCGCACGTCAGGCGAGGTGACTGGACGCAGCCGGGAGGGCCTCGGGGCAGGCCCGGAGTGTGTGCGGGGCCGGTAAGGACAGCTGGGGGATGAAACAGCGGGGAGCAGCGGAAGGGCGCCAGGTCAGGGCAAGGCGTCCGGTGAAGGGCCCACCCCGCTGGGGCCAGCGTGCACCCGCAGGACAGGAGGCCGGGGGCAGCTCCCACACATGTGCATTGTGGTCTCTGGCCACGGACAGGGCAGGGGTGAGCCCCGAGGACGGGGTCGGTGGGCTTCCAAGCACACACTTCAATGCAGCTTGGTCTGGGCCCGAGTCAGGCCTGCCTGTGTAACAGCGAGTCCCCACCTCGGGCGGTGGGGGTGGGGCATGTGCCCCGCAGCATGGACGGCTCTGGACATCACTCTGTCCTGGGGCTGGGCCTGGTGGCTGAGGGCACGTGTGGTGCCATGAGCTGTCAGGATCACCAGGTGCCGAGAACAAGTTTCCAGAACTCTGACTGGGGGGTGCTGGGGACACTGGGGATCACGCAGGAGCCGCTGGCTTCAGGAGGTGCCTCCCTGCTGGCGGCAGAAGACGGCTCCTTCGAGGCCCTCAGCATCCCTGCCCTCGAAGGCACCCCATCGGGATCCCCGAGACGGGCCCCACATAGCAGGGCGCTAGGCAGAGACTTCGGACGTCAGCTCTTGTTCAGCCTTTTCAACCCGGTCCGCGGCCCCAGCTCCGCCCGGGACCCGCTCTCGTGGGGCTGAGACGGGCTGGAGACGGGGCCAGGCGGCCACAGATAAGAGCATGTGAAATGGGACTGCACTTCCCTTCCCACTGTCAGCGGCCAGCCGGGCGCGGAGGCCTGAGAACAGCCTCCCCCTGAGGCTTGCGCCGAGTCCTGCTCCCGGCTGGGCTGCCGTCCCGCCCGCGCGGGCGTCCCGGGCCGTGTGTCCCGGCGGCGGGGCCCCGGGAGGCCGTGAGGCGCGGAGGCGGGACTGTGCGCAAGCGGGGACGGGGCGTTGCTTGCTTTCCCGGTTCTTTTTGAGGCCTGGTCACGACGGGTGACGCGCCCTCTCGTCCGAGGGGAGGAAGCACCCCGGTGCCCGCAGACGGGGCCCTGCGCGCCAGCCCTGGCCTCTCGCCCCTCCTTCCCGAGCCCCAGATGAGATGGAAGCCGTGCTGCGCCCCTGCCCTCGGGGCTGGACCGATCGTCGGGGAGCCCCCGACCACCTCCTGCACTGGTCACAGCCCAGGTCGGTCCTTCACCGCCAACAGCCTTTCCTCCCGTGGGCCAGCCTCCGGGGCCAGCGCCTCAGGCACAGCCCCTTCACCCTCTGCGGCCCGGGGAGCCGCCCCTCGCCCCGCAGTCCACGGCGTGACGGCAGGCCCCGCGCGTGGCTCATGAGGGCGATTAGGTGGACAATCAGGATGTGAACAGCCACTAGCCAGCGTGGCTCTGGCGCTTCCAGACACACGTGGACCCGCCCGAGGGCTGGGCCAGGAGCCGGGAGTCCACGGCCACCCCTGACCCGACGCCACAAACCTCGCCTCTTGCCTGCTTGCTCCCCCTGGCTGGGAGGTGCCCGGCGGCCCGTGGAGGGACCGAGACGGCAACATCCCGATGGTGGCTGGACACACGCACACATGTGCACACACACATGTGCACACAGTCACGCATGCCCACACGCACGCGCACACACGTGCAGACACGCACAGCCCTGCTCACTACCCTCGTCGACGGGGTCCCCAGGGCGCCAAGGAAACAGTGGCCTCCTTTCGGCCTCCTTCCCGGAGCCTCCTCCAGCCTCCACTTCATCTTTGAATCCACCCGTCCTTTCAGGAAAAAGAAAAACTCGAGTGGGACATTCCCAGAACCCCGAGGGGGGGCAGGCCTGGCGGGCCCCACCCGATGCGAGGCCGCCCTCCAGCTCGCATTTCCCTACAATGTGCTGAGGTCCGGTCTGTTTTGCTTTCTGTCTCCACAACAATTACTGAGATTTATTTTTTATCGCTCCAGTCAGCTCGGCCAGGCCCCACCTTCCGCGTCCTTAAAGGGACAGCGGGGTGCGGAGGCCCAGGCCCGGCGCTGACAGTCACGAGAGCCGGGGCAGCGGCGTCACTGCAGGGACCGAGGTGGCCCTTCCCAAGGGGCCCCCGGAGCATCTGGGAGCTCAGAGAGGTGTTTGCGGGGGTGTCGGGGGACGAGGTCAAGAGAGCGCCTTTCTCCGAGCGGGGCCCACGTAGTCTGGGGCGGGCTGGTCTGTGTCTCTCCGGGGGCCGCTCTGCTCTGAAAGCGAAGGGCTCTGGGGCGCCCTGGAGCTGTGGGGCGTCTCGGAGCGGGGAGAGCACCGGCCACATGCCTCCAGGTCCCCGCTGTGCGAACCCAGAAAGTTACCTTCTCTGAGCCCCGGTTTCATCACGGGAGCACGCAGGCCGCGAGCATCCCCGGGCCAGGGTGGTGCCTGTGGCCGCCGAGCCGAGGGCTGCAGAGCCGGCGCCCTGGGTGGTCCGGCCGTGCAATTACAGGCCTCATTAGAGAGGCAGGAAGTCACGAGCCAGAGGGGGCAGGCGCGGAGGCGGCGGTCAGGCCGAGGGGGACCGTGAGCGTAGGAACGTGGGGGGCTCCCAGAAACTGGAGAAGGCAGGGCCATGGAACCCCCCGAGCTTCCAGGGGAGCAGCCCTGCCCACGCCTCACGCCTGCCGCGGGAGCCCGGGCCCTCCGGCTCCTCGGCTGTCAGGGAACGCGAGCTGTTCTCAGTTCAGTGAAGATTTGGGCAAAGAAAATTGAGAAAGGGGTCCATCGCGCTCCTGGATATTAAACTATATCGTAAAGCTACAGAAGTTAGACGGTTAGCGACGTGGGGAGGGAAGGAGCAGACGCAGGGGCGCGCGGCCCCACAAGGTGTTGAGAAATTGGGGCCCACGGCGTTTCCATGGGAGAAAAGATGCTGTTTTTAAAATACAAGCTTTAAGTCGCTCAATTCACGCTCGTTTGCGACAGCAGCCGTCGGCCCCGTCGATGCCACCGGGGAGCAGAGGACGCCGCTGACCTCCTGCCTCTCGGCTCCCCCCGCCCCAGGCCCACCCACCCACCTCCGCCCGCCGTCCTGCCGTCCACCCTCCCGCCCAGCACCCCCTTCTCTCCTCCCCCACCACTGATCCATCCTCCCCAGCCCGCCCCGTCTCCCTCAGAGCACTTGGTGCGTCTCTTTATTGGGGAACCTGTTTTACTGCTTAGACTTTCTTGTTGACCCGCCTCTCCCCACCAGCCTGCGAAGGCCCAGCTTCCTCCAGCTCCCGCGCCGCCCGCAGACCCCGCGCCAGATGGCCGGAGGCGGCGGGTGACCGGCGGACTGAGCGGCTCCATGCAGGGGCCGGGCCCGGGTTCCGACGCTGCTCCCAGCCATCAGCGCGGTTCCCGGCAGCCGCAGTTCGGGAAGCCCCGTGCGCGGGGACAGGGCCTTCTGCCTGCCCTGCTCCCCGCGGATGCCCCTCCCGGCCCAGGGCCCGCCGGTGGCAGCGAGGGGAGCCACGCGGGAGGCCTGAGCCGAGGTCCCTTCCCACCTCGCACACGTGTCTGCTGAGTCGGTGCGTTTGCGTGTGGGGAGAGAGGGAAGGAGAGAGAGGGAGAGAAGTGGCCACAGGACGTGACTCAGCCCATTCCTCGGCTTTCCCAGCCGCGCCGGCAGCCCTCCCCAGACCGGGGCGCCGCTGGCTTTCTAGGCTGCTGTGGGTGGGCAGAGGTGGGTCCCGTCTTCCTGTGAGGACTCACCAGCCTTCTGCAGGAAACAGTTCCCTCTTCTGGGCCATGGGTGCCCGAGGCCCAGTCCCAGCTGCCCCCAGGGCCCGCTGTGCCTCCAGGCGACCCCGGCCGGGGCTGCTGGCCAGCTGCTGCCACCAGCCCCACCCCGAGCCCACACGCTCCCCCAAACTTCCGCTGGCTGCAACTGGAGCGGGGTCGGGATGGCTTGTCCAGGAGGCGCTAACCCTGGGTGGGCGCTCACTGAGGGCACCAGACTCAGGGCACACGGTTAACTCCGAGTGTCAGGTGCCAGCGAGCCCGTCTGTCCTGGCAGCGCGTGGGCCCCGGCGCGGGGCCAGCACTGGTGATGCGCCCGGATCACGTCTCGTCTGATTTTCAGTATTGCTCCTGCTGGGAAGCCTCGTTCCCTTTCCTTTCTCTTCTGAATCAAGTGTATCTGTGACCTCCGGCGTCAGCACTGCGGGACCCGCCAGGAGTCAGCGCCCAGGGAGCCACCACGGCCCCGCTGTCCTCCACAGCGTCCGTGCAGAGGCCAGGGGCCTGCGTCCTGGGCCGCCGCTGCGGTGGGCGGCCGCCTCGTGAGCCCGGGGGTGCAGGCGCGCCTCCGCCGTAGGTACCCAGAGGTCCAGGCGCCTGCTCATCGGGAGCCTGGCAGGGGCAGCACACGGGTCTGGGGCGGGGGGCGCCCCCTGGACGCTATGCTGGAGCTGGAAGCGGCAGAGGCAGCCAGGACGGGGCTGGCTGGCCAGGAGTGGTGCGTCTGGGCGGTGGGCAACGGCATTACGGGCGAGGACTCACTGCCCAATGGGCGGAGGCCAACGCCCGAGCCAGGCCCGAGGACTCCGGCTCCCGCGTTCCTGCAGTCAGCTGGGGAGGAGGCGGCAGGTCAGCGCGGACCCGCCTCCCCGCTCAGACAGGACACACGGTCATGGTTCTGGGGCCGGGACTGAGGACAGAGGCGTGAATTCTTGCTGGCCGAGGGGCGGCCAAGGTCGCGGGCTGGCTCCTGGCAGGACGTGGGTGGAGAAGCACAGAGGCCTCTCCTGCAGGCCGCGGGGTTTCGAGTCTCTGTTGGGGGCCTCCTCCTGGGGGCTCCCCCCTGCCCTCGCTGACTCCCGCCCCTTGGCCTGGGGCTCGGCTTGGGGCTGGTTGCTTTTGCTTGCTCAGCCCCATCTGCATCCACGGCCCCAGGCCTCCGGGGAGCTCGGGGGCTGCTTGTCCCTTTGTGCTCTCGGATCTGACAGCGGTGTCACCCTTTGGGCACAGGAGAGCCACCTGCCGACTGTCCCCCGCACAGCTGGCGGCAGGGCCCACCTGAAGGCAGAGAGTGGTCAGAGGGGGTGGCCTCTCGGCTGTGCCCACTCAGGGTTGCTCCGCCTGAGGGGACAGAACTCAGAGGCTGAGAACCATGAGGAGAGGCTGCCTGGCCGACCCCGGAACCAGCAGGGAGGAAGCTGGGGAATAAACACCCGCCTCTCTCCTCCTGCCCAGGCGCCTCCGTGTCAAACCAACCAGCGCTCAGAGGCCCAGGAAGCCGCGGGCACAGGCTGTTCCGGGGCCCGCGGCAGGCAGGGAGGGTGACACTTCAGAGCCTTTCCATGTCGCTCTTGTTCTGCCTCGGCCGCCTGGATGGGCTCCCGGAGGGCGGCGTGTGGCACACTGCCGCACACAGTAGGCGCTCACTGACGGACCCGGGCTCCCCGTGAGGCCCTCGCTAGCATGTGGGCCGGGGCAGGGCCCGCCCAGGGTCAGCGTCCAGGGAATCTTGGGAAAAGCAGTCACTTCTCGGTCCAGCAGTGAAATTTCCTGCGGCTCCGTTAATCACTCGAACTAGTGCAGGCGTCGCAGTCCCAGAGGGGCAGCGTTTCTGCTGTGCAGATTCTGTCTGCATATTTAAGTAGTGTCTCTTCAAAGAAATCAGTCCCCGGGGGCCGCTGGCGCCCCGTCAAGACCGGCTTTCCACTCTCAAGGAGCTCGTCTGGCCCCGAGACAAGGTCCCGCTGGTGCTTTTTCATACGTAACGTCATCGCGCCGCGGAAGGGAAGTTTAGAGGATTCGCAGGAGTAGAAGGGACGAAGGGAAAAATGACCCGCCAGCCCCGACGAGTGGATGTGGGGGGCGTCCTCGCCCTCCCTGGCCTCTCTCCACGGGACCGCTTGACGTGGCCCTAAGCTGAAGCACACTCGGGGCGCTGCTTCCATTAAACAAAAATCTGTTTTGAAAAGATTCTCCGATTTCCATGCAACCAGAAAGCTCTGGAGGGCGAAGGGTGGGGGTCTGGAGTGCCTGGGGCCAGGGGGCCGGGGAGCCGGAGCTGGGGGGTGGGAGGGACGAGGGGCGCCCGGGTCAGTGAGGCGGCTGACCCAGGGCCGATGCCCGCGTGGGCGGAGCCAACAGGGCAAACCGGCCGCCTTAGCCCACGTCGCGCGGCGCTCCCTGTTCATCTGCAGCTTGCACTTGTCCAGTAACAAGGCCCTGAGGGGCAGCACCCCCATGTGCGTGCCCCCGTCCAGCCAGCAAGCGTGTGGGGGTGCAGAGGGGAAATGATAAGGCTGACGGCCGGCGGCCGGGGCTGGCGAGGGCCGTGGTGGCTGCTGATGTCATTTCCGAGAAGGAGCTAAAGAGCTGTTTTGCTTCTCAGGCTGTTCCTCTGAAATTGTCTTCTTAAAAAAAAATCAGATTTTATCCGAGAGTGGATGTTCCAAACCCCAAACCTCTAATCCAGGCTTGCTCGCAGGCCCCTGCCGGGCCCGGGGCTGGCGCCAGGGGCGCTGGTTGCCGACGGGGAGATGGGGAGGTCACACAGTTCAGTCCACCACAGAGCCCGGGGGCCCTGGGGTGAGAGGGCCAAGGAGACCCCGGGGTGGGCAGGGCCTGGTCGGGAGACGCCCGCAGAGAGCAGGGGCCTGTCAGAAGGCAGCCGCCGCTGCCCAAGAAAGCCACAGCGAGACCCAGCGTCAGTCTCCAGAGCGTGGGGGAGGCTCACCCTTGGCTGACACGCTGGGAACACAGCAGTGATCCATCCGGGCTGGCACCCAGACCGGAGTGAGCAGGGGAGCAGGGGAAGAGATGCGAAGAAAGCCTCCCCCACCCCCTCCCGTGGACCCAGCGGAGCTGCCTGAGCAGAGAAGCACCAGCCAGGCCTCTCACACACTTCCGCTGCCCTCAGGTCCGGGATGGCGCCGCTCTCTGGAGGTTGGGCTGTTCCCATTGCTCGTCATGGCGGCCCCACGGGAGACCAGGTTCAGTGCGGGGCTTCTGTCTGCCACCTGTGCCTGTCCCGGCATCAACGCTATGGGTGGCCTCTGTGCAAGACTGAGGATGAGCCTGGGGGTGCAGGTCCCGCAGGTGGAGGCAGCAGCTGGAACCCAAGTCTGGGCCTCACGGTTTTACCTTGTTCTTGTACCAAACTGCCCTTGGCACCCACTCTACACTTGTACCCACTAATGCAGGCTGAGTATCCCACCCCCCCTAAAAAGCTATGTCCACATCCCAACTCGCGCTTCCAGGGAATGACCTTTTTTGTTAAGCATCTTTGCAGCTGTAATCAAGGATCCTAAGATGAGATCAGCCTGGATTTACAGCAGCCCAAGCGCAACGCCAAGGTCCTTAGACAGCAAGGGTGACACAGGCACAGAGCAGAAAGCCTGTGAGGACGGAGGCAGCCGCCCAAAGCCAGCAAGGGGACCCCACCAGAGCGGACCTCTGCTGCCACGTGGCGGCCGGCCCTGGCTGCTCCCCAGCCACGTGAACAGAACTGCAGCCCGGGAAATGTGGATGGGGCGCATACCCGTGACCCGCTTTCCCCGAGGCACAGCCACAGAGCTGCCAAGCGTCCCAAGCAGCACTTGTCCCACCTAGAGTGTATTTTGGGTGTTGGAAATCTAAACTGTGGTGCTTGACCAGGTGTGACCATACCCTTGTCCGTAACAGGATAAAATGCACAGTCCGTGGATTTCTACCACAGGTTTATACTTTAACATTTACAACCAATAAACACAGGCTCCAACATCAACATAAGAAAAGGAAGACCATAAATCCTTCCTTCCCAGTAGGAGGGGAGCAGAGTCCCAGGCCATAGTCCTCTTGTCATGTTTTCATAGCAACTGCTCATGGAATGCTTGTTCTGGGCCAGATTCTTTGCTGCATCTTCTGCTTTTATCGTTTCAGTGGGTCCTTAAACAACCCTATTGTCATCCCCATTTTAAAGAGAGAGAAACAGGTTTGGAGATGGTTGCCCAAGGCCACAGGTTAGCAAAAGAGAGAATCGGGTCATGACCATCCCAGTCATTAAATGAATACTGCACAGTATCATATCCTAAAACCTATTTATTGCTCAAGCTTATTTGTCAGAGGAGCAGAGTATTTCAAAACTTACACATCAGCTTTTGCTGAAGTATCTGATCAAACTAATAGTCACATGAAACTTGGTGGTCCTGGTGCTGGTAAATGGATTTGTCTTGGAGCTCAGCCCTAGACCAGCGTCAAATGAGATGGTACTGTTAGGGAACTCCTTGGGGACAGGGAGAGCAGCAGGGGAAGCCACTTCTCTGGAGAGAGATTCTGGACAGGCACACAGCAGAGAAAGCCAGTGGACCCGAGCCAGCCCTTGGAGAAGATTGATAACATGGAAGAGCATCTAGCCACACCTGTCAGGAAAAAGGAGAAGAGCCACGAATTGTCAACATCTGGAACGAGAATGTTGACACCACTACAGACCCTACAGATAACCGGGGGAAAGTGGACACACAAAAAAGACGCAAACTGGCAGGGCCAGCTCAGGAAGAGATAAGCAGCAGGATAGTCCTAGCAGTTGGGATGTGGAATTTCTCCCCACAAGAAGAGTCCATGCTCACGCGGCTTAACTGGTAAAGCCCACCAAGTATCTAATTCTAACTTTACATAGACCTTTCTAGAAAACTGAACCCCTCCAGAATCATTCAATGAGTCAGCATTACCCTGACAAAACCAGACAAAGAAATGATAAGAAAACTACAAGCCAACATTCCTCATGAACATAGAAGCAAAAATTCAAAAATCAAAGTTAGAATATCAAATCCAATAATACATAGGAAAGATACTACATCATGACCAAGTAAGGTTTGTCCCAGGAAGGCAATATTAATTGAACTGAAAACCAATCCGGTGTCATTCATCGTCTTAAAAAACTGAAAATCATACGATCGCCAAAAAATTTGACAAGATCTAACATCCATTCCTGATATTAGGAAACTCAGAAAACAATGAAAGGAATGAAACCTCCTTAATTTTAGAAAGAAAAACTACGCCAGCTTACCCAATATGAAATAGATCAATAGCCCTATAATATTAAGGAAATCAAATCATATTAAAAGTTCCCTAAAAGAAATATAGGTCCGGATACGCCATCACTGGAGAACGCTGCCGGTCACTTCAGCAAGAACTGACGCCTGTTCTGTGCAATCTCTGTTGAGAAATAGATGAGGAAGGGGCACTGTGCAGTTCATTTTATGAAACCTTCATGCCAGAACCAGACAAAGGTAGTAAAATAAATCCCATATGATAGTCCAACATCCTCCATGAATGTGGAGGCAGAAATCTTCAAAAATGGGTTGGCGTGTGCACAATCCTGATCTGAGGTCTGAACCTCACCCTAGGTACCCCATGCCTTAAAAACGCATCGTAGATCTATATGCAGAAACTATGAAATTCCTGTAATAAAGGGTGAAAATCTCCGACCTTGTGGAAGGCAAAGATTCCTTACATAAGTCACAATCGGTCACGACCTTTGACAGGCGTGAACTATGAATGAGCAGTTTGGAATTGTGAACTGCATCAAAATTCAAAACTTCTGCTCTTCAAAACACCCCCTCAGAGAATTAAAAGAGTAGCTCCAGGATGGGAATAGATATTTGAACATCTCATATGTGATGCAGGGTTTTTGTCCAGACTACATAAGCAGTTCTCAACACTCCATCCTAAGAAAACAAGCAGGGAGAGGGGCACTCCAGGACCCCCAAATCTGCGCCACCTAAATAGGTTCTGCCATCTGCTGCATCAAGGCAAAACATACTAGGGACTCCCAGTGGTTGAGCGCTGGGTTGCAAAGCTGCCCACAGCCTCTGCAGCGCCGGTTCGATCCCCGGCTGCTCCCCGGCCACCGGGGGAGGGTCCCACATGGCGCACAGACCTCTCCTGCCGCCCGCTGCTCCCCTCAGCAGTGTACTTCGGTCCTTCTGCCTGCTCTGCTCCCCGCTCTGGCTCTGGTGAATTCTCTCACCCTCCCGCGCTTCTGACTGTACCCAGTGCTTGTATAAATAAATACATAAATCTTTAAAAAAAAAAAAAAAGACAAAACATACTCTAGTGCATAAGACCTTGGACAGGAACTTTAACACAACTATGCAACAAAGACAAGCAAAGAATATAGTTACCAAACCAAGCACCTGAAGTTAGCCGTCCCCTCCTGGGTAAATGCCCAGCCAGACAGGGCTGGCCCACAGCAAGGCCCAAAAGCCTGCCCCAAGTCTAAAGCACCTTCTGGGGGCGCCCAGGGGGAAGGGCGGAAGTGGCCCGGCACATCTGGAAGGAAAAGAGCAAAATCAGCATCAAGATAAATGCGGGTTGTCACCTCCCCACGGCCTCTCACGTGTCTGTTCTGCCAGTGCAGGACAAGATGCCAGGGCGGTGTCTTCAGGCGTCTCTGCCCCTGGGCCTCCTCCAGGCTCCTCCCCCCTCCTCCCTCTCCAGCGCCTCTTCTCCCTGCGCAGCTCCGCCCTCCTCAGGTCGGGCAGGGAAACAGGAACCCCCCCCCCCCCCCCCCCGCTTTCCCCGGGAACCCCCCTCTCACAAATGTGGGCAAACAATTTGAACAGGCAGGTCCGCTGCAGAGACCTGGGCATGACTCACAGCCACACGGGAAGATGCGCGGCCTCCCTCGCCACCGGGAAAGGCAAATCCAACTCCGCGAAGACCCTGGACTCCCGGACACCAGGATGTCCGCCCGGGGGTGTTGGGCAGGACCAGAGGGTGGGCCTCAGGTTCCGGGGGGATGGGAGGTGGTCTGGCCGCTCTCTTGGGACCGCCCTGCTAGTGCCCATCTCTGCTCACGTAACCCGCCTGCCCTTGAGCGCCGTCTACTCTTTTTTCCAGCCTTAGGTGCCCGAGGCCCAGCCTGTTCCAGAGCCCCTGTGCCCCCGCCCTCGTCCCGAGACCTCTCTGGGTCGGGCCGGAGCCTGTGCTCTTGTAGCTGCCGTCTGTCACGGAGGTTGCTGGTGTGGTGATGGGTTTGGGGCGTTTGTTAGATGAACCACGTGGACATCTCCATCTCCAGGTGGGCTGGGACTTCAGAAGTCCGGCCTGATTCCCCCTCAGGTGAGACAGGGAGGCTGTGGCCGAGGAACTGCCTTTCCTCCGGGAGGTGAAGGTCTGAGGGCCTGTCGTCCTGGGGGGCGGCCTTTGGTAGAATGTTCTGGGTATAATCATGTCACAAGATGCCCCCCCCCCCCCCCCCCGCTAGGGATCTGTGTCACGTCTTTACTGTGAGGACCTGGAGTCACAGGAGGTGAAACTCAGAAGGTGTAGCCTGAGCGTCCCGCTCACACGCGCGTCCCCGCTCGGCCGAGAGCTGTGTGCAGGGAGGCGCCCTCCCAGGCCCGGCAGCCTTTGCTCCGAGCAGGTGGCCCTGACGGTGATCTCAGCTCTCTGACGTGGCTGAAGAGTCCCTCATTTTCAGGTTATTCAGCTTTTTCTTGTGCGCAGGGGAGTGTTTTCAAGCTTTTTCCATGTCAGAGCTGGAAATGGAAATCAGCACCACCACGTTGGAAAAAGGTTGGCGATTTCTTTATAAGTTCAGTGCACGTTTGCGGTGTAGCCCAGCGCCTCCGCCGCCAGTGTTCACCCACGAGACAGGACAGGCGCCGCGCGTAGCACTTGTGTTATAATGCGCTGCTCCCACGCGTGCGTCCAGGCCCCACTCTGCGCACCGGACCCCCCCTCCACGGGCCAGACGTCAGCCCACAGGCAGCTCTGCGAGCTTTTCAGGCACCACGGGCACCTCGATAGCATCGACTCTGCTCCTCTCCGGCTGTCCTGTGTCCGCGAGGTCTGCTCCCTGGAAGGCGTAACGGGGCCCCGGTCCGGCGCCCTGGCCGGCGGATTCACCCCCACGAGCCCCGCGCGGCTGCCGCCCTGGTGTGAAAGCATCACCTCGCGAGGCTTGTCTTTCAAAAAATCGTGGAAAGCCCACACCCCTCGGCCGCAGCCCCTTCCCCGCCGCCCCCGCTCCCGGGCCCCGCAGCGCCAGAGAGCATCTGCGTGTCGCTTCGCCCGCCCTCCCGCGCCCGCCGCGGAGCCCGTGGGCCGCAGCCCGGCCGGCGTTCAGAGGCCATTAAAGCAGGAAGCACGGCGAGAGCCAAAGAAACCATGAAGCAGTGAGTTGGAAAACATTCTCTGAAAGGCCTTTTCAGGCCGTTTCTTTCAGGAGGAGTTTGTTTTTGGATTAAAGGCGTTTATTCAGGTATTCACAGATGCCCAGACCCTCCGCACCAGCTGGAATGTGAGCGGCTGGCGCGGCCGTCGGGGAATACGGGATGAAAGAGACGTAATTAGGTGACACGCCTTCCGCGGAGATGAAAGGCCCAAAACATCCTCAGAAACAGGCTGAAATAGACCCTGAAATCACTGCTTTCTTTATTTGGGGAGCACCAGCTCCAGCAAGAGGCGCGGTGCCAGGGGCAGGCCGCACGTCCGCCGCCACGGCGCTCCCCCTTCCTTGCCCCTCCGTCCCCGCCACGGCAGCAAACGGGCTGGTGCCCCCCCCTCAGGCCCCTGGCTGAGCCGGGGTGTCAGCGGGCTTCCCCGGAGGAGGAGGACCCAGGCGTCCACAGCAGGCGTATGGGGGCCCCGCCGGCTCCCCACCAGGGATTCTCTGAGCTGTCCGAGCGGCCGCTGCGCCCGGAGCCCCGATGGCCGGATGGCCGCCTTCCGAGAAAGCAGACGCAGGTCGGCCGCCCTCGGGCAGCTCCCGGCCTCGCCATTCCCCGCTAACTGCACGCAGGCCAGGCGGCGGCAGGTTGGGGCGAGGAGGGGCTTCGTAGTCCGGATCAAACACTGCCCTCCTCGTTCTCTGCGGCGCAGGGTGACGCGCGGGAGGGCAGGGCCCTGCAGGGTGGGAATCGGGGGGCGCTGGGCCCTACTGTTCCAGGGGCGCCTTTTCAACTTCCTCATTCGTGGTCGTGGGCATTGACCGGGCTGGCGCTGCCGGCCTCGGGCGCTCATTAACACGTATTTAAATAATTACGGAAAAATCCACATTTTATGCATCCTGAAGCACGCTGACCTCAGGGGTTTCTGCAGCTGGGCCTGAGGTGCCCGCGAGGCCCCTTCTGTGGGCGCTGACCACACCCTCGCCCTCACACCTGCCTCCCTGGGCCCCGTCTCTGAACCGCTCCCACAAACACTCGGCTTGTTCTTCCTCCCTTGCGCGCGCCCGCTCCTGGCGAGCCGAGAGCAGGCTGAGCGTGCCATTGAGAGCCCCGGCCCGCGCCGCCGAGTGGGGTCCTCCTGCTGGCGTGACTTCCCCAGCGCGCCGGGGAGGGGTGGGGGGCACGGGGTGGGGGAGGGATGCTCGGGAACCAAGACAGCGGGTAGAGCGCGCAGGAGGAGGCGTGTGTGCGCGTGTGCGTGTGCAGGCATGTGCGCTCATAGTCAAAGGTGGAACCACACTCCTTCACAGGCTGTGCTTTTTGTGGTCACATTACATGACACCCATTTTCCTTGCCGGTGCATCTAAAGTGAGCTTGACTGTATTCTGTTGTGTGGGGGCTGCTGGGGGGCCGCGGCGCGCAGGCTGCTGCTCACTGGCATAGTTAGCACTCAGCAGACCCTCGCGTCCAAGCCTTTCCAATGTGCCTGAGCGCTGGGCACCGGCCCGCCAGGGCTGTCCTGCGGAGGACAGGTCTGCAGTCTGCACCTCACAAAGGCTGGCGCGTTGGGCATCGCTCTCAGGAAAGGTGGGGGGACCTGGATCCCGCCGCATGGGTTAGAAGATGCCCGCGCCTCCTGCCCACACCAGCCCTGTGTCTGGGAATATGGAATAGCCCATAGACTGAGCCACAGAGGGCTCGGGGGCCGGGCACAGGGAGAGGGGTGAGGAGGAGGAGGGCTGGGCACAGAGAGCAGGGCCCCCTCCCCAGCAGGCAGCGTCCACCTTCTGAGGGTCTCGGGGGTCATGGTGAGGCTGGGGTGTTTCTTCTCAGATTCCTTGGCAGCCATGGGAGGCGTTCTGCAGGCATCGGGGTGGGGGTGCTAGAAAGTACTTTAGTCCCCCCCTCCGCCTGCCCTGGCCCCCTCAGTGGGTTCTGGGTGTCTCCATTCGCCCTGCGGTGGTCTACTCCGTGACCCAAGAAGCAGGAGGGACACCCTCGCTCTGTGGTAGAGGGGCACCCTGCGATGTGAACCCCCCTGCACCCGGGGCAGCTGGAGTCATGCCCAGCTTCGGGGAAAGTGAGGCAGAGCTGGGGGTGCTGGGAAGGGCTGGGACGGCCCCTGCTGCAGCCGCTTCTCTGCGTTCGCGATAAGGTCTTCACGATCCGTTGCTCTTGTTTGTCCTGCGTCATTTCCTGAGGTGCAGCCCTGGACTCAGGCCCCCGTAGGCCCCGTGGCGCTGTGCACATTAGAGACCCCCACCCCGGCCGCGCTGCAGGTGCACGCCCTGGCGTGCACGGGCCCTCTGGTCCGGAGCTCGGCGTCCTTGTGCAGTGCGCAGCCTGAGCAACCAGACGGGGCAGCCCTGAGCAGTGGTGCTGGTCTGAGGACCTGCTCAAGGCTCCCTGCCCCGACCAGTGGTGCATCTGTGACCCTCTGGCCCGTTTCTCCTGCCTTGAATTCATTTGCCACTCACGCCTCAAACGTTTACTGATTTGCCCACGGATGGGTGAATGGGCCAACCAGACGGCGATGCAGCGTCATTCAGCCTTTGAGAGGAAGGAAACTCTGAGTCGTGCAACAGCTTGGATAAAGCTGGTGGAGCAAGTCAGTCACAGGAACGGCGGCCGGTGTACGCACTGACCTTGCGAGGCCGCCGGAGTGCTCGGGTTCATGGAGACGGCCGGGGCGGGCGGAGGGGGAGCCGTGCTTAGTGGGCAGAGTTTCAGTTCAGGATCTTGCGGAAGTTCTGGCGGTGGTGGCGGCTGTACGAGCGGAGGACAGACGCTCTGTCAGAATAGACGGCGACCGTAGCCTTAGGCGGTGACTCGACAGATGGGCCGGGAAGCTCAAGGGCACGCGGAAGCCAGCCCCGGGCGCGGGCGTTGGCGAGCCCGGGGCAGGGCAGCCTGTGCCCGCAGAGGGGCTGAGATGGCGCCGGTGTTCCGGAAAGCAGCACGGACCTCCCCGAAAACCTAAAGGGCGTCGCGGTGGGGTCCAGCAGCCGCAGCTCCAGCATCTGCCAGAGAATAGGGACGCCCCCCAGGGCCCCGCCCCGCAGGGACACGGGCTTGTGCCCGGCCGCCAGGTGCCCTCAGACCACGGCGGGTCATGGCGAGCGCCCGTCCACCCGCGGCTTCCGCTGGGGTTGGGGAGGACGGGGCGTCACCCGGGCCGGCAAAGCAGAAGGAAGTCGGGAGGTGCCGTGAGACAAGCGATCGGACAGGTGTCGGGCGATGCCGCCTCCGTCCGCGTCGGAGGAAACCAAGAGGCGGACAGACAGAGCGCCACAAAAATAAGGCGGCAGCCCTGAACACCGGGGTGAGGTTGCGAGCGGGGAAGGGGGTGGGTCAGGGATGAGCAAGGATAAGGCTGGGGCAGCTTTTGCTTTGAAAAAGGCGCTTCACCCCTGAATGTGTCACCAGCCCCTCCGCGGCCCCACAGCATCGCCCCGGAAAGCAGAACCGAGAAACATCTGACAGGCACTTGCTCCGAGCGGCGAGGCCACCTCACCACACGGGGATCCCGGCGCGGGGTTCAGGGCGGCCCTCCCCCGGCGAGGCCCGGCGATGA
This sequence comes from Talpa europaea, assembly GCF_964194135.1. Classification (NCBI taxonomy): domain Eukaryota; kingdom Metazoa; phylum Chordata; class Mammalia; order Eulipotyphla; family Talpidae; genus Talpa; species Talpa europaea. Next base: position 1,061,022 of record NC_140084.1, on the reverse strand, counting down.
GGGGGACGGCAGGGCCACACGGCGGTCGCTGCCCCGCCCAGGCCGTCCCCCTGCAGACAGACGGTGTCACCTGCAGAAGCCAAAAGGTCACCCAGGGGACACGCCGCTCGCGGAGGCCGCCGGCTGCCAGCCTGTCAAGGTGTCGCGCTCAGCCCGGGCGGCAAGAATGCGGAGGGGTGCGGCCTCCGCCCTCAGAGCGTCGCCGTCGGCTTAGCGGGCTTCAAAGGCGTGACGCCGGGAAGGGGCCGAGGCAGCAGCGCAGACAATGCCCGGGCGGGATCAGGACTATCGTGTTGCACCCTCGGCGTGTGAACGGGCGCAGCGGGGGCTGGGGGGAGGGAGCCGCCGGCCCCAGCCGGAGGAGCCGCCGAGGTTGTGCGGGCAGCCCTGGGCCAGAGCGGCCGCAGCCCCAGGCGGGAGAGCCGGGCGCCGGGGCGGGCAGGAGGAGCAGCCCAGGCGGGAAGAGACCCGCGTGGGCCCTGGGCTTTGACTGGCGTGCCGGGAAAGGAGGTGGAGGTGGGGAACAGGCTCCCCCACCCCGGCTTTCGTCGTTCTTGCTCCTAATCAGAGCCCGGCCGCCCCGCGAGTCTGCAAGGGCCCCCCGGACCTGCCGCTCGGCCGCAGAGCACAGAGCGGGCTCCCGCCGCAGGCACCCGGGCAGCCCCTCCTCACCCCCCGCCCCGCCGTGAGGCTGCTCCTGCCGCTGGGACCGGAGGCTGCGGGCAGCTCTGGACACCGAGGGCACAGGCCGCGGCGGGCCTGGGTCAGGGCGATCCTGCTGGGCAGCCGCCCAGAGCCCTGGACGACACGTGGGCCAGGGGAGGACGGCGTGAAGGGGCCCCGCAGAGGCCGGGCGGCCAGGGAGCTCTTGCGTGGGCTCATAAAGGGCCTGTGGGTTCCGCGATGCGAGGTCACGTCCTGGGCCGCGCCCCGGGGCAGTCAGGCCTGCAGCCCACCGCTGCGGTGGCCTCAGGGGCGAGGCGGGGGCCACGGGCGGCTCTGGGGGCGCCGAGGGCAGAGGCGAGGCCGTCAGTGAGTGTCCTTTCTCTTGCCGTCTGGGCTCGGCCAGGGCCTGCAGGGTGAGCGGGTCCCTATGCCGCCAAGCTCCGGGCAGGCCCCGGCTCCCTGGACCCTGAGACAGGGTGCCCGGGGGGAAGCTTTAGGGGAGTGTCTCCACTGCCCCCCTACTTCCTGCACTAAGTCACCCCGGCTGCTCCCCTGCCAAGTTGCAGCGAGCAGGGCCGGGCAGGGTCCCGCGGATGCCACTGCTCTCGCCTCCCTCCCCTCCCGCCCCCCAGCGGGCAGCCGTGTGCAGGAGAGGGCGCGGCGAGGTCAAGGGCTGCTCTGCCGCTGGCGTCGCGGGCGGCGGGTCGGGGACGGCTGGCCTGGGCATCTCGTCCTCCCCCGGCAGCACCCAGAGCGGGCGGGCGGGAGGGCTCCTGGCTCGTCCAGCCAGCACAGTCCCCTTAGGGGTCGTGGCTGGAGCTGGGGCAGAGGCCCCTCCCCGCCCCCTCTCCCCTGGACGCCCGGGCCCAAGGTCTGCGCTGCTGGCCCTTCCCCGCCCGCTGCGCTGTGACGCCCGGGGCCCTGGCTCTGCTCTCCGCCCCACTCCTGTCCCCTCCACGGGTCTGGGAGGGCCCCGAGCACGACGAGCTTCAACCTGGCCGCTCGGCAGATGCGCGCAGAAGCCCTAACGCCCGGCCGGGGCCGTCACCCACCTGGCGCGCCCAGCCCTGGCAGCGAGGCGGGGACACGCCCGCGAACGGCTGTTGACACTGGGGCGCATCCCCAGGACGGAGCCCGGCCAGGCCAGCGCCAGGGCTCCTGCTGGGCGAGGGGCACGCGCGCTCCGGGCAGGGCGGCCGGGGCAGCCCGCGGGGCCCGCCTGGACGCTCCCGCGGGCAGGACGATGGGGGACGGAGGCTGCGGAGCCCCCAGCGCCCCCAGGGCCCGGCCTCGTTTCCTCGCGTGCTGGGAATCCAGGAGCGGGGGGTGTTTTGTCAAGACATCTGAAGGAAGTATTTTTATGGCAAACAAGTCAGGCTATTCATGAGCACGGCCTCCGGGGCACTGCCCCCCGCGGTGCCCAGGCGCTGACTCCACGGCCCGCCTCGCCCCGCCTGCCGTGAGGGCGTTCGCTCGGGCACCGCGGCTCTGAAGCTTGTTTTGCTCCCTCTCCCCAGCCGCCGCCGCCGGGGAGCGGGGGACACAGAGCGGGGGGGACGCGGATCGGGGCAGCCACGGACCCCGGCTGCCGATGAGCCCCGGCCTCAGACCTGGGGGCCGGAGGGGGTCCAGGGGCAGGCATGGTGCCCTCCATCCTGCACCCAAGTGCCCGGTGTCTGAGCCAGCAGGTGGGTGCGAGCCTCGGCCCCGGAGGCCCCCGACGCTGCTCGCTCTCCCGCCGGAACCTGCGCGGCCGCCCCTCCAGCTTCAGGCCAGCGCCCCTTGCCCCCCACTCAGGAGTGGACGCAGCACCTGCCCCATGGTCGCCCCCTCCCCTCAGCCAGACTTGCTCGGCTCCTTCCCCTCCTCCCTGGCTCAGCCTGGAGACACAGTTTGCTTCCCGTTCATGCCGGGGTTCTGTGTCCAGCTGCGGCCAGCCGGCTTCAGAGGGCAGGGCTGGGGCACATCTGTGTGTCCAGCGTCTGGAGCGCCACCCGGCAGAGCAGGGTCTGATGCAGGGCCAGTGACGTGCTTGTGAGCATGTGTGAGAATGCATGGGCGTGCGTGTGCCCTGTGTGTGTGAGCATGTGTGACCTGGCGTGCAGCACACGGTGCCCTCGGGCTGATGCCCGCGCCAGCCCGCTCTCCCCCTGCTCACTTAGGCGCTGCCCAGCTCTTTGAAGAGCGGATCATAAACCCCCGTTGCCAATGAGAACATGAGCTGGAGAGGCCACGGGACTTGCTGCTGTCACGCAGCGAGGAGGCAGGTGTGGGGGCTCAGGACACCCACATTCCCATCTGCCCTCTGCTCTGCCACGCCGGCTGGCCCACCGCCCTCTGGGAATGGCCCGCGGGTGTGCCACCGGCTCATGGCACAGGGGTGCCCTGGAGGAGGGCTGCCCTCACCCCACTGTGGCGGGGCCCACGGGGGCCTGCCCACCGTGCTGGCGTCGATGAGAGGCCAGCGAGGCCATATCCTGGAACAGCCACGGCCATTTCCACGTTGGTGGCGACGCGTGGGGCCCATTTCACACGTGGCGGTCACTGAGGGCTGGGCGCTCTCGCCGCGTGACCCCGGGCCTTGGTGGCTGGGCCAGCGCCGTGGACTTGCGGAGAGGGTGGCGGTGCTGAGGACCCGGCACCTGCGGAACGCGGCACCCGCAGGCCCAGCCGGCTCTGGCTTGGGCGGACTTGCTCTGTGAACCGATGAATTTCCAGTGGACAGTGGCTGGTCCCGACGCTGTGCCCGGCCTGTGTTACGTGCCCACGGGGACACCCGTGCTGGCCAGACGGTGCCGGCAGGGAGCGAGGGCTGATCGCGGTGCCTGGGCACCCCTGGGTTGTGGGCGGTGGAGGGCCAGCCGCAGGGTCCCTCGGGATGGCCAGGCGGCCTCCTTCCGCGGCCCGTGTGGCTGTCTCCGGTGCTGGCGTCTCGTCCCCTGCCGCGTCCTGTGCGTTCTCGGCGCTGCGGGTCCGCGGCTCGCACTGTCCTGGAGGAAGGAGGCCTGGAAGCCAGGCCGAGTGTGGCCCTTCGTGCGGAAGGCTCTGGAACTCCAGAAGTGGCTGAGTGTGCCGAGGCAGGGGTGCTGGCGGGGAGGGACCCTGGGCAGAGCAGAGAGGTTCCAGGTAAATGGGGGCCCTTGGGGGCCTCAGCTCCACAAGAGACTTTTTACAGCTCAGCTCGAGTCACAGCTATGAAAATGAGCTTCACCCTATTTTTTTTTAAAGATGTATTTATTTATGCACACAAGAGCTGGGGTGCAGGCCAGAGATGCGGGGGTGAGAGGACTCCCCAGAGACAGAGCGGGGAACAGAACGGCAGATCCACTGAAATCCACTGCTGAGGGAGCAGCGGGGAGACAGGAGAGTCTGCTGCGCCCTGTGGGCAGCTCCCCGGGTGGGGATCAAATTCAGGCTGCAGAGGCTGCGGATAGCTTCATAGTGCTAACCGCTTGCACCACCAGGGAGGCCCAAGCTTCACCCCATTTAAAAGTGAGAAGGGGCTCCCCCATTTCCCTCTGTACCCCTGGAGTCCTACCCCCTGGCTGGAACTGTGCGCAGGGGCCATTCTGGGTCACGGGCAGCTGCTGCTGCTCACCACACCGGACTCCTGCAAGCTGAGTGTGGGGCTCTGGGCAGAGGAGCGGGTCAGAGAGGGGTGGGGAGCTGGGCACAGGCGGGTCCCGGGTGGGCCCTGTCCTCTGGGAACTTGAGACCATAGGGATTTGTTCACTGCCAGGGTCAGCTGCAGCACGGTGGGGGCGCTTCTGGCGATCTGGGACTTGCGTTGCTTGCACATTATCTGACATTTCTGGTTCACACCGACCAGGCTCTTGGCACCCCCTCACCCGCACATCCCCCTGCGTCCTTGGCTGAAAGGGGTGCTTGTTTGCGAGGGGCCCTTGTGATCCCAAGTCAGAATCCTCCCAGGTCCGCCCGGGTCAGCCTGGCGCCTGCTCCGTGCGAGCAGGTCAGGACACGGGCCCAAGGGCAGGGGAGACCGCGGGCGGGGTGCAGGCTCTTCTCTCAGCTTCCGCTCCAGCGAGTTGTGCAAAGAAATAAGGCCCATCTCAGAGCGCCTGGGCGAGATCAGAGGCACAGGAGCGCGCGGGGGCCCAAGCCGGGCATGTGGGGGGCCGGACGTGGCAGCGCCACGGTCGTCGTGGGGCTGCGGGTCTGCTCGCTGCCGTCCACCCCGCCCCTCTGGGTCGGCCAGCCCAGCGCAGCAGGGGCCACAGGGCCCAGATCTCGGGGTGACCCGCCCCCGCCTTGCCCGCCTCCCCTCGGCCCCCCCACCCCTGCCGCAGGTGCAGCCTCGGCGTCGGGGCGCCGCGCCCTCTAGCGGAGGGGCCAGGCTCCTGACCCAGGTGAGCGGCAGGTGAAATGAGGTGTCCGGGGAAGCAGGCGGATCCTCAGGCCTCTGCAGCCGCCCGAGAGAACACGGTGGGAACTGCAGACAGCGCCAGGGAGGCGTGCGGGGGGGCCTGTGTTTATGGGGCTCTTTGCTGCGCTGTGCTGAAGGAGCGGACACCCCGGACGGGGCCGCCCTGCCACAGGGCCTGTCTGCTCGGGACACGGCTCCGACCGGGCGCCGGGGCTGTTCAGCTCCAGAGCCCGCTCCGTGCTCTGACCCCGCGCCCTCAGCAGGGGCTGGACGGCTCGCCCGAGGCCTCGGCAGAGCGGCTTCCATTCACAGTCGGCTTAGAGTGCGTGTGTTTAGACGTCTCCACAGACGCTCGGCTCCGCAGCGGGGGGCCGACCTGGAGAGGGAGCGCCTCGTGGGAGTTTGTGGATTCTCAGCGCCTCCGAGGCTTTTCCAGGTTTTCGGAGCCGCTGGGAGGGGGCGGGGTGGCCTGGGAGGGGGCTGTGGTCCCACGTGCTGCCTCTGTTCCCAGCCAGGGCTGGCTGGACCCTGACAGAAAGCGGCGGTGGCTCCCTGTCCCCGCGGGGTGGGGTGGGGGCACACCTGCGGGGGCAGCTGCGATGCTGCGGCTTGCCCAGGAGCTGGCTGAGGTGCTGTCACTCTTACTCCGGCCCTGGTTGAGATGTTGGGTGCGTCTGCCCAGCGGTGGGTGAGGTCCAGGGTGCAGCTGCCCAGCGGGGGGTGAGGGTGGGCAGGCTGGGAGAGGCTCAGGCAGACACACAGGAAGCGGGGCCTGTCGGGGTGCTCATGTGAAGGTGTCACCCGGCGGGGAGGGGAGGCGGAGGCAGGCAAGAGGCCGGGTCCGTTGCGGGACGGACGTGTGCCCGCCCTGAAAGCGTGAGGGAGCGGGTGTGGGCCTCCTGGGTGAGGGGCTCTGTGGGTCATGCAGGTGCCTGCGGGGCAGACGTCGTGATGTCAAGTCCCTCAAGGCAGACGCCCGGGGCCTGAGCCGCTGGACGGGAGGGGCCGGTGAGGTCTGGGGGTCGTGGTCCAGGGAGGGGCCGTGGGGCCTCTGGTGTCTCCCGAGGGTGCGGGCGGCAGGCCCAAGCAGCGCTGACTCGGACCTGGGAGAAAGCGCCGCCTGACTGGGGGGCTTGGAGGAGGCTTTCAAAGTGGGGCCCAGGCAGAGGTCAGGCTGGAGGGAACTCAAGGGGGACGGGGTCTCAGAGACTCCCAGGCCGTGCAGAGTCTGCCAGGACCCGTGGGAAGAGCTTTGGGGGTCTGCCGTGCCGCCGTGTGCAAGACCGCCCGGCGCGCCCTCGCGTGAGAACAGCTGTGTGTGCGAGGCCGCAGGGCTTCCTTCCTGCACCCCAGCCACCCCCAGAGCGGCTGCTGCCTCTGGGCACACAAGGCCCGGCCTTGGGGGTGCTCTTGGGGGTGCTGTGCCCCGAGGGGCAGACCTTGTGGGGGTGCAGGAGGGCCTGAGCCTGTTCCCCGCTGCTCCCCGGGTGCTGCGCCCTGAGGACCGGGCTGCAAGGGGCGTGTTTCTAGGATTTCTGAGCAGCGCTGCCCCCGTGGCCCAGAGCAGGCCTGGCACACAGTAGGTGCTTCATAAATACTCAGCAAGTGAGTGGATCCTCTGGGTCCTTCCCATGAGTCAGGATCCAGGTTCCGCCCATTGTTCTGCCGCTGACATAGGCGCTTTGGCGCAAGATGAGCAGGCTGAGGCCTCCCCGCTGACGAGCAGCCTGGAGCCCGCTGGGCCTCCCGGTTGCCACCTCCAGGAGGCCAGGGAGCGGTGGCCCCGCCCGCGCCTCTGCAGGAGCCGGGCTGCCGCCCTAAGGCCTCCCCAGCTGAGCAGAGACCCGCCCCGCCCCCTCAGCCACTCAATGCGGGCTCTGTTTATTCTGGAGGAGCAATTTTCGAGGGGGCTGCAACACTTGTTAAAATGAAGGTAAAGAATGTAAACCACAGCCAGGCTGGTCACCTTCTGCTTCAAAAGCCCCTTGTTCCTGCAGGCGCCCTCCCGCGGGCCTCCCCCGGCCTCCCCGAGCCCGTGAGCGGGCAGCGCTGCCCTGGGCCGGGGCACGGCTAGGAGAGGGTGGCGGCCGGGAGGCACCTGCCGGGTGCCCGGAGAGAAGGCCCCCAGAGCTGTGTCTGGAGCAGCCCCGCTCCCGCCCAGCAGGGCTGACGGCCTTGGCCCCCGCCACACCGCAGGCCCAGCTGCCATTTCTTCCACCGTTTGCTGCTTCCAGGCAGATCCTTGTTTCTGCCGACGACCCCCTCGCTTCAGCGCCAGGGCAGGCGGCCGCCGGGAGCAGCAGCCTCGAGGTGATCTGGGCCGGCGCCACCCCGCAGGACATCCAGGGGCCTGGCGCCTTCAGGGAGGCCTTGCCAGCCCCGCCCAGAGACCAGGTTGGCAAAGGGGGAGAACCACGAACTGATCTTTCGATTAAGGAACCTGAGCTTCTTCGGCTCGGCGACTGGTGCTCTCAGCGCCTCTGTGAGGGGCTCGCTGTGCCCGCCTTGGCGTCCGTGTCCACCGAGGCCCCACCTGCGTTGCATGAAACAGCACAGGCGTGTCCGTGGGCGCCAGGTCTGGCCCCAGGAGGTGGTCGCCGTGGCTGCTCTGCAAGCCCCGCTGGGCACCCATGAGCCAGGGCCTCAGGACCGCGCTCTGGAGGGCGAGGGTAAGACGCCACCGTGCCCATCTCAGGCCTGAATACGTGCTCAGGACAATTTACAAGAAAAACCCAAACTCCACAGTGAGCAGAAGCAGAGCGGAGGCGGGCGTGGGCCGGGCACTGGGTGGCCTCTGTGGCAGGCGGGCAGGACACACCAGCAGTGCCCTCCAGAGTCGGGTCCTCCGGAGAAGCGGGTGCGACCAATGCGAGGCCCCTCTCGCTGTTACAGGCACCGGCCGAGCGGCCGCGGGGCCCCACCTGCCGCCCCCTGGTGAGAGCAGCCACTGGGTCCCGGGGCCGGCAAGGGAGTCCCGACCAGAGCCGAAGCCTGAGGCGGGCCGGCGCCCAGGGCAGGAGGGGTGCGTGTCTCGATGGGGCAGGGGCAGCGCGGCCCCCCTGCTCTCCCCCGGACGGGCTCCCCCGTGCTGACGCTCAGGTCCCCCAGAAGCCCCTCGCACGGCGCCCGTGGGCCCCCCAGCACCAGCGCCAGGTGGCGCTGCACCCCGTCTGCAGCGTGCTCCCAGGAGCACCCTCGTGTCTCAGGGTGGGGAGCCTCCCGCTTGCCAGTGCCCAGGCCATGCCAGGGACGGCTGGGCCACACCCCGGCTCCTTATGGGGGCACTGGCGGCCGCGCCTTGCTGGAAAGGCCAGGCCGTCTTGGTGGGTGCTGGCCTGAGGCTTGGCTGACCCGGCCCCGCTGGGTGGGCTGAGTGGGCCGCCAGGGGCGCGTGAGGGTCTGGCAGAGACAAGAGGCCCGGCGGCCCCACCCCCGCCTGAGGCCTCCCCCGGACACTGAGCGAGGGCAGAGCCGCCGCGAGCCCGGGCTTAGCAAATGGAGGCAATCTGGGACGTGGGTGGTCCCGCGTCAGCCGGCGTCAGGTAAGGCAGCCGTCGCTGCAGCCGGCGTTTGTGCAGCTGCTGGGCGGGCTCAGCCCCTGCCGTCCTTATTCGTCCTGACAGCCGGGACCGCGCCGCACGCCAGCTCCCGCCAGCGCCTGCGGGGACGCCCAGGGCGCCCGGGCAGCCCCCGCCCCCAGCGCCCGAGAGGGAGCTTGTGTTCCACCCTGTGAGGGCCCGCCCACGGGCACTAGCGCTCAGGCTCCCGGGGGTAGGGCCCACGAGCACGGGGTGTGGCTGGAGACGTGTGACGTGGGCCAGGGTGGGCATGGATGTTGGGAGGGGGTGGACATGCCCTCCCCTGTGGCCGAGGCTGTCGCTGGCCACCGAGCCGGCATCTGTCAGGTGGCTTGAGGCGTGGCGGCGTTTCAGGGACGGCGGAGAGGGTGGGGGCACGGGCCAGGCCACTGCCCCTGGCAGAGCGCGGCACGGTGCCCATCACATCCCGGCACTGGGAGGCCTGGCCTGTCCGGATGCTAACCAGGCCGTTGAGCCAGTTCCCTGGAGCGAAACTGCCAGATTTCGTGGCTAAAGGCCCAGGGTAGATCGTCACTTCTGGGGTTTCCATAACAAATGATCACGGACCGGGCAGCTTACAGCAGCAGCAGCAGCAGCTCTCCTCCCACACCCCTGAGGCCTGGGCCCCCCTCCCTCCCCCCACACCCGCGGCTTCTGGTGCTGCCAAAGTCCTTGGGCTTCCTGGACTCGGGGCTGTGCCCAGCCCACCTGTCCTCACCTGCCCCTCCCTCTGCGCCGGGCTCTGGGCTGCGGCCCCCGCCGGGGGGATCTGCAGAGTGTCTTTGTAGGGGGACGGCTGCCAGCCCTCGTGTCCTAGACACCTGGACACGCGTCTGCCCATGTGGTGTCTTCCCTCTCCGGGGCCTCTTACCCCAGCAGGGCCGCTTCACGCCTGGCTTCCCACCACCCGCAGCGGGATGCTCGTATTTGCTCTGACGAGGCAGGTTATTTTTCGGGCCTGGAAATGCTGTTGTCCTTAGTTGATATGATGGTGGCGGCAAAGGAGACAGCTCAGAGAAGGGGAAGTCACGGTGGGCTTTGAAGGATGGATAGGAGCTTTCCAGGGAAGCGTTCTGATGTGAGCCACGCGATGGCCGAGCACGTCCGGCGGCGCTTACGGAGCCTGGCCTGCGTGAAGGTCCCGGCTCGCACCCGCTGCTGCCAAGCCAGGGTGGAAACTTGTCTTCAGTGGTCGCCCCCGCGCTCAGGCACCAGCGGCTGCCTCATCACAGTCCTCCCGAGAGCAGGGGAGCGGGGACTCCCCGCTTTTCAGGCAAGGATTGAAACCCACACGGCAGGTCTCTGGCGCGCGTGCTCTGCCCTGCTCCACGGCGCCTCCCGGAACCCCTAGATGCGCCCCTGGGCAAAGCGGGAAACACTCGCGGGGGTTTTGGTTCATCGACAGGAGCTCCCTGGCCCCCAGCGCCACCCGCGCTCTCAGCGTCTCTGCAGTGTGAACGAAGGGCTCATGGGGAGCCTGAGGCCCAGGGGGGTGGATGGGACGCGTGTGAGAGCGGGACAGGAGCGGAGAGGCGGGAGAGCGGGGCCCTGGCTCGGGCAGCCGCAGCCCTGCTCGCAGGCTCCGACCGAGGCTGCAGTGGAGGGTGCAGGGAAAGAGCCGGCGCCAGGGGCGCCTCTCGGGCCAGCAGAGGCCAGGCGGGAGGCTCGGCTCGCTGTGCCCGTCGGGGCCCGGTCTCAGCCGGTCGGTCGCCTGGTGGGGCCGCCCCGCCCAGCTCTGCCAGCCTCCCCGCAAGCTCGGGTTCGCACGTGGGCACCTGGCCAGGCTCACGCGCACGTGCACAGGCCGTGATGCCTATCGCCGCCCGAGAGGCCGGGCTCCGTCCAGATCAGATAGCGGCGCGGACTCCAGCGCCCCGGGGAGAGAGGGGGCGGCATGTGAGTTCTATTAGCCAAGACCAACCCCCGATTTATTTTTCCACGCCTGAAAAAAAGAACGCGCCTTAGCCTTGTGACATGCTGCATTTGAGGAAAAGGCGCACAAGGACTGAAGCCACCCCGATGGACGCGCTGGCCAAGCCCCTCCGCGAGCTCTCCCCGAGGGGACGCAGACCCCAGCGCCCCGCCCCTGGGGTTTTTCTCCCGGTCCACCCTCCCCGCCCGCAGCCCCCTCCCCCGCGCCGCTCTGCAGGGTGCTCGGCATGAGCACCAGCCGTCGGGGAACGGCGCGTGTTTGGTAGCAGGAGTCTGCCTGCTGCGGAGGGAGGTCTAAATAGGCTTCTGAAGGTGTGTCTGGGGATGGCCAGGGGACGGAGAAAACGAGGAACAGAGACAAAGACCGCGGGTCGCCCGGCCCCCAACGGGAAGGCTCGCGCCCCTGAGCCAGCCAGGAGAGACGTTTCAGTTCAGACCACATCGTGTCGCGCTCCAAGTGCTTAGCAAGTGTCTGATGGGAGAGAAGTCGGTCTCGAGAGCTCGCCTGTCTATGCGTTTTCTCCTTTATTTCGACGAGACTCAGCCCCCTTCTCTCGCCCTCCCCTCACCCACCCATCTGTGATCTTGCATGTGCCCAGCATCCCTGCCCGATCAAAATTGATTCAAAACAATGAAGCCAGCCATTCACACTTTAGTATAAATAAGTCACAGGGGGCCCCTCTCCCGGGAGTAGCTTTTAAGTTCCTGTAGTTTCAGTGCTTGAAAGAGCAGCCGGGCTGTGGCCGACTCTGTTCCCAGAGCTGCTCCTGCCTGAGATGGATGCAGACGTTTTTCCATTGACACCCCCAGGGCACTTATGCCCGCATGCGTGTGCACACGTGTGTGTTACCCTTCAGGCCTGCAGCGTGAGGCTTCAGTCCCATTCTCCAAGTATCCAGGGTGGCCCAGCCCCGGGAAACATTACCTGCCATCCTCGAGGAACAAGCCGAGTCCTTAGCAGGAGAGGGGCGCGGCCCCCCCGACGCCAGGGCCCACACGGGCTCCACGCCTGCTCCCGGCCAGGCTCTGCGAGGACGCCTGTTTTTTCAGAGCAGTGGGCACCGGCTCAGATGTCTGCTGACACGGCGCCGTGTTCCCCTCCACTGACTCATCTGGCGGGAGCAGCCCCAGACGCCTACATGTGGCGGCCGCCGCAGCAAATAAAGGCAGGATGGTTTAGGTCTGTGCGTACGAGCAGCAGAGACGCAGCCAGGTCCTCTTTCTGGGTTTTATTTTTCCATCTCAACACTCCCAGGCTGGCATTCAGGGACCTGGGCGGCCAGGGGCTCCCCTCAGAGGAAGGAGGGCCCAAGTGCCGCCCTGCTGTGTGGCAGGAGGCGAGGTGAGCGCCCCGAGCAGCCTGGTTTTCCGCCACGCCCCAGAGGCAGCCGCCTGAGGCTGGGAGGAGCCAGGAGCGCAGGCCCTCCGCCGGCCGCCGGCCGTTCTCACCAGCACTGGAAGGGGTGGCTGTGCGGAGGCGGGTGCATGGCTCACCCTCCCGTCCCCGCATCGCTCACCGGCCGCCTGGCTCTGTGGGACCCCCTGATCCCGCCTCCGGCGGCAGAGACCCGGCCCCGCGGGGTGGTCATGCCCATGTGGTGGCCTCCATCTCGGCCTCTCCCGTCGCTGTTGGGAGGATCGCGCCGCCCGCCCCCGGGACTGTTCAGGCCGTGAGTCATGGCCGGTGAGAAGCTGGGGGCTGGTGCTCCGGCCCCGGGCAGGGTGGTGAAGACCAGCAGCCGGAGGGGCTTCCGCGGGCAGGCCCTGCTGACCCCCGTGGACACGCCGGGCGGCAAGGTGGAGCCCCGGTTTAGCAAAGGCTGGGGCTCTGGGCTGCCTGTCACGTCAGCAAGGCTTGGCCGTTCCCGGCTGCGCTGACGCATCGTCCAGCCCCGGCCTGGGTCCTGGAGGCCAGTCGCGTGGCCCGGTTCCCCCCCCCCTCGCCCCCGATTCGGGACTGTCCCTTGGGCTCCGCCACTGACACCAAACCAGACAGCCCATCGCGAGGCCTCAGCATCAGCGCCCAGACCCGCTCCGCCCTGCAGGCCAGTCCAGGGCGCCGAGCCAGCCCCACGCCCTCGACCTGCGGCGCGGGGCGCTGAGAGAGCCAGGGACAGGGCAGCTCGCGCTCGCCTCCTGCGGGGCACTTTCCAGGCCAAAAAGTCACTTCACGCCTTTTACTCCCCCTTAAAAACGCTGGGCCAGGGGGTCCCCCAGACCCGCGGGGTCACACCAGACACGAGTGCTGGGAACTGACTCGCCAGAGACGGCTTCCTCGCCGGCCGGCCTTGGCGCTGGCGGCCGCAGACACGGAGCCGAGCGCCTTCCCGGAGGCGTCCCAGGCTGGGCCGGAGCGAGGGGCAGGAGGCGGCGTCTGTGGGCCCAGGGCCCCGGAGACAGCAGAGGCCCCGGCGGAGCGCGTGCCGCCCCCCGCAGCTGCGGCCCAGGCACAGCCCCCGCCCCCGCCCCGGCTCTGTACAAGGAACGTGCATCGGCCTCGTCGTCGTCACGGTTCAGGGTTAAGATACCGACTCCTCTTCCGCGCCCCAGAAGCCTTGACCCTCGCCTCCACGCATCCCCGACTCGCCCGGGAGGCTCGGCTCGCAGGGGCGCCAGTCCGGAGGGGAGCCCCAGGGGCCGGGCCAGGGAGAGGTGCTCCCGGGCCTGGGGTGTGAGCACCGCCCCTCGAGGCGACCCTGAAGTCAAACCGCTACCCCGCCCTCCCCTCTCCCTCCACTTAGAAGGAGCCTCACGCTGGCCGTTGCGTCCCGGCCCACGGGCGAGAGCGGGCAGCCGACACCCTGTGCCCACGCGCTGGGGCCTTCTACGCTTCCTGTAAACGCCGGGGCCTCTCCACACACCCCACCCTAGCACAGCCGGCCCCTCCCCCGGGCCGGGCCCAGAGGGCATCAGGTGGGCGCCCCAGGGCCCACCGCAGTCTGCCAGGCCTCTGGGTGGGGGCGGGTGCCGGTGCCCCCGGGGCTGGGTGGGGATAGGTCTGTGCTGGCCACGGCTCTGCCTTCCAGCCGGGAGGGGCAGGGGCCTGGGGCCTGCTTCCGGACTCGAGTGTGGCTCAGAAGGCGCCCACCATTTAAAGTCGGGGCCCAAAAACAGCGCGGGAGCCCCCAGGGCAGGTGCCCTGGCCCCCCCATGCCCGGCGCGGGAGCGTAGTGCCCGGCCTGCCTCCCGGGAGGACCTGGCCCGCCTCACGACCACCCAGGGTCTTAGAGTGTTCCCTGCCCACGGCCGGGCTGGAAGACAAGCCAAGTCGTTTTGAGGGTGCGCACTCGTTGATCCACTAGACAGGACAGGACAGGAGAGGGGCACTGCGGCCGGCGTTTGGGTTCTGGAAAGTCTCCGGGCGCGCTGGCTGAGCGCCCCCATGCAGCGGGTGCAGGGACACCAGGCGGGAGGGACTGGACATGGGGGGCTGGGTTGAGGTCACGGCGCACCCAAAGGTGCCTCCTGGGCTGAGGGTGCCCAGGCCGCGCCCACCCGCCGACTGTGCCTGGGGCGCGCCCAGCCTGCCCGGGGCAGATGCGGCGGGGGAGGGCCTGTCCGCCCTCCCGCTGCGGGCACCAGCTCCTGGGCCGTAACCTGCGTCCGCCCTCCCGACACTTCCCCGGGCGGGACCCAGGAAGCCTCCGCGGGTCTCATCCGGGACATCCTCCTGGTGGCCACCTCGGGAACTTCAGCCCGAGTGGGGGTGGGCAGAGGCAGCTCCCCCCCCAACCCCGGCGCCCCCCGCCCCACCCCCGCCCCCCGGCTTTTATTAACGCGCGCTCTGAACTTCGGTAAGCCAGCGAACAAGACAAAAATTCAAAACACCTGGCCGTTGAAAACTTGCTCATTAAAAAAAAAATCCTGCTAACAAAGATGACGGAGAAGCCGGAGCCCAGATGAGCCCCAGCCCCGGCCGGGATGCGCCGCTTCAAGCCACTTCGCCACTTCGCGCGGTTTCCGTCGCCGTCGTCCCCGGCAGAATCGCTGTTATCCCTGTGCTCACATTTCCGGGCGCCCCTCCGCGGGGCCCATGTGGCTGCCACATTGTCCCAGAGTCGGCAGCGCCAGGCCCGAGCGGGCGCGGGGCACGCGGCCTGAAGGGTCGGGGGCGCTTCTCTGCCAGCGGCCTCGCCCGGTGCACGGCGGGCCTGCCCGCTGCCCCTCCCGCGTCCCCGCCGCACCGCCTCCAGCCTGGGGGGGCTCTGGGCAGAGGGGGAGGTGGGTGGGTGCTCTGGAGACCTGCTTGGAGGGGGGCCCTCCCAGGGTTGCCGCTGGGCCAGCGGGCTGAGGGGGTCCTGCGGGGGTGGGCCAGGAGCCTCTCTGGGAAGGCGGGTCTCCCAGACCATCTTCGGGGTTAGGACCCCAGGGTCCAGCTGGTTCCGGGAGGCTGGGGGGACCCTCCAACCCGCTCTGCACTCCAGCCCAGGGAGGCCAGTAAGAGGCAAGTCGGGTGCTTGGGGGCCGGGTCCTGCTCCCAGCTCTGTGACTCGCCGTAGCTGGTGCCTCAGTTTCCACGAGTGAACACGGAGAGGCACCGGCAGCTGCGTCACAGAAGCGCCGGGACGGCCGGACAAGATGGCGCGGGCGGGCCCGGGGACGTGTGTGGGCAGCGGCCGCCCCCAGCTCAGAGCCGTCGTCGCTGTCACTGTTCGCAACAGGGGTGTGGTGGCCCCGCTCGCGACAAGCAGGCCGAGGCCCGGAGGCGACCCCACACTAGCGGCCCCAGGGCCCCCCCTTGCCGCGTTCCCGCCTGTTGATGGTGGGGTGCCACTCAGGGCGGAGAGGGGGCCGGGCCAAGACCCTTCCCGCTCTGGGCTGCCTGCGCCCCCACAGCGAGGGGTTTCTCTGCTCCCAACAAGCAGAGACATGTTGGGGACTCGCCCCATGAGAGGCGAGCTGACGGGGTGTTCATGTCCCCACCGAAGCTGGAGCGCCCACGGGCCTCGGACAGCCGGCGTCCGCTCCCCTCCCCGGAACCCGAGGCCTCGGTTGTGTGGGGTGCGGGCTCGGGCGGTCGGGGACAGCCACAGGCTCCTCCTCTGACCCGGTCATGGACCCAGCAGGCGCTGCCACGCAAGGCAGTCCAATGCGGGCACCTCAGGGTGTGGGGGGACAGGTGGGGAAGACACCCCCTTTCTTCTGCAGGAGGACAAGGGGGCCTGAGCAGTGGGCAGCCCCGGGGAGGGGATTCAGGAGAAGCTGTTGCAGGGCGGGAGGAAGCCCAGGCGGCGTGGCCTCTGCTGGAGCAAACCCAGCCTGAAGCCCACCCTCCCCCCGCTTTCCCGCCGCTGGGGCTGATACGTGCCCTTTACTTTTTAAACCGGCGTGGGGAGCTGCTGCTTGCACCCCCACCCCCCCACCGCCCGTCGGCGCCGTCCTGGGCCAGGCGGGGCCGCTCAGCACGTCTAGTCTCCAGCTCGGCGGGAGCAGGAAGGCAGCCCGGCCCCGCCCCGTCAGCAGTTCTCTGTGCCCCCACAGCGCGTTCCAGGCAGCTTCAAGCATCCACCCACGTTCAGGTTTCCAGACTCGTGTGGAGACGGACTGGCCCGTCGGGGCTGCCGGGCCCTTCCGAGCAGTTGTGCGCGCGGACGCCCGCCTTTCCCTCGGGCAGTGGGCTGGGGCGCAGGGGCGCTGGCTCGCAGCCACGCGGTGTGAAGTGGGGAGCTGGGGCTCTGGCAGGAGGGAGGACGCCGCCTCCACAGCCTCCTGCCGCCGGCTCCACGCAGGGCGGGCCCCGGGGGGGGGCAAGGACGCAGCCCCTGGCTCCCCGTCCTGCAGAGCAGCTTGCTACGCAGGCGCGCGTGGACAGCACAGGGGGTGCTAAGCCGCCCACCCTGGCCTGACCCTCCGGCGCTGGGTCCTGTCCCCGAAGGCGGTGGTCACGGCGGGCAGGGGCCTCTCTGCGTGGCCGCGGGGAGCAGACGGTGGAGGGTGGCCGGCGCCTCCCTGCTCCAGTCACCAGGCCACGGCCACTCCAAGGCAGGCGGCAAAACCCGCCGAAGGGGGCCCTGGGGTGTGGGCAGTCCCCACTCCTTGCCGGCGCCCCGAGCCTGCGCCCTGCTGCGAAGGCCCGTCCATGCTCCCGCGGGCCCCCGTCCAGCAAGGCCGCCAGCCGGCCCGGGCGTCCCCCTCCGCACGCCACCGCGAGCGCGGGCAGGCGGTCACGCACACACCGGCCACGCGTGCTTGCACACGCCGCCAGGCAGACGCCGCCGTCCCTCCGCCCGCTGCCCGGCCCCGGGCAGGATTTATGACTCTTAGCAAGCAGAGCCCAGAGCTGAGGGGACTGTCCCCGGCCCGGGCCAGGAGGGCCGCGCTGGCCGCACAGGCTGGGCTGAGCTCACGCCGCGGGGCCGCTGGGAGGGCCTCGTCGTCCCAGATTAAAAGAAAACAAGAGCCCGGCTCCTCCCCAGCTCCCACCGAGGAGGTATGCGTCTCCCCGGAGGAATGTGACCCCTAATTACTGTTTGTCACCAATTAATTAATGTTTGAAATACAGCCCCTCCCTCCACCCGGCCCAGCGGAGGGGGCGCCGACGGGCTCCTGCGGTGGGGGGGCTCCTGCTGCTGCCTGGAGCCACATCTGGGGGTGGGGCGGCCCCGAGGCTTGGCACAGGGAGACCCGGCCCAGCTCCACAGGCCCCGCCGCTCTCCTCTGTGCGGGCTGGGCCGGGCTGGGGCGGCGTGGCCAGTGCCTGCTCCAGGAGCTCCAGCCGCGCTCGCCGTGGGCCCGGACGGGGGACACCAGCCCGGATGGGGGGCCACCGGCCTGGACAGGGGCACCAGCGGGACCAAGGCACCAGCCCCGGAGCGGCAGAGGCCTCAGAACCACGGCGGGGGCAGCAGTTGGGGTGTGACGGCGGGAGGCCCACGGGCTCCAGAGAGGCTGAAACTGGCCAGCCAGGGGCACCCGGCCCCCTCCCGCTCCCAGCTCTGTGGGAAGGAGACAGACCGGGAGGGCGTGCGGCTCTCAAGTCCCACGAACCCCAGGAAGTGAAATCAGCCGTGTAGCCCCCAGAGCGAGACCCAGGCCCACCCCAGGGGCATCTGTGCCCCCCCAGCCACACTCTAGCAGCACAAGGACGCCCCAGCCACCCACAGTGGTGCCCTGCAGCAGCGCCCCCCGCCCCCGCCGCGCCCAGCCCACCCCAGGAGCCGCACCGGGACTGCCCAGGCGCCCTGGCCCGCCCTGGGCGCGGAGCATCCGCCCACAGACTGGGTCCACCCGCGGGGAGTCCTCCAGGAGGACGGGGCACCGGCAGTGTGTGGCCGCAGCGGCACCCCGGCAGTTATTTCCCATGACTCGCAGCCCTCCACGGGCCACAGCCCGGCACGCTGGGGGCTCCACCCCTCCTTTGCACACCGTTGCCTGCAGGTCTTCTGGGGGAGATTTGCCCCTTCGCCCCGTTCATGTCCGAGTCCAGTGCCCACGGTGCGGGAGAGGCCGGTGGGGGTCGATCTTGTCCGGCTGTTACCCAGGCGGCCTGCTGGGGCCCAGGGGCTTCTGGCCGCTGAGAGAGCTTCCCGGTCGGCTCCTGTGGCCTCCAACTGCCACCGGCTGGCCTGGCGTTCCTGCTGCCCAGTCCCAAGTGGGGTCTCAGGGGCCTGGAGCACGCTGCCCCCCGGGGTGCCTGCGGTGGGGGGCTGTTTCCCCGGGTCATCACCGCCCTTCCCGCCTGGGACACAGCGCCATGGCCTGGGCAGCTGGCCAGAGACAAGCCACTGGGGCGGCACCTGCCCGTGCCCGGTGGGCCGAGTGGACGCTCAGCTGGCCTGGCGAAGACCCAGGCCCGGGGGGCCCGTCTGACCACGCAGGACTCAGAGCCGCAGGGGGCGCAGCTGCAGGGTCCTGACCATCTGAAGGGTCTGGAGGGGAATGGCCTTTCCACCTGGGGGGCCGCTTGTTTGGCAGGAGAGGGGCTGAAAGGGACCCTCCAGGTTAGGGGTCTCGCGACGCAGCCGGCCCCCAAGGCCCTCCCCCGCGGTGCCGGCTGGGGGCGGCGTTTGTCAGGGGCGCTGACAGGACCCCCCACCTTGCGGGGGCGCCGTGGGGCTGAGGAGTCCGCGTCCCCAGGAGCCCCCACCTCTGGGGTCTCGCGCCTGGGCCTTCCTCCAGCCGACCCAGGCTCAGGTGGGCAGCGGCCAGGGCTGACGCTGGGACGGGCACTGACGGGCAGGGAGCCTCTTGGGGACACCTCCAGAGCCTCCGGGGTCCGCGCGTCCGCCCACGGGTAACCGGCCGCGGGGTCAGGGCCGAGGACCTGCCGATGAAGGATAAAGAGAGGCAGGAAGGCTCCTGTGGTTTTAAGCTCCTCTCAAGCGCAAGAATTGGGGGCGGCTACTCTGGTGAGCGCCGTCTGGGGGCGGCCGGCGGCTGAGCACGTCGGAGATTCGAACCTTGTGAAGCCGCCGGATCCATTCATCAGAACGGGTCGAAAGCGAGTGGTTCCCGCGGCCCGCCCGGGGCCTGGCCTGCTTCCCACTCGCCGCGTGGAGGGGGCGGGTCCCCATTCCGCGAGTGCCGGGCCCGGGGTGAGCGATCCATGGGGGCGCAGACGGGGCTCAAGTCCCCCGGGGCCCGCTCCTGCCCCCCACACCCACCCCGTTCCCAACCCCCCACCCCCTTTTCTTTATGGTCATCTTGCTTTATTTATGTGTATTCTACATCGTCGCTCATTCCTGCACAACGCTTGCTTTCTGCTCTCAGGCGCAGTCCCCAGAAAATCCCCGGCACCCCGCACCGCGCACCGCCGCCGGCCCCCGTGCGCCCTCCCTGCGTGGAGCCTGCCTCCCCGTGAGCCAGACCACCCCTGCTTTTCTCTCTCCTTCTGGCTCATGTCACGGAGCCGCCTCCCTTCCGGCTCCCTCCATGCTGCTGCGAATGGCCTGAGTTTGTCTCTTTCCATGGCCGAGAATATTCCATTGTGTGTCCAGACGCCTCTTCTCGAGCCGCTCATCTGTTCTGGGGCATTTGGGTTGTTTCCGCGGCTCCCGTAAATGGTGCTCGGTGAGCGCGTCCCCTGAGACGTCCTCACGCGGCTGCGCGGGTTAGGAGACGCCCCGGTGGGCAGCCCCCGGACAGCGGCCCCCCTCCCGCAGCGGAGCGGGCGCCGGCAGGGCCGAGGGTCCCGGCTGGCTTGGCTGCCTTGCCTGACGTCCGGGTGTGTCGCGCTCCCGCGAGCCCATGACCCTCGTGACCACGGTCCCTCCAGCATGGCAGCCCCCAGAACTAACAGGATACCCCAGATCACCCCAGTTCCTGAGGAAGCGCCCCCTGTGACCCACGCGCGCGAGGCAGTGGGGTTGAAAGGGATCACGAGACTTGGTTCGGACGTGGACTTGGAAACAGCGGCGGGGACGCGTCTGCTGAGCCAGCCGGGCCTGCGTCTGGGCTGAGCTGCCTCCCCAGCCCGGGCCCCGGCGTGTGGCGGCCCAGCCTGGCCTGGCCGCCTCCTGGCACCTGCAGATGGGCTGCGACACGGTGGGGGCTCCCGACCCGCAGGACGAGCTGCTTCCTTCACCCTCTCGGGCGAACCCCAAACCGCACGGGGCTGCGGGTCCGTCCTCGGGGAAGGTGGGCGGGAGGGGCCTCTCGCCCCCAAGGGCCAGCCGCGCTCTAAGATGCGTTTTATTGCCGACACAGTGCGATTTCACGACAGCCCCGGCCGCCCTCCCGCCTCCCGGGTCCACCTATTTCTTTTTATGATGCTCGTTTCGTCGGTGACGCCATCACACAGCCCAGCAGCCCTTAACTGAAACCACGGCCGCTGCGTTAGGCTCCTCCAAACCGTGACAGCCGGGGCTTTGGGGAGGTCCCCTTGGAGCACCACGGGGCTGGGGCGCAAGCCCCCGTGGGCCCTGGACCTCCGAGCCGTCTCAGAGGCGCCGGGGCGCGGGGACTCGGTGTGGCTGGGCTGGTGCAAGCCCTGGTGCCTCCCCATGGGGCTCGGTGGGGAAGTCACCATAGGCGAGACGAGGTCGCCCCGGGAAGGGCACCCCCTAAGGAGACAGGAGGGCACCCTTCTGAGAAGACAGCCATGTGGGCACCAGCACAGGGAGGCAAGGGAGGCACACCCCAGGGTGCCGGGGAGCCAGAGTGCCGCCCCTGGCTGGCTCCAGGCTTCCAAGCAAGCAGGAGACGCTGCATCTGGTGTGAGGCCCCAGTCTGGGCCCCTGCATCGCGGTGCCCCAGCAGGAGCACCCGGGGCTTGGCTGGGAGTTGCCGGCGCTCAGGCACGTTCTGTGCCCTCCTCCTGGGCCGCCTCCTGCCTGCCCTGGCGGCGTCCAGAACAGACACCACAGGCACCCGGTGCCGCTCTGCCGGGGTGGGGGTTGCGGGGAGGGTCTGGAGCGCAAAGCTCAGCGTTCAAGGCTCCTCCCGGTTGGGGAGAGCATGCAGGGCCGGGAAAGGTTCTGGGGAAGGGGGTGTGCTCACATTTCTCAGGTTGGGACCCTGGTGTTGGGGTGACTGCTGGCTGGATGTTTTCTGAGTCCTCGGAGGGCCCCAATCCCACGGGGGGCAGGACATGGCGGCGGGCACAGGCAGGAGGGGCCCTGAGCAATAAGCCGGCTGTGTGCTCATTGGGCCCTAGTGCGTGTGTGTGCAGGTGTGCAGGGGTGTGTGCAGGGGTGAGGGGTGTGTGCAGGGGTGCATGTAGGGGGCAGTTCAGTTATTCCAAGAGGGGAGGGGAGAGCGCTGTAGTGAAAACCAGAGCAGCTTCCACTGACTCATTCCGCCGTTTCCTGTCTGCTGGGGTCACCCAGGCAACATCAGGGCAAAAGACAGCTGTTAGCACCTCACAGCGGACACCCTGGAATCTCTGCTCCCCAGTAAACACTGGTCTCTCCTTGGAAACCTCCCACTAATCTACCCAACAAATCAGTTTGAGAATAGTCTGTGGTTTAAAAATAACTCTTGTTTTATCTCTAAAACAACACAGCACAGTTGAAATTTAGAAAAAACAGGAGACGAGTAAGAAGGAAAATTGTCAAATTATCATCATCTTCTTAACCAAGCACATGCTGGGATCCGGTTAATTTTCTTCCGTTCTCTCTCGGCCTGTGCGTCCGTGGCGTGATTTCAGACCCTTTTCCACACTGATGGTAAATCTCAGGGTCCGTTAGAAATGGCATCGTAAGGATCTAATTATCAATGTCTTCAAGAAGCCTTCGCGGTCACCACCGCTGCTGCTTGTCTTCAGGTGGCTGTGGGGTTCGGAAGTCTGAATCCTTGCTCCCTTGCCGGGAGAGTCCCGTGTCCTTCTCTTTTTATGGTAACTGCTTTTCTTGAACTTCATCTATGCTGACTTACGTCACGGGCCTCAATGCCCAGAGTGTTTTGAAACACTTGACTAGGACACTGTTCTTGTTTCATGAGTGCAGCGCCTCCTCTCAGAGCAGCAGTCTAGTCACTGAATAGTCTCTTTTCCCTCTCGTCTCTGTCACGGCAGTGGAGTGTGCACGGCTCCAGTTTGCCTTTTGACCTGTAAATGTGTATGATTCAGGGGCATTAACCGCATTCGCGATGCTGTGCTGCCATCACCTCGCTCTAGTGCTAGAACATTCCACTGCCCCAAAGGAGACCCCGTGCCTTTAACAGCCATCCCCTGCCTTTTTCCCCCACCCCTGGCGGTCACGCCTCTGCTTCTCCACGGGCCAACACAAGCCCCTAAGCAGAGAGGCGCTGGGGAGGGAGGCTAAGGAAGGGAGACTCGCTCCCCGCTGCTGTCCCCTGCTCCGCTCAATGGCTGAGCCGCACCTGAGCAGGTTAGGGGCAAACACTGAGGAGCCGTGGTCGGTCCAGCCCTACAGGGACCCGGGCCAGCACCTCAGGACACAGCCCTGCTTCGAGGCTTCATCCAGCTCAGACTTGCGGGCGGTCCCCCAGCAAGCGCCCCTCTCCCGACACGTGCTCGCGGTGCCAGAGGTCAGAGGGCGCAGGGCGGGATTCACACCACTCGCCAGCTCGCGCTGCTACGTCGACGCAGGTTGAAAGGCCAGCAAGGGCAGGGCCAGTCACACGGCGTTCTTCCGCCGAGGTGTCATTTTTCAGAGATGCACAAACACACCCCACGCAGAGCGTGGCCGTGGAGAAACTCCTGCGGCTTGGCCCGGTGCTGCGGCTGCAGCAGGAACAGCGTCCGCGGGCGGCGGCGCGCCTGGTGATTGAAAGTCAACAGAGAGAAAGACAGTAGGGGGTTTACACAGAAACCCCAAATTCTGTCCCCGGAAGTCAGTGACCCCTGGGGCGGCAGCTGGAACACGGGGTCACTCCAAGCGGGAAAATGAGCGGACGTCTCCGTTACAAAGCAGCGGCGGGTGAGGGAAGCCAATTGGTAACAATTAGAGCCGGATCAGCCGGGGGGACGTTCAGCTCCGCGGGTGTCTTCGCAGCTCCATGCGCGCTGGGCGGTTCCCTGGGGCTGGCTCTCGGCTTCCCGCCAGTGACCCGATCCGGCCCCTCCGCGAGGAACGTCACCTGTGGATGACTTTCTCGGGTTCCTGGCCAGCGCGTCCCACTGGACACGCGGCCCAGGGTCTGGCGCACAGCGCAGAGGGGTGGGCGTCAGTGCTGGGCAAACCCGAGGCTGCCGGCACCCGCCGCCCTCCCGGCCCGGGGACACCCTTCACGCGCGCGAGGCTGTGCTTGGGACGTGCGGCGGTGCGTCCGCGGCTCCGGCTCCGCCCTGCCCCCCTGTGCGCCGGGGGCCCGCGCCGGCTCCTGTCCCCGGCTCGCTCTGCCTGCGGCTCCAAGTGTTCCTGGCGCTGCCCACCCAGGCTGGGGCCCGTGCGGCCTTCCGAGCCTGGCGTGGCCTCTGCCGGCCACCTTGATGGCGCCACGGGGAGGTGCCCGCACGTCCAGGGGTGGCCGGCGGCTGCTGGGTGGGGCCCACATGAAGCGAGCGCCCTGGGCGGGGAGGCAGCGCTCAGCAGAGCGCCCCTTGCCCCGGGCTGGGGGCCTCAGCACTCCGGGGCAGGCAGAAGCCCGGGGCCCCGGCCGGTAGGCGCGCGGAGCCAGCACCGGGGTCCCTCGTGTGGCCACACCCGCCCACCCCTGCAGGCCCGAGCCTGGCTCTGTTCAGGGTTGTCCTCCCCCCACCCACCCCCCCGCGTGCCCCCGGAGGGCCTTGCAGAGGAGTCGCTGCGGGGTCCGCTCCTCCCCCGGCAGAGCCCGACGCCCCGGAGCGCCAAGACGGCCGTGGGTCCGGGGCAGATGCAGTCGTGGCGTCCTCGGCGCTTAGCCACGCGGGGTGCGGTCGGTCACAGGCTGCGCTGGGCTGGGTTCTGGGGAGCCCCCACCCCCCGGCCACGGAGCACAGCTGCGGAGGGTGGGGAGGGGGCGGAGGGCTGCGGCAGGGCCTCAGCTGAGCAGAGGGATGTGGGGGTCAGCGCGGCGCCCGCACAGGGTAAGTGTTGGGGAGTCAGTGACGGTGCTGGTGGTGGTGGCAACGCAGCGTCCGTGGCGATGGTGCAGAGCCTGGCATCTCGCCCACTCCCCTCCGCCCCGGGAGGCCGCCGAGACCACGACGGGTGCAGGGACCCCGGGCCACGCCCGCTCTGCTCGCCCGCGGCGCTTTGCCTTCGATTGGGCCAGAGATTCCAGGCGCGTTGGACCCGCCCGCGCCGAGAAGCCACGCGCACGCGGCCCAGGAGGGCGACCGGGAGAGAAGGCCCCGGTCTCGCAGGCACACGTGCCTCCTCCTGCAGCCCACGAGGGGACAGCGGTCACTTTGGGGCTCAGCTGGGACCCGCACGCGCTCAGCCCCTTGGGGCCGTCCGTCTCCAGCCACCGCGAAGCCGGCGACGCCCGCTCCCAACCCCAGCGAGGGCGGGCTGGTGGGCGGGCTCTGTGCGGGTTAGCAACATGCTGCTCGCTGGCGGGGGGCCGGGCTAGACTGGGGGGGCTGCCGTACAAGCGTCACCGAACTCAAAGTCAGGGTTCCCTGCGGGGCCTGGGCGTCCCGCCGGGCGTCTCTGGTCTGGGTGCGGCGGGGAGGCTGCTCCAGGGCCGCCATCTCGCTGGCCTGCTTGGCTCCCTTGGTGGGGGGCCCATGGAGCTCTCTCCCCTTCCTCTGAGGGACCCCCTGTTCCAGGACGCCCACCGTAGCGCCCACTTCACCGTAGAACCCCAGCCAGAAGCACAGTCACGTGGGGCGGCGGCACGCTGGCGGCTGAGTCGGCTAAAGGTGGAGGGCGGGCCTGGCACCAGGCGAGGGGTGTCTGGGGTCAGCTCTGCCCTGGGGGCCGGTGTCCGCCCGACCCCGGTAGGCACACGAGGCCACGCTCTGCGCAGGCCCCGGGCGGCCACAGTGGGCGCGGCGGCGGCCCCGGGGAGCCGAGGGGGCCGCCAGCGGCTGGGGCTGGGGGAGCAGGAGCGAGGGGCGGCAGGCGCCCGGCCTTGACGGAGCCGCCGGGCAGTGAGCAGGGAGGGCAGGCGTGGGCGGGGTCGAGAGTTCAGGGCTGAGATGAGAAATTTCCCGACCTGGAATCCGAAGGAGGGGCTCGCGGCACAGACAGGGCCCGGCGCCTGCCCCCGCGGGCCGAGTGTGGCGCAGCCCCGCGGCCATCCCGAAGCCTCCCGGCAGGCCGCGGCCAGGACAGCCAGCGCCACATCCATCTCCCGGTGACGGCCCAGCAGATAGGGGCTGCGAGGGCCGCGCCGGCCCGGGCGGACAGACCCTGCCAGGCTGCCCACGCCCCGGCGCCTGACCGTGTCCTCTGGGGACGGGCTACCTGGCAAGTGATTGTTTTTGCCGCGGGCTTCAAAGGTGCTGCGGCGGCTGCTGACAGGTTCAGGGGCCTGCTCGCTCCGGGGGCCTGGGCATGCCCAGCCCCACGCTCCCTGGCCCCAGAGCCTGGAGCAGGGGCATCTGTGGGCACCCCAGTGTGTCTGCAAGGACCCCAGGCCACAGCCGTGGGCCTGGTGAGCGCCTGGTGACTGCTGAGGCCTCAGCCACCGTGTCGCCTCCTCCAGGAGGGGTCTGCTGCGCCCTGCGGGCTGCTCCCTGCCCGGGGGTCGAACTCGTGCTGCAGAGGCTGCGGGCAGCTACACCCTCTTCCCCGGGTGTGCCGTCGGCAAAGCACAGCGGCTGTCCCGGGTCGGGTGGACCCTGACCCGCCTGCACGACCGGACCCCCGGGCAGGGGCTCTCCTCCGTGCCAGCGCCCTCCCTGCAGAGCTGCGGGACAGGAGCGGGCAGCAGGTCGGGCGTCAGCTCCTGCATCATCTACATGGAGCGTTTGCTCGTCCCGCGGGTGACAGAGGCCTCGGCTCCCCTCCGAGCCGCGAGGGCGGGCGTTGCCGGAGTCGCTGAGCCCCCACCTGTCGTTGGCAAGACCAGGGAAAGACCCGAGCCCTGCCCCCTCCTTGGGGCGCAAGCGATCCCCGGACGTACTTGGAAGCCCCAACCTGTCCTGCCCCACCCCCTCTGTGCCCCACCCCACTCTGCCCCCCACCTCCCTCTTCTCCCCCAGCCCCTCTCTGCCTCGCCCGCCCCCGCTGCCCCCACCCCCTGCCCTGCTTTGGGGCCGGCCGCTCCTGGGGCGCTGCCCCCCGCCGGCCGGAGCATCTGGACTGGGGCTAAGCGCCCATCAATCAGGGCCGCTGCCTGGACGAGCCGGACAACTGCGCGGGGCCTCTCCTCACCCGAGAGCCAAATGGCCAGGACGGTCGGGAGCCTGGGCTCACACCTGCCCTCGCTCCCCGGCTCCTGGCAGGGGTGCAGCCTCAGGCGGCCCCGCTCCGGAGCCATCTGGGCGGGCTGAGCAGACCCCATCCCAGCAACACGGGGCCCTGGGGTGGGGCGGCCGAGACAGAAAGAGGCGACGGCCCCTCGCGGGCAGGCCCCGGCCCCCCGAAGGCCCAGCCGTGCTGCCTGGTGACCTGGGAGCGGGTGCTGTGTGTCCCCCGCCCGTGGCCGGCCACAAAGGCCCTTCGTGCTGCTCTGCTTTGGGGTTTGGGGTTGGCAGTCGCTGTGTGCCTTGGCCGGGCCACGTGTAACAGGGGGGCGGGCCCCCCGCTTGGAGAGTATGAGAGGCAGCGAGCTCGCCCGCAGGCTGGGCGCTGGGCAGGGCGGGGCAGGGGCCTCGACAGGTGGACACAGCAGGCTGCTGAGCGGTCGGCTCTGGGTGTCCAAGACGGAGACTCCAGCAGGCCAGGGAGGGGCCGTCTGCCCTTTGGGGTGGCGCCGGTCAGTGTCTGGGCAGCTCCCTAAACTCACACGCACACCTGCTCACTCGGGATCTGGCTACACGCAGGCTCTGCCTCAGAGCTGGGGGGCCGGGTCTGCCTTGCTGACGCCCCCCAGGGAGGCCGAGGCTGCTGTGCCGGCCTCTAGTGGCCCCGCTCTGAGAGGCTGTCTGGCATGGGGCGCGGCCTGGCGGGGAGACTGAGCACCCCTGGGAGCCAGGGCACCACCCTGCCCCCAGCCTGGGCTGTGGGTGGGTGCCCGTGGGGAGCGGACAATGCACTCTCTGGTGAGACTCTTCCAGAAACACTGTCGTCGAGAGGTAGTAGGTAGTCCCCGCCGCCCCGCCCTGCAGGCCTCAGTGGGTCCAGCACACCCAGGCCGTGTGGCCACCCCCCGTGCCCCCGCCCCGCGTGTCACCCAAGGCGAGCGCCACCTGCAGGAAATCAGGGTGGGGACAGCCCTTGGGGCCCGTCCCTGCTCTCGTGAGTCCCCCCAGCCTTGGCTTGTCCAGGCTTTGTTTCTCAAGGAGGGGGCGCTGGGGGAGACTGGCCACACGCATCAGCTGTCGGGTTCGGCCGCCAGCCCGTTTGGTGCTTTTTCCTCTAAGGAGAGCCCAGCCCAGGGCCCTCGGCCGTCCGCACCCTTCCCCAGCCCCTGGCCCCGGCGGGCCTTTCTCCTGAAAGTGAAAATCCTTTTTTTTTTTTTTTTTTTTTTTTAAGATTTATTTATGCACAAAAGAGCTGGGGTACAGGCCAGAGGTGCGGGGGGTGAGAGAACCCGCCGGAGCCAGAGCGGGGAGCAGAACAGGCAGACGGACTGAAACCCACTGCTGAGGGGAGCAGCGGGGAGACAGGAGGGGTCTGCCGCGCCCTGTGGGCAGCTCCCTGCCCTGCCGGGGACGGAACTCGTGCTGCAGGGGCTGTGGAGCTTCACAGCGCTGAGACTAACCCTTTGCGCCACCAGGGAGGCTCAAAAATCCCTTTTGTCTGTGGGAAAAAACTCATAAAAAAAAAACCAGAGCCGGAGAGCATGGGGGGGCCGGGGGGGGGCTCCGAGTCCACACAGGACAAGAGCCGCTTCCGGTCCTGTCAGCGCCGCCTTATTTCGGTCACCACTTAGCAGTGTGGAGATTGCTTCACTGAAAGGCTCATTTATCAGGGGGGCAGGGGCAGCAGGCCCTCGGCCCAGCCCCTCCTCACCAGGGGCCCGGGAGGCCGTGTCGGGCCGGGCACAGCCAGGTCTGGCCCGCGAGCAGGGACGGGGAGCCGGCTCCAGGCTGGGCACTGGGATGGGCTGCGCGCCCCGGCTCCTGGCAGGTTCTATGGAAAATGGAGCTGCCTTCGAGTGCATTGTGTTTTGTGGTAAAACCCGATCTCACGGCTGGAGGAATGTGGGGGGATTTGAAACTTCTGACCCTTGGCTGGATTGTTTGTCCGTCCAACGTGTGCTGGTGGGGGGGCAGCTCTCCCCACCAGCCGAGTCAGGTCCTCGGTGGCTTCCCCGGGCGCCCAGGACACCCCAGGGCTGAGCGGGGGGCAGCTCCGGGCTGCTCACAGGCCTCCCAGAGACAGGCTCCTGCTCGAGCTGCCGCATGGCGGTCTGGGGGCCGCAGCAGGGGCACAGCGAATGCGGGGCGGGGGGAGGGGGAGGACCACCCCGCTCTGACTCCCCCGCCCCCACTGTGCAGCCCGAGACGTGGCAAGCCTGTGAGGCCAGGCTGACCCTGGCATCCCAGGCCGGCCCAGCGCTGCTGCCCCGGCACCTCCTCCTGCCGCGGCTCACCTGCCGCCGCCCAGCTCTGCCGCGAGCTGGGACGCTTCCCCGGGCGAGAGAAGGAGGCGTCAGGCTGAGACGAGAACGCCGGCGCTGGGCTCGGGTAGGGCGGCGTCCCGGCGCTCAGGCACAGTCAGGGGGTCCTGCGGACTCACCCTCCGCGCTCGGCTTCCCTGCCGGGCTCGTCCGCTGTCGGGTGGGGGAGCGCCGCTCCCGGCTGCTCTGCCCCGCCACCCCCTGCCCCCCGTGGGCCCCGCATGCGGTCTGCAGACAGGGAAGGACAGGCGGGAGATGAAGCCCCAGAACCTTCTTTCCAGAGGCAGGACGCGCCAGGACCCAAGACTGGGCCCGCCGGCTCCCCTGTCCAGACCACTGGCCTCTGGCGCCTCCTGCCCGGAGAGCTGCCCGGCTCCCCACCCCAGCACCCCGCTGGCATTTAGGGGCCCGGGAGTGGGGACCCCGCCAGGCTGGCCTGGCTGCCCTTGCGCCTCGGCCCCGAGAGCCCCACGGGACGCGCGGCTGTCTGGCCAGACCTCTGCCTCGGGCTGCCGCGCGCCGCCGGCCCCGCTCGGGTCTCTGAGGCGCGGCTGAAGCTGGTTCTCCCGGGAGAGGCGACGCACCTCGGCTGGGCGGGGGCGGGGGTGTGTGTGCAGGGCCTGGCACAGGCTGAGCCTCTGCCCGCGCCGCCGCAGCAGCAGAGAGGTGGGCGTGGTGGGGGCAGCGGCGGAGAGGGCGACCCGGGGGGCCGGGCGGGCGGGGACCGCGGGCTGCCGGGACCGGGCGCGTCTGTCGTGTTCGCGGCGGGCCAGGGCCGGGCGCTCTGCTCAGCCCCACAGGCCGCTGAGGGCCGCGGAGGCCAGGTGGGCCTGGACGGGAGAGGCCCGGCCTGTCTCTACGACGTCTCTGGGGAGGCCCCTCCGGTCCCTCCCGGGTGCCCCGAGGCGAGGCGAAGGCCGGACAGGGAGGCTCGTGCCCGAGGGCGCCCAGGCCCGGGCAGCGCAGCCCCGATGCCCCCCGCATCTCACGGCCGCGCGGGGAGCGGCGTCTGCCGGGCGGGTGCCCGGGTGTTCCCCGCGGCCCGCATCCCACGGCCCGGGCAGAGGAAGAGGCAGGACGGACTAAAAATAGGCCCGGCCCCGGGTCACGGCTTTCCAGGGGCCTCGGCGCTCGGAGACGGGAAGGGGGCGGTGAGCGCGGACGTTCCGTTTCTAGACGGCAGAGCCCGGCTTCCTTGCTCAGGGAAAAGGTGTTTAAAGCAGATAAATCACAGGAGAAAGGCAAGTTGTTGAATTGGCGCTGTCACGGGGACAAGCAGGCGGCGGGGCTTTGATGTGGGCATTTCTCTGTGCTCTGGGGGGCACCGCCCCGGCTCCCCCTCCCCCCAGCACGTCCTCACCCGCAGCAGCGCCCCCGGCTCCGCCACCATCGCTCCCCCAGCAGCCCCCCACCGTTGCAACAAGCCGCAGAGTCAGCGGTGACGGGGCTGCCAGCGGGTCAGGCGGCGCAGGCCCCGAGCCCCTCCCTCTGCTGCTGGCCGCACAGCCGCAGGCGCCCAGGGCCGGCATTTTACGCACCCGCTGCCGCGTCACCTCTGTCCCGGGCCCCGCAGAGCCCGACCTTGCAAGTCAGTTCCAGCTGCTTCCCGGCGCGCCCGGCCCCAGCCCAGCCTCCACTTCCCGGCTGGTTCCGACGGGGTCAGCCCGACGCGGGGCTGCGGGGCGCCCTTCTAGCAGGGTGGGAAATGCAGCTTCTTCGCGAGAGCGCGCCACTCGGCCGGGCCGCTGGGCCATGTTGCCAGGAGAGGGGCTGTGGAGTGCGCCGGCGGGGGGCGCAGGTGCCAGCCGGGGTGCGGGCCAGCCAGGGCCTGGGGGCGCCCTCTCGACATGCGGGCGCGTCCTGCCGCCGCCGGGGTCTGCAGCGCCGCCCGGCCAGCAGCGACTGCCGCGGAGCACAAGCAACACTGGCAGTTTTCGGGAAGACGGCAGCGTGCGGGCACCCTGGGCCACCCCGAGCTGTGCCCCTCGGGGCCCACGTCAGAAGGCAGCGACACACTGACACGTGGTCTCGGGTCACCCGCCTGGCCGCGCCCCGCCGTCGAGCGCCCACTTTCACCGTCTGTCAGATGCGCGCTGTGCCGACCGCCGGCGCCGGGGACGGTGATGGTGACTGTGGTGATGGCCGTGAGGGCGATGGCCAGGGCCGTAGAGATGGCGGTGGGGCGGCCAGCGCCCGGGGTCAGGCCAGCGCCCAGCCCATCGGGCACCCCGGGGACGGCGGGTCTGCAAGCCCAGAGCAGGAGAGCGGACGCATCCCACTGCCTCCTGCTCTGCCCCACCCGCTGCTGCCCCTCCCCGCCGCCCTCCCCCACCTGGGGACAGACAGACAGACAGGCAGGCAGGCAGGCAGACAGGCAGACAGACAGGCAGGCAGACAGAGAGACAGGAGGCAGACAGGCACGCAGGCAGGGAAATGGATAGGCAGGCAGACAGAGACAGGCAGGCAGACAGACAGACGGATAGGCAGGCAGGCAGACAGGCAGGCAGACAGATGGATAGGCAGGCAGGCAGACAGGCAGGCAGGCGGACAGATGGATAGGCAGACAGACAGGCAGACAGACAGACAGACACGCTGAGCCTGTGGCTCCCGGCTGACTAGGTCAGAGCTGAGCAGCTGACTGGACTGAGGCTCAGCGCCCTTGGCACTGCCCTTCTGCCCAGCGGCCTGAGGCCCAGCAAGGAGGGACCCCCCGTGCGCCTGCCCCGCCAACCGCCCCCCACGCACCCACCCTGCCAGCCATCCCCCCCCCACGCACCTGCACCCGCCCGCACCGTGGCTCGCATTCCCTAGACGCGTCCGATTTATTTCCCGTCCTGGGAAGGGACATTTCTGAATCCTTCCGGGGTTTCCCATTAAGCTCCTGACAAACGAGACGGCGGAGGGCCCGCAGCCCCCGCCCGCCCAGGGTGGGATACAAACGTGCCCTCCGCCTCCCGGCCGGGTGAGCCGCAGGTACCCAGGCCCCGGCCCCCCACGGCAGCGGCCAGCCGGGCCACACGGCGCCCTGAAGCCCAAGACACCGCCACGCCCCCCGGCACGCGACCGGGCCTCTCTGAGGGGCCGAAGTCTCCCGGCCGCCGGACTGGCAGGGCCTGGGATGCGGGGCCGCGCCGCTGGGCCTGCCCCGGGCTCAGCCCCCACAGGTGACCGGGTGGCCGTGGGGCGTCCTGCAGGCTTTCTCGTCAGCAGCGCTGGCTCCTCCCGGCACACACAGGGCCCTGTCCCGGCCCCGGGATGCCCTCGAGCTAGGCGAGAAGCCGTGGGGCGGGTCTGGCGTCGGGCGAAGATGGCCCTGGCGAGGCCGAGGGAGTGGGAGGCCGGCTCCCCTTGCAGCGGTCGCTGCGCCTCGCTCAGCGCGGCCCATGGCAGGGAGGGCCAGGGGCTCCCCCATGCTGCCCCACTGCTCTGGGGGCGAGGGTCAGGGCGCCCCAGAGCGCTGTCTCAGGCTTGCGGCCCTGAGGGGACCCTCATCCCCTGATGATTCCACAGAGCAGGGGGCCAGGGCCGAGAGGAGTCTGGAGCCCCGTGCGCAGCCCGCACTGCCCCCCGGAGGCCCCGCCAGGCCTGCAGCCCCCCTCAGCACAGGAGACCTGGCTGGGCCCCATTTCTGCAGGGCCGCTCGCAGCTCCCCCAGGTTCCCGCCCAGGCCGCCCCGCTTGGCTGAGGAGCCCCCAGCAGCCAGGGCAGGTCTGAGGCTCCTCCTCTGCGGGCGTGGGGAGCAGGAGCCCCACCACTGCCCCCGCATGCGAGTGGCTCCCAAAGGGCCTGCCCTGCCTCCCAGGCCCGCCCCTGCTTCCAGAGCCACTGTGGGCCACGGGAGGTAGCACCCCACCCCACGCAGCCCCCCACACCTCCCCCCGGCTTCAGGGAGCAGAGGTCGCGATCCTCCCCGAGAGTTGAGGGCCGGTGAGCCCACACTCCTGTCCGGGGAGGACCTGGTGCCCCATTCGCCTCTTCTCCAGCCCAAGCAAACCAGGGACCCCGCCCTGCCGAGGGCGCTGTGCCCTGCGTGCACCCCGCTCTTGCCAAGGGTCTCTGGCTCTGCCCCCAGTGTGGCTGGGTCGTGTGCCCTGCTGGCGCCCCAAGACCAGCGTCTTCTGTGCTTGTTGGCCGCAAAGCCACAGGCACTGGGTCCCCCAGTGAGTGCGGGTGGGGGTGTGGAGGGGCTGCAGGCCAGAAGGCAGTGGCAGGCGGGCAGTGGCCAAGGGGCGGCCTCCTTTTGGGGTGATGGAGTGTTCTGGAAGTGGACAGAGGTGAGGGCTGCCAGGCTGCTGAGCGCCGAGGGCCCACACGGGCTGCCAGAGGCTAGAGCGGCCGTGCGCCGTGGGGCTGCGAGGCTCCCGGGTGCCCTTAGGCCCCCCAAGGCGCTGCGCTTCTGGCTGGACCTGCCCCAAGGCTTTCAGGGGTCTTCCTCAGGCGCCCGCTGTCTCCTTGCACCCCCGCGAGTGGGGTGCTGCCGGTGGCCTCACCAATCCAGAACCCGGGCAGCCGGGCGGTGCCCCTAGGTCACCCCCAAACACAGCCGCCCCGATGACCTGCACGGCTCCCGTGGAAGCTGGAGCCGGGAACGGTGTCAGTGGGCGGCCATGCGGGCACCTGGCTCGGACACCCTGCGCTGCGCTGCAGGCGATTCCATGGGCAAACGCCGTTCCCAGCCTCCCCGGATTCCCCGCTCGCTCGTCTGCTGGGCCCATGTCGGCCTCACGCATCTGCACGTAAAACTGAACTGTCCTGAGGGCTGGGAGGCCGGTCCCGCCCCGATGGGGACAGGCAGCCCGACAGATGGCCGGGCCTGCACGGCCGGGGTGGGGGGACCCCGCGTGGACGAGGCTGCAGAGCCGCACGCGGTGACTCTGGTGCTAGAAGCAACACCCCGGTCGTGAAGGCCCAGCTCCTCCTGCCCGGCCGCTCCTCCATCCCGTCATCCCGCCTGGCCGCAGCGCTGATGCGACACTAAATACACTGGGCGGCTGGGGCAGCGCCCCATTTCCCCGTCTGCCCCTGGCACCACTTGTGGGGAGCAGCACCCCAGGGGCAGCCTCCAGACAGCAGGGCTTGGGGGAGGGGATGACCACGCTTGTCGCCCAAAAGGGGAACAGTGTTATCTTAAGACCCAGGAAGAGGAGCAGGTTTTGTTTTATTATTTACTTATGTACACAAGAGCTGGGGTGCAGGCCAGAGGTGGGGGGGGGCTGAGAGGACTCCCCAGAGACAGAGCGGGGAGCAGAACAGGCAGATCTACTGGAACCCACTGCTGAGGGAGCGGCGGGGAGACAGGAGGGGTCTGCTGCGCCCTGTGGGTCGCTCCCTGGCCGGGGATCGCGCTCGGGCTGCAGTGGCTGCCGCCAGCCTCACAGTGCTGAGACGTGACCCCTGCGCCGCCAGGGAGGCGTGGACACAGGTTTTGATTCCCTGTTCCTAGTACCCAACTGGTAAAATTTTCTGGGAGCAAAATTTAGATGTTCTCTAGCCGTATTCAGGGCTGCTTACCTGACCCTCCCGTCCTACCACAGCGCAGGTCGAGTCTTCATTTCCTGCACGTCTCTGAGCCTCCCAAGAGAAGAGGGGACAGCAGAGGGGACAGCAACGCTTTCTGGACCATGAGCCAGGTCTGCCCGCACCCCACCTCGCGACAGCTGCTGTAACCAGCGCCCAGGGAGGCCCCTGACAGGAAGCACCGAGACCAGCGTCGCCACCACAGCCCACGCCCTCCCCGACGTCCATCATCACTGTCCTCGCGGCGCCGCCCTGACCCACATCCCTCTCCACCCATCCCCGTCGCTCCGCTGCGGCCCCTTCCACGGCCGGCGCCTTCTCCGGCATGGCGGCTCCCCTGCCCGCGCCTCCGGGACCGTCGCGGTCACGACGCCTCCACCCCGTCAGGTCACGCTGGCACCGCCCTCCTCGCCAGCCTGCTGCCACCGCAACGCCATCACCACCTTCCCTGCGCCGCAGTCACCGTCACCGCCTCCGGCCCCAGCGTCACGCCCTCATCTCCGTGCCGGCGGGAAGGGCAGGTGTCGGCCACGAGAACGTCCCTCACGGGAAGGTCATGCCTGGGCCTCCGTGGCTCCTGGGGCTGGGGCGGGCACCCACGGAGCCGCCTTCTGATACGGACAATTCCCACGCGCCGCCCCCTGCGCAGACGTGCCCCATGGCTGGCCGCACGCAAGGGAACTGCCCTGCGCCTCTGCGCTCAGGCTCGCTCTCCGACAAGAGCCCCCGGCCCTCGGAAGCAGGCGCCCCCGACAGCGCCCGGCGACAGACGGCCCGGCTCCGAGGTGATGCCCACACACGCCGCGCAGCGCGGGGGAGGTGAGGCTGCCTCGTGACCACGGCGCCCAGCCCAGCCCGCGTCCCCGCGCCCGCCGGCCCTCCACGGCGGCCACACGGTCCCTGTCACCACCCGCCGCGCCGGCACCCTCCCCACCCACGGGAAACCTCCATCGTCACCTTCGGCCCCAGCGTCGTCATCTCACGGCTTCCGTCCCGCCCCAGCCCAAGACCGCGCCTTCCTCCCCTCCGATGCATCACGTCACACGACACCACCTTGGCTCATCCCCGCCGCCGCCGCTCATCACTGCCCGTCACGGTCGCCTCCATGTTCCTACGCAGCCGCACCCCGTCTCCGTGCATCCCCCGCCTCGTCACCATCACGTCCCGCCACGACACTCCGCCGCTGTCGTCGGGTCACCACGCCACGACCTCCATCGGCGCTGATGCTGTCAGCCCTGCTCTCCCCACCTCCATCGCGGTCACTGCTCCCGTCGCCACTGCATCACCTTTAAATCTCCAGCCTCGTCACCCCGCTCCGTTCACATCAGCACGCGCAGATCCCACCTCGCCGCCCGTCGGAGTCACCACTCACGTCCCCGCCACAGACCCTCCCGCCCCCTCGCGACACGTCACCACGAAACTTCTTCCCACGACTGTCTTACATCAGCTCTGCCAGCGCCCTCAAAGCCACCCCATCACTGTGTCAACACCAACACCGCGTCCGCCGGCGCCGGTATCACCGCCCTCCACCCTCACGCCAGCACGCGCTCACCTCGGCGCCTCAGCCTTCGTCACCACCACCTCATCACCACCATCACGAGCACCGCGCGCTTCCTGTCACACTGCCGCAACGTCATCCCCGCACGGCGTCATCCTGCCTGACCGCCACGGCATTCAAACCCCCACGTCCCCACCTCCTTGGTCGCCTTCAATATCACCAACTTCACGGCCATCGCTATCCCCGTCCAACGCCGCTACCAAGATTAATATCAACACCTCCCTCGCCGTCACTGTCCCGTCATCTTCAAAACCTTCGATCTCTCCAGCCTCATCACTCGCCTGGAACCACACTGCACTGTCGCCACCTGCGTCACTTCAACGTCAACACCGTCCTCCTCCCGTCTCTCCTCACGCACTCACCACCTCGTCGCCTGCAATGTTCACACCACTGCACCCCTCGCTCGCAGGAAGATCCTCTCCTGCCGTACACGGCTCTATTCGCAGCACCGCGACAAACCCTTCACCACCACTGTGTCCCGCCGCATCGCCACCTGCATCCACATCGCTGTCGGCATCAGACCAGCATCAGCCGCCTTCAGGGGCACCGCCTCACAGTGTCTCCCTCCTCACCGGCCGCTGTCCTCCCTGGACACACACAAACCGCCACGACAGCGCCTTCACCAACACTCGCCTCTCCAGCCTCACCACCGTCGCCGCAGTCCCCTCCCACTGTCCCCCACTCACACGTGTTCAAACTGCGCTCAGAACCCTGACGTCCCCTAGCAGCGCCCACGGCCTCAACTCTAGTGTCCCCGCCCTCGTCACACGCGCTCTCTTCGTGTCACCATCGCCACCTCTGTTGCCGTGACACCTCCACCCTCAGCACCGTCAGGAACGTCACGGCCGGCGTCTCCCGCCCTTCATCACCGTCACTATCGTCACATCGCCGCGGCTTCTCCCTCATCACCGTCTCGTCACCACCTTCCCGACAGATCTCAGCATCACAGCTACTCCTGCGGCGGTGAGGGTGGGGACACGGCCACGTGGAGACCGTGACGGTGGCGATGATGGTGACGTGGAGTTCCGGGATACAGGTGGGCATCCTGGCGGTGGAGAGGGTGACAGTGGGACACGACTGTGGCGGCGCTGATTGATCGGGGGACATTGATGGTGAGGGAGGTGAAAATACAACATGGATGACGGAGGTGAGGCGCTGGTCGTGCTGACGTGCAGACGGCCGGGGTGATGAAGGTGCAGATACTAATGGTCAAGACCGTGGTCACGCTGAGGCGAGTGACAGCTGAGTCACGACTCTCACTCTATTCCTACCAGCGCATTCTTCATCCAGCCACCGGCACCACCTGCATTACCACCACCGTGGTCCCGTCACCGCTACCCGCGCCCTCGTCCTCACACCGCCGCCTGCGTCACCTCCTCGCGTCCCGTCAGCGCGCTCGCCCCTCACCGCCGTGCCCGCCTTCACCCAGACACGGCTACCTCCGTGATCGTCGTCCTCTTCACGTCACTGTCACCCATTTCCCCATCACCGCTGCCTCGTTACTCCCGGCCCGCCTCCCCATCACCGTCTCCACGCCGCTAACATCCTCAGCCCCTCGGCCTCGCTGCAGTCACGTCAGTGCCCACCGACTTCGTGGGCATCACAGCGCCCTCTGCCCCATCCAAGTCTGCACCGTCCTGGCTGTCCTCGTGACGTGACCACCGACCTCCTCACCGTCACGTCTTCGTCCTCGGCAGCATCACTCCGGCCGCAGCAACACCAGCGCGCCTTCTCCGTCGGATTCGCAGCTCCACACCCACGACGCCCTCGTGTCGACATCGTCCCCGCGCAGCGCCGCTCAAGCTCCGGCTCATCGGCGTCACGACATGCGCAGCTCCGCCTTCCGCAGCAGGTCCCCCCCCATCTGCACATCACCCTTTCACCACCCTCGTCACCCCCTTTCCCCTCCTCCCCGCAACTACATCCGGGCCAACCTGAACCCACGTCCACCGTCACGCCGCCGTCCACCACGCGCATGCCCGCCCCGGCGTCACTGCAGCCGAACACGGGAGCACCACAGCCATCAGGGCTAACAGCCCGCTTCCGTCACACAGACCCCCCCGCCACCGCCAGCCGGCACAGCCGCCCAGCCACCGCACCCCCTGCACCGTCAGACCCCCTTACTCGCCGTCCCTCTCCATTGCGCATGTCGCCAATTCAGCAACGCCGTCTCCCTGGCCACAGCACGCGTACCATTCCCCGCCGTGGTCACCAGCGCTCCTCACGGTAACGGGGAGAGGAAGGTGGCCACGGACACCACCTCCTCCACGATCACACTCCACCAGCTCCACACGCACACCACCGCGCCACAGCCTGGGTCACCAGGAGCATCTCCAACGTGTGACACGCCCACCCCACGCCACCGTCGCCACCGTCGCCACCTGGAAAGACACACAGTCGCGGTGATTCAGGGGCGCATGCGGCGGTGATGCACAAGTAGGTATGTTGGTGAGGACAGTGTAGGTGAAGCGCTGCTGTGAAGACAGCGAGCATGACAAGGGAGGTGATGTGCGGCTAGTGAGGCGGGAGGAGGGCGTGGTGGCGAGGCAGCTGATGCCGTGACAGGACTCTAGTGAATGTGGGGGAGGTGAGCTACTGGCAGCTCTGCAGGCAGCGTCCCGCGACCCATGACGGGACGGCGCTGTGAGCCCGGGAGGTGAGTAGGACGGGGATGGACGTGGAGACATTGCTGGGGATGCAGGGGGCAGCTGTGACTTGACGGTGGAGAGCGTGGTCACTGGGGACAGGAGGACGAAGGAGCTGCTTCGGGGCCAGCATCTCTGATGGTGACCCTGGTGGGGGCGGAGGAGGTGCCTGTGCTCATGTGATGATGTTGAAGGTGACGATGAGCAGGTGGTGATAGTCATGAAAACCGTGTCGTGCGTGTGGCTTCCTGCCCGTGAAGGGGCACGACGCAGGCGCGCGGCAGGGGATGTCAAGGCTGTGGGGATGCAGCCGAGCGGTGCCTGCGGGGGGCGTGCCGATGTGGTCGTGGAGGTCGCGGTGTTGGTGCAGGCGGAGGTGGCCCAGTGATGTCCTGACGGTGGGGGCGGTGACGTGGGCAGAGCGGGGACAGGAACGCCGGGTGGCGATGAAGGCGGTGTGGTGGCGGGGCGAACCCGGTGACGGCGCATGGGGCGTGGGTAGCGACGCGGCGGGGGCGCCGATGGAGGGGAACGCGGCGTCGCGACGGGAGCCGGGGTGGGCGTGGAAGCCGCGGTCGCGCTGGTGAAGGGGGGGCCGGGGGTGGTGGTGAAGTCTGGCCTCTGAACGGAGACGGGCGCGGCGCGGGTGGCGCGGGTGGTGGTGCTGACGGCAGCGGCGCGGGCGCCTGCGGTGGCAGGAGCACGTGCCGGGCACGCCGTGGCCATGAGGGTGATGCGCCGGCGGCAGCCGTGCGGGCCCGGAGACCGTGCCGGGGACCCCGGGAGCCGTGAAGGGAGCGTGAGGGGCGAGACGGCAGGGGGGCGGGTGATGACGCAGACCCGGCGAGCTGTGAGGACAGCAGGGGGCGCCCGGGAGCGCCGCGGGGCGGGTGGCGAGTAACAGGGACGAGGGCAGCGCGCGGACGCTGGCGGCGGGTCAGGAGGGGCGGAGGGCGGCCTAGCAGATGCGGCGGCGAGAGGATTAAATGGAGGTGGAGATATTTTGGCGGTAAAGAGGGCGACACGCCGGCCCTGATGGTGACGGAGGTGATGAGGCGCGGCGGACGGCGCGGGCGGGGGAGCCCCGGGAGCGGACAGCCGGGGGTGCTGTCTGTGGCCAAGGCAGAGCCGGCGGCGGAGAACGAGGCGGAGAGACTGGCGGGGAGGCCGCGGGGCTGCGGCCGGGGCCTGGGGACGCGAAGGCCGGGCGGAGAGGAGCGGTGACGGCTGTGACGGTGCTGGGACCGTGTGGTCACGCGCGTGGCGAGGGAGCCGGCGCCGCCGGACAGGCGCGTGCAGGGACACGAGCGCCGCTGGGAGCGGGCGGCGGCCACGCGAGGGGGTCACTGTGCGCCGGAGACGGCGGTGCTGTGGCCGGGCGAGGGAGAACGTGGAGAAGGGGTGCCAGAGACGGTGGTGGCGATGAGGCGACACCCCCTCACCCCAGTTTGTGGTATTTACTTTCGGCAGCTCCAGCCGCCCCCGGTCACGGAGCGACGCGGGCCCCGCGGGGACCGGCCGCCACTTCCCGCCCGGAGCTCGTGGCTTCAGTGGCTTCCGAGCTGCGCTCTGGAAACAACCGCACCTGCGGCGTGCACCCTCGCCCCCCACGCGATGCCACCCCAAGAACGCCACGCGTGCTCCAGACGCGCCGCCCCACGGGAGGAGCACACGCAGCCTCCGTGCTCCCCTCAGGTAACATAAATAAATACGCCGGGCCTCGTGCCCGCCCCGGCAAAGGGACCCCTTTAGATGGACGCGCGGCGCCTGTCTCGGGCCCGCCTGATACCTGAACCCCCATGAAGGCCCGTGAGGGGCGGGGAACCGCCGGAAGGGTCGCCCCCTCCTACCGCACACACGGAGGGGAGACGGACCTTCTCTGGCGCTGCGCCCGGGAGCTGGGGCGCCCCCCCCCCGCCCTCTCCACCAACTCCCGAGGCTCACGCACACCCGCCTCCCTGAGAAACGGCCCGTCCCCCAGATCGCGAACCTTGCAAGTACTCACTTGGGGGTGCAGCAGCCCCTTTGATTTTCCTCCCGGGGCCCAGCGGCGGCACCAGGGCGCGCAGCCGGAGCGGCTGCTTTCTGTACAACGGTAGTGGCTGTTTAGAGACAGGCGCGGCAGTTACCTTTCAAGTCCCGGCCAGGAATCCCACGTAAACAAACTGTCCTGTGGACACAACGAGCCCCAGATGTGGCAGGTGGGGGTGCCGCCGGGCGGCGCGCAGCAGGCGCGCTGTAAGCACACACCTGGGCGGGAGCGGCCCTCTGTGCACGCAGACACGGCCGGGAGGGCCTGGGGCGGGGTGCACGGTGGAGGGGGACAGGGCCACCAGAGGCGACTGGATGCTCAGGGACTGGGTTCTGTGCCCTAAGGCGCCCAGCGGCTGCAGCGTGGGGAGCAGCAGGGCAATGCCACTCGCCCCTCTCAGCAGCTGAGCACGAGCCCCTCGGCCCCCGCCCCGCAACTGCAGCCTCTGGGGAGTGAGAGCCCCTGGTTATTTGCCCGTCCAGACTGGCCCCGGCCACAAGCCAGGCCTCTTGCCCTCCCAGGACAGCGTCCCCTCTGCACAGCTTGGCAGCCCAGATCCACGAGTGACCGCTTGCAAATGGCCAGCCGTGGAGCGCGGCCTCTACCCAGGCCCCGTGCGGCCAAGCAGGAGCTCGCCCCGGATGCTCGGTGGGGGTGGAAGAGCCTCCCGGAGCGCCCAGCGCTGAATCTGGGGGCCAGAGGTTTCCCTGGAGCCTTTCCAAACCTCACACGTTGGAGAAAGCGCAGCCAAGCCTGCCGCCCGCCCGCGGGACTCCTGGCAGCGCTGCCCGCCGCCCAGGCCAGTGCCACCGAGCCAGCGCCGTGCCGCCCCCCTTCCCCAGCCACACACAGCGCCCACCGCCTCCAAAGGGGAGCGAGCGGGCCAGAGCGAGCCCTCCTGCAGCCCCGACAGCAGGGCGGCCGAGGCAGGGAGGAGCACCCGGCCCGGCGCATGCAGGCCAGGGCGCAAAGGGCCTGGGAGCCCCGGCAGGCTCTCTAACACCGGGAACTGGCTCCAGAGGTGGGGCCCGAGGGTGGTGCGGCAGCCCCATAGCCGGGAGGTCTGCTCAGCGCCCGGACCACCCACGCCCAGAGGCGCCGCTGCAGGCAGAGCCAAAGGAAACCCAGGCGAGGACGCCAGCACTCTCTCCGCGGCGGCGCCGGGGCTGCTGGGGGCTGGGCTGCACGGCGCTGGCCTGCAGGACCAGGGCCCCGAGCCCGTCCCCAGACCGTGCCCACCACAAGTGGCGGGACGCTGGGGCCCAGAAGCTGCGTCCTTCCCTCTGCGACCCTTGCACGCGCTACCGCCAGGGTGAGAGCCCTCTGCGCGGGGACAGCCACCGTGCAAGTCCCCCTCAGGCGCCACGTTCAAGCAAAACATCTTTCTAAAGCTCTCCCCGGGCAGAGGGGGCGTCTCGCCCTGGACACAGTGGGCCAGGCGGGACTCTCAGCTGCAGGAGGGCCCGCAGCAACCTCCACGACGCGTGTCTCCACTCCCAGGGGTGCCCCAAGAGGGGCTCACAGCCGCACCACCACCCAAATGTCCGCCGTGGGCCATGGATGGGGCCGGCCAGGTGGGAATATTACTCAGCCGTGAAAAGGGGTGGCGTGCCGATGTGCGGGCCTCAGCGCACACTGCCAGGGCGAGGGCAGCCTCGCCTGGGCTGGCCTGGTGGTCGGGCTGTGTCAGCGCCGGGGTCAGTGTTGTTACCCCGCCTGGCAGGTAAGGAGACTGGAGACCACCAGGGAGGGGGAAAGGCCTGAGGTCCCAGCCAGGGGGAGGGGCTGGAGCTGAGGCCCGGCAGGACCATGCCAGCACCGGCGCCCATGTGCCAGGCCGTAGAACACAAGCCCACCCTGAGGTCCGGGCATCGCGCAGGTGTCTGCAGGACCCAGAGTCCCGCGGGTGTCAGGAAGGTGAGGCCCCCCTGTGCTGTACCAGCCCAAGTGCCCAACACCCCCCACTCCAGGACCTCATGGCTCCCCACTGCTGTGGGGTCCCCCTCCCGGCCTCAGGGGCACCTGGACTGCTCCCACCACGTTCCACGGTCTGGAACCCCAGTAATCGGAAAAGTCCGAGCCACACAGCAGAGGAGGGTGGGTCTGGGCGTCTCCACCACCCCACCTCCTTACGCCAGCGGGAACCGGCCGTCTCTGGGGGAGCAGCCCCGGGCTCGACCCAGAACCTCTGGACAGCCCTGGACCGTCCTGGGCCCTTCTCTGTCTCTGCTCGCCCCTCAACCCCCACCTTTTGCTGGTGATTGCCTGTGGGGCCGGGTGATGAGCCTGGAAACATGGAGTCACCTTAGGCCCTTTCCTCCTCTCAAGGACGTGTTGGGGACTAGAACGAGAGGCTCACAGATTCAAAAGCCTCCGGCAGCCAGGCACGTGCAGGACAGCAGGGAGGGGTGTGGACTGGGGCACAGTGACCAGCCCAGTCTGGTTGGTCTGGGGGGGGCAGCAACCACCCACACGCGGCCTACTGGGTCCCATGGAGTGTCCAACTGTGGCTGGAAGTTCAGGTTGTGAAATAAAATTCCCCGTCTTGTCTGTGAAGCAGTTTTTTAGCCTTAAGCCCGGACTTGACTCCGCGCCCAAGCCGCACGTGCGCCCCCTGCTCCAGAGCGGCAAGAGCTGTCAGGTCGGGGCGTCCCTGTGCCCGGGCCGCCCATCCCACGAGGTGAGCCCTGCGCAGCCCAGAGGAGCAGGAGGCGCGGCCGCCGCCCGCCGCTTGGAAGCACGCGTGTCCGCACGGCAGCAGGGCCCCGAGCCCGCCGGGCTGCTCGGCCGCTGGCGTGGAGACGCGGGCACGCGGCAGCTTCGCGGTCAGCGGCGGGCAGTGCCGCCAGCACCTCGCCTCCCAAGCGGGCAGTGGAGTCGGCTCAGGGTCCTGCAGCCCAAGCAACGGGGCCCGTGTGCACTTCCGAGACAACCGTCCCTGGGGTGCAGGGGCTGGGCGCCCAGGGGCCTCCAAGTCAAGCGCCGTGGGGTCTGGGGCCGCCGAAATCCCCTCCGTGAGAGCAGCCTTGGAAGGGGCCCTTCGAAGCCCTCCAGGGACAGCCTTTCCTGCCCCGGCGCCCAAAGTCCCTCCAAACCAGTGGCCGGTCCCCCGAGTGCCCGCTCTGGACGCCGCGTGCTGCCAGTGACACCAGACCCGAGCCCGCGCCGTCAGAGCTCGCGGGGACACGGGGCGCAGGTGGGCAGTGGGGTGAGGCGGCGCCTGCTGTCCTCTCGCGGCCCAGCTCGCCCCCAGGCCCCCCCTACATCCCGCGAGGGTCCGGAGGACCCGGTGCCCCAGCCGCGTGCGAGGCGTCGCAGCCCGGTGAGGCTTATAGATGAGAGAACCGCAGCCGCCGAGCGTCGGGGGGAGGGGGGAGGGCTCCTCTGGCGGGTAACTTGGGGCGCAGGTACCAGACGGCGCTTCCTGCCTTTAAAAACCCTGTTTCTGCGCGGAAGCGGCAGGAAGAGGGCAGCGTCGCAGGAGCAGGGCTGGAGCGCAACGCGGCCTCTCCGGGCCAGCCGCGCCACAGCAGGGACCCGCAGGCGGCCGCCGTGGGGTCAGCGCGCCCTGGCGGCAGTCACGGGGTGGGGGGGGCTCTGAAGTCAGATTTCCGGGCTCAAACCTCAGCTCCACCCCCAGCTAGTCTACCCCCCTGCCCCCCCACCCCCGCTCTGGCCTGTGGTGCCTCCGTTTCCCCTCCTTGAAAAGCGACGTGTCCTGCCCCACCTCCCCGGGGCAGCGTGCAGGGTGGCACAGCAGGGCAGAGGTGACCCCAGGGCCCGCAGCAAGCGGGGGCAGACCTGGGGGGCTGGCCCCACACCAACCCCCTCCCCAGGCACAAGAGCGCACAGCCCCTTCCGCCCGCCCGGCCCTCACTCGAGGCCCCGCCTCTGTCCAAGGGGTGCTGTCCACCAGGCCCAGCAGCCCGGGGCGGGGGCCCAGCACTCTGCCCCCCAGGGCTCAGGCACGGCCCTACGCTTGCCGGGGATGGCCCGTGGGGTCCCGCCACCCCCACCCCAGACCTGACGTCCCTGACGCCCGCGGCCGCTCGGGCTGGGCCAGCCCTGCACACACACACACGGGGCTCGGGCTTCTGCGGGCAGCACCTGCTAACTGCCCTCTCCGTGTGCCCCGCGCACGCCACCGCCCCGCTCCTGCGCGCACTGCGGGGCACACCAAGCAGCAGCTGCGACGCCGCACGCTGTAACGGCCGCGCCGAGCCGTGGGGACTGTGAGGCCGAGCGGATGACCGGCGGGGGCTTCCCGGGGGCCCGCGGGGCCGCCCACAGCCAGTGGGGGGGTATGTGGGGGGGTCTCGATGTCCCCGCCGCCCCCGCCTGCCGTTCCCACCGGCCCACATGTGGCCGCGAGGAGCACTTCCTGCCGCTA
Organism: Talpa europaea; assembly: GCF_964194135.1. Taxonomy (NCBI): domain Eukaryota; kingdom Metazoa; phylum Chordata; class Mammalia; order Eulipotyphla; family Talpidae; genus Talpa; species Talpa europaea. The sequence goes on along the minus strand of NC_140084.1, from coordinate 1,016,320 downwards.
TAAAAAGCAAAACCAAGACCCCAGCCAAAACAGGCCGCGCGGAACACCCAAGTCGACGCTGAGAGAGGGGCTAATCCGTTCCATATGACGAGCAGCAGTGGCCGCGGGGGCAGGCCAGACCCCGGGACCCGCCCCCACACCCCTCCCTGGACCCTGCAGAACGGGAGAGGGGAGCTCGGGGCGCTGCGGTCAGCACCACCGCCCCGGGCCTACTGCGGGCCTACTACGCGCGGTCCTGCCCGCTCTGGAAATGACCCCGCGGCGCGCTCTGCAGACGGCCTAGATCCCGGGGTCGTGGCGGTCCCTGCGCCCGCACACACTTGGGCCTGATGCGGGAACCAGATGGTGGCGAGTGGGCAACCCCCGCCCCCCACCTTGTGAGCGCGTCGGCTGTGCTGACGGCCGGATCCCCGGCGTGGGCCCCCAGGCCTGCCTGCATGGCCCGTCTGGCACCAGCAGAGCCGAAGGGGTGCCCCGGTCTCTTCCAGGGTCCCCGGGGAAGATCACCAAGGCTCCCGTTACAGGAGGCGGCGGCACCCAGGGCTTGGGACTTATGGATACTCGCTGCCCGTGGGAGCCTCTCTCCAGCCGGGCCCTTGTTTGCCTTGGTGGCGGCTGGAGCTGGCAAGGCGCTGGGCTCTCTCGGTGCCCGCCCCCGTGGGTGGGCCCTTCCCCTGCGCTGCTGCTCCCCAAGGATGCCCGGGCTGGGCACGCTGACCGGCGGCCACTCCAAAATAGACCCTGCACTTCCTGCTTCCGCTCCCCGCTCCATAAACCATTCTCCTGAAAGGCGCTAAAAATGGAAAGGCCGAGATGAAAGCCAGGGGGGATTTACGGCAGCCCGTAAACGCCTCTGCGGTGTCCAGGACGGGGCTGTCAGCTCGCCTTAGCCGAGGCCCCCCGCGGCCAGCCTGAATCTTGTCTGTTTGCCGTTGGAGCCGAGGGGCCCCCCGTTTGTGGCTCGGTCGCGCCGGATGACTTGACAAATTAGTATAGTAAATTTTGGGTGTCCTAAGTACTAAACTAGGTCATTTGTTTAATGAGCCAACCCGCTGCCCAGAGTTTGACCCCCGGCCATGCGGGCGAGTTCACACGGAGTTCCAGGCAGAGCCCGCTGACCTCACCCGTCCGGCTTCTGGAGAAAACTGCCCTGAAGTTAGAGCTGCACGTGGAAGGCCAGCCCCGGCGTGGATGTGTCCGTGACAAGCAGCAAAGCAGATGCCTTCGCGGCCCGTGCTCCGCGTCGCACCGCCACCTCCAGCGCTGCCGCATTCACCACCCCGCCCGGCGCGGGCATCACCACCCCCACCCCCACCCCCACCCCCCGACAGGCACGTGCAGCCCCTCGAGCCCACCCTACTCGCTAACTCGGGGCGTCTCTGGGGCAGGCGCTGGGCCCGGCGCGGGGCAGTGTGGTCCTTGGCCGCAGTGCCGCGTACGCACGGAGGCAGGACGCGCCACGTTGGCTGCAGCCTGGCAGGCCGGCGCGCGCCCGGGCGGAGGATAAATGATGGACTCCGGGAGCCACGCCGAGCCGTGCGCAGCCATCCCAGCCCGCCACAGCCACCCCCAGCCAGGGTGGGGCTCGGCCCCTCCCACGCGTGGACGGCCGAGGGCGGACGCTCCCGGCCCTGCTAAGCCCATGGGGGATGCCGGTCCCGGGCACGGCCCCCACTCACACCCCGGTGTGCGGGGCGCAGGCCGGGCCACGCTGGCCTCACCACGTCTCTGGGCTTCTGCGCTCTGGCTTGACGGGGTTCTTTGAACTCCCCAGGGCAACTCGCCGTGCAGACCAAAGGGGACGCCGGGATGGGCACGATGGCGGCCGGCCATCCGCAGGCAAGACCCTGACATGGCCACCGAGACCCACACAGAACCCCGACTCCGACGGGTGGGAGGGGCCTCCCGTGACCCCGTTATTCCAGCCTGCCCGACTCTGCGCAGGCGGCTGAGGGCCGATGGCCGGGGCCTGCCCTCCTCAGGGCGGGTTCTTTGCTTGACTCTGTGGCAAGAGGCTCCCGCACAGCCACGGGGGGCGCCCCTCCCGGGGCCCCCTGGTCACACACCGGGTGACCGCAGCCGCGGGGAGTCAAGTCCATGCCCTCTGGCCACCCTGACCCCCCCATGCCAGGGGGCGTCTCCCTCCGCTGCCCTGAACCGAGACGTGCGCGGACAGGGCGGCCAGCGAGGGCAGGGCGAGCGCCCAGGATGAACGGGCCTGGACAGCGGCCGCGTGTGCTCAGGCCGTACAGACGCGGCCGTGAATGATCAGACGCGGCCGTGAATGATCAGCTGAGCGGGGAGATGAAACCTCAAGTCACACTCCCACGGCCTCAGACAGGGCCGCCCCCGGCCCCCACCCGCGGGGACCCTCCCGCCCCTGAGGTCACGGCCCGGGGAGGCTTTCCTGCTGCCCGGCCTTGCGCTCTGCCCTTGGGCGGGGAAGCCCCTGTCCCCTCTCCCCACCTGAACAAAAGCGCCATTCTCGCTGAACTCTGCCCCCGGGGGCGAGCGGCTTCCTTTGCCCGGGAGCCTGCCGGGTTCCGATTAGGCCGGGAAGCACCGCAGGAAGTGAGTCGAGGAAAGGCAGGCTGTGAGTTTTTTCATTTCAAACGCCAAAGTCATTATTCGTGAAGTGACAGTGTCAGCCGTGCCAGGCGGAGGAGGAATGTGAAAAATGTGCCACTAGCCGGGTCTGGGTCTGGGCCTCCGGTCCTGCCACTGTTTCTAGTAAAAGCCCCTGGGAAGCTCTCGGGAGCCCCAGTGGGCAGCGCTGGGCTTGGGGGCCGGGTGCACACCGCGAGGCCAGCCGTCTCCCCTGGACATGCGGGGGTGGCCGGTGGCCGGCGACCCGTCCCCCGTCCCGCCCTGTGGACCCGCAGGCTCCAGGGGTGCCGCAGCCACGTCACGGCAGCCTGCTGGAGCCTTGGTTTCCCCTGGGCAGAAAGCAGAGTCTGAGGGACACCCTGGTCCTCTAGGCTTCTGGCCGACGTAGGAGAGCCCGGGGCCACGAGCCGCCAGCCTCGGGTTTCCAGAGCGTCTGCGTCTTCCTGGCAAAGCAGCGGCTAGAGGAGCAGGAAGCACAAGGCCTGGTGCCCGTCCACCAGGGAAGCCGGCGTCAGCCCCAGCACAGCCCGGAGGCCGAGGCGTTAAGTGACTTGCCTCAGGGCTGACCAGGGAAGGGCGCCGGGGCCATGGATTCGGACAGACAGACTGCCAGGGTGGACCAAGCCCTGGGGGCCGCCGGCAGAGTCCAGAATCCGCAGGGCAGGCCCAGGAAGGGCAGCTGGGGCCCTGGGCTGGTGCTGCTGTCCCTGGTGGGGCCTCACTTCAGGGAAACCCCTGAGCCCCCGAGGCCGTCTCACTGGTTGACCCAGGCCAGCCCTGGGAGCTGAGGACAGGCCCCAGTCAGCTGCTCGAGCTCTGCAGCCGCTGCTGCAATCCCCTCCAGCAACGCCCGGAAGCATCTGCACGGCGGGCAGCACCGACCACGGGGACCACACCCCACCCATCAGGCCCTCGGCCGCGACAGCACCCACAGCGGACACACCACATGCTGGAGCACACGAAAGGGGTGCACAGAAAAGGGGAGCCAGAGTGGAGTGAGTGCTCTGCCCCGCCCTTCACGCCGAGGCCCCGGGGAGCCTCAGGATACCATGCGGGGTCCACGCTGCCTCCAGCCTCTCCTGCTGCTCAGTTGGGGTTCACACGCATAGAGGAGGACCTGGACCTGGGCCACCACCACAGCATCAGGGGAGCCGAGCCGCCGCCCGAGCGCCCTCTCCGCCCCGCGCTTCCACCGTCTCCGTGGACAACCTGTCCAGGTGTCACGAGAGGGGCCACGCGGCCAGACGCCTGTTAGGGTTCTGCTCGCTCCTCCCCAGTGCCGGGTGTCACCCGCCGGCAGGGTGGCTGTCGCCGCCAAGGGCAGCCGCTGAGCATGAGCAATGTGGCCGTGCCGGCTCCATAGCCACCTCCCAGGCGGCGAGTGCCAGGGTGCCCTGGGGGGTGAGTGGGGGAACGTGAGCGCCAGGGTGGGGGGGGGGGCTTGTGGGAAAAGCAGCTCCTGGAGCTGCTGTAAGAGACAGCAGCGCCCTCCCCCAGTGGCCGAGCCGCCAGCACCCCCCCTTAGGTGGTCTTCTAAGGACCTGCCCACGAAGTGGGAGACAGGAAAGGCCAGAGCCCTCCCCGAGGGAGGCGGTCCCAGCACCCGCCCCCGTCCTGCCCGGGTGGGCCCTGCGCTCTGTTCACTCCACCCCAGCTCCCCGTGGACGATGCCCCCCGCGGGCCACATCCCCTCCACTTTAGCTCAGGTCATGGCCAGGTCAGTCATTTGAGCCTCCCCGTCCTGCGGGTCTCCCCACAGGGAGGGCGGAGGGCGCCCGGGGTGAAGTCATGCTGGGCTGGCCTGAGCGAGTCCTTATTTCTCATTTGCAAATAAAATGCCCGCTGCCCCACGCCAGCAACTGCTCCTCCAGCTGCCCAGGGCCAGGCGCACAGCACGACCAGGGAGCAGGGAGGCGCCGGGGTGGGGGGCACCGTGGGACCCAGGAGGTGTTTTCCAGGACTGAGGCCCTCGCTGGCGGGGGCGGGGTGTGCGCTGGACCCCCACCACCAGGTCTGTGCCTGCCAGGCCGCCGAGCACTGTGGCCACGGCCTCACGGGGCCCTCCAGGCTGCCCGACGGGGTGCAGTGAGGGTTTCCCCATGTCATAGATATGGAACCCGAGGCTCGCAGGGCCAGTGGCCTGCTGAGGTGACGCGAGTGCCACAGTGGGGGTCAGACATGCGGGGTGCCCAGGACACGCGGCCCAGCGGCCTGCCAGCTCTGAGCCCATGGCCCTGGGCCTGGACTCTGGCCCGCTGTGCAGGAGCCAGGGCACGTGCGTGCTCTGGCCACTAGCACGGCACGCGGCTTCCACCTGGGGACGTGGATTCAGGGTCATCGGGGTCCCGCCCGGCCCCGCATCCATCCCCATCTTCATCATGCCAGCAAGTCCCTGGCCTCCCTGCCGCACAGCAAGACCAGAGTCACAGGGTGCCTCTCCACGGCGTCTGGACGCTGCCACGCAGGACTGGGCACAGAGGAACCCCAGACACCCGCGCCTTCCCACCGGCTCCCACCCCCAGAGCCAGGCCCGAACCAGGCAGCAAGTGCGTCCTTGGCTCAAAGCCCCCGGGGCGCGCGCCAGGGCTGCGGACCCACCAGCTCTCAGGCTGCCCAGAGCCCCGACTTCCCGCTGGCCCCAGCACAAGTGCCGCCAAGCTGTCCCCCAGCGGGGCAGCGAGGGCCCCCCGGAGAGGCCCGTGGCTCACTGCACGCGCCGTGGCTGCCACTCTGAGGATGGACAAGCAGGGCCGGGCTGCAGGGCAGACAACCCGGGGCCTGCCGCGGCCCGTACAGGTTCACTGGACGCAGAGCGGGGCCAAGCGGGCCGGGCTTTCACGTGCTGAGGCGACCGCCCAGCCCGCGGGCAGGCAGAGCGGGCACTCTGTCCTGGCTGGCGAGACGCGCGTCTCCGGAGCAGATGGAGGGTGCCGGCGTCGTAAACCCGCCCGCGGGACGAGCAGGTTAGCGGGAGGGATTGGCGCCATGCACGTCATAAAAGCCTCCAGGCCTGTCAGGTCCCGATAAATCTTGATTTTGTAAGGGAATAGCGCGGTGGCTCCCAGCCTTGGGTTTCACAGGTGAGCCGCGGGCTGATGGATGGCCTGGGAGCCGCGCGGAGGGGACAGAGGAAACCTTACCCCCTCCCCGCCCCTCGCCCCAGCCCCGGGCAGGAAATCCAGCCTGCAAGGGGAGACACAAGACATTTGTCACCTCTCCCGACGCACGCTGGAGGCTGGAAGGCGGCCAGGCCCAGCCGTCTCGTGCCCCGCGCGGGCTTGCACATGCTGGCGGGCGCGGTCAGGCCCCCGGCTGGCCCCAAGGAGCCGTCCCCGCTCGCCACCTGGCCGGGCACCGGCCCCCAAGGAGGGTGCGGCTCCTTAGGATCTATCCCTGTGCGCTGAGGGGTGCACAAGGGCGCACCTCCCCGGAGCCCCTCCGGACGCCTTCCCCAAAGGCTTAGCGGCCGGTGGAAGACAACAGGTCCAGCCTCGCGTGACGCTGGGGGCAGTGCCCGGGGGCCATGCCCGGCTGGGAGGGAGCGCGATGGCTGCTTCCTCTCTGGACATCCAGGCACCCGTGCTGTGGGGCCCATGGGGGCCCGCGACCCTGGCCAAGGGCTCTCAGGACTGAGCACACCCCACCTTGACACCGCAGGGGCTGGGGGTGCCCCACAGGGCATGCAGGCTTCCCTGGAAGCTGACTGCTTCCCCAAGGCAGGGAACACCCCGTGTCCAGTCCTGGGGCGTGGAGCAGAGAGCGCAGACCGCAGGGCTGGAGACAGGTCGGGCATGGTGGGGGACACCCCCTCGTTCATCACCCCCCATGCCAGGCTGCAGCTCCCTGCAGGGCCTCCCCACTGGTGATGACTGGGTGCCCTAGGGCTGGGCGGATACAGACACATCGGCTCTGGTGGGCCTGTGTCCCCAAACCCTCTGTGGAGGCCCAGCCCCGGGGGGACAGGCTTGGGGATGGGCCTTGGGTGGTCACTCAGGTTAGGTGGGGTCAGGCGGGTGGACCCCGGGTGGCACCCGCCCCTGACAAAGGGAGATGCCGGAGAGCGAGCTCCTCTGCCGCATGAGGCTGCAGCAGGGAGCTGGAGCCCGCCGGACCACACCGGGCTGTGGAGCTGCCTCCACAGGAGTCACACCCGGGCCGCCCGCAGGTCCAGGCCACCTTGGCTGCCTCCTCCTGAGGCCCCCAGGGGCGCTGTGACTCAGCGAGCTCATCTTAGAGGAGTAAACTTAAGTTTTCTGATGGACAAATCCTTCCTAACAGAGAGGTGTGTGCGTGACGGTCACTCCAGGCACATAACCCACGGACACCAGCGGCCCCCAGGCAGAGGTCAGCTCGCCGTCCTCGGCCTCCAGACGGCGTGCCGCGCCCACGGGCCCCAGGTCCTCGGGTGTGTCTCGGGGTCTCCGGGCCTCAGGGGCTTCTCCACTTCGCTGGGAAAGAATGGAGCCCTCGGGGGGGCCTCCCGGGAGCCCCATGGCTGCGCAGGACGCTGCCCGCGGGCTGGCCGGGGACAACGAGGGCGCGGGTGACGCGGCACGCGAGGTGAGAGTCAGGCCGGACGCGAGGCTGTCGCCGTGCGGCTTCCCGCTGGGACAGACGCCGGAACGCGTCTCCCGGGGACGTGCAGGAGCCTGTAGCAGCAGCGCGGAGCCCGGCGTGAGTGGGCGCTGGGGAGGGCGGGAGGATGAGGGGCGCTCGCTGCTGGGGGGGTGCAGCGTGAGAGCGGCCAGGCTTGCCGTTAAGACCAGAACTGGGAACCCCGCCGGACCCCAGCCCCCCCCCGGGCACCCACCCAACAACAGGACCCGCACGCAAACCCCAGGCCACGGGCCCAGCCAGCCCGACGCCGGGCCAGGGCCGGCCGCCCGCAGGCCCCGGGGGAGGACGGAGGCCGCACGGACGCAGACGGGGGCTCAGGGCGCGGTGAAGCAGCAGATGTGCCGCGGACGTCGACCCCGCGGACAATTCGACCACGACCAGGTAAAGCACCCACAGAGACCAGCGGCCGCCAGCAAGCACCGAGGGCTCCAGGCGAGGCGGGGGCGCGGGGGGCAGAGCACCCTGTTTCCCGCGCCATCTTCCTGTCGACGTTTCCCTCACACACACACGGGATGGCCGGGCGCGGCGGGGTGACGGCTCGGCCAGGGGCCTCGCCTTACGTCTCAAGAAAGGAACCCTTTGCCTACGAGGAACAGGCCCGGAGCTGGAACCTTCTCCGCCACTCCTACAGGTCCCCCAACAGCGGGCACCCTTCCCCGGGACCCTGGGCTGCCCTGAGAGCGGTCGTCCCCGGCCACCGCCCCTCCGAGGCCGTCCCTCTCCCCCCCGCCCAGTGCCCACCGCCGGCGAGTCCTGGGAAGTGCTCTCAGCCCCGGGGCTCTGGCCGTGGGGAGGGGCGCGGGCAGGAAATCTGAGCTGGGCGCTGAAGGGGACACCACTGTGCCTGGGAAGGGAGGGACCCCTTGATGGTTCCAGCAGATGGTGCAGGGGAGGCCCCGACCGCCCACCCGGAGATAACCCCTGACCCCAGCTCCTCAGCAGGCCGGTCAGAGCCCCCGAGCCGGGGGAGGCCCATAAATCCTTGGGTGTTGCCCGCGCAGGCCTCGGGCCTCCGCCTGGGAGCAGGCGGTCAGCCGTCCTCAGACCACAGGGGCCCAGCCTGGGGAGACTTGGCTCAGCAGCGCCCCCCGCTGTGGGGGGTGGGCCGCGGGAGAGGGCAGGGGCCCGGCTGCGCTGTCCCGCGTTCGCTAAGCGCCCGGTGCTTGCTCCGGGACACGGGGGGCGAGAGGAGAGCCCCAGGCGCCCGGGCTGCCGGTCAAGAGGAGGAGGACGGGGCCTTTCTCACCTTCTTAAGGTCATGTATTCCCTTGGTGGGAAATCTAAGATACAGAAACGACACCTCCCTTCCGCCTGGACCCACAGCACCTTCCCGGGCGCCGGCGTGCAGAGAGCCCTCGGGCACGGGAGCACACACGTATCCTGCACACATGCAGGCACGCACGCACACGCGGGTCCCTTTGGAAGAGGCCCCTCCGACACAGAGGCACGCTCACACGCCACGTCTGCTCTGTGGTTATCCGCGTCGCTATAGAAAGGCTCCCCTTGTTCACGGCTGCGTACTATTCCCTCGAGTGCCCTATTCATTGTCTGCTGAGTTAACGGACCCGCAGTGATGGGCCTTAATGACGTTACCCTTGCAGTGGGTGCAGTACTGGGCAGCATCCCCCACGGCCATCAGGACCCCCGATCAGGCTTCCACTGCAGCCTCCTTGTCCTTCCTTGCATCTCCAGTGCCCTGCTCTGGCATCCAGCCCCAGCCGGGGCTCTGTTCTTGGCAGGGGCAGCCTCAAGGTCCTTCTGGACCTCGAGACGTGCCCCTCTTGCTGGTTCGGCCCCTCTCACACTGGTGGAGCTTGGGTCGAGGACACTGTGGGCACTGGATCTGCCTCACTGGCTGAGGGCAGGACAGTGAGGCCCTGGTGCGGGGACTCGCCCCGTCTCCCCATGGGCTACGCGGGAGCCCTTGGCCTCTGCCAGAGAGCTTGGCACGTGGCGGGCAGGAGGACCTGGTGAAGAATTTGGGGTCTGAAGATGCGGATTGGCACCCTGACCCCTCCTCCTTTTATCAGCTGGTGACTGGGCCAACTTCAACCACCCCTACCTGCCAGCGGGTGACAGAAAAGAGTAGAACAGGGACGGCAGGAGGGCCCAGCCTGTGGCGCCCACCCGACTCTGCCTCACAGGCGCGGTGGGCATGGCGGGGCCAGTCCCAGCCGGGCTCGGCCGGGGCCGGTTCCACAGTGGCTGGAGGACTGAACAGGACTTGGGGCTCATCACAGCCTCGACAGCCCCAGGCGTGTGTCAGCTGCTCGCGGCTTGGCTCTTGCTGCCAGCGCCGTGTGGCTCGGAGGGGGGTGGGGTGCAGATGGCGGTGGCAGGCGTGGCAGGGCAGCGGCTCCACCCCCGCAGCAGCTTGGCAGGGCTCCCAGCCACGGGGATGGCCCCCCATCTGCCCTGCACCCCATCCCCACACTGCCGTGCGTGGGACCCCAGCTCGCCTCTGTGCAGGGAAAAGCCTGCCTGCAGGCAGGGGTTGGACCAAATGACCTCCTGACCTCAGGATCTGGGCTGACCCAGCATGCACCTGGGCCGATGAAATCAGACCCCACCCCGGGAACACGAGGCGGCGGCTGGGCACCCACGGCTCCCGGGCACCGGGGGCCACGACGAGCTCGGCTCTCCCCGGACTGTGGAAGCTCCCGGCCGGGTGACATCAGCGTGTCCCCGCGGGCCCACCCGTGACCTCCCACTGACCTTCGGACGCTGGCGAGAGAACAGGGCACATTGCCCCTGACCCACTGACCCCCAGATGTGACGCGGTGGCAGAGCCAGGAAGGCCTGTGCAGGGCGCCCCGCGGCCCTGGGGCGGGAGCCGGCCACCCCGAGGAGCTTCTCCTGCCCGCGGAAGAGCCGCAGGAAGGCGGGGGCGGCCGGCCGCCCGGGAGGAAGAGGAGGAAACGGCCAGCCGGTCTAGACGCATTATCTTGCCCCGCGCGGGCACCAGCCCCAGCTCATCCATCGTCCCCGGCCCGACTTCCTGCCTCAGGATTTACGCCAATGACCTCACCCGCTTGCTATCTGGACGGTCCGCGGCTGCCCGCCCGGGCTCGCGGGAGCGAGGGCCTGATAACAAGTCTAGACAGCCCCGGGGTCTGAAGTGGACGTGCTCCCGGGGGGAGGGCGGCAGCCACCCGCCGGGGATGCAGCCTTGAAGCCCGGCGGCCGTCAGGCCCTGGTTCATGTTGGGAGCACAGAGCTGCCGGCCGGGGGGGGCACGGAGACAGCACCTGCCGCCCAGATCTGTGCCTGGGCGGTCAGGGCAGAAGGGGGTGAGGAGGCGACCGTGTCCCCCTAGCCTCGGTGTGTCCAGACCGAAAGCAACACCATGAATGGAAGGAAGCTGCCTTGGCCTGCACCCTCCACTACCCCCTCCCAGTGACGCCTGCCTACACCCCTCATGATGCCTGCCTGCACCCCCCAATGCCTGCCTGTACCCCTCATGATGCCTGCCTGCACCCAATGCTTGCCTGCACCCCCCCCAATGCCTGCCTGCACCCCCTGGTGATGTCTGTCTGCATCCCAGGCTCAAAGGTTGAGTGGAAAGTGTGGACGGTCCTTGGTGCCGGCCTTACGGGGCTGCCTGCACCCACCTTTGGGGCCCGCTGACCTTGTGTGTCAGTCCTCTTGGGGTGACACGCCCCTCTCCTCCTCCCGCCCCACTAGGGGTTGAAATGTGTCCGCCCCAAGTTCCTGAGCTGGAGGCCCGGCCCCCACTTCATGGCCCCAGTGGGGATGGTCCTGCAGGAGTGACTGACCAGGTCAGAGGAGACCATGGCCTGGGGCCTCCTCCCCACAGGACTGGGTCCTGATGAAAGGGGGTTTGCTTGTGTGCACGCGCACGTGCGCAGGGGAGACGTCCACGCGTCCACAGCCCGGGCCAGAGGGAGGCTGGGGACGGAGGCCAGGAAGGAGGCCGGGAAGGCTCCGGCCTGCACTTCCGCCCCAGGTCTGGAGGGCATGTTTCTGGATGACTCACCCCGTGGGGACTCAGCACAGGGGTCCCAGCAGGCAAACACACGACCCGCAGGACAGGCCAGAGGACGGGGGTGCAAGCCCCACAGCGGCAGGCGCCCTGGAATCACGTCCGCCCCCAAGGGTCTCCGCCATGGGTGCTTCTCCCCACGGCCCAGCCGGCAGGGCCCTCTCGCCGCGAGGCTGGTGCTGTGAGCAGCCCCGGGGGCCAGACGGCATCGCCCCTGCAGTGCCCCCCACACCGCGCCCGCAGCTCCCCACCCTGGAGCGGCTCTCGTAGCAGGAGAGGGCAAGGGGGGTCTTCGCGGGTTTCCCCTGTCAGGCCTGGCTCGGAGGCCCTCGCGGCGGCAGGGCCACCCCCCTAGAGCCCGCCACAGGCTCCGTTCACGTCAGTCCCAAAGTCAGAGAAGCAGAGGCTGGGGTGGCGCGTGGGTCAAGCCCCAAACCCGGGGTCCGGGAAGCGGGAGGGCGCTGCATCCAGGAAAGCCCGCGGGGACAAGGAGGGAGCCCAAGGGCCCCCCCACCCCGGCTGAGCAGGGCCGGCACCGGCGTGGGCCCCCGGAGAGTCAGGCCTCCAGCCCCCGGCCTCCCTCGCTGAGCGCCGGGCCACGGTGCGACGGGGGCTGGAGCGCGGGGTCCCGCCCGCAGCGGGTCTGGGGGGAGGAGCTGCATCTGAGAGGTGGGGGACGCGGGGGGCCTCCGCACACGACAAGGAGCCCGGCTGGTGCTCCCGAGGTCCCTCCTCTGGCGGCCCAGGCGTGCCCGCTCTCGGGTGCTCTGGCCGACGCTGCTCCCAGGCCAGAGCCGCCGCCTCACTCCCCGCCTGCCCCGCCGGGCTCAGCGCAGGGGGTCGGCGCTGCCCCCGAGGCTCCCAGGAAGCCCCGCGGGAGAGGTCGCGGGCACGGTGGGGGCGCAGGGGCCTGTCTGCCCGCAGAGGGTGGGCCGCCCCTGGGTCAGGAGTCCGCGCGTCCGCAGGCTGGGCGCCCGGCCTTCCTCTCACCAAGAACGCCCCCCCCACCCCGGGCAGAAGGCACCTCCGAGGCCCGACCCAGCTGGGCTGGCCGCTCGCCACATGGTGACCCTCTCCCGAGCTGGCCTTTGCTCCGTCCCCGCTGGCACCCCAGGGCCTTGTGGAGATCCCCGCGCTGGCTCCCCCCGATTCTGCTTCCGTTCCCGGAACGAGTGGCTGCCGGGAGGACGGTGGCAGGGCGAGGGCACCGGACCTGCTGCTCTTGGCCACGGCGCGCCCCTCCGTGCCGCAGGGCGCCCGCCCTCGGGAGCCGGGCACTTTCACAAATACGTGGGGCCGAGAGCTGATAAAATCGACGCATCTGAAGCCACGGGCGTGCTGGGGCGGGCGCCAGCGGATATCGTGCGGCCCGGCCGTCCCTTTGAAATGGTCACAACAACACGGAGGCTTGTTTTTCCACCCAAGGCGAATGGAAATACTCGCTGGAGGACGAAAACAAACACGTCCCGGGCTGGGGCGGCCAGACAGCCGCACGGGCTCCGGGGACCAGGAGATCCGCCCCGCGCTGCAGCCACTCAAGGAAAGCGGGTCCCCGTGGGGCGTCGGAGGGGGCGCCCGACGGCTTGTTGAGAACCGACTCCGACGTGACAAGAGAGAACCTGGATTCGGTTCCGGTGCTGCCACCTGCCCACACGCCTTCCCCTTAGGCCTCGGCCTGCCTGTGGGCGGCCGGCCGAGCTGGCAGCATGGGCGTGGGCGGGTGGACAGGCCGGGTCTGCGGGGCCCCGTGAGCCGGGGGAAGCTGCCTGGAAGTGCTTCCCGCTTTAGCCCGCGCACAGCAGCGCCGCTCGCCTCGCGCTGCCGCTGCGGTGCCGCCTCGTGTCTGAGCCAGTGCGCGACAGCGGGCCCCCTCCCGGGCTCTCGCCAACCAGACAGCAGGGCCCTGAGAGGCAGCAGCCTCGCGTGGGGTGCCCTCTGCACCGGGAGAGGCTGTCGCTCACGCAGCAGCAGCTGACCGTGCCGGGGCTGACAGAGCACCCGTGGGTGCCAGGCCACATCACAGCGCACGCCGCCCTCCTTACAGCCGCACTGGGGGTACTGTGTCTCCCTCACTTTCCAGACCAAGGGGGCTCACGTGGCTGCCCGAGGTCCACAGTTGGGGGGGGCAGGGCCCCAAGCCTGCTCCTCCACGTTCACTCAGCTCATTCATCAGCGAGGGAGGGGGGAGGGAGGAAGGGTGCCGCAGGGAGGCCGCCGCAGGCGTTCCAGGACTTGGGGTGACATCTGCAGCAGCCACTTTTGGGTGAAGCCAGGAAAGGAAGCAAAGACGGGGCCATGCGTGGGGCGATCTGGGAAGCACGGGCCTCCTCAGACAGCTCGACACGCGCAGCAGCTGCCCCAGCAGTTCCGCCTCCAGCGCAACCCCAGAGAACACAAAGCAGCCACCACAAGCCCGGGGAGACGACACTGAGCACAGGAGCCAGACGCCGGAGCCACACCCCAGAGCCACACCCCGTACGACCCGTTCATGGCGCGCGGCTGAAGGAGACAGAGCAGCGGGGGCCTCCGGGCTGGGAAGCGGGGTGGAGGGGCACCTGCATGATGGATGCGGGGGTTCCTTTTTCAGCGACTAAAATGATTTGGACCGAAACAGTGAAAGCCCTGGACTCCCCAAATTGTTGGCATTCGAGCGGCTCTCATGCGACTTTCTCATCCACAACACAGAGGACAGGCGTGAGAGGCAGCTCTGCGGCTACAGGTCTCTGTCCAGCGGCCCCAGGAGAGACAGGAGAGCCCCGAGGGCTGAATGCATGAGGGCGCAGAGACGTGGGCCCAAAGCCGCTGGCCAGGAGCCGGTCCGCAGAGAGGCAGGGCCAACATCGCTGCGTCGCCCGGGGGCAACACGAAGGGCCCCCCTTGTTCTCAGATTTCGACTCCCTGCATGTTGCGACACTGAAGACAGGCGGGGGCAGGTGGCTGAGAGGCAGTGGCAGGCATAGCTGCTCTGCCAAGGGTGAGGGTCATTCATTCCCTGAGCACCTAGTAAGCCGGTGGGAAGTTCTGGCCCTTGTGGAAATCGCATTCTAGAGACACGGGCAGAGTCAACACCCGCCGTAAGTGACCGAGGAGAAGAAGGTGCCCTGAAGAATGATGAGGACCTTTGACCTGGCCCGTGAGTCAGGGAAGGCTTCCTGGAGGAAATGACAGGAACAGGGGAAAGAGGAAAAACCAAGAGCCTCCCAGGAGGACACTGTGAGCGCCAGTGCACCGAGGTCGGCGGGAGCTGCGGGCCGGAGGGAGGAGAGCCAGCGCGAGGGAGCTCAGAGAGCAGGGGCCGCTCAGGGGGCGCAGCAGGGCCTGGCATCTAGCCGAGGGTCACTGTTCCAGGTGTCGCACTCAGCAACCACCCCAAGTGCCGTCACCCTGTACTCTGCTGTCCACCAGGCAGACCCCACGGTGACTGCATTCTTGGGGGACATCACTTGGGTGCAGAGAGAGTCATGAACTTCCCCTTCAGTCAGCTGGAGGGCACGGCAGCTGAGGGGTGAGAGCCCAGCCCTGAGCAGCACGACCTTACCTGCGGTCCACGCAGGCCACCCTTACTTGGGGTCCACGCAGGCCACCCTTACTTGGGGTCCACGCAGGCCACCCTTACTTGGGGTCCACGCAGGCCGCCCTTACCTGGGGTCCACGCAGGCCGCCCTTACCTGGGGTCCACGCAGGCCACCTTGGACAGCGCAGCAGGGACTGTCCCGCCTGTCTGGAGTATGAAGACATTCTTGAGGGAGGCGGGAGGGTGCGGTTTACACTGTGAAAGCAGCCTCTGCAGGGGAGGGCCTGTGAGGGGGGTGAGAAAGAGCAGGAAGGCCCATTAGAAAACAGGGACTTGGGAACATGGAATTAGACAGGAGCCACAAACAGTCCAAGTGCCCTCCTTGGTGCACTGTTTAACTACAGTGCACGCATGTGGAATACCACACAGCAATGAAAAGGGACTGACACACCGAACAACTGGACGGATCTCATGAAAACCCTGAGTAAAAGAACAGCCCATCCCAGAGGGCCACGCGCACTCCGGGTTCCTATGTGACAACCTTGTCGTGACAACATGACATGATGAGAACAGGTTGGGGGCGCCAGGGACTGGAGGTGGGTGCCTGAGGGTGGGTGGAGGAGGCTGGAGGACCCTGGCTCTGGAGCTGTGCCACACGGTCACGGGTCACCTCGCAACATGGCACACGTGTGACGCACCCCAGGAGGCCATGCAGCGCAGCCCAGGAGCGTGTGCCACCCCGTGAGGCTGGCTGACGACACACTTCTCAGAACGTCTTCCCGCTGCTGAGTGACACGGGACTGTCCACTAGCAGTGGCTGTGGTCACGTGGGCCCGAGCAGTCTGGGTGTGTCGACATTTGGGGCGTGACCAAGTAGACAATGCCAGGCTGTGGAGAGGCCGGGCACGAGCGTGTTTCTGTTTGCCATTTATACATCAACAGCAGGTGTGGGGCTCCTGGGCCCGTGCCACACAGAACGGCCGTGGGCGGAGGCTGGCAGCGGGCTGGCCAAGGGCCCTGGGGAGAGAACACCCCGTGCGCCCCTGGCTTCTCCGGGTTCTTGAAGTGCTTTCTGGGCCTCTGTCTGCACCTGGGGCTGGTGCTGGGCGGGGCCGTCAACCGCAGAGAAGGCCTCACCAGTGCCCATCTGGGGCCGCGCGCCTCCTCGCCTGGCCTCCCGGCTCCACCCGCGGTAACCAACGCTCGCCACGCACACGGCACAGCCGGCCTCGAGGCCACCAGGCAGCAGCCCCCCCTCTCCTGCCCAGGAGACGTGATGGCCCCACACCCATGGCCGGAGTCAGAGCCAAATTCCACTCGGGAGCCCACGGGGTCTCACAGGACGCCCCACCCCAACACCTGGACCCACCCCTACATTCTCCGGCTGCCCCACCGGCCCCGGCCGCCTCCCGCCGCGTTGCATGTAACTCTGCGGGCTCTGGATGCATCTCTTCTAGATTATAGAAGCGACGCTGATTCTTCACAGAAGGGCGAGAATCTCCAGAAGACGCCGGGAGGCCCCGAGTCCAGCACCCCAAGGACACAGGATGCAGGACTCCCCCACACGGCCACGAACAGCTGCTCTAGAAAGGTCTGCACGAAGACACTTCCCATCAGCCACCGGGAAGGCAGCACATCTGCAGCCGAGACACAGGAGGCAGAGGACGCCAGGTGACCAGCCTGGACCCTCGCCGCAGAGCCTGGTCGCCGCCACAGTGGTCGCGTAGCCGTCCCCAGCACACCGGGACACGGGGCTCGGGGCAGGAGGGAGCCAGCGCACGCCTCGGGAGACCGCAGAGGACTCGGAATCGGCTTCCTGCGGGACACAGGAGCGGCCGCCCTCCCGCCGCCTCTCCACGCGGGGGCTGCTCTGGCATCGCCCCGCTCCGAGCCGAGGAGCCATCCTCACAGCGAGCAGCGTGTGTGCCGGGCAGGGGACCATGCCCCGGGTCGGCGAGCTCGGGGAGGCCAGGCCTAGCCCCCACTCTCTGCAGAACCAGCTCTACCCTCTCCCCACCCACACTGCCCCGTGCGGGGTGCATTCCCACGCACCCCACCCACTTCCGGCAGGACCGGGGAGACACCACCAGGCTCCCCCGCGAGCCCCATGTCGCCTGCAAGCCGCCGCCCGCTGGAGCCGCTGCTGATTCCAAGTCCCACGCCCGACCAGCCCGCGGGGCACCCCCCTGGGGACGGCGGCCGCCCGGGCGCGAGCCGGAGGGGCAGGTGGTAGCAGCTCAGGAAGTGCTGACTCACAGCACCTGAAATTCTGCTGATCTGATCTGTGCCGACACTTTAGGAAAAACAACCCACCCTCTTTGATCGACGGCCAGGCCCACGGCGGGCTGGGGCTCAAAGTCAACACGCTCCAACGCGTGGAGCCGCGGTTCTGGGAAAGCGGGGACGGCGGAGCGGCTCTTCCTGGAGTTTATGTAAGATTTCCCCTCCGGGGGCCGCGCCAGCTTCCTTGAGAGGGGCAGGGTCACAGCAGCCCCGCGACGGGGCCAGCAGGGGCGGCGCCGGCCAGCAGCCCCGGGCAGGACACGGCCTGTCAGGAGAAGCCTTGACCAGACGCGGGGTCCAGAGCCGGGCCTCGGTTTCCCCGTCGCGCAGGCCTGCAGGTCACTGGCCGAGGGAGAGCGGGGACAGGCGGGAGCAGCCTCTCCCCTCCGTCAGGACGTAGCCGTGGTGCCGGGGCCCCGGCTGTCAGGGAGGCTGCGTCCCAGGGAGCAACAGGCAGGGACGCACGTAAGAGGCTGCTGCCCTGGCCAGGGTGCCCGGTGACCTCTGGCTGCGGTCACAGCTGTCACCCGGCCAAGCCCAGTGGCCTCGCTCAGGCCTGCGGTGCGGCCTCGAGGTCACCCCAGCCACCTCCTCGGGCTCAGTGTGCTGGGGCCCCTGTGGCCTGGAGAGGACCTTGGGGCCCTGCCGTCCTCTGCTGCTGACTACAGCTGGGGAAACTGAGGCCCGGGCAGTCAGGCCAGTCTCTGAGTGCGCTGGACAGACGCGGCCCCGGCCCCTCGCGGCAGGAGGGAGTCCCGCAGGATCACAGCCCCATGCTCCGGCTTGCTGTCCCAGGCCTGAGCCCACGGCCGCAGCGCCTCGCCGCACGTGTGCTCGGGGAGCTGGGGCAGTGCCGCCTCCCCGCTTCCTGCGAGCTCCCCACTTCCTGCGAGCTCCCCACTTCCTGCAAGCTCCCCGCTTCCTGCGAGCTCCCCGCTTGGAGCGCTTCTAATTCTGTCTGGAGTCTTCCCTTCCGATCCCACAGGGCGCAGGGACGTCAGCCCGGCCGAGTGCATCCTCAGCGCAGCCGGGGCCCGGCCGAGCAGGTGCTGGCAGCTCGTGCCCTGGTCCCCCTGTGGGTGAGGCTGTGCCCACGCGAGGACGTGGTGCGCGGCTGACCTGTCACGGCTTGCCCACGCGTCTGGCCGTCCTCGCGCTTCTGGAGGTGACGGGGCGGCGGCTCGCCGGCTCCCTGCATGTGAGGTGCGGCGGAGCCAGCTGCCTCCCTGTCCCAGGGCCAGACCCTCGGGGACGCCCTCTGGCCCCCTCCCACCCCCACACCCCCAACCCAAGTCTCCCAGCGCCAGGTCTCTTGGGCTAGACACTGTGTTTCCCCTGGGCCCTGTCACGCAAGCAGCGCTCACCCGCGACACTGGACCGCGGTGCCCGGAAGCTGCCACCTGGCGGGGCCTGCCGTCGGGACAATGGGTGGCCCTGAGGGAGGCCGGCCTCCCGCCCAGACCCCATCGTCAGGCTGGGCGGGTGGCGCAGCAGGCGACAGAGCTCTGGGCCTCTCCCGGGCACCGGGTGTGCTGGCGCGGGCTCCTCCGCCTTCCCAGGCACGAGCACCTGCCCCTGCTGTCTGCTGCGGGAGAGAAAATCGAGGCGGGGAGAGGTAAAGTCTCTTGTTGTGGGGTGCAGGAGAGAAGGTCCCCCACAGTCCAAGACCTGCACATCTGTGACCCTGCCTCGCAAGCGGGCCGGAGTCGGGGTGCCCTGCCAGCCCCTCCGACCCAGCCAGCCCAGCTCTCAACTCACATCCATGCTGCGTCCTCTCCCCTGCCAGCCTCTGGGCCTCCGCAGGCTGCCCGGCCACTCTGACGTGTGTGGGTGACACGGATGAGGGGGGCTCCCACTCCGGAGGCTGCCAGAGGACTTGGGCGGGGCGTCCCAGAGCCCCGGAAAGCTGGCGAGCCTGCCCCTCAGTGAGTGTCCCTCCCCTGTGCCGGGACCGCTCACCCCACGGCCGCCTCCTGCCCCCGGGGCCTGCTCCCGGGCTCCAGGACGCGGTTCCTGCTCGAGAGAGGTGGGTATACGTGGCCCCCAAGCCTGGAAGGCCCGGCGCTGCCCTGACCTCGGCTCCACATCAAGATGGGGTGTGCCTGGACAGCTGGCGTCGGTGGACGCAGAGCCGAGGCCCTGGTCACTCGGCCGAAAAGCAGCGTTGTGATTCGAGGCCAGTAAACCTGGCTGGACCCTTTGTGGGCGCCCGAGCTCTCTGGCCGGTGCTGCCCTCAGCGGCCCACTGCCTCGCTCGGCCTTGAGGGGACCCGCTGCCCGGAGGGCGTGCAGCTCGGCGGGCGGGGGGCTGCAGGGGTGGGGAGGGGCCATGTTTCTCTGTCTCCTGCCATGGCCTACCCTCGACCTCCCCCTCAGTCGTCTGTCATCTGCCATCCACGTGCCCTGCGTCCACCCTCACCGGCCTGCCGTCCAGCCAGCGCCCTGTCCCTCCCTCTGCTCCTCTCCTCCTCCAGGGTCCCTGCCCACGCACAGGGCAGCCTGGCACCAGCCCGCAGGGCACCATCACCCCCGTCACCCCTGCCCGAGCATTGCTGGTGCCGTCCTGCCCTGCCAGTCTCGGCACAACCCAACGCCCCTCTGTGTGGCCCCTGAGCGCCCCCTTCCCTGGGCCCAGCATCCTCAGCAGCCAAGCTCTCGGCGCGCTCTGCAGCGGGGGGAGTCCGGCCGGGGGCGTCTCCCCGGGCTCACCGGACGGGAATGGGGACGGGCAGACCTGGCTCTCCTAGGCCCCGCGGCAACCCCGACCCCCGACCCCGCCGGCCGGCAGGAGGTGTGTTCTGTGGAGCCCCTTCCACCTCGGCCCGCCCGCCCAGAGCCGGCCCCGCAGCCACCCCGCGGCAGGTCCAGATTTACGGCCTTGTTGCTTGTGCATGGGGAGTGTCACAGCCGCTCCGGAGCCCCGGCCGCGCCAGGCCCGGCGGGCGGACGGCAGAGGAAGCGTCCCCAACGCTGGGAACATCCTGTGTCACGGTGTCCCCGGCCCAGGTACGGGCCTTTGTTTGCGGCCAGAGGGAGGAGGAAGCTGATAAAGGGCAGGGCTGGGGGAGGCCGCGGCCGGCTGGCCCCGCGACAGTGTCCCCGGCTTCCTGACCAAAACAGGCCTGGGCCTCTGATGTGCGGCCAGCGCTCACCGGCGAGCCCCTCTCGGCCTCTCGCTGCCGCCCAGGACTGCTGACTCCGCGCGGAGCAGGCCCGCCCACCGGGGGTCCAGCGGTGCTGCCCGCAGAGCAAACAAGGCCCCATTGTCCTGCCCCGCCCCTCCCCCACGCCGCCCGCCTTCCCAGAATCCTCTGGGCTCGAGGTTGACCGTAGAGACCGGCCTCAGCTGGGGGGTGGGCGGGAGGCAGAGCAGGGCTAAGAGCAGGGCGAGGAACAGGCAGGAGGGCCCTGGTGGGGCCACGGGAGGCCGCCCAGCCCGCAGCAGAGGCAGCCCCGGCGCCCGGGACTGGGAGCACGGAGGCTGGGAAGGCTCTCTGTGGGGGTGACGGACCACCATCCCCTCTGGGGGGCCCTGGATTCGCGGAACACGTTCTAGTGCGCGCCGCCGCTCTTTCAGAGTTTGCATCGGAAACTTCCTCGAAGTTCCCTTCATTCAGGGCTACGAGGCTGCTCGGGCACAGTGTGCAGTGCGGGCAAGCGGCGTCCCAGGTGGGGGCCGGCGCACTGGGCCCCGCCCACCCACAGTGCTAGATGCTTCCCTGCCCCGCCTGGGAGGTGGGCCCAGGATGCCCCCACGGGGCCCCCCCGCACAGCCCCCACAGCCCGAGTGCCCCGGGGCACCAGCGGGGCGGCCAGCGGGCGGGCGGGGACAGAGGCACTTGGGCCCCAGCTCAGCCTCCCGCCCCTAGGAAGAGGCCACCCAGACGCCAGTCCCTGCGTCCCACCCCGAGACAAATGTGACCTGTCCTCTGACCTCCGCTCCCCGTCCCCCCTCCGACCCGCCCCAAACACAGGCCGCGACTGGGCAGCTGCAAGGCCACGCCTGCGCCTCCAAGGGCAGGTTCTGCCTCGCGCTGTGGCTGCTGCTAAAAATACGCCGTTACTGACGGGCGCCATGTGGGGCGAAGCACAGAGGAGCCATTCATGGCTTCCGCGCGAGGGGCAGAAGAAATACCTGCCCCCGCCCCGTGGTGATGGATGTCCCTGGCCAGACTCCAGCCCACGGCCTGCGAGGCCAGCAGCTTGCACCGCCTCCCCACACGATCCCCCCCGCCCCTGGAGGGCGCCTTTATCCTGAGGCCCCAAGCCTCTGCGCAGGGTGCACCCACACAGCCTGCGACACCCCATCTGTTCACCAAAGCCCACGCAGGAGCTGCCGCCCCCAGAGAAAGGAGACGAAGTGACTCCTGCTCCAGCTCAGAGGCTTTGCAACTGCTGTTCCTTCTGCCCAGGGCACTCTTCCGCGTGATCACCAACAGCCAGCGCTCAAAGCCCTGACCGCCACGCTGGAGGGAGCAGGCCCCGTCCCTGCTCCAGGGGATCCCTCAGGCAAGACCACCGCCCTGCCCTGCCTCCCGGGCCAGAGCGCAGGCACCGCTCCCTCCCAGCTGCAGGAGGCCGAGGGCCAGGCCCAGGAGGCCACACAGACCACGGACAGCCACAGAGACGAGGCCCCTGCACGGGTCAGCAAGGAGGGTCACTTACAGGAACCGGGGAGGGGGCAGGGCGCTCCTGAGGAGCCCGACCCCCAAACAGCACAGGCGTCCCGTGTGCCGCTGCATGGCCGGTGGCTCTGGGGGACGCATGTTTTGCGCCCCTGGGTGAAGTGAAACAGATGCAGGAAGACCCCGCCGTGGCAGGGCTTCCCTGTGGGTCCCCAGCGCCCCCCACAGCATGCACCTCCCCACCACCCTGACACCCTCCAGGAAGCCGCGTGGCCCTGCAGGCGCCGGGACTTCCCACTGCCCAGCCCGGGCTGTGCGCCCTGCTGTCCCCACGCGGCCTCCAGGCCAGCAGACGGGGACAGTGAGCCGGGCTCCCCTGGGACAGCGGGCCTCAAGCCCCAGCCACCACCCCCAGCTCCCCACCGACTGGGGAGAGAACGGAAGCCGCCCCCAGCCCAGGACTCCGATCAGGCCACAGGGAGGCCGGGCCGGGGGCGCAGGGAGATTTATCTGTCCCCTGGCTGTTCAAAGTGTTGTCAAAGAATTTATAAAACATGCCGTGAACGCAGCGCTGGGAGCCGCTCCTCCCTGGAGCGGGGCTGTGCGAGGCCTGGCCCTGCCGGGCTGGGCCGCCGCGGGGTGGGGGCAGCCAGGGCCGTGGCTCCTGACGCGTTTTCCGCACAGACCAGGGTGCCCTCCCCAGGCTTGAAGCAGGACACGGTGGCTCTTAAGTGACAGAGCAGCCCCAAGGCAGCTGCGCCCCGAGCCTGCCTGTCCTGCAGCGGGACGGACGCAGACCCCAGCACCGGGAGGCTGGGCACAGAGGGCCGGCACCCGAGGGGCGGAGATGGACGCCAGCCCTGGCTTTGTCACGGCCGCAGCAAGTCTCCCCCCGCTCAGGTCTTGGGCTCTTGTCTACACAATGGGCGCTTGGCCCCAGCACTGTGCACGTTTGGGGTCGGGTGAGAGCAGGGTGCTGAGCAGCGACCCGAGCTCCACCCACCAGGTGCCAGCTGTGCCCCCCAACCCGCCACTACGCTACACAGTTATGCAGTGTCCCAGCTGAGAGCCCTGTCTGGGGGTGGGGGCCCCACACCTGGGTAGGTGGGGTGAGGAGCTGCTCCCCTGGGCTGGGAGGCCTGGAAGGCCAGGGGTGCTGAGCCACCTGCCAGATCTTGCAAGCCCCCCACAGCTGCGTCAGCTCCATCCCAGGGCCCGAGGGCGCTCTGCACCCCAGGACCTTGACCCTGTGGCACTCCCCCCACACTCTGCGCTCGGCAGGCCGGGTCCGCCAGCCCTCCTCTGTCCCTGACCCTGGCTCCAGACCCCGGCGCTGCCCTCTCTGTCCACAGCCTCGGACAGGGTGCAAACAGAAGCGGCCTGTTTTGCTGTGTGGCCAGTGGCGATCCAGGAGCGGCTTCCGGAACACCTGTGACCCGGGGCGCCCGCCTTTGATGGCCTGCCAGGAACCACCGCCAGGCCCTGTTTGCAGGCCTTATCTGAGCCCTTCACGCCAAGATTAGCTCGGAGGCCTGCCCCCAGGTGGCTATCAGCAGGCAAATCCCCCCCCCCAGGCCCTGGGGAGGGGCACTCAGAACAGCAGCGGGAAGCCGCTGCCTGGCCGTCCCCGGGCAGACACCCGCGCCCTCTTCAAAGGCTGCCTGGAGAGACGGGTGAGAGGCCCAGCACGACAGATGTGGGCGGGAGGGGCCGTGCCAAAGCCGGGGGTGAGCCCAGAGGCCCTGCTGCACGCGCAGCCATGCCTGGCATGGGGACCTGGCATGACGCTGTCAGAGGTGCCCCCGCAGTCACCACCCGGGGGCTCCTTTCTTGAAACAAGTGAGAAACAGCCAAGAGCTCTCGTGCATCCAGGCGGTTTGACAATAAATACATTTCCAGTTTTCAGAAAGCTTAAAAATCTACTGTTGGGGCCTCCCCGGTGGCGCAGCGGGTTGAGCGCCACATTGTGAAGCTGCCCGCAGCCTCTGCAGCGCGGGTTTCATCCCGGCCAGCCAGGGAGCTACCCACAGGGCGCAGCAGACCTCTCCTGTCTCCCCGCTGCTCCCCTCAGCAGTGTGTTTCGTCAGTCTGCCTGTTCTGTTCCCCGCTCTGTCTCTGGTGAGTCCTCTCACCCCCTACACCTCTGGCCTGTACCCCAGCTCTTGTATAAAAATAAATAAATCTTTAAAAAATAAATCTCCTGTTGCCTGTGTAGAGATGGCAACGGTAAGAGACCTTCGTGACATCACCTCACGGCCCCACCCCGAGCACCCCGGCGACAACGACAGCGGCCCGGGGCCCAGGCCAGGGCAGCCTCGGCAGGAGCGCCGGGCGGGGGCGGCACCTCACACCAGTTCACAGATGTGCGAGCTGAGGCCGGGTCACCCCTCTCCCTGTCCTGCTACTCGATGGGAGCCACGGGGGGCCACGGCGGAGCCCCAGTCTCTGCGTGTCTCAGCCCCTGGGTTTGCACTACGGGTCAGGGTGCAGAGAATATCCCCCCACCGCTTTACGGATGGGGGCACCACACAAGGGGGACACCCTCTTGGAGATGCAGTTCCCTCACCGGGAAATGGCAGAGACGAGAACACCCCCGCCCAGGTCGCCCCGAAGCGCCTTCCGAGCAGGGGTGGTGTGTGCGGGGAGCCTGGGCCGCGCCCCAACCCCAGGCCGAGGCTTGACGACCTTGGTGGGATCACAACAGAGGCCACAGCGGCCCGGCCCGGGACGCGCCCTGTCGGCTGCTGCAGGAGCACTGAGCTCAGCCGCGGGTCTGAACCACCCACAGCCCCGCGACGTGGGTCTGTTCTGGTTACCCCGTTTCACAGACGAGGCAGCGGGGGACACATTACAAGGAGCTCGCTCAGGTCACAGAGAGCGCGAGGGAAACCGCGTGACAAGCCGTGAGCTGGGCACGATCTTACGCCCCTCACCAGCGGAGTCCGAGGCGCCCACGAGGGAGGTTGCGCCCTCCGCGCCAGCCACGACCGCCTGACCCCGGACGCCATCGCCAGAACCACCCACCGCCCATTGTGGGGGGGGCGCCCCACCCTCTTCTGGCCCCGAGCCCCCCTTCTTTTTCCACAGATGTCAGTCCAGCTAGCGGGCTCAGGGACCTGGCAGAACTCGGCGTCCCACTGGGGTCACCAGGGCTGGAGCCTGAACTCCGGGTCCCTCCAGAGGAGGGGCAGCAGTGGCCGCGTCCCGCCGTCCCCTCCCAAGACCCGCATCCATCCACCTCGCGAGCCCGGCCTGCATCACCGGCCCCCAAAGCCGCCATCTCCTCGGACACCTCGTCCCTCCCACCAGCGACATCCTGCAGCGACCCCCGTCCCGGCCCCCGATGGCCCCGGCCTCGCGCCCACACACAGGGCCCGTCCCGGCAGGCTGGTGCGGCTGCAGCAGGCGGGCCCGGGTTTCAGCTGCGCCAACCACACCCCCACAAATAGGCCTCAGGCTCCCCCTCACGGAGCACTTCCGCTTGGGCTCTGGCCTGCGAGGGGGTGCAAGAACCGGGGTCCCGCTCTGCCCCCTTATCCTTCTCCTTTCTCTTTCCCCCGTTTCTTCTCTCGCTCTCCCCAAGTCTGTCCCGACTACGCTGAGTCCTGACCTGGGCGGGGAGAACCTCAGGAGGGAGGGGGCAGCTGTCCCCACGGCCTGCTGGGACATGCAGACGGCTGCCCACAGCACCAGGCCACAGTGCACACACGCACGGGCACATGCAGGGGCACATGGGGGACACGCACATGCCAGCACATGGCACGCACACGCCAGCACAGGGCACACGTGCATCGCTGGGTCTCATGACGTCCCCGCCGGGGAGGATATGGGCAGCAACGGCCGGGCACAGACACCCTTGCACACTCGTCACACTCTCCAGGCCTCGGGGCGCCCCGTCACGCCTCCATCGTGAATTCCATACCCCCAGCACCTCCTTTCTGGGGAATGTGCTTTCCCCGTTCAGATTCTGCCCCTGGCCAATGTGCCGGGCTGGGCGCCCCCGAGCTCCTGGCCCTGACGCCTGCCCCGCTGCACCCCTCCTGCAGGGAGACACCCCCACACTCAGCACTCGGGGGGGCCCTGCTGCCCAGTGTCTCTCCAGTGCAGAAAGCACTCCCTGCGCCCATCTTCCCCCGTGCACCCCAGCTCCCACCGTGCTCTCCTGCAGGAGGCTTTCCCCAGTCCTCAGCCCCAGATGGCTGCCTGTCCCTCCAGGAGGGCGTCGCGACGCCTCCTGCAGGCAGCCCTCCAGGAAGGCGCCGGGTATGGGCTCACAGCCGCCTCCCCACAGCACTGCTGCCCTTTCGTCCCGGGAAGGTCCGACACAGGCTTCCCCAACACGGCATCTCTGGAGCTCGCCAGGAGCTGTGTCAGGGCTGGGCAGGGCCCGAGTGCCACAGGCGTGCAGGGTGCACAATTAGGGGTTGCCCAGCTCTGGCTCCTCTGCTGCCCAGGTCCGAGTCGCCAGGATACTCCTGGACGAGCCGGGCTAGACCTCGCTTGGCCCTGCAGCGCCAGGCCTCACTCGTGTCCTTAGGCAGCGAGCTCTGCCCCTCCTGCTCCTGCCCAGCTCTGTCCACTGGGCTCTGAAGTGACGGGTCCCTCTCGTTGCAGGGGGTCTAGTTTGGGGACTCATCCTAAAAGGTCTACCCCCTCACCTCCCTGGACTCAACCAACTGCCCTCCTGGCCTTCCTCTCCTAGGACATGCTCCCGGAGCTCAGCCAAGCCCTGCCTCACCCCTCAGGCTCAGCGTACCCATGGCCATCCCCGCCTCAGCAGCGGAGATGGCAGCTCAGGGAAGCAACGGTTCAAAGGCGAATCATTTCCTTTCTATTAATAGATGTTTAACACCCGCTGCACATCGAGCCCGCGCCAGGCCTTAGCGGCGTGAGGGGCCAGTTCACCACACCCCGCTCCTGTCGCCCGCTGCTCCCGCAAGGGCCCTGAGCCTCGGAGGCGGGGACGGACCTGCCTGGGCCACACACGTTCAGGGTGAGAGTGGGCACCAGCCGCGCCGGGGCAGCAGCCTGAGAGCCGCTCCAGGGAAGTGGCCGGCGGTGATTGATCACACGCGGTGTGGGGGAGCCGGGGCCGGAGCGGCCAGGCGGAGCTGATGGCTTTCCCAGCAGACGACGGGCCCGTTTGGATGGAAAGGCATCCAGACAGCTGTGATTTAACGGTATGTGTGCGCAGCCTGACCCACTTTAAACGCTGGTGTGGGGGGCTGGACCGCCAGCCCAGGAGTCTCCAATGTGAGGAGCGCCGGGGACGGGGAAGGTCTGACCCGCCGCGAGACGGGCGTCACGGGGACAGGACGCACCCACCCCAACCTCCTCGGGCGCCGTGGCCCTCGTGTGCCAAGTCCAGGGCGAAGCTGCCGCAAGCAGGCTCTGCCTCCCCAGCCAGCTCAGCGCAGGGCCACCTCTGAGCGGGGCGTTGGCATCAGCCTCGGCGCGGCCGGGCCTGGCGAGGGGATGACGGCGTCCTGCCCTGCACAAGGCAGAGAGGCGGGGGCGGGTGGGATGCCGGGGGAGGGGGCAGGGCGGGGGGCGGCAGCTTCCCTGCGGCTCTGGGGACACCCCCAGGGTCTGTCTGATGGAGACTGACGGGCGGGCTCACGACACGCGATGACGCTGTGAGGCCCGCCAGCAGCCCCGCACGCCCTCGCGGCCAGGGGTGCCTTCTCCAGACGCGGGCTGCGCCTGAAGCAGCCGGGCACGTGCAGGAGCACCCGGCCGGGCTCCCAGGAAGCCGCTGCTTGAGAACGGGGCCTTAGAGCTCGGGGTTCCCCACAACCCGTGAACCACAAAGGCTGCTCCGTGGCCTTCCCGCAGGGCCAGGGCAGAGGGAGATGCCAGGACGAGCAGGCACGCGAGCTGAAGCCGACCCTGAGCTCCTGCGTCTGCTCCAGGGCCTCCCGTGGAAACCCCACACTCACACGCCTGCAGTCACGACAGGCCCCGAGTCTCTGCAGCTACAGTCACCGGCGCCGCTGCAGCCATCTGCAGGGGAGACCCTGGTGCCACCCACAGATGGGAGGACGCGGCTCCCACCCCTGCCTGTGGCACTCGAGGGGGTTCTAGGCTCCCCCCCGGGGCGGCACAGCCGACACACCTCTCAAGGGCCTCAGAACCCCCATGGCCCCCTCACCCACATACCACGTCCTGCCAGGCCCCCTCCACGTCCAGCCCTCCGGCTCCCCCTTCCTCCAGGCCTCGGCCACCTCCCCGGGCTCCCGGCCCGCCCCTGAGCCCCTGAGCAGCGCGGCCTCCAGCTGGAAAGGCCGCTGGCCTCGGCTCCTTCCCTCCCCGCGGCGCTGCGGAAAGGGTCGCCTCGGCATATATTTCTTGGTTCACATGACACCTCCGAGCTCCTGTGTGTGGGAATCGTGGGTGGTTCGGCGGAGACAGAAGTCTGGAGCTGCTCGCGGGAGGAGACGCCGCCCCCCCGCTCCCCCCACCCCCGGCCCCAAGGAGCCTGCTGCGCGGATGAGGCCGCCCCAGAGGGACAGGGCGGTGAGTGAGCGCACCGGTCACCCGGGCCGGGGGCCTCCGGGAGGGCGAGGAGAGGCTGGTCCGCCCAGGCAGCCCTGGCTCTGGGGAGCTGGCAGAGGGGCCCAGTCGGGGGGACACCCAACCCCCACCCTCCCCTGGTGACGGGGCCATCAGGTGCCTCCCTGATATCCCACGGACGCTGCTGAACCGAGGGGCTGAAGGGGGGACTTCTCCCTTCCCGCCACCACACCACCTACTATGTGCCTGCCGGGGACGGGGGAGACCGAGCTCCCACCTTCCGGGCTGTCTCCTGGCTGCGGAGAGGGACTGAGCACAAACTAGGAGCCCAGCTGGGCCCCAGGATAGCCGCAGGGCCGACAGGTCGGTGGGGACACACCTCAGGCCTCCAGGCACCTGGCTTGGCATTCCCAGAGCCAGCGCGTGCGCGGAGGGTTTGCACAGACGTAAAACGAACATGACATTCACCGCCGTGCAGCATTCGGGGCATCCAGAACATTCCATCACCCCAAGGGGACCCGTCTTCCTCAGCGGCCACTCCTCACTGTCCCTTCACCCGCTCCCTGCCCCCGGCAGTCACCGGCCTGGACATTCCCAGCGAGGACTTGCAGCCCGGTAACCTGTCTTAAAGAACCGGTAGGAGGATGAGATGCCACTCTGCCGCCCCGTCCTGGCGGAGGTCCTAGCCCAGGGTCAGCAGGCTCTTCTGGAAGGCCAGCGAGGGGTGCCGGCCTGCGTTTCCAGGGCGGGCGCTCTCCCGGGCAGGGGGCAGTGAGGGCTCCTGGGCCCACTTAGGAGCCACGCTCTGGTGGGGGCCACCCCGGGGCTAGCACCAGGCTCGGGCTAGCAGGCCGCCACATCTGCTCCTCGCAGCAACCCCCAGGGGGCACGGGGCCCCCAATTTAGAGAAGACAGGGCCAAGGCAGAAACGAGGGGCTTGAGTCAGCCACAAAAACAGGACAAGGAAATGGGGCGTCCCTGACACCAAGGCCAGTGGGCCCAGAGTTTCTGCTTTGCTGTTTGACAGGAATTGGAGGCGTCTCAGGGGTGGCCCCCCCATCTCTGGGGCCCACTCTATCTGCCAGATTTTGCTTCAGGAAACGGGGGGTGAGGGAGCATAGATTTGAAGCATCTCAAATCCCCACACAAGAGCAGAGCCAGTGGAAAGCAGAGCCAAACCCGGACTCCCGAGAGCAAACCCTGGTGAGAGGCCCCTGGAGCTGCGCGTGGCAGAGAGCGCAAGCGCTGGACCCTGGCAGACTTGAGGGCGGCATCCCGGGAGAGTCGGGGCAGGGGAGAGCCCTGCAGACCAAGCAGCCGAGAGGCTCTCCGGGCGGCCCCTCCCCGCCAGAAGCGGGAGCGCCCACTTGAGGTGGCCGCAGGCTGCGGGGGTCCAGGAGGGCTCACACATATCAATTAATGGCATAGAGTCCCCGGACCCTCAAAGTAACCTTCCAGATCATACCTAACAGGAGCTTCTACTCCAGACACTGGGGCGAACCTGCGAGGGACATGGTTTCAGGAGGCCTGGGCTCAGGCTGCCTGGCCACAGCGGTTCTCAGGCTAAGTGGCTTCCACGGGGGCAGGACCCACGGAGGCAGGATCAGCACTGAGATCCCAGATAAGAGGCAAGTGGAGACAGAAGCAGGTAAGGGTGAGGCAAAGCCCGGCGGGGAGCTGCGACCAGCTGCTGACCCACAAGGAACGGAGGAGAGGAGATGAAGAGGGGGGCTCTGAGGCCAGAGGGGCCGGGAGCCGAGCTCCATGGGGTTGCGGGAGACAAGTCACATTAAAAAAAAAAAAAAAAAAAAGGACAGGAAAGTATTGAGGGAAAATCTGATATAAATTTGCTACAGGAAAAAGCAGCAGCAGCACAGAGTGATAAGCCGCTAGATCAGACAGTATTAGACTCTAGATGTGTAAATTTGACCTCAGCCTGTTTGGGTCATCAGCTGAGAATGTTTTTTACATTTTAAAGACTCGTTGGAAAGAAAAATAACAGGTGGCAGAGTATTTATGTGACTCACAAGGCAGAACAGCTCCTGTCTGTCCTTTACAGAAAAGCAGCGCTGGCCCTTGACTGGGCTACAAAGCACACCAGAGACACAACCGAGCCCAAGACAAGACGAGAGGACCCGTCCTGGATGCTTCCAGAGAGCGGAGAGACGTTAAGGATAACAGTGATGGGAGCGCAAACGCCCGGAGGGAGGCAGGAGGGGCCACGACGTCAGGAGGCGAGTCGGAAGCGCAGGTGACAGCTGTCAGTGGCTACGGGCCTGGGGACGGGTCAGGGAGAAACGAGGTGCTTTCAAAAACGAAAAAGAAATAAGTGACAAAAAAACGAAAAATGCTGACTTGGGCAAAGAAGATCCAACATATGGAAAAGAAGTCCTCGAAGAAGAAAAATAGAAAGTGAAAGCAGAACAGTACAAAAGCCTGCAATTCAAGAAAATGCTCCTGAAATTCAGAACATGTGAACGCCGGCGTCGAAAGGGCACACACACCACACACCTGGCGGCGTCATCAGAACGGCCCGCTGAGATGTGATCGTTTTTAAAAACTGGACTTAAAAGGGCAATAAAAGATTCTTTGTCCCACTGGGAAAAGGGTACTTAAAAAGGTGAGAAAACTGGCGCACGGCACACTCTGCGACAGCAAGGCTTTGTGCCGGAAACACGTGGCGACATATTTAAAATAACCAGAGAAATTCTGAGCCAAGGATTTTCTATTCATGGATTTGATCTAAAAGGGGGGGGAGGGGCACAGATCAAGTGTAATAAATAGGCAGGAACTCAGGAAGGGGTGTGCTGTACCCCCTGAGGGGGCAACAGGGGTGGAGCCTGGACACTCAGTGGCTGGGATGCCGCTGACCAGGCTGAGCACAAGGCACTGACTAGCAGAGTTAAGATTGCTCAGGGGAGCAGGGCAGCTCACGGCGGGATGCGTGAGGGCGCCGAAGCGGCGCTAGACCAATCAGAGAGGAATCGCTCGTGCAGAAAAGCCACAGCACTGCTCTCGGGACGGGGCGGCGGAAACGCGTGGTGTGTTGTGAAGCTGTACATGTAGCCAGGCCGAGCAAAGCCCTAACGGAGGCATATTCTGAGGGCGCCAGCTGCTGCTTCTGTAATAGCGAGAACTCTTACTGCGGGAAAGCGAATGTAGAGATGAAATCCAAGAGGCGCTAAGGTGCAAAGCTCCACGGTCCTGAATCTGCGGTAGACGTGACAGCGTGGCCTCAGGGGGCACGGTCGATCATAAGAAACCCCCGGAAACAGTGACTCTGGAGCCCCAGGCCAGGCATGGTGTCTGGCGGCCACTTCTCACTTAAGACACCGGCGCTTCCTGGAGAGGGGGTGATTCTAGGCGGGAGAGAACACGGAGGAGATGGGCCCCAGGTGAGGGGCACCCATGTGGAAACGGGCCGGGGGTCCTGGGGCAGCAGCGGGTGGCGGCGAGGGGGCGGCACAGGGCCGGGGAGGATGGCAAGAAAGTCTCCATGAGCAACACCCACTGGTTGTGTGTCCATCTACGAGGTCATACTGGCTTTTCCTTCACAAGTCCCTAGGTGAGCACCTTTTGAGAACACCTGGAGATCCATCGTCCTCTTGACAGCTGGGTCAAAAGACAGGCCCAGCCGCCGCCCCTCCCCCCGTGAGCAGCACCACCGAGCCTTGAGCCACTGATCTCAGCCCAAGAGGGAAAAAGTGATGGATGGAGGCGGCCTTGCAGCCCTGAGGACGGGTGGCGGGGCCCGGCAGCCAAGGCGCCTGACCCCACGGGGACACGGGGAGGACCTGGAAGGAGAGAAAACACACCTCTCTTTCGACGGTACACAAGAGAAAACCCTAGAATCACAGTAGTGATTTT
This sequence comes from Talpa europaea, assembly GCF_964194135.1. NCBI lineage: Eukaryota > Metazoa > Chordata > Mammalia > Eulipotyphla > Talpidae > Talpa > Talpa europaea. Next base: position 984,291 of record NC_140084.1, on the reverse strand, counting down.
AGTCCCTACAGGCATGACCGTGAGGGGAAGGTGCCCGCCGGGGAGACACCTCTGAGGACACGCGTGACCGAGGGGCGTGAGCTCTGCTCAGCCTGAAAACAGAACTTCCACGTAGCCAAAGGGAAATCAGAACCCCAGCATTAATCTAGAAATCTCTTCTCATTTTCACAATAGTCCGGTCGAGCATGAATTGCAAAGTTGCATTTAATATATGGATTTCACTGCCGGAGCAGGCCCATGGCCTTTCCACCTATTTTTGGTTTTGATCCTTGAGGCAACGCATATTCATTTTCAGGAAACAAAGCTATGAAATGATACCAGCTTTTGTGCTAAATGCAGCGCAAGCGAGTGCTGCGGGGGCGCGGGGGCGCCGCTCAGCCTGAATCCTAACATCTGTGGGGCGGCGGAGCGGGGTCCTTCAGGAAAGGGCCTGCCCTAATTAGATTTCACTTGGCTTATTAGTAAATCTCATTCGCTGATTTAATGAGAAACAAAAGTCCTGTGATAAAAGTCACGAGCAATAAAATGTTAACTAAATTTATACAGCAGAGGGCTTGAAATTTTCCCTCCGTATCAGCAAAACTGAAATCCACAGTGGAAACAGGAATTGCTATAAATGGCTTCAGACCTGGGCACGGAGACCTTTTTATATTCAGGATGTAGCTGATTCCAGGGCACACGTAGGCGGGCGCAGCGGGAGGCCCGCGCTTCCCTGAACGGGGCAAGAAACTGCAGCCGCCGCGGCGCGGACAGCCCGCTGACCCCGCTAGGTGCTGGCCCGGCGCGCTGGGAGGGGGGCGCCGACCGGCTCTTCCCGGGTCCCTCAGGCCCGGCCCCTGCCCACGGCTCTGACCCTGGGGGCAGACGTGGGCACCCACCCCAGTCGGCTCCCTCAGCTGGCGCTGGAGCCGGAGCGCAAGCGGCGCTGTTAGAAACCCTCCCAGCCCGCCTGGCCGCAGCGGGCCCCACAAGGGAGCCGCCTTCCCGAGGCACCAGGAGACACGCGTGGCTGGGGCCCCGTGGCTGGCGGCACAGAGGGGGTCTGGACCGGGTCACGCCTGCCACCCGTGGCCAGGAGGTGAATCCTACCGAGTGACACGTCTGCCTGCACTCCAAGGAAAGTGACGCCCCGCCACCCCTGGTCGGACCTGGGGTCATCTGAGACCAGCTGCGCCCGCTCTGAGCGTCAGGGCTCGCAGAGAAGACAGCTCGCAGAGCACCCCCACTCAAGGAGCTCCCGGGAAGGCTGGCCATGGGATTTGGAGAGCCTGGTCGGAAAAAAAGGACATCTCTGAGGCAGCCCAGGGCAGCCTGGGGCCCGAGGGGGTCTTGCAGGAGGGGGCAGCTTCTGCACCGAGAGCCCCCAACCCTGACTCGCTCCTGGAGGCCCCGCCAGTCGCGCACCCCTCTGTGCACACACATTGTTTTTGCCTCTCCCAAGCCAGCTCCCAGGGCAACTTGAATGACGGCCTGGAGGTCACAGCCGCCAGGGCAGAGGCCTTGGCAGAGGCCAGGCTGTCGGCACCACCAGGAGCGGGCTCTCCGCAGCCCCAAAGACCCCCAAAGGAGGGCCCCTGCCCACAGTGGGGGCCTGACCATCAACGGGGCCTACACTGCCCTCCTCGCCTCTCCTCCCTGCCCCAAGGGAGCCTCTGGGGACCCCTCTCCCAGATTTTAATCCACGTCTCGGGCTCTGCTTCAGGGCCCCTGCAAGGCGGGGAGCACTGTCGCCCCGCTGAGCCCCCAGAGCAGGACCCAAACGGCACCCTCGTGCTCTGCGGAGGATGCTGCAGGCTCTGCTGCCTGGTGGACCAGGGCAGCGCGCACGTCAAGAATGAGGGGGTTGGGCCTCCCCTGGTGGCGCAGCATTGAGCGCTGGGCCGGTTCGATCCCCGGCCACCAGCGAGGGTCCCACATGGTGCGCAGACCTCTCCTGCCGCACCCACTGCTCCCCTCAGCAGTGCATTTCGTCAGTCTGCCTGTTCTGCTCCCCACTCTGGCTCTGGTGGATTCTCTCACCCTCCCATGCTTCTGACTGTACCCAGTGCTTGTATAAATAAATATTAAAAAAAAAATGAGGGGGCACCTGAGGTACCCCGGGCACAGACGCAGAGCCCGTGTGGCCAGAGGCCCTCCAAGCCATGTTTGCATTAAGAGGAGGAAACCCAGTGCCACCAGTTACAGCAAAGAGGGTGACTAGGGACACAGGGACAACAGCGGCTGCTGCCCCGGGGCTCCGGCCCAGGCCCTCTCTGGCCACCAGCATGTCCCCGCTGCAGGCGCAGCTCACTGTGTGCTCCTGCCCCAGCTGGCCCCAGGCACTGGCGGCTCAGGCTCAGGTCAGGCCCCTCCGGACCAGTCAATGAAGGGGCGGCCGCTCCCCGTGCACTGTGGCGTCCTGCACGTGGGGAGAGGAGTGCGTGGCCCCGGGATCTCTGCCCTGGCTCTCCCCTCCCTCACCTGTGACCGGCTGTCCCCACACGTCCTCTGCCCTCACGCACGCCAGGCCGCCCCGTTGCTAGGACACTCGCCGTGCCATCGTGGACGTACTCTGGCCCCGTGGCGTCGTGGCACGGCGCCGTGGCCGTGTTTCCCGACCCCCAACTACAGATGCACGCCTTCGGCATCTACAGATGCACGCTCCCAGAACAACGGGGACACGCCTGGCCGCGCTGGGAACAGCGACATTCTGGTCCTCGCGGACGGCTGCCGCATGTTTTTAAATTGGCACCAAGTTGTGTTCATCTTGATGACCGAGGTCTGTCGTGCCTCCTTAAACTGTGACCCCAGGGCCAGTGCCCGCCCGCCTGCCGTGGCCCAGCCCCACAGTCACAAAGCCAGAGGGCTGGTGCCCCTGTCTTCACCCCCTAAAACAGTCCGGGACACAGACGCACTTTGGCAAGCCGCTGCCCAGGCCCTCCTCCTCGGACGGTGGCACCGGGGCCGGAGCGCAGGACCGGCCCGCCCAGGAGCCCACCGCCCCCGGAGCCCGTCTGCAGGCGGCGCCTCCACCCCGCCGCGGGTCGCCGGAGGATCACGGAGGAAAAATACAGCGAGGGCTGCGCCCCAGCTCCCTGCCGACTTGGTTTTATTTCTGGAGGAGGGAGCGGCGCTGGCCAAGGGAATCATAAATTCCGCTGGGAAGGAGCCTGGAACTCCCGGCCAGCGCGTCCCTGGGGAGCCGAGGCCGGCGGGGGAATGGCAGCGAGTGCCCTGCGCCTCCCACCCGGCATTTCTGGGCAGTGACATCACCGGGCAGGGAGCAGAGACCACCCTGGAAAGGAAAAACAGTCAGAAAGAGGCCGGGGGAGGGGCCGGGGCAGGGGCGGCCTTCCTTGGCCTTGGGGAGCACAATCGATTCAGGAATGAAGTCTCCAGTCTCCAGCTCGAGCGAGCAGCGCTGCTTTCAAAGCCCTCCCGGGCCCCCCAGGCTGGTCATGGAAGGTGCCACCTCAGGGCCCCCGAAGGTGCTGTTGAGCGCACGGGACGCGCCGCAGCCCACGCCCGAGGGGACGGGGTCACGCCGGGCATCTGGACCTGCAGGCCCGGAGCAGAGGGGTGATGATGGCTCAGGAGAAGCCCCTCTGCCTGCAGGAGCCCCCACCCCATCTGAGACAGAGGCAAGGCCCGTCCCAAAGCCCTGCTGCCATGAAGCCCCACGCCCCAGAGCCCCCTTTCGGCAAGCGCACCCCTCCTCCCCACGCCTGCACCTCCCTGTCTCTCCCCTCCGGCTCCCCACGCCTGCCCACCCCAAGACCCCTCCCCAGGTCCCCTTTCACCAGAGCGTTCGGGAGGTCCGGGCTGTGCCCCCAGCTCGCACCCCCGCTCACGGCCTGAGAAGCTGGCCCCAAGCGGGTGAAGCTCAGGGTCGCGCTCCACCCACACCAGAGATTCTCGCCAAATTATGTGCGATTTTTTCATGGGGCAGGGGCTGGGGGCCTTAAATATTTCCTAAGAGACGGCGCCAGAGGGGCTGGCGCTGTCCCTGCGAGGGTCACCCACCCCGACGCAGCACCTCCACCTGCCAGCCAGCGGGCCGCAAGGACGCCCCCCGAGGGGCTGCCCCCAGATCACGCTGCCCCCCAGGCCGCGGAGCCCCCTCCCCAGGAGGGCGCAGGCCAGGTGGGACGCGTGAGGCCCGAGAGGGCAGACCTTGGTGCGCTTTATACCCTTTTGTAAGAATGTTCCCTTCCAAAATATTCCAGTTCCCTTCCAACTTTTCAAAAGTTAATTCATGTGGAAGAAAAAAAAATAGATTAGGATAAAATTTCAAATATTAAATTCAAATGCAGGATTAATGACTTTTATTTCTAAGCCCAAGAGGTTGTCTGGAATTTAGGACATTTTTGGAGTAGCCGAGACCAGACATACCAGATGCGGTCGTGTTTTGCACCAAGTCAGCACAAATTTCGTACCTTGAAAGATGATATCCACGTCCGTCTCAACACAAAGGCCCCGCTTTGGAAAACCGTCTGCCCGAACCGTTCAGAGCCGCGGGCGCGAAGCCGCTGTGGATCCATACGGGAAGCTTCTCGTCGCCCCTCCCGCGGGCTGCCCCCCACCTCGCCAGCGCAGAGACCGGGCTGCAGGGGCGGGGCTGACCCTCGGGGCTGACCTGCGTGGCCTTTGCTTCCTCTGCGGGCACTGGGTGCTGCGCGCGGGGCGAGGCCTCGCCGGTCCCGGGGAGCCCGAGCAGCACCGAGAAACCTCACACGACACCAGGGCAGGTCGCCGCCCAGCCCAGCGGGCGCGGCCACTCAGGAAGAGTCCGGATAGGAGTCTAGAGGACCCCCAGCCTCCGCCAGGACACCGGAGCAGATGGGGTGGGCATGGAACAGGGGGAGGGGGGGAGCAGCCCCGACGGCGGGTCAGGCACCGGCGACCGAGAGTGTGCTCTGGGGATACCAGCACCCCGAGGAAGGACCCCGCCGCCCAGCAGGCTCGGCCAACACTCCGAATGCTCAGACAGGCCGGTACCTGGGCCCCCTGGGCCGGATCTGGCCTCTGCTTGTTTTCACACATAGAGTTTTAGAGCAGGGTCGCATTCATTCCCTCTGCGGCGGCTTCCCTGCGGCAACAGCAGAATTGAGGGGTGGCCGCAGAGACCACACGTCCTGCAGGGCCTAACGTGCCTCCTAGCTGGCCCTTGGTGGCTAGTTTGCTGACCGCAGCCCTGAGAGCAGCCCAGACATGCACGGGACGGCGAGCGCCCGAGGATGCAGAGGCAGCCGCTTTGCCATTTTAAAAATCTGTTCCACCCCCGAGGCGGGTTCACTCCTCTTGAAGCAGGTGCTTCGTGAGCGTGTCGGGGAGCACTGGTGTGTGTGTTTGGCGTCCACTAAAACCACTGCCGCTGGGCCATGGCCACAGGCACGTTCTCAGACCTCCGACCTGACGCCCGGTGGACACCGACACATGCGCGCCCCCACCCCGGGAGCGGCTCCCGGGCAGCCCCAGCCGGACGGCCAGGACACGGCGTGGGGCTTGGAGCCAGGCAGGACCAGCCCCGGCCTGGAGGTCGGAGCAGCTGGGAGCGGCCGATGCCGTGAGCTGTCATGACACCCCAGAAAAATACAGGGAATTTCTGGTTTTTTTCACCTGTACGTTACCCTGACAAGGCCTCGCCTGGAGGCGCCGCTGGCACCAAGCAGCCCAGCGCAGCCCAGAGTGCCAACGCCTGCAGGCTCCTGTGCTGCCTGGGCCCCTCGCTGGCCCCCAGGACGTGCCTGCAGTGTCATCCCAGCCCCGGCACCCCAGGCCTCGCTTGAGCTCCTAGCGTGGGCAGGGAGGGTCTCACAAAGAAAGCGGGGGCCACCCACAGCTCAGCATGGCCACACCCAAGGTCGAGACACCCCTGCTCTGGGGCGCAAAGTGGCCTGACCAGGGGGCACACATGACCCAGGCCCCCGGGAACTGGGCCCCACGCAGAAGGCAGCAGGGCCGCGGGCCAGGCCAGAGGGCCGGGAAGGTGAGTCCCGAGGAAACCGCTCCCGCCGGCCGGGACACACAAAGCAGTGTGGCCACCAGGTCCCGAGAGGGCGCAGCGCCAGCCCCCCAGGCTCCAGCTCAGGGTTTCCACGGGAACAGAAGGGCACTGTGAACACCTGGACAGATGGGGCCCTGCCGCTCCCCTAGGGTGTCCCGGGGTCCCCCGTGCGGGGAGCCGGAGCTGGCGCAGCTCTCTGCTGCCTCACCCACCCCTGGCCCCCCAGGACAGGTCCGCCCATGGCTGTGTCTCCAGATGCTGCACCGGCCGCACTGTCCCGCCTGGGGGCGTCCACCTGGGGGTCAGGCTTTTCCTACGAGGACCCACCCCGGGGACCTCGTTCCACCCGAATCCCCTTCCTACACCCCCTCTCTAAATACAGCCACGTTCCGGGGTGGGGGTGTCAGCACATTAGCTTCTGAGGCCCCTCCTCGGCCCTGAGCTGTCAGCGGTGCGGACAGCACCTGCCTGAAGGGCCTTCCAGTCCTGAGCGCTCGGTCAAGGCCCCGCAGGCCGGGCGCCCGCATTCACTTTGGGGGCCCTGGGGGCTCCCTCAGGCGGCTCCTCGGGGCTTCACCTCCGTGCCCGCCCGGCCCTCGCCCTGCCGGCCCTGCGAGGGTTAACCTGGGGTCTCCGGAGCCGGGGGATTTACGGGGCCAGACCTTTACCATCTCGCCCCGCCGTGGAGGGCTCACGTTCCCACTTAATTACTTGTCCGGCAATCAGGAGCGCTGGCCGGCCTGGCTGAGGCGGCTGCAGCTGTGAACTGTTTATTTACTTTTCCTCAGCCCGGGAATGGCTGTAATTTAAAGGTTCAGATCTCAACTACCCTGCCTGGTGCAAACCCCGCTTAAACACTTCCATATTGCTGGGTGGGAGGCTCCGGAGGCTGCCCCCACCCCCGCCCCGGCCGGGCACTGGGAAAGCAGGTGTTCCTGGTTATCAGGGCCGCGGCCGGGGCAGCGCTGCCCGGTGACAGCCCGCCGCCGTCCGCCCAGGAGCTCACCGGCCAGAGCTCCCGCCGGCCAGAGCGGGAGGGCCAGGCGCTGGGGAGGACCCCCACGCCACCCCGCCGGCGCCCCCCGCGCCACCCCTGCCCAGTTCAAGCCCCCGCCCGCTAATTCCCGGCCAAATGGTGTAATTGCCACTTAAGTCGTCAAATGGCCTCCAGATGCTCTTACCTTTCACACCAGCGGTTAATACGCTTTAGGTGTGACCTCTGCGCCCATCCTCCACCTGCACAGCCCCTGTTTGTGAAATCTGAGCCCACAATTAGATCTGATAATGAGTGCCCGGGCGACCAGCCTTGAACTCTGCAAGCGCGCTTCAAGGGGTGCACAGCAAGTCACCCCACGCCCCTGACAAATGGCAGGTGCCCCACCACAAACGGGCACCCCCCTGTGTGCGGCCCCTGCCCCAGGCCTGCCTGGTGAGATCAGAGACCACCGAGGCACCAAAAGCCGGCGTGGGGCCTGTTCTAGGAGCCAAATTCTGGCGGGCCAGAAGCTCAGACCCGACGGCACCCTCAGGGCTGGTTCAGGGCCCGCCTGCCGGGCAGCCCCAGGAGACTGTGTCCAGCCCTGGCCACACACAGGGGGCCCAGCAGAGCACCACCCTGCTGACCAGAGCTGCCGCGACCTGTCAGTCCAGCCCAAGCTAGACCCATCCTCCCGAGCCGCAGCCCCGGAGCCCCGCACTGCCCCGTGGCTCACCCCCCACGGCCCTCCATGGCCCGCCACGGCCCTCCACAGCCCGTGTGCTGCTTATCAGCGAGGGGGAGCTGGCGACACCCCGACTGCATGTTCACAGCAGACACCACCCGCTCCCTCAGGCCTGGCAGCCTCCGGCGCTGCCCTCAGCTCCTGGTGCCGACTGGGAAGCTGAGGCACAGAGGTGGAGCTGCGTGCCCAGGTCACACGGCCAGCACAGCAGGGACAGGCTTGAGCCCAGCGGAGAGCAGGCCCGACACGCGCAGACAGTTCAGGGCCGTTCAGGGGCCAGACGCGCTCTGTGTGCTGGCACAAGGCCCATGCCAGGGCGTGGAGGACGGCAATCAGGCCGGGAAGGGCCCCAAAACTCTTGAGAGCTCCACTGGGTCCCCCCACGTGGACTTCAGTAAAGACCGTGGGGTGGACAAAGGGGGGCGGGCTGGTGAGTCCCTCGTTGCCCCGGGGCCTCTGACGGGTAAGCCACGACACCACCTCCCCTGGGCGGGCTCGGTGCCCCCCCCAACACCCTCTAAGCGCTGCAACTGTGAACCCCCACTTTGCCAAAGAGGACAAAGCCCTCAGAGGGCCAGCGGGGAGCCTACGGGATCCAGCCCAGGAGCCCTCTTGTGCCTGCTTTTCCTGCCCCCTGCAGATGCCCTCACGGCCCGCGCCAGGAGGCCAGGCCAGGGCGCTGGTGGGGGCTCGCCCCGCTGTTGTAGGTCTCCCCCCGGACGAGAGTGTCCAGGCACACTGAGTCCCAAGCAGAATGGCAGCATGTGGAGAGTGGGGCCCTGGGCCCGGCAGAGGGGCGAACCCCGGTACTGTACTGTGAGCACCTGACCATCAGCATCAAAGATGCTGGGCACAGGGCCTCGGCCCCCACCCAGCCGATGCTGGCGGCCCCTGGGGGTAGACACAACCCGCCCTGGGCCCCTGCTCATAAGGGAGACCACCCCTCCCAGGCAACAGGCGGGACGGGGCTCCGCGGGCCAGGCGGGCTGCGCCGAGGGGTGGCTCGCCCAACTCCAGAGCCACCCCGAGCGGCAGGGTCAGGAGAATGACCAGGCCTTGGGAGAAGGACAGCACAGGCCCCGCCCTAGTCCTGGGGGCGACTCAGAAACGCGGGGCCTGAGAATCTGCATCCTCAGGCACCGTCTCTGGAGGGAAGATGCAGAGCCGTCCCGGCGGGAGGCGTGGGAGGCGGCTGTTTCCACCATGGGGGCGGCGACGAGAGCGTATTTCTCAGGGTGCGTTGGACGCAGTGGCCAGCAGGCCACCTCCCCGCCCAAGGGCCTGCACAGCGCCCCCGAGGGCCACGTGGAGCGCTGCACCCCCAGCCCCTCCCTGGCGGGGAGCCCACCCATTGCCCAGGCCCAAAGAATGGGCGGAAACAGCCCCGCAGGCAGGCAGGAATTCACCCCTGCCATTTCACACCCGGCCGGCCCGCGCCTGCAGAGGGGCCGGCCGGTAGCAGCGAGAGGCCAGGACACGGAGCCAGGCGCAGCGCCCGCGGGGCCTGGGAAACAACCCCCCCCCCCCCCAAAGCTGGGCCGGAGGGCAGCTGAGCAATCGGCCGCTGAGATCTGCAAGCTCATCAGACGCCTGGAAACCTCGGTGGGGCCACAACACAGGACGCGTCCTGCCGGGCAGAGATAAGAGGATTCCCAGGTTCTCACCACCCGGCAGCCCCTGGGGACCACAGGGCTGGCAGGGACTGGGGACGTGAGGACACCCGTGCCGCTGGCCGCAGGGAGGGACGCCTCGCCCCCACCCGCTTCCGGGTGACCTGCAGGGCGGCTGGCATGCCGAGCTGCAACCCCTACCACCCCGCGCCAGCCCCTGCTGGCGTTCCAGCCCGCCCGCCACACGGTGGCTGTGGGTGCCGCACCCCGCCTTCCCCACCCACAAATGTGGAGCCCCTGGGGAGCCTCCGGGACGGGCCTGCCCTCTGCCCTGCCTGCACCAGACCGGCACTCCGGGAGGACCTGCGTCGGGTGGGGAGGCAGCGAGCGGCCCAGCCACCGCGGTCTCCAGCCGGCCCAGGGCTGCTCCCACTCCCTGGACCCCACCTTGGGCTTGGGGTTGCCCGAGGGCATGTGGCAATGGCAACAGGTGGCAACAGTCACAGCCGCGAAGTCACCGCCACGCGCCCCGCCCATGCTGGGCCTCGGGGAGGCCAGGAGCAACAGCCATTGTCCACCCCACAGGCCAGGTCGAGACTCAGCGCACAGGTCACCAGCGCCGCCCAGGGCAATGAGGGGAGCAGCGTGCCTGCCAGCACTGGGGCTCCCTCCGGCTGCGAGCACCTTCCCCAACAGCCCCTCGAGGGCAGGGTTCCTCATCCCTCAGGACACCATCGCGGAGCCGAACCTCAAATTGCACCTGATTTAATGTCCCAGAATTGACGCTGGGAGGGGAGTGGGGGAGTGGCGGGGTTCCTCGGCGGCCCCTGCCTCTCCAAGGCACGGGAAGCGCCCACAGGACCCTGTCCTGAACTCCGCAGCGGGGGTGGGTCCAGCAGAGCGTGCAGGGGCCACGATGAGGCTGCCAGGGCTAGCAGGGGCTCAACACTGCTGAGCCTGGCCCTTTGGTTAGCACAGACACCCGGAGCACCCCTGCTCTCCCGCCTGCTCCCCCGCCCACTCCCACGCTGGGTGCACGTGGCCACGTCACACACGTTCTTCCTAGCGCTCAAGTCAAGAAAGTGCTAGAACCCAGGACAGCCTGTCCCAAAGCCTGGCGTCCACCCCAGGCCCAGGGGTGGTTTAAAACTCCTTTCTAGACACCCAGGGAGCCCAGCGGCACCCCACCTGGAGGCTGGCCCTGCGCCTCAAGCTGGATCTCAAAGCTCCTGTTGTGGCAGAGAAACGGCCCCCAGGTGAGAGCGTGGGCTGAACCCCCATGACAGCGCCCAAAGGTGAGTCATGGACACTCTGGGACCTCTCCCGGGGAGGCGGCCAGGTAAGCCCAGGGGTCTGTGCGCGATCGCCCAGAAAGCCCTCCCACCATCTAGAGAGACAGTCGGGGAGACAGCGCTGACGGGCTCAGCCAGGCGAGACCGCGGGCCAGCTGCCCCTGCCGAGGCCTCGGTGCCGGGGAGGACCGGCTCCTGGAGGCAGGTGCCCGTGCCTGGCCTCAGGCTGTGTTCTGCCGCCGCCCGCCACGACAGGACCCCATAGTCGGTGACCTCTGCACCGTCCTCGCCCTGCCGCTCCCCCGCCGAGGTTTCCCGGAACCAGCGGGGCGAGTGGCCAGACCTGAGCGCAAGCCACCATGGTGACCACGGTCAGCGACACCCACAGATGCCCGGGGTAGCTGGCCTGCAGCACTGCTGGGCCCTGGACCCCCACCACACCCAGCCACAGCGAGTCCCGGCCCCACAGGCCAGCGGCAAGCGAGGCCTGGCTGGCGGCATGACAGAGGTGAGCATGCGCGAGGCCCGGAGATGCCAGTGCCCCCACCTGACCCTCTTCCTGGGCCCGTGCACCTGTGACCGAGGCCGCAGCAGACAGCACAGAAGACGGGGCCTTACCTGCTGGGCCCACCCACGCGGGACGTCCCTGCATCACCACCCGTCACCCGCCTCCAGGGCAGGGCTGCCAGCCCACCCCTTCCTTGGAGGGATGAACCAAGCGGTCGCGGCAGTCTCCAGGGAACAACGCCCGGCGCCCAGGCCTCCGTCCGCCAGCTGAGATGGCGGTCGCCAGTGCACCCCAATCCCAGGGGCCCCTCTCCTCACCCACGGCCCTCCTCGGGGGACCAGCCTGCAGGGTCCCCAGGCAGGGGCGTGGCAGCCACAGCAGCACCCCCGCGAACCCCCTCCTCCCTCCTGGGCCGCGGCCCTCACGGGAGGCGGCGCCCGCAGCCACTGGAACGTGAGGCCTCCCGACGGACCCGGGGCGGCAGCATGTGGGTGCCCCAGCCGAGAGCTGGCACTAAGCCGGGAGAGCTGCCCTGCGGGGGGGGCAGAGGGCGAGCACAGGGGCCGCCCCGCAGAGCTTCACCCCGCCACTCCACTGTCCCCTGACCCAGGGCCGCGCCCCAGTCCTGCCCCGGGGAACCCGAGGGGCGTGTTCTAGCACAAGGGCCGGGCAGCAACGCTCACCCCGGGCGGGGACAGGAAGGTCCATTCAGGAGCCCCTGTGGGGCCCGGGACTCTGGACACGCGCCGGCCAGGAGCACGCAGCCACCACGCCTCCCCTCTGGGTCCCCAAATTAGGGTCCAAGAAAGCAGGGTGCTGGGCGTCAGGGAGAGCACAGCCCCGAGGGGCAGCGTGGCGTGGCGGTGTCCTGCCCGCCGCAGGCGCCCCACCGCCCTCCGGAGCCCCCTCTGCTCGCAGCAACACGCCCGTGGGACCGCGCGCCCTCTCCTTACCGAGCAACCGCGGCGGCGGCCTGGACCTCTCCCGCCTGCCCGCACGGAGCCGCCGCCCGGGAGCTGCTCTCGAGCGCGGGGAAGACGCCGGAAGGCCTGGAGGACGCCGGGAGAGCACCGTGAGGGCGGGCCGCGGCCGGGCTTGTTGGCGCAGACCCACATGCCCCCCGCCGCTGCGGCACATGAGCCACCCAGGTGGGCCCCGCCGCCCGCGCCCTCGGAGGACTGGGGGGGAGGGGGCGCCCGGGGCGGGCACGGCCGGTCCCAGACACCCTCCACTGGGCTGAGGGCTGGTGGGATGCGTCTCTGGTCTGCCCCGGGCGCTCCTCTCCGGCGAGGGGGGCTTTCCCGTGCAGGCAGGTGGGGTGGGGCCGAGGCTGGGCCGGGAGTCTCCCCTCCCTCCGGCTCCCGCGTGCTCTCACGGCCTCCGGCTCTCTGCGTGCTCTCCTGCCCGTGGCTCCCGCCCGCCGCCGCCCTTGGAGGCCCCATCTCAGCCCAGGTGCGCCCACCGATGCCCCCCACAACCCCGGGGGCCGCCGTCAGGCAGGCTGCAGGGCCGCAGGGTCCACCGTCAGCACGGAGGGCGGCGAGGCCCGGCCCTCGCTCACCCCACAGTGTGTCTGTCCTTGGGACGGGCGCCCGGCAGTGCTCGGCCGCGAGGCCGCGAGGCAGGAGACGCCACACGGGAGCACACGCGGCGCCAGGGCCCTGGGAGTCTCCAGGCACTTGGAGCCCGTGTGGGGAGCGCGACCTGAGGCCCTGTCCAGGGGACACACAACCTCACACACCACACACACCCCACACAGCACACAAACTCACACCAACAGACCAAGAATGCGATAATCTGTATCAGCTGAAGTCCCGGGGGCCTGATCCACCCGCTGCCGCACAAGCCCGTGGGAGCCGCTCTCGGTCAGGCGCCCGGCTGAATTTACCTCCCGGGAGGAAAGCCGTGCCCGGGCCAGCGGCTCACTCACCGCCCGCAGCGCCCTGCTGGTGGGCTCTGAGCCCTGAAGTGTGCACCGACACGGGGCGCCCTGGCCGCCGCCCGCCTGCAGCGCGGCCACCTGCCGTCGGGGGCCAGCCAGAGGCCGGGAAAGCGGGGCCAGGAGCTCGGCCGGCGCCCCAATGCTCTCCCAGAACCGCTCGCTGAGTCCCTCGTTCGTGCGCCTCAAGCCGGCCCTCAGCTCTGCCCGCGAAGCGAGGGCAGGAGACGTGGACCGAGGCTCCCCGGCGCCCTGGGTCCACACGTAGCCGCCAAAGGGTGTCTGCTCTGTGGGGCCAGAACCTTGGGCCTGAGCGCCAGGAAGACCGGCTCACGCTCAGCGCCCACGGCTCCCTCCAGAGGCGGCGTCTCTCAAGCGGAACAGAATGAACATTGGGGTCCAGCACCCCCGTTTCAGCGGCACGAGTTCCTGCATGACGCGGGGGGGTTCGCCTGCGAGGGCAGACGGCAGCCCCACCACCCTCTGCAGAGCCGGATGTGTCGCTGCGCTTGGTGACTCCCCAGTCTCCACGCTGGGGTCGCTGCATGGGCGGGGCGGGGCGGGGTGGGCCCTCCCCCCCGCGGCTCCCAGGACGGGCTCAGCCTCCGCAGCCGCCATTCCCGGGCTGGCCCCACGCGGGTCCTGTCGGGTCAAACCACCGACACACAATGACTGGGCCAGGGGTCGCGCTGGCCAGAGAATGGAAGCAGCGGCGCCGTCACGAGCGTGTTCCGATGCTGCGGCTTAAGTCCGGGTGCGGCTGGACACCCGGGCGCGGGCGCGGCTCCCAGCAGCACGCGGGAGAGAGATCTGCTCCGAGACACGGCACGGCGGACGTGATGGGGGTGGGGGGAGCGGCCCCTGCCATGGTGCCTGGGGACGGCTCTGAGCCGAGAGCAGGTTGGAGGGTAGTAACGACACCGGGCTTTTCTGCCCTCCGCCGTCAGGAGGGATGACGGATCTGCGGTCCTGAGTGATGCCCGACGGCGGCACCTGGAGTGGGGCTGGGCGTGTGTAGATGGGCTTCACCTGCGCTGAGACTGGGCTTTTACGGGCGGGACACCAGGAGAGCAGAGCAGCAGAGAGGACGAGAGCGAAAGAAAGGAGCGAAAGAGCAGCAGAGGCCCCGAGAGAACGCTGGGGACCCCAGAGCGAGTGAAGACCTGCTGGGGGCTGGGAGGCGCCCTGCCTTCTGCGCAGCCAGTAAAATCCCAGTGAACGCCTGAAAAGCCGCGGAGGGCGCCAGGACTCCTCCCTCGCCCGTCTGCTCGGGTCACAGAGATCCTGCTCGTGTCCTCCCCCTTGCACAGGTGCTGGCGGCACCCGGGCCCCTGCGACCGGGGGAGGCCTGGGAGAAGGCGGGCGTCGCTCCGGCACCCCTGGGCCAGCCACGGAGCCCAGTCCCCGTCCCGGGGCTGCCCGGCCGCCCCTCGAGACCACCTCTGGGGAAACGTGGCCGTCTGCTATGTCCTGGGCCGCCGCGGGGACGCCCACGCGGCCCACACCCGCCCTGTGCTCCCGGGCGCCGGGGGACCCCAGGCCCTGGTCAGCAACGCGGGGCGCGGCCACTGCACACGCTCTGCCGCTTCAGAGCAGCCCTCGCGACCGCCTTCCTGCCCCATTTGGGGCTCCGGGGATGCAGGTGGGGGCGAGGGGAAGGGGACAGGGCGCAGGAGTGGGGCTCCAGCCCCGGGCCGCCCCGCCCCCGCCGGGGTCACTCCAGAAGCCACAGCGCCATCTGCTGGAGCGCCGGGGCCGCCGCGGGGGGGGGCGCTTCTGTTCCGCCCTCAGACCCGAGGCCAGGGGTGGACTGACATTCGCGGCCAGAGTCAGGGAGGGGCCCCGGAGGGCGCAGGCCCCGCAGCCGGGGAGGGGCAGCCTGTCTGCAGGGCAGTGGTCCACACAAGAAAGAGAAGGGCTGTCCCACGAGGTCCTCTGTTGTGTGACTTTCGGGAGCGAGGCTTCCCCGTCCCCTCCCCACAGGACTGGGGTGCGCGGGGCAGCAGACAACCCCCCACACTCCTTTGGAGCCTCAGAGCTGCAGCTGTCAAGAGCACAAAGCTGGGGCAACCCAAACGTTATCCCGGGCCCCTTCTCCAGGCTCGGGAGCAAAACAGCGGCCTCGTCTGCAGCTCACGTGGCTTTTCCGTCCAGCCAGCGACGTGCGCGGAGCCGGGTCTGGGCCTCGAGCGACGCCCCTTCTGCCCACCTCCTCCCGCTCCTGCCTGATCGCTGGATTCGCCTGGAACCCGGAGCGTTCGTTGCTTCTCGGGGTCGTGAAAGGCAGGGTGCTCCTTCCACGAGGGCGCGCCGCCGTCCGGCGACTCCCCAGCCCGGGGAGACCAGGAGCGGGAGGAGCCTGCGGCGGGCATGCGTCTTCCTACAGCCCCGCGCCGCGCCCACGCCCCGCGATGGCAGGGGCAGACGCCTGCTCGCCAGTGAAACCTACGCTCGGTGCAGGAAGCCGTGCGGCTCGCCCGTTTTAAAGGAGCATTTCCAGCGAATCCTATTTTTCTTTATTACATGTCATAAATTTTTTTTTAAATGCCCCAGGAGCCCAAAGCCAGACGTGGCTATTGTGTTACAGGCATAGGTTACTTCATTTCAAACATACATTCTGTAAATATGTGTGTGTGTTTACCTTTCGTAACTTAATTTCTCACTCAATAGAATTTGAAAGATCTGGACATTATAAAGGCAAACTCATTTTCTGCCGGGACGAAATGAGAAAATGAAAAATTTTTAAGCTCATTTTTATTAGGTAAATTCAGCGGGGACCCGCTGCTGGCCCCTGAAACAAGCCAGCCTGCTTCTGTTTACTTTCTCCATATCCTCCCGAGTCTTGAAATGAACCCCGGCCCTGCCGTCCGTCAGCGCCCCCCACCCGCTCGGGGGGAACGCGCGGTCTCTTCCCAGCAGCGAGGGGGGCTGGGGCCGGCGGGAGCTGGAGACGCCCGGGGCACGCACGCTGTCCAGCCCCGGGCCCGCTGCCGCCCGCGCCGGTTCCGAGAGGGAAGGGGCCTCTTTTCTGCGGGGCCCAGAATGAACGGTCAGGAAGTTGGCCAGGCCACTCCCTGGACGCCAGCAGAGCCAGCAACACACGAGCCTGCCTGACGAGGGGTCGTCCATGACCTGAGCGGGCCCCAGGCGCAGCCGAGCTGGAACCAGGTGCCCTCCCGGCACCCGCGCCTGGCCGACGGCCTGGCAGACGCTCGCCCCGGCCGCAGTGCCAGGCGGTCGCTGCCGCGCCTCTGAAATGAGTGTTCTCCCGCGAAAATACACTGTCAGGCCCGTGGCCCCCACCCCACGCAGAGGCCGTCGTGACAGGAAACGTCGACCATTGCGAGCGCGGTTTGCATCTGCTGAGAAGCTGAGGGGGCCGGGACACGTGGACACTGAGGGGCTGGTCCGAGACTGGGCGGGTGGAGAGGCGTCCACACTCGTGTTTCTGAGCCCGGCTGGAGGTGCGGGGGGTGGGGGGGCCGGGTCCCGAATTCGCCCCCAGCCAGGGTGACTCCCGGAACCCGCAGCAGCAAGAGGGTCTTGCGGGGCCTCAGCCACATCGTCATGAGCTCCGAGGCCACGACCCCTGCGCTCCTCCGCTGGGCCAGGGCCAGGGCCCGTCCGGCACAACGTTGGGGGCCGAGACGAGTTTGTGTGTTTTCTCCCTGTCATCAAAAGGGGAAAAAAGACACACGCACACACACACGCGCACACACACACCCCCGCCCATCAACTAAACACTGAAACTCCGAAACACAGAGTGCACAACGTGGTCCGGCCGAAATCCATCTTGAGTTTCTGTAAAGTCCTCTCTTTGATCGGGAGCCGGCTGAGAGTTCCACCTCTCCCCTCTGCTGGATTTAACGTGGACTAACTCGGGCGAGTTTAAACAAACAGACAGCCCAGCGTGAGCGCTGCCCCCGCGCGGGAGCCTGAGGTGGCTGCCTCCATGGAGGGGTGGGGGCCGCAGTGGGGGAGGAGCTGGGGGGGGCATGACGAGTTTGGGGGCTGAGCAAGAATAAACCCATGAGGGAAAACCAAGAGCGCGTGGGCCCCCATCCTGCACCTGAGGACCTGAGGCTGGGGAGCAGAAGCGCAGGGTGCCCCGAGGGGAAGGCCGCCTCACCCAAGGGCAAGAGAAAACAAAGCAAACCCTGGGGCACATTTTCAAAAGACAACCCGATGCACAATGGGGCCTGGCAAGGGGGCAGGTGGGGAGGGCGGCCCTGGGGGGAATGCTGAAGGGTCCACCGGGAGGTGCTGGGCCGCCTGCCCCCAGCCGCTGCGACCCGAGGGTCCCGGGCCGGGCCACAGCCCAAGTGGACCGTGAGCCGCTGACATGGCCGCGGCACCGAAGGCCCGAGGCAGGGTGCCAGCTGGGGCACAAAGCCCAGAGCGTGTGGCCCTTTGAGGGGTGGAGGGTCAGAGCCAGAGTCCCCCAGGTGAGCCACCGTGCTCCCGAGGCACTGGGCAGCGGCCGCCAGCCCCACGCGGCCTTGCCCTTGTCCAGTCCCGTGGGGGACGCGCGAGCCACCAACAATGCAATAGACCAGGCCAGCATAAATGTGCACACACGCCCCTACCCGCACACGCTTGCACACGCCTACACAGATACACTCACCTACACATACCTACACACCCTCTATTTTTCATTCGTTCATTCATTTATTTTAAATAGGGACTTGTCTTGGCCCCGAAGGTCCCCGCACGCCCCAGCACTGAGGGCGCCCCTCTGCTGCAAGCGAGGCCCTGCCCGGCCCGCGGCTGGAAGGCTCTGAAGTGCAGCATCGACACATTTCTGTGCCACTTTATTGCGAAAACGGCGTTTTACGGTGCGAGTGTGCTGTGGGCGAGGAGAGGGTGGAGGGGCTCCCCCGCGGGGCTGTCAGCGCCCCGCACGAGCAGGGACAGTGGAGCAGGAGGGTCTGGGGAGCTGCACAGCAGCCACAGCGCGGCCGTCGCCCACTTTACGAGGCGGCGTGAGCCTGGGGTGGACGGGCCGGGCCCTGCGAGCTGCTCATTAGGCACTTGATGGACGTGGGGCCCACGGCCCTCCCGGGGCAGCCAAACGCTCGAAAACCAAGTTTTATTAACCTAATAAAAAGCGAGGGGGAAAGCCAGGGCTTTTCCGCTGAAGCGCCAGCGCGGGGAGCAGCCAGCTGCGTGGCCTTCACTCTCTGGACCACGCCGCCGCCGGAGCAGGCCGCGAAAGGGCCGCGCTGGTGTCGGAGCACAGCTGCCCCCGCCCAGGCCGCTGCCCCTGCTCAGGCTGCTGCCCCCGCCCAGGCCGCTGCACCGGCCTGTCGCAGGAGCCGGCCACTGAGTGGTGCTCTCACCTTCTGACACCCAGCGCGAGACGGAAAACAGCGAAGAGATGTCTCCAGGGCAAGCTGAGCTTCTGAACAAGGGAATGGCCGCTGCCCCAAGCATGGACGTGGACAGAGGCCGCCCACGCTGCCCCCGGGGCCCCCGCCAGGAAGGGAGGGGCACTGCGCTTTGGCCAGGACGAGGGCCCAAGGACACGACAGGGTCTGCTCTGCACACAGATGCCTCAGAGACGCAGGACTGTGGAGCTGAGACCTGTGACCGTCTATTTCGGGACAGAGGCAGCAGAGGCCCAGGCTGCCCAGTGCTCCCGGAGGACGCCCCAAGCTGCCCCGCAGCTCCCGGCTATGCCCGTGGACCTGAGAGTGTGCTGGCACAAGGACACGGCCCAGCCACCCGCTCAGTCCTCAGCCCCCGGAAGCAGAGAGCTTTTCCCATCGCTGGATCCCAGAGGACGGGGCTGGAGGCAGCCGGCATCCCACCAGGCCCTGCAGCGCAGGAGGGCAGCGCGGAGGGCAGCACAGAGGCAGCCCCCAGCAAAGTCGGCGAGCGGGAGCTGCCCATCCACGGTCTGCACCAGAACCAACGGTGCCAACCCCAGGGCCCACCTCCCCACCACTCAGCGGCCACACGCGCCTCCCACGGGCCTCCTTCTTGCCAGAGACGCCCGGGGGTGGCTGCCTGGGGAGTCCCTGCTGTTGTGGGGCACACGGCCGGCCTCCCCCAAAGACCGGCCCAGTCCCCAGTGAGAGGCAGAGGCAGAGAGACAGGGACGGGGACTAAGACGGAGAGACGGGAGAGACAGAGGAGAAGCAGAGCCGGCAGAAAAAGGGGGAGAGCGCAGGACACCCAGGGCCAGGCGGAGAGAGGGGCCCCAGGAGGCCACACCCTGCTCGGTATTGGGCATCAGGGACAGCCCTGCGGCCGCGATGGCGCCACCAGGTGGCGACGGGACAGACGCAGGCGCCCTGGGCTCTGCGAGCTTCTCCGCGGCGGGCACCAGCCCAGCGCCCACACAGAGGGAGCCGCACCTTGCGCCCCGCAGCGCTGTGTGCCCCCCGCAAGAGCGGGGCCAGCCCCAGGCCCCCAGGAAGGGTCACGGGGGCTCCCTGCCCAGCGGGACGTGTGAGTAGAAACCCAGCCCGGGGCCGGCTCACGGAGCGGAGGGCAGGCCCAGGCCGGCTCGCTGGCCCAAGCGCCTCTCAGCCAGAAGAAACCCACTTGGCTCACGGCTCAGAGCAGATGGCCCCGAGCACCCCAGCAAAGCAAGTGAGCCTGTGGGCACGCGCCAGCAGCGCCCCCTCAGATGCTTTCTAGGACTGGACCGGCCGAGCTGGAGCTGACACCACAGCTGCCCACCCCCCTCGCCGCAGGTGCACCAGCCACACGCCCCAGCCCAGCCCAGCCCTTCGGCGCCGGGGCCAGGCCCAGCCGGTCTCACAGGTCAGAAATCCGGGCCCGGCTGCTGAGGGCTCCGGAGAGTGGGCCCGGTGCCCACGGCCAGCCCTGGCTCTGCCTCCTCTCTCAGCCCTCGGCCATCGGGGCATCCACTGCTGGGGCTGGCTGGGAAAACCCAGGCGTGGAGGGGACTCTTGTTCCCCAGACTGTCCGAGGCAACAGGTAGCCCAGGGAGCCACTGGCCGGCAGCACACAGGGGACGGGCTCAGCTCGGCCCTCGACCCTGCCCGCCACGCCCCTGCCTACCCGAGGGGCTGGAATGGGGCACCCCCGGGGGTGCAGCCCATGGCACTTTGCTGAGGCAGCAAGTCCCAGCACATCCTGGAGAAACGGGGAGAGGCGGGTGTGCTGCAGGGAGTTGTGCCCCGTGAGCCAGGGCCGCTGTGACCCCAGCTGGGCAGAGTGGCTGCTCCCCCAGAGCACTGGCAACGCCCTGGGGCCCCGGCACCGCCCCTCCCCACCTTCCAGGAGCACTCAGAGAAGAGGGGAGGCCTGGGAGGGGCAGATGAAAGGTCGCCCCTGGTCAGCGCCTCCCTGCTGACCCAGCGCCAGGCCCGGAAAGCTCCTTGGCCGCCTGAAACTCCAAGCAGACAGGTGCGGTGCAAGCGAGGCTCCCGGTCCAGGCACGGAGGGCCCAGCACCTTCACAGATGCTGAGGGGGAGACAGGCCTGCGGGGAGGGCTGGTGGGAGGAGCTGTTGTAGCGGTCGCACATGCCCCCCAAACTCATGCCCCATTAGGTGGGGGGAAGCAGGTTACAAGAGAAAAAAATTGTTGATTTTACAAGATCCAGGCAAGTAAAGACTGAAAAGTTACAAGCAAAACAACAGCAGGGGCGGCTCGTCCGAGCACTGCTCACACCGAGGGGCTTCACTCTCTGCTGCGCCCGCGTGTTATTTTTATAAGCTAAATCTCACGTTCAAACACGCAGCCCCAGCACCTTAGGAATTCTCCTGGGAACCGACGCACAGACATAGGCTCAACGTTGACCACGGTGACGTCATAAATATAAACGCTGCTCACAGATCCCCAGCAAGCGCTGCCGGCGCGGGGCGTCTCTCCTCCGCCACCGCCCCCGTGCTGGCAGCGAGAGCCAAGGGGGCCGGGCAGGGGCAAAGCCCCGACAACACACCACACCCGCCCAGGGCAGCCCCCCCAGGGCCCCGGGGGCGCGGGCAGCCACGCCGAGCACACCGCCCGCGACACGCACACCCAGGATGCGTGCGGGACTCGGGGAAAATCGCCCACCTGCTCAGCCCCGCACTGGGGGGCCACCCAAGCGGGGGGCTGCTTTGGCCCCCGTGTGCCGATGGGGCCGCTGCCAGCTCTGGTTGGAATCCGTAACGTCTGCTGCTCTCACGCCCCGATCATCAGCACAGGACATTCAGCGGACAGCGGGGAGCAGAGGCGACCGCAGTCCCCGCCGCAGGGGGACACTCACCTCCCCCGCCGCGGCTGCCGAGGCCCCGCACCACGCGCCCAGGTTTCGGGGGTCTGTGCCTCCGGGGCCAGGGTCCCGCCCCTCCTCTGCCACGTCGAGGTTGGGGGCTGCACGGAGGCCCCTGCAGGCCCTCGGGGGAGGGCCCCCGCCTCACCCTGGCTTTGGCGGCCGCGAGGGCCAGGGCCTCCCCGGCGGAGGGCTCGGCCAGCCTCTCTGAGTCCACGGGGCCTCGCAGGCGTGCGGCGCAGCCGCCATTCTCGCCGGGACTCTGCTGCACAAAATCCAAATCCTCAAAGCCCTGGACACCCCCCAGTGCCAGAAGGGGTCTCCCAAATTCACAGAAACATCGGGGAGGATCGCGGCTGCCCGCGCCAGGTATGGGGAGACCCGGCGGGAGGGCACAGCTCCCCGCTGCCCGGTGGCGCCCGCAGGCCGCGAGCAGCCCAGAGGCCACAGCCGGCCTGGAGCGCCCCTGCCGGCCGCCAGAGCAGCCTCGGCGCGGGCGTGCTCGGGGCCTTGGAGCCCAGACGTGTCCCAGGGGCCTCGGGCCCCACCCCGCCGCGAACTCACGCCACGGCGCCTGCCCAGCCCGTCTCCAGGCGGCGGGTGCAGCTCTCCCTGCCTTGCTCTCCCGAGGGCCCCCTGAGAGACCACGCACTCTCCAAGCGTCCCCCTCATCTTAAACCGTGGGGTACTTTGTAGCAAGACTGAGCTGCTCTGACACGACAGGGAGGCGGCGGGCGAGGTCGGCTCCGGGGAAGCTGACGCCCTCACCTCTCCGGGACGGCTCCGTGGCAGTGCGAGGTGAAGGTGAGGCCTCTGCCCCGGGACACCCCAAGACGCTACTGCGCCCCTCCCGCTGGCGAAGGGGGCCCGCGCGGCACCTGTGTTTGCAACTCTGCTCAGCGCCCGTGGCCCGTGGCCCGTGGCCATGCTGTGCTGAGCCCCGCTCCCGCCATCTAGAAGCGCCTCATGCACAGGCATGACTAGCGCAGCTGGGGCCCCGGGCCCCCCGGCGTGCAAAACAGGCACATCCGGGTCAGCCGCCTCCTGCTGGGACCCCCCCCCCAGGCGCCCCCGCCCCATCTTTCCTCATCACAGATGGTGCGTCGTCAGCTACTCGTGCCACGGACGTCTCCCCGCGGGGCACCGCGACGACACTGAGCTCATGGTGGCCCCACTGCCGCCCGACGCTTAGCGAGCACCCCGTGCCGCCTCCCCAGGGGAGCCTTGGCTGAGCCCCAGGTGAGGAAGCCGAGGCTCGGGAGGCGGCTGGCCGCTGGTGAGGGCAGGGCTGGGCCGCAGCTGCTCCCGGGACCAGGCCTGTGCCCGCGGCCAGCCGGAGGCCCCACCACACCGCCGGGCGGGGGGGCGCCCCCCAACGTCCTGGGATTTATGGGCTGCCAGTCTGGAAATGCTGCTTACAGAAAATACATATGTAAAGTTTTGCTCAAGAGCAGAATGTAAAATAACCATAAATAAATATCTCCCTCCCTCCCCTCGGCCTCCGAGGCCACATTCACCCTGATTTATGGACACGGCTCCCTGCAACAAGACACGCTGGAAAGTTTGAGGTTGACTCAAGAAAAACGTGGAGTATGTTCATTTCAAGGCAAATTAATTAAAATGCAACCCAAACTCTGGGCAACAACACAGAAGCAGCATTCAGGGTGCAGCGTCCGTGCTCACCTGCGCGCCGGCATCGCCCCCTCGGCTTCTCCACCCTGCAGCTCGGGGCTGGGTCTGGCCCGGCCGCTGTGTGGCTGCGGAAGACCGGGGTGGGCTGAGCCGGGGGGCACGGGGGAGGGGGAGCAGAGCCCAAGGGCAGCAGCGGGCGGGGCAGCAGCCCCATAATGGAGCAGGGGCTCAGCTCCTGCGGGGGTGGCGGGGCAGGCGCCAGACCCCAGGAGGTAGCAACCACCCCCGCCCCCTTGCCAAGTCCAAGCGGGAGCCCAGAGTGAGGAGCCCTAGCCTGGCCCAGCCAGTGGCACGGGTGGGGGCGTCCCCAGGGCAAACACAGACCCCTGCAGGTGGCGTCACCCACCCCCATGCACGCGCCGAGCCAGGGACCCCGCTCTGAGGCCTGGACGTCCCTCCTGGAACGTGGAAGCGGCTGAGCCTGGCGCTGGGGAGGGGCTCACGGGCTGTCAGCCGGCCCTGGCCGTTCCCGTGGAGACGAATGAGACTCAGCTGCTGGCCGAGGGCCCCTACCCTCCCGCGCTCCCCTCACCCCGGAGGCCTCGTGCCACACGGTGCCCTCTGCACCCGGGCGGGGGGGGGCGCAGTCCTGGGGTGTTCCATCCTAGGTCTGGGAGGGTGAGGCCGGCCCTCCACAACCACAGCCAGGGCTGAGAAGGGGTGTCCCGGGACAGCAGGCCATGCTGACCCAGAGCGGGCACAGCCCAGGCAGAGGCTGCAGCCCCCGACCCAGCCGGAGGGCTTGGGGGGCACAGGGCGGAGCTCCCAGGAGAGGACAGGCCGAGCCGTCCTGGAGCTTCCAGAAGGCCCAAAGCGTCACGTGTGGAGAGCTGCCCCCGACCCGTCCCCGCCGTGACCTCCCACTCCCGTCACGGCCACACAGACGAGGGTTAGGGTCACACTCGTGCCTAGAAACGGGCCGTGCCCGCACAAGTCCGCACTCCCGCCCCACTCTCGCCTAACAGAGCCCCCGCGGGCTGGCGCAGGGCACACGGCCCCCCGCTCCTGTCCCCGAGGGCGCCCGCCACCCAGGCATCTCGTCTGCCCGCTCCGTCTTTGGAGGTTGGTGCTTGTGGGAAGCTGGCTTGAGGCCTGCAAGTCTGAGCCGGCGGCCCTGCTTCTGGGTGCACCAGGCGGCACGAGGACGGGCTGCCCACTCCCGGGGCGAGGCCGCCAGCCCAGACGCACATCACAGCCCCGGGGATCACCCCTGGGGCACCCCGGCCCTCACCCACAGCCCGCCCCAACTCGGCAACGGGGAGCCGCACCATGTTAGAAATCCGTCCTGGTTCTGCTCGGCCCCCGGGATGTGTCGACACGGGGACACGGCGGCAAAGGTTTACCTGGTCTCCGCGGAGGCCACACGGCCCCGGGCCGGCGGGAACCGTCATCTTCTGGAAGCACAAGCTGACCCCGCCGCACTCGGGAAGCTGCCCTGCCCTGGGCCAGACCACGCCTGGGCGGGCAGAGAGGAGCTGGGTGAGGGCAGGGGGTCCCTGCAGACGCCTGAGCCTCCCGGGCTGTCCCGACCCATCCTCTAGCTTCCCCGCCTGTTTATCGGCCCCAGGGGCAGCAGGTCCCGCCCACAGAGCGGGTTCTCTGGGAAAATGGGCGATCGGGCCTCTCTAGTCCACGCAGCCAGCGACGGCCAGAGGGGCGACAGCAGAGAGCCGGGCGGGCCCAGGGCGGGGCACGCCCGCTGCTGCCTGCACAACCTCCCCTCGCGCATAGGGCCCACAGCCACCAGCTCACGCCTCACTCTGCTCACGGCCGTCACGCGCCCAGGCCCCACGCGGGCTGACGGGCATCATGAAGAGGCCCCGCCCAGGGCATGCCGGCCGCACCAGCCAGCAGCGACGGCCCCACAGGCGAGGACGGCACAGCCAGGGCAGCGCTGACCAGAGGCACCGGCACACAGCTGGCTGGGGCGGGCCCGAGAGGGTGCCGGGTGCCGAGGGAGCCTAGGCCCAACACGCACCCGCCCCCGCCCTGGCCTAGGCCCGGGGCCCCTCAGCTCCAGCCGGCCAAGGCATGAGCCCCACCCACTTGGCGGCCCTGGCGCCGGGGCGCAAACGCTGGCCACGGGTAGGCCTCGGCGACCAGACACCTGCCTCCCGCCAGAGGGGCCGACTCCGGGCAGCCGAGCAGAGACGGCCGCCCCGGCCCACAGGCCCCGCCCCAAGGACGCGGACGCCCGCGGCTGCCCTCCCCTCCCACCTCACCCACGCTGTCGCCACTCGAAGAGGGCCGCCGCTCTCCCGCGCCTCTCCCTCGCACCTCCACCGTCAGCTTGGCGTGAGCCCCACGGGCGGGGGCGGCAGCCCACCGTGCACTGGACGTGGGCCCTGAAGACAGTGCTGGCAAGGGCGGCCTGGTGGGTTCCAGCCCTGGGCGAGCCTACTCGGGCATGGAGGGCGCCCGGCCCGCGCCAGCCTGCGCCAGGAAGCGAGCCAGGCTGCCCGCTGGGGAGGGCCCTGGACGCCAGGCCCGGTGATCTGTTTCTCATTCCAGGCGCTGCAGCTGACCCTCCGCCCGCGGCCCGCACGCCTCCGGCTCGCACGCTGAGCACACGCTGTGGCCACAGCCCACGGGCAGGACAAGGCGTTCCATTGTTCCCCGCTGCGGGCGAGAGCATCTCCGAGAGGCCGGGAAGGAAAACATCCCCCAGGCCAGGTCTCCCACCAGGCGGACAGAGCCTTCTGGGGTGGGGCCCGCCGTCACCAAGCAGAGCTCTCGCCTCCCTCGGGGAAATTAACCTCAAAATGGGGGCGAGTCCGAGGGGCCGTCCACCCTGACTCCCCGGGGAGGCCACGCTGCGTGTCGGGACATCCGTCCCCCCTGAAGACCCCAGTCGCTGGATTTGGGGTCACCCGGCCCAGCAGGAGCTCCCCGTTTCCAAACAAGACCCTACCCATGGGTTCTGGCAGTTATGATTCTGGGGTGACACCCCCCCCCCGCACCTTCCACTCAACCGACGTTCAGACACCAGAGGCGGGTGGTTTCAGAGCCAGCCGACACGCTGTTTTCAGAGCCCAGGCTGGTGTGAGTGGACAGCGGCTAGGCCGGGCGGGAACTAGGGGAGCGGGGGCTGGGGGACGGCGGAACCGTGGGGTGGGGGCCCAAGAACAGCAGCTCCCTTAAACCGCCTGGGTCGCCCACGCCACCTGGCAGCTGGTGAGCGGCCTGCAGCCTCCCGTGGCCCTGGCCACGAACCCCCCACGACAGCGTCCCCCTTGTGACAGCGCTGTGACCGCCACCTGGGGCCTGGAGGGGCAGGGCCTGCACCGCCCCAGAGGCAGCAGCTCCCATGCCACGCACCTGGCCAGCCCCTGCTCCCTGACATGCACCAAGTCCCAGGCCACACTCCGCCAGCCTGCAGCCCCAAGGCAGGCCGCACAGCGCCAGGGAAACCAATGCTCTCGCCCACGCGTGCTCTGAGTCCTCGCCCACCAGGACTCCCGCCACGCGGTGGCTGCCTGGCTGAGGGCAGTGACGGCACAGGCATCCTGCAAACCAAGGCCCTTCCCTGGGGAGGGAGGCGGGGAGGGGAGGCTGCTGCAGCAGTGTGGCCAGCCGTGCGTGGTGAGGGGCAGGGGCGTTCCCCAGGAGCCCGGCCTGGAGCACGCCGGCTCCCACGCATCCGTGAGGGGGGCTCAGGCCTGCGGAGCAGAGGGGCCTGGGCTCGGGCCTGTGTGCGGCGTCCACTCTGCACTGCCTCGAGCCTGACGGTGCCTGCGCCCGTGCAGCACCCCAGCAAGCCCACAGGGTCTCTTGTTCTGCATTGTACAGGAAGGGAGAGGGCGCCCCGAGGGCTCGAGTCACAGATGTAAGTCCCAGAGCCGATGCAGGGGCTCCTGGGCCCGGCGTGCAGATGGGCAGCAGGACGTGGCACCAAGGCAGCCACCCCAGGCAGCTCCGTCCTGCCCCCTGAGCCACAGGCTTGTCACCCTTGAGTGGGGAGGCCGTCGGGAGATCCGGGCTGGCCACTGCCCTCCAGGCCGCCTGGCGGGAGGGCAGGAGGGGGAGCCATAAGTCAGGGCGCCGGCCTCGAGGGTGGGGGCAGCCCGCCGTTCTGGAGGGCGGGGGATGTGGGGCCATGGACAGGGACAGCTCCCACACGCCCGGGGCCCGGCGCGGCGCTGGGAGGCAGGCAGGCCGCCACTGACAACAGGCCCGCTCCCGGGCTCCTGGGGCGGGGTGGCCGCCTCCCTGCTCCTGCTGCCCGGCTCCCGGCCCTGGCGCCGGCCCTGCCTCAGGCTCTGAAAAATGAGAAAGGGCTCGGCTGGGGAGCCAGAGGCAACTGAGCTCTTTAAAGCAGCCGGAGCTTTTTTTAATTGAAAATTAAAAGTAAATCATCAGCAACTTCGGAAAAAAAATTCTCTCCAATCCAGAGATTCTTCACCTTTGGGAGACCTTGAATCCCTCTGACATCTTACGAAACCAAAGAGCTCCTTCGAATGTTTTGAAATACCTCCCACTCGCCGGGTGCCACGGGAACAGGACATCGGAATACCGCGACCGGACGCTCCGCATCGGGGCGCACCCCGACGTGCTCCTCCAGAAACACGGCCCCAAGGAGCCAGCGGCTTCTCCCCGGGCCATGGGGCGCTGTGAGGAGGACCCCGCAGAGCCCCGGGCCACCTGCCGGCCGCCTTGCCCATGATGTCAGGAATGCGAGCTCCAGCTAGGGTTACAGAAAATGAAGAGGTGGTGTTTTCCACCCAGGTTCATGGATTCCCTGACTTCTCTCCCTGGACGCCGGGAATGGGGCCCACTCCCCGCCCCCTCTTGCGTGGAGCCAGCAGGGAGCGGCCCTCGGCGCACCAGAGACCTCCCCGTGGGTCGCTGCGTGACCCTCACCACCGCCACTGAGGGCAGCTGGCGCGGTCCCGAGGCCAGGCCTCTGGGGCTCAGCCGGCCCGGGCAGGGTCTCGGGGGCGGACCTCAGAATGGAGACCGGGTGCCGTCCCATCTGAAGGCTCGACCGGGGCCCAAAGACACACTTGGGGGGCCCTTGCAGGGCTGCCCGGGGCCCAAGTTTCTCTCTCCAGCCTGACCGGCTGCGTCCTAGAGGCCGAGATGCGGGTGACGTCCTGGCCTCCCTGTTTGCCTGCCCCGACTTCTGACTCATAGACTCAAAATGCAAACTTCAGTGACACGACTTCTGGCAGCTTCCAAGACTATGGCTGTGGTTCCACGCTGGGCTGAGGTGTGAGTGAGGGAGAGAGGCTCCCTGGGGCCCCGGCAGCCCCAGGGAGGGGCGGAGGGGCGCCAGGACAAGAATCCGAGCAGAGGGACACAGGCATGGAAAGGCCGGCACTGGGCCGAGGGCTGACGCTAGGGCCCAGGGTCCAGCGAGGAATTCCGCACTGGGAGAGGCCCGGCCTCCTTCCAGCTGGTCCGCTGTGAGCCGGTCAGACGCGTGTTTACTTGGGCTCTGCCTGCGCGGGGCCTGGGGCCCACGGGGCGCCCCCATCATCCAGGCTCTGACACGCCCCTCGCGGGGTCCCGGGGCAGCCACGGCCTCCGCCACTTCCCCAGACACGGGTGTGCCGGCCCCAGCGCGAGGCTGGGCGGGTCGACTATAACAGACATGAGGATTCTTCTTTTCTTGTTTTCAAAACCCGAAACTTAACTTCTCCGAGGCCCGCTTGCCTGCTGCGGTTTATCACTATCGGAGCGTTTTAGCAGCGTTCACGCTGAACCCGTCTCATGAGGGGAAACCTCCAACGCTGACGGCGCGGAGCAGCACCGGGGAAGCCGCCTCGCCTCCCTCGGCCTCCGCCTGGCCGGCCGGGCTGGTCCCCTGACTCGTGTTCTGGGACTGACTTTTCTCATTCGATGCTGATTTGTCAGTTTGGGGAGCTCGGGGGCCTCAGAGTGCCGGTGCTCACTCCTCAGCTCAGGCCCCCTCCCTGCCGCCCGCTCGTCTCTGCCAGGAGCCCCGCGGGGTGGCGCTCCTGCACCCCCCGCCTGCGGGGCTCTGCGCTGACCACAGGCGGGCAGGGCCCTCCGCAGGGCCCCCCAGTGCCTCGGCACTGCTGCTGGATCCTGTGGGCCTTCCTTTCTCTTTTCCCAAGGAATCCTGGTACATTTCCACTGCAGCTGCAGCAAATCCCACCCCCACCACCGTGGGCGGCCCCAGGCCCTGGCCCGCAGGCGCGGCAGCCCCCCCCCGGAGGCTGTTGCAGGGCACAGGGTCTCTTTCGGGGTCTGACAGGCGCTCGAATAAGTGACGCCTCTTTCCTCTCTGAAGCCCGCCACGCTGCAGATTCGCAGGCCTCGAGAGCCGACGGCTGCCCCGCCTGTCACCCAGGGCAGCCGCACCCTGAGTGGCTCAGAGGCGCGTGTCTCTGGCTGGACGCAGTGGCTTTGACCGCTCCGAGCTGCGTGTCCGCATGGGGTGCACAGCTAATGCACCCTGAGACGCTGGCAGCCCCACAGCACACAGCTCACCGCCCCACGTTGCCCCGCAGTGCACAGCTCAGACCGCGGCCCAGGCGCGCGGGGACTCGCCACCACGAGGAGAACACGGCCGCACACCGGGGCGAGCACTCGGGGCCGTGCAGCCGCTCCCCTGGGGCAGCCCCCTCTTATCACACAGGCCTAACAGGGACGGGGGCTGTGGTTCCACCACCCTGCGCCGCGCAAGCTGCCACCACCACCCGTCCTCCCCCTAGCGCCCCCCAATCACCCACCTATCATTTCCATTGCCCCCCAACGGCCCCCCGTCACCCCCCACCACACACCTACCGCCCACCTACCTACTGCTGAGGGGAGGTGGCCCCCCTGGAGGGAAGGGACACGCAGGCCCAAACACATGCATCAGGGCCCGCAGGGAGCACGCGCGCCACGCCAGCAACGACCTAAACGATGGGGCAAGTCACCACTTTCCTCCTGCGCCTGCCCTGCGCCCGGCCACCCACAGCGTGAGCGCACGTCCCAGGGGCACCAGCCTCTGCCCTGCGCCGCCCCGGCTGCCCTGGGGTCTCACAGCGGCCCTCAGCCCGTCCGGGAGCTGCCTGCAGCGGGGAGGCTCACCCCCAGGGCCGACGGCGCCTCTCATCGGAGGGCCAGGGGCCGGGCGGCCGCTCTTCTGGCCCCGCCACTCCTCGCCCCGGCCACCCCGGCCGCCCCGGGCCCGCTGAGGACCGCCCCTCTTGAACCCTCTCCGAAGAAGGGGCTGAGGGCCTGTCTTCCCGGCTCCTGACACAGCCGAGCACGCCCAGCCTAACCCTGGGCCGCCGCAGCCTGGAAGCAGCGGGTGGGATTCCAGAACAGCTCCAGGCCCCCCGCTGGCCAGCACAGCAGCCTTGCGGGCCACACGGGTCGCAGCAGTGTCACAGGGGGCCCCGGCATTGGCCCAGGCCCCAGGAGCCGCAGAGGAGGCGGGCACGGCTGCTGGGCCTAAGTGAGCCAGCACCGCCCTGGCCAGGCCGCTCGGCCGCCCCCTCTGGAATCCCCAGCCCCCGACCCTCAGGCAAGTGGAGCCCCCAGGGCCCGGGCCTTCCGCGTGTGGTCAGGCCGCACGGCAGGGCACAGGGGATGTGTCCAGCGGGGCGAAAATGCCGGACCCCGAAGACGAGTCTCCTGGAAGAGGGGGGCTGGGACAGCTGCTTTCATTGCTTCTGAGCTCGCGCTCCCCCCGCGGGGGAACAGCTTTAATCGAGCTGAGGCTGCCCTGGTGGTCCGGGCGGGGGCCACCTCCTCTCTACCCTGGGATGGAGCTGCAGTTGGGTCAGCGACCGCTGGTGGAGGGCAGGAGAGGGGGCGGCTCAGGCTCTGCTATTCCCGCTGCTCTCAGAGGAAGGCGGCCCCCGCCAGGAGGAGGTGAGGAGGGGAGGGAGAGGGAGGGAGAGGGAGGGACAGAGGGAGGGAGAGGGAGGGACAGAGGGAGGGGGGAGGAGGGAGGGGGAGGAGGGAAGGGGAGGAGGGAGAGGGAAGGAGGGAAGGGGCAGCAGACAGTCCCTCCAGAACACAGAGCTCATTTCCACCAGGTGTAAACTGCCCCGAAGTCCAGCTGGCAAGTGGGCGAGCAGAGCGTGGCGGCCACACGGCGGAAGCCGACGGCCACTGACAGAGAAGATAGTGGGCGCAAGGCCACGGGCCGGGACACCTCAGGGACGGGGCAGGCGAGCCGGAGCAGCCCTGAGTCCTGCTTTGGGCGGGCAGAGGGCCAAGGGCCCGCAGAAGGTGACAGGACTGCTCCAAAATGACGCCCCGCTTTGCACAGCCCCATAAAGCTGCCCAAACCACGGGCTGGGTCACTTTGCAGGAGCTGCGTGTCCTGCGGGCAGGGCAGGGCAAAACCCAAGTTGACCACTTAAAAGCTGTGTGACCCGGGGCAGGGGACTGACCTCTCTGCGCCTGTATTTTTTCACCCTGGAAGGAAAGCGCCCAGTCCTCTGAGGGCCCCTCTTCTGCTGAACCCCCCACACCCCAATTCACAGGTAGCAGAGGCTGGCGTCCAGCCACCAAGCACACGCCTGCGTCTCATCGCCTTAGGGAATAGCTACGGGGCGAGAGGACCCTGTTTTTGCTGCACCCAAGTTCACAGGGAAAGTTAGAGGCACGCTGGGACTTAAATTCAGGTCCCCAGCTCCCCCTCAGGACCTGTCTTAACACTCGACTTCCGGTGGAGACCCCAGCCAGAGTGGCCCACGGCCGCCCCGGAGCCTCTTCGTGCGCAGACCCAAAGGGGTGGGGGCTGCAGAGACACTCGTCCAGGAAGGGCCCCGAGCCGCTGCATCCTCGGGTCTGAGTCGGCACCCGCCGCCCCCCTCACCCCGGCCTGGGGCCCCAAGGCCAAGGGAGCGTGAGGGCTCGCCTGGCTTTAGGACAAGCCCCAACGGCAGCATTCCCCGGGCAGGATGCAGGTATCTGAGGACACCAAGAGGCATCCCTGGCCCGTTCTAAGCGGGTGATCCTAAAGAGCCGGGTCCCGGGTCCCGCGGGGCACCTTCCCGGGGATCCCACGTCGACAAGGACAAACCAGCGACTGGTTTGGAGGATTCAAGGGGACGCTGGAGACTTCAGCAGCTTTAACTGCTGCTCTCAGTGAAAGCAACATCCTCGAGTCCAATCAAGGGAGCAGTTAAAGGTTCCTGGAGAAAGGGGGGGCTGCGGGGGGCCGTGGTCACTCTCTGCTCCGAGCTGTCAAACTACTCTGCTCGGGGAAGGAGGCAGTTTCAGGGGAGGCTGTTACTTCTGGGACAGCGGGAAGTAAGGGCGTGCTGGGCGCCCACCAGGGCCGTGGCGCCTACTGCTTAACTGCTGGTGTGGCCGTGGACTGCGAGGGGTCTGCCTGGCCCCCGCCCTGCACAGCCTGGCCCCTCGAGCCTTCCCCTTTGACCTGAGCAGATACACAGGCTGCTCGCCGGGACCAGGGGCTCACCCAGAACGGCCTCTCCTCTCTGCGCCGGGACCAGGTGGGTCCTGGCCCAAAGGCCAGCGCGGGACCCCTTTCCATGGCAGTGGTTCCGGGAACACTGGGGCCGTGTGATTTATTATGTTAAACATTTCCCCTCCCTAAAAAAATAAATTGTGGTGGAGGAAGCACCGGAGCGCGGGGCAGGTGGCTCGAGCGAGCAGGCCCAGCCCAGGGCAGCCAGGGAGGGGCCGAGGGGCGGTTTCAGATGTCTTCAGATTTTTCCAAAGTGAGAACAAAGCAAAGTTTTGAAAGTTCCCTGAAGACTGGGGGACTGGCTGGATCACATCCTAGCTGGAGGCCGTGGAGGCCGAGCAGGCCGCATGTGGGGCTCCGGGCCCAGCAGGCCAGGGCGGGGCGGCAGGGGCAGGGAGGCCGTGAGGACAAGGACGCCGGACCCCCCGCACCCCACAGCTGCAGCTGCCTGTTTTGTTTTCATATCAGATTCTGTGACGGGTTTCACTCGGAGAAAGTTATCTGGGGCAAACAAAAGTTTAAAAATGTACGTCTTCTCCGCCCTTCTCCTTTTCCAGATGAAGAACATGAAGTCGGGGGGTGGGGGGGGGGTGACGGGCAGACCGGGGAGCCTGGGGCCGGAAGGTCACATACTTGTTCTCCACGTAGCGTGTCCCGACGGGTCCTCCCATCCCCTCCTGAGCCTGGTGACAGCGCCCCAGCGGCGGCCACACACCGGGCCCAGCCCACCGTGTTGTGCCTCTGCCAGCGCGTCCCTGCCGGCCAGACCAGAGGGCCCGTGGAGACGCAGACGAAGCCCGAGTCCCCGAGGGGCCGTGTGGCGCAGAGGTCAGGAGCAACAGCACGGCCATCTTAAAACCTCCAGGCTGCACGGAGCCCGGAGATCGCCCTCCCGAGCACTTCCCTCTGTGGGCGATGCTCGGCGCTCAGACGGTCTCTAGCTCAATCGGCAGGCAGCAAACAACTGAGAGTTTATGCCTCTGTTTCCTGAAACCCTGGTGGAGCGTCAACACGGTGCGTTAAAGCTGCCACCCCGCATGCCCGCTGACGTATTCATAAGAGCAGAAACGCAGCGGCCAGGACACGGGGGACAGGTCAACGCTCGGTCACGAAGCCTCTGAGACAGTGGCCACCCATCACAGCCGATGGCCGAGGGTAGACAAGCGCCCTCAGACTTGCTTCTTTTTGGCTCATCGTGCCCCTCCCCATCCACGTCACCTCTTGGTTTCCACGCGTCTATTTCCTTCCTCTCTCATTAGTTCACCCTCCTGTCGATCAAGATGCCCCGCCCTCCATGAGCGGGGGCGGGCCCAGGACGCCAAGGTCCCCGGCAGCGCGGCCCCCTCTGTCCTGGGACTCAGTACAGCGGCCGAGTGACAGGCCCCGGCTCTGCCCTGGCACGTGCGCCCTGGCTCCCCGTCCTCTCCGAGTCGGAACGGCTCAGCTGCGCCCCTGCTCCCCCCAGACCCTCCCGTGCTGTTTGCTCGCTTTTCTTGAAGTTTCCCGAGTTCGCTTCTATTCCTTGCCACGACCATGAAAACCAGAAGCGGAAGGCCAAGGCCTGCGTCACAGAAAGGAGAGCTGCGGCCGGCTGGCTGACGCACTGTCAGAAGGCGCCGTCAGAGGCGCTGCCGGGTTTAAGCCTCTCCCCGCTGCCAGCAGACGAGAAGCCGCTTGTCACCCGGCCACCGGGAGCCGAGAGCCGCCCAGACCCCTCGCCCATCAGTGCGGCCACGGCTATCAGGTGTGGGAGGCTGCCCTCCGGGTGGTGGCCTGTGGGGGCGCACACCTTTCACTGTGCTTCTCAGTGAAAAACTCATGCGTGTAAATTCTTTAAAAGGTTTTTAGTTTCTTTCCCTGACCCTGTGTTCAGTTTCTCTGTGCTCCACACATGGGCGAAGCCATCTGGTATTTGTCTCTCTCCTTCTGACTTACTTTGCTGAGCATCACCCTTTCCAGCTCCATCCATGGTGCTGCACCTTTTTGATGGCTGAGTAGTATTCCATTGTGCAGCTCCTCACCTCAGATCCACTCACCTGGGGGCATTTAGATTGTTTTCATATCTTGGTTATCATTAACAGCACTGCAGTGCAGTCCAAAAATTGACAGCAATGTAAGAAAATAAATGCATTTTAAAAAATAAGAGATAAAAAAAAGAAAAGATCTTCAGTTTCCCTTATCACCAGACGACTTTTACTCCTTAAATCCCCATGTCAGAACTCGTCTGTGACTGCGGGTCAGTCACCCACAGACCTCTCGATGCCTGTTGGCTTCTCGGTGGTGGATATGACTCCATGGGCTGGTGTGAGTGTTTAGGGTGCACGCCCTTCCTCTTGGCATCCGTAGCCCTCGGCACATGTGAGTCCCCTGCAGGGAGGCTCCCAGACGCGACGTCGCTAGGCCAGCAAGCACAGGAGTCATCGCCACACGTGATGGGACCCATTCCCCTGGCGGGTGCCCTGGTTCGTGCTGAGGGAGACGCAGTCCGAGGAGGCTGGCAGTGGCCGGGCAACGTGAGAGGCAGCTGGGGGGGCGGCTGGGGTGGTGGGTGCTGTGGCCAGAGCGTAGGTTCCCTGCCTTTGCCCATGAAATGCCAAGGCTGCAGCTTTTGACCACCAGGACCCAAGGCATGGGCCCCGAATCCGTATAACAAACAGGGGAGCCCAAACAAACATGCCCCCAGCCCGGCGTGAGCACACAGGGGCTGGGAGAACGCTGGCTTGGATTACCGGAAAGCAACGTGGGCTGTAAACAGGCCTGAGACTTTTTATGAGGAAGCCATGGGATGCTTTTACTGCCCTCACAGCAGTAAATGTCCACATCGATTTCTTTATGTGCTGCTTCCCAGCCTGCCCCTCCCCCAGAGGAGCAACACCGGCCTGCGCCCCGCCCGTGGGCCGCCAGGGTCCTGACCCAGCGTGGGGGGCGCCATCCCCACAGAGGCCTGACACGGGGCTTCCAGCCAGGGCCCCAGGCCCCCCCAACAGCCTCCCATCATTGCATCACTGCCAAGTGAAGCTGCAACTCCCAACACACACGCACACACACGCACATACACACGCACGCACGCACGCACACACGTGTGCACACACATGTTCTCCTCTCAGCTCCATGACCCTGGGAGGCGGTGGCTGGCCACCCTCACTGTCGGGGACTGGGGCCGGCGCGGGGGGAGCGGGGCGACCTGGAAGAGGCGGGACACTCGCAAGGCCTGGGCGGGCGGCCTCCAGGCTCGCTCACCAGACGCCCAGCGGCCCGCTCGGCCGGCCACCGTGCAGAGTGACAGTCACACCTGCCTCCGCGCCTCCCCACGCTCCTGCAGCTCCCCTTGGGGCCGCCGGAGTGACAGTGACTTTTGGAAATCGGGGGGTTGGCTGCCGTGGGCCTTCATCCCTCCCCCCCACGGGGCCGGGGGACAGAGGCTGAAGCTACAGCCGAGTCCTGCCGCCCCCACACCTCCTCCACCTGGCCGTCCTCAGCGACGTCCGCGCCCCATGAACAGACCCACCAGCGGTGGAGACTTCGAGGGCAAGTCCAGGCACAGCACAGGTGACCCCTGGAACCGCACAGCTGGCGCCTGGGGCGCAGGGAACCAGCCCTCCCCGGGGACCTGGCGCTGTCTCCACGAGGAAGGGGTGGGAACTGGGCGCGCTGCAGGCCACCCAGCGGGGTGAGAGAACCGCCTGGGGAGGGGGACCCCCACACACCGGGAGCGGGGCCAGGCCCTCGGGACCGCCGCACTGCCTGAGAGTCTCTCGCCCCGGCTCCCGCCGGCTCCTGAATCTCTCTCAAGATTTTTCTCGTATGTCACCTCAGAGAGGCTTCGGGCACCGTCCTGCCGGAGCGGCCCGCCCTCCCGCCCCGTGCTCTCTCCGCTTGCACGCCTGCTGTTGGCTCCCGGCGCGAGTCACCGGGACACGCGGTACACGGCCTTGACTGCCTTTCCTTTGCCCCCAGGTTTGTTTTCAGTTTTGCGTTTGCTCCTCGACACGACTCCTGCGGGTCACAGAGGCAGCGCCAGGCGGCTCGGGAGGGTGGGCAGGGGTGACAGAGACACTGCAGCAAGCGGGCCGGTCTGTGCCCACCCCACCCCAGAAGAGCACATTTCCCAGGCTCCCTTGCAGCGAGGGGGGCCATGGGACCGATTGTGACCAATGGGGTGTGGGCAGAGGGTCCCGAGCCCCTCCCCGGCCTTGTCTCTGAGCTCCCCCCCCCCGCAGGGCCCAGCTCTCCCCCCCCCCCCCGCCGCTGCCGTGACCTTGGCGGCCCCCTGGCCAGGGCGGGCGGCCGGCGAGCAGCTGGGTCCCTGACCTGAGCCTGCGCCAGAGCGACGTGACCAGGGAGTCTGAGGCTGACGTGACGCCGGGCTTACCTGTCGCCGCAGCCAAGCCTCGCCCGTGTGGCTACAGCGCGCAGGGGTGGTGTGGGGAGCGCACGTCAGAGCCCGCCTCTCCGCGCGCTGAACCCCCGCCCTCTGCCAAACCGCCTAACAGCACCACAGGCTTGTAAGGAAACGTGGGCTGAGCTTGGCTCCCAAACCTTCATCAGGGACGCGCGACGGAGCCGACGACAGGAGCCCTAAACGGCGCCACAACCCTGAGGAAGACCCGAGCTTGCTGGGGAAGGGGCTTCAGAGGGCGGCAGCCGCCGAGTTCTCACAGGGGTGAAGGCAGAGTGTCTGCATTCTTCATCTAGAAGGTTCTAGAAAGTTATGTATGAGCCCTCGGGCCAAACTGGACACACGTATTTGGCAAATAAGCCTGTTCGTTCGCATTTTGTCTACGGCTGCTTCGCCACACGCCACCCTGGCCACGGCGGCAGCAGAGGCAGCAAAGCCTAAAACATTTACTCTCTGGCCCTTCACTCTCTGCCCCCGGGCCCCCGCGGGGAGCGCCACCTCCACACCCCGCTCTGCTGGGAGTGCGGGGCCCCGGCCGGGTCTGCGCCCTCCAGCACGAGCAGGGAGGAGGTGTGGACACACACACGCTACGGCCAGGCCTCGTCTGCGGTATCGGCCAAGCCCCGCCCAGGCACCGGCCCACATCGGGGGTGCCTGGCTCCCCACCCCACGCCAGTGCCCTCGGGTCAGCCCACGCCCACCCGGCCGGGGCGCACTCCAGTGGGCGCTTCCCTTTCCCCTTCCTCCCGGGGGACGCCCCGGACGCCCGCCGTCTGGGGGCTGGGGGCGGAGGGCAGGCCGTGCGCGTGACCTCGAGTCAAGTGCAGCCCGCCCAGACTAAACATCCTTAATTAAGCCCCACGGAGGTCACGCGGCCACGAGGCTGCCCGGGCAGGGCTGGATTAGGCCGTCTGGCCCTTGACCCTCCCGGCCGGGGCCCCTCCCGATCTGAGCCCGCCCCAGCCACCCACTCCGGTTTCCCAGCCGGGCCAGGCCTCAGTTTCCCAGCCCAGGGTCAGGTCCCCCTCGGGAGCTGGAAACAGACATGACGGCGCCACCCGCCGCGCCTGCAGGCGAGCACCCAGGAGGGCGAGAACACCGCCAGGCAGGATTGGCCCCTCGGCCCATACCCGCGGCCCCCAGGTGCTCCCTCGGAGTAGATGCCAGCTGCCCCGGCACCCCACAGCCCCCCTTGCCTGGGCCACCCTGCCCCTGCCAACGGCCCTCCTCACTTAGGACGAGTACCAGGGCCAGAGCCCCAGGACTCCCTGGCCGCTGCGCTCAGCGCGACAGCCACTCTGGGCAGATCTCCCGGCCCACGACCCGACTTTGCCGGCTCTGCTTCCTCCGCGGGGGGCTGCGCCAAGACATCGGCTCAGTCTCTGCGCCCAGCCCATAGCACCTGCCTCTCGCCTGATCCTCTTCCAAAGCAGCGCACTGCGCGCCCCTGCCCAACCCCACACGGCACAGCCGCCCCCAGCTGCACCCACGCTCCCCCGTGCCTCCCCCAACAGCG
Source organism: Talpa europaea (assembly GCF_964194135.1). Taxonomy (NCBI): domain Eukaryota; kingdom Metazoa; phylum Chordata; class Mammalia; order Eulipotyphla; family Talpidae; genus Talpa; species Talpa europaea. The sequence continues at coordinate 945,993 of NC_140084.1, read as the reverse complement.
AGTCTGCTCAGAAGCGCCCGCCTGGGCCGTGCAGACACAAGCGTCTAGGAGCCGGGGGCACGAAGGGCTTCTCCCCGGGGCCCCAGTGACCAGCAGTACCCTTTGACAGGCAGGAACCAAGTCTCAGGAGCTCGGGGCCCAGGAAACAGCAATGAAGTGGTGGGATTCAAACCCAGGCCGGGCGGCCCTCACCTGGCTCTCGCCCACACGGGCGACGGCGGCCCCAGCGGGCCTCAGCGCTGGTCACTCAGGCACGCCCACCCGCGCTCGGGCCCCCGTACTGGGCCCCCCGGCCCGGCAGCGTGTCTCTGAGGTTCCGCACGCCCCGCAGGCAGGACCTGTTCTTCTCCACTGAACGCCTAACGTGGGCAGCCTCCAAGCATGGACGGAACACCACGCAGGGCCGCTGCAGACCCAGGAGACACGCTGCACTGGTTTGCCACGTGTGCCAGCATCCTTGCCCTGACACCCGCAGTGAGCGGGATCCCCACAGGCCACCTCGCCCTTGAGCCTCACCCTTGAGGCCTGGCAGACAGGGGCCGCGTGACAGTCTCCCGGGCCAGGCTCCCCACAGCAACAAGGGCCACCCGTGACGGCAGCTGCCCCGCTGTGGACACCGTGAAGGCCTAGTGGGGGTCTTGGGTGTGCCCTGGCTGCTCCACTGCCCAGAGCCGCTCCCAGAGCGGGAGTCTCTGCAGACCCAGCTGCTGGCAGCCTGCACTGAGGGCCGTGTGCCACGCTCAAGGCTGGGGCCTTCTGGCCACACACACGCCACATGACCACCTGGGAGCCCCTCATGAGCACCTTTGGGGGCACCTCTTTCAGGCCTGGGGGCGCCACACAGTCACCGTTTAGCAGAACAGGCCTGCAGGCGCTCAGTGACCAGGCCCGGGCTGGGCGGGCAGACCCGAGTGGGGGCTACAGAGGAGAGGCAGAGCAGAGGCCCCCGGGCAGAGCAGAGGCCAGCGCCTGCGCACCTGGAGCGGGGCGGGAAGGACAAGGGAGCCGCTGCTCACACGCCCCCCCCCAGCGTCGGGCGCCAGGAACCCCCAGTGGGGAACACCCAGTTTGATGCCCTCAAAGGCCCAGTCCTCCTCCCGCTGCCGTGACCTCTCACCCTGCTGACCAACGGAGACCACCAGGGAAGCGAGGTCAGCCAGCGAGGGGTCGCAGGGGCAAGGGCACTTCCAGGAGGGCGCTTCTGGGGGGTCTCTGGGAGGGGGCACTGGATGTCACAGGCAGGGGTGGGCTCCGGGGCCTCTGGAGGGTCGTCCCTCAGCCTCTGGCTTCCTGCTTCTCGCAGTGCCTCTGCTGGGGAGGCCAGGGGGGTGGAAGGCCAGGACACACAGAGGAGCGGACGGACAGAAGCAACAGAACATAAAGGGGGGCCCTCGGGGGAGACACAGCAAAGGGGGGCAGACCAAGGGGCCGGTGGCGGGAGAGGCACGGCAAGGGAGCTGGGAGGAGCGAGCAGCCCTCACAGAGACCCGTGCGGGACTTCCCCAGGCTGGTGGAGGAAAGCCCAGGGCGCCAGCTCACAGCACCCCAGCAGGACAGAGCTGCGCCCAGGCCCCCCACGGTCCTGTCCCCTCCCACCCCCTCCTCTCTGCCCCCTGCCTCTCAGGTGAGGAGGGGCCGAGGGACAGGGGCGGGGGGCGGGGGAGAGGGAGGAAGCTGGCGGCCTGCTCCTCATTAACTCCTCGGCCTCACGACCCAACACTAATTACGAGGAGCACGTCACGTTATTTTGATTCATATTTCCTGTCTGGAAAACAGACTGGCGTGTTGGGCCCTGGGCCAGGGCGAGGCCAGGAGGGCAGGGCCGCGCCTGCCCCGCGCTGACCAGAGCCCTTGCAGGAACCGCTTTCGGAGCTCCCTGCCTGTGGCCACCCCGGTGCCGGGAAGGGGCGGGGCTGCCCGAGGCCTCTCTGTGTCCCTGCCCCGAGGCCCTGCCCGCAGCACAGTCGCGGGAGCGCAGGGTCCGGGGTCCTCGCCCCACTGTTGCCCAGTAGCGCCCCGCGGCAGCGTGGAACCTCAGCGCCACCCCTGCAGCGCCTCACGGTTGGCAACGCAGCCCAGCGCTAACACCCCGCCTCCGCCACCCGCCCTGCCGCCTACCCTCTGCCCACCATCCGTGTATCCGTCCACCCCCAAGTAAGCCCATGAGCCGCAGGCCGCTCGGCACGCTCATGGCGGGCGGGCTAAAGCAGCTGGGACCTGACGGGACTGGGTGAACCACGGGCCCAGGCAACCTGGTGTAGACCCACCTCGGGACATGCCGCCTGCGTGGCCTCGAGCAGCTCCCGCCACCCCACTGTGAGGCAGCCGTGTCCCGCAAGCCACCGACAGGCCCTGGAGAGCAGAAAGCACACGTGGGACAGTGGCCCTCGTCAAGGCTGTCCTGTGACCCACCTCAGGGGCAGCCCCTCTTTCCAGAACCCCTCGCAGGTGGAGTCCGCTGCAGGGTCTGCATGTGGGGTCTGCGGCGGGCGCTGGAAGCAAGAGAAAGGCCGGCTCTGATTGGCACCTGGGGCCCACCAGGACGGACGCCAGGTGAAGGCTACGCGGCCAGGCCAGCTGCCGACGTGGGGGGCGGGCCTTGGGGACAGTCCTGCCAGTCACCCCTTCTGACCACGCAGCGGCTCTTAAAGATGTCCCGAGGCACCCAGGAAGCCCCCAGCGCAACCCAGGCACCCGGAGGGGAACCCCAGGGCGCAGAGAAGCGGTGCCCAAGCCGGGCGCCCTCCTCCTCCCTGAGTGGGGGCAAAGACCTCATCAAAGCCACACGTTGAACGAAAGACGCACATTCAGTGTTTTGTTTTTTTTTTTTAAATTTTCTAGAGGCATGTCTTATTTATTTATTTGTTTGTTTGTTTGTTTGGTTTATACCAGCACTGGGTACAGTCAGAAGCGCGGGAGGGTGAGAGAATTCACCAGAGCCAGAGCGGGGAGCAGAGCAGGCAGAAGGACCGAAGGACACTGCTGAGGGGAGCAGCGGGCGGCAGGAGAGGTCTGCGCGCCATGGGGGACCCTCCTGCGGTGGCCGGGGAGCAGCCGGGGATCGAACCGGCACCGCAGTGGCCGCGGGCAGCCTCGCAACCCAGCGCTCAACCGCTGCGCCACATTCAGTGTTTAGTTACAGCGCGGCTGACGGTTTACGGGCCGGGCTGAGCCTTCCTATGTGCTCACGACGTGGTCCTTCCCGCCTGCCACACCAGGCTGCGCAGGCACGGCCGACGCCGAGTGATTAACAATTATTACCTTTACAGTCATTTTTGGCCCCAGCACGCTTTTTTGGTGGCCTTATAATTTCAAAACAGGGGCCTTTGAAATCGAACCCCGAGGCCGGGGGCCTGTGGAGGGCACTTCCTCTCTCCGAGCGGAGTCCGGCGGGTCCCTTTGTGAACAGCCCTCCACCCCGCAGGCCGCAGCGCGCACGGAAGCTCAGGGCCTGTGGGACAGACCCGCGTGAGGCCTCGGAGGTGCTGGGGGCAGGCCAAGGACAGCACCAGGTTGGGAGGGACGGGCTCAGCAGGGACGTGGGTGGCCTTGCTGTCATCCCCAGGCTGGCCTGAGAGCACACAGAGCCCCCACAAGACCCCTGGCCCTCAGCCCCACGGCCTGGGCACCCGCACAGAGCGCCCCTGAACAGGGCGGCCTGGCTCACGACCCAGGAGGGCACAACCAGACCAGGGTGGGGTCCGTGTGTGCACACGGGTGTGCACGTGTGTGTGCCCGAGTGAGTGCAGGGTGGAGAGAGAGCTCCTAACCCCCGGTTCTCTTGCTGCTCCGCTGCCTTTAACATCTATGTGGAAGATCAACGGGAAAAAAAGCAAAACCTGCTCTTCTTCCTTTCGGGCCCTCGGAAATCAAGCGCTCGGCTCCGGGCGTGGGTGCTCCGAGGCCGAGCCCGGGTACGGGGGCACAGTCCCGTTTCCTGCCGCGACTCGGCGCTGTCTGAGGAGCTGCTTGTCAGCGGTGACAGCGCCTGAATCCCACTGCAGGACGAGAGCGGGGTGTGGCAGCCCTGTGGTCATAAGAGGGGGCGCTGGCCTGAGGCGGAAGACCTGGACTCGGGTCCCTGGCGCCAAGGAGGGCAGAAAGTTCCTGGAAGTCACAGGACCTGCCTGTGGCCCTGTCTGTTCACCCCACCCCTCCGCACCCCAACGAGGGTGGCCAGGGGGCGGGACATCCCCGGAGGCGGCGGCTCTGGGCTGGGGCTGGGCTGGGGCGAGCACGGCCAGCGACAGTGCTCCAGGCCCCCAGTCCTGGCCGCGCCATCACCTGAGGCCCAGGCAGGCCGGGCTCCCTTGAGGGGCTCTTTCCTGTCTGTGAAGCGGAGGACGTGCGTGGAGTAGGCGAAAGCACCGCCCAGGGGACATGGAGTCCCTGGTCGGAGGCCTCGGCCGCTGCGCGGGAGCCCTGGGCAGGCCCCGTCTGCGCTGACCTTGCGCAGCAGGCGATCGGCTCCAGGAACAGGCCGGGGCTGGGGGGACAGAACAACAGCGCCTGCACCCTCGAAATCAAAAGGCAGCATTTCAAACTGACCAACGTGACGGGCAGAAAAACAACCCCCGCGGCGTGTGGCCAGCCCGGAGCAGCAGAGCAAGGTCGTTCCTGGCGAGAGCACGTGCGGGGAGAAAGCGGGGCTTCCAGCCCGTGAATACAGCGCGTCCTTCTGGAGGCGATGATTATATACAGGAAGGCAATTAAGGTTTTAATAATTTAATTACCTTCCTGCACACCCATCAGGGGAAAACATGGAGTGAAAACACGTCGGAGGCCGGCAGCCACGCGGCGGCCATCAGAGGCCCTGAGACGGCCCTGAGATCGCGGGCCGCGGGCAGCTGACACATGGATTCTCGGGGCTGACCAGCGCCATTACCACAGGCACGAGATGAGAGGGCTCCCCACGGTGGGGGGCCACTGCTGACGCCTGATGCTCCGGCAGACGCAGGTTGGCTTCTCTCTGGAACCTGCCGTGTCGGCCGTGACCTCCATTTGGCTGGGCCGGGAGGCTTCCCGGGGGGGTGGGGGGGGCGCCCGCTGGGGCGGCCGTGTGGGCACATCAGCGAGAGCCCTCGGGCGGAGATCAAAGGGAGTCCAGCCGGGACCCGCGGCACTGGCGGGCGCACGCAGGGGGGGGACCCCCAGCCGGGCCCCCCGCCACCCCAGCAGGACGTCGGCCACTTAACACCGAGAGCGCCCACTGCCCTGCCGAGGCGCTGCTGTTCTTACTGTCGCAAACACGCGTCTGAAACTCGCCGCTTCCAGGGCCCGATCACCTCTGCCGGGCCTGCGTCCCCTGCTCCCCGGCGTCTTCATCCTGAGACAGAGCTCCAGGGCACGGCACGGGGCCGCCTGGCCCCTCCCCAACCCCCGTCGGCCCCGGGGTGGGGGGGACCCCACTGCCGTCTGAGCCGCAGCGGGTGTCTGGAAGGAAGCCTGGAATCGTGGTTGTCTGCAGAAAGTGCGTCCCTGCCTCAGGCGGAGAACCACCGACCCCGAGACCCTGGAGATGCCCCAGTGCCCGGGCACCTGCCGCACCCCTCACCTCGGCCAGCCGCGCCCGTGGGAGCGCCGGCACCTGCCCCGTCTGCCCGCCTTTCCCTCCAAGGCCACCTCCCGGGGGTCCATCTCCCTGCCCTCCCCTCTGTCCTTTGGAGAAGTTCCCGAGGCAGAAAGGACAAGGATGCAGCTGGTGGACGCAGGACTGGCCACCGACGTGGACTGGGCCCCAGGACACGGCCTTACCGGGTCCGCTGGGATTCACTTCCCGTCGGCGCGTGAGCTCCCGCGCCCTCCTCACAACACCGCTCCCCGCACTCCCCGCAGACAGACGGGCGGGATGTCCCCTGCTGCCATCAGCCAGAGCCGACACCCGAGCCTCTGGGACCACCCGGACCCGCATCCGCCCCTGGGCCCGCCAGCTGGCGCTGGGAAGGGCCGCACGTCCACGTGGCTTTCACTCGCGATCCCCGGGAAGATTCCTGCCTCCACGTCTCAGGTGAGGGCCAGCCTCGGGGAGGCTGTGGGGCTGCACGGCGGGGTGCAAGGCCAGGGCTCGCCCCTCGTGGGCTCCGTGGCCAGGACCTGTCCCCACCCCTGCCGCCCAAGGGCGAGTCCCTCAAGGCGGGGCTGGTCCTGCTGATGGAGTGGAACCTCCTGGCAGACGTGCCCCCCAGGCGCCCCGCCTGAGTCCTCGCGTGGCCGCCAGCACGCACAAGCATCTGCGCAACTGCTGGCTGGGACCCTCCCACCTGCCCCCGGCGCAGCCCAGCACGGGGGAGGCAGGGCAGGACCAACAGCCAGGTCGTGCTCCCGCACCCCGGGACCCCACGGCTCTGCAGCTCCCCAGGGCCCCCTTTCTCTAGGAGTCACAGTGGGGCCAAGGACGACCTGTGCCAGCACTAAGGGCATCAAGGGGACCAGAGAACGGGGTGCTGACTGACTGAGCACGCAGACCTGGGGGTAACCAGAACCACCCGCCAGCTCCGGGCTCAGGGCCGGCAGAACACCCCCGCAGTCCCCCGTGGCTTTTCAGGGTGTCGGGTGCCGATCGCAGGTGCACAGAGTGTCCCTGGGACAATCTGGGCAGTCCCTCCAGAGCCCGCAGGACGCACAGGAGCAGGGCCCGGCTCAGCACTGGGGCGAGGAAGGGCTGCGGCTCCATCATCGCTCAGAGGCACACGGGGCGCCCTCCACGGGCAGCCTGCTTGGAGCCGGCAGATCCACGTGCCCCCTCACCCCTCCTCCGGGCGGACCCCCAGTCCTGCTGCCCTGGGCCCAGCCCTGAGCTGAGGTGAGGTGGGGTCATGGAGCTGCAGCTAAGCCTCCCTCCCACTGGGGACACTGCCCCGGGGATAAGCAGATTCCAGAGCCAGCTCCCCGCCCAGCTCCCTAGGAGCCAACAAACCGCTGCCTGGCTTCTCTGTTCCCCTCCGAGTCCCCCGGCCCACGTTTGCTGAGCCGGGCTCTGATGCCTGCTTGGGCTAAGGCTGAAAGTTCAGGCCCGGGAGACGCTCGGCTTGCCCCGGCACAGGACCTCTCCCGCGCCCGGGAACCAGCGAGGGAGCGGGTGAGGGAGGGCGGAGACAGGCGCGGGGCAGCCCCAGGGTCACGCGCTGAGCCGGGTAAGACAGCACCGCCGGGACGGATCAGGGCCCAGCGCAGGGAGCAGGGAGAGGAAAGGGGCGTGAGTCATCTTGCCACAGCTGCCTTCCGGGAGGAGCTGTTAGCTGCAAACGACGGAGACCGTCTCTGGTCAGCTCAAGCCCGAGCTGGTACTGGCGCGGCAGCAGTAACCTGCCACACGGCAGTGCCGCCCGGGGCTGCGCCCTGCTGGCCCCTCCCAAGAGCGCACTCCTCACAAGTGCGTCAGGGCCCGTCATCATCTGAGGTTGGAGGCGCGGCCCAGCAGTTCCACCCCCTCGTGGATGAGCCCTGGGAAGTCCGGGGGTTCCATCAAGGGGCATCAGGACACAGGAATCTCCCTAGCACCATTGTTGGCAAACACTAACCCACCCCGTGACGGTCAGCAGCAGAACGTACCGCGGCACGATGGAATATTACGCAGCCCAGAAAATGAACAAACACTAGGCACGTGGCAGCCACATGGAGGAATCTCATGGGTGGCATTGGCAGAAACATCACAGAGCTCATGTGCGTTCCACTTACACAGGGTTCAAAACCAGGTCAAGGCCCACTACAGTCTCTGGGGTCAGAGATGTGGGTGGCCAAAGGCACAGGCTCCAGGCCAAGTGGAACTGGAGGGGGAGGGCAGGAGAAGGAAGGGGAAGCTGGGGGTCAGGCTGCATAGTGCAGAGGGGCATCTCCATGCCAATGAGAACAGAAGCCTCCTGCCAGTCACACAAACTCCATGGGATTGACAGACAAGACCACGAAGGCTGCCCTGTGAATGTGCCTGGGCTGTGCAGTGCGCAGCCTGTGCAACTGTGCTCAGCAGCCTAAGCAGCCCAGATGCCCCGGATGCTGAAGGAAATCAGCTGGGCCCGCTATGAGGCTTTAAAGTGTTCAAGCAGAACATGCACAAGGACCTCGGCAGCTGGAGAGAGTGGAGCCACGTCCGTTAATGGGGGGCATGAAATGCCTCCATCTCCCTGGGACACAGCGTGGCAGCTCCTCCAAAGGCTGAACACAGAAGCACCACATCGCCCAGCAACTGAGGCTCGTCCCCAAGAGAATGCAAACAGCGGCATGAGGACGCTCGGCCCCAGAGGCTCACGTGGGCTCCCGGCCCGTCTCTCCCGGCCTCTCCCTTCTCCCCCAACCGTTCCAGGGTCCTTGCACAGGGCAGCAAGGAGCCTTGGCAGCCCCATGCCATGTTCCAGCAGAAGAGCCCCCAGGGCTCCCTGCGCTCGTCCAGGTCACAGGTCAGCTCCGAGCAGTGTATGGGCAGGAAGGTGCCGCCCCTGGGTCTCCCGCCCGCTCCGCCAGGGGACTGGGGGCGAGGGGGACGGGCAGGGAAGAGAAGTCCTTGAAGTGAATTCAGTGCCACTGGCAGGAGGTGGGGGCGCGGGATGGGCAGTTCCCCGGGAGGTGCAGCGAGGCCGCCCGGCGCGGGAGGAAGAGTGGTTTAGCCGGTGCCAGCTCACAGCAGGCCGCGGCCTCGCTGCAGAGAAGAGTGGGTGCCCCACGGCGGCCGGGGTGAGGACCCAGCCCTCCTGACTCCCCTGAGGATTAGGAGCCGGAGGGTCACCAGGGAAGCGAGCCCACCCACAGCCTTCCGGCGAGCAGGAGACGCTGGGTGGCCTGCGGCAAGGTAGCTGGGCCGCTGTTCTCACAGGGCCTGGAGCCAGCCCGGCAGGGGCAAAGGTCGGCCCCCAAGAGCCCTGGGTTTTCATTCTTCTCCACTGACATCATGAGGCGTCTTCTGGAGGAGGAAGGAAGCGGCTTCCCCGGACATGGCCTAGCGGTTTCTGGGGGAGGCAGATGACGGGCTGCAGGGGGTGGGGCGGGTGTGAGGGGTGTGATGTGCTGAGCTGCCGCGCGTGGGGGCCGCACGGGAGGAGGAGGAGCAGGACACTTAGGTGGTCTCAGCTCCTGACCCTTGGAGCCGAAGCCCACCAGTGCCCCAGCCGGACAGGGCAGGGAGGCGGCCACTCAGAGGGGCCCGGGCCCAGGGAGGCCTGTGACGCCGCCCGCACAGCCTCTGGGACTCAGACCCATGTCTGCACCATCCCAAAGCCCGGCCTCACCCCAGAGCCAGTGGCCCCCTCCCTGTGTCTCATGGAGGACGAGGACAGCGCCGAGGGACCACCGGGCTGGACTCCCCCCACCCTGGGCCTCCTGGGCCACCTCTCCGTGCACCCCAGCTCCGGCCCGCAAGAGCCCGGAGGCACTAGAGGCTGCGGGTCCCCACCCAGGTCCGATGGTGCTCCTGGCCCTGGGCCCCGCCCCAGCCCCTAGAGAGACGCCCCCTGCAGACACCCATGTGACGCCATGGGAGCGCGAGAAGGGGGGGGTGATGGCCGGTGAGGGTGAGGGGGCTCAACTCAGGAAGCACAGGCCACGGCCGTGAGGCTGCACGGGGGAGAGACTGGGCTCAAGTTGAACATCGAGGCAAAGGAGGGATCTGCAGCCAGGGGCAGGGGTCATGGAGGGAGATGGGGAGGGAGGAAGCCGGGGGACGGGTACCGGCCGCACCCACGGAGCAGGCTCTTGCTGGAGGCGGCCTGGCCCCCTAGTCTGGGGAAGGAGGGGATGAGGGGGTCCAGCCCACCCGACTTAGCAGGGTTCTTGCTAAAACCGGGGTCTGGAGGACATGCCCCAAGAGGAGGCCCAGAGAGGAGGGAGAGGAAGGGGAAGGGAGAGGTGAGGCGAGGGGAGGGGAGGGGAGGGGAGGGGAGGGGAGGGGAGGGTGTTGGGGGAGGCGGGCGGAAGCCAGGGCTGTGCGACTTGCCAGCTCCCCGCTGGCCAATGGCGCGGCAGGAAACCAGGGTCAACCATTCCTTTCCCCATCAGCAAGGAAATGCCTTGAAGCCTAGAAGCCTGGGCAGCCACGCCCGCCCGCTCGCCTGCTGGGCCCGCAGAGGCAGCTGAGCCCTCGCGCCCCATCCCGGGGAGCGCGGCTCCTCCTCATCACGCAACAAACCCAGCCAGAGCTGGCCTGAGACCAGCTCCCGGGGCAGCGGGCGTCTGCCCTCTCGTGGGCTGGGCCCGAGCCCCTGCTCCTCGCCCCCTGCCAGCTAAAGCCGCCAGCCAAGACCTTGGGGTTACGCTCACGTGGTGGAGGTAGCCTTGGCGAGTCCCGTGGCTGGCCCCGAGCCACCGGCAGAGGTGCGGGCCGGGACGGCCCTGGGGCAGGCGGGAAGGAGGGTGTGGGCGCTGGCAGGGACGGGCCACAGGGCGGGTGCCCTCTGGACAGGGCGGCCGCCAGCAGACATCCTAGCCAGCCAGGCAGCCGGTCTGAGCAAGCAGGCGGCCGAGTCTTGACTTACAGCTTTTCTTGGCCCTTCAGGGAGAAAGCGGCTGCTTGAAAACAGGGCCCTGCCGGGGGTGAAGAGCACCCCGAAGGTGGCCTGGGCGCAGGGCCGGGCGGGAGAGCTGCAGCCTCAGCAGCTGCAGGGACATGCACCTGCCTGTGGCCTCTAGAACCTTCTTCTTGCCGCGTGCCAGCAGCAGGGCGACCAGAACCCCTCCGCCCTCCGCCTTCCACCCTTCACCCTCCGCCAAGGCGCTGGAAAGAGCCTCCCAGGCAGCTGGGAAGACGCCGCAGGCTCCAAGCCCCTCTTCCCGGGCATCTGCCCAAGCCTGGGCTGGAGGACGCTGCCACTGCCGGGCCCAGCACCCGTGAGCGGCTGTCACAGGTGTAGGGGTGGCTCCCCAGCTCGGCCCCAGGCATTTTTCGAGGCTGACACAGGCCCTGGGGCGGGAGACTTTCTGGGGCTTCTGAGAGTTGCCCCTGCCCAGGGGTAGGCACCAGGGAGGAAGCTGGAATGTGGACTGGAAAATGCAAATCTCTGTTAATGAGGAGTCAGAGCAGGTGGGAACCCGCTCTGGAAGGGGCCTTGGGGAAAGCCAAGCTCAGAGTGGCTCGAGGCATCATCCATAAAATGGGGGGGTGGGTGGAGGTGGTGCCCGGTCCAGGCCACCCCAGGTGTGAACCAAGGAGAGCCAGGCTCAGACCCCTGACCCCACCCAGGCTCTGCCCAAGCCCGGCAGCTGCGCAGCGGGAGGGGCCGGGGAAGTGTGTCTGCTGCCCGGGAGGGGTCTCAGCGGCCGACCCGCACCTCCGACCCAACCTCCTCCATTGGCGGGCAGCATTCTGCGGGGCCCAGGATGTGCAGTGTGTGTGTGCACGTGTGCACGTGTGTGCTCGTGTCGGGTGCAGGTGGCCGGCCCCAAGCCCTGGAGGACGCCTAGGTGGTGACTGCCCCCGAAGACACCCTGCTCTGGGGCCCGGGAGGTGAGACACAGCAAAGAAAGTTCACGAAGAAGAAAGTTCACGAAGGAGAATGCAGAGCTCGAGGACCGCAAGGAGCGTAGATGCGGAACAGCAGGGGCCCGAGGCCCTGGAGGGGCAGGGCAGGGCAGACAGCAGGAGCCCGGGAGTGGGGCGCCCCACGCTGCTTTCAGGGAGAAGACTGTGCTTTCCCGTGTGAGGCCGCGGCGGGCGCAGGGCGGACGGCCCAAGGCGGCCTGAAGGGCAATGCAGCTGTCAAAGGGTTCCCTGGGCTGAACCCCAGCACGGCCTCCCTCCCTCACCTGCCGTCCCCACCTCCCAGAGGGTATGGGGCGCGATGCTCCAAGTCCCCCTGGCCTGTCAGGAAGGCCGAAGGACCCTTGGGGAAGCAACCAGCAGGAAGCCCACCACCACGCAAGGGACTTAAGCCCCCACCTCCCTCAGGGCCAAAAGCAGCCCCCAGACGCCCGTCTAAGCGGCGCATGGAGACCCAGACAGAAGAGTGCTTGGAAGAAACGCCTGAAGACGGCCTTCCCAAATTTTAAGGAGTTTTTCAACAAAAGGTGGAGGCACAAACCACAGGACAAAGTGGGCACATCGGGGTGCCGGGGGTCGCTGTGAGAACTCAGTCCCGGCAAGTCATCCGAGAGGGCCTGTCTCCCCGACCCACGTGCCAGACCAGCAGGGAACACACGCCGCCCCCACGGGTGCCAGGTCACACCCGTCGCCGTGGCCACGTCGGCACAGCGCTGGCCCTCCCGCCCTGGCCCCGCCGGCTCACCACACACTCCGCAGAGCTCCAGGAGGCCACTGGGGTGCAGGGCTCTGCAGGGCGGGGGGCGCTGAGTCCGATTTCACACGACCCTGTCCTCACGGGCTGAGGGAAAAGCTTTTCCCTAAGTTTAGAGACACAGACCACCGCTGACTACTGCCCCAGGGCATCGTCACACCAGCACGAGGTGAGCCTGCTGGGAAGGGCGGGGCTGCACCGGTGGGGAGGGGGGGGAGGGGTGGGGGGGTAGGGAGGGGCGCAGGAGAAAGCTGTTTTTGCAGGTGGAAAGGGATTACATTCCGAGCGGGATCGGGTTCCGCAGGCCGTGCCAGGGCTCGGCGCCCGCGTGGCACACATTGTGGCTGGCCCACTTCCTGCCCACAGCCCGTTCTGCAGCTCTTTGGATATTAAAAAAAGGAAAAGAAAAATTCACAAGATAAATTCACAAGATAAACTCAACTGGAACCCACACGAGCAGATCCACTCCCGGCCCCAGGCCGCGCGAGGGAGTTTACAGCCGGCCCCGCGAGTCCTGCACGCGTCTACTTGCAAGCGCTGCCAACTTACCCACCAGAATTGACCGCGTGGAGCCCGCTGCGAAGCCCCATCTAGGGACTCACAGCGAACCAGGCAGTGAAAGGCGCGGTCGGCACAGACGTGGCGGGTCCGCCCCCCGTGTCCCCCCACCCCCCAGCCCCCCACTCCCCCACCCCCCACGACCCCCCACCCCCCCTGCCCTCCCCACAGGGCTTGGCCTCCTCCTGCCACGCTGGCCGGCCCGTCCTGCGCAGGAGCCAGGAACCGCCGGGCGGGGGTGGCCAAGTGAGGTCTGGCGGCGAGAATGGAGGCTCCCTGCTCCAGATGCCCTTTGCAACCCACAGACTAGCCAGCCCCTCCCGCCAGCCGGGAGCCTCACCGCAGCCCCGGGACAGGGTGTCACCACGTCACAGATGTGGCACAGAGAGGCCAAGCACGCTGCCCACAGCCACGCGGCCAGCAGGCGGCAGAGCTGGGTTCTGCCCGGCCTCCCGTGGGTGCCCGCAGCAGGGCCACACCTGGAGACAGGTGCTCTGCTGCCAGCAACACGGATGACAGATGGACCCATTCCCCCGACACAGCCCCCTCCCTCCACACACAGCAGGCGGCGACCACCCGTCCTCGGCCCCCACGCGTTTGGCTTCTCCTGAGCCCTCGCAGGAGGGAACCCCGAGTGCTCTCGGCATCTGGCCATCCTGCCTCACGTGCCACCGCAGGGCCCCCCCAATCCCACCTGCCGCCTCCCTTTTCTGCAGGACCCTGGCCCCTCAAACGCGGCCTGACCAAGGCAGCACCCGCCCACGCCATCATCCTTGGCGCCGTGGCCTCGTCTGTCGAGTCGTCTTTCCATTGCCCAGATCTGCAGAGCGAGGGGCAGGCAATGCATGTGCCGGGCCGCCCAGCTCCTGGGGCCCCAGAGGACTGACCCCTGTGTCTGCAGAGAGCGAGGCTGGGGCGGGGCGAGCGGCTGCTGCCCTGCGATCGCCCCACAAGGGCGCAGTTAGAGGCGCCGTGACCTGGGCTGGGCACAGCGGGCCGAGACAGAGGCCAGTCTCCAGCCCACGCGGCAGCCCCGGGCGAGGGAGGCGCCCACCTCTAGGGCCCCCGGGAGTAAGCCCCGGGCAAACCAGCTTTTTCCCTGGAGTCCTCCGATTCTTGGGGAGACTGGGGCAGCACAGCAGTACTTCTGCGCCGTCCTCCAGCCCGCAGGCTCGGGGCTGGCAGTGGCACCCAGCGTTCCCTGGCCCAGTGCCCATGGACGGCGCGGGCGCAGCCTGGGGGCGGCCCCGGGACACGAGCTGTGCCGCCTCTAGGACAGGAGCGCACCCAGCAAGGGCTGGAGGAGGGCAGGGGTGCCCGTCCCCCCCAGCCCGGGCCAGCAACACGGGGTCACACACAGCCGTGCTCAAAACCAGGCAAGGGCGGTGAACTCCGGTATGGCACGCTCAATGAAAGACGGCACCTTAAAACCAGCTCGTTTACTTCACAGGCAGGTGAAAGGCAACCCCATGCCATAAAACCACAGCACTCCCCACCTTCGGCAAAGCCGCACCGGAGCAAGTGCGGAGCGCGTGGCCCAGGCCAGGGCAGGACGGGGCAGGCGCCGCCCTGGGGGGCCGGGAGGCGTGCAGAGAGGGCAGGGAACCCTGGCTGGCTGCTTGGGCATGGAGACGGCTCGGAGGCCCCACGGGCTCTGCACAGGGCTCTGCCGGGCGCCGCGACAGGAACCGCGCAGCCACCCCACGCGGCCCCCCGACCGCCGGGCTCTTCTCTGAACAAACGTCGCCCGACAGCGAGCCTTTGGGAATGGGCTGATCCCCCGGCGCCAGGGCCGCCCTCCCGAGGCCTGGGTCCCGCTCCCGGAGGCCTCCCCGCCCCTCCCCCGGCCTGGGCTCTTGCGCGGGTCGCACCTGCTTTCCCAACAGGGCGCGCGCCGACCGGTTGTCACAGACCTTTTCAGGGTGAAACCAAAGGGCAGGTCCCGCGTCTGCACAGAACAGCCAACGTGGCCTCCGGAGACGGCGGGGGCTGGGGGCCGCTGTGAGGGCACAGCCCTGGAGGGCATGTCCACCTTCGGTGATTGCCCCACAAGGGAGGCGGCCCCCCTGCACATGCAGAGGCCGCAGCCCCAGACCGCAGCCCCGACCCCTCCTGCTGGCAGAGCTGGCTCAGCCGAGGCCGCCAGCAGCCGGGCCACAGGGCCGAGGAACGGGCCAGCTCACTGGGGGGGGCGGGGGGCGGGAGGCATGGCCGCTGTGGAGGAGGGAGGAGTCTCGCCATCAGGAGAACCTGGGATGCACCCCGAGAAGCAGCCGCTCCGGCAGCCAGCTCAGGACACCGGCCAGGGCGGGGGCAGCGTCCGGACCACGGGCTGCTGGGCTGTGCCCTGCCCTGTGGTGACGTGGGCCCCTGGCCACCAAGCAGCAGAAAAGCCAGCGGGGCCTGGTCCCACTCATGACCTATTGTCTGTGCTCCCGACTCCTCCCGCCGCTTCATGGCGCGGGAGGGACAGACCTAAGTCTAGGCGGAGCTGGGGCGCGGCTGCCTGGTCCCTGGGCGAGGGACGGTCTCTTTGGAGGGCATCTCGCCCGGAGCCTCCTTCCAGGACCTCGCCCTGCAGACACACCCCACACAGCCCACTGCCGGCTTTCGGGGTCCCCTCGCGGGCGGCAGCGCTGTATATCAGCATCCAGTACAAAGTGGGGCTCGCTTGGGAGTGGGGGGAGCAGTTACTGGGGAGGTAGCCAGGCCGGGTGACCAGGGGCCATTGCCTGGGGGCTCCACTGATCCGCTGGGCAAAGCGCACTGCCGCTGGCCTCTTCCCAGCTGGCTTTCTGCGACCCCTTCCCAGCAGGTATTCCGCTGCCTGCGGGCGAGGGGCTGCGTGCGGGGAGAGGCCGCTGCTGCTGTATTTGCTCAGGAGGCGGGGGGAGGGGTGGCCCCCCAACCCACCGCACCTGTCGGGAAACACGGACCCCACTGCGGAGTCTGGATTTACGCGGACTCTGTATAACACCTTGTAAAGGGGCCGCTGCTGCGCGGGTTAAAGACCCCACGAGGTCGCGGCCTTATTTCTTCTGGGACGGAGAGGGCTGGAGGCCGCGGGAGGGCGCCGAGTTACTGGCTCTGCCTTGGGGGCCAGGCCTCGCTCCCAGAGCCGCCCCCGGCAGCACCGGCGGTTTATAAGGTGTAAATGTTGGGGGGAGCCAGCGCCCGCCGGAGGGAAGCTCGGGCAGTCGCACGGGTCCGAATGGAAAATCAACGCCCATAAAAGCTCGCGAGGCCGCCTGGCCTGGGCCCCTGGGACGTGAGGCCAGCCCAGCCCCACGAGTCCCAGCCTCCTGGGCGGAATGTGTGTGGAGGCCCTGCCCTGCGGGGCGGCCTGTCTCTTTATGGAGATCTGCAGAGCCCTCCCGAGCCCCGGGCCTGCGCTCCAGGGGGAAGCAGCCCCTTTGTTGCTGGCCGCTGCGTGGCTGTGTGGCTGCGTGGAGTGGCGGAAGGAGGCATGTCACGCCGGGACTGGAGGGCGCGGGCCCTGGGCCCCGGGGGCAGCTCTGGGCCTGTTCCCTGGGCTTTGGGGAACAAGTGGGTCTCAGCAAAGCCCCCGGACCAGCAGGCACAGGAGCGCCTGGAGCCCACGGAGCCAAGAGCGGGGGCGCTGGCGACGCACGAGGCGGGCACCCACCACGCAGCACCGTGTGCCCCTCGCTCGCCGCCCGTCCTGGGCGTCCTCTGCCTCTGGCATTCCCAACAGCGCTGCAACATGCGCACGTTAGTGTTCTCGTGTCTTGCAGTAAGTTCCTGGAAGCGGGGTGAGGGGCCACGGAGTGGAGCTATCTACGTGTCCTGAGGGCCCCCCACCACCTCCCAAAGGGCTGTGCCCAGCAGTGCGCCGGCCCCTTCTCCCCACACCCTCAGCAGCACCTACTACTTCTTGACTCCATGTCGGCGCCGTTGCAACGGCTGCTGCCGCGTCCCATCCCACCAAATGCTTTTGAGGATCCAAACGCGCATCGTGGCCAGGTTACGCCGTGCGGGCATGTCCGGAATCACCACAAAGCCTCAGGGAGCCATGGGAAGTCTCCAGTCAAGAGACTCCTGGGCTGACCTGTGACTCGTAGACGTGCCTTGAGGCAGAGGTGGCGCCTGCCCTGGGCTGCCTCCTCAGTTGCTCCTGAGATAGGGTGCGGAAGCGGCAGCCCTGAGAAGACTCGGGGAGCTCTAAGCACCACGTGACTGCCTAGAAAACGTGCGAACACCTCCCCCGCGACGGGCCGAGAGGACGGCGGCAGCACGACCCCACACACGAGAGACAGAGCCGAGCCTGAACCTCCTGTCGCGTGTCCAGGCAACCCCCGGGGCCCCCACCTCTGGGGCCGACTGTGTGCTGTGGACACGAGGCTTGTACATGACCAGCCCTCAGAGGAGCAGCAGAGCCCCGGCCGGCAGGGACGAGCGTCCTGTGCCTGCGAACCAGCGTGGCCTGGCGAGAAACACCTCTCGCCCTCCGCGGCCAGAGACGGCCTGTGCCTCACGCTCTCCTTTGAGCTGCCGTAACATCTTACTGTGCCCTAGGAAATCACTCACGGGTGTTGCCTTCATGTAACGCTGCACACGGCTAACTCGGAGGGGCGCGGACACAGCTGGACGTGGAGAGGGCCGGAGGTGCCGGGCTGGGGGCCGAGCACGTCAGGGAGCAGGGCCGGAAGCGGCGATGGGTCGAGGAGAGGGCCCAGCGGCCAGTGGCGTGCAGGATGGGTCGGCTCTTGTATTGGTCTCTGCTGACCCCGAGGACAGAGCAGAGCAAAGCCCGGGCCCCAAGTCCCAACGGCTCCTTCCGCGCCTTCGGCCGCCTTGGGCTGCACGCGCGTCTGGGGACGGAATTAGTTCAGCGTCTGGTGAGCCTCAGGCGGGCAGGTCGGGCTCAGGTCTCTGCAGGCCCTGGGGTCCCTGCCCGCGAGGGGCCAGCAGGCTGGAGGCGCGGCGAGAGCGGGCGGGTGCATGCCGACCTGGGCAGTGGCAGTAGAGGGAACCAACTTCTTGCCTTGACTTGGACGAAGTGTCCCGAGTGTGCTCGAGTCCGAGGCAGTGTGAGCCCATGTGCTGGCCACGGCGGGCTCTGTTCCTGACGCATCTCTGTGGTCAGTGCCATGCTCATACCATGACAGCTGGACAGCAGGGCCTGTGGGCTGGTGGCCGGCAAGGGATGTGGGCGCTGGGATGTAGGGCTGGGGCGCTGCCCAGAGGCCGTCCTTGAGTCCACCCGGGCCTGAGCCCCAGTGCAGGAGAAGGAAGGGTCCCCGGGGCAGGGTGGCAGCTCCGGGGCCAGGAAGTCGCTTCCTGGAGAGCGGCAGGGTGGGCGGGACCTGCACCGCCTGGTGCCCCAGAGCAGCTGGGGGTTCCCCAGAGGTCCCTGGGAGGCCTCTGGTCCCTGTACCCACCCACCTGCACTAGAACTAAACCATCTGTCCCGGAGACCAGACCCCAATGCCCGCTGCGGCACCCCAGGACCCTGTACTGAGAGAAGCTCCATGCGGGCGAGGGGACGCGGGGCAGAGGACAGACTCCCGCCGGGAGAGACAGCCGCACCAGCCACGGTGGGGGCCACTGAGATCACAAACCGCTCTCCGGGCCCGCTGGCAGAGGCCACATCTGCCTGGTTTCCGTTTGCGCAGGAGGCACCGGCCATGCAGCGTCGGCCGCGACTTGACTGCGTGCCCGCGGGCGCTAGGCCACTTCTCGGGCACCGCGGCCCCTGGGGAGCAGGGAGGGAGAAGCCCGCGTCTGCAGAGGGACAGAAGCTGCGCCTGTGTCGGCTGTGGACGCCGGGCCCAGCTCAGCTCGGCCAACAGAAGGCCCTTCATTAGGCTCTCAGGAGACGGTGCAAAAAAAAAGCAAAGTCAGGCAGAGCCTTTCAAAGAAACGTCAGCCCTCAGCAAAAGTTGGCTTCAAAAAAATTTTTTAATCAATTTTTGTGCTCTCAATAAAAGCAAAGGGTTCTGTGGTTTTCCCTCAAATTTTTCCACCATGTTCCATAAAAACAAAAGCCAATGTTTGAAACAATTTTTCCCCCAGTGAAAGGGGCAGCGCTTTTGAGTGTCCAGAAATACCTGTTAGGGTAAGACAGATGATCCAAAACTCCAAAAATCTTTGCAGCGAAGGCTTAGGAAATTCTTGATGAAACAAAGTTGGTTTTTTTTTTTTTTTTTCTTTCAATAAACATTGGTCAAGCGCCTCTCCGTTACCGGCATGGGCGGCGGCTCCGTGAGCAAGAGAGAGAAAGACTGACCCCGGCAGAGCCCCAAGGCCCGGGCCCGGGCCTCAGGAAGGAGAGGAGCCCAGGCCGGAGGCTGGAGCTGACGCGAGATGCAGCCCGGCCCCTCCCGGAGCCGGCTCCCGCGAGCAGAGCAAGCAGACGGCCCCCTAAGCTGAGCAGCTAATGCAGCCTTTAGCTCCGCAGGTGGCGTGGGGGGGGCCTGGCCGGCGCCGCCCGCTGGCATCCTGGGCACACGCTGGCGTCCGCCGAAACGCTCCTGTCGAACCAGCGCTTTCCCTGGAATCGGGGCCACGGGACAGGCTTGGGGTCTAGAACACGAGTTTTCTGGGTGTGGTGGAGAGCGGCTGGTTGCACTATGTTGAGATCATCTTAGTGGTGAGCGCGGGTGGACCTGTGTAAGGAAGACTTACTGGGACTGTTTCCCCCCAGGTGAGAGCCGGCAGGTGCGCGCACTCTCGGGCGGACTGAAGACTCGGCTCATCGGGAGTGGGACTGGGGTCCAGGGAAAACATCTCGCGCCTGCTGAGTCTGCCGAGGCTGCCTGTCTGCCCTGCTCCTGGGAACGGTCGGCTTCCACAGAGGAGGATTAACCGCCGCGCGCGGCGGACCCGACTGCCCCGAGCCGCGCGCCGGCCTGGCGTGGGGTTAGGCTCTGGCTTTATGTGACGGCCCGAGAGGAAACGGCTCCAGCCGCTGCTCGAGAGCGGGGCAGGGCCCTCCCGCGCCAGGGCTGGGATGGAGCGCGCGGGACAGAGACACCAGCTTCCCGCGGGCGCCCCTCCGTCCGCGTGCCTCTGGCTGCACCACGGGGCTGGGCCTCCCCAAGCTGACACCAGGGCAGAGGTGCCCTCGCGCTGTGGGCGGCGCCCAGGGCCCGGGGGCACCGTCCCCCCCTTTCCAGATGAGGCGGCCAGGCACTGCGAAGGCGAACATGCCGCCCTCCCTGCCGCGAGCTGGGCCTGGGGGGGGACGGGACGTCTGCGGGAACGGCCGGACATCCAGACGGCGGTGAGGCTGGGCTACTGCCAGGCGCTGGGCCGAAGCCAGGGGTCCCGTCTGAGGTCAGGTCACTGGTGCAGCAGCCTGAGGCCTGGCGAGCTGGGTGCGGAGGCAGCTGTGGGCTCCAGTTTGAACATAGAGCAATGAAGGCGCCTCCAGGAAGCCCACGTGGCGGGCTGGGCTGACCAGTCCTCGCAGGACTGGGTACAGACGGCACAGGAGGCCCATAAGGCGTATCTGACAGCACACGACGCTCCTGAGCTGCCCTGTGGAGTGGCTGACTCGAGCGGGCTGGGGGCCGCGCCCCATGTGACACTGCGACCCCCGTGACACTGCCACCCTGGCCCGGGGACCCTTCCTTCTCCTGCACTGGGGCTCAGGCCCGGGTGGACTCAAGGACGGCCTCTGGGCAGCGCCCCAGCCCTACAGGGCGGGAGCTTCTGCAGGAAACCCAGGACCCAGCAGACGAGCCCCAGGGAGGCTGCTTTGGGGAGCTGACCATATCCAGCAGCCCACCACGCCCTTCCCTGCCCAGCCCCCGGGGGCCCACCTGCCAGGTGGGCGTGCTCGCCCCTCCGACCTGGTGTCTTCATTCTGAAGCACTGCTTCTTCTTGATGCGTCACAAACATGCCCCGCCACCCCTTTCCCGGGGTGTCTCCCCAAACTCTGCTCTCTCGGGGGCTCCCCACGCACATGTGTGTAACCCAGAGCAAATGTGGCCAGAGGAGCCCCAGCCGCAGTCTCCACAAAGGGCCGGGGGAGTGTGATAGTCCAGGGACGTGCGGCTTGGGGAGAACGGCGAAGCAGCCCCCCGCAACGGTGCTTCCAGACCCCCACGTGCAGCCCACAAGGCCTGGGGTCCGCTCCTTGGAAGCCTGCACCGAGGCCCACCCAGGGGGACGAGATCACCACAGCGCGCCAGTGCCACCTGCAGAGACGGCGGTATTAGCTACGGCTGATCTGGGTGCTTCCGGGGCTGCACGGACGGTGTAAGCACAGACCCCGCACCCACAGCGCCGGGGCCAGCGCGGCAGCACGGGGTAGGCGGCCACACGTTCTCTGGCCTGCAGGAGATGCGCCTGCTGCCCCTCACCTCACACAGCGCCACAGGCCCTTGGTTGTGGCCACACCCCTCAGGCCCTGCCCCATCCTCAGTGCCCCCACAGTGTCCCCTCCTCTTAGATGGACACTGATCACAGCTGCCCAAGTGATCTCAGGTGAACCTGATCGTGGACCCTGCTCCCAAGCAAGGTCCTCTCCCGGGCCCAGGGCCAGGACTGAGCGGACAGCTCCAGGGGCCGGCTCACTCTCAGTCCTGTTTGCAGAAAATAAAGCAGGAGAGACCCGGCTGGGGACGGAGGCCCAGGCAGGCCACGAGCGAGGGGCCAGCCCCTCAGGCCCCTGGAATCCCGCCGCCCCCTTCCCCTTCCACGGGGCTGCGTTGGCAGCTGAGACTGAGTCCCCACGAGCCCCGCGGCCACAGGCCCCACTTGGGCCACCTTCTGGGCTGGAGCACGCGTCCAGCTCCGGGGCGAGGGCCCTTGGCAGTCGGGCTTGGCAAGAAGTGGACACGTGTCCAGCGTGGCTGCCCCTGAGCATGGCCTGTTTCCCGCCCCAGCCGGCGGCCTGCACCCGCTTCCACGCCTCTCCGAGCGCTCCGGAGACACTGCAACCCCGCCTCTGGCGCTCCGGGCTGGTCCCCCAACCCCTGGTGCCCGTGGCTGGTCTTCAAGGCTCTCTTGTCCCTCCCCTTCCATATCTGATTGGGGCACTCGTCACCGGGGCTAGCGTGCACCCAAGACGTCTCCCAAAACCTTTAATGGCTGCATTTGCAAGAATGTTTTTTCCAAGGAGGGCACACTCACAGCACCCTGGGGTGAGGCCCCGTCTTCCTGGGGATGCCGCTACCCACTAAGGACCCTACCCCACAGCACTCTGAAGCCTCCCGCAGCCACAGTCCTTCCTCCTAAGTCCCCGGCCTCCAGGTCGGGAGAGAAGGCAGGGGCGGCTGCTGGTCCCTTCCAGCCTGAGATGGCTCCAGCCAACGGCTCCAGGGCACCTCGGTCTACTCTCCCCCACCCCAGCCCGAGTCTGCCTCTGGATGCACCCCCGGCACAGGACATCATCGGTGTGAGAAGCCTCTGGGTACACTGACAGAGGGCCGGGCCATCCTGCAGTGGCAGAGGGAGACAGGAGGTCCCCCGGCATCCTCACAGCCAGCGGGGATCCCAGCCCTCCAGGCCCCCAAGGAACAAAGGCCTCCTTGTTAAGCCAGCCAGGGCCAGGCGCCTCAACACGCGTCTGCAAACAGCTCACTGACATGCCACCCCCGCCCCACCTCCCCACCCTCCCCCCACCCCGGTGCTGCAGGGCTGGCCAGACGCGGCCACATGCTTGGAGAGCTGGGGACAGCCCTGGGCCAGAGCAGCTGACAGCCGCTGTGTGACGGTCCCCACGTGGTCGGCGCCCCAGCGAACAAACACAAGCCCACCCCTTGCTCCCCTGCCGAGGGCCTGGGAGGAGGCCCCACACTGCCCAGCGCCCTGCTCTCCAGACCCCTGGCAGCCCCAGACACCGGGAGGCTGGGGTCTGGCAGAAATGGCGCCCCTGGGACCATGCAGTGGCCCCACAGAGGCTGGCAGTCCTGGCTGAGGCTACTCTGCTCCCACCTGAGAACAGGGACCCCAGGGTGTCCTCAGGGGCATGTGAAAGTGCCACAAGTCAACGCTGCAAGGCCCCGGCGTGCAAGTTGTTACTTTCATTCTTGCTGTTACCCTTGAGCTTTGAAAATATTAATGCCCTTTGACCCAGAAATTCCACCTCAGGGGTCTGTCCCTAAGAAAGCAATTCCAAACGCAGGGCCAGGGTGGTTCCTCGTCACCGTCCTCCTGTGCTGGGCGGCAATGTGGAAAGCTGGGGCAGCCCCCCGGTGAGTGAGCCGCAGCCCCCGGGAGCGGAGTACTACGCAGCCAACAAAAATAAAGGCGGTGAACATCTGAGGAAATGCTGAAGGCAGGGGGAAGGCAGATACAAAACTGTACTTAGCAAACTAGGAGGGGGGGTGTATGCACTGCAGGGGTACTTCACATCTATTGGGGTGTACCTGGCAGTGCATTTCAGATGGAGGCGCCTTTCTTTAATGAGCACACGTGCTGCACACAGCAGGCCACACAAAGAAAGGCCCCCACCTGAGAAAATCAAATGTAAAGTTGTAACGGGGGGTCCCCAGGGAAAGAGGGGACTCCGGGCCCCAGGCCCCACCAGAGGGGGTGGAGCCGAGCAGGGAGGAGAGGCCGGAGAGGAGGCTGGAGAAGGGAGCAGGAGGACGGGGAGCCGGGAGGAGGCCGGAGGCGGCGCGTGGCAAGAGAGACACGTGAAGACGCGCGTGGGCTTCTCGGCCTCGGCCTCGGCCCGGGACGCGGGGACGCGGCGGGAGACACCTGCAGAGACGGACACTGGGGAGAGCCCGCGGGGAGCCCGGCAGTGGCAGCCTTTGTCCTGATGTCGAGTTCGCGCTTTTCCTTGCAGATGGCCTGGCCCCTCTGTCCCTTCCTGCGGGCCCCGCCGGCAGGTGCCTCGGAGGCGTGGCAAGGGTGGGAGGGGCACCGCAGGCTCCTTCCCACGGGGGGCCTCCCGGGTCACGCCCCCAAGCCCCTCCCACCCCGGGGCTTGCTCAGGCACGGCCCACCCGGCACCCACTCACACCTCCCTCCTTCGGGGTCCACCAGCACCTCCAGCGGAGGCCCCTTCTCCAAACGCACACACCGGCACCCCACCTCCCCGCCACTCTGGGCCGGTGGTATTCGTGAGCCTCGCTGGCCTGGGCGCTGCAGGAGCAGGGTCTGGGCGCTGCGGGCCCCGGGCCGCACTCAGGAGTGACACAAGCACCTCCCGGGCAGCTCCGTGGAGCACAGGGACGACCACGCGTCACGGGCGCCGGGAAGACCAGCGTCGCAGCCCGCCAGCCCTCTCGCTGTCCAGACGGAGCAAGTGAGGCAAAGTGAATCCACACTAAGGACTAAGCTCTCTTTTAAAAAGTGTTTCAGGCCTCCCTGGTGGCGCAGCGGGTTGAGCGCAGCGCTGTGAAGCTGCCCGCAGCCTGGGTTCGATCCCCGCCGGCCAGGAGAATCCCACATGGCGCAGCGGAGCTCTCCTGTCTCCCCGCTGCTCCCCTCAGCAGTGCACTTCGGTCCTTCTGCCTGCTCTGCTCCCCGCTCTGGCTCTGGGGGATTCTCTCACCCTCCCGCGCCTCTACCTGAACCCCAGTTCTTGTATAAATAAATAAATCTTAACCAAAAAAAGTTAAAAAAAAATAAAAAGGGTTTCAGTGACTGATGTATTTAATTAGCACCGAAAACAGTAAAGTTATATTGTCCGTTTTACGCGCGCCACCGCAGCACACGTGTGCACATCGCCTCTCCGGGAGCCGCGGCGCTTTCACAATCTGCTTTCAATATCTCCCCATTGTTCCCACGTAATATTTTTGCTATTAAAATACGTAATAAAGTTCTAGAGAGCAAAAGTCGCTTAAGCAAGTAGAAGCCGGAGCCGAAGGGCCTGTAAAACCACTTGTTCCTCTGTCCTTGACGAAGGGAGGGCGTGAGGTTTACTCTACCTCCTGGATGATGAAAACGTGTCGAAACCATTCTGGACCGGCCGAACCTGGACTTGTCGGCTTCTCCCTGCAAGTCCAGGGGCTCAGCCCACACAGCCCCGCGGACGGCGGCACAGGAGGCATCTGAAAGGCCCGCCCTCCCGGGAGCCCGGCTCGAGGCCACTGCCAACCGCCTGGGTGTAAACTCCCGCGGCGGCTGACGTCAAGCCGCCGACACAGAGTGCACAGGCTGCACGCAGGCCACACCCCAGGCAGCCCGTGGGCACCCAGCTCGTGATAGGGTACACCCAGGGCCAGCCAATTCCACCCAGACGGCGCCCCGATGTCAGAGCCAGGGCTCAGTGGCCGCCGTTTCTTTAGTGATTGCTCTGCAGGGCCGGGCCGGCACCGGGGCCTCTGCACCCTGTCTCCCAGGCTGCCCGACGTGTTCTGAGCGCAGGGGGGCCTGGACAGAGCGACCGGCACCCCCGCCTCTCCACGGGCTAGATTCTGAGTCCCGCTCATCTCCCTGAGCCTGGGGCCCACATGAAGCAAAGGCCCCCCGCCATCCTGGAACTGATGGAAGCTTCTAGAGACTCAAAAGTCCCCATTAGAGAGCCCAGCGAGGTGAGGCTCCACGGGCGCTTCCCCGGGCCTGGAGCCAGCAGGCACAGCTCGCCCACGCGGCAGGCCACGCAGACCCACGCGGCAGATGCCCATTTCTCAGTCTGGGCACCCGAAGTCCCCACATGGCCCACACAGAGGCAGCAGCGCTAGGTCCTGTCCCCGCCTTTCAAGGACGCTAATGCCATCCGCGACCCACCCTCACGAGCTTGTCCAGCCGGATCGCCTCCCGAAGGCGGCACCTCCAAACCCCGCCACGTGGGGGAGACCCTTGGGGAAATGGGAGACACGAACATGCGGCCCATGATGCCCGTCGGCGTTTTTAAAGTTGATCGCAGGCTGAAAGGTGAACATTTTGGCCACGTCGGGTTGAACAAAACAGAGTATTAAAGTCGGTTTCCCTTCACTCTCCAAAGTGGCCGCGGGAAGTTTGATTGTTCTGCCTCCTCTGAGCAGCACGGTGCGCCCGCCCGCAGGGTGCACTGCTGGCTCCACTAGCGAGGAAAGTGCGCTTCCCTGACGCGTCACCCGGCGCCTCACCGGCGAGCAGCCTCCGCGCGGCCCTCCCGGGACAGGGGGAGCCGCTGGCCTCGCTCCTTCTCGCCTCTTCCCCTGGTCCTGGCAGTCTGGGGGCTCCGCGTGGTGACGAGACTGGCAGGAGACAGGAGGAAACAAGCTGGAGGAGGAAAGGCCCAAAGGACACTCGGCCACCGGCGTCAGGCGAGCGGGACCCAGCGTCCACCCGGTGTTTCTGTTCACACACACACACGCACAGGTGCATGCACACGCGGGCGCACACACGCACAGTGCACTCACATGGGTGCACACGGCAGGCACACCCTGTGCACACACGCAGAGGAACCCATGCATGCTCATGCACACGCGCGACAGATACACGAGTGCACAACTGTGCCTTGGCACACACTGTGCACGTGCGCTTGGGTGCACACACACTGCACACAACGCAGCCGAGAAACTCCTAAAGCGAACAGACCCCAAAACGAAGGTCAGGAGAGCAGCCCCCAGGACCCGATGGTGTCTGCGCCGGGTTCTCTGCGTGTGCTTAAGCACTCGGCCACGGACAGCGGGGAACAGGCTCTGGGGAGCGGCTCCGTCACGCGCGCAGAAGCCCCTGCCAGACGGCCGCCCCAGCACCCCCGCACGGTCAGTGCCTGTGGGCTCGCCGGCCCCGCTCGTGGGGTCACTCTGGCTCCAGCGATCAGACCTCAGTGCCGAGGCCCATCACACTCAGCGCCCGCAGTCCAGCGGCCGAGGGCCGGGCCCCAGCAGCAGCACGCCCGCCTCCCCGGGCTGGGCTGGGCCTCTGGCGAGTGCCAGCCTCTGGGCCCTGCGGCTGGCGGCGGCTGTGCCGGGGGAGCCAGGGTGGCTCTCAGCAGCCCGAGGAGGGCACACACACGAACCCGCGTGCTCTCAGCAGTGCCTACCCCACAGCCCTGACCGTGATGGGGGTGCGAGGCTCAGAAACGCCGCCCCAGCCCAGACCCACCGGCCGCAGCTGCGGGCGCGGGAGGAGCGGCCGGCGGGAGTCACCTGGGCGGGGAGCTGTGCCCCGGGTCCACACACGGGGCCCTGGGCTGGGTCTTCCTGCTGGCCCGGGTCCTGGGTCCCGAGTCCCACGGCGGGCGGCAGTGCGCCGGCCGAGAACACGCTGTGCGGGGGAGCCTCTGTAGCTCCCAGCCCCTTCTCGCCCCTAGGACGTCCCGCTGCCGGCAGCAGACCCCCACCTCCGCCGCCCCGACTTCCCGCAGACCCCTCTCATGGGTGGGCCGACAGGCGCGTCCTGCTGGGACCCCGCAGGCACCAGCCGCTCCACACCCAGCTCCCCCGAAGCCCAGGCGGCCCCACCCTCGCCTCGTTGTGCCGAGACAGCAGAGCACCTGCTGGACGAGGGAGGCGCCCAGCCTGGCGCCCCTCCACAGCTGCGGGCAGGTACAGGCGCCGACTGTGCGCAGCGTGGACGCAGGAAGGCCCCGGAGTCCAGGAACCCGTGCCTCCAGCTTGGACCGGGTCTGCCATCGCCCCAGAGGTCCAGGGCAGGAACCTGGCACTCGGGTCCTTATGGAGGGCCCAGAGTGGGGACGGCAAGGACCTCACCTGCACTGATGCAGCCGCTGCTCCTCTGCAGACCCCGGGGTGGCCACAGCCCTCCCAGCAGCGCCCGGACTCCTGCGTGAAAAGACGTCGCACGGCCACGGCGTCGGCGGCCACCTGCCCCACGGGGTGTAAAGCCCTCCTCGGGCATCAGACCTGCATCTGGGCTTCACACAGGAGACCGGCTCGGAGGACACAGCCGGCGGGCGAGCTGGTCACTAGGAACCGGGTCGGGTCCTCAGCCCCGTCAGCCTCTCCTGCAGGCTCCAGACCGCAACGAAATCCCCTTTCCAGCGTACCCCGCGTGCGCGGAGCCCAGACCTGCCGCAGGCCCCAGCGGAGGCCAGCGCGTCTCCAGACAAGGGCCCCGAGGCGAGGCGAGGCAAGACCAGACTCCCCGCCTGGGGAGAAAACGGGACCGGACCGCGCGGCTCTCCTAGGGGCGCGGCGCGGGGGGACAGCGCCACCTGCTGGCCAGCGGGCGCAGGGCGGCCAGCGGGGAGGGCCGGGCGCGGCAGCCCTGGGACCCTGAGCAGCAGCCCTTGTCTTTCCCTGGGAGGGCAGGGAAGGAGCCGGGGGGGGGGGGGGGGGGGCTCGCTGCGCTGCTGTGGGGTCGGGACCCCGCAGGGCCTCCGGGCTGCCGGGCAGTCAGGCTGGGCCGCCGCCCCAGGCAGCCCAAAGAGGGCGGCAGCCAGGCCCAAGTTACCCCGACCCTGCAAAGCTGGGGGGCCCAGAGCTCCCCCTCACTGCCCAGCAGGGGACTGGGCAGGGGGCGGCCCCCACCGACCCATGAGCCGCTCTGGGGCGTGCCGGGCGCACGTGAGGCAGCAGCGCCCCATGGAAGTGGGGGGGCTAAGCACAGGCAGAGGTGAGAGGACCAGGGAGTTGGTCGCCGCGGGTGGGGGCTCCCGGCCGCCTGCCCCTGTAGCCGGCACGCTGCAGGCCTTGACGGAGGCGGTCTCCCCGCAGCGGGACATCAGCCCCTCTTTCTGCTTGCTCTGGGGTCTGCTCTCCACACACAGCCCGAGATTCCTTTAACAAGGAGGTGGAAGCCGGTGCGCGCGGAAGAACGAAGCCGGGCCCGGCCTCACCCCAGCAGATGCCAGGACGACCGCCGCGAGGCCTGAGGGGAGCCCCGCCTGCCGACGGGGGCTGCCGCGGCTGGAGCGGGCCGCCGAGAGCACAGGCAGCAAGAGTCGGGCTTCGGGCTTGATAAAATGTGACGTTTCAAAGGACACACGCGAATGGCGAACAGAGAACCCTCCTGGCGAGCGGTGGGAGGGGCCGTCGGCACAGCCCCTCCGGGCACGGAGCCGCCCGGCCCCTCCCGTGGGCCTTCTGCCCCTGCCACCTGGCGCTCGGGCGCCACGCACGCGTCCCCGGGTGCGAAGAGGGCTGGCTAAGGGCAGCCCTGACTCGGCGGCCTGGGGGGCTGTGCCCTGGCCCACAGGCCACACACTGAGTCTCAGGGGTCCCACAGACCCACTCGCTGTCGCCAACGGTGGCCTGAGAAGTCCACGCTGCTCAGTCACGCCTCGCGCTGCCCACCAAGCAGGGCAGGGGTGGGACCCGCCCCTTGGTGTGAGTCAGACTCCAGGCGTCGGGAGCTGGGGAGAGGGGCCGCGTCTGACAGGGGGAGGACAGTGCTGGCTCAGGGCGAGCAAGGGCCCCTCTCCACCCGCCCCTCCTCCGGGGCCTGAGTCGGCGGCAGCCAGGTCTGCACTGCGGGGCGGGGCGCAGGGGCAAGGGCACGAGGGGAGGGCGGGGGCTCAGTGCCGGCAGAGCGCCTCCCGCCCGCGCCGCCGCCGCCTCCCCGATCGCCAGGCCCCTCCGCCACGAAGACACAAGGGTCAGGAGAAAGCGAGGGCTGGCCAAGTCCACAGAGGCCACGCTGGCCGGGGGTCCGCCCCCGACCTGGTCAGGTTCTCCCGGGTCTTGAAGGCTGAGCGCTCACGCAAGAGGGGGCGCGCGGCATTGTGTGAGATGGCCGTTTCTAGAAATCAAAATATCCCAATTAATTTGGGAAAGCTGACTGCAGAAAGCAGAGACTGGGTGAGGGAAGGCGGTGAAGATGGTGTGGGGGCAAGAATTTTCCAGAAAGAGGATCTGAAGGGATGGAATTAATGGTTTCGGATTGTTCATTTATTTTAACGAACCAGCAGGACCCGGTCACCGGAGCATTAAATAAGCACCCACAGCCTGAGCCAGGCGTGGGGTGCAGGGGAGAGAGGGATCTGCCTTTATTCCCTCACAACCAGCCTTTCCTCCATTTCACATGTGAGGAGACCGGAGCTCGGAGAGGAGGCGACGCCGGCTCCGTAGGGCCCCCAAGTCCGCAGTCACGGGACCCACGGGCACGTGGGCGACTCCCGGGCCGCTCAGGCGCGTCAAGTGCAAGCTCCGATGACCCGTGGGCGGAGAACGTATCTGCTGCGTTGTCAGCGCTGGCCTCGAGACAGAGGCGCACACGCCACCTTCAGCCGCGGAGCCGCGGAGCCGGGACTCCGGCGAGCGCCGGCTACAAATACAAACTACAAACGTAGAGACACACACGTTTGCGGTAAGAGATGATCGTGATGACAGACATCAGGTTTATCCCGCCGCCTTGCAACGTGAGAGAGTCACGCCCGAGGGAGGAAAAGGGCGGAGCCCCACGGGGTGAGCGCACGGCTGCAGAGCAGCAGGTTCCACAGAGCGGAGACAAGTGTCAGTGCACTTGAAGACTGGGGAGCGCTTAAGGGGGACGAGGACAACAAGGAGGAGGAGTTTCCAGCACACTTGGGACGTCACAAATAACCTGAGGTGCGTGTAACTGAGACCCCAGGAGGAAAAGGAGAGAGGTAACAGCACTAGGAGGAGACGGCTGGGAATTTTACAAAAGTAAAATTTCACAAGATATCAAGCCTTAAACCCAAAAAGATCAGAGAACCCCAAGCGAGTTTATTAAAAGATAAAAGAAAAAAAAAGTAAGACGCATCATATTTAAAACACTGACAAAGGGGAAATCTTAAAGGAGCGCTTCAGGCACAAGCGTAAAGGTGGCAGAAACGACACAGCTCAGAAGAGCGCGAAGTGTCTGTCATCTTGAAAGTGCTGAGTCAAAAATAACTCAACACAGAATTCCACCCCAGGGGAAAAGACGTTCATAGTGAAAGCAAAAATATTTAATGTTTCAGAAAAACAGAATCTTGAAATACGACAAACCCAGGAGACCAGGGTTGACCCGGGTGGCGGACCCTCACCTGCGGAACACAGGACACCACCCCAAAAGCAGGGACCCGGGGAAATAACAAGAATGGGATTCATTTACACAGGGAGTGAGAAAAGGGAGCGCTGGGCGGGAGAGAGTGTTCACAGGTGGGCTCACGGCCAGATGCCGGCTGTCCACGCCGCTCAGCATCCGCCCGGCAGAGAACGAGGTCCAAGCCAAAGCCGCGGGTGCTGATACGGCGGCTTCTCCACAGACACCCCCCTCACCCGCGGTTTATCTGTCAGAAGCCCAGAGCTCAACTGCCTGAAGACCAGGCCCGCTCCACCTTCCATCAGCCCCTGCTCGGGGAGCGGGGTTGGAAAGCGCCTCCGTCTACCGTCCAGGCGGCTCAGGCGCCACCTGCTGGCGGGGGGGGGGCGCGCGTCCCCTCTCCCCTGACAAGCAGAGGCGCCATCGCCTGCGGCCGCGCTGCAGTGAATCCGCTCTACGCTGCAAGAGGGCACGGGACGTTTTTCAGGTAGAAGGAATTCGAAACCAGAAAGAAGCTGCACAGAGAAATGAATTGCTCTGGAAACTGTTAAAATGAAGTAAAGTATAGAAGACCTTTTAAACCACTAAACTACTGAGTGTCCACAGCAAAAACAGAAGCCAAGAACTGTGGACTTCCAGCATGTGCGGAAGAAAATGCACACCACCACCAGCACGGCCGAGGGGGCACCCTCTGCAGGAGACTGCTCAGCTCTCACATGGCGACGGGGCAAGAAGCGAAGAACAGACACGAGAGATGCGCCAGCCCAGACAACAGCATTAGCTGCTTCCCAAAAACAGGACGCCGACGTCCTGCAGCGCACAGAACACGCGTAGGAGGGAAACACAAGGAAACAGCGCAAAGGTCTTGGCCTCCCTGACCAGCCGCGCACCTCTGCAGAACGGGGCTCCCGGCGGCGTCCTGAGGACAGCACGGCGGGGCCGCACCTGGACGGCACCGGGCCACGCCTGGCGGGCAGCAGTGCTCGGGGAGTGCTTGCTGCCGGGGTCCGGGCGCGCTGCAGCCCACATCCCGTCCTTTATGTAACAGAGTTAGGCTGTCTTGTCAAGCAGAGACCTACACACACACACACACACACACACACACACACAAATCCAGCCCTGGATGCAGATGTCTGGCCCAGCGCTCACAGGAAGTGGTGAACTGCCGCAGCTCATGTCTCCACAGCCCGGTCTGTAACATAATCGTGACCCCCCTCAGCCCTCACCAGACCCAAGACATGTTTCTGTGGGCACACCACGTGTAACACATCACCCCAAAACTCAGCCATGTGAGGCAGTAAGTGCTTTTAAAATGTGTGTGTGTGTGCGTGTGTGCATACATATATATATTTATTTATGCATACAAGAGCTGGGGTACAGGCCAGAGGTGAAGGGGGTGAAAAGACTCCCCAGAGACAGAGCGGGGAACAGAACAAGTGGATCCACTGAAATCCACTGCTGAGGGGAGCAGCAGGGAGACAGGAGGGGTCTGCTGCGCCCTGTGGGTCAGCTCCCTGGCCGGGGATGGAACTCCTGCCACGGTGGCTGCCGACAGCTTGATAGTGCTGAGACTTTAGCCCCTTGTGCCACCAGGGAGGCCCCAGTAAGTGCTTTTTTTCTCACACAGATTTTGCTGGTCAGAAATCCAGGAGCGGCTAACCCAGGTGTTTGTGGCTCACAAGGCTGCGGTCAAGTTGACCATTAGGGCCATGGGCATCCGAGGGCTAGACGGGCCCGAAGCACCCACTTCCAGACCCACTCGGGTGGCTGCGGAGGTCTGAGTCTTTACACGCAGCCGCCGCAGAGCTGTTCCTGGACGGCAGCTGGCCTCCCTGGGGCACGAGAGTGGGTGGGGGGCGGGAAGGCAGCCAGGGAGCACCACTTCTGTGGACATTACCGGTCACAGACTGGCCCTCACGCAGGAGTGAGCTCCAGGAAGCCGGGGCTTGCGAGCAAAGGGGAGGGCCTCGCTGACACCGGGCTCTCAAGGAGCTGCAGGGTCATGGCCGCCGGGCCCCGCGGTGTGAACACCTCCGCCAGCCCGGGGCAGCGACTCCTGCGCATTAGCAGGCTGGGCCTCCCCCGCATCTCCGGACCTCTGCCAAGAATCAGGTCGGCGGCCAGGCCTGCCAGTCACTTCAGGTGTTCTTAGGGTTCATTTCAGAAGGAAGAGCTGGGGACTGTGCAAACGGGGGCCGCCTGGGCCTGCACAGGTCTAATCAGCTTTTTTCTCACGTGGAAGGACGGAAAGAAGGAAAGTTTAGAAACGTTCAACAACCTTGGCGTGAGAAGCGGGGAAGGAAATAAGCTGTTAAACAGGAAAGTAGGCAATGGAGGGGCAGTGGTTTTGATTTTAATCTCTGAACCCTTTACAGAGACAGAACGTAACCGCCTCTGGCTTCCTCCCACGTGCGCCCACAGAACCTGGGCCCTAAGGGGAGCCCCAGGGATCCAAAGCCAAAATGTCACAGTGTCTAGAATAAGTCGCCCACAGGGAGCAGGTGGATCCACAGGGTGGATGCGTCAGGGATGGGTGGAAGGGTGGGTGGTAGCTGGGTGACGGATGGATGACGGACGGAGGATGGCTGGACGGAGGGTGGGCGGATGGACAGGAGGATGGCTGGACGGAGGGTGGATGGACAAGAGGGTGGGTGGATGGATGGTGGATGGAAGAGTAATGGGTGGGTGGATTCATGGGTGTGGCGGTGGGTGAGTGGACGGACGGACAGGCTAGTGGGTGGGGAGATGGTGAGAGAGACAGGTGAGTGCACAGGTGCACTGGCTGACAGATGAACACATCGGCGGAGGGGGAGCAGCATCGCTGCTCTGCGTGTGACGTGCTGCCTCCTTCCTTTAGGACAACTACTGGAAATTTCCATCTCTGCTTTCTGCAGTCTTTGACCACAGTTCCACACGAGAGTAAGCTTGAGCTGTGAAACGCCTCTGCTTTTTCTGTGGAGAAACACCTTTTTCTTTCTTGCAAGTGACGCAAAACATTTCACACAGTCACAAACAGATCTGGCACCTCGGGGTCAGGAGCTGGGAACTTCACCAAACACACACATCATTGAGGTTCCCCTGAAATTACAGTTGCCGCTGCTCTGTGCCCGGGAACAAAGCAGTAAGCAAATACCGAGGCCGAGACAGCTCATTACCCGGGGCTGTTAAGTGGCGCGGGAAGACCAGGACTCTGTTTGAAACCAATTAAGAGGCCTCGCTCTGGGTGTTGGAACCACACAAGGGGCTGGCACATTCCCCAGCACGTAGTAGGCACCTCGTAAAACAGAATCCCCTGCCCCAGAGATCAGCTGACCCGCCAAGGCGTCTGTCGCAGATCCCAGAGCCCGCCGTACCCGAGCCTGCCTGGGACGCGGGCGCCACGCTCCGCGCTGCGGACATGCGGACAGTCCAGGCCACGGCAGAGGCAGCGGATCTGCTGCTTCCGTTCCTGCTCTTTACCGCACGGTGCGCACACATAACGCCGACCACCTCGGCCATTTTTCAGTGTACAAAGACCTCGCCCACGGCCCCGCTCGTGCGCACAGGCCGGCCCCTCCCTGGCACCCCCTGGAGAAAGCTTGCGCCGCGCTGCCAGCCACACTGTGCAGGGCACGGTCAGCATCTGGTCCCGGGGCCGGATCCCAGGGGGCGCTGCCCAAGGCGGGGAGAAGAGGCGCACAATGCAGGGGAGGGCCCGTGAGGAAGGCCGAGCTGCCTCCCGCCCAGAATGACTAGAAAACTGGACAGACCCCTGCAGCGGCTTTTCTAGACCAGTCCCCTGACGACTGTGGGGGAGAGAAGACACTCGGCACGGGGCAAGCTATGCAGGCTCCCGCCGTTATCCAGGCTAGGGCTGGTGTCTGCGCCCCACCACCCCCTCGCAGCCGCGCGGGCACACGCAGTCCGGACTGTCTGGGCACCTGAGCAGGCAGCCGGGGCGGGCCAGGCGGAAGCGAGGGCGGGTGGGCGGGAAGGCCTTTTCCCAGCTGTCACCCAGACGGAGGCAACAGGAAGCAGCCAGGTGAGGGGCGGCCCCAGGGGGCGGGTCTGGCACTCTGTGGGGATGGAGGAGCCAGGAGGGGCACACGTGGGAAACGAGGGGCCTAGGCCGAGGTCGTGCTTCCCCACGCGGAGGCGCGGCGGGGGCTCAATGCCCAGCACTCAGCCCTGACGCGGGCCAGCATGTGGACGCGGGAGCGGCTCTCGCTTGGGGGCAGGGCGATGTGGGGCTTGGGAACAGGCCAGGAGCCGCCCCGCCCGCCACTGTCCATCCGCGACGTCTGCGGGGCTCCGGTGGCGCTGCGCGGAGCAAGAGTCCAGACACGGCAGCGTCGTCCCGGGGCGCCCGGCTCGCTCCCTTTATTGAACCGCAGGCAGGGCCTCCCCGGCCCGGACTCCGGCCGCCCGCCGCCCCCGGGTGAGGAGCGGGGCCAGGCGCCCACTCGCCGGATGGCCGATGACCCTCAGGATGGCCTGGACGAAGCTCCGGAGGCTGAGGCCGAGGGGGGCGCCGCGGGCCGGGGGGCTGGCTCCCCAGCCCGGTGCGGGCAGCTCCTGCTGGTGGAGGGCCTGCAGCTGCCGCCACTTGCTCAGGCGGAGCCCGGCCGCGCACACGCGCCAGCGGTTGTAGCGGGAGCGCTGGTCCAGGCGGTCTAGGCAGGAAGGAGGAGTCAGCAAGGCGGGCGACGGCGCCGCCCCCGTCTGCCCCGACCCAGGCCCGTGAGGAGGCGGGAGGCGGCGGGCGGCCCGGGTGAGGCTGGACAGCCCAGGACAGGACGGCGAGCTGGCCCCAGGCTGTGGTTCCGCCTCCTCCCCGAGAGCCCCCGTGGCCGCCACTTCCACGAGCGTCTCTGTGTAGCGTGGGGCGCGGAGGGCGCGCCCGAGGTCAGGCTGGCGGAGCTGATGCGACGGAGCAGGTGACGGGAGCTGGGGTGGATCCGAGCATTTGAAAGTTCCCGCCAATAAAGGCAGCAGCACCCCAACACGGCCCCGGCGTCTGCGCCCCCACCCCCAGCAGGCTCCAGGCTGCTCCGGCCGACGCGTCGCCTCCTGCGGCCCCGTCCTCCGGCCCTGTCCTCCTCCCGCCGGGGGCTCCTCGCCATGAGCGCAAACGCCCGCGCCGGGCGTCCTGACGCGAAGATGCGCTGTTGAGGTATTTCCCTTATTAAAAAATTCTACCACATGCATATCCACCATGGAGTATCACTCAGCATTCAGAGAAGACAAGCACACGCAGTCTGCAGCGGCGCGGATGGCGCTGGCTGGGATCATGCTCCGCGAAACAAGCCAGAAAGAAAAAGAAAAATACCGGCTGGTCTCACTCAGAGCAGGACTCTAGAAAACCTACATAAGGGACCAGAAAAAAGAACAACTATAAGAAAGAAAATATAAAAAAATCAACAAACAACTATGAACCAGAGACCCACTGGGGGGAGGGGGGCGGGGCAGGGAATGGAGGGCAGGGGTCAAAATCAGGGGGTTGCAATTGCACGAGGAATATAAAAATTAAAAAAAAAATTTTTTCACTAAAAAAAAAGTACCTTATACTGTTTATCAAAAAAAAAAAAAGAAACAAAAACAGCGTCCTTAAACATACCATCCCGGTTTCAAAGATGATAAAACTGAAACCCAAAATATGCATCTTAAAATGGATGGACGACCGCCCTGACGCGTGCAGAATTGAGTGAGTAACCCAGGTCGAATCCTGCACGTGTCATCCTGAGCTAATCATTGTAATTTTCATTGTCTTGAAATTAGAAAATAAAACCATAGGACTTGCAGAAAAATAAAAATTCTACCACAAAAGCATAGAGAGGACAGGACGTACACCCTGTTTATAACGAAGATAAAAGAAATACAGATTTTTCTCTCTAACATGGGTCTGCGTAGACGGAGGCCGAAGGGCCCGTCTCCTGGAGCCGGAGGACGCGCGTGAGCTCGGGAGGGCACCGCAGTCTCCCGGGACCGTGGGCCCTGCCCTAACCCCGTGCTGCACAACCTTGTGCGGGTTTGCGGTTTGAGACAGCCCGGGAGAAGCGCCTGCAGGATGAAACCACGCTGGGACAGACGGTCCCCCCGCCCGCCAAAGCGCACAGGCCGGCGCGCGCTTCCGCAAGAAGCCGACGGGCTCCGGGCTCTTCCTCCCAGAGAACTCACACCCCAGGGTCGCCGGCAGGAGCACACCATCACGGGCGGCTCCGACCCGACACACGAGCTCCTGCTTCTGTTTGGTCATGAAGCACCCCACACCCCCTCTTTGTGGGGTCTTTACCACCCCTTCCTGGCCTGCAAGGTCCCTGCGTCTGTCAGCTCAGACATGTGCCGCCGACACGGGACTTGGGCCCTGTAGGCGCCCGACCGTAGTCTCGTCACAGCTCCGCGGAGCCTGCCCTCCACGCCGTGCACCCCGGGCACCTTGCCAGTCACCCCGCTGGTGCACGCACGGTGTCTAGCAGCAGTGTCCACGCAGTGACAGATGCCGTGTCCAAAATGCGCCCCACTCTGCCCACTTGCCCACTGAGAGACATGGTGCTTCCAATCTGTGGCCGTGGAGTCCCCGCTGTGGTGGGCGTGGGGTGGAGTCTCCAAGACAACACCCACGAGCGGGTCTGCTGGGCCTGAGTCGCGTGCATTAACAAGGGGACAGAACCTTCCCAGAACCCACAAATGCCGGGACAGCAGCGTGACGAGGTGGGTGTGGCCGGTGGGGTTCATCCCACG
Source organism: Talpa europaea (assembly GCF_964194135.1). Lineage (NCBI taxonomy): Eukaryota > Metazoa > Chordata > Mammalia > Eulipotyphla > Talpidae > Talpa > Talpa europaea. The sequence continues at coordinate 908,691 of NC_140084.1, read as the reverse complement.
CACCCCCAGGCCACCCACGCCCCTTGGCTCAGGGCTCAAGTCCCTCGTGCTCTCAAGCCCCATGCCCGTCATCCGTTCTGGCATCCGTCCACCCCCTCGGGTCCTGCCGCAGGGACGCGCTACACAGAGCCGCGCCCAGCAGGCCCAGGGGAGGGCACGAGCCCATGAGCCACACCCACGTGCAATACAGGGAGAGCAGGCGTGTGGCTGGTGGCGGCGGCGGCAGGACGTGACCCCGGAGCCAGCGCCCCTGCTCGCTGTGGAGACAAGGAAGGAAAGGCCTCTCGCGTGATGCCTGAGCACGGCGCCCGCGGGAACACAGGCGCGTCAGCACACAAGCAGTCTGCCCACACGGACCGCGCTGTGCATGTGCGTGCGTGTGGGCACACGTGTCCTGGGCCACGAACAGGAAGGGGGGGACACACTGAGTGCTGAGCGTGTGTCAAGTGTGTGCGTCACAAGCACAGACTGCGTTGTGAATGCGTGAAAGGAAGAATGTGGACGGCGTCGTGTTTCTATAAACACACGGGCTGGGAAGTGATGGCAGAGTTTTCTGGGGCTCCCCCATCTAGCGGGCAAGAGAGCAAAGCCACCTGCTGCTGACCAAGGAGCCAGGTAAAGGGGCCACAGCCACAGCCACAGACACCCCACCGGGGAGTCTCGGCTCGCGCACTCCAGAAGGGAAGCCAGGAGACCCGGCCGGCCCCGCCAGCACCAGCAGACCGCAGGCAGGACCCCCCGAGCCAGATGCCCCGTCGAGGACAACCACGTCCTCGCGCCTGTGCCTGCGGCTCCTGCCGCGTCCCAACTCGCACTTGCGGCACAGCTCTCGCGGGGCAACCTGTCCGCGGCCTCCGGCCCAAGTCCTCACCTGCCTTCCCAGTAACCTCTTGCCTGACCGTCACGGAGCCCATATTTCCAGGCAGGGACACAGGCCCTCAGCGCACACGCGTGTCGCCCCACGCCCGCCATGTGCACACCGTGCCGCGAACCACAGAAGGGAGCCGCGAGCACACACGTCCCACGGCGTGGCCAGCCCGGCGGCAGAGCCCGGGCCCCCTGGGGTCACTGGGACAGACGTGGGCGGGCGAGTGGAACTGCCTGGCGAGAGAGGGCTGGGACGTGTGCCCTCTGGGCCGCGCTCGGGGGAGAGAAGCCCCCGCCCACGCTGTGTCCGCGGGGCCCCACCTTCCTGGGGAGGCGACAGGAGGAGACACGGCGCTGAGTTACCTTGGATGTCTTTAAAACTCTGCTGCCTCTTCACTGCCTGGAAGAGAGAAGGTGGGCAGACGGGGCCAGCCCAGAGGTCGAGCAGAAGGGCCCCGGGGTCTGGCGTGGACGCCTAGGGGAGGGGCCGTGGCCCATGGCGCGAGCCGGCTGGGTCTTCCTTCACGGCAAAACCAGCACTGGACGCGGAGCAGGAAGCCTCGCACGGCTGCAGGACAGGGAGCGAGGACGGGGCCCGAGGCCGAAGGCCTTCCCCCCCACCTCCCTGGGGCTTCCAGCGCGGGGGAGGCAGAGAGAGGAGGAAGCAGGGGCAGGGGGCGGCTGGCCCCTCAGAGCACTGCAACCCCCTCTTCCCTACATCACTGAGGACTATAGCAGGGAAGGCACCCCGCACCCCGCCCACCCTCTGGGCCCCTCTCAGGCCTCCCTCTTACCTTCCTGGGTGACCTCAGGACCGGAGGCACCCAGTAGGGCATCGCAGCCTGCCCCCTAGGCATTGGGAGGCAGCCCCCGAAGCGGTGGCAGGGGCAGCGGCACCCCTTGGTGGTTTTGGAGACGTGACACCGCACCGTCTTCTGGACCTAACGGAGGGAAGAGAAGGCCCCGAGGGGAGGGCCTGCAGCACCCCCGCTCCCCCCGAGGCACACTCCAACCACTCGCTGGGCTGGGAGCAGGGGCAAGGCCTCCCCGTGGTGACATTCCCAGGGCGGTGGTGCCGGGACTGCCTGGGCTGTTACCCCTGTATGCGCCCCAGCAGTGGGACCTTCAGGCTCTGTCCTGAGCCTGGCTGTGTCCGGGGGAGGCCCCAGGCCCCACACGCTGCCCCGAGCCTCAGCTCTGGGCTGGGAAGAAGACTCTGACCCACATGGGTCAGCTCTGAGCAAGCAGTCTGACCCGGCGACTTCCCCACTGCATCCCAGAGCCCCAGGGACTGTTGCTCGGGACACCAGCATAAGAAGGTTCCCTGCAGCACCGCAGCTGACGTCCCACAGGAGGGCGCGGGAAAGGATGGGACCTGGGCCCCGGAGGAACTGGGGCGCCTCTGCGGAAGACGAGGACAACCTGTCAGAGCTGACACGGGCGAGCAGAGAGGGGTGCGAAGCGGGACCGCAGCCTGTGAGGACAGGACGCTGCAGTGGCCATGAGTGGGCAGGCCGTGGGCCCCGACCCTGATCCCTCCCAGCAGCGCTGCAGGGCCTCCCGGGCCGGCCCTCGCCCAGCCGGCGCCATAGGAAGAAGCGGGGCAAAGCCTCGCTGGGCGGCCACAGCCACTCTCGCACCTCCGTGTCGCCACGAAGAGACCATGCCTGGTCAGCCCTCCGCCCCCAGGTCAGGGACACGTGGGGCCAAGCAGCCCGGCCTGGCCCGGCACCTCGCCCTCAGACGCGAGCGGGAACAGCAGCGGTCACTGCAGGCCAGTGTGACAGCACTGGGGCAACTAAACACGCACCGCGAATCCCACAAGGACACAGGGGGGGAGCTGAATCGTGCTCCCCGCGCCCTGTGCCGCTGGACCCCAGCCATGTGCTCACACCACGCCTGAGAAGGGGTGAGAGGACCCACGAGGCAGGAGGACTGAACTGCGGCAGGGGCTTCCAGGCCCAGCGGAGGGGGCTCAGAGGTTGGGCCAAGGAAGAGGCGGCCCCTCCATCTTTGGAGCTCCCACCACCAGCAAGGCTTGCCTGCGAGTCGGTGACCGGCCCCCCAGCTCACCAGCATCTGCCGGGCCCACCCCAGGGCGGCGCTTCTGGCAGTCGCCGGACCGCCCTGCCCACCGCCAGCGCTGCCGAGGGCCAGAGGACAAACACCAGGAAGTGGGGGAGCAGAGGCTGCTGAGAGAAGACTCCAGGGAGGGGAGGCTTTCTGAGAAGGTCACAGCGGCTGGCCTGGGAGAGGCGGGCGAGCAGTCATGCCTGTTGCAGGCCTTGGAGGATGCGGGCAGCCGCGCCCACCACAGGGGCAGGTGAGTCGAGAGAAATGAGGGGATTAGAGCAAACACAGAGGGCGCGAACCCCAACCTGCATCAGGAGCCCAATGCAACAGTGAGTTCACAGTGCAGCACCCACGTACACGTCGGCTGTAAGCAGCTCCAGAGGAAGCCTCTGGCCTCGGCCTCAGCTCAGACCTCTCGGGCTGCGCGGGGACAGGCCCACGGAGCGAGGTCAGGGGGAGGCCATGCCCAGCAGCTGCACGTCGTCAACTCTTAGAATTTCCACTCCTTGAAGGGTTTTGATCAGAGAATAAGAACATGAGCCAGAGACGTGGAGAAACATTTGCAAACTGGGTTTCTGAGGAAGAACTTCCGTCTAGAATCGGCGGAGAATGCTCAAAAGTTAATGAACAATAAAAACCCTGATTTTTCTAAGTGACCAAAATACTTGAGCAGACACACGTCAGGCAAGACACCAGGCGGTGGGAGGATGTGAGGAGACTGCGCCACTGCTGGTCACCCCGGAGACACCCGCTGCACAGGCCCGGGAAGGCTGGGCAGGCCGGGTGTGAGCGAGCGAGACACCCTGCTGCGGGCCCCCTGGAGAAGGGCTGAGCAGCCTCACAGAGTTCAGCCGGCCACTCCAGCCCCACACCCACGCGAGAGCGACGGGGCCAGGCTCACGCCAAGAACAGCACGCAGATGTCCACGGCAGCTGCATCTGCGCAGCAGAACCAGGACCGCCAAATGCCATTCCCTGCACAGACGGATCATGAGGGCTGGTCACACGCTGGGAGCACCACCTGTGAGAAAGCAGTGGGCCGCCAGGCCGCAACCACATGGGCGAGCCCCAACATGCCGCGGGGAGGGAAAGCCAGACAGCGTGTCTGTCCAAAGTGCCTCCCAGAGACATCAAAACATCCCCACATAACACATGGCTCTGAGGGGTGCCCGGTCCCTTGAAGTTCACCCTGAACCCAGGTGAAGACCCCCTGGGCCAAGTGACTTACCTGCCTGCGGGGCCTCAGCGACAGAGGGACCCAGTAAGGCAGCGTTGCCTCAGCCCTGGGCACAGGCAGTCGGCCCCGGAACCGGGCCTGGCACTCGCAGCAGACGGGCCGGCGGTGAGCAGTGCTGGTCATGGGGCACATCTGAGCAAGAGCAGAGAGACAGGGTCAGCCACTGCTGCAGCGAGTCCAGGGCCAGTCTGGGGCAAGGAGGCAATAAATCAAGGCCCCGCTGCAGCCCAGAAAGAGAAGGCACCTCCAGGGTCCACAGAGGGGACCGGGAGAGCCCCCACCAGGTGCGCTGTGACTCACAACCACTCACAGCAAGGTGCCTTCATGGGTCAGGTCCCCTCGTCACTGCAGAAGTGTGGCCTACTCTAAGGGGAGGGGACCGCGCCGTTGCTAGTTGTGTGTGTGGATCAGGCACTGTTCACTCACAAAAGGGTTCCCCATCCACCCTGCGGGGTCTCCCCCCAACTCTCCCCATCCACTCAGGTGGGATGGAGCAGGGAGGCGAGCTCCCTGGGCAGGGAGAGATGATGCCCAGAGCAGGCATGTTGTGGGCAGCGCTGGTTCTCCCAGGTCTCCTGAGTAGCTGGGGTGAGGGTTAGTGGGTGGATGGGTGACCCCACACAGAGAACTCTAGGCCCAGGGAAGGCCCCCTCAACCACAGACACCTGTGTCCGGCACATCCTCTCACAAGCTGCCGCCTCTAGACCCACACTCCCTGCTGCCGCCATCCCACAAGGTGGGCTGGGGTAGAGCGGCGCAGAGTCTGCTCTCCTCACCAAGCGGTCAGTGAGGAACTCTTCTTTCCCAGAGGTCTGAGGTGAGCTCTTCCTAGAAAAGAACAGAAAGTTTGGAAAGTGGGGGAAGGGCAGCGAGGCAATAAATCAAGTGGGGGCAGGAGCACAAGCCTTCAACTCCAGGGCTGTAAAGGATTGCCCCGCTGAGCCAAAGAGCGGGCAGGGTGACGTTAGAAGCAGGGGTGTGTGCTTCCGTGCCAGCCCTGGGGTTCCAGAGCTGCAGCTGTTGGGGTACACCCCAGCCAAAGCCGGGGTGTAGGGATGGGCTGACCCGACAGCTTCCAAGAGGGCACTGCCAGCCGAGGCACCGCCAGCCAGGGCAGTCTCCCAGGCTGCTGGGAAGGCCCGAGGGCGGCTACAGCTCTGCAGCAGCAAACTCCCCCCACCCACTTGTGGGCCGCTGGCCAGGCCAAGGACATGGAGCTGAGCCAGTGTCCAGGAAGCACCGAGTCAGGGTGATGGTAACTGTCAGGGCGACGCTGTGCCTTTGGGCTTCCCGGGTCACAGGAAACGCAGCAGCCATGGCTTTGCCAGGGGACAGCTTTGGGCCAGCACCCCCAGCCGAGGCTTGAAGACAGAGGAGGGGCTGAGCCCTGCGCCCAGTCCCAGGCCCTGCTGATGCCCCAGGGTTTTCTGGTTGTGGGTGGAATCTCGTTCCCAGGCAGCCCCTGCTCGGGCCTGGAAGCAAGACCCCTGATCTCAAGGGTGCAGAACGGCGCCCCCACAGGGGGCGAGGACACTCGAGTGGGGACAGGACTGAAACAGGGAAAGAGAATCCCTGTCCTGTGGTGGCTGCAGGCCTCGGGGTCTCGGCAGGCCTCACCCCGAGGGGGACCCGGTGAGGACAGCAGGGCTGGCCGCCCCCAGCCGCGCCTAAGCGGGGACTGCTCGGAACCGCCCCCCGCGGGCGGCTTCTGTCCTGCCAGTGAGGCACAAGCTGCAGGGGGGACAGGTGACTCGGGGTGGAGCGCCAGAGGCGGCGGGGGGGCGGGGCTCCCCGGGTGACTCGGGGGCGGGGTTCCTCGGGTGACTCGGGGGCGGGGTGCCGGGGGCGTGTCCGAGCCCCACACTCAGGGGTGCCCTTGCCTGTCATGACGCGCGCGGGCTGTGGGTGCGTCCCACAGACCGCACGGACCCCGAAGGGCCCGCCGCGGCTCAAACAACGTCGCGGGGACGGTGACGCTGACGGTCGCGACAACAGCGGCCGCCGAGGGGCGCGGGGGCTACGTCACAGCCCCTCCGCCCGAGGCCCGCCCCTTCCTCGCCGGCCTCTCTGCGCACGCGCCGCTCCGCGCCGCGCGCATGATTGGTCCGGAGTCCGCCAATAGACTCCCGCCGTCTAGCCAGGTGGGCTCGAGTGGCCGCCGATTGGCCCTGCCGGGTCACGGGGCCGCGCCCGTCGAGGGCCGCGCGGGGATTCGCCGTCTCCGCGGGGTGGGCGGTGCGACGGGAGGGGGGGTCTGGGCTGGCGCTGCCGGCGGGCCCCGCTCGGGCGTCGAGCGCGCGGGCTGTGGGGCGGGGACGACGGGGGCGACCCGGGGGCTGGGGTCGGGGACGAGGGGGGCGCCCCGGGGGCGGGGGCACCCCCACCGGCGCGCCGGGGCGAGGCCGAACGCAGACGGGACGTGCGGCCGCCCGGGGCCGCGGGGCTACCGCAGACGCGCCCCCCGCTTGCCCGTGTCTTCGCGCTCGCGCCGCACGCCCGTGAGGCGGAGCTCGGCCCGCGCCACGGCCGGCAGCGGGGCCCCGGGGGGCGGCCCGCCTCCGAGGAGCACAGGGCCCGGCCGTCAGGACCGTGGGCAGCAGCGCCGCGCCCGCTGGGCCCTGCCGTGGGGGCCGCGGACGTGCCGGACCCCCGCGCGGGTGGGAAGCGCCTCGTGGCGCGGGACAGAGATCCCGGGGCCCGTCGTGACCCGGCCGGGCCGCGGGCGACCCCCCACCCAGAGCGCTGGGGTGGACAAGGCACGGAGAGGCCATCCTGGGGGGGCGCGGCCTCAGCGACACCCCGGGACCGCGCTGGGCGCCGCCGCCTCCCGCTCCCCGACATGCCTCCCCTGGCCTTCCAGAGCTGGCCCGAAAGCACGGCGGCCAGCCCAGCCCCGTGCCGAGCCGGGGAGGGAGCAAACGCGCCCGCGCGCCGTGGGAGTGAGTGTCGCACGGGGACCTGACACACTCGCTTTGGGATCTCACGTCCCGAGGGGCTTCCTGGGTCTCTGAGGGGTGCGGTCCCTTCCCAGCCGGGGGCCCCACACTCTGGGCCAGGCACTCCCACACCGTGTTCCTGGTGAACGCCCGTGGAGTGTCCCGTGATGGGTCCCCACTGGGGGGCGCCACTCTGCAGCCCATCCCCTCCCCGCGGGGCCAGGGACCTCCTCGCCATCCCTCACTCTACCTGCCTCTCGGGCCGCGACATTCCCGAGCTCTCTGCTGAGCGCCCTGGCCTCCCTTCCCCTCTGCTCTGCGTCCTTCCACAATCTGTGGGAGACACGATGTCACCATCACCCTCCTTGTCATCAGCGCCAGGCAACCAGCCTGTCACCGCAGCGGGTCACTGCCCTCCCGCGCCCCTGTCCCACGGCTTCCCCTGCCAGCACCAGAGCAAGCCAGAGAAGACACGGGCTCTCGTATCTGGGAGCTGCCTCCAATGGAACCGTGGAATGTTGGGACAGAGGGGAGAAGCTCCGTGGTGATGAGCCCCCCACTCCCACCCCACCCCCCTGGCTCAGGCAGCCTCTGCCCCCATCCTGGTTCCTGTAGGTCCAGAGCCTTGAGGGTGGCGGGGTCTGGTGAGGGTGTCCTGGGCCTGGTCAGGAGGCCTCAGGGTGCACCTCTCCTCTGCTTCCTGGGCTCCCCGGGGGGCACAACTGTGGCCCTGCACACCCTTGCCTGCTGTCCACGGTGATCACGGCTGCTGTGACGTGGACTCCAGGGCGGAGCACCTAGCAGCCAGGACCCCCAGAGCCAACCGCCTGGGGCACCCAGAGACAAGAGCAGAGTCAGACCTAAGCACCCCCCCCTTCTCCTGTCCTCTCACCCCCGCCCAGGACTCCCCACCAATGTCAGTCCAGAGCATGTCCAAGGCCCTGCCAGCTCTCACCCAAGCCCCTCCCAGTGCCACAGCTCCCCAGCCGCCTCATGCTGCAGCCCCTTAACCGGCAGCCACAGCCCCTCTTGGCCTCAAAGCAATGAAGATCTTGTCCACACACAAGACCTGCAGAGCAGTTTTTTTTTTTAAAGATTTATTTATGCATACAAGAGCTGGGGTACAGGCCAGAGGTGTGGGGGGGGGGTGAGAGGATTCACCAGAGACAGTGGGGAGCAGAGCAGGCGGATCCACTGAAATCCACTGCTGAGGGGAGCAGCGGGGAGACAGGAGAGGTCTGCTGCACCCTGCGGGTTGCGCCCTGGCCAGCTTGGGATCGAACTCGTGCTGCAGTGGCTGCAGACAGCTTCACAGGCTGCGTCTTAACCCCTTAAGCCACTAAGGAGGCCTAGCAGAGCAGTTTAAAATCTCCACTGGGAACAGCCCCAATCTCCACAGCAGGAGTGCAGGCAGTGTGCCCACCCCAGGGAGGCTGCGGGCGGGCCTCTGCACACTTGGCGTGGCAGGCGTGGCTCTGGGAGCGAAGCAGGCTCAAGTACCTATGTGCACCGGCTCGTAAGCCACCTGCTGGGATGTGGCGTTTCACGGGGGCTTCCTGGAAAGCGTCCGGGTCTCCTGGGAGGAAAGGCTGACTCGCTCTGGAAAGGAGGCAGCCGTGGGGGCTGGAAGGGCCTGTGGCTGCCGGCGCGCCTGGGTGACATCCTCCGCGGATGCTCAGCCCAAGAGGCACGCTTGCTACAAGGTGACCGCGCGCACAGGAGGCGGTACCCGCCCAGTTTTCAGGTCGGCCTTTCTCACCCAGGGGCCCCCCGGCAGTTGCTCAAAATCACCTGCCCGGGTACCCTCCGGTGGCAGCTCCCTTGCGGCTGGGCGCCCGGCGGGTCACGTGGGCAGTAACCCGGCATGTCCACTAGAGGGCAGGCTGCAAAGACAGCTCGGGATGGGTCGGTGCGCTGGACCAGGCTCCCGGGCGCCGCGGTCCCAGACAGGAAGGGCCCACCTGGGGGACATGGCGTCCCTGCGACCCCACTCAGCTGCGCTGGGGACAGGGACACTTACCTGGAGCTCAAAGGGGGCAGTCAGGGAGTCGATATTGGGGTCCCCAGGGGCCACCCAACACCCTGCTCCCTAGCTGGGCCAACAGAAGGCTGAGTGTCACTGGCGGTGTGAGACGTGCCCCCGCCCAGATCCCCCAGTGACCCTCCCTCCCACATCCACAGCCTGCGGCATAGGACCCGCCCCACCTGGGTCCCGTCCCAGGAGACAGAGCACCAGCACAAGAGGTTTCAGAAGCTGATCTATGGAGAACAGACGCCGCCCGGTCACGCAGCAGCTCCCGGAGGCCCATCCTTCCCTGCACCTGCCTGACAGCGAGCCAGGACAGCTCTCCTGGGCGTGGGGCCCAGCACCCGCCCACCCCCAGAGCGCACTCCTGGGCCCACAACCCCTGGCTCCCTGCCGAGTCCCCAGCCCTGCAGGCCCCCGCCACAGGCTGGCAACGCTGTCACTGGATCCCCATTCATGCCAATGGGGTTGTGGTGGAGGCCCGCTGAGCGCGGCTCCTCAAGCTCACGCCCCGAGGGGGAAGTCTGGCTGACGTGGCCTGGGGGCCTCTCTCTGGCCACACCAGCGCCCACCCACACGTGCCCTGGAGTCAGGCCAGGAGGGCAGGCGGCAGGACGGAGCCCTAGAGAGCCCATGCGGGCCGGGGCACAGGCGCCAGGACGGGGCGGCTCTGCTCCCGCCTCCCTGCAGGAGACCGTCAGCAACGGCCGGGTGGCTCAAGGGGTCTCTGCCCGGTGCCGGCGGCGGGGACTGCCTGTCCTGAGAAGCCAGCCTCCGAGCCCTCTGCTGGCCTGCACCTGGACAACGGTCTGCCCGGAGGCCTTCCTGGGACAGCAGCGGGTGGGCAGCTGCAGAGCGCGTGCAGCCACCTGCACAGGGAGACGGGCGGAGGCGGGATGGGGTGCTCCTGCCTGGAGGCGGACGCCCGCGGGCACCGCCAGCCCATCACAGGGCTGAGGAAAACGAGGCCACTGGCCTCAGCCTCGCAGAAGGGCCACCCCAGCCCTCACAGCTCACTCATTGACCCGCTGCCCCCTGGGTGGCCCAGGGTGGACATGCCGCGCTGCAGCACCTCCCACCAAAGCCAAGGGGACTGGCTGTCGCAGGCAGGGGCCGGGAAGGGCTGTGCCAAGAGCAGGGAAAGGTCCCAAGACCCCTCCCCACTCATGTTTCCACCTGCCAGTGCCCCGCGCAAGCACCACAGGGCAGCCGGTCCCTAAATCAGGTCATCCGCCCTCACTTACCCAGCTCCCGGTCGCCTCATGCTCCACACAAGCAGCGGCTCTGGAAGCCCCGCCTGCAGTGTCCACGGTGGACACCAGAGGCCGCTGGGCTGTGCCAGGGAAGAGCAGGCCCTCCGCGCCCCTGCCCACCAGGAAGCCAGCGGCCAAAGGCACATTCAGGAGTGGACGAGCCTCAGCCCTCACCGCTGCTGGCCAGCCTGCAGCCCCAGCCCCGCACCGACGTGGACACCACCCACAGCCCCGGCCAGCCCACGAGACTGGCCTGCTCGTACATGGAGCTTTCGTCAGCGGCTCACCTTCCAGGGCGCTGAAGGCAGCCTGGCACCCCGGACGTCCTGGGTAGACACACCTGCCTCCGCCCCCTCCTTCCACGACGCTGCTTGCGGGGCCAGGCCGCTGGGCACGACCAAGCACTCAGGCTGGTCTGCAGGGGGCCTGCTGGAGGAGCCCCTGCCCCCCTCCGCCGGCCACCACGCAGCCCAGGCCCGGGGATGTTCCGTTTTGAAAGGCCAGTCGGGGAGAAAGGGTCGGCACACCGGGCACCCGTCAGGGCCCCAGGCTGGCCTCCAGGAAGGGCCCCTGCCCCGCAGGACAAGCACCAGCGGGGGCGCAGCCTCCCGGGCACAGTGAAGCTGCAGCAGGCGGGGCCACAAGGCGGCTCTACACGTGGGGGCTGCGCAGGACAACCCGCGCCAGGCTAGAGCCGGGCCCCACGGGCATCCCCAGTGGGCCACCTTTCTGGAGAGCTGCGCTCTCGCCAGCAGACGAGCCTCCGCGGCCCCCACACGGCCACGCGGGCACATGACACTCGCGGCGCCGGCGTGTGGACGGACCATGCGGCTCTGGCCGGCCGAGGGCAGGGTAGGGGCGGGACGGCCGTGCAAGGTCTGGCTCTAATGCTGCGGCGTCCCCGCTCCAGGCCTGCACCGACCTGTGTCCCCCGCCTCGGCGGCGATCTCAGGCCGGGTGCAGCGCTTGCTCCAGATTCCAAGTGGGCGGGTAGGGAGCAGGGTTCACGCGGGGACCCAAGTCCAGCACCCCCGGCTCCTGGGAGCTCCCTCTCCACCCGCCGGTCACTGACCCTGGACCCCGGAAAGTGGACCGTGCAGCCGGCACATGCGGACACACGCGCGCACATGAGCACACAGCCACACACACAGGCACACAGCCACACGCACACCGCGCACACCCCTTTCTCCTCAGGCCACAGCAAGACTCTAGCACAACATGAACTTCCCTAAAAGAGGGTTTTGTTTGCCGGACAAACGCCACCAGCCAAGGACAGACCCAGCATCTGCTACTCGATCACGGACACAGCCACGGCCGGTCCCGACGGGCCTGGCCTGGTCCCGTGTGAGAGAAACGCTGTCCGTCTCCACCGCGCCGCGGCGGGGCCGCAGCTGCCCACAGGGGGGTCTGGTCAGTCTCCAAAGTGCATGCTGCTCTGGCCCGCAGGCCCGGGCCATCAGGAGGTGAGGGACTGAATGTTCTTGAGCATCTCCTCGAAGGCCTGCGGGGACGGCGCGGCCGCGTTCCGGAAGCTGGCCTGGACCCTGCTGTACAGGCTGAAGGACTTGAGCTCCAGCCAGATGAAGCCAAAGCGGTCCTCGTCGAACAGGATGAAGACCCCGGGCGTGCGCTCAGGGCTGGTGAAGCCGTGCCCGGCGATGAGGCCTGTGCCATAGAAACTGGGCAGACAGGAAGGAGGGCATGGGGGGTGGGGGTGAGCGAGGCCTGGGGCTGCGGTGCCCCATCCAGCCCATGTCATCTGCGGGGCTCCCCACACCCCACCTCATGCCGGCTCGGCAGACAAGGATGCCCCGAGACCTGCCTGCTCCGCCAATGTCCCACACTGATCGCCTGCGTGGGCAGGGGTCACCTAGAGCTGGCCGCAGCACCCAGCTCACCCAGCTAAGGGGCGGGGCTCCGTCCCCATCAAGAGGCCCAGGTGGCAGGTCCCAAAGGCTGGGAGAGGGACCCGCAGGGCACAGCCATGCCACCGTGGCCAAGGCCCCGCCTACCCCTCCCAGAGATGGCACTTCCGGGTCAGGGGCCGGCCTGAGTCTCACAACCCCAGGAGGGCGCTCAGGCCCAGCACCGCGGCCCTGCTGAGTAGAGACCAGCACCCCACATGGAGGGCTTCTGGGCCCTGCTCAGCAGGTGGCGCGAGGCCAGGACGCAGGCCAGAGGCCAGGGCAAGGCGCTACCAGCTCTCAGCTGCTGGGGAGGCCCAGAGGCGCCATCTGTGGGCCAACAGCTGCTGAGAGGGATGTGAGGACAGCTGGGCCATGTGAGGACCCCTTTGCACAGCCTCTCCTGAAAGCCAGAGCTGCTCCACTGCAGCTGTGCAGCGTGAGGTGAAGGGGTGAGGCCCAGCCGCTGAGCTGTGTGGGCACCTAAGGGGGTTGGGCATGCCACCCCCTTCCACGGCGCACCTGGATGCCCAGAGGCCCTGCAGGCCAGGATGCCAGGAGCCTGACACAGCTCCCTTTGCTGCCCCCAGGGTGACTGCACTGATGGAATGTTCCAGACCTGTGCTGTCCAACACAGTAGCCATGGAGCGCCTGAAATCAGTCCCAAGCCTGAGGACCTCAGTTTCTACTTTTTTTCGTTTCAGTCCTTCTCAGCTAACACAGCCCCAAGGTTGGGAGCTGGGCCAAGGTCTTGCTCACGGCCCAGACAGCAGCCCGCAGGGAGCGGCAGAGACCAAACTGGCAGGACAGAGCCAGGGAGGGGAGGGCGGCCGCGTCGCGGCTCAGGGACCCTGCTGGACGGGGAGTGGCGACACCGGCCCTTCCCACACCCTATCTGGGCGGCAGAGACTTCGGGAAGGCAGTGTGGGCTCCACAGGTGGGTGGGCCCCAGCTCCGGCAGCAGCAGGAGCAGGGGGAAAGCTTTCTCGGGGGTCCTTCCTGGCCACCGCCGTGTCCGAGGGAGCCAGGGCCTGACCTCGCCACCTTCTACCATCCTGGCTGCGATGCCAGGACCCCCTGCACCTGGCGTTCCTGATCACCAGGATCTGAGGCTCCCCGGGGTGAACACGGGGCCCCGTGAGCCTGAGCCTGGGCAGAGCAGCCGTCAGGACACAGCCACGTCCCCGCAGGCTCCCCGGCGCAGGCTCCCCGGCGCCCCGCCCTTACCAGGCCCTGTAGGTGCGGGGGTAGTCCTCATTCCTCGAGCTCACGCCCCCAGGCAGCACGAAAGGCAGCCCCTGCCCAGACTGGGCCGGCTGTTCGGCCGCAGCCGCTTCGTCCTTCTTGGCGAGCAGCTCCGCGCCGGGCTGGGCAGTGCCCCGGCCCTCGCCGTCCTGGGGCCCGGCCTCCTCCTGCTGCTGCTCCTGCCGCGCCTGCTCCCGCGCCTCCAGCACGATGCGGGACAGCTCGTTGAAGCTGCGCAGGTTCTCCACGTCCGGCAGCTGGATGCGGCGGGCCAGGTCGATCTCCACGGTCTGCTGCCCGGCGGGGATGTTGGGGTCACCCTGAGGAGTGAGGGCTGGCAGTCAGTGCGGAGCGCGGCCAGCAGCCGCCTCTCGCCATACATGCTCGGCCCACGCTGCCACGGCTCCCAGCCCCTCGCGCAGAGCCCAGGGCCCAGGGAGCCCATCAGGGAGGGCTCTTTGACAGGGCAGCATCCACCAGTGCCCCTGGCCCCCAGGCTCTCTGGTCAGCCCACAAGGCCGTGCCGCATCCATGGGCCTGGGACAGAGGCGCACAGAGGCCAGGGTGGTGGTAGGGGGGCCGGCAGCTGGTTCTGCACTGGCAGCAAGGGCCTGGGCACAGCGCGGCCTGGGCACACTGAAGGACTAAAATGAATAAAAGCCCTGGGGGCAGCCCGGATTCACCGTGATCTTGGTGCCCCGGGCCCGCCGCCCGTGGAAGCTGAGCATGACGATCTCCAGGCCGTGGCTGCCGTAGGTGCCTTTGAAGAGGCCGGGCCTGATGAGGTCGTCAGGGTGGCTGGGCGGAAGGTAGATGCGGCGGTAGGTCAGGCAGTTGCTGCAGGGCAACGGGTGGCGTCAGAGTCCAGAGAGCTGTACCGGGGCACGCACACAGGGCCACGGCAGGTGCCTTGCTCAGTGTGGGGCAGGGAAGCCAGCCCTGCCGTGACCCCAGACAGGGCCCCTGCGAGGGGGTGCCCCATAGGGTGCTCGGGGGTCCCTGGGGAGATAGGGCTCAGGGACAGAGGCCAAGGTCCCCAGGCAGGGGAGCAGCAGCCCCCGCTGGGACACAACCCCGGCCCCGAGCGTGCCGCTGGCGAGAGTGGCGCGAGACAGAGAACAGGTGCCAGGGCGGGCGGGGACAGGCCCTCAGGGCCGCGCTGGGCACCTACTCGTACTGACTGGTGTAGATGAACTTCATCAGGATCAGCTCCTGCATGTGCTCGTGGAAGATGTCCTCCAGCGTGCGCCCCCACTCTTCCCGCAGCCATGTCCGGAACTCCTTCAAGAGAAGGCAGGGCCGTGGCTGCGGGGGGCAGACCAGCAGCGCGGCCCTCACGGGGCGGCGGCGGGAGAAGACTCCAGGCCCGTGTCCTGCCTTCCCCCACCGAGGCCGCAGCTCTGGGCTGCCTCCCACAGCACAGGCCCAGGCCCCGCAGAGGCGGCGGGGATGCGAGCTGCCTGGAGCCAGGACGGCAGCTGTGGGGCCTCGCACTGGGCCCGCGTGGCAGGACACCACACAGCCTCAGAGCGGCTCCGGGGCGTCCAGGAGTGGACACACAGCAGGTCGGTGGCCCCAGTTGTCCTGTGCAGCTGCCGCCAGGAACAGTCTGCACCGGCGCGGAGACGGGGTTTCATTTTCCTGTTCAAACGCATCTTCGCGGCCATGGCGAGTGCTGAGCAAGCATCTTCGCACAAAGGGAGCTTTTATGGACAACGTGTCCCTGAAGCCCAAAAGCCCATTATGGGATCAAACAGAGGAAGGACATTCGGTGCTCAATAGTTCCATTCTGCACATTTAACGTAATTCATCCAGAGCCCCGAACTCCTCACTCAGTACAGTGTTTCTAATGATTATGCAGAATTAGTTCCACGAGCAGAGGCAAAAGCAATTTGCCAAAAAACCAAGAGCCGCATCCACCAATTGTTTTGATCGTCGCTGCCCAAACTAGTACCGTGACCGACTACACAACTCTCAGAGCTAACAGGTCAGGGTGCAACTCACACATGACCGCCACCGACACAAACCAGCTGAACTTGCACACGAGCAGCACCTCCCACACGCAAAACTGGGAAATGAAAGTTTTTATATCTGACTTACAGCAGACTCCAAAACCACAGAGTTTCGAAATAAACACTGCACCACAAGGGCAAACCACAAGACACAGCGGGAAGGAAGGAAGACGTCTGCACCGCGGTCTGGGCTGTGTACGGACCAGGAGGGTGGGTGCTCATCGGCAGCTCTCTCCAAACTGACCCCCAGGGCCTGCGCCGTGCCCAGCACACCCCCACCAGGCTTTCTGCAGGAACCGTCAAGATGGTTCCAAAATTCCCGTGGTAATTAACAGAACCCAGAAGATCGAAATTAACCTCGCAAAAAGCAGAGCCGGGCCGGAGGGCCCACTAGCTCACGTGAAGACTACGATAAACTCGCCCGGTCAAGGAGGGGTGGCCGGCCGGCTGGCAAGCGCAGCCTGGAGCAGGGAGAGACACAGGCTTGGCTTGTCAGGTCCCCTGACCGTCAGCCAGGCATCCAGGCCTCCCGGCGGGGAGGGACACCTTCATGAAAGGCGTATGAACAACTGGACACCCACACAGAGACACAGGCCCAGTCCCTACCTCAGCCACACACGAAATAATCCACAACGGGTCACAGAGCCAAACAGCGCATGAACACACCAAACACCTGCGCGCCGTGGGAGCGGCAAAGCGCCGGAGGACACGCAAAGCTGTAAGCGTGAAAGAAAAACTTGAGAACTATTTGCCATGAGGTGAACTCATGAAGGAGAAGCCCCAGAAACTTCACACAAGTAAGAGGGCGCAACAGAGGTTAGCGCAGGGCTGTCACGCTGCCACGGCGAGCAGCGAGCGAGACACAGGGCATGAAGTGGGCCTGGGAACGGTCATGGTCTTCCCGAGTGGAAAGGTCAGCGCCATCAGCAATGCCAGCCAGACCCGATCACTCAGAAGACAGACCTTGGACATAAATCTGCTGTGACGCTACCGCACAGACACAGGCAGGAGAAACCCCAGTGCTCCGCACAGAAGTTGGGCTGACTGACCACTCCCGGGCTGGGCTCAGCACACCCCTCATCCACTTTCACCTGCGCAGCTGCCGGGAGATGGGCGCTGGCACCTGCCCTTTCTAGAGGTTTGGGGCTTGGCATTGGGAAACCTTTCCAAAGTCACGCAGCTAGTGGGCAGCAGAACCAGAGCTAATCCAATGTCCACATGCTGATCAGTCTTGTACCCCTGCCCCTGAGGCCAAGGTCAGGGCTAGGGCTTGGCCATGGCTCCCCACCGCAGGGCTACGAAGGAGTGCCAGCATAGTGACTATATTGAGGGCCTCCCCTGGTGGTGCAGGCGGTTGAGCGCCACACTGTGAAGCTGTCTGCAGACTCTGCAGCGCGGGTTCGATCCCAGCCAGCCAGCGAGAATCCCACATGGCGCGGCAGACCTCTCTTGCCTCGCCTGCTGCTCCCCTCAGCAGTGTATTTCGTCAGTCTGCCTGTTGTGTTTCCCGCTCTGTCTCTGGTGAATCCTCTCACCATCCTGCGCATCTGGCCTGTACCCTGGTTCTTGTATAAATAAATAAATCATTAACAAAGTGACTATATCGAAGAACAGCGAGGAGCAACCCCCAAGCCAGGGGGGTGGCATGCACAGCAACTCGATGGTGAAAGGTGGAGCTTCCCAGATGCCACCCCTGCGCAGGTGCTGCTGGGATAGCAGCTGAGCTGCTGCGGTGCAGGCAGCGGAGAGGGTCTGTGGAGAAGCCGCGAACCTGCTGCGTGTGGCTTCAGCTTGGACCTGGGTCTCTGCTCAGCGGAAGCTGTCTGGGGCAGGACAGACGGCCTCCGGGCCATGCCAGCCTGTGAACTATGTCTCTCAAGTGTTCTCCCTTTTCTCACTCCCTGTGTAAATAAACCCTCTAGTTGCTGTTTCTCACCATGTGTCTGATTTGGGGTTCCCGTATCCCTAAACACGGAGGTGAGAACCCACCAACAGTGTCAAATGGGTCCCCGAGGTTAGTCCTGCTTCAACCTGGAGCATCTCCCGACCCTTCCACCCAGCACCTCCAGGCTGGGCGGCCCCGAGCACTCCAGCACACCTCCTGCCTCCCGCCAGGCATCCTGTGGTGGTCCGTCTGGTTGCACTTGGTGGAGAACTCGTCCTTCTTCACGATCTTGAGCATCGATGACAAAGGAAAAGGGGAAGAATCAGCTGCAGCACCCCCAGCAGGCTGCACCCCCATCCCTCCCTGCTCCCCACACCATACTCATCACAGAAGCCTAAGACGCTGCCAAACCGTGGCTTCCTTCTCAGAAGGTGCATCTAAGAGTCCTGTGTGCTAACCGGGGGGTATGTGAGAGCAGCGCAAAGGGGCTGGCACCTCTGGGGTACAACTGAACACACACTTGCTTATCGGGGTGGCATTCCAGACCAGTATTGGTCAGCAGGGCCTCTGAATGCAAGCTGGCTGCCAAGTACAAACGCTCCACCCGCGAGGAGACTGCGCTGGGCTGCAGTGGGGACTCCAAGGAGTCACATCCCAGCATGGAGGCAGGAGGAGCAGGGAAGGGGCGGGGGCCAGTCTCCATCCCCAGTGACCTGCGGGGGGACAGGTCTGTTGCCAGGAAAACCACAGCGAACCACCTCCGGGCCTGGCCCACCCCACCGTGGCCCGCCCCTCACCTGGATGTGGCCGTTGTGCGGCCCGCGGTGGCCGTACATGCACTCCACCGTGGCGGACTTCCTCTCCATCAGGTGGATCCTAAACAGAGGCTTGAAGCGCATGGGGTCGTCCACGTGAGGGTCGTGGGGCGGCAGGTACATCCAGCCGATAATGAACAAGCCATCCACCTGCATGGGAAGGGGCCGGGGGCCGAGCTGACGGAGGCGCCTCTGCCCACTGCCTCTCCCCGCCATGTGGGGCGCCACATTGGGGCGCCTCGCCCCCCACACGCCCTGGCTGGCGACGCTGTGTAGCACTGAAATCCACTGAGAGTGGAACTTAAGTCTCCTCACTCAAAAAGGCTGTAAAACGAGGTGAGGGGTGTGGGAGTTAAAAAGACGGGGCAGCTCGCCGTGGCGTACATGAGCCCTGCACTACACCTCGTGGTCTCACGGCGTTGTCAGCGGCACCTCAGTGAGACTGAACCACCTTCTTTTCCATGGGGGAAAACTGAGGGTTGGGGTCAGAGAGAAACAGCAGAATGATCTGGCAAGTGAAACGCCCGGGGGGCAGCTGACCAGAGAACTGGGGAGAGACCTGGGAGGCAGGACAAGAGCCGCTGGTGGGGCCAGCCCGGCCCAAGACACAGCTGGGCGCGGCCACATGCCCGGGTGACCGGGCGAGGACACGGCAGGAAAAGACCCACATCGCAGGGAGACAGGGCTCGACGCAGGCCGGGCCGGGGACGCTGCAGGACCTGCGAGGCCTCGTGGGAGACCTGCCGCACCGCATGCCCCAGGCTGCGGGACCGTGGGTGACACGGACACGGTAGTGGGAGGAACTGTGTCCCTGTCTCAGGCTCTCCGAGGGTGGCACCCGTGAGCGGGGGCGGCCTGCAGGCCCACGTAGTAGCCAGCCGGTCTGCCCGGCAGGGCCTGGGTCCGGGGCTTGGCAGCAGGGGAGGCCTGAGTGCGGCTGGCAGGCCTGAGCTGAGAGCGTGTCAGCACTGCCCTCGGGCCTCCTCCCCCTGGCCACCTGCCTCAGCGGCCAGCCCCCCTCCCTGACTGTGCTGGGGGCTCGACCCCACGGGGCGACTGGAGCGAAGCAATTCTTCATGGGCGCATCACCAAGTTGTCGGGGTGAAGGGCCTGACTCCCCGAGTGCCGCCGGGCACAGTGCCGACAGACTCGGCGGCAGCCTGTCTCTGGCAGGACGGACGCGGGCCTCCCACCGCGCAGCCCCCGCAGACTCACCACCACGTTCAGCAGCCCTCCATACGGCCCGATGTCCGGCTGCCACAGCCCCAGGATGTGTCTGTAGCGGTGCAGCACTGCAGGAGAGAGCAGCCTCAGCACAGGCGCAGCATGGGGGGCAGGGCGGACACAGCATGGGGGGCAGGGCAGACAGCGTGGGGACAGGGCGGACACAGTGTGGGGGGCAGGGCAGGCCCAGCGTGGGGGCGGTGACGCCTGAGCAGCCATGCTGGGGGAGGCCGCCCTCCTGGCTCCTGAGGACTCCTAAGCACGGGGTGTCATGAAAAGCCGTGAAGAGACCAGGACCCTCCTGCATCTGAGGGACGTGGTCAGCTCCACGGTAGGGGCCTGCCGCCCACGTGACACCCGGGGTGAGCCTGCGGTTGGTCCGCACAGCCCAGGTGCGGCAGGCCCAACGCGCCGCGGGACCGTCCAGTAAGATCTACGCCGTCCCCCATTTCAACAGCAGCACCCCATATTCGCTTATGCGGCCGGAGAACAAGAACCCCAGAGGCCCCGAAACGCCCTCACAAGCGAGGCTCCTGACACACGCCGGGAAAACGCCCTCATGTGCACCTCCTCTGCGCGCTGCTGAGCCTCGACGCCAAGCCCACAGATGGGCCAGCTTCCAAGGAGGTGGGTGTGGGCCCGGCTGCAGGTGCCCGGGGAGACGGGGGCAGGCAGCACCCAGACACTCGGTCCCACGTGGCACTGCAGCCCCAGGTTTCTGGCTGAGACGGACCCCGGACGGCGTGCTGTGTGGGGCAGGCCGTGCAACGGCCGAGGCCTGAGCAGGAGCAGGAGGCCGCCCTCGGGCCAGCAAGAAGCCTCCTCCCGCCTCGCTCTGCGGGGCTGGGACAGGCTCCTCCCGGGCTGGGTCCTGCCTGCTCAGTCTGAAATGGCACCATCGCTCCCCGGGGCCTCCGGCCACAGACTGGGGCGTGCAGCCTCCACGGTGGGGGCCCGATCCCTGGCAGCGACTTCTTTGTGTGAGGAAGCTGCCCCGCTGGTCCGGAGGGCCCGGGCAGCACAGTGGGGGCCATGGACACCTCTGAGCCCCGTGGCTGCCGAGTGCGCCAGACTGCAGGGGTGACCAGCCGGCAGGCCGAGGGGCCTGGCAGTCTCCCCTCCCAGCTCGTCGCCCGCGCCCCTGCCCCACGAGGCACACGAGGTTTGCAGGGCTCCCCGCTCAACTCGCCCGTCACTGCGTCCTCAGCCCACGGCCCGGCCGCCCGCACCGCCAGCACCCTCGGGTCGGCACCCAACACCCGAGGCCCGGAGGAGTCACTGAGTGCTTCGCAGCCTCCAGTGGGCACAGCACGTCCGAGGCATCAAGGCCAGCGCCTCCCTGCCACAAGCAACTGCAGGGCGCCAGAGGCGGGACCCCCAGCAGCTTGGCCACCGGGCCGCGGAGGTCCATGTGCCGGGCGCTCGGCCTCAGGATGCTGCTGCGCTCGCTGGACAGCTCCCCGGCAGGAGCACACCGAGGACAGCAGGGACCAGGGCCCAGGAAGTGGCGCGTGGCTGGCAGACGGGGCAGCGCCGGGTACCAGCCTCGGCCCGGCCGCCGGGCGTCCCTGGGAGGCGCGGCCCAGGTCAGAGGAGCTGGCGGGTGCGGGCCAGGCCCATCTGACTGGTCACTGCAGTTTTCTCTTCTCATGCAAGTGAGCTTTTCTCCCTGGGGTCCTGGGGGCCGTGGAGGGACAGACCCTTGCGGTCCCACCGAGGCGTCCATCTGGCCACATTCACCGGACATGGGACAGCTGTTCTAGAGCCAGGCCCGTATCTCAGCGAGACAGACGCCAGCCCCTGGCGGTTGGGCAGATGTCACAAATGTGGCCCGAGTCTGGATGCTCTGGAAGTGGCTCCAGGAAGCCCCAACCAGTCCTTGGGGAGCGCAGCACCCCTCCTGCAGGAGGCTGGACTCCACCAGTGCCCGCCGGCTGAGGTCCCAAGGAGCACAGTGGCCCCAACATGTCCATCCGTGTTTAAAAGCCGACCAGGTGGGTCCTCATCTGCAGGGCCCCGGGATCCATCGAGGGTCCTTGACCCTTCCCTCTGGTCAGTGCTCGCCCTGCCCAGGAGCTGCCCCAGGGCTCACAGAGAGCACAGCACGCGGCTCTCCCCGCGGCCCCCGGCTCCCCACAGTGCTCGCCCACAGGGCTCACTGGCCCGTGCAGCGCAGAGGGGGCTGTGCTCGCGCCATGGAAGGAGACGACCCACTCAGGTGCCAGCCAGAGCCCAGCCCACAGCCCTCCACGGCCTCCCTGCAGCGTGCAGCCGGCTGCCTCCCGCGTCGCCCTAGGCTGCAGACCCTGCCCAGTGACGGCGTCCGTGGGTTCTGGCTCCTGCGCCAGCCGACTCGCGGCCTCCTCAGGCATGGGGCATGCCAGGCCCTGCTGTCCTCCCGGCAGCCTCGCTGCACCTCCGTGCCAGCCCTGGCGTGCAACCCTGCTCTGCGGCCCAGCACGTGTCCAGCCACCCTCCAGCGCAATGCTGTGGCATCACCGCACGCCGGCACCAAGTGGGCAGGTGCGTGGTGCTGGGTCCTGGGGCTGGGGCAGGCACCAGGGTGGGCTGCCGGGCGGAGGGGCAGTTCCACCTCAGGGGTTTGAGGCAGGATTGGCACAGCCTCACCATGCCCGGGTGTGCGGGCTGGGGTCAGTCCACGGACAGCGCTGCCTCCCCTGCTGGCGGCTCTGCTAGGAGCAGGGAGGTGGGCAGCGCGGTCCCCAGGCGGGCGGGCGGCCCGTTCTCCAGAAGCCCAGCGAGGACCCAAGCCTTCGCCCCGCGACCAAAGGGCGCTCTCCCTGGCATCACCCTGACACCGTGCATGGAGCTGGTCCTCTTCAGCCTGGCACGCAGCTCGGGGCAATCTCCAGGGCGCACGGGACACCATCGACCGAGGCTTAGATCCTGAAACGCTTGAGCCTCTGCGTCCTTGGCCAGCGTGGGCCGGGGGGACGCCGCTTTCTAAATTCACATTTACCATTAAAATGTCACCGCCGGGCAAAGCCTACAGGGCTCATGCTGCCGGCGCGTCCCTCTACCTCGGTGAACGACGGGCGCTAACTCGCACCGTCAACAGAGGCCCTGACGGAACACCCCAAGCCCCGCACCGCTGCGGAAACAGCCCGGCCCCAGGCAAGCCGCCCTGGCCAGACACAGCCCAGGGCCAGAGGGCAACGGGCGGGGCAACAGGCCTGAGCGGGGAGCTGGGGCCTCTCCATGCAGCCCGGCGAGCGCCAAGCCCCGCCCGCAGAGGTCCGGACGGCAGGTGTAAACGTCTGTACTCCATGTGCTCGTGATCGGGGAGGATTTTCATGACACGTCCCGACTTCACGAGCGGGTTTACCTGAACAGACACAGCGGGGGGAGGACTGGAGGGGCTCCCACAGCCGCGCGGGCCTCACGACCACCCGCCCGCGCCCGGGCCGGCCCTCCAAGGGGAAGGGACTTGTTTCCTTCTGGCCACACAGGACACGGCAACGCCCACTCTTCCTCCACCTCGGCTCTGAGTCGCTCTGAGTCTTTCGTTATATCCGTCACCTCCGAACGCAGACCTGCCCGCGCCCAGGCTGCTGGACCTGGCCCCAGGGCCGAGGCCGATGGCGCCCCACCCACTCCAGAAGCAAGCGCGTCTGTCTCCTGGGTGGGAGTCTGCGCAGAGTCCCGGGGTCCTGAGCAGAACGAGGCAGGCGCTTCCGTTGTGCTGGGGCAGAGCAACAGGCAGCGGCGTCCTCCGGATTCTGCCGTCACTTCCCGGGGCCGGGACCCAGTCCGTCTCCACGCATCCTCCTGGGCCAGTGCTGGCTCCGGTGGGTGCTGAGTCCACCCGGCCCGGCCCCACAGCCCGCCTCCCCCGGTCCCACAGGACAGCGGGGCCGGGCCCAGGCAAGCCTGCACCCCAGCTGAGCCGCGCTCGGGGGCCTGTTCCCACGAGTGAACCTTGGGGCGCTGGGCCGGCCCAGCACCTGCAGCGGGAGCAGCTGCCTCTCTTCTGAGCAGCCACGACTCCGAGAAGCCATCATCAGGAGGCCGACAAGCTCAAGAGGCAACGCAAAGACAGCGCCCGGAGCAGGCGCTCCCAGGAGCCTGCAGGCATTTGCGGAGCCTGCTGAGGTCCCGACCCGAGCCCCCGCGCCACCGGCAGGCAGTTTCCCCGACTCCACACTCTCAGGGCTTGGACACCAGGGCCAGTGCTGTGGGGCTGGGCCAGGCGCCCACTGACCGGAGGGCAGACAGGACAGAGCCAGCCTCCTACCCCAGGCTCGTGGAGGCGGACATGGGAGGGCACCGCTCCGTGAGCCCCCCGTCCGGGAAGGAAGCTTCCAGCACTCGAGCTCACCCTGAGCAGGCCAACCAGGCGCTGGAGCACAGGGACTACCAGGCGAGGCGCCCACTGCTGGGTAAGGCAGGGAAGAGGGAGCACCTGACTCAGGAGTTCACTGGGAACCGGGCAGAGAGATGAAAGATGGTGAGAAGCAGGATCCGGGGGTTTTCTGAGAGGTGAGAAGGTCCACTCCAGCCAGAGAGAACTGGGCCCCTGGGCCACCCGGGCCCTGCTCCTGGCCGGCAGTGGACCGGAGCCTTTCATAGCCGCCCGCAGCCGTCGAGGCCAGGGCCAGGGGATGTTTGGGGCTGGGGACACTGAGCCCAGGGGGACGCCGCCCTAGCCAGCCAGCGGGGGAGCAGAGGGGCTGGGGCGGCACACCCCCCGGGAAGGGGGGAGCTGGGCGGTGGGAGCCTGGCTGCTCGGGGCCACGCAGCCTCCAGGCCGGGCGGGCCAGGAAGAGGGCCCGTTGTGGAGCCCAGGGCGGGGAAAGGCAGGAGGACTCACGCTTGGCATAGACGTCTCGGCAGGACACGCCGGCAATCTCCAGCTTCCGCAGGTTCTCGCAGACGCCATACTCTGCAACGGGAAGGAGGCTGGAGGGTCGGGGAGCCACAGAGAAGGGCGGGGCAGCGCGGGCAGGGGCTCCCCATCACAGCCGCTGGGTCAGGCCACGCCCAACCCCGGTGGGGCCGTTTTTCTACTCCAGAGAACGTCACTCTCAGGAAACGCTCCTCAGCACTGTTCCCGCGGAAGCGCTAGAAGCCTCAGAACACGAATCCTGAATCTGACAGCCCCTCGGGCTCCCAAGGGCCCCAGCCCCAGGGGCCGGCTGTGCTGCCGGTGCTTCCCGCGTGCCCTGGCCAGCACACCCCGCGAGGGCCCCAGCTGCCGTGTGGGGCCCCGGCCAGACAGCACCTGCGACAGACGCGAGGCGGCTTCCACCAGCATGGGCCACGGGCGCAGCAGCCACGGCCACACGCTGACACCGGGCCCATGGGGCCCTGGGCCCAGATCTTCCTTCCCCCCCGGGGGGCTGGAGGTGGCACCCTCAGGCCCTGCACACTGGGATAGGCGTGCCCACGTCCACGCTCTCGCTTCCCGTGGCACCGGTTACCTGCAGCCCACCAGGGCCCCGACGTGGCTGGCAGGAAGACGCCACACAGAGCCACGGGCCACACGGCCTTCACCACGGCGCCTGCTGTCTTCTGACGCGCATGCCAGCCCCTCCGCGGGCACAGACGCGTGCTGCAGAGAACCCGCACGCTCCCAGGCCCGTGCGCACAGCGGCTCCGGGCAGCGCTGGCACCTCACAGGTGAGCTGGGACGGCCAGCCGAGCCCCCACAAAGCCCCATTAACAGGAAGATCTCGGCGGCGAGGGGGGCCCGCGCCCGCAGGCCGTAATAAACACCAAAGCGGAACAACGAACGACGCGGGCCGTTCCCGCGCGAAAGGCTTGGTGTTTTCCACACGATGGAAAATCTTTGTCCTAAATAGCGGCTGAGAACAATCCCACCTCCTCTTATTGCCCTAAACCTTCCAGAAGTCATCAAAGGGCAACTGCCCTTAAAATAGCCCGAAGGCTGAGCGCTTGCCAGCACCCAGCTCCGTCCCTCCAGGGGGAACAAAGTCCGGGCCTGGCTGCGCCCGCTCGGGGGCTCCTTGCTGAGGCGGGCACCGAGGAAGCTGGCGGAATTCTTCTTTCAGCGCGTCTACCCCAAAGATGGCAACGGGCAAAAGGGAAAGCGGGGGAGGGGACGGGGGAGCTGGACTTGAGAAAATGCGTAAAAGTAAACAGTCGTGCTGTGGGGAGCACGGTGGCTCCTCAAAAACCCTAAGCGGGGCTCCCACGTGACCCAGCAACCAGGCCACCTGGGGTGACACCACATTGCTGGGAGCAGGGATGGGCCAGAGGCTGCCCCGCAGCCTCAGCCTCGGGGGAGGCAGGGCTGCCTCGTGCGGGCTGCTCAGCTTTCAAAAGCAAGGGGCTCCGGGGGCGCAGGCCGGCCGGGAGCCCCGCAGGCGGCCGGGCCAGACCGGCGGCCCCAAGGTGAGGGGGGGCGAGGGGCAGCGAGGTTGGGGCCGCGGGAACAGTCTGTCTGGGGCGAGGGAACAGTGTAAACACGCTGAGTGCCAAAGGGCGGTGCTGGGAACTCGGCGGGGAAGGCCACTTCACGGCAGGCAGCCACGCCACAAAACTCAACCTGCCCTTGGAGTCCTGCGCTTAAACCCCCCCAGGGCCATCTTGTCGGGGACGCGGGAAACAGCCAGGAGAGTGGCCTGGTCAGGCCAGCGCAGTCGCCGCCGAGGCGCTTCCCACAAGGCCAGGCGGGGGCAGCTCGAAGCAGCCGGCAGCCCCCACCTGCAGGCGCTGGGCCTGACCACCCCCACCGCCACTCCGCCTGGGGCAGGCCCGCCTGGGGCAGGCCGGCGCACCCCAGCTGCGCAGCCTCGGGGCAGACCAAGAATGTCCAGTCTTGGGCCTCCCTGGTGGCGCAGGGGTTAAGTCTCAGCACAATCAAGCTATCACCAGCCACTGTGGCCTGAGTTCGAGCCCGGCCACGGAGCTACCCACAGGGCGCAGCAGACCTCGCCTGTCTCCCCGCTGCTCCCCTTAGCGGTGTGTTTCAGCAGAGCTGCCTGTTCTGCTCCCCACTCTGTCTCTGGTGAGTCCTCTCAGCCCCCACACCTCTGGCCTGCACCCCAGCTCCTCTATGCATAAATAAACCTTTAAAAATAAAAATAAAGAAAAGAATGTCCAGTCTTGACCCTCACGAGGCCCCGCTGGGAGCGGGGGAGGGTCTGCGGCCCCTCCTGGCCAAGGCCACCTGCAGGGGCCGTGTTCCTGGGAAGACAGAGCCAGGAGCCTGGAGCGGGCAGGGCAGGCACTGGGCACAGGCGCGGGGCAGGGGGCACCACTGAGACGGGGTATCGGAGAGGAGGGAGGGGGAAGGGCTGGCTTCCCGTGAACTTCAACTCACAGGTGTCTTTTCTTCTTTTTAAATCTGATTTTTGGGCCTCCCTGGTGGCGCAGTGGTTGAGCGCTGGGTTGCGAAGCTGCCCGCAGCCTCCGCAGCACCGGTTCGATCCCCGGCTGCTCCCCGGCCACCGGAGGAGGGTCCCACATGGTGCACAGACCTCTCCTGCCGCCCGCTGCTCCCCTCAGCAGTGTACTTCGGTCCTTCTGCCTGCTCTGCTCCCCGCTCTGGCTCTGGTGAATTCTCTCACCCTCCCGCGCTTCTGACTGTGCCCAGTGCTTGTGTAAATAAGTAAACCTTAAAAATATATATATATATATATACACACAATAAATAAATAAATCTGATTTTTAACTTTTCTGACTTCTTTCATTTTTGACACGAGATGCTCCCAACTCATGGTTTCTAAATAAAACTCAAAGGCAACGCTGATCAGAAAGAAGGCATTTTTGTTTACACTCGATGAGGGGATAATTATAACCCTTAATAGAATATGGGGAAACCTTTAACTTCCAGCTGAATGAAAGACGTTTCAGGGCATGGGGGGCTGGAGGGAGAGGGGAGGGCAGGAGGGGTGGGCGGCAGCCCCATGGCCCCCGAAGACCAGCCTGCTGATGTCAGAACCGGCTGCTGCTCTCAGCTGCCACGGTAGCTGCACAAAACACTTGTTCTGAATCATCTGGAAAAGCCCCGTGCAGCCGGGAAGAACGTGGAGACCAAAACCTGGACACGGCCCATAGGTGTCCCCGCGAAACACCCAGAACACTCGGGGCTGAACAAGCAGTCCCTGGAGCTGGCACCGCCCACGTCGTCAGTGCGACTCGTCCCTGACAGGCCCGTCTTTCGTCTCTGCGGGGATCGAAGCTGGCCGGCCTGGTGCCAGCGGGGGCGGCGGCCCTGCCTCCAGCTGGAGGCTCCTGACCCGGCAGGCTCCCTCTGCACCCTGGCCCAGGGCCACCCCCTCCCCGAGGCACCTGGGTCAGCCCTCCCCCATCCGTCCCGGGTGCGAGAGCCCCTGTGACCCCGGGTCTGACGGGCACGCGCCCACCTGCCCCTTCCCACCCCACAGACGCTCCTCGCCGAGGACAGACTGCTGCCCCCCGAGCCCGCTCGCCACGGCGGCAGCACAGGGACGCTGCTCTGGCACGGGACGCGGGCTCGGGGGCTCCCAGGCCACCTCCCGGCCGGCGCCCTTGAGTCTGCACGCCCTTTCCAGCAGGAATGACAGGCCCAGGTCCGCAAGCGCCTTACGTCATCACTTTGGACACAGCGCGCCGGGAAAACAGCGGGGCCTGGCCCTCAAACCGCCAATCGACTCTTTTTGGCCCCGGGACCTGTGCAGCTGAAGCAGCCAAGCCGGAACCGGCCCTCGGCGCTGCCCGGCTCCGGCTGGCGGGCTTTGTTAAGGCTGGAAAGCCTTGAAAACATCCCCGGGAGACGCACTGTTCCCCTCTGCGCTGTCCTCCGCCCCCATCGAAGGGGCCGAGCTGGCTCCAGAAGGCAGCACAGTGGAGTCAATTTCCAAAACCAGAGACGGCTGCAGTCCCTGAGCTGGCACAGCAGCAGGGGAGAAGCCACGGCCCCTGCAGAGCCCAGGCCAGTGGGCAGGCGGGGCGCACCGGTCTCCTCTGCTGGGGCTCTCCGGTGGGCTCAGCTCAGGAGTCTCCAAATACCCTCGAGCGAGCGGCGCTTCCGACCGGCCACCTGCCTGTCTCCAGGACGCCCCTGCCCGTGCCCCCAGGCCCGTCTCTCGCGCCCCCTCGCAGGCCTGGCGCTCGGCAGCGTGTTCTCCGCTGCAGAGACAAAACGCAGCGCTGGTGTCTAACTGCGTTTCGGTCATAAAAGTGAGACGTCACGGGAGACGGTGTTTCTAGTTCTGGCGGAACATAAGCCCCGAGTCCCACACCTGATCAAGACGCCGCCAGCACGACGCCGCCTGTCATCAGACTCCACTGCCATCGCGGGAAGAAATGGGCAAATCACACACGAATTCTGGCCCTGACATCTGCAGCCACAGGCTGGAGCCCAGGAGGCCTCGGATCCTGGCGCTGTGGGGTCAGCGTGGGCAGCAGAAATCCACCCGGCGCTCTTCCTGGAGTCACCGCAGTGAGTTCACCCACAACCACGGTCTGAATTTTTAACACTCAGGAGCCTTCGGTCGCCTTCACAGAACACGGCCGAATGAACAGTGCAGGGGGACTGATGTTTCCAAATCCACCCACCAAATGGTGAGGTGTTGACTGAGCAGAGCGTGGCGGGGTCAGAGGCAGAGGACGGCGCCGGGCGTCCACCCTCGGGCCGCAGAGTGCTGACTTATTTATAGCCCCTCGCAGGAGCCCAGGAGGCCTGGAGCCAGAGGACTCCAGCATCAAAATCGAGTTGGCCAGGAGGGCCGGGCCCCGCAGCGGGGAGGCAGGGCTGGGCGGCTTCCTGGAAGGGGGACAAGCACCGTCCGGCGTTCACCCGCACCGCCGGCCCTGAGAGCGGGCACAGACTGGCCGCCCCTCCGTGGTGGGTCGCCACGGCTTCTCGGTGTCCTGCACATGGACACTGAGGAATCCTTTTCATCCCGCAGCCACGCGGCGCCGCAAGACACCTCATTGCAAGTTTCCACATAGACCGCCCCCCCCCCCAAGCGGATCCTATCATTGGGAAGAACTCAAAACACACGCGTGTTCCCACCTGCACGTCAGCCACGCCCCCGATTCTTTAAAACAGTCGGACAAAGGGGTGAGGGGCCCTCATCCCAATCCCACTTTTGCCACTGCTTTCTGTTCCGGGGAGTCTGGGCCCCGGCAGCAGGTAAGCGTGCAAATGCCGAGTGACCAAAGAGGCCACCCGGAGCCCAGAGGGCCACGTCCCCAGCACCTCGGGGTGACAGACCATTTCTTAGGCCCAAACCTCAAGACTCACAGCAGATCAGCACGGCAACTTCACTTGCTATAATGAAGCAAAAGAGCAAATAACTGTAGACGACGAGAAATGTTTTGCATTCTCAGAAATCTCCCAGATTAAATAACTAAAACCCGCCAAAGAAGAGAGGGAAAGAAACAGAGAGTAAGAAAGACCCAAACCACCAATAGCTGTTACATGTTCATCCCCACTGGCTCCAAGCACCTAGAAACGTAAATGAGGTTGTTTCTCACCCCGATTGGCACAGACTGTGAAAGCTGGATTGCTGAAGTCAGAATTCAGAGGCTAGGGGCCTCCCTGGTGGCGCAGGGGGTAAGTCTCAGCTCGATCAAGCTATCGCCAGCCACTGCCGCAGGAGTTCGATCCCCAGCCGGCCAGGGAGCTGACCCACAAGGTGCAGCAGACCTCACCTGCCTCGCCTGCTGCTCCCCTCAGCAGTGGATTTAGTAGATCTGCCTGTTCTGCTCCCCACTCTGTCTCTGGGGAACCCTCTCATCCTCCCACACCTCTGGTCTACATCCCAGTTCTTGTGTGCATAAATAAATAAAATAAATCTTACAAATAAATAACTCAGCAGCTACTGGGTTCGATGAGGCCTGAAGCTGCGGAGCAGGGCAGCAGGGGCTGTGGACATGGCCCGTTCCCGCCGCAGTCAACAGGGCAGGCCACAGGCCGCTGGGCAGCACTGACTGCAGGCGGCACACCCCGCAGCCCCCGTGGGCTGGAGACACTCCCTAAACTCCAAACACAGCGGCAGGCCCAAGGAAACACGGATGAGGCTCTCACCGCCCCTCCAGGCAGGATGAGAAACTGACGCGTGACAGGACGAGGCTGGCCCCTCTCGTGCAGAGCCCCTACCCAGCGCCCACGTGGGCTGGCAAGGACAGAGCCCGAGACAGATCGCACAGAAAAGTGCTCGGTGTCCCCGGAGCTGTACCCCCACATGGGAAACCTTCCTTCACAGTATCTGTTCTTGTAAATGACCCCTGGGGGCGCTTGGGGGGTGTAGGGGGAGCCGAGATATCTTCTTTTAAAAAAGGAAAAAAAGGAGAGAGGCGCCCAGCAGGCATGAGAAAAGGCTAGCAGGTCCTTGTCGGGGTGACCGGAGCTCTGTCTGCTACTCACTTGCACCTCCCAGGTCTTTAATTCACAGAAGGAAAACTGCAGGTCAGGGGGCCTTGGCGCAGGACCAGGGCCTCCTGTGGGGCCGCTGCTGTCCCAGGCCACCGCCGGGCACACACCTCCCCGAGCGCCCAACCTCTCCCCACACCTGCATCAGCACTTTTTATAGGCAACTCTGGCCTTCCGCTCCCTCTGCGCCGAGTCTGAGAGCCTTTCACCGACACAGTGGAGCCCCGCCAGCCTCTTGCTACACACCCTCCAGCTCCCCAAAGACAGGCCTCGGGCACTGTGGCAGCCTGTGCCGGGCGGGGCCTCACAGGCAAACAAAACGCAAAGTCCAGGAAAAGGCGCAGATCACAGAGGAGGAGGAACAGCTTTTCTGCCTCCCTTTAAGATGTGGAAAGAAATGCACCTGCCACGCTAAGGCCCTGATGCTCAGAGGTCGCACACGAATGCCAGGTGGACTCCGGAGGAAAGAGACCCTCGGCTCTCCACAGGAGCTGAAAGGAAAGTGGCAGAGCAGCCTCACAACCCAGCGCCCGCCCGGCGGGTGGGGAGAAGCCTCTGCTCGGCCATCTCCCACCTCGTCGGCCTCAGCGCTTCCCGGAACACCTGGCGGCCAAGGTCCAGCCTCTCCCAGCAGATAAACAGGCCTGGGCCTGCTGACCGCAAATCCAGAGTCTTGACCCCTGGGCTCTAAGAAAGGGAATGACCGCGCCCCGCTCCCCGCCAGAGGATTTGGGGATCAAGCCCATCTCACGCGGCCTTCCAGGGGGTGCAAACCCCAGCAGCCGGGAGGGTAGCTGCTGTGTCCCCAAAGCACCACCACCCCGCTTCGGGAAGCAGACCCTAGGAACGCAGCCGCAGCTGCCCTCAAAGGCCCGCGAGCTCGGGAAGGCCCCCAGGGCGGCAGGCCGAGGTCCCCCCATGCGGACAAGGAACGGCGCGGCCGCGGGGTGCCCGTGGCCCTGCAGCCGTGGGCCGCCTCCGCGCCTCGCAGAGCAGCCGCCCCGCTGTCCCGGGGGCTGCGGCGAGACGCCCCTGGTTCTCGCCACGCTGCCTGGGGTCCCCCCTGCTCCCCAGTACACAGCGACGGACACCGGGGAGCCGCCCGCCTCGGCAGAGCCCGGAGCGCCAGCCGGGCACAGCTTCCCGGGGCTGGTCTGGGAACCGCTCTCCGGGGGACCCCGCGCCGCCCGGGGCTCTGCGCCCCCCGCCGCTCGCTCGGGCGCCCCTCGGGGGCCCCGCCCGCGCCCGCCCGCGCCCCGCCCGGCCCGCGCCCGGCCCGCGCCCGGCCTCACCCTCGCGGCAGCGCCGCCGCCAGATGGTGTCGGTGTGCAGGATGCGGCGGAAGCGCGAGCACACGCGCGCCAGGCTGGGCAGGTCGGTGCCGGGCAGCGCCGCGAAGATCTCCACGAGCAGCTCGGGCGGCAGCTCCAGCAGCGAGCGGCGCGGGGGCGGCGCGGGGCCCGCGGCCGCCCCGGCCCCCGCGCGCGCCGCCTCGATGCGCTCCTCCTCGGGGTCGGTGTCCGCCCCGCTGTCGGCCGCCGCCGCCTCGGCCGGGTCCCCGCGCTGCTGGCGCCGCCGGCACCCCCGCGCCGGGCCCACGCCGCAGAGCCGCGCGCACACCGCCATGCCGCCCCGCCGGCCGCGCACGCGCACGCCGCAGGCCCCGCCCCGCCGCAGGCCCCGCCCCGCCGCAGGCCCCGCCCCGCCGCAGGCCCCGCCCCGCCGCAGGCCCCGCCCCGCCCCGCCCGCAGCCTCGGAGCCCCGCCCCGGGCCGGGGCGGAGTCGTGGGTCTGGCCCCGCCCCGGGGCGGAGTCCCGCCCGGCCCCGCCCCGGCCCGGCCCGGGGTCCCGCGGAGCCGGCGAGGCCCACGCGGCGCCCGCGCCTCCACCCCGCAGGCGTGCGCGTGGCAGCCGGGGCGCGCCGCCCCGGGCGAGGGCCGGACCCACCGCCGCCAGAGGAGGGGGCCCGCCGCCTCCCAGAGCCCAGGACCTCCGCAGCCCCCCAGGACCCCACACGCCCCTCGGGGTGGCCCCCGGGGCCCCCCGCCACCCATAGGAGGACTCCAAGGACCCTTCCACCCCACTCGCTGGTCCCCTCCCCAGTGCCCGAGGGCGGCCCGGAGACCCCCGGCCGGACCCGCCAAGGCCACTTCGCCGCGGGGCAGGCTCCGGTGGGCGAAGCCGGTGGTCAGGGCCTCGCGCCCGGGAGCCCGGCCCCTCCCGCCGCCCTGGAGCCGGACCGCGGGCCGGGGCTCCGCGGGCGGGAGCTGTTGACCGCCGGGCGGGACGCAGCTGCGGAGGGTGCCGGGCGCTGTGCCAGCCGCGCCCGGAATAGCTCGTGGAGCCGTGGCTCCCGGCTCGGGGACGACCGAGGCAGCAGGGGCCTCGCCGCACCTGCCCTGACGCCGGCTCGGGACCACCTGCTGGAAGACTGGGCCAGGGAAATTGGTCCCGGCCCGCGGCGAGGGCCACCGCCCTGGCCGCGCACCCAGCGACAGGGACGGCATCTCCTGGCAAGAACAGCCACACCTCACACCTTAGCTCGCCCGGCCACCTCCCCGCCCGCACGGTGACTGACGACCCAGCCCTGAGCGCCCGCCCTGCACCTGGACTCTGTCGCTCCACGCTGCGAGCCCAAGCCCCTGCCTTGAGGGGGACGCTCTGCGTCCCTCACCTGTTTCAGGGCAGCTGACGGCCCCACGGGCTCCTGTCGGGCCAGTGCCTGGCGCCGTGGCCCCGGCCCACGGCCTTCACCCGTCTGATGCCTCAGCCGGTCACTGGCCACGCTTGTGCCTCTGCCCAAGCCGGCCCCCCAGGACGGCCGCCCAGGCTGTGCCGTGCCCAGCGGGGTGGGGACGGGGCCTTCGGGGCGGCATGGCCCCAGAGTCGGTGCCCACATCCACCACCCCTTCCTTCCGGCCCCGAAGAGAGCCCCTTCCGGGAAGGAGGTCCCTTGTCACCGCACTGTCTCCGGGCAAACACTCCCGGTGCCGGCCCCAGCACACCCGCAGCACACCCCCAGCACACCTCCCCGCCGGCGCCTGTGCACAGTGACTGCAGATCTGCCGCGGCGCCCGAGAAACAAGGGACAGATACACGTGCTCAGAGGCGGGGAGCACAGACCCAGCGGGCCCCAGCCGACGTGCAAGTGCAACAGGGTGGTCCCCAGGAAAGGGGGAGGTTCCCTGCCCCACCCAAGGGAGGGTGGAGCTGAGCAGGAAGAGGAGAAGCTGCAGAAGAGACTGAGGAAGGAAGCAGGATGGAGCCAGGAGACCTGGAGGAGGCGCGTGGAGCCTAGAGACACGTGAAGAAACTGCACTTGTCTTTTGGTCGTGGACGGGGTGACACAGATGTGGGTGAGACCCGTGGGGAGGTGACCATGGCAGCTTTTATCTGGATGTTGATTTTGCTCTTTTCCTTCCGGGCTTGTCTGGTTGTTTCTGGCCCTTTTCTGTGGGTCCCCACTGGAAGATGCTTTAGACTTGGGGCAGGCTTTGGGGCCTTGCTCTGGGCCGAACCCATTTGGATGGACTTTTACCCACGAGGGGACGGGTCACTTTGGGTGCTTCACTTAGAAACTAGACTCTTTGCCTTTCCTGTGTTGTTTCCTAGTTTTATTAAAGTCCCTTCCCATTACAGTCTCCTATGTTTTGTGTGGATGCGGCGGATGGCAGAACCCATGTAGACCAGGCAGGTTTGCGGGGTTTAGGCTGCCCCTCTCCCTGTCCTATAACACAAGCACAGAAGCCCGGAGGGTCTGGACGCCTGGGCGGCCCTAGCACCGTGGGCCCGCACCGGGGCGTCGACCCGCCGCCGACCTATGTGCCTATGTGCGCGGGGCCCTCGCCCTGCTAGGCGCCTACTCGGGTCTGGGCGCGGAAGTGCCGGTGGAACACGGCTTTCCTCGAGGAACGGAGCTGACCGCCGCGCGCACAGTCCGGCGGGGCTTCCGTCGCCCGGGAGGCCGGAGCTGCCTCTGCAAGGGGCCGCGGGCCGCGGGGCTGGAGTCCAGCGAGTGGCGTGGGCCAGCGGCACAAGCGGCAGAGGCTGGCGGGAGGCTTGGGCGCCGCGGCCCGCGGGTGGGGTGGGCGCAGCAGAGGCACAGGCTCGGTTGGGGGCCTTTCCTGAGTCCTCACCGCCGGGGAGAGCTCGGCAGCTGAGACTCGGTCTTCCCCGGGGAGCTGAGAGAGGAAATGCGGGGAAGACGGGCGTGTTTTCAGTGGGTCGCCCCGAGTCCCGCAAGGCCCACTTCTCCGGCCCGAGGAAGCCGGGCGAGCCTGCGGGGCGCTGCGAGGAGCCCGGCGTGAAGAGCGGCTCCTGGCCCCTGCCCAGGGCAGTCGGGGGTGGGGACGCCGGGGCGACGCTCCAAGGTGGAAGCAAAGGCGCACGGTTTAAGGCACAAAGGAGGCCCCCAGCGCCTCGGCCCCCCCAGCGCCTCAGCCCCCCAGCCCTGGCCGGCCGTGGGCGCGCGCTGGAAACGCGCCTCCGAGTCTGTTTCCATTGAGCGGGCGCCGAGCCAGCGCCGCGGCGGGGCCGCCTGCCGGGCTCGGGCTCCCCGGAGACCCGCCTCGGGCCTGGGGGGCGCCGGCGCGCCCCCCCGCCGGTCTCCGAGCCGGCTCCCCGCCCCCGCCGCGCCTCCGGTTCCGGGAAGACCGTCCCAAACCCTGGAGCCCCCCCCCCCCGCGGGCCTCCGGCCCCCGCGCCCTGCCCCGCCAGCTCGGGAGCGAGGCTGGTTTGCTTCCTGGCTCCGCCGCAGCCGGGGCGCGAGGCGGGGCGACGGCGGGCGCAGCGGCTCCTCCGATCGGAAGGGGCGGGGGCGGGGCAGCGCCGGCGGCTGGGCGCTCGCGGCCCGGCTCGCTCCATGCTGAGGGTGGCGGGGCCCCGCGAGCTCCGGCCCGCACAGCCTCCCCGAGCCGGCGGCAGCGCGGGCTTCGCCGAGCGCGGGGCGCCCGAGCAGCTCGAGGGGGCGGCGCCCCCCCCGCCCCTTCGCGCGGCGAGCGAGGGAGCAGGAGGAGCGGCGGGAAGGGGGCGCCGCTGACCTTCCTGGGAGAGCCTCGGCGCCTAAAGCCGCCTGAGGTTTCTGGAGAGCACGGGGCGCGCTGAAGAGAAAGGGGGCGTCCTGTGCCTCCGCCGGCGGGCGGGGCTCGAGGGCAGCCCCTTCGCTCCAAGACCCGCCGCTGGACGAGGCCAGCCCGCCGGGGGCAGCCCCGGGCTGCGGGGCAGCGCTGTCCTCACGTGGACAGGGAGAGAACGTCCACGGGGCGGGAGCGCCCCCGCGCGGGCTTGCCGGCCCTGGCCCGCGGGGAGCTCGCCGTGACCCCTCGCGGCCGCGTGGCGCCCACCCCCACCCGGAGGTCGCCCTGGGAAGGCTGCGCCCAGCCTGGGGCGATCTCCTGAGACACCTCGGGGCTTGGGCCCGAGCGGGCCCTCCGGAGGGCAGGAGGCCCGCAAAGGCCGGCCCGGCGGGCGTCACCAAGCGCGGGCGCCAGCGCGGTCCGGGCGGGCCCCGCAGGCCGGGCGGAGTGGGGGGCCCCGCGGTGCCCGGGGGGGACCTGGCTCTCCCCTCCGCCGCACCC
This sequence comes from Talpa europaea, assembly GCF_964194135.1. Taxonomy (NCBI): domain Eukaryota; kingdom Metazoa; phylum Chordata; class Mammalia; order Eulipotyphla; family Talpidae; genus Talpa; species Talpa europaea. Next base: position 872,293 of record NC_140084.1, on the reverse strand, counting down.
CCAGAGGCGGAGTGGCCGCGGCAGGGCCGTCCCTCGCAGGGCCGCGGGGCCGCCAGCCCGGGCGCCCGCCCCGGGGCGGGCTCCGCCGGAGGCGCTGTGGGCGGGAGGCGCGTCCAGGACCTGCCGTCCCGTCTCCACCCGGAGGGAGGCCTCGGGGCGCCGGCCGGGGCTCCCCGCACTCCCTGCTGTCGCCGCGGGCTCGGGGCGGCCGGCGGGCTGGTGCCGCGCGGGCTCCCCAGGGCGCCGGGGCGGGTGCAGGCGCCCGCGGGCTCGCGGCCGGGGCATGAGATACTGAGGAGCACGGGGGGGGGGCGCCGGGGCCGGAGGGGGGTCCCCGCGGCAGGGCTCGGGCGGGCCTCGGCCCCGGCTGCCCCGCTCACCGGTGGCGGCTCCGTCCCGGACCGGACCAGCCGACCAGGACCGGCCGACCGGCGCGGGCGCGTTTCCGGGAAAGCCGCGGGGCCGCTGCGCAAACACGGCGGGGCGCTGAGGGGCGGCGGGGCGCTGAGGGGCGCTGAGGGGCGGCGGGGCGCTGAGGGGCGCTGAGGGGCGGCGGGGCGCTGAGGGGCGCTGAGGGGCGGCCGGGCGCTGAGAGGAGCTGAGGGGCGGCGGGGCGCTGAGAGGAGCTGAGGGGCGCTGAGGGGCGGCCGGGCGCTGAGGGGCGGCGGGGCGCTGAGAGGAGCTGAGGGGCGCTGAGGGGCGGCCGGGCGCTGAGGGGCGCTGAGGGGCGGCCGGGCGCTGAGGGGCTGAGGGGCGGCGGGGCGCTGAGGGGTGCTGAGGGGCGGCCGGGCGCTGAGGGGCGCTGAGGGGCGGCCGGGCGCTGAGGGGCGGCGGAGCGCTGAGGGGCGCTGAGGGGCGGCGGGGCGCTGAGGGGCGGCGGAGCGCTGAGGGGCGCTGAGGGGCGGCGGGGCGCTGAGGGGCGGCGGAGCGCTGAGGGGCGCTGAGGGGCGGCGGGGCGCTGAGGGGCGCGGCGCGGCGCTGAGGGGCGGGGCCCCGGGGCAGGGGCCGCCTGGCGCGCAGGCCCCGCCCCGCCCGCCGCCGAGTACGCACGCGTCCCGGCCCTCAGGCCCCGCCCCCGGCGCTGCGTGCGGCCCGGCTTCCGCCACGCCCGCCATGGCGGCGGCCGCGGCCGGGTTGGCCCCGCCCCCGGCATGACGCGCGCGGGTCACCTGACCAGGCTGCGGGCCGAGGAGACACAAGGGAAGTCGCCGTCGCCGCGGTCGGACCTCGCCTTCGCCGCCGGAGCCGCGGACCCCGCCCGCCGCCGCCGCCGCCCGCCGCCCGCCCGCCCGCCATGCCGTCGGAGAAGACCTTCAAGCAGCGCCGCTCCTTCGGTGGGGGCCGCGGGCGGGCGGGCTGGCGGGCCGGGCCGGGCCGGGCCGGGGCGGGCCGGGGGCCGGGGGGTCGCCCAGCCGCGAGGCGGGCGGGACGGAGGCGCCGCGGGGCGGGAGGGGCGGGAGGGGGAGCCGCGGTGGGCGGCCGCGCCCCAGGACCCCCGCCCGGCGGCGCCCCGCGCCCCCGCCGCCCGCGGTGGGTTCTCCCCGCTGGACGCGAGCCGGTTGGGGTGCGGGGCCGGCATCCGCGGGGCCCGGGAGCGCGGCCCGAGTCCGGCGCAGGCCCCGGCGCCCGGCGTCCCCGGCGTCCAGTTTCCTGCGCCCGGGAGCCCCGCGTCCGCCCGGCCGCGCTCGCCCCGCAGGCGCCGTGGGGGTCCCGGCCCCCGCTGCCCTAGGGGCGCCCCGGGGCCGCACGGGTTCGCGCCCGACGGCCTGCGGGGCCCGTGACCTTGGCCGGCCCCCGGGGCTGCGCTCGGGGCCGCGCTCGGGGCGCCCGCGTCTGGCGTCTCCTCGGGCCTGGCCCTGACAGCTGCGGGGACCTCTGTGCAGCGATGCCCGTGTCCCGTGCCGTGTCCCGTGCCGGAGGCCGCCCTTGCCTGCCTTTTGCTTATTTTTAGGTTATTCTGGAAGAATCGGGAGAGAGTAGGTGGAGACAGTAGGAAAGTGACCCCGGGTGCTCAGAGGAGCAGCAGGACCTCAGGTCCCTGGACGTGGGCCCGGGTGGGACCAGCCCTCCTGCCCCCGCTGCCTTTGGACAAACCCTGGCAGTAACTTTGCAGAAGAGCATCGGCTCGGGGGCCACGCTGACATCAGAGGCTTCAGGCCGGGAGCGCAGGCGAGGGGCCCCGCTCTGTGGAAAGAGCCTCTGTGTAGAGTGTGTCTGATCCAGCGTGAGCAATTGGGCTCCCTCACCCTTGACCGTGGCTCTGCCGCCGTCTTCTCCCGGCCGGAGAGGGTGGGAACGGACCTTGGGGCTCACCCCAAACCACCCCTTCCCGTTGCAGCTGAGGAGACTGGGTGGGGTGCAGAGAGGTGAAGACTGGTCCACCTAGTGGCGATGCCTGGGCCGGAGCACTGGCCGCGCCAGCCGCCCGGGAGCCTCCGCCATCACTGGAAGTCCAGAGGCTCGGGTCCCCTGCAGACATTTGGGAACCTTGCGAAGCTCAGGACTGAGCTTGAGTGCATCGCCTCCTCTGTGTTCCTGGGGCTCCCCAGCCTAGTCCCTGAGCTGTCTCCTCCCCGGGCACTGGTCTGCTCAGTGGAGGAGGGTGTGGGCTCGGCCTGGCCTCACCTGGCCATGGCTCGGAGGACACTTGGTGGACCAGAGAGTTTGGGGCAGACGGGTGGCTGCGGACCTGCGCCGTCCCTGCCAAGGTGTGCTGTCGAGCGCTTGGAGGCAGGTTGCGGGAATGTTTAGCAAGCTGGAGTTTCACGCTGAGCCAAATGCCAGAGAATGTAGGTGAAGTTTTCCTGTAAATGCCAGGGGGGGGGAGTCTCTTAGCAACTTTGCAAGTGGTGGCAAAAAAAAAAAAAAAATCTGATGCTTCAACTACATCTTCTGTGTTTGTCCACAAAGCTTTACGGATAGTGGAGAGGAGGGAGCGGGTGTGTCCCCACCGCAGCTCTCCTTCATGGGGCCCTCGGCGTGGGGCCTACGTGGGGGTGGAGGGATGGGGGACCGTGACCAAGCCCGGCTGGGAGGACAGCCCAGCGCAGCTGTACCGAGCGGGCCAAGTAAGGGAACTGGTCTGCACCCCCGGGGACCATTTGGGTGAGCGTGGGGAGCATGCCAGGCCCCGCTGCCATCCTCGGGTTTCCACGCAAGTGGGCCGCCCAGTCCAGGCGCCCTGTCAGGACACGCAGGGAGCCGGGCCTCGCCTCCCCACAGCAGGCATCTGCCTTCAGAGCTGTGTTTTGGGGTGAAAACACGAGGAGGAAGCCTTTCGCGCTGGTTTCTGATGGAAGCCTCAGGCGGGCCCGTCGAAGTCAGTCTGTTTATGTGCATAAACCCTCGCCCCCTCTTGCCTGCACCTTTCCACGGACGCCTCCTGGGTTTACTGGGACAAGCTTTGGAACGTGAAACGGACTCCGGGCAGCGCCGAGGAGCGTGTGTCATTCATCTGCTAGCGGGGCACATGCGTGCCCCGGGCTCTGAGTTCGGGGGGGGCTCTGTGGAGAGGCCTGGTGGGGAGACAGGCGCGGCCGGGTCTTTATGCTGAGGAAGGACCTGGTCTCAGCAGCAGAAGGTTCCATGCCCCTCTCCGTGTCTCCTCTGCTGCTGACGTCAGACTGGGCGGCCAGCTTCACTCAGTTCTGTCACTGGCTTCCCGGGGGCACCCCCTGGCCCCTAGCGCTGCTCCCTCCGCACACACACGCAGTTGAAACCTGATTTGAAACTGACAGCCAGGACACGGGGGTCCGGGCCCCCGGGCTTGACTGGGTCACGGCAGTGCTGCACAGAGCCCTTGCCTGCGGTGCTCTGCTCGCGGCGGGGGCCCCGAGGTCAGTGCTGTGAGCACCGGAGCGCGCGCCCACGTGCAGGCCGCTGTGCGCTGCCCTCCAGCACCTGACCGTCTCGGGACCCATCCTGCTGGGTGTTTCCGGAACCCCCGACCCAACAGCCTAAACCGACCGATCACTGGAACTGCTGTCTCCAGCCCTGACCACGGTGGGTCCCCGCTGGCGAGGCCTCTCCCGGCCTCCGGGGATGGGAGGGCTGCAAACAGCAAAGGCATCTGCTCCCTGGAAACTCCTGGGCGGGCTCCGCCAGGGCCACACGTGCACCTGCTGCGGGTCTCGGCCTCGCTCGAGCGCTGGACCCGGCTGCCCTCGCACCCCTGTGCGTCTCTCCCGCGCCTTGCTGGTGTCCGCGCTGGGAGTGGCCGGGACCTCGGCCTCATGGCGGGGCACCTGTGCTGTGGAAGCTGGTGTGGAGGTGCCGGGCGGGAAGACATCACGCCGCCTCTGTCCCGTGTGATCGCGGGGCTGGGTCCTGGCAGCCTTTTCCGAAGAACGTTACCGAAACATTTGCTCAAAATAAAGCTGGCAGCTCTTCGCTCTTGTGAGGCGCTGTCCTAACCTGTCTGGCCGCGGCTCCGGCGCCTTCTCGGGGAGCCGACGACATGGCTCAGCATTCTGGGAGCGCGCGGGGGTGGCTGGAGGGAGTGGAGGGCCCCGGCCGTGGTGGGGGGTTGAGGCCGTCTTGGCGGGGTTCACACCCCTCCTCTGACGGGCTCTGCGCCTCAGCCTGGCGGGGCTCCACGCCTGTGCGCCCCAGGTCGGCCTCAGGCCTGGCACGGCTGTTGGAGACGTGAATGAGAGAACACACGGGAAGGGACCCCAGCAGGCTGGGCCTCCCGCCGCCTCTGTGGGCGCGGAGCAGACCAGTGCCGGCCCGAGCAGGACCCGCTCGTTTCTCTCGGGCGGCTGCTTTCAGGCTGGAGGTAGCCAGGGGACAGCGCGCCGCGCCGACGAGCCTGCGGCCAGCTGCGGGTTTCTGTACCGACGTCGACGGGGAGACTCGCGAAGACCGACGGGCGGGGGGGAGACGCGCGGGGCGGCCGATGCCTCGGAGCCCTGGGTCCTGTGCTGGCCCCGCCGGGTCGGCCCTTCCTGCCCGCGACCGTGACGGCGAGGCCTCCGTGCTTGGTCTCCGGGTTCTGGGCGGGGTGGGGCCCCGCTGCGTCCCCCAGGCGGTGCGTCCGGACACGCAGTCACGGTACGAGCAGAGGACGCGCCGTCTCCCTAGTCACGCCCTGTCTCCCTTTCGTTGCAGAACAGAGAGTGGAAGACGTGCGACTCATCCGGGAGCAGCATCCTACCAAGATCCCGGTGGGTGGCCTCAGACGCGCGTCTCCGCGGCACACGTGCGCGGCCCGCCCCTGGCAGCTTCCCGCGGGGCACTGCCGGCAACAGCTGTTGCCGCCATCTTGCCCCCAGGCTGAGCCCGCAGTCTTGACGTTTGCGCGTCCCAGACCCGAAGTGTTTATATTGGGCGAGGGGCGGGGGCTGAGCTAGGTGCTTTATTCCCAGAAGGAATAGCGGGCGCCCCTGGGGGGGGCCACCGGGCGGGGGAAGACACTGCCCCTCCCTGTCGGGTGAGGCGCGGGGTCTACAGAGACACCAGGAGGACTTCTGGGTCAGGCCGAGTTCAGGCCAGCAGTCCTGAGTCGCCGGCAATCCCGAGCCCCTTACTCGGACCCGCAGGGAGCTGCGTCCTGTGCGCTGGGGTGGGTGGGAAGGCGGCACGGTCCTAGGCGCATGGTTGGCAGAGTCCGCGAGCTCCACAGCCCGCTTCAGCGGCAGCTGACGCCAGGAGGAGCAGACGTGCGCCAGGTGGGGCTGGCGTCGTGCAGCAGGTCACAGCTTCGTGGGGCTGCGGGGAGGTTCCCATCTGTCCAGGTGTGACAGGCGGGACCCCGGCGGACCTCCTGGAGGTGTCCTCTCCTGCGGCTGCTCTCCACCTTGACGCCCTGGGCGCCTCTCTGTGAGCCGGCGCTGCCCGCAGAGGCCAGGGGCAGGCCCACAGCCGCCAAGGTGTCCTCGCGTGACTTTCTGCTGGCAGTGCCAGGTGGCCTTGTTCTACCTGGAGTCTTAGGGAGAGGCACACTTTTTTTAAAAAGATTTATTTATACAAGAACCCGGGTGCAGGCCAGATGCGCAGGAGGGTGAGAGGATTCACCAGAGACAGAGCTGGGAACAGAACAGGCAGATCCACTGAAATCCACTGCTGAGGGAGCAGCGGGGAGACAGGAGAGGTCTGCCGCGCCATGTGGGATTCTCGCCGGCTGGGATAAAACCCTCACGGCAGGGGCTGTGGACAACCCTGCGCGGCGCTCAACCGCCTGTGCCGCCAGGGAGGCCCGGAAGTCATACTTTTACACGTGTTTGTGACACCTGAGCCCTTGGGGTCGGGCTCTTACTTGCTGAGAGCAGATGGACAGACGGACGGTGCAGGAGGCGCGCGGGCTGCCAGGCTTGTGCCTAGGCCGCTTTCCCCTCTGCTCCTGTGCCAGCCCCGCCTCCCGAGAGAGAGGTTCGGGAAGGCACTCTGCGGGCGCTCTCTGCTCTCACCCTAAGACCGCCTCTCCTCAGCCAAGCGCGAGGTGGCTCTCCACGGAGCCGTCCCGGTGCCTCCGGCTGCTGTGGCCGCCGGCCATCCTCTGCAGCCGCACCTGGGGGCCGTGGTGGGGGAATGACAGTCCTCAGCCTCTGCTCAGTCAGGGCGCAGAGCAGGGTATGCCCGCGTCCTCCCCCGCCCACCCAGTGCCACAGGCGTGTGACCACCACTCCCCGGACGGTGGTGGGAGACAGCACGCGCTCTGTTCACCCCGCGTGGGTGGCCGTGGCCCAGGTGCCGCAGCAACCCGGGATGCTGCTGCTGCGTTGTCCGCGCCCGCTTTTCAACCCCTTCCCGGCCCTCTCCTAGGTGATAATAGAAAGGTACAAGGGCGAGAAGCAGCTCCCCGTCCTGGACAAGACCAAGTTCCTCGTGCCCGACCATGTCAACATGAGCGAGCTCATCAAGATCATCAGGTACCCGTGGCCCTGCCCTGGTGTCCAGCTTGGCCATGCCCTTAGTTTGCTCAAATTCTGTGCAGATTTACTTGGACGTGTCATGGCAAAGTCTTTAAATCCCATGTTTCACTGACCTCGCGTCACGTCTGAGTCTGTTGCTATGACGTCACGGTGGTGTCCCTTCATCAGAGCAGTGGCCGGGTTTGCACAGCAAACTGGCAACACTCACAAGGGAAGGTGCATGCTTTGCTCGGCTTCCCCACCGAGGCAGGGTGGCGGCGCCAGGCCGCGGGCGTGTGAGAGGCCTGGGAGCGAGAGGGTCTGCGAGGGCTTGGACGCTGCAGCTGGGGCAGCGTCCGGCCCGCCTGCCCCGTCAGGGAGGCTGTCGGTGGCCCCGCGTGCTGACCACCAGCCCGTGTCCTGTCCTCTCCGCAGACGACGCCTGCAGCTCAACGCCAACCAGGCTTTCTTCCTGCTGGTGAACGGACACAGCATGGTGAGCGTGTCCACGCCCATCTCCGAGGTGTACGAGCGCGAGAAGGATGCGGACGGCTTCCTGTACATGGTCTATGCCTCTCAGGAGACTTTCGGCGTGAAGTGGTCGGTGTAAGACTAGGACGCGCGGCTCTTGTAGAATTTTTAAACCCTTACCGAGGGAAAAAGGGATGTTAGCAGCTGAGGTCGATCCGCTCATCTAATCACAGGTCAGCGCCACAGCAGCGCCCGGGTAGGAAGCCGTCTCGTGCTTCAGGCAGGCAGAAAAACTGAGCTCCCGGGAGCACACTGGGGTTGGGAAACTCTCATTTCACCTAGGCTGTCTTGTTTTCAAGTTTAGAGGTTTGAAAATAAAATACTTTGCATTCTAAATCGCCAGTCAAGTAGGCCTTGCGGTTATTTCAGCGCCCCTCCCCCAGCTTAGGCCCGCAGCTCCCGCTCTCAGGCCCGTCTTCCTGCCGGTCACAGGACCTGGCCGCACTCCCGGGGGGCTTCTGCGCTAGAGAGGCCTGTCCAGGGGCTCTGAGTGCTGCTGGTCAGCCCTTGCCTTCAGCCCCAGCCGAGAAAGCCAAAGGCACGTCTGGCAGGACGTCTGGTAAATGGGGCCTTGAGGACACTCAGCTGCTTCCCGCAAGAACCCGAAACAGCTCTGCTGCAGTGCCGGGCGGTTCCGACCTGGCTGGCTCCAGACAACTGCGCACAAAATCTCCACTGCTCAGCAGAGCCTGGAGTAAAGGGTCACTAGGGTATTGCTGCCCAGGTCAGGGGGCAAGTGGCGTTTCCCCTGCTCTGTGTCCCCAGAGTTCCGACGTGCCTGCTCTGGGTGACTGAGCCGTTGGCTGAGTTTTGTTTCGGGGGCAGGACGCCGAGAGGGCACTGGGGCCCGGTGTGCCCCTGCTTCCTGCTGGCAACTGCAGTGGGCCCTGCTGCGTTCCAGAAGCTCTCACACTTTAAGAGGAAGGCCAGTCGCCGCGGTTGAGGTCGACCAGCCCTGCCCGAGTGCGCGCTCAGCATGAAGAAAGTGGCAGGAGGCAGCGGCACCATCAGTCCAGAGTTACCTCCTTGGCCTCCCCGGCAACGCCAGCCCCTGCCCCCGCGGGCCCTATCCACGGGGCGAGGCACAATGCCCACCCCGGCCCCCGCCCGCCACCATCTGGGCTCTGCACGGCTGCACACACCCGTGCCAGGGGTTCGCGGTCAGCAAGTGCGCCTCCCTCTGGCCCAGCCCGCCGCGAGCTGTCGCTCCCGGTGCTCTGCAGCTTACCTGAGAGCCCTGTGAGGGCCCTGCCACTCCCATCCCGCTGAGGCCCACCAGGCGTGGGAGCTGGAAGGCACGACTGGAGCTGTCAGAGCTCAGTTCTAGGTCATCTCTGGGCACGCGCCCCTGTGCACCTTGCAAGCCCCAGAGGGTCCTTCCCTCCCAGCGCAACATGGGGGGGAGGGGCACCTCCCTTTGCCCAAGGCCCTGCCTGGGGGCTGCCCTTAGGAAACCGAGTCAGGGCTCCGGGCACTCCCCAGGGGAGGGTGGCAGCGGGAGCCGGCCCTGGAAGGCGCCTGCACGAGCGCACTGGGCCGGAGGGCGAGAGGCGTTTCCTGTGCGCCAGGTGAACCCGAAGCCTGACCCGGCCAGAAGGGCCGGCATCACTCCCGCGGCGCGCTTGGCCCACGGCTCAGCCAACGGCTCAGCCAGGCAGGACGTCTGCGTCTGCCCGCGGTCCCTGCTTGCCCAGCCGCTTCTCAGCAGAGCCCGGGCGCCTGGCGGTGGGGCCAGCGCCCCTCAGCCCGCACCTCCCACGCTGGGCCAGGCGGCGGGCGCAGGGCACGTTGGCGAGTCTGGAAACACGGGAAAGACACGCGATCTGTCTGTGGAACCGAAGCTGGGACGACTTTAGCCCAGGTCCAAACCTGCCACCTGTGCCACGGCAGGGTCCTGTCCCTCGCAGACCACGGCCCACTCGGGAAGGCGCGGCTCCGCCAGGCAGATCTGGTGACCACACCGCCTTTTTTTTTTTTTGGTTTTTATTTTCAGTACATTAAATTTACTCATAAAAACATTCTAAAAATGTACAATTTTTCCTTTTTAACAAAGTATAATAAAACATAAAAACCCCAAAAACAATACTTGACATTTACAATTCAAAATCAAATTAGCAGAATATTAAATATTTACAAAACTATATCTTTTAAAAATATTTATAAAGATACATGCAATTTTGTAGAATTGACATAAAAGAATGGCTCAAAAAGGGGAGTTTTCCTTCATTGCTAAATGAAAATTCTGTCCAGTAGAAACTGTAGGAGTCTAGAGCACACGAGGCCCCCAGTCCCGGCGCCAGTCCGTCCTGGAGCTTGGGGGCCCGCGAGGCTGGGGGCTGGTGGTCCAGACTGGGGCCGGGCCCCCCAGCACGGCCATGTTCACTTCCGGCCTCCACCCACACAGCGCGGAGTTTCCCGAGTGATGATTCCAGGTGCTCCCCTGCACCCAGGACCTCGCCGCTCCAACAACGGGGCCTCTGCGGGACCCGGGGCTCCAGACACCGCCAGCACCGCCTCAGCCGCCACAGGCCCGCCCGGGAAGGGGTGGTCGAGCAGGGGCCCCGCTCCCGCGCCACCTGAAAGACTCAGCAGGTACCGCGCTCAGGCCGGCCGGGAGAGACCGGAGGCCCAGGAGGGGCTGCCGGATGGCGGCCAGCTCGCCCCGGACCCCCAGCTGCGCAGCAGGCCGACGCCCAGAGTCTCCCGGCGGTGGTAGATGATGCTGGTTTGTAAATACCCAACCACGTATCTGCTTGCAAGGAAATAACCGTCTTCACCGAAAGTGCTACCTCCCGTGTCCTCTGCTCTTCGGCAGCTAGGAATCTGAACTCGTCAACACTTCCCCATTTTCATTATCATCACGAAATAAAAATTAGAAAGGAAGGTAGAAAATTGAGCGTTTGGCTTAAAAAAACCAAGGGAGGTTCAACAGTCAGCCCCGGCACTGCGCGGCGCGCTGCCTGCGGCGGGCGTGCTGAGGCCCGGCGGGTCCCCAGCGGGCGCAGGGCGCTGCCGGCGACGGACTTTGGTTGCTTTCAGAGGGAGCCATCGAGGCAGCGCTGCTGCGGGCCCGTGTCCACCGGGGGCGGCCGCCTCGAGGAGCCCGCCCCGGCCAGGGGGCCTCACCGCCACCTGAGCGTCACGACCAAGCGGAAGTGTCTGTTCTCGCCTGCTGCTGGGTTTAACCTCCAGTATTTATCAAAATAGTTACAAGGGTAACAGATAACTTCCATTCCCCAATACTGACCACTGAAACCAAAAACCTAAAACGCTTTCCTTTGCTCATGAGACAGTTTTCAATAACTTCACCGTGTGGAAACAGGATTTATTTAAAATATTTCTTTGTTTAAAAAAAACCAAAAATTTTAAAAGTTTGGCTTTCAGCACATATCCAGGCCACTGAACGGCCTCAGAAATATTAGTCGTAAACATCAGTGAACCCACAAAGTCTTCCTTGAACGCGATGCCAGTCCCGTCTGGTGCTCTTTAAGGCAAAGTAGTGTCGGTTCCCACTGTGACCCTCGTCGTGTTTGTGGTTCAGATCACGTGACACTCCCCAAGAAGCTGCTGCGCGTCACTAACACCTTCACTATGTAACACTGTGCCGGGGGATACAGAGCTGTCAATTCTGCATTGCATAGAAATAAAACTCTACTAAAATAAAACTCTAAAAAATTCTACTAAAAGCCTTTTATAAAAAAAGTAACAACTTTCTGCTTTAAGCTTCCACGAAGCAGGGACGGATCTCGGGATCTGAAGCTTCATGTCACGAGGCCTCGAGTGCTGGGGGGTTCTCTCCATTAACATCAATTCGCATGAGGCTGATTGTGCACTTTTAAGAATGGCGTGGGTCTGTGAGTCTCATTCTTTACATGAATGTCCACCTGGAAAGATCCCTGGGCAAGGCCTTATCAGCCAACATCGGAACATCGAAGGCTTTAGCACTGACAATGGCGACCTGGGCAGAAAACCCCCTGCAGCCCTTGCACGTCCCTGGACTTAGGTGTTCTCGCCGCAGCGGCGGCTGAGGGCTGCGCGGTGAGGCCAGACTGTGCAGGCTCCTGGCTTGGGCCTGTGCCATGGACCCTGGCGGCGGCGTGGCACTCCCCGCGTGGTTTCCAGGTGACTGTCCACGGAACTGTCCACCAGCCCAGCACAGAGGAGTGGCGAGGAGGCGGCTCCCGTCCGCCGCCCGTGAGGCAGGACTGTCTTGCCCGTGCCTGCTGGTCAGCCTCGGGCCATGGAGTCCAGTGAGGAGGCCTCACCCACGCTGCTGCGGACACGGCATCGGCTGAGCAGCCCGGGGGGCTCCTCTGGGTGGAGAACGCAGGGTGGTGCTGCGGGGGGCCTGGAGGAGGGCTTCTCGGTGCTCTGCCCACTAGGGCGTCTCGGGACTTGGACCCTTAGAAATCATCTGTTGCGAATGACTATTTCTATTTCTATTAATGTAGTATCATTTTATTTGCGGGAAAAAATTAAAGACCTGAAATGCTACAAGTGTCTCAGCGAGGGAAGGACACTCAGCCTCTGCCGCGCTGGCCCGAGCGGCCGCCAGCCCACGTTCTCCTGCGGCGCGGCCCTCGGGAGGCCGGAAGGCGGTGCCTGGCTGCCTCAGGAGCACAGCGAAGGTGACAGGCCCCAGCTGGGGTGTCGCGGCCCGCGGCGGCCCCACAGGCAGAGGGCTCCGCCCCTCAGTTCCCGACCGTCTCGTAGCTGCCCTGGAATTTCGCGTGAGCCTGGAAGGACTTGGCACGGCGACGTTCCCCGGGAGACGGCGGGTTCGGCGTGGCGACCACCGCGGCCGGGCGCCCTTGTGGAGATGCTCGCCCGCTAGGCCCATCCCGACATCAAGCTCCGACCTGGATTTTGGCAATAAACCGAGTTCGCTGCACTCCTACGCTAGGTCTTCCATCCAGTCTATAAAGTAAAGCACCTTTGGATTAAAAATATTAAGCTCAACAGCAACTAGACTCTCAGTTGTGTATTTAATTTTCCGTATGTCTCCATGGCTTATTTGTGTTCTGCTGCCAGGGAAAAATATCAATCTGTGGCGTCCAGACCGTCTGCGGGAGGGGCGTATTTCAGCCTGAAAGTACCTGCAAAGGGGGGAAAGATGACACCTGAGTCCCCGTGACGCACGCGGAGCGCACTGTCCAGGCTACGTCCCGAGTCACTGCCACCGTCGGACACGGGACCTGGGCCCCCAGTCCGCCTGCCCCGGCACCCCCTGCCTCCCCACCCACACCTCGGTCAGGGGCGTTGGCTGGGGCTCAGCCAGCACAAGGCCAGGGGCCGGGGGTGGGGGGTGGGGGGTGAGGCCCCCAGGGCCCACGCCCCCCAGCCCCGCCCCGGCCCTCAAATACCTAGAGGCTCTGGAAGGGGCCGCGGGCACCCCAGCCCCGCGCCGCCATCTCCACACCATGAGCGGGACAGGGGGCCTGCTGACAGCCGCAACGCTGCCGAGGTCACCCGCTGGCAGGGCTGGGGTGGGGAAGAGGCGGCGGGCGGCCACGGGCAGCGGGCACACACAGACACTGCGGCCCGCCCGGCCGGGCTCGGGAAGAACAGGAGGCCCGAGGCCGAGAGGCAGCCGAGAGCCGGACCTCCCCACGGCCTGGGCAGCGTGTGGGTCCCAGCCCGTCACCCATCTCGCTCGTGCTGTCCAAGAGCGTTCAGAGTGGTCAAGGTTGGCGTCACAGCGCAGCGCCGGCCGTCACGCCACGCAGCCGGCCCGCCTGTCTCCGGGGGCGCTGCCCGGCGGCCGCGTTACCTTGCCGGTTGAAGTCCATGGGCGGCTGCTTGCAGTCCTGCGCGCGGTGGCCGGTGGCCCCGCAGTTGTAGCACGACAGGTTGCCGCTCTTCTTGTGGCCGGAGCCGCCGCCCCCGCCCCCCAGCCCCTGGGCCTGGTACACGCCCGCCGCCCCCGCCATGAAGCTCTGCAGGGGGGGCACGGCGAAGGTGGACTGGCCGCTCAGCACGGGCTCGGGGGGCGCGGCGCCGCTGTAGGGCGAGTGCACCACGGGGAAGGCGCCCCCTCCGTACTGCTGTGCGCCCACGTAGCCGCCGCCGCACACGGGGCTGAAGGGCAGGAAGGGGAAGGGGAAGACCGAGGGTCCCGAGAAGGGGTGCTGGAAGTAGTTGGCGTAGCTGACGGTCAGGCCGCTCGAGCCGCAGCTCCCGCTGCAGCCGCAGGACGTGCACACCACGCAGCCGGGCGGAGGGGCGGGCGGGGCGGGCGCGGGTGGCGGCGGGTGGTGGTGGTGGTGGTGGTGGTTCTGGCCCGAGGCAGCGATGTTCCCAGGGGAGCCCCCACCGCCGCCCCCTCCGTAGAAGCCGCTGTCCGGGCCGGAGGAGAGGGCGGGGCTGGAGCTGGGGGCCGGGCAGCCGGGCCCCGGGGCCATGTTGGTGAAGGACGCGGAGGGGTGGGTGCCGGAGGAGGCAGTGCTGCTGCTGGCACAGAAGCTGCCCTGCAGGGGGCCCAGGGCCGGGAAGGCCGCTTTGGTGCTGGCGGTGTACAGGGCCGTCCGCGGGCTGATGACTGCAGGGGGCACGCTGATCTGCACGCTGCTGGCGCAAGACGTCTGCCCCGAGAGGGCGGCCTCCGTGGGCGCAGAGGAAGACACCAGGAGCTTGATGGGGGGCCGGGCCACATGGAAGACGGCGCCCGAGGAGCCCGCGGAGGCGCTACTGGTCTCCACCACCAGCGCCGGCGGCGGGGCCGGCTTCATCGCCCGCTCCAGCGTGGCCGCATGCACGGCTTTGGCCCGGGGGCCGAAGGAGACGGCGGGGGACATGGCGCTGCTCTCGGCCAGCCCAGAGAGGACCGGCACAGGCTGGTGGGGGGTGGGCGTGGGCAGCACGTCCATCACGGCATTGCCAAAGCTCTTCTCCACCTTAAGGCCGCCTCTTGGTCCGGAGACTTTGCCCCTGTCCTCCAGAGACAGCAGCGAGTGCACGGAGGACGACAGCAGCTTCACGTCAGCGCTGCCCCGCTCGGCCTTGTGCATGGCGGCCAGCATGCGCAGGGGCGCCGCGTGCGGGGCAGCCGGCAGCATCTGTGCGGGCAGCGCGTGGAGGCTAGACGGGGCAGAGCCTGCCTCGTTCTGCACAGGCAGGACCTGGGCCGTGGGGCGGGCGGAGCTCGACGGGAAGTGGCTCAGGAGCATGACGGGCTTCTCCTTGTCGGGGGGCCCCTCCAGGCGCAGCTCCACACCTAGGGCAGGAGCACAGCGTCAGCCCGCAGCGCGGGCGGGGCCGAGTGGCGCACGCGAGCCCGCAGCTCCTTACGTCGCTCGTTCTCCTCGGCGCTGTCGGAGCTCTCCTCCCGGGCCTGCACCCCCATTGGGCTGGGCGAGGAGCTGGAGCACTCAGAGGAGCTGCCCTCCCGGGCCGTCTGGTGAGGTGGCTGCTCCACTTCCACCCGCAGCGCTGAGGGGACACAGGCCGAGTCACCCAGGGCGGCCTTGCACAAGCTGCCACCCCACACTGGAACGCTGGCTGCGGGGCCAGCAGCAGGAGGCAGCGCCTCACCCCACACCCAGGGCGGGGGTCTCGGGAGAGCAGCACTGGGCACAGCGGGGGCCGCCCCCACCCCACAGGGCCGTCGGGCCCTCCGCTGCCACAAACCCCAAGACCCCAGCTGATGGGCCGAGAGCAGAGCTTTGGACAAACCACCACCGAAACGACTGCTGCGTTTCCTCCCCCGCCAGTGCTGCTCCCGCTACTGCCCCTGTGTGTGTGGGATCAGCACCGAGGCCGGCAGGACGGCGGGTGCCCACGGGCAGGGGCTGGGAAGGGACAGGCTGCTGAGCCCCCGCGCCCCGGGCTGGCTGCCCAGTGTCATGTCTTGGCCCAGATGGCTGCCGGCAGCCACCAGGCCCTGCTCTCCCCGCAGTGAGGCCCGGGCGAGAGCCGCCAGCAGCGTGGCCCGAGCGCTGCGCACGGCTGAGGACGGGACCGCGGGGAGCCGGCCCGAGAACCGCACGGCAACGCGGACGCGGACCCACCTGCGGCGGGGCTGCCCCGCACCGGCTGCACGGGCCCCACGTGGCTGGTGGGGGGCACGCGGGCCACTCCACTGCTGGGGACCGGGGGCGGCGCCGAGGGGTTCAGGCACCGCTTCTCAGACTTCTCCCTGCAACGGCACACATGGGACGGGCACGTGAGGCTGCCGCAGAGGTCGTGGGCCGGACGCCCGCCCTGCCCTGACCCAGCACCGTCTGACGGGAGGCGCAGCCAGGCAGGCGCAGTGGGCGGCGTGACCGGGACCCAGCGCCCCGCCTCGGGGGCAGAGCCACAGCCAGCTCGGACTTACTTCTCCAGCTCTAACTGAGTCTTGAGCTTTTTCTTTGCTCCCATGGTGAGAGATTCAAATTTATTCAGGTCTTCCTCAGTGAGGCTCAGGAACTTCCAAAGAGGAAAGAAACGACGTTACTGAGGACTTGGGGAGCTGAGGGGAAAGCACGTGGGGCGTCTCCCCGACAGCAAGGCACAAAGCCGGGTGCAGGAGGCACCTACCGCTGAATACGCCGGTGCCCACAGTTCAAGTCAAAGACACTCGCCCTGTGGGGGTCCAGGCTGCATCCCCACAGCCTGCTCCCCCCGGTCGCCCCCCCCCCCCAGGGAGACCAGACCCTGGGAGGGCAGGGCTGCGGGAAGCGACTGGTGAGGGTGCCGGCCCCCCCAAGTGCAACCCGTCTCTCCTGCAGACAGGACAGCCTTCTGCTAAGGGCTGCGTCCCCCCAGTCGCCCTTATTTTAGGGACAGAAGCGACTGTCGGTAGTCAGTGCCCCAGAAAGTGGTGCCACCCACCACCTGACTCCCTGATGGCGCCTCCTCGGTCCGCAGCCGCTGCCCACACAGTCAAGGGCTGTCTAGCTGGGTCGCAGCCCGCACACTGGACAGATGGAGACTAGTGACGCCTGCGGCCTGTGAGACTTACGAGTCCTCAACAGAATAGGAGCAACTCGGGTCTCCCTGGTGGCGCAAGGGGTTGAGCACAGCACTGTGAGGCTGTCCGCAGTCTCTGCACCACAAGCTTGACCCCCGGCCAGGGCGCTGCCCACATGGCATGGCAGACCTCTCCTGTCTCGCCCGCTGCTCCCCTCAGCAGTGGATTTCAGTGGAGCCTCCTGTTCTGCTCCCCACTCTGTCTCTGGTGAGTCCTCTCACCGCCTCCCCCACACCCCTGGCCTGTACCCCAGCTCTTGTACGCATAAATAAATAAATCTTTCAAAAAAAAATAAACGAGTAAGGGTAACTCACTAAACTGTGCTTTCTATTGCTGTGAGCGCCCCACCTTGGCAGGCCCACACCGTGACCAGTCAGCTGCTGGCCCAGGCCCCGCCCTGGCCGGCAGGGGGCGCTCCGGGTCACGCACAGGGTCACTTTACTAGGGATGCCCTGACTTAGGCAGCTTCGGTGTCTGTAACAATGAAATTCTGCCCTCCTCAAACTCTCTACTGTGAAACATAATCTCCATCCTCCTGCTTGAAAAGAGAACCGTCCACTCCCTCAGCCACGCAATGGTGAGTCCAGGCCCGCGGGCAGCCCTGCGCTGACCCCAGGCCCTGCTCCCACTGCCCTGGCTTCGCTTTGGCGGCGCAAGACCCTGGCGGGCACCCACAGAGGCACAGGCCAGGGCGCGAGCTCACGCCTGGCTCCTCCCGGTGCAGCAGCAACCTGGGCCTCACCTTCTCCATGGTGAGCTGCTTGAAGACTGGGTAGTACTTGTGCAGACGCAGCTTCCGCAGCCAGTCCAGGATCCCGTTCTGCTCCTGCGTCTGGGGGGTCTGCAGGCCGGACGGCAGCAGGATGGCGGGCGTGGCGTCCATCTGCGTGCGGTAGGCCCCTGCGTGGGAGCAGTGGGCCACGGCGGGGGCACTGGCCGCGTGCGGCAGGTGGTGCTGGGGGCCGCTCTGCGAGGACGGGATGCCGGCCACACCGCACACAGGCCTGCGGGCAGCACAGGGCCCTCAGTGGAACGCGGCTCGTGCACGACAGACCCCCCTCCCTGCTGCTGCCTCCCACCCACAGGCTGCAGGTGTGGCAAATGGGTGCTGCAGCTGGAGTCACTCCTGGACTTCAGGACAAGCTGTTGCTTCTGCCACGAGGTGATACTGACAATCACAAGTGAAAAAGGGCCCCAAAATCTTGAACGGCCAAGTAAGTGGCTTTGGAAGACTTTCTATTCTCTCCGGCCCCTCCCTGGCGCTGCAGACCCACCTCCACCGGCGGCCTGCTCACTGACGGCCAGCGAGGAGGTGGTGACTTGCTGGCCTGATGGGCACTGCCACATGCCCAACGACAGCGTTGACCAGGTGTCGGCCCCCCATCCCTCAGATGCCCCCTCGCCACTGGGCACCGCCGTCCAGCCTCATGCTGACGGAGGACCCCAGGGCAGTAGCCCTGACACTGCCCAGCACGTCCCCCTGGGAGCTGAGAGCCGCATGCACCAGAGCTCTGGGTCCCGGGTGGCCCTGAGCAGGCCTGGGGATCCACCCCCTCTGTGGGGACTCAGGGAATGCGCTGTCTTTGTCCAGCGCAGCTCTGGACAGTCCTGACCCCAGGCTGAGGCTTAGAACGACTGTGCCCTCTAGAGCAGGGCCTCGGACACGGCTGGAACGGTGCTGGCGCAGGCCTGGCCTCACCTTCCAGACACGCCCACCACGGTGCCCACTTTAGGGAGCGGGGGGTTGCCGGGACCTGCAATTGGAAAGGAAGATGGCAGCGCCCGCAGGCAGAGGAAGCACAGCCGTGCTCCCGCAACCACACTCTACACTCACTTGGACTCTGAAGCTGTTGGGCAGGAGACGACGGGCTGAGAAACCTCTTGACGTGGTCGTTCTTCAGCACGTGGGAAGGCAGGGCAGCCAGACACCTGGGGAGCAGAGAAGGCGACGCCGCTGAGACAGCGCAGCGCCGCTCGGGAGGGAAGGCTTAGTCTCAGGGAAGAGAAGCAACCACGGGGGAAGCAGACGGCGGTGGGGCCGCACGTCCTCCTGGCCAGCCCAGCGGGGCGGGCCCCGTCCCGCCCTGTCCCCCGGCTCTGGCGTGGGTGTTACCTCAGGTCGGGCTCCAGATCCCCATGGTTTCGCTCTACATAGAAGGCGTCTGGGCCGGCCAAGCAAGGAATGAACTTCTCCAGGTTCTCGTCGGGGTACAGCTGAGACAGCTGGGGAGCAGGCACAGTGGTCAGCTCACCGGGCCGGAGGGTACAGCTGCAGACCCTCGACAGGTCGCACGGCAACTGCTGGGACGCTGCCAACGCTGTGCCGCCAGCGACTTGGGGCCCTGCCTCTGCATCCCAACGGCCCCCACCATCGCATCGGAGGCAGCCTGGCCACCCACAGTCCCTAGGCCCGCAGAGGGCGCCTCCCCACAATGACCTGGGCGCCACAGGACCCGTCTGGAGAAGACGGACGGTGCCGCAGTGGTCCAGCGTGGGGGCCAGGCTGGCGACAGGAGGTAGCCAGTGGACATGGCCCAGCGCGGCCACCACGGGGCCCGACGCTTCCCCGAGGTGCCAGGGAGGGTGAAAGGCTCCTGCTCCGAAGACCTAGCCAGGCCCTTGTTTCTGGGGGGAAGGAGCGGGAGGGCAGTCACTTCCTGCCAGTGGGGGAGGGGCAGGAAGGCCTCCTGGCAGCAGGCCACGGGCGGCACCGGCCACTGGAGGAGGACAGAGCAAAAGCCTTCGGGTCCCAAAAAGCCCTGCCAGGCCCAGGAGCCTGCAACCACACGCAAGCACGGTGGCGACTGCCAGCAGGCGGGCAGATGAGGTGCGGGGCAGGCCCACCCGCACAGGCCCCATGCCCGACTCGGCCTGGAGCCAGACCGTGGCTGCCGCGTCCCCCAGGCCGCAGCAGTCCCTGGGGAAGCTGGCAGAGGGCAGCTGAGAACTGGCGTGCAGGAGGGCACCGGAAGGAGCCTCTGACACTCCAGGCCCTGGAGACTCAAGCAGGAACCCGAGGCCTGCAGTGCACGGGAGGTCCCCACAGCAGCAGCAGAGACCGCCCAGCTCAGTCCTGCCCACTCGGGCTCCAGGAACGCGGGGTCTGGTGACACAGGCAGCCCGTGTCCGAGCCCAAGCACATGTCCCCAACCTGAGGCCCAACCTTCTGTCAGATACGAGACACGCCAGGAAGAGCACGGGGGGCAGACACCACCGCGCCGTGACCGTCGGAGCACTCAGAGCCACCAGGCGCAGCCCGCGGGCGGGGTCGGGCACTAACCGTGGCGACGGGCTGCGGACGCAGGAGGAGGGCAGCATGCACGCACACACAGGGTGCCGCGGAGAGGTGGGGACGTCACCAGAAGACAGGTCCAGAGGAAGAGAGAGGAAAAGCCAGAACCGAGGCCGCGGCAGTGGAGGAGGTCGGCACGGGGCCCCGGCTCCGCAGCCACCGACAGCACAACCGGGCGAGGAGCCGGAGCACCCGGCGGCCAGCCCAGGCCCGCGTGCGCGAACGCCGGCCAGGAGAAGACAGCGGGCAGAGGAGATCACGGACACGAACACCCCCGGGCAGCAAACTGGACATCTGGGAAGGCCAGCGCTCCCAGAGCATGGTGAGCACGGCCCCAGCACCCCAGACACGACCGGGCCCAGCGGGGCCCTCCTGACGCGGCGGGAAGCCAGGCGCTCGGCACGGTGGGGGCGGGGGGCCGAGTGTCCCCAAAGCCTGAGGGGCCGGCGAGCTGGGACAAGCCCCGCCCCCGCTCAGCACCCCACTGGGGCCACGGCTGACACGCTGGGATGCACCAGCGCCAGCCCCGCCCAGGACGGAGGCGGCGGGACACGCGCGCACACATCCAGGGGCCTTCTGCCGAGGGGACAGCAAGGCCCGGCGCGGGGAGCGAGAGACAAGGCGGGGGCAAGTGCCCCGGCCCCGCACACAGGAGCAGGCCTGGCGCCAGGGGTGTCCGGCAGGAAGCCGGCCCTGGACCCCGAATGGGTGGGCCCCGTCAGGGGAAGGAGAGCCTGTGGGTGCACTAAGAGCCCTCGCCACCTTACCTTTGAAATAAATTCAGTCACTTCAGAGGAAGATTTGGTTACTGATGTTATTGAAGAATCAGACCACAAGACCTTAAACACAAACAAACCAACCAACCTTAAACACAGACACACACGCTTCATCCTCCAGAACCTGCGCAGGCGCCGCCGGCCGGCAGGAGCCCAAGTGCCCTGCACGGGATTCGCAGTCCCGGCCGTGGAGGCGCTCCCCAGGCTCGGGACGCTGACTGGGGCCTGAGCCAGCCTCGTGCCCGCACGCGAGCACCCCCAGCACGGCCAGGGTGAGTCCTGGCCACATCCCCGCAGGCCCTGCCCGCAGCTCAAGGACTCTGATGTTGGAGCCGCCCGCGGCCTGGGCTGTGCACTGTTCCAAAAGCGCGAGCTGCTCAGACAACCCGGCCTTTCCTCAAGCAGTGCCTGCGCCTCGCTGCCAAGCGCAGAGGCGTGGGCGCCCAAGCCCCCGGAGGTGGAGCCTACAGCCTCCCGCCCACGCTCACTCCGGCAGGCTCCTTCTTCCAGTGCGAAGCTGAGGGGGTCGGGGTCCTCCCTTCCCAGGCCACAAGCGACCAGTCCAAGGGCTGGGAGCAAAGCAAGGCCCAGGGTGGTCAGGTGGGCAGGGGGTGGGCCGCCCGCCCAGGATGGCCACTGCTGGGCACTTCTCAGACAGGCAGCCCCCAGCCGCCCAAGGCCGCGAGGACAGCAGGGTGCTCATGGGTCACAGCATCAAAAACCTCCCCAACCCATGTCGGTCTCCCCCACACTCAGGGACTCCCCAGAGAGACGAGGGAGGGGACCTTGGAGGTGGTGGACACTGACACCCTGCGGGGGGCTGGGGTGGCATGTGGATACGGGCAGGCGGCCTCTGAGGGCCAGAGCTTCCCTGCCCCTTGAGGCCTGACCGGTAGAGAGGAGGTGGGGCGTAGAGGCAGACCCTGCTGGGTGCGGAGCTGTGACTCGGGGCAGCTCCCCACACACATGTGCGGCTCCCGACCCTCCACTGCCCTGGGCGCCGGCGACAGGAGCAGGCTGCCTGGAGCCCTGCCCTCGCGTGTGGACGCTGCTCTGAGGCTGGGGGGAGTGCCCCCAGGCCAGAGCCCGTGCGGGGCCGGGATGAGGCTTGGTAAAGACCCAGCTTTTATTTAAAGAAAAGCACCTGTCGGGGTAAGACGCCCTCCCCGTGCCTCCGGAGAAAAATGAAGACGATGTGCGGCTCACCTCAAAGGAACACTCGATGTTTCTTTCGTTCTTCTTGTGGGCCAACCCCTTCAGGTCTATCTTCTCGACGGTCACTGAGAAAGGGAACAGCAAGCACTGTCACGGGGGTGAAGCGGACCCTCCGCACACGTGACCCGCCGGGCTTGCCGCCTCGAGTCCTCGGCTGCGCCGCCCCCCTTGCAGAGACCAGCAGCCACACGAGGCCCACGCGCCAGGACCCACGGCCCCGCAGGACGCAGCCGCCTCCACCCACACCGGCCACCGCGCGCGCGGCCGGGCAGCAGGCTGGACAGACCCATCTGCAGGGGAGCCTCTCACGCACCAGGCGCTCTCAGAAGCCTCCCTAATGCGGTGAGGCGGCATCAGGGTCAATACGCCCTTTGGGAGACACCCGTAACCGTTCAGTTTGCGGTATTTTAAGCTTAAAAATAGCACCTTCTAGGAAAAAAATACTCTGAAAAGTAAGAACGCGCTTCCTTCCTGGCCAAAGCAGAAAACACAACGCGCAGAGGTTGCTCAGCCCCGTCTGCTCTCAGTGAAGCAGCTCACTGCGCCTCTCGCTTCCTCAGACGGAAACAAACAGCTCTGACGTCTCCAAGCCGGCGGGCTCAACACCTGGCCACAAAGACATCCCCGTCCTCTTGGAAGCAGCAGAGCCCCGTCGTGAGTGCGGCTGCTCGTCCCTGGCCAGAGAGCAGGACGGGCCAGCCCCGCCCCTGCCACGAGAAAGGCCACACACAGGCGGCCGCTTCCAGTCAGTGCCCGGGGCCCATGCCCGGGAGCCCCGGCCGCTCACCTTTGCAGTGCTTCCCCGCCGACCTCTTGGGCAGCGCCTCCTCAGGGGGCCGCGCGGACGTGTGCAGGGCCTTCTCCAGGCTGTTGCTGACGCTGCTGACGGGGGTCTCGGTCCGTGGAGTGACCTGAGGACAGAAATATCATCAGCTGGTTTCCCCCCACTCAGTTCCCAGGGTGACGGTCAGGATGCGGCGGCAGGGCAGATGGACGCCAGAATGGGGAAGGCAGGGCAGGGGGAAGGGCCACGAGACCAGACGTGCGGGCAGTTGGGCAGCTGGAACGTGCCACCCCACGTCCAGAGGACACGGCGGCTGGTGCTTTGCTCCCCTGGTCGGCGTGCAGTATGTGTCGAGGTTCTCGGGACACAGAGCAGCTGTGACCATGCCTGGCCCCAGGTGGGCAGGCGCTGCTCTGTGCACACTTGGGGGCCGGGGCTGGCGCCGGGGCCGAGCAAGGCCGAGCAGAGAGGCGGGGGCACACCACGCAGGGAGCCCCGAGCTTACAGAACAGAGGACACCCCCACCCCGAAGGCCGCTGGAAAGTCAACCCTTCAGATGAACTACCAAGACTGCACCCAGCAGCCAGTCCTGACACTGCACTGGGCCCTGTCACCAGGGGGGCCATCCGGCTGGGAGGCCCCCAGAACCACTCTCAGGAGAGGCGCTGAGGCCATGGTGGATTCTGCCCCACTGGTCTGACCCCTAGTGGGCTTTGGACCCCGGCAGTGAGCCCTGGGAGTGGCCCAGGGTCCTGGTCCCAAGACGGGTAGGGAGCCAAGGGTGTGGTCCCGGGCCTGCTGGGCCGCGCCAGCCCCCTCGCCCGCATGCCAGGCACGGGCCCGCGGCTAAGCCTCCGTGGGGCCCCGGGCCTTGTCCAACCCCAAGCCCCACACACCCACCAGGACCTGGGGGGTGGGTGTGTGCACGTTGTGAGAAGCCCCCGGGGCGGGTCAGTTCCCAGCCAGGACCAAGAGGCCCGCGCGTGCCAGGTCACCGCTCCACCAAGCAACAGGAAAAGCCACAGGCCCAGCAGCTGCAGCCACAGACAGGAGGGGCCCGTGGCCACCCTTGCAGACCTCGAGGCACAGGACGGATGCAGGAGAGGCATCCTGAGTGTGACCACTGGCGGGGAGCCCGCAGCTGCTGTTCTCGTGGTCTCTCAGCACCTTTCCTCCCCACGCGCCAAACGCTCTGCATGATTTATTTTATTTATTTATGCATACAAGATCTGGGGTGCAGGCCAGAGATGGGGGGTGAGGGCTCCCCAGAGACAGAGTGGGGAGCAGAACAGGCAGAATGACTGAAACCCACTGCTGAGGGGAGCGGCGGGGAGACAGGAGGGGTCTGCTGCGCCCTGTGGGTCAGCTCCCTGGCTGGGACTAACCCTGCGCCCCAGGAAGGCCCCAAAAGCTCACTTTTGGCCAAGCAGGCCTGGGTGCTCACCCTGCTCCTTTGTTTACACTGACCACCATCTTCGCCTGCCTTTCCCAGAAATGCTGTTTTGGGTTATTTTTGGCTGCTTCCCTCACCCACGTGACCCGCAGTCCAACCCAGATGCTCTGACTCACGCTCCCAGGCAGCGTCCGCCGTCAGCTGGACGGACACCACAGGAAGACCTGATCACTTCCACATGTCGCCTTCCTCTGTGGCCAGGGGCAGCCGCCCCGACTCTGCCCCTCGTGAGGCGCCAGCCCCTGGCTTTGCTCCTCAGTGGACGCGCACGTGCGCCGTACCTGCCGGCCGGTCTGCATGGGCAGCGGCTCCCAACCTGCTGCGCCTCCGCCGCCCCCACGGCCGCCCCTCGCCCTGCTCCAGCCGCGGCTCTGTGGCGCTGGGTCTCGTACTGCCCAGGCCTTGAACCGGCCGCCACCCCGGCGCCCACAGGGCCCCCCATGCCACGCCTCCAGGCCCCGCGAGCAGCGCAGGTCGGCGCCCACAGCCGGCGCCCCAGTGTCCCACACGTCAGGGACGCAAGGAGCAAGCAACAGCGGTGGCAGCGCGGTGGGCCCTGGTCCTGGACGGCAGCTCCGCCTGGTCGGGCGTCCATCTCCCCCGCCCCCAGCTTCAGCAGGGCCGGGCCCGGCCATCCACGTGGGGTGTGACTGGGAGGGTCTGGGGAGGGGCCCCAAGTGGGGCTCCCAGGGGCTCTGCAGCACCTGGTCACAACCACACCCATCCCAGCCCGGGGTGGGGGGTGCGTCCCGGGAGCCGGGCCTGGGCAGAACCCAGAGCAACCAGCTGCCGGCCCGGGGCCAGGAGCCCAGAAGAGGCAGCCGCGGCCTGGGGCACCGGGGCCAGGGGGCCCCTCCACCCAGCACCCCTCAGATAATAATGTTTTTCAAAAAGGTGTTTCTTAGTCCAGGATGTCTGGTGAGAGAGACCTGCCGTCACAGGTGCGCCTTTAGGTGGCGTGCTTGAGAATGTTTTAATGCTCCGGGGCCAGGGTCTTTTTGAGGAAAATTTCTGATTTTAAAGGTCTGTTTCCTGAAAAGCCCTCAAAGCCACAGGGGGCTGCTGCGCTGGCTGGCTGGACACTGAGCCTGGGGGCGGGGCTGGTCCAGACCCTCACCCCACAACGGGGGGTGGGGGGGTGTTGGGGGGCTTGCAGCCAGGCTGAGCCAGGCCCGCCAGCCCCCTGGGGAAGGCCACTGCCCCCAGGAGCAGGTGCTAAATGCACAAAATGCCCACATGAAGCCACAGATGAAGCCAAGGCCCGCCGTGCACACTCACCAGAGGTGCCGCCAGCACGCTGAGCACAGCCCCGGGTGGCTCCACAGCCGCCCGCTCGGGGCTCCGTCCCCCAGACTCCAGGACCCGCCTCTGCTTCAAGATGGGCTTGCCCGGGATGGGTGGTCAGCTGCCCAGACCCAGCGCGCACCTGAGACGGCCCATTACGGGAACCAGAGCCCTTCCAGGTCGGCGCTCTGGCCTACCAAGAATCACTGCAGGACGCGCGACGGCGTGGGGCACCGCTCAGGAGCCCAGTGGGGGGGTCTGTGCCGGGGCGGACACTGCACCCCAGACAGCGTCCCCTGCGCAGTCGCCGCCTCGGGGAGACGGGAGAACTGGGGTGTCCCAACTCTCCTCCAAGAACCGCGACTTCTCTGATTTCTTTAAAAGTTCAACCTGGGCCTCCCTGGTGGCGCAGCAGGTTGAGCGCAGCACTGTGGAGCTGTCCGCAGCTTCTGCAGCACAGGTTCGATTCCCGGCTGGCCAGGGAGCTACCCACATGGCGCGGCAGACCTCTCCTGACTCCCCGCTGCTCCCCTCAGCAGCGTCTTTGGTCCGTCTGCCTGTTCTGCTCCCCGCTCTGTCTCTGGTGAATCCTCTCACCCTCCCACGCCTCTGACCTGTACCCCAGCTCTTGGATAAATAAATAAATCTTTAAAAAAAAAAAACTGAAACCGTCAAGTAGTCTGGAGCATGGACCTGGCCTCAGGTGGGCACCACGAGGGCAAAGAGCAGCATGGCTGGGGCGGACGCCCACACATGGGGGCCTTCAGGGGCAGCAGTGCCCGCCCCACCCCAGCCACCCAGCCCTCGAGGGGCACCCGCAAGAGACTGCCCACCTGCCCGCCTGGGGCAAGAGCTGCAGGAAGAAGGCGCGGCTGGCCCGGCTGCCCTGCAGACCGACCTGGGAGGGGACCCGGGCTGCCCGTGGGCCCACTGCGTGCGAGGGGAGACCACACCAGATACTCTCAGGTCAACAGGAAAACACATAAAATCAACAAGAAACGTCACTGGTAAGCATTTTGCTAAACTGGTAACCGCACGTCTCTCAAAGCCAGAACGAGACGCTGAGACAGTGCAACAGCGCGAGCTCCGTGCTGGCTGGGCCGTGAGAGCCGGCGCCACCCCAGCCGCCCCGCATGGCCTTCCTGGTGACGGCCCTCGCCCTCCTGCTCTCGCTGGAGAGGAGGCGATCCCTGCCCAGAACCTCAGAAAGAACCTGGCCAGGTGAACCCCAGCGCATTCCACCAAGGGGCGCCGTCCCCTGGGGGGCCACATCAGAAACTCCAATTCTAGGCCCCCCCAGAACCAGGCAGGGGTACACAGCACGGCTCCAGGCGGGGGGCCGGCCAGCTCCCACCAAGGGCAGACCCTAGCAGGGGCTCCTGGGGCTCCAACCAGGACAGGCCGAAGCACAGGAGGGCTCGGGAGCGCCCAGAACAGAGCCCGCGGCGGGGACATGCGGGCAGGGGCGGGGGGCACGGGGGGGGGGGTCAGGTGGGCTGCGGGGCCACCGGGGCAGAGGGTGCACTTGGGCTTGGCACCTGAGGTGACAGGGGTGACTGTCTCAAGACGCAGGCAGGAGGGGGCGCAGGCACAGGCCACGGGCAGTAGCAGGGGGCCCACCGGGGCGGTCGCCTTGTCCAAGGCACACGCCTTGGACATACACGGCTCACGGGCGGAGGGCGCTGCTGCCAGAGGGCAGGAGGCTGCCGGGGAGAAATGGGCCAAGGGGTCAGAGGGTGAGCCCAGCAGAGACCCCAAAGGGCAAGTGACCATCACGCGCTGGGGGAGCCCGAGGCCCCCGCTGGGTCTTCTGAAACCAACAGGATGGAGGCCCCAGGCCAAGCACCCCACACGCGTGTCTGGGAAGTCAGTTTTCTCTGAGAGACCAACCCAGTCAACAGGCGCCGACAATCGCAGGACCCGGCATCAGGCCAAGCCCCTCCGTAGCCGTGTGGAGTGGGGCCTGAGCCCACCCAGGAGACACCGGCGGGCCAAGGGGAAGGGCCAGCTGCCCAGGCGCTGCTCAGGGCCCGGCCACACTGCTCGGGGGCAGCCCCTGTGGACCCCAACGCGGCGACAAGGAACCCGCTGTGGACGGGAAACCCCCCTCGGCCACATTCCTGGGGGACCCGCCCCTGCCAGCCGCAGCCGGGGTGGACAGGGCGGACCTGCCTTCCGCAGCTCCACGCCACATCCCAGCCCGGCCTCGTCCCCAGAGGGGCCAGGACGTGCCGGGCCCTGAAGTGTGACTGGCCAGAAGATGCAGCCCAGGATTGTGGGAGGCGACAGTGGCTGGAAAGGCAGAGGGGCCCCGAAAGGAAAGCCCCGGGAGCCGGCCACGTGGACCCGCACAGTCTCGACTGGGCCCTGCAGGGGCCCGACCCACCCCCGGCACGCAGGCGCCCACGCCCCCGCCCAGCTGAGGGCGACACCCAGGCGACACCCACGTGACCACACACACCAGAAGCAGCCACAGAGAAAATGGGGTGCAAGGGGACCTGCAGGCTGGAAGCGCCCAGAGGAGCGGGAACGAAGAGCCAAGTGGAGCTGCCCAGCAGACGAGGACCGGCGCAGCGCGGGGGGCCCAGCACTGCCCACGAGGCCTGGCGGGGCGGCCGCGCGCACACCGGCCGGGCGCAGGGGTGTGCAGACAGGGAGACGGGCTGCGGCCGGCGGCGCCAGGGGCCACAGGGGCGGCTCTGGGGGCCAGGGAGCCGGACGCTCTCGGACGTTCCAACAACGAAGTTGGCAGCGGAGGTTCTCAGGGGAAACCGTGCCACGTCTGGGGGCTCAGAGGAGCGTCAGCAGGGACGGCCAGTGGGCAGCCTGGGTCCGGGGGGAGGGAGGGCAGGTTCGGGGTAAACGAGGAGCTCACAAAGCTCGGAGGCCGGGGTGGGGGAGCCAGGCGGAGGAGGGGTCCGCGCAGGGGGAGGCTCGGTCCATGCGGACAGGAGCCCCACCAGGACTGGGACGCCGAGCTGAGGGCCGCGGGAGGGGCCGCCCCAGCACCTCGCCCCACCGGAGCCGCTATGGAGAGACAGGGCCTGGCGGGAGGGTGGGAGCGCTGCCCGCAGGCCAAACACCGCGTGGGGGGGGAGGGCGCAGTGCTGGGGCCACAGGCAAGGTAGGGACAGTGGCCTGACCCTCCCCAGGGGCGAGGGAGCGGAGAACACCTGGCGCCCCAACCCTACGCCAAGGAGCTGCCCGGATCACTGATGGGGAGAGGCCGACTGGAAAGCCCAAAGGAAAAACGGGGCGAGGGTAAAGATGAGGGGTGGGGGTAAAGGTGGGGGGCGGGGGTAAAGGTGGGGGGCAGGGGTAATGGTGACAACTGACTGGGAATCTGGGGGCAGCCCCAGGGCCGCGGCGATGCGGTGCTTGTGCTTGTCAGAGCTAAAATGGTTTAAAAAACCACCCAATGAGACCCTAGAACCGGGAGCGTTTCCCAGGAGGGCACTTTCCGCTGCCGAGGCACACACGGCCCCCACAGGGGAGCCCTGGGGGGGGCTCTGCTCTTGGGGTCCACACAGCCCGGGCTCTGACACACCCTCGCGCTCTCCCTCTTTAAATGATGAAACATAAACCCTCAAACACGCCCCAGCCCACGTACACACACACACGTACACGCGGCCCCCCCGCAGGCCGGCCCCGAGCGCCCGACTGGCCTTTAGAACAGAAACTGGCCTGAAGCCTCGGAGCACCTGGGCTGGGGCCTGGGCGGGGGGAGCTGCCCAGAGGGCATTATGCAGCCTCGGGCCGGGGGCACCCACAGCCCCCACCCCCAGGACTCCCCAAGGACGGGGCAGCCGCCCTCAGCCAGGGCCGCTCTGTCCCGCGCGCGGACCTCAAAACGTCCAAGAGCCGGAGGGAGCGTGTTCCTTCCGCGTTCATCCATGCTCTCCCGCCTTCAGACAGCACCTTCTGCAGGCCTGGACTCCGACGTCGCTAGCAGCTCCCGCACGTGCGAGTTTTAATTAGATTCACCGTGAATCAACGCGGAACCCGAGGACTTACTACGTTCTTTCTAGCAACTCTATTAAGCCTTTTGCGTGGAAGTCCCAAGTAGTCAGGAAAGGATTCCACAGCACTCCCTTCCCACGACCCGACGTCCCCGTCCCCACCGTCCGAGAAACAAGAACTTCGCTCTAGCTGGGGGTACGGAAGGTCACGCAGACGCTGCACCACCACGGCCAGAAAACACACAGAGCCGCGGTGCTGCCACAGCCCGCGGCGCCCCCAGCTCGGTGCGCGCGTCCACAGGTGGTGCAGTCACCTGGGGGAGGGCGGCCAGCGCGAGCTGTGACGCACCAACTTTTGAAAATAAGAATCCAGATGCTGCGATCGCCGGGGATCGCAGCCACATCCGCCAGGGGAGAAACTGCCACGAGGGGGGGGCATTAAAGGAGAGCAGAGCCAGCCAGGGCTCCCGGAGACCGCGGGACAGCGAGGACGGAGGCGGCTGTCCGGCCCGAGCCTGCCCTCAGAGCCTGCCCTCCCCCGCGCCGGCAGCAGCCTCAGGACGCAACCCCGAAGGTGGGGCTGGCGGGGCAGGAACGAGGAGGACGGAGGACAGGCTCTCCAGCCAGGACCCGGGAACAGGAGCTGGAGCAGGCGCGCAGCATGTGCAGGCCGAGGAGCAGCCCAAGAAGGCCACCGCCCAGGCGGGGACCAAGGGCCGGTGGACACGAGGAGCCAGGCGCCCTGGGCGACAGCAGACAGCTGGGCAGGTCCACGCCGCACAGCGGAGGCACCAGGACACGGGCCGCCCGGGCCATGCCTGCCAGCCATGCGTGCCACGGCAGAGGCTGCGGGGCAGAGGGAACAGGGTGTGCAACACGGCCGGGGACGCGGCGAATCACTGATGGGCCCGGGCCAGCCGGCCCTCTGTCTGCATCATGCCACAGGCGACGCCAGGGCAGCAGGGGAGGGCGGGTGTGGGTCCTGCGCAGAGGTACACCCGGGGAGACGCACGTGGGCCACACACCACGGGGCCGGCAGCCCCCACCGCAACCAAGAGGCCACACCCGACAGTGGCGAAGGCGGTGCCCCCTGCGGTCTCCAGGGCACAGGCCCACCTGCCGCAGGGTGCCAGGCACACCCCATGTCAGTGCAGCAACGCCTCCCCAGGCACAAGCCCGCCCGCCATGGGTGACAGGTGGACAGCTACCCCACGGGGAGACCGGGCACCCTCCCGCGGGGTGGGGCAGGATGGGCAGTGCCCTGCGCTGGCCGCGCCAGGGCCCACAATGGCAGCGCAGGGCCCGCCTAAGCACGGTCTCCCAGAGGCTGGGCCAGGGCAGAGGGGAGCTGGAAGGGCGGCTGGGAAGGCAAGGAACTCGCCTCCCGCTGACCGTGAGAAGCAAGGAGAACCAGAGAGTAATGGGCCCGTGGGGGCAAGAACTGGGGCGAGCAGAAAGACAGGAAGAGCAGACTCCGGACGTTCCCGGGGAGACAGCTGGGCCCACACCGAGACAGTCGGCAGTGCCCCCGTGGGAGGACACCCCCGGCTGCGCGGCAGAAGAGGCCAGCACAGCGCTGGGCCCGGGACAGGCACCCCAGGCCCCTTCCTGCTGCTCTATCAGGGACTGGCGTCCCTGGAGCACAAGAGCGACCCCGTGCCACGGTGGCCACCGGGCCACCCGACCACTGCCCGCCGGGCCACCCGACCACGGTCCACGTGTGGTGCTTTCGGTCCCAAGAACTCATCTCATGGCGCCCCGAGACGCCTGCTCTGTCCACTCCTCACCCCAAATGACTGCAGGTCCGGTACCCAGAACAGAGCCCGTGCCAAGGAGTGGGTCTGTGTCACCACGCCCAGCGGCAGGTCCACTCCTGATGGGGGCTTCTGAGCGAGCGCGTGGGCACAAACTGCCACCCACCCCACCTTGTCAGTTTGAGGCAAGAGCCCCAAAGGGGGACCCTCGGGAATGTGTATAAAGAGCCGCAGGGCAGCTCTCCCCGGGAGAGGACAGCGCCCGGCCAGGTGGCCGGAACCATCCGCAGCACCGCCCGGCTCCTGGCACGGCCAGACCTCCGTCCCCATGATGCGGCCGCCACCGCCGAGAGGCTTCGCCCGGCAGGGGGGCGTCTCCCAGCCAGGCGCCCCCAGCAGCCTGCACGTGGTGAAGGAGCAGAGGCGCGCCGCAAGGGTCCCCGCCAGCCCTCAGGCCCACCACGGGCTCCACAGGCAGGGCCTCGCCTGCCACCCACCGGCATCAAGCCGCCCACGACGCGCCAGCTTACAGGGCGAGAGGTGCTGGGGGGTCTACTCGGGGTCGGGAGTCCCACCGGCCCCTGCTTGCCCTGGGCACACACAAAGAGCCATGGCAGAGCCTCCCCCCACCCTGGAGCCCCACTCAGCACAGCGCCGGAGAGAGCCCCCCGGAGGCACCTCTTCTCACCCCCGCCAGCGCCTGAGGCAGGCGACGGGCACGGGCGCCCGCCAGAGCAGCGATGCCGGCAGCCGCGGAGCTCCATCGGCAGCTCTGCACCCTGGGCCAAGCCAATCCCGCCGGGCCAGCGACCCACGGGGGCGGCTGGTGCCACCCCGCCCCCCCCCCCAGCCGGGGGCCGCCAGCACGCAGGGCCGTGTGCTCAGAGTCAGACCTGGGGACCCGACGGGCGCTCGCCAGCCCTGAGGGGAAGAGGCCCGGACACCAGCAGCCGCGGCAGCCGGGCGTCCGCTGGCACACGGAGGCTCCCGGGACGGAAGACCCGCCGGCCCCGAGGAGGACGGCACCCGCCGCGGCACAGAAACCACGCGCGAGATCTCTCCCGGCGGGGCCGCGTCGCGGGCAGCCCGTGGCCGTGAGCGGGACGACGCGGGACAGGGCTTCCTGCGCCTCCGAAAACCTCTCGAAATTTGGCAGCCGCGGCGGTTGCAGAAGTCAGGGGGTCTGTGAACCGACTCGACGCCGCGCGGTGCGGCACCGAGGGGCGAGCTTTAGGATTGAGGATGAAATCTCAATAAAGCCGTTCCTAACAGCTGAGCCCGCCGACGGCGCGCGGCCCCCCGCGCCGGGCTCTTCCATCTGCGAAGAGAGGCCTGCGAAGGCAGCAGCTGAAGCCCGGGCCCCGCCCGCCCCCGCCGGTCCCCGGCAGCCTCTCCCGCTCCGCCTCGAACCTCAGAGCAGCAACGACTTGGAAGCGCCTCAGCGAAGGGCAGCCGTGAAGAGGGCGCGCGGGGAAACACGGCTAAGGGAAGTCGGCGGCCGTGGGGGCCAGCCCCTGAGGTGGAGGGAGGCTCCTGAGGCACCAGTCCCAGGCCCCGGAGCCCGCAGGAAGGGAGTCCTGCCAGCCCAGCCCGTGGGGGCGCCCCCCTCACCTCACCTCAGCACAGTGCCCGCTGCACACTCCCAGGGGTCGCCCCCCGGCTCCCCCCCACCCCGTCTGCTCTCACGAGGGGACCCGATGCGGGCTGCACGGTGCAGGGGACGGGGAGGCCGCAGAGGTCGGTGCCCACGCCTCCCAGCAGGACACGCGCGCCACACTGACCCGCGGGACGGCCAAGGGGCACCCGCAGGCACCCAGGCTCAGAGCCCACACGGCGAGGCTGGACCTGCGCCCCCGTCCACACAGGCCCGGCGTTCTGCTCGGGACACACCCCGGGACAGCAAGAGCCCCGTGGCTCCGGAGAACGGCACCCCAAAACACCTGAACAAACCCACCCCTGCGGCAGCACCACAACCACTTCTGACAGGAAGACATCAGGGGAAAACCGCAGCCGGGAGAGGCGGCTAGAGCCACTGCCACCGCAAGCCGCCACCAGGCTTCCCCTCAGGGCTGGGGAGCCTCGCCCCCAGGAAGCCCGCTGCGGCCCCCGCCCGTGGGCCCAAGAGCCCCGCTCGCTACCCGCCGGCCAGCGAGGCCTGTGCTCCGGGAGCGCCGTCCTGGTGCCAGGCTCCCCCGGGGCCGGTAAAAACAAGCCGGGGCCCCAAACCCTCGGTGTTTACGTAGCCACGGAGCGCTCAGAAGCCCATCTCCCGCGCTGCCCGCCGCCCTTCCTGCCTAACCCGAAGACTGACATGTGGAAGCGGCCGGGCTCAGGACCTGCTCCCGCAGACGCACCGGCCCGGCCCTGCCGACAGTCACCTGCAGACGCGCACCCCACCGCACGCGGCGCCCGCCCCCAGCTCCCCGCGGGACGGGGCCAGAGGGGCCGCAGCGGGGTCTCCTAAGCTCCCAGGGCCCCCCCATCGCCCCTGGCCGGGAGCTTCCTCTCTGCCAACACGCTCCAGATACTTGCAACGCCCCAGCCACACAGCGCGCGGCTGCTCTGTCCCCGGAGAGCCCCACTGGGGACAAAGGCCTGATGGCCTTTCCAGCGGGGATGTCCAGGCAGCGTGCGGCCGCGAACTCTGACCCGGGTTCCTCCTCCGGAAACGCAAGGCCTCCCCGGGGCCCTGGTACCCGCTAGGTCCAGGCCGCGCCGCTGCCCCGGGCCGGGCGGGCGGCCGCGGGGGGAGCCTGGGCCGGGACGGGGGTCTCGGCGTGGGGTGCGGCCGCGGGCCGGCCGGGGGACAGCCTGGGGCGCGGGCTGGGACTGGGGGAAGGGAGGCGGCCGGGGCGACAGCGGGGCGCACGCACCTTGTGGCAGGCCGGGCAGGTGGGCAGCGCGCCGGGCCCGGGCGCGCCCTTGCCGCCGTGGCCCCCGCCGCCGCTCAGGCTGCTCTGGATCTGCGTGAGCTCCTGGCGCAGCACCTGCTTCTGGTGGAAGCTGAAGGCCGGGTGGTTGGAGGCCATGGTGAAGAGCAGCAGGAACTCATCGCCCGTGCGGCCCTCGTTGAGCTGCAGCCCGTAGTTGTGGATGATGGAGTCGATGTGCGTGAGCGTGCGGTACAGCACGCCCGCCGCCTCGCGCTGCTCCGAGCCCAGCAGCGCCAGCGACACGAGCAGCTTGCTGCGCACCACCTCGTCCGTCAGGTTGGTGAGGCTGCCCAGGTCGGCGGGGTTGTTGGCCTTGATCTCCGAGTCGCGCAGCGAGTGGTAGTCCTTGCGCGCCAGGTCCTCGAGGCACGAGCCGAGGAAGCGCAGCTCGAGCGGGATGCACAGGTCCAGCAGGCCGCACAGGAACTCCACGCGCTGCGGCGAGGGCAGCTCGGAGAACCAGCGGTACACGCCGTCCCGCTGCAGCGCGCCGCGCTTCTCCACCATGCTGCCGCCCGCGCCGCGCCGGCCGCGGGGCCCGGGGGCCGGCCGGGGCCGGGGGCGCGGGCGGGCGCGCGCGCGCGCGCGGGCGGGGGGCGCGCCGGGCGCGGGCGCGGGCGCGCGCGGGGCGGGCGCGGGCGCGCGGGCCGGGCCGGGGGCGCGCGGCGCGGGCGGGACCCCCGCCAGGGGCCGGCGGGCGCGCGCGCGCGGGGCGCCGGGGGGGCCCGGGGCGGCCGGGGCGGCCGGGGGCGGCGAGCGGCCGCGGGCCCCCCGCTCACGGGCCGGCTCCTGGCCCGCGCCCGTCCCCGGCGGCGGCCGGTGC
Source organism: Talpa europaea (assembly GCF_964194135.1). Classification (NCBI taxonomy): domain Eukaryota; kingdom Metazoa; phylum Chordata; class Mammalia; order Eulipotyphla; family Talpidae; genus Talpa; species Talpa europaea. The sequence goes on along the minus strand of NC_140084.1, from coordinate 837,688 downwards.
GCGGCGGCGGCGGCGGCCGCTCCTCGTCGTCGTCGTCGTCGTCGCCCGGGAGGCGGCCGCCCCCATCGCCCCGCGCGCCGCAGGGTCTGTCACTGCGGGCCGCCCCCCGACGGAGCCGCCCCGGCCATGCCGCGCCGCGGCGCCGCGCGGGCCGGGCGGCCGTTACCGAGGCGCGGAGCGGCGGCGGCGGCGCGGAGGGACACGCGGCGCGGAGGGATCCGCGGCCTGTCGCGCGCGGACGGATCCGCCGAGCGGGCGCGTCGCTGCCGCCGGGCGCCGGGACGAGGCGCAAGTGGGCGGGGTGGGCGCCTCTCGCGACAGCCGCGCCGGTCGGGCCCGCCCCCCCCGCCGATTGGCCCGCGCGCGCGCTCCGCGGCCGGGCCGGCGCCGGGCGCCCGCGGCGGTTCGCCCCCGGGGCTGTCGATCACGCGGGGCCCGCCCCCTCCGGCCGGGGGGGGGCGCGGGCCGGGGGAGGCGCGGGACCCGCGGGCCGGCGAGGCGGAAAACCCGGGCCGGATCCGGCGGCTTTTGTTCCCGCAGACCGGCGCGGCGGCGGCCAGGGCGGGCGGGGGCCGGGCGGCCGCCCCGCGGGCCCGGGCGTCACAATGGGCGGCGGCGGCGGCCGCGGGGGCCGGGGCGCGGCTCGGGGCCCGGCCGCTGTGTGACCTTGGGCCGCCGCGGCGCCTCTCTGGGCCGGGCGCCGCCGCCGCGCGGGGCGCTGACCCCCCCCCCCCCGGGCCCGGGGCCCCCCGCCCGCGCCCCCGCCCCGCCCCGCCCGCGCCCCCGCCCCGGCCCGGCCTGAGCCCGCCCCGGCGCGGCGGGGGGCCGGCGCGGGGACCCCGGCCGGGGCGCAGCCCGGAGTGACCCCGGCGCGCGCTGCGAGGCCCCGGCCACGAGGTCCCGCGGGGCGCCCCGGCCGGGCTGACGCTGCGGGCCTGGGGGGGAGCGGCGCCCCCCCCGAGCCCCCGCCCCCCGCCCCCCAGCCCGGCGGCCTCGGCCGGGGTTGGCCGGATGGCCAGGGCCGCGGGGTGCGGCTGGGCCGCAGCAGCAGCGCCCGTGGTCATGGCGCCCGGGCTCCGCTGCCTCCCGCTCCCCGGCCACCCACGCGCCTCGGGGAGCGGCGACGGCACCCCCGGCCCGGCCCTTTGTCTGCCCAGAAGCGCCTGTCCCCAGCGCTGCGCGCGGCACCGTGTGGGAACAGGGCCCGTGCAGACGGGGCTGCGGACACGGCGGGCGCAGATGGGGCGCCCGGCAAGAGTGGCCTCCCAAGAGCCGGGCAGGAAGAAGCAGGGGTAGAGGAAATGGACCCCTGGAGCCCCCAAAGCCCAGAGACACAAGCAGGCTCTCCCCCAAAGCCCCCAGAGGGGGCCCAGTCCTGGGGCCCAGACTCGGACTTCCGACCTCCAGGTCCCCAGGACACGTGTCTGTCAAGCTGTCACACAACCGGGGTCGCTGCTAGAGCTGCCACGCCCCCCACCGCCAGGGCCTCCGCTCACCCACCTCAAGGGATTCAGCCCCGCAGATGCTGAATCCCCCGTCTGCAGGACCAGCCCCACCGAGGGCTTGGGGACCCCGAAGAAGAGTGAAACTCAGCCCAACTCTAAGGGACTGAGGGCCTGGACTCTCAAGTCTAAAGCATATAGGGTGGGGGGCGTTCTCGGGAACCTGCACACTGCTCCCTCCCGGGGCAGCCTACCTGCCCCGAGCCCTAAGCCGTGGCCTCCGGGCAGGGTCCCTCTGGAAACGGCAGCCAGTCGCCTGCGCGGAGCTCCTCACTCTCCGGTTCTCTACAAAGGCCACCCTGGCTTCCCACAGAACTCGGTGTCTGCTCTGACCACTGCTGCCCCACCCGCTGCAGGCTGGGGAGGTGGGGGCACGGGGCCCCGGGGGTGAGGTGGGGCTGCTGGTAAAAGGGAGGTGGGCCGGTGTCTGGACAGGCGGGATCCCCCACACCAGCAAGTTCACCCCCTGATTGCCACAGGCCACGCTGGGGCGGCCCTCGGGGGCCTGTCTCAGAGGACAGGCTGTGCCCTCCGCAGTGTAGTCGGCCTCGGCCCCGGCCCCGACGGCCAGGGTCTAAGGCCCGGTGGAATGGTGGCTGTCCTGGCCAGGGCACCGGAGGGGCACCAGTCATTCTCGTGTGGCTTTTGAGAGAGACTTGAAGCTCTCCACAAACCCCCCAGACGGGTGGCAGTGCAGTCTGGAGATCCGCTCTCCCCAGGTGACTTTGGGGGCCTGAGGCAGTCACGCTGGTGGTCCCGGTGACCACAGGAGGCAGGGCCCGCCTGAGACGGAGGTCACCCCAGCCCTGGTCAGGAGGAGCCCGGTTGTAACTGGGGAAATGAGAGCAGAGACTTAAGATGGAGACCGATGGCAGGAGGCCCCTGGGACAGGCAGGCTGGAGCGCGGACACGGGGCACGTGTCTTCCTGGGCTGCAGCGCGGTCTCCACTTGGGTGCATACACCCAGTTTCATTTTCCCTCTGCGCTAGGCCCCGCGTCCCTGCCCCTGACGGGTAAGGGACCAGGCCCCTCCCGGGAGGTCTCCAGGAAGGGTCCCTGGCTTAGGGCCTGAGCCCGCGAGCCTGGTGTGGTGGCCACAGGCCCGGAGGCGCCGTCCCTCCCCCATTACAGAGGCCCACGGTCGCCCTGGGCCCCGGCTGTGCCGCTCGTTCGTGTTAGAGCCAGAGTCTGCCCCCAGCCAGGGCCCCCAGGAGAGCCCATGAAGGTAATGGCCGTTCCCTCGGGACGCCTGCCAGCTGGACATGCCTCGCCCATCTTCTCCCTGGACTCCTGCCGGTCACCTGGACAATCCGAGCCCCCCGGCCCTGCCCAGGGCTATGCTTGACCTCAGGCCTCGCGCTCCACTCAGTGGGGTTTTCCCAGTGGGATATGTCAGGCTCGGGTTTAAAATGCAGAGTCCCGGGCCGAGCGTGCTCTTAGCTCCCTGGCAGCCGGCTGCACCCTGGGACCCACAGCTGCTGTTGGAAGCAGGGCTGCCGCGTCCCTCTTGGGACCGGACAGCAGCCGTCACGACCACCCGCCACCGGCCCAGCAGCCCAGAGTCCCCGTCTCACAGCTGGGGCGCGGGCCACGAGAGGACACTTGGCCCCCGAGGCCGCTCGCGTGGCTCCTGGGCTCTGCTCCTTGAACCCTTAGCCCCACTCTGCTCCCCACACCGCGATGGTGGGGTCCTCGGCCTTGCTCCTCGCTCTCGAGTAGTTCTGCTCCTGGCGGGGTGTGTTTTGTTCCCATCTAACTAGGGAAGCCTCACACCCGCCCAGAGCTGAGAGGATGGCGCGGCGGGAGACCCCCGCACTCCCGGGCCTGGCACCCCTTCGCGGGGTGGCACCCAGCTCCTGGTCACACCTGTCCCTCCCAGTCCTCCTGGCACGCTCACGCAGCCTCTCGCGGGGGTGTGTGGGCGCGTGTGACTTGTCCAACCACTAGGTGCCGGGCGCCCCTCGCAAGGAGACCACAGCTCACAGAACAACCTAAGTCGCAAATCTCCCTCCTCACCCGTGACCCACGCCAGCCCCACCTTTCCCCAGGCATGGGTACTCCTGCACACCTGTTGTAACGGAAACGGCAGACTTCCCGAATAGGGCGGTCCTGCACAGGCTGGGGCCCCTTCTGCTGGCCCTGCATCCCAGGGGCTCGCCTGGGCACCGGCCCTCCGGAAGCGAGGCTCTCCAGCGTGGCCGGGGCGCTGGCTTAGAGGCCCGGGGCACTCCACTCATCCTGTTCCTGGGCGACCGGCGGCTTCAGCGAGCTGCGGGTCACGTTTCAAAGGGCAGCCCGGCCTGCCTGGACTTTGCACCGGGCTGAAACCCAGTCGCCTCCTCTGGCTCCCGCGTGGGTTTCCAAGAAAGACGAGCAGGGATGGCATGGAGCCGGACGGCGTCCTGCTTAGGGGGCCAGCCTCGCCGTCCTGTGTGACACCCAGCAGACCCGGGGGGGACGCCGCCGGCAGGCAGCGTGCAGGGCGGGTGAGCGGCGCAGCTCTGAACGGCCGACGGTGTCTCCTTAAACAAACACACCGAGCCCCCCAAGCTCATCGCCACCCCTCCTTCAAGGCGGTCGCCCCAGAGGGCAGCATCGCTAAGGCCACCAAACCGGGATGGCCTCGAAACACGCCGTGCCTTCCCCATGTGTTTCATTTCGTGAGAGATTAAGACCTAAGCGAATCTGTAGTTTTCAGTGTGACAGAATCCTGCTTTATAGCGCCGCCTGCGACTCGGGGTCCCGGTGACTGTTGCCCCCCCACGCCCGCCTCCGAAGCCCCGTCTTCCACCTCAGTCCATCGCCCCCCGACCCCCTCGCTTCTGCAGTCGGATTCTGGGGGCTGCTCGGGCTTAGGTGCGCGTGCTCCTGGCTCGGCCTCCCCTGCGCCCGCGTGACATCACAGCAAGACGAGTCAGACCACGAGCGCCTGTTCAAACAGCGGCAGATGTAAGTGATTTGGGGGTGAACTGCAGGCCACACAGCCTTCATGTGGGCACCTGCAAACACTCCGCTCGCTGAAGAAGCCGAAAGCAGCGGCGTCGGCTCCGTGTAGCCGGGACAGAAGCGGCCGACTCCGCTCTGGGGCGCCAGGTCCCCGGCCCGGGGTGTCTGTGACCTGCTCGCGATCCTTCAGGCCCTGTCCTGTCGGCGCCGGGTCTTTGTTCCCCTGGACTGGGACGCGGGAGGCCGGCGGCCCGCCACCTGTGCTCGGTGAGAGACGGCCTCCCCGTGTGTCGACCGCCTCTGACTTTGTGGGGTTTCTGCCTTGAAAAAAAAATTGCTTTTATTTTTATGTAGTTGAAATTCTCGATCTCATTGCCTCTGGGTTTTGAGACGTGGTCAGAAAACTTCCCTGCACTCGGGCCGCGGTTTCTCTGCTGCACACGCGACTCCATTTCTCTCCCGATCAGGCTCCCGGGGTCTCGATCCCAGGTCCCCTGGGTGTGCGACTGGGATCTGGCCCTGGGCCGGGGCACTGGTGCGGGCATTCGTCCCGGGCCGTGCTGCGGCTGCTCTAGGGGACGCTGCGCAGGGCTGAGTGGGGCTGGGGCCTGGCGCGGCGGGCGCTGTGGTCTGGGCCGGCAAGGCCCCTGCCCCGCCTGCCCAGCTGCGACGCACCAGCCTCGCCCCCTCTGTGCTTGACGGCGTCAGGATTAGCCTCTCTCCAACCTGCAGCCTCGCGTGACACCCACAGGGCGGCCCCTCCGAGCCTCTGCCCACCTCCCCTGTGTCGTGAGCAGTAACGACTCTCAGCGGGAGGTTGGTTCTCAAGAAGAGATTTGATTTATGCTGTGGCTCGGACACGCCAATCACACAGGCAAACCCACCCACAGCACCAAAGTTCCGTCCAGTCGAAGTCGCCGCAGGACGCCTCTTAGCCGAGTCTCCCCCAAGCGGGGCGAAGAGCCTGGAGGTTGTGGCGAGGCCTCGCGGAGCCATGGTCACGCGAAGTGCCGGCTTGGGGGGCGGTGGTCATGCAGTGTGCCAGCCCGAGAGGGGGGGTCGGAGGGCAGCGAGGCCCAGGGGAGCAGCAGGTCGCCCCTGGCCTGTCTCTCGGAGCCGAGCCCGGGCTCAGGGCGCTGGTCCTCAAGTACCTGTCTGAGCCCCCCTCTCTGGGGGCAGGACAAGCTGGGGGCGCGCTTCCAGCCCCACCAGCGCGCCGGGAGCTGCCCTCTCAACGGCAGTGTCACTCCCCCACACTCACAAACACGGCTGAGTGTTTTTTACGTTCTTTGCGCCCAGCTTGGCCTTGGCACTGCCTGGGGCCCTGCCTTGCCCGCTCTAGGCGCCTCTCCCCGGCCCTCCCACCTCTCTGTGGGCGGCTGTCCCCTGTGCACACCCCCTCCTGTGCGGCCCCAGGCAGGGGGCTCAGGGCGGGACTGGGCCTCACCTTAACCACATCTGCCGAGACCCTATTTCCAAATGGGGCCGCGTCCCTGCGATCCAGGCGGGTGAGGGTGTGAAGATGCTGCACGCAGTCCTGCAGCCCTGCGGCCCTCGGCCCACCCACCGCTGGCCCGCCTGGCCCGTGACGGCCGTTGTGGCACATGGCCGCGCTGCCTGCGTGTAGGTGGGGAAAAGCGAGGGCGTCTGTCGTTGAAAACGTCCTGAGAGGGCCCCCCTGGTGGCACAAGGGGTTAAGACGCAGCCTATGAAGCTGTCCGCAGCCTCTGCAGCACGAGTTCCATCCCCGGCCAGGGAGCTACCCACATGGCGCAGCAGACCTCTCCTGTCTCCCCGCTGCTCCCTCAGCAGTGGGTTTCAGTCAGTCTGCCTGTTCTGCTCCCCACTGTCTCTGGGGAGTCCTCTCTCACACACGCACATCTGGCCTGCACCCCAGCTCTTGCATGCCTAAATAAGTCAATCTTTAAAAAAAAGAAAAGAAAAGAAAAGGTCCTGTGAGCAGGAGGCTGTGGCACTGGGACTCTCAGTCTGCAGGGCCGGGCCCAGCTGTGCAGGTGACCAGCCCGAGTGGGGTGGGCACGTGTGTGGGGTGGGGGGGCGTGTATGTGGGGGGCATGGGGGAGCCGTGGGGGGGCGTGTATGCATGGGGGGGCATGGGGAGTCGTGGGGGGCGTGGGGGGAGCCTGTGGGGGGCGGGGGATGGCCGTGGGGGCCTTCCCCGAGCGGGCGGGCTGCCCTCGGCCCAGGGGCGCCTCGGCGGTCAGTGGTCTGCGGCGACCGCTGCCGGAGCTTTATCCCGGGCCCGACGGAGGGCGGCTGGGGACGCCAACAATGATGGGGGGCGAGGGATTTGGGGTGGGGGCCCCCACTTCTGCCGCCCCTGCGCCTCAGCGCCGCGCGCACCCCTTTCGGAAGGAGAAGCCGGCGCAGCGGCCTCGGGGCTTGGGGCGGCCGGCTCCGGCCTCGTGGGGGGCGGGGCCGCGCGGCTGCGGAGGCGGGGCCAGGAGACCTGGGGGCGGGGAATGACATCCGCGGAGGCGGGGCTAGGAACCTGGGGCGGGACCAGGAGGCCTGGGGGCGGGGCATGACATCCGCGGAGGCGAGGCCAGGAGGCGGGGGCGGGGCCAGGCGTCCTGGGCCTGGGGGCGGGGCATGACATCCGCAGAGGCGGGGCTAGGAACCTGGGGCGGGGCCAGGAGGCCTGGGGGCGGGGCATGACATCTGCGGAGGCGGGGCCAGGAGGCCGGGGCGGGGCCAGGAGGCCTGGGGGCGGGGCATGACATCCGCAGAGGCGGGGCCAGGAGACCGGGGCGGGGCCAGGAGGCCGGGGCGGGGCCAGGCGGCCTGGGGCCCCGGGAATGAGCGCCGCCCCTCGCTCCTGGCAAGCGGAGTGATGCGTTTGTGCCCGACCCCCGGGAACCCCGGCAAGGTCCCTCAGCGCAGCCACTCCCCCTTTGGGGCCAACGTCCCCCCCTAAAGTAGGCAGCGAAGTCCTTTGCCCGTCGCACTCAGCCTGGCCGGGGACCTCTCCCCCAGGGGCCCCTGCGCCGTCGGGGTGCGGTGGACGCAGGGGGTCCTGTCAGTGGGTGGCCGGGCCAGTCTCCTGAGGGTGAGCAGGGAGCAGGCAGGCTGGCCAGCGGGGCTGGGTGAGCGGAGCGGCCACGCTGAGGGCGGGCCAGGGGCCGCAGGGCCAGTCTGCCTCTGGCCGGCTGGGGCCAGGCGGGAGAAGAGGCAGGAGAGCCCCACCCTGGTGTCCCCACGGCCACAGGGCGCAGGCGGGGCACCCAGCCCTCCAAGGGGACAGGTATGGGCTCCTGACCTTCCCTCCCAAATAAACGGATGGCCAGTGAGGCTCTGCTGAGGGGTGACTGCACCCCCATATTTGTGGGCGGGCCTTATTTGGAGAGAGGGCCTTTGCAGAGGTGAGCGTGCGAAGGGGAGCGCATGGGGTGGGTCCTGACCCACAGGACAGTGTCCTTTGGGGCAGAGGAGACGCATGGGGACAGGCCACGTGGAGCCCCTGGCGATGAGGAGGGACACGGCCGTGAGCCAGGGAGCCGCTGGGAGTGGAGGAGCGGGAAGCACCCTCCCGGAGAGCCTGGGGAGCCTCCTGGTCTCGGCGGGGCCCGAACCCCCGACGCCGCGGGTCTGCAAGGCAAGGGTCACCGGGCTGGTCCCAGCGTGTCCTCTTGCTGTCCGGACCTCAGAGGCGGCACCCAGGACCTCTGCGCACGGCTGCCCTTGCCCCGGGAGTGACCGCGAAACCCCAGCCCGGGAGGGGTTTCTGGGAAACACCCGCTTCCCCCCGCAGGAGACTGTGCCACACTCTCCCTCCAGCCCTGCCCACTCAGTGCTTCCCTGAATACCGTGTCCTGCACCGGGGCCACAGACCTGGGCACATCACCTGACCCCGTGGCTGGTGCCCGGCTGCTCACACGGCCCGCGCGCTCAGAGGACCCGCCGCATCCTCTCCGGGGAGGTGGGCTTCCCGTGCCCTCTGCGAGCCCGCGTCTGCACCCCCCTGGTCGGCCTGCGGCGCCCTCCGAGGGGTCAGGGGCCAGGCCCAGTCCCGGATCACCTCTCCCGGCCCCACTCCCGCACGCGGTGGTCGAGAGGCCTCCGGGGAAGGTAGCTGGAGATGTAGGGCAGACCTTGCTCCGCGGGTAGTCGGGAGAGAGCGGTGACGTCCCGCGCCCTGAGGTAGCGGAGGCTCCACTCAGGACTCGGTTCTGTGACCTGCGTCCACAGGCAGGACTGTCCCCGCCTGCACGTGGAAGAGGCGCCTGAGGCCGCCATCACACCCTTCCCCTCAGGTTGTGTCCACATCCGGGCGTCGACACAGGTGAGCTGTGCTGGAGCCACGCGCGTGAGGGTGGGCTGGGGCCAGGTGGGCAGTCCTCGGGGTTCGTGCCTTCGGGGCCCCCTCTGTTCCAGAGGGAAGCAGCGAATCACCTGCCAGAGGACACACAGCCAGCAAGTGACAGGGCCAGGCCCCCGGGCTGGCCTCACCCCATGTGCCCTGCCAAGCCCGGGAGGGCTTGGGGACTTGGCAGCAGGAGCAGGAAGGGACAGAGCACGTCCACGCCTCGTTCAGCCCAGGTGCCATGCTTTGGAGTCCGCACATCGTTATCCTCACCTGGCAAGGGAGGCGGTGGGTCGGGCCGGCAGGTCGTGGGGAAGCGGAGCGAGAACAAAGGTTTCCTGACCCACACACTGTGCCGCGGCCCCGTCCCCAGAGGCTGGGTGGGCCCAGGCCCCCCCTGGGCGAGGGGGCCCCGTCGAGGGAGTCTTCCATGAGGCGCGGGGAGCCTGGCGTCAGGAGCTGACACCTGCGGGGGACCCGCTGGCCCTTTGCACGGTCATTTTTCCCTTTTCCTAGGGAAAGAGACCAGGGTTCCAGGAGGCCACTAGCCCGGGGCAGCAGCCAGCAAGGGAGGACACCGTGCCCAGTCCAGTCAAGTTAGGGGTTCCCTGAGCGAGGCAGGCCTCTGCCTTCCCCCTTGCAGAAGCAGCTCACGCGCACGCGCAGGTAATCCCCCCTGCTTTGGCTCAGGACTCCAGGAGCCATCTCTGGCCGTCGTGTCGGCTGCTGGTCCGCAGGTCGCCCGGGCTTCTGTCCACGCACTTGGCTCTGGGCACTGGCACCTGCTTGTTTCCACCCTGGAGCCGCCGGAGCCCTCCCTGGCTGCGGGATGAGGGAAGGTGGGTCGCCGTGCGCCCCGGTGGTGGAGTTGACGCAGGGACCGGGCGGACACCTTCAGTGGCGTCAGGGTCCCCGCTCTGGGTGGACGCCATGTGCTCCTGGCCGCTCATCACTCGCTGGCTCATGGTTGCCCCCTCCTGGGGAAGGCTCCCCCCCGGGGGAGCATTTTCTTTTGCAGAGGTTCTGGCGCGGTGTTAATTTCTCAACGCGTGGGCCGCCTCGTCCGCCGGTTATGATTTGTTTTGTGTGATTATGGTCCTGTCCAAAGTGGATTTTCCCTCAAGCATGGTTAATATTTCCTTGGACCAGAGCATTCACCCGAGGACAGGAAAGACTTGAGCTGGGAGCCTCGGTGGTCACGGGGGCTCACTTCTTCACCCATAGGTGAGGAAGGTCAACGTCAAGAGAAGGGGCTGTCGGGGCCGCCCCGTTGGTCACTTAGCAATGGACTGAGTATTGCGGGACACCGTTGATTCCACTCAGTACATCTTCAGGCTTTTGATACACTTGACCGTGCGCTTGACAAAATTTTTCCATAGTGTGTGTGACAGTATTTTGCAGCTGCGTATTCTACTACTCCCCGTCCGCACTGTCACCTGACATGCTGTTAGCAGGGCCTGGGTCGCACTCAGGGGAGGGCCACAGCTGTGCACACATTGGGGCGTCTCTGGCAGTGACAAGCGCTGCTGAATGAGGGGTTGCTGGAGCTTGGGCTGCAGCGCGGTGTACGACATGCTCATTGAGCCCAGCCTCCCACTCGCACGTACACTGGACGGTTTTGTCTAGTTGCTGCTGGATTCTAGTGAGAAATGTCCTCGGCTGGGACAAGCCCTACATTAGCCTGTAGGGCTTTATTTTTCTCCCATGACAAGAAATGAAGAGACGGGCAGAGGCCAGTGCTGCGCCAGCAGTGATGTTCAGCGACCTTAGGGCCGTACTCATGAGTCTGTCGGCCTTTGCTCGTGGTAGCAATGTGGCTGCCAGAGCTCTGGACATTGCACCCTGCATTTGATGCAGAAAAGGAGGAGAGACCCGGGCTCCCTCACACCACATAGGCACTGGCCCTGTCCCCCTAAGTCCACACCAAGCAGACCACATACGCCGTTTCACCAGAAGGTGGCATGGGGTGCACTGAACAGGCCTCGCCGACTGAAGGGGTGAAGGGCCTGAGGGATGTGGGGGGGTAGTGCAGGCGACACCCTCGCTGTGGTTGCCGCCCAGCATGTGCCTGCGGAAAGGACAGGATTTCCTTGCGGGGGGGCCCTCGGCCTGGAGGACGCAGACAGCGGGTGGTCTGAGGCGTGGCTCATCCTGTCCTAACACATCAGACACGTGCCTCAAGGAGGCTCCTGCAAGGAAACCCTGGGTGAAGAAAATATTCAAGCAAAGTCAATATGAGCGCAAGTTCGCAGCATGCGATGGCGGAACCTCTGCTTGCTCCTGGCGCGGAGCCACGGCGCTCCTGGCCGGCTGGACTGGGCTGGACGGCAGCGCCCTGGGGCCCACAGGGAGCCGGCAGCGTCTCAACCATCCTCGCCCCGCATGCTTCTGTCTCCAGCGGCGAGCTTGTGATGGTGGAAGGGGTCACGGTCGCCCAGACGTTTGAAAACACGGTTTACCCTCTCACACGACACTTTCGAGGGGCCTGAGGATGGTGCGAGCAGGGGCGCGTGCCAGGGCCCCGGCTTCAACACGCAGCCATTGTGGACGCCGGCGAGGGCTCGCCTGATGCCGCTGTGATCAAATCTTTGGGGGCTCCAGCCCTGCAGAGCTCAGGTCCCCGCACTGTCCACAAGGGAAAAAGCAAAACCCCCTCCAGAAACGGCCACGGCCGCGTGAGGGCGTAGGTTTTGGCGCCTCCGAGAGGGCGAGTCCCCGCGGGCCGGCGCGTGGCCTCCCTGAGCTCATTTTGCCCTTGAATGCCCGTGTCCGCGTGGGAACGAGCAGGGCCCCTGTGCCTTTCAGCACATGCCCAAAGGCCATGAGACCCAAGAGTCAGGGGCCGGCAGGGGGCGGGGTGGTTCTGGCCATGGGACCCGGAGGCTTTGCCTGCCTGGGGGACAGGCCGTGGGACCCTCCTCCTGCCTGGGCGTGGCGGCGGGCATGTGTCTGGCACCTTGAGGAGCTTGGCCAGCAGCTGACCGACTGCTGACCCTCCCTTGCCCCCAGCCTCCCGGGGTGGGGACAGCCACCTGCATCTCCGGAGGCCTCGTGATGTTTGCGGGGTGGTTTATTGGGGTCTCCCAGATTCTCCGCCTAATTCCAGAAAATGAGCAGGCTGGCCCTTGGGGGCTCCAGCTGCGCCCCGCTGCCCTGCTGCCCACCGCCGGCGATGCGCGTCTCCTTGCGCAGAGGCTTGGGGCTTGCCTGAGGGCGCCAGCATGGCCCTGTGGGCACGTGTGCCTTCGCCCTGCCTCAGCCCCAGTCTGGGGGCGGGGGACCTGGTCAGCCGGGCCCGGGCTCCTGGCTTTCTCAGCCCAAACACCAAGATGGCGCAGGACTGTGGGGACTGGCTGTCCCCGCTCTGGCTCCGTGAGGCCATCTCAGCATCCGTGGCCGCGAGCTGGAGCCTGCGCCCCAGGCCTGGCATCCTGGCCCCCTCGTCACAGCCGGGGCACCCGGCAGGAGTGCCTCTCCCCAGCGCAGTTAGAACGTGCGGCCGCACCGCCCTCCCCCACCCGAGACCTTGGCCCCTTCTCTGCGTGGATCCCAAGCACCGGGGTCAGGGTCAGAGGAGGCTGCAGGGCTTTCTCGCCTCGGAAGCGGGGGGCGGGGGACAGGAGCGCGCCCTCCCAGAGAGCGGCCGGCGCCTCCGCCCACTGGCTTCGCCCGCCTGTTGGTGGACATTCCGGCTTCCTAAGAGCTTCCCTGTGTCAGTGACTTGGTGAGGAAGGACAGTCGGCGGAGGCGCTGACCTTGGTGAGGTCAAGGTCACAGCAGCCTGTGACCTTGTGGAGGGACAGCAGGGGTCAGGACCCACCCCTCCCCTTCCTCACTGCTCTCATGGGTGGGGGGCACCCACCGGCGAAGGAGGGGCCGTGGCTGGGAGGCCACCTGGGCAGCCCGTGGTGGCCTACGAGGCTCGGGGAGCCTGGCACATAGGCTGCTCTAGGCTGGGGGCTCCCCACGTGGGCTCGCCCTGCCCCACACAGAGCAGGAGGCCCCGGAGGGACGCCCTGGACAGCCCGCCTGTGTCCACGGCGCACCCAGGCCCGGGAGAAGCGCGCTCCTTTTCTGGAGTTCCGGCCCCGGGGGAGGCTATTTTTAAGCGCCTGGAGGGATGGATCTGTGTGCTGGAAGGGAGCAGGGGGCCTGGCAGAGCAGGCAGGCGGGAGGCGCGGGGGGCTGTTTGCGCCCTAACAATGAGGCTGCGGCTGGCGGCTGTCACGCCCACGGCCACATTAATCACATCCTGCTGTGGCACCGAGGCCACGCCCGGCCGGGAAGCTCCAGCTCAGACTGGAAGGAAGATCCGGGCACAGCCTGGGGCCCTGGCCCGACGGACCCCCTACCTGGCGCTGTGGGCTGGGTGGGCCCTGGCGCCGGCGGGAGCAGGCAGAGCGCCCGAGCCGCGGCCTCTGGGCCAGGCGCAGGTCCCCTGGGGACAGTGGCAGCTGTGTGGGGCGGGCCGCGTGGGGCCGCGTGGGGCCGCGTGGGGCCGCGTGAGGCCGCGTGAGGCCGCGTGGTGCTCGGCTGCTCCCTCCTCCAGCTGGGGTTTGGGGTGGCAAGCAACAGAAACTGACTCTTGCCAAGCATGTTGGTGGGGGTGTTGCTGGAAAAGTGGGGCTGGTTTGCGGACGGGGGTGCTGGCTGCTGGGCTGGCAGGGAGGGGCTCCCCAGCAGCCTGGGGGGTGGGTGGGTGCTGCGGGATCAGTTTTCTCCTCTCACACAGGAAGCAACTGAGAGTCAGAGGGCGGGACGGCCCAGGGTCACGTGGTGCGGGAGGCCCAGGACCTCTGACCTACGCAGCTGGACCCCGGCCCCAGCCCCGGGCCACCCTGCGGAGCGACTGTCCTGCAGCAGAAGCCCCTGATCTGCGCTCCCTGTCTTGGGGGATCTGGCCCCTCCGGCCGTGCGCCGCTTATTTTGGGTTGGCAGGCAGCCTGCCCCCGAGGGGGGGGCGCTCAGGCAGGATGGGGTGTGACTCATTTTCGTCTGCTTCACCAAGCGCCAAACCAAGAGGCTGGCGAGCGGGAGCCAGTGTGGCGGCGGAGGCCAGTAACTGAAACCCGCTGGAGGGGCCTCAGCCTGCAGAGGCTCTGAGGACGGCTCACAGGAGGCCGGACCTGGCTCCCGGGCCTCAGCAAGCCCAGGGGGGCTGCACCGGCCGGCCTGCCACACGCCCTCCCTGCAGGCTGCCAGGCGTCTGGTCCGCTGTGCTGGGCACGCCCTTCCCCGCCGCACTCACCCCAGCCCCGCTCGCGGGCTCCGAAGGCTCGGCTCTGCCGTCAGAGCCACGTGTCTGGCTTCACGACTTCCTGGTGTGGATCTTGGGCCAGTGCTTGGCGTCTCTCCACCTCAGCCGCCTCCTCGCCACGATGGGGTGAGGGCAGCCTTGCAAGTGTGCTGTGAAATGGAGGCGTCAGGAAGACAGATGCCGGCCCCTGGCCCAGAGTGGCCAGCGCCGCCCCGGTGGCCACGGGGGTGTCCTGACCCGACTGCGGTCCCGAGGGGCTGCCCCTCGCCTCGTTCTGGGTCATTTCCATAACCTTCCAAATGCTCATGTGTGGGGCGGTTGTGGCAGAGGGAACATCGCAACAGCTGAAGACCACGTCCAACAAAAAGTTGAGTGTCATCAGTTCTCACCTTGCAGAGCAGCACACGTTCGGCCGGGGCTGGCGCGGGCCCTGGTGAGCTGGGGGAGCAAAGCTTCTGCTGGTGCCACTGACCACAGAGCCCCGGGCTGCTTACAGCTCTTGTCACCGCAGGGGGCAGGAGCTCAGTCCCCATCCCGAAAGCAAAAGTATTTATAGACTAAAAGGATTTATCGCCAACTGGAAAAGAAAATTTACAGGTGTAGCTTCAGGTACGGCTGGACCCAGGGCTCACGTGACGCCTCCTCTTGGCTCTGTGTCTCTGTGCTGGCTTCCGCTCGCTGGCTCCCTTTGGGAAGACGGCCGCGGCGCGAGGCATCCGTGTCCCGGGCGGGGCTGCACCAGCTGGGCCGCACATGCTCTTCTAGATGTAACATGGACGTTCTTCCTCGGCCTTGGAAGCCCTTTGGTCACCTCTTCATTCAATGCAAAATGGCGGGAGCGGCATTGTGTGGCTGTTTCCAGGCTCGATGTCAAAAGGGGTACAGCTTCTCGGGGGCCGCTCTCCTTGGGGAGACAGCCGTCCCTGGAAACCAACGGCTGTGCTCCAAGGAGGGAGACCCGCGAGCCTCCCTTTGCAGAGACCTCGTTTTCTTGTCCACAGAATCTGTGAGAAGAGAATGTGGTGGTTTTATCCCAGCAGGTTCTGGGGCGCGTCATCTTGTGAGCACAGTGACTGCATTAGTTACCGATCCTGACATCTCCGAGCGCCTTGAGAGCAGGGCACACCCCCAACACGCGCATGTCCACTCTGAGAAAACATGAGGATTGATTCAACTTGAGCGCGAGTCTGGGCCCTCAAAGAATCACCGTGGCCAGAGGCTTGGAGGCTGGTCGGGGCATGCGCTGGGGGGGCGGGGGGGATGGCGGGGGGTGTTTGGATGCTGATCGCGGCCAGATGCTGGTCGGGAGCATGTGCTGGTAAGGGGGGCGGCAGGGGTGGGAGTGGGGGCTTGGGGGATCTTGGAGGCCGGTCAGGAGCGTGTGCTGGGGTGGGGGGCTGGCCAGGGTGGCTCGGGGGGAGAGGCGGCTTGTGTCCATTGGGCGAGGGGCCCGTTCTGGGAGGCCCAGTGGGTCTCGACTGGTTTAGGGCTGCTCGGCCTGTCAAGAAAACTTTGTCAAGGCGGAGGTGGCGGGACGGTGGGGAAGGGAACCCGGAAAAAGAGTCGTGCTGTTTCCCTGCCATATATGGTAGGGTCTGCACAACGCGGGAGGCAGACCGACCGCGGAGCTGTGTGAGCTGCAAGCCGGTGGAGCCAGGGCGGGAGCGGGAGCCGGCCCCCGCCTAGGCACGTCCTCCGGGGAGCCTGTAACTCTTTCAGCGCGGGGCTGGGCCTCAGGGCAGCACCTGGCGCACACGGGGCGGCTCTAGGGGGCTTGTGTGCCGGCTCCTGTGACAAAGGCCCGAGTAGCAGTGACTTAAATAAGATGGAAGCGGATCTGCTCGGCGCAGGCCGGCGGGCACCGCGGCGCTCCTGTCTGTCAGCGCCGCCCTGCCAGCCCGCGGCGTCACCTCCCTCTGAGCGCGAGGGCGGCTGCGCTGGCCCTGCCCGCACAGCTCCTCCCCAGCCCGGGCCCAGGAACACGCACCAAAGGCCCAGAGGCCTTTTCTTCTGCTTGCGTCCCGTTGACTGAGACGTGGCCCCGCGGCCGCCTCTAGCTGTCAGGGAGGCTGGGAAATGTAGGTTCTCACCACCGACTGTGCCCACGGAAACGCGTGGCTTAGTGCTGAGGAAGTATGGACTCTGGGCGATGACCGGCAGACGTGGCCCAAGACACTCTAAGCTGTGTCCCTGGGTGAGGGAGGACTCCCGGGGGTGGGTCTTGGACCTCCCTTGACGTGCAGGTGCTACTCCTTAATAGCTACGTGACCTTCAGCTCCATTTCCTTACCCATAAAATTGGGGCAATGATAAAACCATATTTCACGCATCAAAAAGAATTAGGGGCCTCCCTGGAGGCACAGGCAGTTGAGCACAGTGCTGTGAAGCTATCTGCAGCGTGGGTTCAATCCTGGCCGGCCGGGGAGCAACCCACAAGGCGCGGCAGACCTCTCCTGTCTCCCCGCTGCTCCCCTCAGCAGTGTACTTTGGTCAGTCTGCCTGTTCTGCTCCCCGTTCTGTCTCTGGTGAATCCTCACACCCTCCCGTGCATCTGGCCTGTACCCCGGTTCTTGTATAAATAAATAAATCTTACAAAAAAAAAAAGAATTAGATACCTAGGGAATAAATGTAATAAAGCAGGCAAAGACCTGTACAAAGAAAGCTACAAGACACTGATATAGAAGAAGACACAAATTGATGGAAAGATACGCTAAGTTCATGGATAGGGGAATTAATGTCATTAAAAAGCAACATGCAGGGCCTCCCCGGTGGCGCAGCGGTTGAGCGCTGGGTTGCGAACCTGCCGAAGCCTCTGCGGCGCCGGTTCGATCCCCGGCTGCTCCCCAACCACCAGTGGAGGGTCCCACATGGCGCGCAGACCTCTCCTGCCGCCCGCTGCTCCCCTCAGCAGTGTCCTTCGGTCCTTCTGCCTGCTCTGCTCCCCGCTCTGGCTCTGGTGAATTCTCTCACCCTCCCGCGCTTCTGACTGTACCCAGTGCTTGTATAAATAAATAAATAAATAAATAAATAAATAAATCTTTAAAAAAAAAAAAAGTGTGAGATTGATGGAATGAGAATGCTAACCTATTTACATTGCCCTGCAGCTCCTAGGTCTTGCTTCTAAGCGTGTCTGAGCTCAGTAGCGTCTGTATCACCTGGGAGATAGATGTGGCTGATCAGAGGTCCCTGCCCAGACCTACTGACTTGTAGGTCTGTGTAGTAACTCAACCTAAAACACTGTCCCGTGGAGACGATCTGTTCTCAGCACCAAAGAGAACTTTTTGAAACCAGCGTTTGCAACACAACCCAAAATACCTGGAATGCAATTCAGACATGTGTCTTTAAAACTATACTGAGGGCCTCCCCTGCTGGCACAGGCGGTTGAGCGCTGGGCTGTGAAGCTGCCCGCAGCCTCTGCAGCGCAGGTTCGATCCCCGGCCACCGGAGGAGGGTCCCACATGGCGCACAGACCTCTCCTGCCGCCCGCTGCTCCCCTCAGCAGTGTCCTTCGGTCCTTCTGCCTGCTCTGCTCCCTGCTCTGGCTCTGGTGGATTCTCTCACCCTCCCGCGCTTCTGACTGTACCCAGTGCTTGTATAAACAAAACAAAGAAAGAAAGAAAGAAAGAAAGAAAGAAAGAAAGAAAGAAAGAAAGAAAGAAAGAAAGAAAGAAAGAAAGAAAGAAAGAAAGAAAGAAAGAAAGAAAGAAAGAAAGAAAGAAAGAAAGAAAGAAAGAAAGAAAGAAAGAAAGAAAGAAAGAAAGAAAGAAAGAAAGAAAGAAAGAAAGAAAGAAAGAAAGAAAGAAAGAAAGAAAGAAAGAAAGAAAGAAAACATGCCTCTATTAAAAAAAAAAAAAAAGCAACATGCAGATTCAAAAATGCAACCCCTATCAAAATTCCAATGATATCTTTAAGGAAAGAGAACAAAACTGGAACCACAAAAGACCCTAAATAGCCAGGTCAGTCTTGAGAAAGCAGAGGAGTGGAGGCGGCACTTTACCAGACTTAAACCCGCCTTACAAAGCAACAGTCATTTCAACGGTGTGGTACTCGAGTGAAAACAGACCCACAGATCAATGGAATAGCCTTGAGGGCCCAGAAAGAAGCCCCCACGTATACCGACCCTGAGTCTGTGACGAAGGAGCCACAGCCGTGCGGCAGAGGAAGGAAAGTCTCTGGCCCGTGGAATCGGGGAGACTGGACGGCCGCACGCAAAAGCCTGAAACTGGTTCAAACTCTAACTTCATAGACAAACTAAAAATGGATTAGCGACTTGGGTGTAAGAACTGAAACTAGAAAATACATAGAAGAAAGCATAGGGGGTGCATCCTGTGCATCGATGGAGAGATGCTGCAAGGATTCAGTCCAGACAGCAAGGGAAATGAAAGTGAAAAAAGCAAGTGGGGCTGCATCAAGTTGAAAAAGCTCCCAGGAAGTAAATGTAGATGTATATATGTGCAATATATATAAAAATATGCACGCACTCCGCAACGCGTATTTATGTATACCCTGCAGTACGGCACCCTGTAACGTGTGCATCACGCGCAGTGTGTCCCGTGTGCAGGAACGGGGCACTGCAGCATCGTATACAGACATTTGGTCGCCAGAGGCACAGACTTGGCCAGGACTTGCGGCCTGTGTCGGACGTGGGGGTAGTCTTGGGCGGCTGAGTTCCACTGGGGTGGAACGTCACCCCATCTCCGGTGGACAGTGTCAGAAGTGAGTTGCATTTTTGAACACCCTGTGGAGTCTGAGGATTGCTTGTTGCCGGGGGCAGGGGGCTCACCCCACTGCTGAATTGCCCCGAGAACCTTACCATGCAGCACCCCGGGCTGGCCAGGCCCGCGTCACCGCGTGGGGCTTGGGTCGGGGTCGTGGTGACCAGGGCAGCCTGGCTGCAGTCAGGCCGTCCCACCCCAGGGTCTGGTCCCCGTGAGGCCAGGAAGACGAGAGCGAGGAGGACCGAGCCCTCGCGAGCCCTTGGCGGGATGGAAGTGCAGCCTCCCGGACAACACCGTGGAGGTCCCCGAAAACTTTTCAAATGACTTCACCACGGAATCCCCCTTCTCGCCTGGGTTCCGCTCGAGAGCATGAGCCTTTCCCTAGAAACCTTTTTTTAAAGGCCCAGGGGGGCAGAGAGCCCCGGAGGCCCCAACCCGCAAGCCCCAGCCGAGCGCGGGAGCAGGCAGGGCCTCGCCAGCACGGTCTGGCCGCGTCTCCCGGCCTGTGGGTCTGCAGGGCCCGGCGCCCGCCCTCCTGCCCGCAGCAGTGGGCGTGTGTTTCCGTGTGTTTCTGTGACTCGCGGGCGAGGCGGTGCCGTCCCAAGTTCTTCCTGGAGCTCAGATGCGCGGATGGGCCGGACACCCGGCCTCAGGCAGGCTCCCTGTGCCGGCTGTCCCCAGACTGGCCCAGCCGGCGGAGCCCACCGCGCCCCAGCGCAACCCTGATCTAGAAATTATTTATAGACCCGAACTCCACGGAAACCATTGTGTCTGCTGTTGCTGTGGCAACGGGGATGTGGGGCCTGCTGGGGCGTCGGGCACCGGGAGGCCCGAGGGTGGCAGATCTGCCCCCCAGGAGCCCGCCGGCCACCCCGCTGGCTCGCCCTGGCGCAGGAGGAGGCGCCACGGGGGGCCGGCACCCTGGCAGCTGCTGCTGCTTAGCTGCTGGCCCGGCCGGGCGGCTCAGGACTCAAGGAATCACCCCCTGCCCTTGTCAGCCGGGGCCTGTCAGGGCTGGCTCCGCGCCCCACACCGCGGCCCCGCGCGGCCGGGAATCTGGGCTTGTCCTCTGGATGGGCCGTCCGGCTCTGGTGTAAACAGAGGGCTGCGCCTGCTCCCCTGCCCCCCGTCTCCCGGCCGCGAGCAAGGACAGCTCGTCCTGCCCATCACCGGGGAGGGGCGCGGCCGCGCATGCCCCCGTGTGCGCCCTAGTCCTAGGTTCCAGGTGACCCCGAAGAATAGCCCCCGCCTCCTGCTCCCGCCCCTCCCCCCACCCGCCTCGCCTGACTTCTGACCCCCTCCCCTGCCCGGGCGTCCCCAGCTCCGGGGTGGACGCGGGAACCTGCCTGTTTCCCAGATGCTGCCTGGGCAAGCTGGACAAGGCTGACTTGATGGAGGTCCCCGGGGACAGGGGCGGGTGAGGATGCAGAGGGCGGGAGGCCAGACCCGGGCATGCCCAGCTGCGCCTGACCCACGGGCACCCCAGGCCGGATGGCCCTTGGAGGTGTCCCAGGCAGGGCGAGGGCCAGCCTGTGCCAGCCCCTCAGGCTGACCCGGGGGCCTGGGCTGGGCGGTGTGTAGGGGAGGGCACCTTCCAGAGCTGCGAGAGGAGGCCCCTGCCACAGAGGGAGCCGACGCCCGTCTGCTGGTGACCTGGCACTCACCGCGTCATGGCATGTCACCAAGCCACCCACGGGCGACACCAGGCCGGGGGTGGGGGGGAGAGCCGGGGAGGGGCGCGGGCACTCCCAAACGGCGAGGCTCCTCTGCTGGATGCCGTGGCCAGAGGGGTGTGTGCACCCATGGCTTGCAGAGGGGGCCAGCCCTGCAGGTCAGAGAAGGTCAGAGAAGCGGAGCCCAAGCTCGTGCCTGGGGCCCCTGGCCTGTCCAGCAGGGGCGGGTGTGAGGCTGGGGCTGGCTGGTGCTCGCTCAGGCTCAGCGGTGCCCACGGGGGCGGCGCAGTCACCTGGGCAGGTGTGTGTGTCCAGCGCTGAGTCGGGGTGTGCGGCAGGCTGAGAAACCAGGCCGCGGTCCAGGCTTGGAGCCGCACGTCGGGGCAGTTCGAGGAACAGAGCCCCAGGACACAGATGTGAGGGCCGGCTCAGGGAGGACGGGGGCCAGGGGCCTGTGATGCGCTGCCTCCTGCTGAAGACCTGCACGGCCAGTGGTGCCCCCGGGCCTGGCCACCGCGGTCCGGGGCTGTGAGTCTCTCCTGTGAGCAGGAGACAGGACCTCACCAGCCGGGCAGGAACGGACAGAGCCCCGCTGCCGCCTTGGTGCCCTGAGGGCCCTGGGCAGTGGACGATGCCCACCGCAGGGGCAGGTGTCTGCTGCACTCACTGCCCAACCCAAGGCCAGTCTCAGGAATCGCCCTCCAGACACAACTGGAAGTGGGGTGCAGCAGAGCACCCAGGCTCCCGGGAGCCCGTCCAGCTGAGACATGGCGTGAGCCTGCCAGCCGCCTCTCACGCAGGCTCTCCCACCGCCCGGCCGGGGCCCGTGTGCAGGGCCCCATGGAGCGGTCACTGTCATCTTGTCTTGGGGCCGAGGCAGCCACAGAGGCCCTTGCTTGGCCCTGAGGAGCCACGTGGATAGGCTGGGGGGGCGGGGGGAGGCACTGTGGGGTGTGGATGGCGGAGTAGTTGGCTTGGGGGAAGTGGACCAGAGGGAGGGAGTGGGGGCGGGGAGAGGGGGTAGCAGGGCCCCCGGGGTCCCCAGGTGCGGGGCGTTTGTGGCTTCCTTGTTGGGGGGACTGGGTCTTAACCGCAAAGGGACCTACCACTGCTGAAAGCAGGAGGTATAAGCTTAAAACCCCTGGAATATCTTTACGACTTTGGGTGAGGGAAGGCTTTAACGAGGTCCCCAGAGCACCAAAGCAGAAGAAAACACTGCCGGCCTTGCCATTTGAACACCTAAACTTCTAGTCCAAAGGCGTCTCTGTAAACAAAGCGAAGACGCAGGCCCGGGTCAGAAGCCGTCGGGGATGGAAGCCAGCGAAGGGGCGAGGGAAGAGGCAGGCGGTCGCATCGGCAGGCAGAGGTCCAAGGAGCTGGAGGAAACATGCGGAAATGTGGGATTTGCAGGTCCGGGGGATGCTGAGTCCTTTCAGCGGTGGCGGCCCAGCAGGGTGTGGAGGGCAAGGACAGCCCGGAGGAGGCCCCCAGGCAGCTGGTGCGTGGGGACGACGCTTGTGTGCAGGGCACGGGGACGCGCCCTGGGCAGCCTCCAGGAGGACGGACCTGGACGGCCCCAGCACTGGGGCTGAGGACGCAGCAAGGGTCTAGGCCACGAAAGCAGCCAGTGTCCATGTGGTGAGGTCCCAGGGCCCCCAGGGCAGCCAGGGCCGAGGAGTGACCCCCACGCCCTCCTGGTGGGGCCAGCGCCGGACCAGAGCAGTGCTGGCGGCGAGGGGCTGGTGGTCTGTGCGGGAGGGAGCAGATGCACACGCGTGTGAAGGACTGTGCACACAGGGGCAGCGTGTGGGTGCGGGGCTGCGCGTGTGCTGCCTGTGAGCACCCGCCCACGTGCTCGGGCACACGCTTCACACGTGTGCATTCCTGCGGGTCCATGTGTTAGTGCAAATGTGTGTGTGCCTGTGTGCGAGTGTGAGCAGCGTGGCAGTGGGTGAGTGTGAGCAGCGTGACGCGGTGTGAGCAGTGCCGGGTGAGCCTGCGCGCACGTGCTGAGGACCAGCTGTCTGGGGTCCACACAAACTCTGACCCTGGCGCCGCCACGGCGGTGCCCGGCTCGCCCAAGGGCCTCCTACCAGGCGCGCTACCCCCACCGTCCAGCAGGTGGCGCCGCGCAGACAGGTTTGCCGCTGGCGCCGGGGTTGGGCCCCAGCCCCTGGCTGCCCCGGGAACTAAGGCCACAGTTCTTCCCTCCTCTGCAGGCTGGGCTGCCTGCCGGCCCCTCAACTTGCCATCACCCCAGGCACTCCCCCCTGGGGTGCCATCTGTTCCTGGGCCCTGTGCTGTGCTGGGGCCTGGGAGCAGCAGGGAGCAGCGAGGCTTTGCTCGGGGGTGGCCGGCCCTGCTGCCCCTCACTCTGGACTCCGCCCCAGAGCCTGGGGGGCTCTCCGGTTTTCAGCCAGGCTGAGGGCCCTGGTTCGGCAGCCCAGGAGGCTGGGCTGAGGGCCTGTGGGCAGGCGGGAGCAGGGCCTGGCCGCTGAGGGGCGGCTTAGGCCTGCAGCATGCAGCGGCCTGGGGCGCTCTGGGGCTGGGGCTCGCCGGGTGCAGCAGTCAGCTCGGCTGCTGCTCTTGACCCCTCCGCCCGGCTGAACCCGGATGTGGCCAGGGCGGGACAGCACCCAGGCCACGGCAGGACCATCAACCAGCTGGAGAGGAGGCAGGAACGAAGCCACCCCAACCCCCAGGAGCTCCCCCAGGCCGCCCTCCTGCAGCTCCCTGTGGCTGAGCCGGTGTTGGAGGGGCCACGGCCTCAAGACCGCCCCGCGTGTGTCCGAATGCAGCCGGTTAGCACTAACCACGTGAATAAACGTTGCGAGGGACGGCAGCGTCTGCAGGGACCGTGAGCCAGCACAGGCAGCCCTGACGCCCGGGCCCGGCTCTGCTCCCGCGTGTGCGAGGCGCGGGTCGGCATGTGGGGCGGGGGCGCGCCGGGGCCGGGGGCTGCCTCGCTCGTCGTCCGCCTCCAGCCTCCCTGCACGGCCCAGGTCCCAGGTTAATCCAGGGGCCTTGAACAGAACAGGGGCGCCTCCCAGGCAGGCCCGGAGGGGCCACGGTCACTCTCGATTTCCAGGTGGGGCGACAGAGTCCCCAGGGTGGGTGCTCCTGCAGTGAGTCACCCCTCCTCAGACGGGGCGCACGGACGGTCAGGCCTGCTCCCTGCACCTCCACTGCCAGCACAGCTTGCCCAGGGCACCCCCCGGGAGCTGCTGGACGCGCGCCCGGGCCCTGCCGTGTGGCCGCGTGCCCCCTCCTGGCCCGGGCGCTCTCCGGCCAACCTGCCTTGGGCAGCCATCACCCTCGTCCTCTTGGCCCTGCCGAGCGCCCTCCCCCGCGGAGGCCGGCCGGGCGGTGTGCACAGCTGGGCAGCGTCTGTTTCCAGCTGCTGGCGTGTCCCTGTCCGGCCCACCAGCTCCGGAAAGCAGCCGAGTGGGCAGGCGACCAGGGCCGGCCCGGGGGCGTGACGGGCAGGGCAACGGCCTCCGTCTTCGCAGCTGCCCGCTCAAGGTCTGGGGCCCTGGCAGCCCGCCCCAGCGCGGCTGGCCCTGTCCCCTCCGGGCCACCAGCCCGTGGCCCAGTGGGGCGGGGCGGGGGGGGTCCTGGGTGCCCCACAACAGCCTGGAGGGTCTCCTGCCTCGTGGGCTCCAGGACTCCGGCAGGACCAGGCCCCGGGGGGGGGGGGGGAGAGTCCCCGCCAGCGTCGCCGCGGTCTGACCCCCCCTGGGCAGGGGCCCCTCAAGGGCCGCGGGGCCGCAGGAGCTGAGCTGGGGCAGGACGGGTCACACCTCCGCTCCCGCCCGCCTGCACTGGGGCACTTGGCCCCCGACTCAGCGGGAGCAGCCGTCACCCCTGGGGCCCCTCAGCCCCCACCCCCTGCACCTGTCGTCTGCCCGCGCACCCCTTCCTCGCCCGTCGTTCTTACTTCCAGGCGGACGCTGCCCCCCAGCGTGGGCGCCCCGGCCGCGGAGGCACCAAAGCCAGCGCGGCGTGGACCCGGCGCGGGGGCACCCTGGGGGCGGGGCACCCTTGGGGGGCACCCTGGGGGGCGGGGCACCGCCGGGGCCGCCACGACCGCGCACGCGCAGAGGCCGGGGTCTGCGTGGGCGGGGCCGGCGCCGCTGGGGACCCGCCGGCCCGGCTGGTGGTCAGCCCGGAGGCCCCTGGGAGGTGTTCTGCGGGGCTGGAGCGGGGTGGGCGCCGCGGCCCAGGAGGCCCCCGGCGGGCGGACTCCGCGCTGACCACCGGACGGAAAGCAGCTCCGCCGGGCCGGACACGGCGGGCCTCCCGGGAGGAGCCAGGCCTGGGGGCGGGGCCCGGCCCTCAGGGGAGGAGCCAGGCCTCGGGGGCGGGGCCAGGCCTTTAGGGGCGGGGCCAGGCCTTTAGGGGAGGAGCCAGGCCTCAGGGTGGGGCCAGGCCCTTAGGGGAGGAGCCAGGCCTTTGGGGGAGGAGCCAGGCCTCAGAGAGGGGCCAGGCCTTTAGGGGTGGGGCCACACCTCGGGGCGGGGCCAGACCTTTAGGGGCGGGCCCAGGTCTCGGGGGAGGAGCCAGGCCTGGGGGCGGGGCCCGGCCTTTAGGGGCGGGGCCAGACCTTTAGGGGCGGGACCAGGCCCGGGGGCGGGGCCAGGCCTCGGGGGCGGGCCAGGGCCGCGGAGGGCAGCGCGGGGCAGGGCCTGGCTGGCCGAGCGCGGCAGAAGCTGCCCTCCCGGCCGCCCGGCCGCGGGGCAGGCTGGTCCCGGCCCCCCTGCGCCTCCCTGCAGTTGCGGCCATCTGGCCCAACAGGGCCCTTGGCGCTCACCGCCAGGCTGGTGCCCGGAAATCGGGGGCTCCGGTGTCCAGCGCAGGCCGCCGCTCAGCCCCGCCAGCCCGCTCCGCGCGGGCCCGGCGCAGGAGGAGCCTGGGCCCCCGGGAGGGCGGGCACTCAGGCGGCCGCGGGGGAGAGGACAGCCACGGGGAGCGCGCCTGTCCCTCCCTGCTGGGGGCGCCGGTAGTGCTGGGCCCCTTCCCCGCCTGGGCGCTGCGCCTGGGGGCCTCCCTCCCTTCTCCGGCTGGCAGGAGCCGCGGCCAGAGCGTGGAGACCAGAGGGCGCGGGGAAGGCGGGCGGGCGCCTCACCAGGGCACCCAGATGCAGCTGCTGCTCCTGCCGGCTCCGCAGGGCCACAGCAGGAGCAGCCCCCCGACTGGCTTCCCAGGAGCCCCCCACCTGCACTCAACTTCCCCCTGCGGCTGCAGGAAGGCCGGCGCGGGGTACTCAGTGGGCTCAGTGGGCGCTGGTGGGAGAGGCGCAGGCGTGAGGAGGCTGCCCGCACCTGTGACTCTGGTTCCTGCCGGAGCAAACACATCTCTCCAACCTGCTGGGGGAGGTACGGGGACAGCTGCTTGTCCCCCGACTTCCCCACCCGGCCCCAGTGCAGAGGCCCCGGCCCGAGAGCAGGACGCAGGCAGGGTTTGGAGAGCAGAGGCCCAGTGTGGCTTGCTCAGCTGCCCCTTCCTGCCAGCTAGAGGATGGTGCAGTGCCAGGTGGCAGGTGAGCGGGCAGATGGTGGCCGAGGGGGGTGGCAGTCTGCAAGGTAACGAGGCAGCTCATTATCAGGCGGTTTTCGCCAGTGGCCAAGAGCCCAGGCTCGGCCCAGTTCACTGGGCCCTGGGGTGAGCGGGGAAGGACAGCGTGTGTGCCCACCAGGGGTCCTCCGACGCCCTCCGCAGCACCCAGGCACAGAGCTGCGGCCCATCCAGACGCGCTCCAGTCCAGGTGGGCCTCTCACCAGAGGCCGGGCAGCCTCACCAGGCCCCTGTGTGGCTGGGAAGCCGGGCCCAGCACCCCACAAGTGTAAGCCGTGAGCCCGCCGTGCCCGGGACAAGCTCTCACCTTCCGGTGCAGTTTCGTGTCCCCTCTGGGGGCGGCCCACGTCCCCCTGCTGGGAGAGGGGCCGGGCTTTCTCCGTGCACAGCTGGCCTTGGGCAGGCCCGGGCCCAACACCTGGACCAGACCGCCTCTGCCCCTGGGGCTGCGCTGGCAGGGCCTCCGGGGCCTGCTTCCTCGGCTAGGACCCACTTCTAGGGCTGCTGTGGCACCACAGGTGACGCCTGAACAGTCTCCCGTCACCGAGCATGTGTCGGTGGACAATCCTGTGGCCGTCCTCACGGGGCCACCCCTGCCTAGGAGACTTGGGCCTCCCTGTGGCCAGAGGGAGGAGGGTGCGTGCAGCTTGCCCAGGGGCCACTCACCCGGGAGGGTCCCTGCTCCTCCAAGGCCCTGACAGCGCCCACGAGGCTCCGGAGGAGGCCCGGGAACCCCTGTGGGGCGGGCCCTTCCAGCTCCCAGGCCCAGGGGTGCTGCCCAATGACAGCTCACTCTGTGCCCTCAGAGAGGACTGGCCCTCAGCCTGGAGTCTGACCTGGGGGGTCCGGCTGGCTCCTCGCCTTGCAGCTCCCCCTCCCTGCTGCAGGCCCAGCCCCCATCTCCTGACTTTCCCCAGCCCCAGCCTCTTCCAGGGATCCCGCAGCGTGGGAAGCGGCCCCTGCGGGCCTCCGTGCGGCCGGCGTTTCAGCAGCACCAGCGGCCACCGGCCCCGCGCCACAGCACAGGCCGCGGCCAGCGGGCTCTGCCCTCGCGGCCCTCAGACCCCCAGGGAGGAATCCTCACCAGGAACGCCAGCCGGGACTCGCTGTGCCCCGCATGCTGGGCAGCTCCCCTCTGAGCCCCCCGAGCCCTTGGGAAGGTGCTGTTGTCTCTCCCTCTGGGGGGGCATGGGTCACCCCTCAGGTCACCGCCGGTGGGGGAGGGTCCCGGTGGGATCCCGGGCAATGCCCAGCGGCCATTCAAGTGCCCAAGCCTGTGTGTCCGGCCTCGGTGCCGCTCAGCCTGGCGCGGGCAGGGACAGGTGGGACTGGGGGGCGGGGCCTGGGGGGGTCACAGGGACAGGGTGGGCACCGGGGGGTGTGGGCCTGGGGGTCGGCCGTGCCAGGGTTGGTGACGGCGCCGGTGTGCCCACACTTCCCCGCCCCGCCTGGCCTTTGCCCAGGGAACTGGCGGCACCAAAATGTCCCCAAACAGCCCCTCTCAGAGGGGGCGGCGTGGACGGGCGTGGGGTGCTGCCTGCGTCCACCGTGTCGTGTGTCCGTCGCGCACTTTGCCGGCCTTTACGTGAGTCTGACCATCTCCAGGACACAGAAGGGTCTGTGCGTGCGGAAGGGAGGTGGCCTGGCCGGACGCGCTGCCAGCGACCCTCGGCCTCCCCCGACCAGCGCGTGCTGTCAGCGCCCTCCCCTCCCGCGGGCGGCCTAAAACCCCACGGGGGGCAACCGTGAGAGCGACAGCCGCAGCGACCCCCCGAAGCCGTGCCTGCAGCTCGGCGCTTCCGCTGCATGTTCAGGAGAACGATGCGCGCGGGCACCCCGGCTCTGGGGGGGGCTGGTGTGGGCGCTCATGGGGGCCCCGGAGGTGCGAGGAGTGGTGGGAGACTGGGCACCTCTCCCCGTAGGGGGCCCGTGGGGCCCAGGTTTGGGGGAGCACTGTCTGGCCTGGCAGGTGGAGGGCAGACAGTGTGCCTGGGCCTGGCCTCCCTTCCTGCCTCATTCCCACGGGGTGCTTGGGGGGTCTTCAGGGGACCATCCCCGGGCCCTGCCCCAGACGAGCTTGGCAAGGCTGGCCACGGCGGTTTCTGAGGCCAGGCCTGGAGGGGCGGCCCACATTCTGCTGGACAAACCATCACACGATGGGGTCACCCAGTTGGAGGTCTGGGCCGGACCCGCACCCCGAGTCGCCATCAGCGGTCACCACCCCTGGTGAGAACTGGGGAGGCCAAGTGGGATTTTACCTTCCCGTGAAAGGGTGCCTGGGAGAGCGCCCGCAAGGACTCACCCCAAAATGTTTTTTTCAAGATTTATTTATTTATACAAGAGCTGGGGTACAGGCCAGAGGCGTGGGGGTGAGAGGGCGGGTCTGGAGCGCACCTGCTGTGCGCCTTCTCCACTCACAGCCGGGAGGCCGCTCCCCCGGGCGGCAGAGCCCAGGGCGGAGAGCAGGCGCAGGGCAGAGCCGGGGCCTGGGGACGGGTGAGACTCGGCCTTGGGGGCTGCCTCCGCCTCCCCGCTCCAGCCCACGGGGAGCTTTCGGGAAACCAGTATCTGAACTTCGGTGCCCTCACGGGCCAAAAGGGCGGGTGGCAGGACCCACCTTGTGGGCCGGGTGGGCATCGAAGGGGCGATGCCTTGCAGCTCTTGGGGCGAGCACACAGAGCACCCGTTGGTGCTCGGCACACGGTGGGCCCCGACCGGCCCCTCGCAGGCCTGCAGACCCTACCCCCCGCCCACCGGAGCCCCCCAAGCCCAGGCTCCCCTTCGCCCACGACCCTCGGTCAGCGCGGCCCAGAGGACGGCGAACGGCAGACGCGCCTCTTGCAGCTGTTCTCCGCATTAGCAGCTGTGGGCGGCCCGCGCTGCCCAGTCACACACTCAGTGTGCAAGCTCATCGTTCACTCGTCACACCCGACTCTAGACTTGGCCTTTGGGAACAAACAGTCCTCGCAGCCGGGGCTGCCCACAACGGCACCGTCCACTGGGGGCCTGGAACCCGTCCCTGTCCCTTGGAGCCTGTCCAGCACCCTGGACACGTGCACACAACTGGGCACACACGCCTGCGCACACACCTGAGCTCACACATGTGCGCTCACACCTGGACACACACACCTGGGCCTGGGCCCTGGACGCAGCAGGCCCGATCTCCTTCCTGGCTCTAGGATGCTGGGGGGCGGCCGGGGGGTGTGAGGTGCGAGGGGCTCGGCCGAGGCGGCTTGGGGGAGAAGGGGGCAGCCTGGCAACTCCTGGCCCTTCATCTAAGACACGGGAGGTCGCCCAGGAGGGGGCAGCTGTGTCCTCAGGACGCAGAGCGGCAGCCGGGGTCGGGCTGCAGGAGGCGGGCTCAGGAAAGGGGGACCTGCCAGGGCAAGGCCGATGCATGGGGTTCCGTGGACAGAGGCCAGGGAAAAACTCACAAGGCTGGCGAGAAGCCCCCTCAGGACGGAGGGGCAGAGGCAATGGGGGGGTGCGGGGGGACGCATAGCTCTGCTTTCTCCCATCTCCTTAAAAAAACCCTCCACGGCAAATAAGGAAAAGATGAACATGTGTTCAGCCCGGGTGGCACAGGGGTGTCTGGTACACGGCGAGCTCTTCACAGCCTGCGCTCTCGCGTGTGTTTTGACAATGAACCGCTGCGCCCATGCTCTGGGGAGAGGTGGCCGGGCGCACCCCACAGCCGCGCACGCGGGGAGACCCAGGGGTCATCGTGTGCACGGACACGCTCATGCACGCACACCCCCATGCCTGTACACACACCCACGCTCACACATGTACACATACGCCACGTGTGCACGCTCATGTGTGTGCAGATGCCCGCGGTGTACACACACTGGTGCACACACACACACTCATGCATGTGTGCCTGGCGCTCGTGCACTCACGTGTGTGCACTGCTAGTCCCCAAGTGCCGTGTGGGACACCTGTGGCTGTGATTTGTCTGGGGGTCCCCAGCGGGGGGCGCGCGGCGGACTCTGACCCGGCTCCTGTCTGCCCAGGAACGCAGAACGCCCGGCTCTGCCCTCCCTCCGCGCCGCGGGTGGTTCAGCCACCGGCCACTGTCCGCGCGTGGGGCCTCACCCTGCCCCACCCCAGCCACGGTAAGACCCCAGGCCAGGCTCCTTTCCTGGCTCCCCCACTGGCCGCTATGGACCAGAAAGCCTCACCCCCGGGGTGGCAAGGCCGGCTTTGAACTGGGGGCCTCACGGCCACAGCACGGCCGCCCCCGCGGGTTGGGGTCAGGGTCAGGGCCGGGGGTCGGCAGCCCGTCTGCGCGGCGGGGTCTGTCTCCTGGGACCGGTTGCAGCCCAGCCCTGCCCTGGGTGGCCTCTAGTCCCGCCCCGCCTGCCGTCCCACCCCCAGGGTCATCGCGGGCCCCCACTGGTGCACGTGAGAGGGGCGGGTGCCGGTGCAGCAGTCTGCAGCCTGGGCCAGGGCGCGCAGCCCTCACTGTCCGGGGCAGGGTGTGAGGAGAGCCCAGCCCTGCTGTGAGAATCAGCGCGGCCACATGGCACTGCCATTCCTGGGTACAAACGGCCCGAAATTGGCAATTTCATGTGGTGCGCATGGATGCCCACGCGCGCCAGGACCTTCTCCCCTCCAGCCTCTGTCCCACTGCAGTCTCCGCGTTCCCACCGTCAGTCTGCCCCCCAACTCCTCCTCCCCCCACCCCACCCCTCACCCCCCCACCCCACCCCCCCATTTCACCCCCACGCCCCCCCCCCCAGCGCTGGGGCACTGCGGCCGCTGGGGTGGGCAGGGAGGCCGGCGGGGGCTGGGGCGAGCAGGGGAGCCGCTGCGGCTGCAGGGACGCTCCCGTCCAGGCGGGGTCTCCCTTGGCCCACGCAGCGCAGAGCCGCAGGCCCGGAGGCCGTAGGCCCGGCCTCTCCGCACAGGATTGGCCCCGCCTGGCCTGGGAGCAGCCAGCGGCTGTCCCCCCGCTGGTGCACCAGGTCCGCAGCTGGCTGGGCTGGGCGCGCTCTCGAGCCCAGGGCCACGGCCCCACCCCCAGGGCCACGCGCCGGCCCCTCCTCCCGGGCCTGCTCTGCTGCCTGGGGCACCGGTTTCCTGGTGGGGGAGGAGGGCAGGGACCCCAGCACCCAGGCTTCTTCCAGGGAGGTCCTGACCAGCAGCCCCAGCCCCCCTGAAGCCTCCGGCCACCCAGCCCTGCCAGGCCTGTGGCGCTGCCGCGGGGAAGGCTGGGCACACGGGACAGGGATGGTGCCACTGACCTGGCCCGCAGCCTGTCAGAACTCGCCCAGGGGGAGCAGCGGGCACTCCCAGCCCAGCGCACGCTGGACCCCGCAACCTAGGCAAGTGCAAGGAGGGAGCTGGGCTCTGAAGCCAGAGCAGTGAGGTGGGGGCTGAGCCCAGCCGTACCCCCCCGCCCTGTGAGCGTGTTCCCCAGGGAGCAGGGCGGCCCTGATGCCTGGAACTGGCTGAGTCGCGCGTGGGCGACCCTGAGTGTCCTGCTCCCCGGCTGGTGGGGTGGACACCAGCCCCCACCTGGTCAGGGCCTCCTGGGCCCCCAGACAACCCCCTCACACGGGCCTGGAAAGCCTGCCTCCCTTCTCCCCGCCCCGCGAGAACCCCCAGAACCCCAGGGCCTCGTGTGGCTTCAGGGGGACAGCGAGGCCCGTGACCCCCGCGTGTGGGAGGCTGGGGCAGACTCCCTCCTGAACGTGCTGCTCAGGACCTGGGGGTCGGGGCTGGGGCCAGGAGAGGACACCCCAGGGCCAGTGGCCCCGGACTCTCTGGGCACCTGATGGTGGCCACCTCCGTGCACAAGCTCCCAGAACGGGGCGGAGGCTGCAGCCGCCTGCCGCCCGCGTCCCCCACCGCGGAGCTGGCCTCCAGCCCCGGGGAGGAAGAGGCCGGCCCCTGTTGGCCCCCCGTGAGCCATCCTGTCCTGCTCCTGCCCGCACGGGGCACCCCGGGCCACCGCCGGCCGCTGAGTGTCCTCAGGCGAGGGGCTTCCCGCCTGGCCTTGGTGGCGCCCTCGGCGACGGGGCCGGACCCGCGCGCGGCGCACCTTGTTGCAGGGAGACGCGGGTCTCTGAGCGGGCACAGCAGCCCCAGGCCGGCTGCAAGGGACCCCGGGGCAGCGGGAGACAGGCAGGCCCAGAGTGGGCTCCCGCAGAGGAAGGCTGCAGAGCACAGGCGCGGGCCGAGACCCAGTGGGCTGAGGGGTGTCCTCCGGGCCCCAGGGCTCCAAGCAGGTCACTCACAAGACGGGGGAGCCCGACCGGCCTGGCCTGACTGGGGTCACCCATCACCACCCCTGCCACAGCTTCTCTGTTTCCTACTTGCTGATCCATTCAAATCACCCCTTCGTGCCCGGGGCTCCCCGCACGCCTCTTCCTCCCGAATTATCCCCATCCGGGAACTGAGAGCCGGTGCCTGGTGAGGACGCGCCCTGCGCCGGCCACCTCTGCAGAGCTCTGCCACCTGCTCCCTCACGCCAGCTGTGCCGCCGGCAGGACATGCATCCGTGGGGTGGCCCGGAGGGTGCCGCCTTCCCTGGCACGGGACCTCCGCAGCCCTGAGGGGGTCAGAGTGAGGCTGACTCCAGCAGACACCCGGAATGTCTCTCCCGGGGCCCGGGAGCCACTGCCTCGGGTTCTCGGCTGCCGGGGAGCCGGAGCAAGGGTCGCCCGGGGCAGACGGCTGCGGACAACGTGGGTGGGACACCCACTGCAGACGGGCCCGGAAACCCAGGCCCGGACGCCCCGCTGCTTGGCTTCTGTCCGGGTCTTGCTCCTGCCTCCACCCTCAAAGTCAGCCGCACCCACGTCCTCCCCCCGCGCTTCTTGTTTGCTTTGCTAGACTTCTCCAAAGAAAAGTCTCATTCTCAACCTAAACAGAAAGTCAGTCGCGTGTGATCTCCTCAGAGGAGCGCGGCACAAATCAAGACAACAAATCAGTAGTAAGAATAGACAGAAACAGAAAAATTAAATCGTGAAATCTAAAACACAGGTAACATGAAGCATGTGCAACATCAAACATGCGGAGCCTGAGCTCAGCGGCCCTGCCGCCGCCCTCATGAGGGGCCGGCGCCCCCGGGGCTGAGGTGGGGGGGCAGCCGGAGAGGGTGGGGGCCCTCGGCAGCCCAGGTGTGCGATCGGCTGGGCCACCGGGACTGGGCAGCTCCCCTCGGGGATGTCCCTGTCTCTAAGCGCCCGCGGCTGCAGCTGGGGATGCGGACAGAGGGTGCTGGACAGCAGGGCGGACAGGCGCCCTCTGCCACCGACGACACAAACCTGGCGCAAAGCGGCTCTTCATCCAGAGGCAGCGCCGCCTCGGGGTGGACGCGGTATGAGCGGAGCAGGGGCTCGGCTGAGCCAGCACCCAGCTGGCAGCAGTGCCCCTGGTGTTCCTGGCACTCGGGGCAGGGGGCAGCCTTCGGATGCGTTGAAAGCGCTGCCCCGAGGACTGTTTTCTTGAGGAGTCCCCGCCTGAGGGGGCGGGCGCTGATGTCCATGTGGAATGAATGGACCCCGCAATCTGCCTGGCCTTCCTCAAGGCTGCCTGCAGGTACCAAGGCGCTCCAGGACGAGGCCCGGCCACTGGAGCTGCGGGGAGCACCGGCACCATCTGCGTCTCCTCCGGCACCTCGGCCTGGGCTGCCCTCTGCTGCCCCCCAGCCTGCACGGCTGCCCGCCCCGCGGCCCAGGCCTGTGAAGGGGAGACCGGGCCTGCCCCGAGCTCAGTGCTGACCAGCCTGGCCAGAGCATGAGGGGACAGATATGAGAGGCCCCTCCGAGCACTGGTGCTGGACTCTCGGGCTGGGGTGGCGGCCTCGCTGTCTACACCGCAAGAAACACCCGGTAAGGAAACTTCTTCCCGCGGTTAGGACCTCGTTAGGGAGGAGGGCACCCCTTCTGGCAGCTGCTCTGGTGAGTAGCCACACAGACAGAATGTTCTGGTGCTGCTGCAACACCCCAAACTTCATGGCATAGAACAGGGTGTGACGGGTGTGACGGACTGAACGTGTCCCCCAGATGAATACACTGAAGCCCCCGGCGCGTGGCTCTATTTGGAGCAACCAAGTGACTGTGGTTAATGAGGCCATAAGGATGCGGCCCCGTCCTATAGGGCTAGCGGCCTTCTAAGAACGGACAGCAGAGCACTACCCCCACAGTTGTGAGCACCATCCACAAGCCAATAATTGGACCCTCCCCAGAACCCCGCCCGCCAGCACCCTGATCCCACACTCCAGCCTCCAAACCGTGAGAAATAAGCTTCCACTGTTTAAGTCACCTGTTCAGTGGCACTTTGGTTCGGCAGCGTGAGCAGACCCAGACCGGGGCTTGGAGGTCTAGGAAGGACAGATGGTTCATTTTTCAGGCCTTGTGGACCACGTGGTCTCTGTGGCAGCTCCTGGCTCTGCCATTGTGCAGTGAAACAGCTGCAGACATAAGCAAATGACCGGGCAGGACTGCGTGCCAATAAAACTTTATCTATGAAGACAGGGGGCGGGCCGGATTGCAGTTCACGACCTGGCTAAACGCAACCGTCTCAGAAACTGAAATTATGAGAAGACGAGGCAGGGAGGCGCCAGGGCTGCAGTCTGCTCCACTGCACCCGACACTCCAGATGGGTGTCCCATCTGGAGCTGCGCATGACGTTGCTGGCGCTGGCCGTCCAGCTGGGGCTGAGTCCGGAGCCCCCTCTCATGCTAGTGCGCCTCTCTCGTGGGCTGCCTGGGGTTCCTTCCAGGCCTTGGCTCTAAGCGCCAGCGTCCTGGGCACCTGAGGCAGAGGCTGCGTCACTGTTTACTCCCTAACGGAAGTCGCCTTGTGTCACACCTGCTCCGCCGGCCAGCTGGACCTGTCAGCATCACACGGGAAGAGCAGGTACAATGGGGCGCGCCACCAGACCGCTCAGGGCCTGCGGTGCACGCGGGCACACACAGGAAGACAAACACGAAACTGTATTGCTGCTAAATTCTTGGGGAGAAAGAAACAGGCTTCTGAGAGACGGAAGGAGGCCGGGAAGCCTTTCCGGAACAGACACTTCCTGGTCCTGAAGAGGGAGCAGGCAAAGGAGACAGCGGTGCAAAGGCCCCGGGGCCAGGGAGGCTGGAAACCCACCGCGGAGGGGGCTCCGCGTCAGCGTGTCTGAGGGCGAGTGTGTGTGCCCGGGGTCACCCCAGCAGCACCCCTGAGAGCACACGGGAGCGTTCTCAGCCCGAGCCTGGTGGGGCGTCCTGGAATCCCGCGTGGCGGTTACAGCTTCCTTTGCCTCTCTGGTCTTCGTTCCGGAAGCGCTGGGTGGTTCCATGTTTCCAGCCTTGGAGTTTCCTCCAGGAGGAGATCAGGGCCGCCGCCTGCTGTCCGAGAGAACGCGTTCCGGATGCTCGGGCTGACGTCTCTGATCTCTGCGTTTCAGAGGACGGCCTGTCGCGGCTGAGCTGCTGGCGCCTCTGGGACAGCAGGAGGGGGGCCCCGGGGAGGAGGGTGACTTGGAGCCACCGGCTCGAAGGCTGTGCAGTAGCCCAGACAGACGGTGCTGACCAGCGCTCGCCGGGACCGGCCGCCATCTTCCAGCGAGACCTCAGCGGCCTGCGCGGCTCCCGCGAGGATGGCGGCCGAGTCAGCGGCGCGGGCTGGAGGAGGCTGGAGGGGGCAGCGCAGCGTGTACAGGCGAGGAGGCGGCGGCATTTCCGTGGGCAGCGCCACGGGGAGCAGGCCGAGGGCTGGTGTCCCCCGAGGAAGCCATGCCCTTCTCCGGGGGCTGGGCTCCCACCGCCCGAGCGCTGACCGCCCTGCTGGGTGCAGTCCCCAGGCACCCGTGGGGGCCGCTGCTGTGCCCATTGTGCAGATGAGAAGACAGCGCCAGGGGCCAGGCGACCGCCCAGGGCCGCACAGCTGGCCGCGCCCCTCGGTCATAATACGCGACGTTACATGTACACCCCGTTACATGCACACCCCGTTACATGCACACCCCGCCCCAGCTGCCATCTCACGCCCGGCGAGATCAATGCAAGGAGAAGAAATGGAAGCTGGAGGCGAGTGTGGCCAGGGAGTGGAGGACCAGAAGCAGGCGCTGCAGGGAAGCAGGAAGCTGCTCCCGGGTCTGAGGGCTCCGGCACCCCGAGCTGTGTCCGAAGCCCCCATCCCAGGCCTGGGTGAGAAGAGACCTGTGGACGGCTCGGGGGACACAGCCCGGGAGGGGGCCCTTCAGCCACCGCCGTGACTGCACATCACAGAGCCTGGGGACCCCTCGGTGTCCTTGCACAGGGGTGCAGGTAGGGGACCCCGGTGTCCTCGCACAGGGTGCAGGTAGGGGACCCCGGTGTCCTCGCGCAGGGGTGCAGGTAGGGGACCCCGGTGTCCTCGCACAGGGTGCAGGTAGGGGACCCCGGTGTCCTCGCACAGGGGTGCAGGTAGGGGACCCCGGTGTCCTCGCACAGGGTGCAGGTAGGGGACCCCGGTGTCCTCGCGCAGGGGTGCAGGTAGGGGACCCCGGTGTCCTCGCGCAGGGGAGCAGGTAGGGGACCCCGGTGTCCTCGCGCAGGGTGCAGGTAGGGGACCCCTGGAGTCCTCGCGCAGGGTGCAGGTAGGGGACCCCGGTGTCCTCGCGCAGGGTGCAGGTAGGGGACCCCGGTGTCCTCGCACAGGGTGCAGGTAGGGGATCCCGGTGTCCTCGCACAGGGTGCAGGTAGGGGACCCCGGTGTCCTCGCGCAGGGTGCAGGTAGGGGACCCCGGTGTCCTCGCGCAGGGGTGCAGGTAGGGGACCCCGGTGTCCTCGCGCAGGGGTGCAGGTAGGGGACCCCGGTGTCCTAGCGCAGGGGTGCAGGTAGGGGACCCCGGTGTCCTCGCGCAGGGGTGCAGGTAGGGGACCCCGGTGTCCTCACGCAGGGGTGCAGGTAGGGGACCCCTGGTGTCCTCGCGCAGGGTGCAGGTGCGCAGGGGCTGGTCCAGGCGGGTGGCTCTCAGCAAGGGGGCTGTGGTGCCCAGGGCAAGGCGGAACCGAGCCTGACTCCAGCGCCCCGGGAGGGCTGGGGTTTCCCTGGAGGGGCTGTTTGGTCAGAGGCTGGACCAGGCCTGCGGGAGCCGCCCAGAGGGCTCCGGGCCAGTCGGAGGCTCCAGGTGGCCCCTCTGCTGGTCCTAGTCTGGGGGGGCCAGGCTCAGCCCTGGCTCCACGCCACGCGGCCCCCTGCGGCCCAGCCCTGCCCCTCGGGCGGCCCTTCCCGGAGAGCCTGGAGCGGGAACGTGGCTCCTGCCTGCAGATTTGCGGCCCAGGAAATGCATTTTAAATTGGTCCCAGGACGCTGGGATGCAGGAACCAGACGCCACCTCGGGCGGGGGCGGGGGGGGGCGCGGGGGCGCACGGCGGGGGGGGGGGCGTCCCCGCGCGGGGGTCCCTGCGGGCAGGGCGGGGAGGGGGCGCCGGGGCCTCGACGCCGAGGTCCGCGTGGCTGGCCCTCCCCTGGCTCCCGGGAGCGCGCGGGGAGGCGCGCGCCGAGGTCGCCCCGCCCGGCCCGGGGAGGGTCGTCCGCCCGCGAGAAGCCCCTGCGCTCCCCAGCGCTGCCGGCGGGGGTGGGGGGGGTGGGCGCGGGGCGGGGCCGGGCGGGGCCGGGCTGGGGCCGGGCTGGGGCCGGGCTGGGGCGCGGGGCTGGGCCGGGCGCGGGGCCTGCTCCTCCAGGCCTCGCCGGCGGCTCCCCGAGGGCCCGAGCGCCCCGGGGCCGGCGCCTTCCCGTTACGCAGTTCCTGTCCCTTCCAACCCGAGCCCGGGGGCGGGGGGGCTGGGGCGCCGGGCCGGACCCCTGATCCCGGCCGGCCGGGCCGGGGGAGCCGGGCGGGCGGGGCGGGGGGCGGGGCCCCTGTGCCGGCCGCGGCGCCGGGGCGGGGGGCGCGGGGCGGCGGGGGCCGGCGGCGGGGGCGCGCGGGCGGGGCGCGGGCGGGGTGCTCGGCGGGCGCGCGCCTCCGGCCCGGGCGCGAGCAGCCCGGAGCGCCCCGCCGCCGCATTGCTGCTGCCGCCGCCGCCCGGCCCCGCCATGGTGCAGCCGCCCGCGCCGCCGCCCGTGCCGCCGCCGCCCGCGGGCCCCGCCGCCGCCCTGGGGCGCCCGCAGCGCGGCAGCCGCCGGCGGGGGGCCGCGCCCCGGGCCTGAGCGCCGCCGCCGCCCCCCGGCCCGCGCGGCCAGGTCCCCGGCGGCCGCTCGGGGCGCGCTCGGCGCTGAGGTGGAGCCGCCGGCACCGGCGCGCCGCCCCCTCCCCGGCCGGCTGCAGCGGGCGCGCGAGCGCTGGGCAGGCTCCGCCGCGGCGCCGGGATGCGCGGCCGCCCCGCCTGACGCCCGCCGAGACCCCGCCGCGCCCCGCGCCCCGCG
Organism: Talpa europaea; assembly: GCF_964194135.1. Taxonomy (NCBI): domain Eukaryota; kingdom Metazoa; phylum Chordata; class Mammalia; order Eulipotyphla; family Talpidae; genus Talpa; species Talpa europaea. Next base: position 799,348 of record NC_140084.1, on the reverse strand, counting down.
CCCGCGCCCGCGCCCGCGCCCCGCGCCGGCCGGGGCCGGCGGGCCGCGCTACATGCATGTCCAGTGGGGGCAGGTTTAATTTTGACGACGGCGGGTCCTACTGCGGCGGCTGGGAGGACGGCAAGGCGCACGGCCATGGCGTCTGCACCGGCCCCAAGGGCCAGGGCGAGTACTCCGGCTCCTGGAGCCACGGCTTCGAGGTGCTGGGCGTCTACACCTGGCCCAGCGGCAACACGTACCAGGGCACCTGGGCGCAGGGCAAGCGCCACGGCGTGGGCCTGGAGAGCAAGGGGAAGTGGGCGTACAAGGGCGAGTGGACGCACGGCTTCAAGGGGCGCTACGGCGTGCGCGAGTGCGGCGGCTCCGGGGCCAAGTACGAGGGCACCTGGAGCAACGGGCTGCAGGACGGCTACGGCACCGAGACCTACTCGGACGGAGGTAGGCGGGGGCGCGGGCCTCCTGCGCGCGCGGTTGCCCCGGGGAGCTTGGGGGGCCCGGCCCGGCCCGGCCCGAGCCCGGGCGCAGCGGCCCTGGCCACAGGTTGCCCCTCCCCGTGGGGCAGCGCAGCGCCCCTTCCCCGCCGGCTGGAGGGGCGCCCCGGGAGCAGGGCCAGGCCCAGGCGCGCGTGGGTGCCTCACCCCAGGCAGGCCGAGCCCAAGGGAAGGCCCGGCCCGGGGCAGAGGCCGCGCCCGCCCCTCCCGGCAGAGCCCCCGGCGCGCGCCTGCGGCCCATGCCCGCCCCTGGTCCTCGGCGCCGGCAGGGCCTCCTCAGCCCCGAATGGACCCGGCCAGGGCACGGGAGCGCGGGGCGGGAGGCGGGGGCGCGAGCCCGGGCGGCACAACAGGGCAATAAACTTCTAGGTGGTTGGCCGGGCGCAGGCGGGAGGGGCGCCCGCGGCTCCCGAGCCCGGCCAGAGCGTCGCCCTCCGGCTGCACCATCCCCGGCAGCTGGGGGGTCTCTGTGTCTCCATCCTAAATGCCACCACCGCCGGGTCCGAGGGCGCTGCCCGCCCCAGCCGCCCGCCCGCCGGATCCCTGGCGGTGTCCCTCCTGGACACCCGGGCGCCCTCCTGCTTCAGAGAGGCGGGTGCGGAACTGGACCCCGACCCACCTGCTCCCGGACCCCTCCCCCACCCGCGGCCGCCCTCTCCTCCCCGGGGCGCGTCTGTCAGGCTTGGGGGACTGGAGCCGGGGCCGGCGCACCGGGAGCCTGTGTCCGTCAGCCCAGAGCGCGCGCCTGCGACTCCTGCCCGCCCGCCGGCCGCCCAAGTTGCGTGAAGCCAGGGCTGAGCGCCTGCTCCCCGGCCCGGGCCTCGTCCGGGAGCGAGGGGGGCTGGAGAGTAATTATTATTTTGGCTTATGCAACTGCGAGGCAGGGCTCATTGTTACCCAAAGGGAGGAGGGTGTGGGGCAGTTAATTATATAATGCTGCTGCTTGTCACAGCCCAGCCGCCCGGCCCCAGGCGGCCTCCTCTGTGCTGCTGTTGTTTTCACAGAGCGGGCTGGAGAGCTGCCCCGGCCCTGGGGCCGAGGCCGGGCAGGGCAGCACCCTCTCCGCGCGCGTGAGGCCGGGGGCGTGCGTGCCGGTGGCACCGCCAGGCCCGGGCGGCAGATGTGGGCGGCTGAGGTGGGTGGCTGAGCAGCCTGGCGCTCCCAGCTGGGCTCTCTGGGCGCCTGGGGACCGTTGTCACCCCCGGGGCTGGGGCCGAGGCGAGGCGGCGCTGCAGACCGGGCCCTCCAGAGATGCCCCAGCTGTGCCAGAGCCGGGAGCGGCGTGGCGCCACCCTCCCCAGCCCCTACGGCCGCCACGGCCACAGCTGGGAGCGAGCCCGGCCCTTCTCGCCGCGGAACTCCCCAGAGTGAGCGTGAAGTCTGGCACCCCCAGGGGCCCCCCCTTCCCTGACGTCTGTGGCGCCGTGGAATTCTGCCCTCAGTTCAACAAACAACCACTGAGGCCCCCGCGAGCGGGCTCCGAGCACGGGCAGGCGCAGGGAGCAGAGCAGGCCTCACCGAGCTCCCGCGTCAGGAGCCGGGCGCTCCTGGGCGTGTCCTGGCCCCAGGAGCTCAGGTCTGCCGGGGCCTGGCGCCTCCTCGCTGCAGGGCCTCCCCGGGGCTCTGTCCTGGCCACCGCCGCACACCTGACACCCCCCCCCCACCCCACGCCCCGTCCTCCTGCTTGGGCCCCAGGGGCTGGACGGGGTCGCGTCCGCGTCACAGAGGGGGCCCGTGAGGCCGGGAGCCCGGGCATTGGTGAGAGTGGAGGGTTTGGGCGCAGCCTGCCCGGGACAGCCCGTCTCTGTCGGCCCTGGGCGAGGGGTCCTGGGGCCCTCGTTCTCTCTCGGGGAGCCCCCTCTTCGGGACCCACCAAGGCAGGCACACAGACGCGGCCCCGGGCCAGCTGCTCCCTGTCGTTGGCCACGTGAAAGACAGAAAGTCGAACTGGCCGTCGCGGCCTGCGGTCACCAGGCCCCGGCATGGGGGCTGCTTTTCTGGAACAGGGTCCCCCTATTTAGGAAGGTGCTGACCCTTAAGAGCTGCCCTGGAGTGGCCGGGCGGGCAGCAGCGCCGGGGGGTGCTGGGATCCGCGGGGCAGAACAGCGGCGTCCGCGCCCTGTCCCAGTCAACCGGTGGCCTGGCAGGCCCGGCGTCCAGGAGCACGGGCAGAGCCTCCCTGGCCGCGGGCCCTGGCTCCGGCCTGACGCTTCCTGGGCCGCGGGGTGGGGACAGGGACGTCGTCAGCGGTGGCCCCGAACTTCTTGGTGCTGACTTGGGGGAACAGAGACGTTCATGAATAATGCACAGACGGCGGATGCGCTCCGCCCTGAGCCGGAGCCGGCGCGGAGGCCATTTCAGCTGGGAGCACCTCCGCCCGCTCCCCCTCCAGCCCGTCCTCCCGGCGCACGCTGCTCACCGGAGAGCCGAGCCACTTCCCCGGCCGCAGGGCGGCCCCGGGGTCACTTCCACGCTGTGGGGGGTGGGGGCAGCACGCGTGCTGTGGGCCCCACCACTGGGCCTGAGTCTGGCCACTGCTGCCCTTGGGCGAGTGACCGGACCTCTCCGTGCGCCTGTCTCCGGAGGGGCGACCGCGCGTGCAGGTGGGATGCCTGAGGCGGTGCCCAGGCGCCGGGAGGCAGCGAGCGGCCGCCACCACTCCTTATGTAATTACAGTTTGCACGCAGCGGGCACGCTTTCCAGGCTCACTTCAGAGCCGGCAGCCAGACGTGACGACGCGGACGGTGAAGGGACAGCAGTGGCCGCCCGAGCGCTGTGCCGGACGCGCTCGCGGGGATCGTAGCCTCAGAGCAGAGCCCCGTGCTCCTCGGCTGCCGCGCTCACTCTCCCGTCCTCACATCTGGGCGGGAAGCCGGGTGGCTGGGCCGGTACTCTAGGGGCGGGACCAGGATCCAGGCTCAGGACAGGGTTCCAGCCAGAGGCCGGGGCGCTTCTGCCTGAGAGGTCCACGTGCGCCCGGCCCCCCCGCGCCCCGCGCCCCGCTCCTCTACGCCCACTGGCTGGCTCCCCCGCCTCGTGACAGTGCTGCCTCTTCTCCCCTCGCCGACCCCCGCTCCACCTCTCAGGCCCTGTCCACAGGACCCCGGGACCCAGAGTCACCCCCCACAAATAAACCCTCCCACGCCCTGAAGACATGAGTCATCTCACACACCCGGCCTCTCCCCCTCACACAGATTCCTTCCCCGGCCCAGATCCTGCTGCCCACACAGATCACACACGCCCACAGCGCTCCCCAGCCCGGCGCCTGCGCACAGGCGCACGCACCTGCCCCCCGCCGCTCCCACCTGCCCCAGCGCCGCCGCGCCCCCCGCTCTGCCCTGGCGGGGGCTCCAGAGCCCACCCCGGCCCCACAGCAGCTCGCGCCGGTGCAGGTGCTGGTGCAGGTGGAGGGCGCTGCCGCCTCGGGGGGCGGGGGGAGCACGAGACAAACTACCTGGGGCACGTTTTTTGGGGCTTGGCCCTGAATACATCCCAGGAAAGTCCTGCTCCCCCGCGCCCCCCACGCCCCCCCACACGGGCCCAGCGGTGCCAGCGAGAGCTCATCCCAGAAACAGCCGGGAGACAAAAGGAGACAAAGCCTCTCCGCAGAGATTCTTTCAGCCACTTTGGGAGGGAAGAGGCTCCGTGAGGTGAAAGGAGCAGGGAAAGCAAATAACTAGTTCTTTGTTGCCAATAATAGCAGAGAAGACGCGCCCCTCCCCCAGCGCCTGCCTTCGCCCGCAGTGGGGGCACAGGGGCTGGGCTGGGTGGTTCGGGAGGCACCTGGCCGATCAGACCGGCACCGCGGGGCCAGGAGGGGGCCTGGCCGGCCCCAGGACCCCCGCAGGAGAGGGGAGCGGGGCGCAGTGCGCTGGGGCGCGGGGGAGCAGGGCCTTCTGCTGCTTTCCTTGGCGCCTGCTTCTTCCTCGCTTTCCCCCGGGCCTCGGCACCTGCCAGCGTAACCGGCCATCAGCTCCGCGCTCTTGCTCGTGTGCGCGACACCGTGTCCCTAGATGGCAGCAGGGCAGTCAGACCCGCCCACAAGGCGGTGAAGTTCCCTGTGGCTCGTCCCAGCGCAGAGACCCCGCGGGGGAAGGGAGCCCTGCCCGGGGCCTGCGCCGTCAGGGGAGGCCCCGTCAGCACCGTGGAGAGCGCCCGCGCGGCTGCGGCCTGGGTGGGGCGGGCCCTGGGCCCTGGGCTCTGTCCCGCGCCTCCCGCCTGGGCCTGGCCTCTGCCCGAGCCCTGCCGCCCACCCTCAGCAGCCGCGGCCCCCACGCACAGTCAGTGCGAGGCTCCACGCTCCAGACACGCCACCCCGGGGGCTCGCCCGCCTTCACCCCAGAGCTGCCAGGCTTCCAGAGAGGCAGGGCCTCCTGGTGACAGAGGGGCGGTTCCAGGCGGGCTCCCCCAGCAAGAATGCACAGCCGCTCTGAGATCCGGGGTCCGCTCTGCCTGGCCGGTGTGGGCTGGGCGTTTTGAGGCACACAAGCACCGCCCAGGCAGGCAAAGGCAGGGTCTGTCTGGAGCGGCCAGTGCCACACCCTCTAAACCGGCACCTGTGGGTGGGCGGTCCACACCAGCCCTGCCCACGGCGGTGGCTACTGGCCACCGTGGCTCTTTGAATCTGAATCTAAGTCAAGCACAATGAATTTAGAGCTGTGGCCCCAGCCTCCCGGCCCCAGCCTCCCAGCCTCAGCCCAGGCCCAGTAGCCACGACAGCGGCTAACTCACGGCCTCCCCGCAGGAGGCGCCGCCGGGCACCCTGGTGTCTAGCACCTGCAGCCCGCGCGTGGGGGCTGAACCAAGCAGCAAGGGCAGTGGCGTCGGGTAACTGCGTCCTCCGCCGCCATCTTACGCCTGGGCTCACTGCCCGGACTCGGAAGTGGACAGCAAAGGGGACACGTTCCCTGGGTCCCCGGGCCCGTGTCACACTCCCTCGTCTGTGTCCCCCGGAGCAGCCAGTCTGATGGCTCCGTCATGGCCGTGAGACGGGCAGGCGCCTCGCATGAGCGAGAGGCAGGGCGTGGATGGGAGCAGGGGCTGACCCTGGCCCTGACCTCCCGCCACCGCGTAACGCGCCTGCGAGCGCAGCACCAGCCCCTCCCGAGTCGGTCGTTGGAGACGCTGCTGCTCCCCACTGCGGTCAGGCGAGACGGCGGCTCAGGGCCCCGACGGGCATCCCTGGCATGTGCGGCGCGGCTGTGTGCCCTGCGGGCTGGGGGGGGGGGCGGGTGCCCGGGAGGGCGGGCGGGCGGCGAGGCCGGCGGAGCCGGTGCACGCGGGTCCTCATCTGGATCTCGGCGCAGGAGGGCGCGCGGGCCCTCTGGGGTCAGGGCACAGATCCCAGGCACGGGGCTCCACCCGCGCCCCCCCACCCGCCGGCAACACCATCTGCTGACCCACATGGGGCGGGATTTTACCATGTGCAGCGGGGGGCGGCCGAGGCCGAATGTGCAGTTGGCGCCGCGGGACCGGAGCAGGCCGGGGGAAGGGAAACGAGGAACGAAGCGGGCGAGCCGGCGCGGGCGGCTGTCTGAGGAGGGAGGGGGCAGCTGAGCGTCCCAGGACAGGGGGCGCTGGGCGAAGCCTGCGGGGCGGGGCGACTGTCCCCCCAGACTGGGGTTGTGACTTTGAGGAGGCCTGTCCTGCTCGTCCTGCCCCCAGGAGTGCCACACGGGGAGCCCCGGGCTTCGGGGAGCTCCCCAAGGATGGTGGGGGTCTGCCGCTGGCCCGGGAGGGCGCCGGGCTCCACTGCCCGTTGCTCCTGGCCAGTGCCCCAGACTCAGCGGCGCGCGTCAGGGTCGCCTGGGACACGCGTCACAGAGCGCGGGCCCCGCCCGGGCGTGCAGGTGGCGCTGACCCTTGTCGGGCTGACGGTCCCGCCTCAGGCCCCGGCTCTTCCCGTGACCGCCCACGGCAGGGAGCCCGGGGCGTGGGGGCGCGCGAGGCTCCGGCTCCAGCCCCGAGGCTCAGGGACGGTGCTGATGCCGGGCCCGCCAGCGAGGCCACCCAGGAGCTGGGTCCTCTCCGCCCTCCAGGGGACTCAGGGCCTGCTCAGGGGGACCCCGTGAGGCCGGAGGGCGGGGCCCCACTTGGCTGTGTGGCCATGCGGGGCTGAGGCCGCGGCTTGACACCCGGCGTTCTCCGGGCAGGGGACCGGGCGGAGCGGGCTTGGCTGGAAATGGTCAAACAGGCCACAGGCCCCCGAGCGGCACACGCGGGGCGGGACGGGCGGGGTGCCCCCCGCGGCCCCCAGCCTCGGCGTCCCCTCCTCCGTCTCCGGCGAGCGCCGTCCCTGGGTGCAGGGCCACCGCCAGCGTGACCTCACTCCCGGGTCTTCAACTCCACTGCGTGTGGAAGACCCCAAACAAGCGGGGGCCGGGGGGCGGCTGGGTCCCAGCCTGAGTCCAGGGCACAGGCCAGGAGCAGAGCGGCCGCCTGCCCGTCGCTGTCCCGGGCCGGCTGCCCCCAGCCGGTCTCTGCCTTGGGGGGGTGAAGTCAGTTCACAGGGGAGACGAGCTCTTCAGGGGGCCGGGGGCTCATGCAGGGAGACGGGAGGGTATTCCGTGGGGGGTTCGGGTTCTGAGGGAGGTCGGGGACCGTCCCGAGCACCAGGGGCCCACCCCACACACCTCACGGGCGTCCTCGGAGTGGCGCCTCCACCCCGGTCTGCACGGCCTGCTCTGGGCCCGGTACTGACCCACTCGCTGCTGGGGGTCGTCAGGCGGCCCCAAGATGCCCCGACCCGCGCCCTTCCGCAGCGAGCCGGCTGGTGGCCTCAGCGTGTCACCGGGCAGGCTCAGGTGCCGCCGCAGCCCAACCCTGGGGTATTTCCATCGCCCCCAGAGAAGCCCCGTTCCCAGTCCCCCCCCACCCCGCCCCAGGACCTGCGTGCGTGTCCCTGGAGTGGCCGTCCAGGCCTGGCCCTCTGCCCCTCCCGTCACCCCGTAGTCTCCGGGTCCCCCGTCTGCAGCCAGACCCCACCCACGCGGGCTGACTGTCCACCCATGACGACCGCCGCTGAGCCGTCATCCGTGGAACTGCCGCGAGCACCGTGGACAGTCCCCTTGGGGCACGGTGGGGTGCAGGGACGTGTCGCCTTCTGAGCCGCTGCCAGATTTTCCCGCAGCGGCCGCGCCCCCCGCACCCGCCCTGGCCGGGGCTGCTGACCGCCACGTCCTGCTGGGAGGGTGTGGTGGGGGAGGGCCGGGGCGGCGGCGTCAGCTCAGCCTCGCCCCCCTCAGCTGGGGCCGGGGCCTCGTGTTGCTGGGCCCCGCGTTGTCTCCCGCCCGGCCTGCCCAGCGCTGCCGGGATGGCGGCTCCGGGAACGGGCTCTTGCGGCCCCTTCTGCCCGGCGCTCAGACTGGACGCTCCGTGGGCGCTCAGAGTTGGGGCCCCTCGGGGTGCAGAGTGTCAGCTGAGCGCTGGCCCGCGGGCAGCAGTGACCACAGAGACCCAGGGCCGTGGGTGCTATTGGGAAACGGGGGACCCTCTCGGTCCCGGGGCAGGGGCACGTAGGGCCATGAGGGCGCGTGGCCCGTCTCCAGCCGTCTGGGAAAGCCTGTGGGGGAGACCCGCCCATGGAGACCTGGGGTGCAGGGCAGGCTGGGGTTCCGGAGGCTCCCGGAGCAGAGGGAGCAGACCCCCCCGGGACCGCGGGCAGAGCCTCCTGGGCCCGCAGCTGCCTGGCCCTCTGGGCCTGCACAGAAGCCACCTCGTCCCGGGGGCCGCGGAGCCCGGGTGCAGCCTCTGGGGGTGCAGGCCCATGGGCGCAGGGCAGGCCGGGGGGAGGTGGCTCTGCCCCCGAGGGCGGCAAGGGTGGAGCAGAGGCCAGGGCTCCCTTGGCAGACCGCGGGGACGCTGACCCGTGTCCTGGCAGCTGGACGGCAGCGGGGGAGGGCAGGGACGGGAGGGGCCGGTGCGGGGGAGGGGGGAGGAGATTGGGGGAGGGGTCTGGCCTGGGCCCCTGAGACCCCCCCCTTGTCCAGGCTGTCCTCCAGGGGCGTCCCCCTCCCTGCCCCGGGCAGCCCTGTCCTGGGGTGGCCGCGGGGCAGTAGGCTCCTGCCCCCTTGACTGGCCGCTCTGGGGGGGTGTGAGCTGACCCAGGATGCCTGGGCTAGGGCTAGGATGCCGGGGTCACCGTGGGGGCCGTGAGGCTGCCGGGGCGCAGGCCGGCGAGCTCCGCTGTGAGCGCCATGTGGGGCTTCTGGCCTCAGGTCGGGGTTAGGCGGGTGAGGCTGTCACTGGTCTTCTTTTTTCCTTTATTTTTAAAAAAAGATTTATTCATGCACACAAGAGCTGGGGCACAGGCCAGAGGTGTGGGGTGAGAGGACTCCCCGGAGGCAGTGGGGAGCAGAACAGGCAGACTGACTGAAGACACTGCTCAGGGGAGCAGCAGGGGACAGGAGAGTCTGCCGCGCCCTGGGGGTCACTCCCTGGCCGGCCGCACTCCCGCTGCAGAGGCTGCGGTGGCTTCATAGCGCTGAGACTCAGCCCTGCGCCCCGGGGAGGCCAGGATGTCACCCCTTCCCCCAGACCCTGATTCTGTGCAGGGCCCTGGGGCGCCAGCCTCACACCTGAACTCTGACCCTCCACTCCCGTGCTCTGTGGGGCCCCGACCCAGGCTTTCTCCTCCTGCAGCTCAACTGGGTCCTCTGGGCAGATTTTGGGCATTCTGGGAGAGTTGGGGTGCAGCCTGGAAACAGCCCAGCTGGCGAGGTTGGGGGGTGTTGGACAGGGCTCTTGGCTGGAAGTCCTCACACTGGGGTCGGGCTGGGACACCTGCCAGGAGGGGGAGCCGGAGCCCGCGGTGGGGGTTTCGGGCTTTCATGCTCCCTCGGGGGAAGCGCTGCGTGGCCGGGAGGGGGAGGGCGCTTTGGGAGGCGGGCCGGTGACGGCACCCCCAGCCCCCCATGAGCCCCCACTCCCTCAGGGCTCTCTCTGGCGTTCTCTCGCAGCCTTGCCTCTCCTGTAGCCCTCGTCCTCCTGTAGCCGCCCTTCTAGCGCTGCCCTGTGGGCTCAGGTGTGCAAAGGCACGAGTTGACATGCACACTAGGGGTCCCCCATCAGGCCCCGCCCGCCTGCCCGCCTCCTGCATTAGACGAGTCTGCAGGGCACAGGTGGCTTCCCGCACTGAGCAGCCGAGGGCGAGTTCCTGCCGGGCCCAGGGCCTGGGTAGAGGGGCTGCAGCCACCGGGGATGGGGGTGCTGGACCAGCCTCACGCTCTGGACTCCCTCCGGTCCAGGGGGCCACTCGCTGCCTGGCTTCCCCAGCTGCCCCCTGGCGCTCGGCCCAGCATCCCAAAGAGAGGACCTCCCGGGCCCAGCAGCCTTCACGGGCTGACCCCTGGGCTCAGTGGCGGGTGTGGGCACCCGTGTCCACCACCCGGCACCCTCCCAAACGCAGGGCTCCCGGGGCTCAGGGGCAGGCCTGGGGCGGAGCAAGGCAGGGGCGCGGAGCACCCATGGGGGAAGCCGGGAGCTGGGGGTAGGGACGGAAGGCAGCTAGATGTTGGCCCTCAAGTCAGAGCCCACAGAGGAGGAAAGTGGACACCGCCTGGGGGGTCCGTGGCCCCTGGGCCTCCTCCCAGTCCTCCAGGTGGGATTGGGGGGACCAGCTACACTCCAGCCTCTCGTGGGGCCCGGGGGCTGCACTATGCTCGGGGGTGACTCGGTGCTGTCTGGCAGCCTCCATCCTGCCATCCGGCTCAACACTGGAAGCAACAGATGCCCCCAGCAGTGGGACGGCTTGTGGGTGCACAAGGGGGGCACCCCGACCTCTGGATGCTCTGAAAGAGGCAGGGCAGGGCTGGGAGTGTGGAGGAAGCACGGGGACCCCAGGGCTTCGGGGTGCCGAAGCTGCACGGCCTGACCACGGCAGTGGGTGGGGACACGTCATCAGCTCTTGTCCACACGGCAGACTCCCGGGGTCAGGCACCCCACGGCCCAAGCACGCTCCTGGGCGCCGTGCACTGTGGGGGCACATGGGGAGTCTTACTTCCGCGCCCTCCTCCTGTGCCCTGTGTTGCTCCAAAAATAGTCTATTTTTAAAAAGAAAAAACACTTGGAAAAATAGTCCTTTTCACAGTGAGTGAACGTGGAGCGTGGAAAGGCCTTGGGGGCTGGTGTGAGCCTCTGGAACCCCCCTCCCTGCCTTTGGGGGCCTCCCACACCCCAACATGCTTGAACATCCCTACCCTACCCCATACGTCCCGCACACCTGCACCCCACCCCACCCCACAGATGCACACCCTCACCCCTGCCGCCTGGGGGTGCGTGCGGTGGGCACACCTAAGTGGCGTCTCCCGTGCCTGTTGGGGTCCCCACTCGGTGGGGGCGCAAGGGTCACGTGAAGGTCAAGTTCGCACCTAGTGGGCCTGTGCTCCCCCCCTCCCCCCCCAGGACGGCTCCCTGTGGTTCTCAGCCTGGACCCGGGCCTCCCAGCGCCGGCCCCACCGCCCTCGTCCTCCAGTGGACCTGCACGGGCGCCGGGCCGGGCCCCACCCCGAGGTGGTTTCGTGGCCAGAAGTACGAGTCTCTGTTGTCAGAGCTGTCCCGCCGGTGCCTCCCCTCCGCTCCCGGATCAAGCGTTGAGACCTCCATGAAGGACGCGGGCCCGGGGGCCGGGGTGTCTGTCCGCGCGCGAGGTCAAAGCCGAACAGCACCCACCAGGCCCCGACCCTCCGCCCGCTGCTGGGCCTCCCTGGGGCCGCGTCATGCTGACCTCCCCGCCAGCCACTGCGAGCGTGGCGTGTGCCCTCCGGCTCTGGAGGACAGAGACTCAGCCCGGTCTCTCCCCCTCCCTGCCCGCGCGGAGCTCTCACGGTCTCTCGCGGAGCCCACAGTTGGCGCCGCGCCGTGGAAAGCCGTGGAAAGCCGGGGGCTTCCCGCTCAGCCAGGCGGCGCCTCTGGGTCTGTACGTTTTTATGCGTTTCACTCACGACTCCTTTTTCCCAACAGCACAGGTGTCTTTAAATCACCGGCTGATTCTTCCCTCGCCTTCCCAGTGCTCAGAAAAATCTCTCCCCGCAGCTTGCCACGTAAGCCCACCCCCTGGGTTACGTAGCACTAACATATACGTGTGTGTGCATCATCTGTGCGCGCTCTGCCCGGTCTATTTGTGTGGCTTTCCTGCCTTCTGAAATGCCAGGGTCACACTCTGGGAAGTGTGTCAGTAGGTGATGCAGCTGCACAGCATCACAGAGCACGCACACGACCCGTCCCCACCCAGGCTGCACTCGGGGACCACGGTCAGCTCTGTGGCCACTGGTGGCCGAGACTGTTGCGTGGTGCGTGGCTGTCCGCAAGGAGAGCTGTATGGACGGCATATGGGGGTGCGGTCTCCCCCCCACTCCCATACATGCTGTCTCCCTGGTTCCCCCTCCCCCTGTGTGGGGTGCCCAAGGCATCATCTTTCTTGTGTCAGGCCCTTGTTTTGGCCACGCGCACCCTGCAGTAGCGTCCTGAGAAGGGCTGCCTGGAAGCTTGTTCTGCGTGGCTTGGTGCTTGGTGGACACACGGGTCGTGCACAGAACTGGAGCGTGAAGGTCACCTTTGCTCACGATGGGGGGCAGCCCCTCACCCTCAGGTCTCCGCGTCGCTCTGGGGCAGCTCAGTGTCATTCCTGTTCCCCACTGTTTGCAGCGGGCTCTACTTTACTGGGAGTGTGTGGGGTCTCGGCTCCTTGTGCTCTGAATTTGCACCAAACCACGTCTGGGGCGGAGCCTCCTCGGGCGGCGCCCGCGAGCCCTTCCTCTGGACCCCCGCGCCCTTCAGTCGGGCCGGGTTCCTGTTTTACATCTGTGGTAATTTTCCTTCGAGCTCTCCGGAACGCCTCATGTATAGGTTTGGGGCCGTTCTGGATGACTCATGGAGGATTCTAATTTTCTTCTCACTATTCCTCACTACTTTGCCCACCTCTTCTTTTTGTTCTAGTTTCTGAAAGATTCTTGAATTCATCTTCCAACTCATTTACCAGGATTTTAATTTTAGCCGCCGCACTTCCAATCTCCAGCGGCTCTTTCCTCGGCTCCCCTCTCGCTGCGTTTCCCTCTCATTTTGTGGGCGTGGCCTCGTCTCTCCGAGGATGTCTCTTCTGGCTTCTCCGTGCCCGGCATTTCATGTACCCTCCCCCCACCTCCCCGCCAGCGTCCCCGGTTTTCATTTGCTTGTTTGGGTCTCTCTTCCCTGCTGGAGGCTGTCCCTGGGTGTCTGAGGCCTCGGCTGTTCCTTGGTCAGGCTGCGGCGGGCCCCGCGCTGAGGGCCTGGCCGGCCGCCCGGGCCCTGGCCAGCCGCGAGGTGGGCAGGTCTCGGGTCCGCACCCCAGCCAGCCATGGGGTGGCAGGTCCCCCGGCCCCGGGGGGGTTCTGTCTCCCCAGCGCGCTCCCAGGGAGAAGCCGCTGTCCCAGCCCTTGCTGCTGTGTCCTCAGCTCTGGCTTTGACCTGCTCTTCCTCCGTCCTCCCCACCCGAGGGCGGCGGGGGTGGGGGAGCTGCTTAGCTCTGGTGCTGCTTGACTTGGGCTGTCGAACCACACCCCGCAGGCTGGGGGGCTTTCCCGGCAGAAACTGCCACTGTCGGTCCCACGCACCGCGGCGCCCCCGGCAAGCTCGCCCACACCGTCCTCGCGCGCCTCTGGCAGCGGGGAGCTGGCCACTTGCAAGGCAGCCCCTTCAGCAGGGTTTGCCGTCGGATCTGGGCCCCGCAGCCCCGCGACCCCTGGCTGGCCGCTCACAGGGGCGTCCTCCCTGTGCCCCACCTCGTCTCCTCCGGCCCCATGTCGACTCCCAGGCCTCCAGCCCCATCCTCCTGAGACGGCCAGGCCCACCCAGGGGAGCAGGACTCCGATAGCGAGCGTGCACCCCAGCGTGTGGCTCCCCAACCCACCCCGAGCGCCAGGAACAGCGCTGCCCAAGGCTGACTGTCCTGGGTGGGGCGGGGGCGGGGCCGTGGCCCCCGCTGGAGCTGACCCGTCTCCACTGTCTCCGCAGGGACCTACCAGGGCCAGTGGGCCGGCGGCATGCGCCAGGGCTACGGGGTGCGGCAGAGCGTCCCCTACGGCATGGCGGCCGTCATCCGCTCGCCCCTGAGGACGTCCATCAACTCGCTGCGCAGCGAGCACACCAACGGGGCCGCCCTGCACCCCGACGCCTCCCCGGCGGTGGCCGGCAGCCCGGCCGTGTCCCGGGGCGGCTTCGTGCTCGTGGCGCACAGCGACTCCGAGATCCTCAAGAGCAAGAAGAAGGGGCTGTTCCGGCGCTCGCTGCTCAGCGGGCTGCGGCTGCGCAAGTCCGAGTCCAAGAGCAGCCTGGCCAGCCAGCGCAGCAAGCAGAGCTCCTTCCGCAGCGAGGCGGGCATGAGCACACTCAGCTCCGCGGCCAGCGACGTGCACTCCACCGCCAGCCTGGGCGAGGCCGAGGCCGAGCTGTCGGCCATCGAGGACGACATCGACGCCACCACCACCGAGACCTACGTGGGCGAGTGGAAGAACGACAAGCGGGCGGGCGTGGGCGTGAGCCAGCGCTCCGACGGGCTCAAGTACCAGGGCGAGTGGGCGGGCAACCGGCGGCACGGCTACGGCTGCATGACCTTCCCCGACGGCACCAAGGAGGAAGGCAAGTACAAGCAGAACGCGCTCGTGAGCGGCAAGCGCAAGAACCTCATCCCGCTGCGGGCCAGCAAGATCCGCGAGAAGGTGGACCGGGCCGTGGAGGCCGCCGAGCGGGCCGCCACCATCGCCAAGCAGAAGGCGGAGATCGCAGCCTCCAGGTAGGGGCGGGAGAGGGGTGGGGGGCCGGCCCCGGGACCCCAGGGGTTCCTCCAGGCTCTCAGCCGGCGGTGAGGCCGGAGCGCGGCTCCCACAGCTGCAGGCTGGTGGCGGACGGGGAGGCTGCGAGGGGTCAGCCGCCGGGCCGCCGGCCCTCGTGGGGTGGGAGCTGCGCTGTGGGGCCCGTGGCCACCCCTCGCCGGGTGTTGGCTCAGTGGCCACCTCGTCTCACGGTGCTGGGGGGCTGGACAGGGCAGGGAGGGCGGTGCGGGCACCAGCGCCTCAGCCCCACTGGCTCCCTTCAGGCCTGGAGTCCAGTGGCGGCAGCCCCAGGGATGTTGGGCCGAGGCCACAAGACCCGGTCGCCCGGCCCCGGGTCAGCTTTTCCCAGGGCAGAAGTCGCTTCCACTTCTTGGGGCAGGAAGTCTCGCAGGAGCAGGGCGGCTGCTGCTGGCCCCCACAGCCTGCACCCCGCAGGTTCGGCCCAGCGTCCCCGCGCCGGGCTCAGGCACCCGCGGGGGGCGCCAGCTCTGGTGTGGCCTGGGCGGGCCCCCCAGCTCTGCAGAGGGTGGGCTTTGCCCTCCAGCCTGCCTTGCGGGGTTTTGGGAGATGGTGTCCACCGTGGCCAGCGCCGGGCCTGGGAGGTGCCACAGCGACGGGGTGAGGACAAGCCACGTGGGACCCGTGCACCCCAGACCCACGGGGCTCGGGTCTGTGTCGGGGCTCGAGGTGCAGGCCGACTGCAGTGGGGAGGTGTGGAAGGGCCGTGCCCAAAACCCCGTCCCCACCCCCACAGCCCCTGGGCCCACAGCCCGGAGCTTGGCCAGCCGTCCTGGGGAGCAGGCACCAAGACACTTCAGGGTCCTGCCTGCAGGGGGCTGGGGGGTGTGGTCCCTGAGCCTCACGGCCCTGGTCTTGGGCCTGGTGCGGCTGCCGTCGGGGCCGAGGCTCCTCCACATCTCCGGCGTGTCCAGGCGCTGCCCTTGAGCACCGGTCAGAGGCAATGGGACCGTCGCCCCCGCTGCTCGTCAGACAAGTGGCCAGGACCTCGGGCTCGGCCACAGGCAGCTGGCCCTGGGCAGGCTCGGGCTGCGTGGGAGGCACCGCATCAGGCCGGGCACCCCAGGAAGCTGTGGCCTCTACAAGGCCCAGGAGCGACCCCCACAGCCCAGGGCTCTGCCCTGGGGCAGCGCCAGCCTGGCCAGCGTGCTCGCTCCCGGCCTCTGCATGGCTTCGGGGGTGGGCAGTGGCGGCGTGTGCCCAGTGGGGCGTGGGCACAAGGCACCTCCTTGGAGCAGGCAGAGCGGACACCCCCAAACTGCTCTATTTCCGGGGGTGATGGCTCAGACAGGTAGTGGCAATTTGGGGGCCCTGGGTAGCTCAGAAATGGTCACTGCCCAGCCTGGCCGAGGGGGCCACGGAGCATGGGGTGTCGGCCAACAGCAGCAGCCCATCGCGGGTCTCATGAGACTCACTGCGCCCCCGAGGTGAGCATGAGGGGCGGCCGCTGTGAACCCCTGAAGTGGGCCTGGCTGCTCATCCCTCCCTCCCGGCGCCTTCCCGCCCCCGCGGCCGCCCCGTGAGTGGGGTCCAGCCCCATCGAGCCCCAGAGGACAGCAGTGCCAGGGCCGGGTCCTGATGGCCCTTGAGACAGCGGCACGAGCACATCCAGCCCCTGGGCGCCCAGGATGCGCAGGCCTGGCGGTGCCCGGAGGCCCCCGCGGCGGGGCTGGCAGCGGGACGGCAGCCCCGGCTCAGGCTCCGCGCTCGCGGCTACTTGGGGCCCGGTTCTCTGCTATTCCTGGTGCGCGGGGGCCCGGGGTGCGGGAGGAGGGGGCACGGCTCTAAACATAGACAGCGGGGGGAGGCGGCGGCAAGGAGGGCGCGCGACACTGGAAGTCGACTCCGAGTCCTTCCTCTGAAGCGGCACCTTGGGGGCTGCCATGGCAACCGGTGAACCCCACCCCACCCCCACAAACCAGAGAGGGACAGGCCAGCCGCCCAGAGGCTTGTCTGCAGTGGGGGATCCGCAGCCTGGAGTCGGCCGGCGCTGACCAGTCCACAGGGGAAGCCCCTCACCCCCGCGCCCACACGGAGACAGATCCTGCCCCTGCCGCACCCGGGGACCCTGGCGCGGGGCGGGGAAGGGCAGCAGCCCCGTGTCCCCCGGCTCCGCGCATTTGGCACACGCCGCCTTCAAAGGAGCGGGAAGCCGCTGGCCAGCTCAGGGCCGGTGTCGGGAGGAGGCCGGGGCCGGCCCGCCCCAGCAGGGGACCTCACAGGCACCCGCGGCCCGGCCCCGGGGCGTCCCCAGACCGTGTGCCGCCTGCGTGTGAGGAGAACCCACCGGGGACGGCGCTTCCCTGTGGGGCGCGGGGCAGCGGCGCGCTCCACCCCCTGGGAGTCCTCGCCGCTTTCGGGCACCGTTAGCTTCGGCCACCGTGGAGGGCGATCAGCCCCCTCTTCCGCGTCGCTGCCAACACCCCCTGCCCCCCAGCAGGCAGACGCACAGGCCCCACCGCCCTCCCCTGCCCCCGGGCCTCTGCGGGCCTGTCCAGGCCCAGATCTCATCGTGGTTCTGCCCAGTGGGGAGGGGGGCCTGGACCCTGTGGGTGTCTGTCAGGGCTGCGGGGGAGCCAAGGCGGCGGAGCAGAGCTGAGGGGTGTCCTGTCTGGCCCTGCCTTCTATTGGCCCCGGGGCTCCCCGTTCCCAGGAGGGTGATTTTCTAGGGTTTTGTCAAAGCTGTAATTCAGGGAGGCCCCAGGGAAAGGAGCTGAGCGGCGCTGGCTGCGGAGAGCAGGGCGGGCTGGGGCTGGGCCGCAGCCTCTCCGGCCCTGGGCCCCCCACAGCCCTGGTCGCTCCCCGAAACACAGCACAGTGCAGGGCAGAGCCGCACAGAGCAGGCAGGCGGGGTGCAGGCCGCCCCCAGGCTGAAGAGCGAAAAGCTCCCTCTGCGCAGGGCTCGCCCCACAGCGGGGAACTGCACCCGAGACCTCCTGAGCCACCCCACAAGGTCGTGGGCGGGGCGTGGAGGTGCAGGTCTCAGCCCCGCACCCCGTCCCTGCGGCCACTAGTGCAGGAAGCCCAGGTGCCCCTGGCCCGAGGGTGGGCTCAGACGCGTCCTGGGGCAACATTTGTCTGGGAGCAGGTCCTGGAGGGACTGGGGCATCAGCCCAGGTGGATGGTGGCCCCAAACCTCACATGGGCCCCACGCAGGCCGCGGCCAGTGATGAGGGTCCCTACGAGACAAGGGGGAGGGACGCAGGCCCTGGGGAAGCCGCAGGGAGACGGGGCGGAGGCTGGGGTGTCAGTGTGGCCTGGCCCTGGACCCCAGGTGGGGGAGTGGACCCTCATTTCCAGCCCCATTGGTGGTCCCCTTGGCCTCTGGTCTCCTGGGAGGGGGCTCCCCTTCTTTTTCTTTGCTTCATGAGGGGAAAGGGGGGGCCGGTGGGGTTTGCTCTGGAGTGCTTTCTGCACCAGGTGTGCCGTCCACAGCATGGCTGCGTTGGAGTGAGCGGCAGTGGGCACTGGGTGCCCCTCATGCTTCCAGGGCACCCCCCGGGCCAGCCCCAGGTCTCTGCCTGTGTCCCTGGCACAGGGTCTGGCACTGTGGCAGCGGCACTCGTGGTGAAAGCCCAGGCCTCCATCTCTGGCCTCGCTGCCCGGCCTGCCACGTGGAGCTGGGCACACGTGGGTGCCGTGGCCAGGCCGCACGTGGACCTCAGCCATGCGTCTGACTTGGGTGGGGACAGGTACTCGGTGTTCAGTGGCTGTCGGTGGAGGGAGGTCCTGTGGGCCCGGAGCGGGAAAGCCCCACAGCCAGTGGCCCCGGGAAGCCGATGGCCTGGTGGGGACGGCCGAGTGCCGTCTGGCCTCTGCCCAGGGGGCCTTGTGGTCAGCGCATCCGAGTGACGGGCAGACGTCCTCCTGTTTGTGCTGAACGCAAACGCAGGGCCAGGAGCCTGTGGGACCCGCGTCTCCTGCGGGGGGCACGGCCAGGGCCAGGCACCAGCTCTCACGTGGCCCCCCTCGCAGTGTCCGGCAGCCACGGCCCCCGGGGCCCTGCCCGTGTGTCCCGGCCTCCCTCGGGGAGGGGCTGCACAGGGGTTCACTCGAGGTGGGCGTGACTCAGTCGGCTGCGGAAAACACCTGACACTCACCCCTGGTGTTGCTCCCGCACCTGCACCCCTCCCTGCCCTTCCCCAGCTGGAAGCCTGGCCCCAGCCCCCACCTGTGAGATATCCCAGGACATGTTCTCTCAAAGGCGGCCCCCCACGTTACAGCTTCAGAGCCCACAAACCCGGCCCCCCCCCCGCGCCCAACCAGTGGTCACCCCGGGGCCATTCCGGGGCTCGGGCCCATGTGTGCAAGGCACCCCTTGCAAGGCCCGGCCCATTGGGCCGAGTGCAGTGGGCAGGCAAGACCCCGTGTTTCTGTGACACCCCGGTTTTGCCGACCCCCAGGTTGGGGACCTCACGGTGGGTGGTGCCGCCACCCACTCCCTGGGTGCTGGGGGGCAGGTCCTGCCGCAGGCCAGCGCGGAGACAGTGGTGGTGCGTCAGGCCCCAGCCCGGGCCTCGGCATTCGATGAGGGACAGGTGGAGGGGTGCCTGGTGGGGACCAGCCGTCCTTGGGTGCTGTGTCAGGGTCACTCGGGCTCCTTGGGTGCTGTGTCAGGGTCACTCGTCCCGCAGGGACGTCACCCTGCGGAAGCTTCTGGGGCAGGTCACCCCTACGGGGAGCAGCCCTCGGCGCAGGCACAGGCCTGACACAGGGCGCTGCGCGGGGGTCCCCACGCCGACCCGTGCTGGGGCCCCTGCCCACACGCGGCGCTCCAGGGCAGGCTGAGGCCCCAAGAGGAGCCCACGCGCGAGCACAGGTGGGCGCAGGCCAGCTTGCCAGCGGCTGGGGTAGGGGAGGCCGCTCCCGCAGGGCCCGGTCGCTGCCCCGGCCTGAGCGTGGAGGTCGCTGTGGCCAGGGCAGCCGGCAAGCCTCTCCCGCGAGCGACGCGGCTCCCCTCCCTCCTGGGGCTGCTGCCCAGGCAACCTCTGGGCCCTGGGGCCTGGGCGTGGCCTCCCCACGCAGAAGACCTGCCCCCCCATGACACGCCTGCGCCTCCTGGTGCCCGCGCTGCGCCTGTGACGACCCGGGGAGGGGCTCGCCCTGCAGCGGGCCCTGCGCCGGGACAGAGCCCAGGCCGCGGCATGGGCCGGGCGCCACCCGTGTCTGCTGAAGGAGACGCAGCGCGGGGCCCGGCCCTCACCTCCCGTCTGTCCCACAGGACCTCCCACTCCCGGGCCAAGGCCGAGGCCGCCCTCACCGCCGCCCAGAAGGCCCAGGAGGAAGCCCGGATCGCCAGGATCACTGCCAAAGAGTTCTCCCCTTCCTTCCAGCACAGGGAGAACGGTGGGTCCCCTGCACGCTTGGGGACGCCCCAGGACGCGGCCCTGCCCTCCAGGCTGCGCGGCACCCGCCGCTGGAAGGCACGGTCTGGCGACGGCGCGCGTGGCCGGACACTGGCCACCTGTGCCCGCCTCTGGGCGGAGATGTGGCCCCAGGCAGGCTGCGTGCACGGCCCCGGCCCGCTACGGCCTCCCACGGGGGGGCGGGCCCTCGCCCGCCAGCTCTGGGGCTGCGGTAGAGCTGTGGCTGGCAGGCAAGGGGCGCGCCCCCAGAGGCCGTCTGGGCCCCCCACCCAGTGCACAGGGACCCCCCTTCTCTGCTCGAAGGGGCGGCTGCAGCCAGCTGGGAAGCTGCCCGTCCTGTGCCCACAGGGGTGAGGCAGGGGACTAGGCGGACGGGGTGCACTCAGCTGCCCGCCCTTCACCACTTGCTGGTCTCACGCCCTCCCGGGCCACAGACTCCCCTACAGCGGGACAGCGAGCACCGCCCCCCCCTCCCCGGGACAGCCGCGTGGCCGGTCACACCCGCCGCGGCCCCAACCCAGGGTCTCGAGAGCAGGGAGGCGCACTGCCGGCCCCTGAGGCCCGATGGCTTCGCCCCGCGCCCGGGAAGCCCCTGCAGGTCACCCAGCACGGTGCGCCTTTCAGGCCCGGAAGGGGCCGTCGGGGCGGGCCCCTAGCTGTGCTCGCCCGGAGTCCTGCAGGCGGGGACTGGGCTGGGGCGCCATGGGGTGAGGGGCGTGGGGTCCAGGCGGGGGCTTTCCGGCCCCCGCCCCGCCTGGCAGCCCAGTCCCGGCCTGAGCCCCTCGACTTCCCGCCCCCAGGGCTCGAGTACCCGCGGCCGAAGCACCAGCTCTCCAGCGACGACATGGAGGTGCTCTCCACCGGGACGCCCCTGCCGCAGGAGAGCCCGGAGCTGTACCGCAAAGGCACGACGCCCTCCGACCTGACCCCCGACGACAGCCCCCTGCAGAGCCTCCCTGCCAGCCCCTCGGCCAGCCCGCCCCCCGCCCCCGCCCCGAGGAACAAGGTGGCCCACTTCTCCCGGCAGGTGTCCGTGGACGAGGAGCGTGGGGACATCCAGATGCTCCTGGAGGGCGGGAGCGGCGACTATGCCCGCAACAGCTGGGGCGAGGAGAAGGCCGGGGGTGCCAGGGGCGCACGCGGGGGCGCCCTCCGCAGCGGCCACCCCGCGGAGGACTGCCGTGTTCGGGGCTCGGGCCACAAGCCGCCCGGCAATCCCAAGCCCCGGGAGCGGCGAACGGAGTCGCCCCCCACCTTCTCCTGGACTTCACACCTCCGGGCTGGCCACCCGGGCGCGGCGGGCCCCCGGCTGCTGGAGCTGGACGAGGACAAGCTGAGCAGCTACGAGACGGAGATGAAGCCCCTCCTGCGGGTGGACGCAGCCGCGCAGGAGACGCACCCCCAGAAAAGACGCTACAGCAAGGGGGGCACCTGCCGGGCCTTGGGGGAGGACCACCGGTCTGAGGAACGGGGCGCGGGGACGCAGAGACTGAGGTGCAGGTCGCAGAACAAGGAGAACGTCAGGCCGGCCTCGTCGGCAGAGCCCGCCGTGCAGAGACTGGAGAGCCTGCGGCGGGGGGACCGGGCCGAGCCCCGGTTGCTGCGCTGGGACCTCACCTTCTCTCCGCCCCAGAAGTCGTCGCCCGTGGCCCTGGAGTCGGACGAGGAGGCCGGCGAGGAGCTCAAGGCCAGCACGGTAAGGGGTGCCGACCGCCACCCACCGGACCTGGGTCTTCCCGCCTCCAGGGAGGGCAGGCTGGGGGCCCAGCGGGCCCCTTCCCATGAGATGCCTAGGCCCTTGGGGCGCCGCGCTGCATCCCTGCTGCCTGGCTCCAGGGTGCTCCTGACCCCACCGCCTCAGAGACCACAGCCTGTCGCCAGCTCGCGGGACACGCAGGGTGCAGCGCACGCATGTGTGGCTCTCGGGCCACCGGGGGACAGGCGGGGAGGGGTGGAGGAGGGCGCTAGGCAGCCGAGAGCTACGCGGACATTCCCGGGGGCTCTGCCACAAGCCCCTCGGCGCGGGTGGGGAAATGTGGGCATGCACGTGGCATCCAGCTGTGCCCGGTGGGCTCCCAGGACCCCAGGCAGGGGGCGATGGCTGCAGCCCAGGAGGGGGCTGAAGGGGACCAGAGGCAGCAGCACGGGGTGCAGCTTGCTGGAAGGAGGGGTGCTGGGGGGAGCGAGAGAGGGCCCTGCCATCACTGGGCGGGGGTCAGGGCGAAACAAGGGCCTCTCCGGGCAGGCTGCCCCCGGCCCCAGGGCGTCCGAGCTGACCCGGGCACGGGGCTTCCGGGTGGGGCTGTGGGGGTGTGGGGGGTGCGCGCGCGCTCAGGGTCACGGCGAACAGCTGTCCCGCACAGCCGCCGCTGGAGCTGTCCCGAGGGGGCTCCCGCCATGAAGAGCCGGCCGGGCCAGGTCTCGGTGGCCTCACGCTCCGCTCTCCCGTTGCAGGGCTCGGCCCCCATCCTGGTAGCCATGGTGATCTTGCTCAACATCGGAGTCGCCATCTTGTTCATTAACTTTTTCATCTGACGAGACTGTGGCGTCGGCAGAGCGTCAGCTGGGGGACAAAAGGGGCGGAGAGGAGCCTCCAAGGCAGGCCCCGTCTCGGCCGACGAGCACTTCCGAGCCTTTTCACAGGACCACGTGATTGGGTATTATCACAGTTTGCCTTTTTTTCTGGATAATGTTTTTTGGATTTTAGCCAAAATTCTTTGCTTGTATAACACTATGCTGTGTGGCATGGCAGGAGGCCAGCACGCCGACCCCCCAGCTTGACGTGGAGACAAGGGATGCCGGCCAACCAATGGCAAAACAGCCGCCGTCGCCCCCCGCCCGGGGCGTAGCGCAGGCGCCGGGAGACCCTCCGCGTGGCCGAGGCGCCGGGCGGGGCGAGGCCAGCGCGGTGGACCGTGTGCCTCCTGTCCAGGGCGGGCTGAGGGGCGGGCCCGGCGGTCAGTTCGTGCGCGCGTGAAGAAGCAGAAACCCCGTCTCACCCGACCCCCAGCACTGCCTTCCCACACCGGTTTCCAGGCCAAGTCCTGCTGCCCCATCAGACCCCAGATGCGCAGTGGCACCGAGCCAGAGCCAGGCTGGTGCGGGGCACAGTGAGCACGTGGGGGGCCGGGCCTGGGCTTGGGCCCCCAGACATTGCAGCTGAGGCAGCCCTCACCCCGCGTCCCCGTCTCATCCTGTGCCTGCCTCCTGTGTCCCCTGGACGCCCCTCTCCTGCTCGGGCGGGTCTGCTCCAGGACGGGGGGGGGGGGGGGGGGGGCGGGCTCAAGCCTGGGGGTGGGCGCGCCAGAGTCGTGGCGCCCGCTCCGAGGCCCCGCCCCCGCCAAGGGCGCCCCGGCGTGTCTGCCTCCTCCACCAGCCGTTTCCCCTCGTCCAAATAAAAAGGTCCCAGAACTCGCGTGTGCCGTGTGGCCACGGGGCCCCGTCCCTGCGTGGACAGCGGGGCTGCCTGGGAGGGCCTTGGAGTGACGCCCGCCCGCCACGGGTGTCGTGGGCTCGGCCTTGCTTCGCTTACGTTCAGCTGTCCTCTGCTGCCTTTCGAGCAGATTTCTTTACTACACTGCACTGGATTGCTATATTTTTAACCAGAAATAAACTAAAGATTAGAGCATGTTCCAGTTAAACTCAGTTTTCTTCTTCCACGCCCCTTCCTCCCCATGGCCGGGGAGCCGCCCGGGAGGGAGCTCCTGACGCCCTGCGACGGCCGTCCTCCTCGCGCGCGCGACGAGGCTCCGCAGGCGGGTGTCCCCGCGTGCTCCATGAGGCTGCCAGGCCGCCCCTGTGGCTTCTGGCCCGCGCACCACGACACAGGCCGGGGCGGAGAGTGCAGGCCGCACGCTCACAGGGGACACCACGCAGGTGGCCACGCCGCCCCACCCTCCTTCCTTTGTCCCCCGCCCAGTGTCCCCCAACATGCCTGCCCCCACCGGAAGTACACCTGTCACCCACACGGCAGAGCCAGGCTGCCCCTGGACAGGGGGACGGCAGGGGCTGTCCCATGGCCCTCCGGGCCCCCAGCAAGCCGGGGAGGGGCAGACCCGCCGTGAGCTCAGCCGCTCTGAACAACGAAGGCCCCGAGCATAACGTGTGCGTCCGACTTTCACTCAACTCGTCACAACCTGAGAAAGCTCCAGCTCGGCCCCTGGGACCACAGCTCGCAGCCCGAAGCAGGCGGTGCCACGCGCGCAGAACCCCACCTCTGGGACCCGGGCCAGCCCGAGTGACAGGCGCCTACCTCCTCGCCTGGCAAGCCGTCGTCAGGGGTGGCCGGGCCAGCAGAATCCACCGTCGCGCTGAGGTGCCAGCCCGCCACAGCGCAGCAAACCCGGAAGCCAGAGGCAGAGGGAGCCCCTTGCGGCGCGTGGGCCTGCTGCTCCCTGCTCAGGCCCTCGGGCCGGCCTGCCGTGACCCGGCGACGCCACAGCTTGTTCCCTGGCCCTCGTGGCTGCCACCCCACAGGGCCCAGAGCTCGGTGGGACTGGGCGGGGGTGGCGGCGAGAGGCGTCTGCGCGCGCGAGGGCCTCCCGGGCTTGCTCCTTCTCACACCGCGTGGCTGTGAAACCACCTCCTCCTCCTCCTCCTCCCGTTCCACAGCTCAGCGGCTCCTCCGTAAGGAGACGGTGCTGGTGGCCAACACGCCCTCCCGGCGTTTCCTCACAGAGCAGCGCCAGACACGGCCCACCCGTCCGGGCACAGGGCGGACGCTGCGCGCAGCATAGGTCCTTCAGCCACACTAGCCGGCCCCGGGGGTCCCGGGCAGCGCCCCAAGAGGACAGCCCCCTCCACGTGCAGCCTCCAGCTCTGCTCAGTGGTGAGAGCCCACCACCGTTGGGTCACCGGCCAGCTGGCCACAGGCCACGTGCGGGGCTCTGGGCAGGCTTGGGAGACGGACCGCTTCCAAGTGAGTGCCCCCCACAGCCTCCCTGGCAAGCCTGCTCTGCCGGGATGGGCGTTTCCACTTTCAGGGCCTCAGGCATGGAGCAGGACGCTGGCCGGTCCTGGAAGCCCACAGAACCTGCATGCTCATCGCTCAGACGCTGCAGGTAAGGACGGAGCGTGCAGGCGTGACCTCCAAGGCCAGCTGGACCGAGGCCAGGCAGGCAGCCCGGCTTCCCTCCCGGGGACAGGCTCCGCGCAGGGTCACGGCCGGGGGCGGCGACTGCCTGCCCTGCCCTGCCTGGCTTTGCCAGGGCTTCTCCCCCGCCAGAGAGGCTGATGCAGGCGCTACCCCCAGAGCCAGCCACCGCCAAATCCAAGAACTCTATAGACTGAGCCCCAAGCAAGGCCTATGGCGAGAGCGGCACCACCTGCTGCCGCACTTTATTGGGCGGGAGCCGGGGACAGGGTACAGGGTGCCCTAGGCACGCACGCGAAGACCGCCCAGCCCCACGCTGCCCAGCCGTCTTGCACAGGCACATGCCCGCGGGCCGCCGTCATTTGCGGGCAATGTGGGCTCAGCCTGCCGCCAGGCCCCACTACACATGGCCTCCGGGGCGGTCCTCTCGCTGCAGACAGCGCCGCTGTGCTGGGGCCGCGCCTCTCTGTTACCTGCTGGCCCAGCGGGCAGCTCCCGGGGACCCCTGGAAGAAAGCTGTGGCCACGGTGCGGGCAGCTTCGGCACGGCCTCCTCGTGGTCGCCCAGCACGCGGCGCCCAGCCGGTCAGTCCTGGGCGGGAGGCACGGGAAGCGCTGGCCGGGCATCGCCAGGGGCACAGGCGCCTGCTCCTTCAAGGGGAGGAGAGAGGGTGCTCAGCGGGAGGCTGCCGGGCGAGGCCCCCCACCACGGGCCAGCGCGAGGTGCCCCTCCCGCAGACTGGACAGAGGCGAGCTCGCCTGGCAGCCCGTGCGGCTCATCCGTTCACACTTGAGCCCCCTGGACTAGGGGGTGAGCCGGCTGCAGGGCTGTGTGGGGCACTCACCCCCGGCCTCCAGGCTGCCGTCCTCGCCGCTGTCCTCGTCCTCCTCAGACTCGCCGCTGTCCTCTTCCGAGTCGCTCTCTTCCAGCCACTCCTGAGCCTCTGTCAAGCACAGGGACCCGCATCAGTGCAGGCGGGGTGGGTCGGGGAGCGGGTGCCCGGGCTTCGCCACAGCAACGGGGTGACGCGCTGGGGCTGGTGAACACCATGCCCACCTCCAGGGCCGATCCTGCTGGGGCTCGGCCCCGCCCCCCCATGGGGGACCTTCCCCCGGGGCCCGGGCGGCAGCGCAGCAGTGAGGCTTGCCTGGACACCTTGGGCACAAGGTGGGGACACTCCAGGGGACCCGCCCACGCACCAGGGTCCATTTCCACCAGGGCCGTCCACGCCTCCATCTTGTGCAGGTCCAGGCAGTACAGGTCGCTGAGGGTGACCTGGCGGTCCCCAGTCTCAAACATGCCCCCGTAGAGATAGAGCCGGCCCTGCTTCACGGCCAGCATGGCGTTGGAGCGGGGGCAGGGCTCCGTCAGGGGGCTGCCCGCTTCCTCGGGGCTGTCCTCCTCGTCGGACTGTGGTTGTCCAGCGGGGCCTGGGGCTGCAAGCACCTGCCTTATGGTGACCACGGTGCCGTCCTCTGCCACGACCTCCTTCACCACCTCCAGGGGCTCCCGGCTGCAGGCCCCCCTGCCGTCCTGCTCGCCGGCACCTCTGGGCTCTGCTCTCTGGGCCCGCCGGCGCTTCCTCTGCTCTGACTTGGGCCCCTGTGGTGAGGAGCAGAGTGGACAGGGATCAGTGGGGGCACCCTCCATGCCCCACAGCGCGGCAATAAAGGAAGCAAGTTGCAGGCTGTGGTAGGGGCTGGGGCTGAGCCATGGGTGTAGACCGAGGGAGGGGCCTGGGGCTGAGCCACAGGGTACAGACTAGAGCAGGAAGCTGGGCCCGAAGCACGGCTGTGGCAGCTCTTGACACCCCACCTGCCCGCCCCGAGTTGCCTACACGCCTGTGCTGGGTCAGTGCCTTGGGGGACAGCAGAGGGTCCTCTCGCTCACACCTGCCCCTGGCACCCATGGGACAAGCTCTAAAAGGGGCCAGGCCCTGCCACCACGATGGTTCCGCCTGGCTTTGGTGTCAGGACCTGGTTTCTGAGGCCACTGACCTGATCAGTTCAGCTGAACCCAAAGTGCCCCAGACCCCGCCGCAGGACAGCCGCTCCCCTGCCTCTGGGTGGGCACTGGCCACAGGGCAGGTCAGCCTGTCCTACTGGACAGGGAGGAGCCCCAGGGCAGTGGCCCCAGGCAGAGGGGGCCAGGGCCACACAGACACCAGTGACCCAGGGCTGGGAACCACCCACTGGGCAGAAGCCCGCAGGCCCGACCCTGCGCACCCTCAGCTGCCCCTTGAACCAGCGGCTCTTGGTGGCATCGTAGAAGTGCAGGTCATTAAGGAAGTCGCCCTCCAGGCTCTCCTCCTCCTCCTCGTCACGCACGCCGCCGAAGAGCAGTGTTTGATGGTTTGGGGCCACGGCCACCGAGAAGCCAGACCTCGGGGTGGGCTTGGCACCCGAAGGGTTGACCCGTGTCCATGTCCACCTGCCTGCCAGGAAGCGAGGAGGGTGAGCAGAGAGGGCCGAGTCGACAGGGACGGACCCAGGGACACCACCCAGGGACACAACCGTCACCACATCGTGTGCAGGGGGCTGTCACATTCCTTCAAGACCCTTTTTAGAAAGAAAGTTCTGAGCTGCCCCTGCTGAGCCAGAACAGCTGAGCTGACCGCACCCATCAGGCACAGCTGCAGGCTGCTACCCCGTCCCAGCCTCTCCCGCAACATTTTGCAGCCCAGGCTGCCCAGGGCACCTTGTGGGCTCCTGAGTGCCCGAGGCCCTTCCCACAGCCTGCCCAGACTCCCAGCAGCTGGGGCAGTGGGCTGTGGTGGGGCTGACTCCGCAGCGCTGGGGCCGCAGGGTCACACACACTCAGTCGGTCTGCATGGGGCGCCCCACCAGCCAGCCCCGCCTGCGACGCCCACCTTCGGCACCTCCCTCCGGTGTCAGCAGGAACATGTCTGCGTGCTGGGTGCCTCTGTCCACGTCCTTCTTGACTCTCTGTGAGGGGAGCAGCCACGTGAGGGCGAGCAGTGCTGGCCCGCCAGCCGTCGGGGCCCTTCCTCTCAGACCAGGCTCTGCGCCTGTCGACGGGCCTGGTGCCAGGGCTCGCGGCCACCTTGCTCACTGGAGGCGGGTGGACTGAGATGCCGCTGCCGCCGCAGGCCACAAGCACATCAGAGAGGCCAGGCCACTGAGGCTCCGGAGGCTGCCACGGCCTGACCTACGGGCTGCAAAGGACCCCATTGGCGCCTCTGCGACCCCACCGCACACCAGCCTTCCCCGCGCTCCCCATGGGCGGTTCCCACACCTTCCGAAGGACGTGGGCGAGGCCAGCGCTGCCTGTGCAGACTCACTGGCCATCGTCCTGACCCGATCCCCCACCGACCGCACCCCTGGTCTCTAGAGCCACCCATCCCCCAAACCCTACCGTCCAGACGCTTCCGTGGCCCTGGCCCGCCACACCCTGCGTCGGGCTGCTCCTAGGGCCCCGGGCTCCCATCCTGTGGGTCCTGGGAGTGCCCCACGAGGCACTGCTGGCGCAGCCCAGCCCTGCTATTTCCCGAGCCCTGGCTCCGGGGACCGAGGCTGCCCCAGGCAAGCGCGGCTCCGGGCCGAGACCGCAGGGCACAGACACGGGGCTCTCCTCTGACCTAACGTGTGCAACCCAGCTGCATGCGCTGTCCACTGTGTGGGAGAAAAGCCATTTTTCTTCCAACGTAACTGGCCATGAGCATACTCCTCCTGAGGGGTGTGACACCCCACCCCCGCCCCCAATCAATCCAATCTCCGCCTCTTCCAAGGGCCCAACAGCAGGCTGTCTTGGGGGTATTTTCTGAACGCCCCAGGCCACTCATGCGCCCGGCTGAGGTGCCGCCTTCCCCTTCACGCAGCAGTCGTCACTGCGGTCAACTGCACAGTGAGAGGAAACAGGAGATGCCAAGCCGTGTACGGGGGTTCAAGGCTCTGGAAGGGCCTTGCTGTCCCTCAGGGACACGCATTCAGCAGTCAGTGCAATGCCGTGCCCAGGCGAGGTGCCCACGCTGCATGGCCCCAGGCTGCCCTCTACCACACCCTGAGCACAGCACTAGCGGGCCGAGGGCTCTGAGGACATCCATCCTCACGATGTCAGTCGGAATAACACTAGTCTCCAAAGCCAGCCGGTCTGCGAGGACACTGAGGCGCGGTGCCGGCTGACCCACTGGACGCAGTACCCATGCGGCCTCACCTGCTTCGAGTAGCCCCCGTAGATGAGAATGCTGCCCTGGGGCGTGACAGACATCTGGCAGCCGGATCGGGGAGTGGGCCCGGTCCCCGCGGGGGCCAGCTTGCTCCACCGCAGTGTGTCCAGGCTGAAAGCGTAGACGTCGTTGTAGTAGATGTAATCCCTGGTGCGGCCGGCACGAAAGCAAAATTGAAGTGATGTTACAACGTGAACCTGACTTGAGGAGCAGATTTCTGCTACGCGTTCTCCGTGACTCGTGTGTGCGAGCCCATAGGCACACGGGGTGCATACCTGCGCACCCAGGGGGCACGGCCCGGGAGGGCGGAGCCTGTGCACGGACACCTCCAAGCAACCAGCACCACGGCCAAGCACGTCATCGCAAGCCGGCCCGGCCTCCGCAGGCTGCTGTGACCACGTGACAGGACACAACTCACGCGTGCAAGGCCCAGTCTGCCCCAGGCTCTCCTGCCCCTGCCCCAGGGACACCGGCGGGGCTTGCCGGCGGCGGCCCAGCTTCCACCAGGCAGGAGCAGCGTCTCGGCAGAGGTGGAGGACCAGCCGCAAGGCCGCGCGCAGCCCACCTGCTGAGTCTACATCCACATGGAAAGCCCGCACTCCCTGGAGCTGGCCTCACCCTGCAACATGCAGGGCAACGCAGGCCCCGCGGCTCCCCAACACCATGGCGCGGGTCTGCGGGCCTGACTGTGAGCATGACTGTGACGCCAAGACCCCGGCGGGCGGCAGAGGGAGGACTGCAGGGGAAACGTGAGGCGAGGCATGAGCGCAGCTGGTGCGCCTGCCAGGACAGAGGAAGTTCTGCAGAACTAGGGTGCTACTTCTATAGCCCCCCAGCCTTTAATTAATGTTTACCCAATTAATAAAACGCTCTCTGTTCATGGGGAGACACTATCGCTTTAACTGGACCAATGCACACACCAGTGGTCAGCCCGACCCGGGGGGATGTGCCCTCACACTGCCGAGGAGGACGGATTCCCCGAGCTGACAGCCGCTGGAAGAAGTGTGCGGCCGCGAGCCTGTGATCAGTGCGTGCTCAGTGGCGGTAGCAGGACACATCAAAGGGTGATGATGCCCCATTTAAAAGGAGGAGATGGGCCTCCCTGGTGGTGCAGGGGTTAGGTCTCGAACTATGAAGCTATCGGCAGCCTCCGCAGCACGAGTTCCATGCCCGGCCAGGGAGCTACCCACATGGCGCAGCAGACCCCTCCTGTCTCCCTGCTGCTCCCCTCAGCAGTGGATTTCAGTAGATCCGCCTGTTCTGCTCCCCACAATGTCTCTGGTGCGTCCTCTCAGCGCCACCCCCCCACCTGTGACCTGCACCCCAGCTCTTGTATGCATAAATATTTTTAAAAAAAGTAAAAAGGAGCAGGAGACAGGGCAGGATGCACCCGCTTCCCTCAGCGGGCGGCTGTGACATGTGCGCCCCACGTCCCTCTTGGCAGCACGCTTCACCTAAAAGCACGGAGACGCGACAGCCACTCTGAATTGTGCGGCTTGAGCCTCTCCCCAGGGCTGCCCTGGGGTGCTCAGAGGGTGTCTGCGCCGATAGCTTCCACAGCCAGAGACCCCATCCGGCACTGGGCTGCGGTCCCCGTCCTGCCAGCAGCGCTGCATTGCTGTGGGCTCCTGCGCAGATTCCCAGCCCCCACCCCGGCTTACTAAGTCAAAATTGGGGGTGGGGGCAGCAGCACCCAGTGTTCTTTCTTTTTCTTCAAAGATTTATTTTTATTTATACAAGTACTGGGGTACAGTCGGAGGCGCCGGAGGGTGAGAGGATTCACCAGAGACAGAGTGGGGAACAGAACAGTCAGATGGACCAAAGACACTGAGGGGAGCAGCGGGCGAGACAGGAGAGGTCTGCCCCGCCGTGTGGGAATCCCCCCGGCCGGCAGGGAATCGAACCTGCGCTGCAGAGGCTGCGGACAGCTTCACAGCGCTGCACTCAGCCCGCTGCGCCACCAGGGAGGCCCGCACCCCGTGTTCTAATGAGAACGCCATGGGATTCTGCCACGAATGCGGCTCGAGAGCCCTGCCCAGACAAAAGGGTCCGCCACTTGGGGGGGCCGGAGGGCCCCTGCGCAACGACGTGAGCCTTGAGAGCGAGACAGCACTGCCCCGCCTTGCCCTCAGCCCTGGCGTCGGCGGGCGGCCTGGCCACCTGTGATCAGAGGGCGCTCTGAGGCCACCTTCCTGCCCAGCCACCTACCGTGCACTTTCATGGAAGCCACCGAAGACGACGAGCTGTCTCTTCCAGGCCACCATGCGGTGTCCGCTCCGGCCTGAAGGGCCTCCCGTGGACCTGCAGAGGGGAGAGCGTGTTCGGCACCGCCCGCCTCACAGGCGCTTCCCGGCGGCTCCAACTGACCGCGGCCACCGCCGCGCAGACAGCCCTGCCGCTGCCACGCAGGAGCAGAGGGCATGTCCCGGCCACCCAGCCGCTGCAGCGGAAGCGGCGCCTCGGGGTAAGCGCGCGCACTTGAGCAGACGCCTGGGCTCGGAATCATTCTTACTAACGCGGACACACAGCCTGGTGAAGAGACAGGAGAGGGGCCTGAACGGAAAATTCATAAAGGGCGGGGGTGGGGGTGGGAGACATGCACGAGGCCGAGGAAAACAACACAGAAGCTCAGCCTGCCAGAGGTCAGCTGTCTCGGGAAGATGCGGAGCCCACAAGAGCCCACGGGAGCCAGGGGCCGGCAACGGCGCCCGGCGAGCCCCGGGCACGACAGACACGGCCACAGCAGCGTCTCACCGCGCGCCCACGGCCGGGCTACTTCACTCCAGAGCCCGATCAGAGAAACAAAACCACGAGGACACCTGGAGCCCAGCACAGGCCGAGGCTCCCGTGACTGTCAAGCTGGAGGCGGCGGCCAGCACCATGACCGCTGCAGGGCTGCAACGACCCCCCGCGGGCACCGCTGGTGCGGCCGGGGGCAGCTCTGGTGACGGGCGCTGTCCACAGAGGTGTCGGGGTGGCGGGCACTCATCTGAGCAAGCACCGACAGGCACCGGCGCACCTGCAAGATGGGACTGTCGCGCGCCAAGGCCCGCAGGGGCCGCCGCGAGGAGAGAGCAGGCAAGGACTCGGGGCCTGGGGTGGGCTCAGGGACCACGCGCCATCGCCTGAGCTGCCACGGGCCCACGGTGGAGGCTCCGTGTGGACGGCCTGCCCGTCCAGGCTCCAGGCCCCCATCTTCTGCAAGGTGCTCCTCGGGAGGGCGCCCTGTGCCCAGAGCAAAGAGGAAAAACGCCCTGGCGCTTCTGGCAGGGAAGGGGAAGGACCCCCACGAGGAAGCCAGGGCACCCGTTCCCAGCAAGACCTGCCCTCGCCTACAAGGGAGCCTGGCCACTTCCCTCCAGGCCCCCACTCCAGGCCCCCTTATAGGACACTGGGCGCAGCTGGCGAGGACGGGCGCGGGCACAGCGTGGCGAGCGCAGCAGGGCCTGCGGGCGGGACTCAGGATTCCAGACCGGAACCCAGCCCAACTCTGCCTGCAACGCCGGGCTGCGGGCGAGGCGTGGGCAAGCCAGGGTGGGCAGGCGCAAGGGTAACAAAGCACAAAAGCACGAAGTGAAAACGCCAGAGGCGCAGCGCTGCACCAGGAACGAAAACTGGCAGCCCGAGGGCTGGGGAGCAGAGCCCCCCGCCGGCGGCGCGGTGGCACCCCGAGGGACAGAGGACATCGCTGCAGAGCCCCTGAAAGCACAAAGGCAGAGCTGATGGAGACAGAAGGCGACGGGGTGCGAGAACCCAGGGCAAGCACAGGCATTTAACACGCATGCACCGGACACCTCATGGGAAGGAGGACACAGCAACGGAAACACAAGTGAGGGCGGATTTGTCCAGACTGATCCCAGACACCAGCCCCCCAGGAGCATGCGCTGGAACTCCAAAGAGAATAAACACCCAAAACTACACCAACAGGCCTCCCTGGCAGCGCAAGGGGTTGAGCACAGAGCTGTGAGGCTGTCTGCAGCCTCTGCAGCACGAGTTCCATCCCCGGCCAGGGCGCTGCCCACAGGGCGCAGCAGACCTCTCCTGTCTCCCCGCTGCTCCCCTCAGCAGTGGGTTTCAGTAGATCTGCCTGTTCTGCTCCCCACTCTGTCTGTGGTGAGTCCTCTCACCTCCTGCACCTCTGGCCTGCACCCCAGCTCCTGTATGCATAAATAAATAAATCTTTTTTAAAAAAAAAGAAAAACAAAACAAAAGCCAACTCAGCGCTGCCCACAAGAAACACGCGGATATAAAGGCACGTGGAGATCAAGAGGAGACGGGGCGCCGCTGGCGGGTCGAGAGCAGCGTGAGAACGGCGGGCAGGGTGGGCGGCAAGCAAGGGGTGTCCTGGGGACAGGCGAGGGAGCTCCTGGGCCAAGAGAAATCCCCAGGATGGCAACAGTTCGACCTGCCGCATGCACACCTAACAACGAGCGTGCAACTGAGCACGGGAGGAGCAGCTGCACCCACACTCGGAGCTGCACCCCCTGCCCGCTCTCCGGAGGGGCAGAGCCAACAGGCAGACCACTGAGGGCGCGCTGAGCTCAACGCCATCCAGGCACGGGCACGGAGGGTGTTTACGGACCGCGGCACCCGCAGCAGCTGGAGACACGCTTCCCTCAGGCTCACGGCCAGCATCCACCGGGACAGACCACCTTGAGGCCACAAATGCGCTGCCATGAAATAAAAAAACACAGGAATCCCAGTGGCCGCCCTCAGACCACAAGGGAATTAAACAAGAAACCAGTAACAAAGTCACCGATGCCAGGGCCAGGGCCCATCGCTGCCAGTGCCACCAAGAGTCAAGGCCCAGGGAGCCCTATCCAAGGGGCACCAGCAGTGCCCAGGCCCACGCGCCACTACACTGGCGCAGAAGCCCAGAAACCCACACTCAAGTCCACTTGCGCCCGCAGTGTGATGCGCACGGGGCGGGCTCAGGCAGCCAGGGCTGCAGGCTCCTCCCGGCCCAGCACACGCCACGCTCGCACTGTCGGGCCCCCAGCAGCACGACTGTCCTCCCTGCAGATCCTGCGCCACTGAGCGGGACGGCTGCCCGGTCCCTCTGGGGCGTCACGGCTGCGGCCTGCTGGGAGCGGCCTGCTCTGGACCCAGCAGGACGCCCCAGCACTGCGCCTGCGGAGGCACAGGCCCTCGGGAGGCTGCCAGCAGGGAAGGCCGCTGTCCTTGGAGCAGGACGGGCTTGAGGCAGAGGCGCAGCAGGCAGGGCCCTCACTGCCCGGGACAGCTCGGTGTAGCACAGCCACAGGGGTCTCTGCAGAGTACGGTCATTCACAGGGATGGCGCCCAGAGGGACACAGCCACTGCCCACGTGCTGCGGAGGTGGAGGCCCTCCCAACAGGCCCGCACCCCCATGACAACCACACGGACACCGAGTCCAGGCAGTGGGGGCCGGGACAGGAGCGTGAATCTGGCCAGAGCCACCCAGCAGGTCATTGCCAGGCCGGGCGGCAGGCCCCGCTGTTCCAAGAAGGCCCAGGAGGAGCGTGAGCACACCCTGCGCCCGTCAGCTACAGCCCCTCTCCTGCACCGGCACCTCGAGACCCGGGCCCGGCGCAGAGCACCAGGCGGGACGGTCACGCCCGGACCTTACCTGACCTGCTCCCAGGTCTTGGTGGCCAAGTGCAGCACCCACAGGTCCTTGTAGTGGTAGAACTGCTCTCCATCCGGGGATGCGAACTCCCCTCCGAAGATCCACAGCTGCCCACCGCCCTGCGGCACCACCACGGCCTGCGCGAACAGAAGGGACGGGTCAGGGCGTGGCTCCGGGGACGGCCGGGGCAGTGCGGGGCAGTCTCAGCCGCACCCCTCTACAGTCCCCGTCTGCCTTGAGGGGATCCCGTAAACCCCTCAAGAGGGCAAATCGCCCTCAGTGGGAATCTCCATGGACGCTCACACCTCCCCGGGGCACGAGGCAAAGCGGCCGCTTCTACTGGACGGGCTACCAGCAGTCACGGCGGGGCCGCACCACAGTCTCCTGCTGAGCTCACGGAGCTGCTCCTCCTGACCGTGTCCCGGCTGCTGAGCACTGCACACCTCGAACTACACGCGTGTGCCATGCACAGAACTCCACTTACGTTACTACCGAGATTTACCACGACCGGAAGGCAAGCCATGGGTGAAAGCTCAGCCTCACACAGCAAGCGGCGGGGACCGCCATCCCCACCGGTGCCCGCCCGCCGTGCCAGCCTCCCGCCCGCCAGCACCCGCCGCGCAGGCCGGGCCACACTGCCCTCGTCAGTGGCCACACCCCGAACTTCCCCAGGAGCCCCTCAGCCCCGTCCCACAGGTCTACCGCCCCGGGAGCCCGTACCCCTGCGGACACAGCTCAGGGTCTGGGCCGGCACAACAGCCCAGCATCTCTCTCGGCCCAGAGTGCCCACCCGGCAGGGATGGGTGCGGAGGCTGCCCACAGGCCCCAGGACTCACACCCCACAAGATGCATTAACCCACTTCCTAGGGCGGCCCGGGCGGCCCACAGCCTCACGGGACTGGCGGGACAGCAGCTCGCCCTGGCAAGTGTCAGGGGCCCGAGGATGAACTCCCAGCCCGGCCCGAGCCGGTGGGGTCCCTTGTGGCCTCAGGGTCAGAGGCTGTCCAGCACCACAAGGAGTACGTGTCCATGGGCGGGGACAGCAACCAGACCCAGGGCGGGGCCGCGGGCTGGAGAGCCCACTAGGGCAGAAGAGCAAGTCCTGGACACCATTCTCTAAAGGCCTGCCGAGAAGAAGCACGGCGTGAGGGGGTGGATGTCTGGCTGCCAAGACCAGAGTGAGTCCTGGGGCGCAAAAGTGTCCAAGACGGGCGCACACACGGGCACAGCCTCAAAGGGCGTCACAGCAACCCCAGCCCCGCCAGGCCCGCGCGTCCATGGAAACAGAGGTGTCCCCTCTGCACGCGCAGCAGGGAGAAGGCACGCCATGCCAGCTGGAGCCCGGAAGCCTGGCGGCTGTGCCCACTGTGGACCCGGGCAGCACGGCGAGGACGCAGGCGCGGCAGTGACATGTGCGGGACAGGGCCGTGGGACCGGAGCCAACACGGGGGCACTCCTGCCGCACACAAGGCGCGTGCCAAGAACCTGTCAGCCTAGCGCAGGGCGCTCCGCAGCCCAGTCAGGACCGAGTGGTCAGTAACCACCAGCACCTATGAATGCCCGCGCTCCTGGCCACGCCCACGCCCACGGCCAGCCCAGGCCCAGTCCAGCGGAGCGCGAGGATGCGGCCAGAGGCCACACGCCCTGCCGAGTGATTCTACCGCACCCATGAGTCTGTCAGAGGAAACCTTCAGACATAAGATCTAAGTTTCCACCTTAAAAAGCCAGGAAAGGCCAACGAAGCCAGGGTGAAGGAAAGAGGTGGAGCGGGACACCTGGGACAGGACGTCACAGTGAACCACCACCCCAGGGTGGCGCCTGGGGTGCGCGCTCCTGCACACGGGATGCAGAGCCAATGCCCGCTGCGCCTTCTCCACCTCGAGTCAACGCAACTTCAGCGTTACGGGGGGAAGGACCCGCGAATTCCTCCTCTAACGAGGTTACACCAGACGCGTTTTCCAGACTCAGATGGGGAAGGTGCCCTCCTCATCCGTGATGTCCCTGCCGGCCAGGGCAGCCAGGGGACTCACGGACAAGGAAGGGGGCACCACGGGGCTGAGCAGAGCGCGTCGTCAACCCTCGCCTGCGCCCCAGCTCGCAGCCACAGGCACCAAGCGTGAGCCCAGAGAGAAGCCCGCAGGGAGCCAGTCAGCGGGAGGGACGCCTGTCCCCCTGGGGGCGGTGGGGGGAGCTGACTCGGGGTCTCCAGTGTCACCCTGCTCACCGCTCCACGGCCAGTGGAAGCTTCCATGCAGCCACACGGCAGACAGCTGGCCCTTGACTTCTCGTGGGAGTCGTTCATTTTAGAGTCACACTAATTTCTCAAGGTCACGCTAAAATAACCCCAAACCAGGGGCAGGGAGCGGAGGCTATGCGCGTCTCTGTCCCTTCTGCCCAACCCATCGGGGCAGGTGAACACAGCCCCAGCGCCGCCGCCATCCAGCCACGAGAATCTTCTCAGGTCTCAGAACTTAACGGAGTAGAGACACGAACCACAATGTCCCTCGGGCCAAAGGGGAGTCTGACAGCCAGAGCCTCCCAGTGCTCTGTGAAGCTCGGGGCGACGGCAAGCACAGAAGCCCGGAGGCAGCCCTCCACGCAGCAGAAGGACAGGCGCCAGGCCACACCAGGCTGCGCAGGACACTGCTCCCATTGGGAGGCTTGGGGCTGACACCACCCCTGAGATCCAGGGCGTGCTCTGAAGAACAACACTGAGGAGGAGCCAGTGTGGGGCATGGTCCCAGAGCTAGCGAGGGGATCCAACACCCAGGCTGCCACGGCCACACTGCCCGCCGATGAGGTGGCCGCCGCCCGGGGCCAGAGCGCGCCCCCCACACAGCCCCGGCGGACCAGTTAGGCACAAAGGCGGGCCCTCACGAAGCCCCACAATCCAAGGGCAGGACAGCCTGGCTTGGAGGGGCTGAAGGAGCACCCAGGAGCCGGGGGGACCAGCCCGCCATCCGCCAGCTGAGAGCCAGCTCTCTGTGTCCCTCTCAGGACTTGCTTTTGTTCCTTAACACTGTCCTGCTCCTCTCAGCAAGAGCCATGTGGACACCCCCTGCTCAGCCGCCCTGGCCTGGCAGGCCCCCACGAGCAGGCACTGCTCTCCCATCCCGAGTGATGACAGGCGGTGCAAGCCTCTCCCAGGCGGAGCCCAGCCCTCTCACACACGGCAGCGCGTACCTGGTGAGCACAGCGCCTCGGGGGCGGGCTCGGGATTTCCACCTTGGTCCAGGCATCCTTCCTGATGTTGTAGATGTACAGCTCGTTATACATAAGAGTCTGCAGGAGTGAAGGAGTTTGGCATCAGACATGTGCATCCCACAGGAACAGCGTGAGATGTGGGGGACGGGGGACCACTCTTGGGAGCTGGGATTCCCAGAATCACGTCAACCCCATCGACACCAGGCATGCGGCCCTGGACCCTTGGGCAGAGGCAAGAAGATGACATGGGCGTCCACGTGCGGGGAAGGTGAGTCACACCTCACTCACGACCGTGCGCACAAGCTGAGGCTGCTCTGCAGAGGTCAGCTCAGCCAGCTCTCATTCCCCTCCCCGCTCAGAACTCTGAAGAACACGGCACTTCCAACCTCGACAGGCTGAGGGGATAGTGGCCTGCAGGATGGGTGCCGGCACCACCTCTTAGCTCCCTAAGAGCTGTGCACAGCGGGAGCCAGAGGCCCAGTGCCTGTTTGAGATCACGGCTTTAAGTTAATTTTAGCCCAAATGAGACCCGGGGAGATTTGGGGAAAAAAGAAGAAAATGTATACTTTACTTTTTGGCCATTGAAATATTCACCTCCAAAAAGGATTAATTCATCTTTGTCGGGATGAGCGGAGAGGGAGGCATTTAACCTGCGAGACAAGAGCGGCAGTTGAGCACAGACCACACTGCAGGGCTGCAGAGCCACAGGCACCCGAGCAACAGTGTGCAGGTGCTGTCCTCCTCCTGCCGTGAAATAACACCTGTGCCAACACCGGGGCAGTCCCAGCTATGAAACCCAACAAATGGTTCTTGAGTTCTTCACACCACTGACATGCTCGCTTACATGGCCTATACAACTCATGCCTGATTTTCACTTTCACCACAAAAATTCTGAAGTGTCATGAACACGCACAGCAAAGAGCCCTTGTGGCTTTGCACTTCCCACCAGTGACAGGCCGTGGCCAGGATGGG
Organism: Talpa europaea; assembly: GCF_964194135.1. NCBI lineage: Eukaryota > Metazoa > Chordata > Mammalia > Eulipotyphla > Talpidae > Talpa > Talpa europaea. Next base: position 760,606 of record NC_140084.1, on the reverse strand, counting down.
CACAGAGGAGCAGCAGGGGGCCAGCCACCATCCTGTGCCTCTGCTACAGGAACATTGACGAGCACCACGACCTCTCGGAGACAGCGAAAGCTGTGGGCGCTGATGTACAATGGGCTTCAGGATGAAAACAGCGCCAGTGGTGGAAGCAGGGCGCCCTGACTTACACCGTTTGCTGATTTAAGTGGCTGAGCCTTGAGCAAACAGGAGCTAAGAGCACCCATCCCCTCACGGTTGAAAATCTGAATATAATTTTTGACTCACCAAACACATTACTAGCCTGCTGTTGACTGGAAGCCTCTCCAGAAACACAGAGTCAACAAACCCGTGCTTCCTACTGACGTGAACTGTGTGCTATGGCCCTACGGTAGCAAAACTCATAAGCAGCAGAAGTTATGAGGAGAGGACCAGACTATGATGACCAACACCGGAAGATTATGGCATCTATTTACAAGAAAGCAAAGCCAGTGCATACACGGACCCTCACTGTCCACATCCATGTTGTCTAAGGCCAACTGGGCAGGAAACTACAATGCACCATCCTCTGCACACTCACCTGGGAGAGGGTGGGGAGCAGGGCGTTTCCACCACCTTTGTCTTCCCGGCATCCAGGGTCTGGAAGTGGGCGATGAGTGCCTCCAGGTCTTCCTAGGCAGACAGACAAAACATGGGCGTGAAACGGGAGTTCTTAAGCAGTGTCAGCTGTCCCACTCTGCCCCAGCTGGGGTCCTGTCACATTCATAACCACAAGAAGTTCCTCCTGCTTTGAAGACACAGAATGTGACACGTGGGTATGTTGCCTGGGTATCTCCTTCCCACTCTCATGGTCCCTAGATAGGGATCATCCACTTAGGCAAACCACCTAACTTCTCTGCTGCCACCAGTCTCAAGCCAGGCCCCCCTGCTTGAAACCAGCCCTATGAGATGGGAGTCTACACGTGTCTTGTTAGGGGCAGGTGTGGCTGCTCTGCTCTCTGGGGCCTCGGGGGACGCGCATCAGCTGTGTCCCGACTGTTGGTTTGGCACAGACTCAGCACGGAGAATGTGCAGAGAAGCACAGGTAACAGCAAACAGTACCCTGTGCTCACCTAGCACCAAGCACTGCTCTAAAGACTCCAGGGATTAAGGGGCACCTGTGCAGTCACTGCCCCAGTGACAAACGGAAAACCGAGGCACAGCGGTGGGAGGAAAAACTCAAGTCTTCCTCACCGTGAGACGGAGCCGCCAACGTGCACTGACCGCTGGTTATTAGGATGGAAAGCACAGGGCTCGACGTGCCGCGAACACCCCTGAGCCACCACCGCCGCCCGGGAAGGGAGCCCGCCGCGCCGGTCACCAGAAGGCGGGCGCTCCGGGCGGCGGGGCGCCTGCTCTGGGGGAGGGCAGGGAGGGGCGGCGGCCGCACGCCCCGCGGGTCCACGGAGGGACGCTGACGCTCCCTGCCCGGGGCTGCTCCGGGGATTATGGCCCCTCTTCCTGGAGACGTGGGGTGAGCTCAGAAGCGACATGGCCCCTCGCCCCCCGCCCACACCGCACCCCGGGGTGCGCCAGGGAGCCCGGGCCTCCCGCCGCCCAGCAGCGCAGCCCCGACGCGGGCGCCGGGAGAGGGGAGCGGGCGGGGGAGGAGCGGGGACGCGCGCCGCTCGCTCACCTCCTCCTTCCGCGAGCGCTTGGACGCCTTCTTCTCCATCTTGGCGGCCGTCTTCTCGGCCCCGCGGCCCTTCTTCTCCTTCCGGCCCTTCTTGCCCATCCCGGCGGCGCTCAGCGGGCCGGCCGCCGCGGCGTGGGGCGCCCGGGGAGGCGGGCTCGGCGCGCCGGAAGTGCGCTCGGGGCGGCGCCGTCGCGCGGAGCGCGTCACTTCCGGCCCGGCCTGCCCTGCTTCCGGCGCGCCGCTCGCCGGCACCCCGCGCTCCCCGCTGCGCCCGGGAGCCGGCCCGGCCTCGCGTCGGCCGGCGGTGCCCGGCGCTCGGCAGAGCGCCGCGCCGCGGGGTGACCGGCGGGCCCTGGGCGCCGGCCCCGCGTCTCCGGGGGCGCTTTTGCAGATCAGATGATTGCTGCGGCCTCAGTCCCCACAAGCATGCCCGCCCTCCCGGGGGGCCCCCCCCGAGCGGACAGCCCTTCTCCCTCAGAAATTGCTCCCGAGCCCGTGTCAGTGCCGGACGTGCTGGAGCCACGGAGACGCCCGGGCCCGCCCCGCCCCGTCTCCCGACTCGGGGCCGCGAGTGTCTGCTGGCGGGGGCGCCTGGTCCCTCCTGGGCCGGGCTCGTGGCGCCCCCCGCCGGGTGCGGCCCCTTCCCGAGCCCGGAGGCGGCCCCCGCCTGCTCTCGGGCTGTCCTCAGAGCTCAGGCAAATAAGGTCGTAAGCGGGGAAGGCCTCGGCGGGAGGTGAGGTGCTGGCCCTCGGACAGGGAAGCGCGGGAGCGCTTATGTGGGGTCAGCTATCAGGGTTTTCCGCCTCCCGCCTGAGCATCTATGAGCGACACCTCTGGCCTTACACGCAGGCCTGACGGCGGCGCCTGGAGTGCGGGTGGGCGCGCGCGAGCGGGCACCTGAGCCTGGAGGCGGAGCACTGAAGGGCTGCCACGGAGGAAGGTGGGGCGGAGGGCCCGGGAGGGCGTGTGCTGTGTAGAGCATCCAGAGAGTGCCCCTCTTACCCTCCCCCCACCCCGCCTGTTTTGCCTCACTACAGATGTAGAAAGATCATTAAAAGCCTGAAAACGCCACTGAGGGCCCCAGGACTCCCCTTTGCCGGAATCCCAGGTCCACAGAGAAACTGCCCTGTGCCTTGCTGCCATCGCAGCTCATCACCACTTAGAAGGGGCCTCCTGCGGGCTTGTCATCCAGGAAACAGAACAAATTACGGACAAGCAAATATCGGCCACGAGGAAGCATAAATGGGGAGTAGCATTAATTCTGTACTGTATGGTGAAGTGCCCGGGTCTCAGCCTCAAAAATTCCAGCTGGGCTGGTTCCCAGCCACTGGGCAGCCAGAGAGGAATGCTTGCCCAGCCAGCTCTAAGCCTGTCCATCTGCACAGAGAAGGAAATTTGGGGGAACGATGGGGAGAAAAGGCAGAATAGGGTTCAGGCTGCCCCTGGCTCTGTACACTCACGGGAAGACCCTCGGATGACTGGGGAGAAGGACCTGTTAACGGCTGGTCAGAGGGTGGAGACCCTCACAGTTACCTGGCCCAGCCTCCTTCCTGCTGGTGGGCTACCAGTTTAAGAACGCGATGCTGTCAACTTTAGTTTCCGAGAATAACCATGAGGCCAGCACCTGGAGCAAAATGAACACAGACACAGCGCATCTGCCTGGCACACCTGACAGCCATCCCCTCGTAGGGCTGCAAAGGGCTAGAGTGTCCCCGACGGGACCGAGAGGATGAGGAGATGCAGGGCGTCATACTTGCTTCTGGGGAAGAATGTTGAAGCTAAATTGGAAAGCTCCCGGGTTATAAGTGTCATCGTGATTTACGAGCTGTTGAGAGTCTCATTACCAAGAAAGAGAATAGAACATTTAAAATGAGATCAGAATCCTAAAATAGTAAAAAGATTAAGTACAGCATCCTATTTTAGTGGAATTCACACTTTTGAAACTTTAATGCATCATCTTCAATCTAATACTGCTTATTAATTTTTATCAAGTACCTTTTGTGTGGCCAGGCGCCCTCTGCTGTCTTCAAGGTGAAATCAATAAAATATATTGTGTTGAGCTATGAAAGAAACTGATGAGCTTCTAGTTATCCTCACCACAATAATCAGTGTCCACATACATGAGGTGGTTCTTCGTACATTTCCCATCTAGAAACTACTAACCAGCCTCCCTACTACATAGAATTTTGGGGAGAATCAACTGAGATCATAAAATAGCTTAGAAAAGTCAAGCGCAAGATACCAACTTAAGAAGAGAGCCTCCGTGCTGTGCAGCCAAGGCTGGAACTGGCTGACAATCTTTTCATAACCAGATACAGCAAGTGTGAGCCTTGAACCAGGCCTTGCTAGAAGCCCAAGCCAGACCTGCAGGAGGCTGTGCCCTTATGACAGATGATGCAGCGGGAGGAAGCAGGGAGATGGGCAGTGGGGGGGGGGGTAGAGTGAGGAAGGAAGGGGGTCGGCAGGAGGCAAATCAACCAATGAGATCCAGCCTGTTGGTGTATTCTGTCCAGGTTTGCAGGTGCCTACGGGGGTGGGGGTTTTAATACCCTCTCATCACCCCATTGTGGTGGAAAACAAGATTCTCCCCTCTTGGAGGTTAAAGTATGCAGCAGAACAATACAAGGACGCTACTAAATATCCAAATAACTGGGGATCTTTTGTTGTTATTTATTTCTAATGTAATTCATTGAGTTGAAATATCTAAGAACTGAATGCTTTTAATTTCCCTTCAAATACAGCTTCTCTGCATCCCACAGTGCTACTATGTTGCATTCAGCTCAAGATACTTGCTAATTTCCCTCTTGATTCCTTCTTAGACCCCCTGGGTTACTTAAAGTGTATAACTTCGTTTCCACACTGTGGGGATTTTTCCAGAGATCTTTCTGGAAGTAATTTTTTTCTCTAACTGCTTTTATGATTTTATCATCTTCATTACCCTTTAGTTTCACTAAGATAAGTTTATTTTTTTTTTTAAAGATTTATTTATTTATACAAGCACTGGGTACAGTCAGAAGCGCGGGAGGGTGAGAGAATTCACCAGAGCCAGAGCGGGGAGCAGAGCAGGCAGAAGAAGGACACTGCTGAGGGGAGCAGCGGGCGGCAGGAGAGGTCTGCGCGCCATGTGGGACCCTCGCCGGTGGCCGGGAATCGAACCGGCGCTGCAGAGGCTGCGGGCACCCTTGCAAGCCATTGCTTAACTGCTGCGCCACTGGGGAGGCCCTCACTAAGATAAGTTTAAATATTAATTTCTTTACCTTGCGTCCAGGGACTTCTTCTCCGGGGCCCGCTGCCCCCTCCCCTCTGCTCCCCTGGAATGCCACGGAGGCCCTAGATGCTCTCCTCCGCACCCCCAGGCGTTCAGCCTTTCCCTCATTTTCCATCTGTTTCTCTCTGTGCTGCCTGTGGCTTGTTCTTTCTGATTTATCTATTAGGTTTTTTTTTTTTAAGATTTATTTATTTATACAAGAACCAGGGTACAGGCCAGAGGTGCGGGAGGGTGAGAGGATTCACCAGAGACAGAGCAGGGAGCAAAACAGCCAGAAAGACCAAAATACACTGCTGAGGGGAGCAGTGGGGAGACAGGAGAGGTCTGCTGTGCCCTGTGGGTTTCTCCCAGGCCGGCCAGGAATCGAATCTGCACTGCAGAGGCTGCAGATAGCTTCACAGCGCTGGGCTCCACCTCCTGCGCCACCAGGGAGGCCCCTCCAGTTTATCTACTAGTGTCTGCATTCTTCATGAACCCCATTAACTGCTTACCCTGTCTGTATCATTTTCAATCCCAGTATATTTTCAAATGTTCTAGTTCTTTCTGAACTCTGCCAGTCTTGTGATAGCTTCCTGTTTCCTGCAGTTATTTTCAAGCTGGTCTTTCAGTTCCTGCAAGTGGTCGTGCTGCCACACTGCCGTCTGTGGGCATGAGGTGTCTGAGCTGCCCACAGGACTTGGGCGAAGCGTCTGTCCCAGCCAGGAGCTGTGCTGGCTTCTGCCCCACAGCCATGGACGCTGCCAAGTCTTTCCCTCCTGAGTCCAGGGTCCTGGCTTAAGTTTTTTTCAGACAAACCAAGAATGGAAATCTCAGCTGAAAATCCAAGGAAGAGCTGGGATGTGGGTGCAGTATATCCAGGGTGTCAGCCTCCCAACACGAGGTGACGTCCTTGTGGATCCAGAGGCCCCTCGGGCAAAGTGTGACCCCCGCTGCCCTCATCCTCAGGCACGGCTCTTGGGACGTCAGCCCGGTCTGGGGTCTCCTCTCCAGCCCACCCGGAGCAGCCGGGATTGATGATTTTTTCCCTTGCCCTTTGAGGCTACCAGACCCCAGAAAGCAACGGCTACCACCTAGGAGTGAGAGACCTTTTCTCGTTTCTGCTTTCCAGCTGATTCTGGCTCACCACCGGCTCCCTGGGCCTTGGAGGGGGCTCGTTCCCACGTGTGTCCGTGCATTGGGTGAAGGGTTAGCGCATGGCCACATCCCCCCACCTTACACCATCGCTTCACTTTGCTAACCGTGCGTCACAGCGCTAAGAATGAGCACCTTCATTCACAGGTGCTAAGTTGTAGGGTTTGGAAAATACAGACACAGTAAGAAGGGAACCTCAAAGCCACCTACACCCCCTGCCCACACAGCCACTCTCCACGTGGGGGTTTTCTGCTGGCTGACCTTCAGCAGGGCCCCCTCTGCCTTGCACTCTCCCTGTCTTCTTTACTACCAGACCTCAGAGGCAGCCCCCGGCCATCAAGGATGTTTTTTATGAGTCGTCAATTGCAAAGGCAGAGGAGTGGAGACAGCAAGCCTGGAAAACAGCCCAGAAAGGGGAACCAAGTCTGAGTGGCTGCCCGTACCCCACTGACGAGTGGTGAGCAGGTGGTTGGCATCTGGTGCCCCTGCCAGCTCCCCTGCCAGGCTGCAGGTCCCTGCCCGACCCTAAACCCACCCACATGCAGCTACCCCCGCATCCTGCAGGTGCCCCAGGCGCTGGGCAGAGCACACGGGCACAAGACAGCAGGCCCTGTCCTGACGCACAGTGCGTTCTTGAAAGGTAAACCAGGTGGGCGAAAATGTCAGCGCGCCTAACTTAAACAGATCTGTGAAAGCTCTGTGACGTCGTGTTTGGGCACCTGGCTCTTTCATCCCGCCTGACCCGGGAGTCAGCTCAGTTTTCAAGCTCTGTGTTCCCCTGGTCTGCCACTCACGCTTTAGGTAGCTGAAATCCCAGCTGCCTGCCTGTGAAAGGGGAGCCGCCCAGTTCTCAGGAAGCGCTTTGTTCCCCCATGTGGCTAGGGGCTCGGCCATCTGGGAGGCAAGCTTACCTTTCTGAGAAGAGCAACTCTAGAAACTAACTTCTGGGCATGGAGCTAACCACATGCTAATGTTCTTGGCCACACTATTGAATGATGCAATTAACAAGAAACAAGTGCAACCCAACGAAGACTCCTACATCTGATTGGCATGTTGCAAGAGGCCCACGAGCTCAGAGAATGGCTCAGAGAATGCCTAAAACCTGCGCGTTTCAGGGCGACGCCAGCAATCCCGCTCGTGTGATGGTGATTTCCAAGTAGGCCCCATCAACACACTTCCTCCTGATGGTCCAGAAGCACCCTAGAAATGCCTGTCTCCTGCCTCCCTGTGCTAGCTCTTCTCCCCTCGTTGCTGCCTCCCCAGGACACACCCCCGCACCGCGTGTGCACTGTTAACAGACCACGGAGGAGCCTGGGTGACGTCCCCAGGGCTCAGCAAGACGCCACAGCCTTTGCCACGGGCTCGGGCGGGGATGTTTGCCCTGTTCGGACACTTTAGTTACCCTAGTGGGCCGTACCTGGGGATCATACATTTCCCAGTGAGGCACGTTTGAAAGAAAACTCATGTGAGATAAAAACGAAGATTTAGAAAGCTCAGCTGAGGGACACAGGAGCTGTGGGTGCAGGCCCGTCCTGGCACATTTGGAGGGGGTGTGGCCCATGGAGTCCACGGAGGACTTGGCAGAGGCTGGGGGTTCCCGGCAAGCCCCTGCCATCCCCATGAAGGGCTGCAGGGCAGCACCCTTGGCTGTGCGTCCAGCCCAGCGGTGGGCCTGGAGGGACAGAGGGGGACACTTTGGAGTCTCAGCCCCGTGGCCGGGAACCGCAATGCTGAGTGTGAAAACAGGACGGGTCATTCTCTCCGGCCGGGAGGGGCGAGGGAGGCGGGATGCCCTGGGCCGTGGGGACTTAGTGACCAGGGGACAGGGAGGGGAGTGAGCCCTCACCACCCACGAGGCCATGTGACCTGGGGCTGCTCCTGTCCCTGCGCCTTTCTGACCCCTGACCCGGGGAGCCAGGGGCGGGCCTGCTGTGCACCCAGCAGCAGAGATGGTGCCCCCTCGTTCTTGGCCTCAGGACGCTTGGGCCCATGGCCCGCGGGCCCTGCAGCACGGCCACGAGCGGCTTCTCTCCTGGCGGGGCACAGGGCGCAGAGGGCAGGAGACCCACGCGGCGGGGCCCGGGGGGCTTCCCACCTGGAGCTGGGGCCCGGCCTGCCGGGGGCATTGGACAGCGGCGGCCGCAGTGGCCCGCGGGCCCGGCTGACGCAACCCGGCCTCTGCTGCAGTGCCGCTGCGGGCTGCCAGGGGGCGGCGCGCGCCAAGCCGGCGTTGCATCAGCTCCGGGCCACGCGGCCGGGCGGGGAGGCGGGCTTTGGGGGTGTGCGCCTGCGGCCAGCCCTGCCCCGCCTGCCCTCCCGCGCCCGCCCAGGCGCCCCCGCCCGCCGCCCAGGTGTCCACGGAAAGACTAGACAACTGCTTGCTCAACTCTTCCGAGAAGGAGCAGGTCTGCCAGGCGTGGGGGGCAGCCAAGGCCCCGGGTGCAGGCCGCGCGACTTCCTCTAACCCTCAGCCTGGATGCCGGGGCTGTGTCCCCCGCGCGGGCTCTCCCGTGCTCCCCGCACCCTCCCCTGCACGCACCCCCTCTGCAGCACCTGGCCACTGGCCCCAGCCGGCCACCACCGGTGGCGCCGTCTCAGGGATGCACGCAGCTCGCAGACAGCCCTGCGGCCCGTGGTCACCTCCCCACGGGGTGAGCCCGTCAAGACAGACGATCCCCAGGCCTGCTGGGTTTTCTGCCTGAGCCCCGCCGGGCCGCGTGCAGGCATCTCTCTTGGCGGCTGCGCTGTCCCCTGGCTGCCCCAGGGCTGGCCACCTCGTCTGCCCCCCCGAAAGGAGTCTCCTCACCCCCCACGCCTTCTCCTCCCCTCTACATTCCAGACATCAGTCCTGTGCCGCCGCTGAGCCACGGGCTGCGGGCAGTGCTGCGGGGACTTGAAGAGGCAACGGAACCTTCCAGACCCGCGGTGCCTGTCTTGCTGTGGCTGCGGCCCTGGCAGACCCGGGTGCCTGCGCCCCTCCCTCGGGCGCCCACCCCAGCTGTGCCGTGGGGGGCCCCCTCCCTCTCCTGGCGCTGGACACCAGCTCTTCCCTCCAGAAATCGGGAGGCCTCCCTCGGGGCTCATTTCCCGAAGGCCCGTCGCCTTTGTCCCGCTGCCCGAGTCCCACTCGGAACAGAACAAGCCCCGGCGGGTCCGGCTCAACACCTCAGGCATCTATGGGCAAAGGACACAGATGTGCTGGTGGCCGCAGGGGCCACAGCTGCAGGGGTGTCGGGCGTGGGAACACGGGCACCCCAACACCCCACTGATTGGAAAGTGAGGCTGGAGCCCTTGGGACGCGAGCCAGGCACTGAGGTGTGGGGTGTGGCTTCTCCCATCAGTACCCACAGCCAGAGAGGTCTGAGGGGCTCGGCTTTAGCCACAGCTGGAGGCTGAGGGGAGCACGTCTGGCACCCCAAGATACGCCTTTTAGGCAAGAGGTTTAGTCTGTGGGCGGGGGCGGGGCTGGCGGAAGTTCCGACCTGTAGCAGAAACGTCCCTGTCAGGCTCTCCAGGGAGACCTGCTGTCCTCTCTTCTCAAGGAGAAGCTGGGGCTTAAATCTGTCACCCTCACTGACTCCCCCGTCTCCCCGGTGCCCAGCGGGGAGAAGCACCAAAGCCATGGGGAGGCTGCTCTGTCCCTGTCCTCTCAGGTCTCCAGGGGCACATGCACCTGCAGCCCAAAAGAAGCAGGGGGGCGGGGGGGAGCGGGACTCGAGATGGGCTGCCCGTGTGAGTGCTCCAGGCTGAGGAAGCTTCAGGGGCCCCGGGATCCAGCATCCCCACTATAGAAACCCAACAAGCCAGCACCAGCTGGCATGGCAAGGAGGGTCCGGCGCCCCCCTGGGTCCTGTCCAGGGAGCCAGCACCCCATGTTTGCGGGATTTTTTGCCAGCCTAGAAGAATCCAGAGGGGGCGGGTGGCTTCCTTTGCACCCAGACAAAACCCAGCACGTTCTCCTGCCCGCGCTGTGCCTGCTGTATCCTGGGAACAAATCAGGGCGAGGCCTGCAGTTGGGCCTGGGAGACGCGGCTCTCGCCTGGGAAGCCCCAGCTCTGGCGTGTCTGTCCGGATGTGGGCGACAGTGACGCCTCTATTTGCTGGGGCTGGGGTGGCCAGGTTGCTCCAACCGCAGCAGGAGGACCCTGCCCCAAGTGTGGTCACACCACTCGGTCCACAGGAGCAGGGTCCCGAGCCCAGCTTTAGGTCCGGTTCGTGGGGTGACGGTGGCCCACTGTCTGGCGCTGCCCAGAACCCACACATTTAACATGCAAGACAGTCGCCGAGTTGCCGCCCATCTTAGCCTCCCAGAAGCTGATCCCCCATCTTTGTCCCTCCACCGGAGTCCCTGCGCCCCAGAGGCCCCGCCCCGCCGTGTGTCACGTGCCACGCACCTGGGCGTTTCCTACCCACTTCTGGAACCCCACTCTCACACCCTGGGCTTCCTCGGGGGAGGGGTTCAGGCCAGCCTGGTCCCCCGAACTCGCCTGTCTTCGTCTCTTGTCTTTTGCACCGTGGACCCAGGGGACAGAGCCTGGCCTCGCTCCCCACTGCCCACTCCGCAGCCTCAGGCGCACGTCCATGCTCCGTCACAGGCGCGAGGCCGAGCTGGCCACGGCGTGGGCAGAGGAAGTCCCGCTGCCTCTGTTTCTCAGGGCACAGCCCCGCGCTGGCCAGGGCTCCTCGGGTGAGACCGTGCCCACGGCAGCCCTCCCTGATGTCTGGGAGCTGCCACTGCGGCCGCCGGCTCCCCAGCTCTGGGAAGGGGTCCGGGGCGCCCCTGACGGCCAGGCCCAGCTTTGCTGGCCGCCAAGCCTCATGCTCAGACCTGGGCCCTGGCGCCCGCGCCTTTCGTCAGCAGGAAGCACTGCTGTGGGCTCTGAGGCGGCTCCGCTCGCGACTCCACGTCCAGGCTCTTGAGGCGCAGAGGCCCAGGGATTTTCTTTCTCCTTGAATCGTGGGGTTCTGCCGGCATCTGCTCGGCCCTGGGCGTCCCGGTGGGTTCTCGGGCACGGCGGACACGCACCACCACGCGCTCCTTCCACGGCGGGCGCTCGGCGTGCCCGGTACCCTCGCCCCCGCCGCGGGCATGTGCCTGGCTCTGTCCTGCCCGCCTCGGGAACACATCTGCCCTCAGCCCTGCCCACCCACTGCTTTGCCACCTTTGGGCTTTAAACGTTCCCCCTCTTCATCTGCCCCTCCCGAGCATCCCCGCCGGCCTCCCTTTTTTCTAGCCCATTCCTCGTCCGGGCTGCACGTCTCCGACGCCCTCCGCCAGCGGCCCCCAGGCTGGCGTCCTCTCCCTCCTGGGCTCCGCTGTTCCTGGGGGAACCTGCTTGTCCCTCCTGCAGGGGCCCCTTCTGCTGCGTTTTGCAGGGTGTCCCTGATGGCGCGTGGCTGGCGGCCAGCCGGCTCCGGCTCGCGAGGATTAGCAGGCAGGGAGGCCGCTCCTGCAGCCCGGCCCGCACGGTCATCCCTGGGCCTCAGCGCAGCCCCGGCGCATCTCAGCCAGCCAGAGTGGGGCGGGGGGGCTGCCCTGAGCGCCGGGGTCCTGGGGCTGGAGGCTCTCTCAAGGCGCCGGGTGAACCCCAGGTGCCCTCGTCCTGTGCGGCAGGGAGCTGTGGGGTGCACGGACGTGACCCAGAGGAGGCCTGCCAGGAGGTAGAAACCTTCTCTGGGCGTGGCCAGCATGGCCGCTGATTGTCAGGGAGGCCCTGCCCGCCTCGCACCCGGGGACCCTCTCCAGAAAGCACCACCCTGCCCTGGGCATTGGCTTTGGGCCTCTTTGTTCTGCTTTTGGGGGTCTCCAGGGCACGCTCCCTGGGGGAGCACATGGAGTCACTGGTGCCGGGTGACCGGGAGCAGACTTGCCTCACCAGCCTTTGGTCTACTTGGCTGGTGGACACGGCGTCCCAGCCCTGGCAGACCGTGCATGGGCGTTCCGGGGAGATCCTTGTCTCCCGCTGCAGGAACACCTGCCTCCGCGCTGGGGGACGGCCCGCCGGCGGGCAGCAGGCTGCTGGGCTCCCCGTGCTGGCCTCCCAGTGGCTGCTGGCTGGCCGGGCACATCCTGCCCCCCGGGGCTGTCCACTGGGGGAAGCAGGCCCTTTAGTGCACGGTCACAGTGCCAGCCAGGTGGTGGCACCTGGTCAGTAAATACCATTCCCTGCCGCCCATAGCCGAGGCCACGCACAGGTCTGGCAGCAGGAGGCCAGCGAGTCGCCTTGGCCATCAGCACACAGAAGCCCGCGGGGGCCGAGACCCTGGCGTCATGGGGTGTCTCCCTGCGCTGGCTGAACACGCAGACTGAGTGTCCAGAGGCCGGGCACTCGCGTGCGCACGCAGCACACTGTCCCCTCTGTTCTCCCACAGACGAGGCCAAGAGCCTTTTGTGGGTCTGAAGAGCTGGCTGGAGCTGGCCAGCACATCTGTGCCAAGAAACAGGCCGCAGGGTGGGATTCACTCGTGAGCTGACTCACGGCTTCTAGGCCTCGCCCGCCGGCCAGGCCCATGTGCCGGACGGCAAGCCCGGTCCTCCCGGGAGGCCCCCGGGAGCTCTCTGGGCGGGTGCTGGTGAGGAGGTGACCTGGGTGTTGGGTATTCTGGCAGGAGTGGGGGGTAGGGGAGGCAGGGCCACCTCCTCGGGGCTGTGGCTTGGAGGGGGCTGCGCTCTGCCCTAAGCTGGGGGGTGGGGGCGGTGCGAAGGGCCTGTTCCAGAGGAGAGGCAGCGGGACAGTGGTCACTGCGAGGTAGGGATGTGCAGCGTCTGCACGTGTGCCCAGCCTTGTCGAGGAGACCTGGGCGGGCTCTCCCAGGGCGGGCGAGGGGTCTGCACAGCCCCGCCCCCTGGGCCCCTCCGTCAGCCACACATCTGGCAGAGGGTGTTTGTGATCTGAGGAAGTTCCAGCAAAGAGCGGGAAACTGGCTGCAGGTGGGGCTGGGGGAGGGTGGCAGTGCCAGGCAATTCCCGTGACCGACTGCTTGCTCCTGGGCTCCGGGTCTCTGCCCATGCGCTGGCCGCTGGGACCCTTCCTCCTTTAGTGCTTTGTGCCCCGGCTGTCCCCATTATCACCCCTTTACATTCACCCATTTCCCAGACCCCGACCCCTCTGCCGAGAAGCTGCCTCCCATGTTCCCGTGCCCGTGATGCCTGGGGTGTGAGGTTGGCACCCCAGTGGGAACACGTGCCTGCAGGTGGAACAAAGCACCCGACATGGTCCCAGGTGCCTGCCACGTGCGCGCCTCAGAGGGGCTCGGCTTGTGGGGAGTCTCTGTGGGCAAAGCAGCACGGCCTCAGGCTGAAGGGGGCCCCTCAAGCCGTGGCAGCCCCCTTTGTGCAGTGCCCAGGCCGTGCAACTGTACTGGCAGCCCTGGGGAGGGCTCACCTGCCGGGGGCGGGGGCGGGAGGGTCCGTTGAGCAGGTGCTCCATCCAGGCCCCCCATCTCTGCTGCTCAGAGGGCCCTTCCCTCGCGCTTGTGCTGGCTGGAGGGGGGCGGGGGGAGACGAGCTGAGCTTGGCGCTGGGGGAGGCTCCGGCGGAGGCGGGCTGGCAGCCAGGACGGGGTGGGGGACGGTGCCAGAGCGGCTCTGGCTGCAGGTTGGGACATGATGCGACCTCCGGCGGGTTTACAATCACAGCTTGTCCCAGCCTCCCTGGCGCTGTTTGAGCTTCACTGCTGGGAGGTCGCCTGGGCCGCTGATCCTGATCTGGAACCGCCCGTGCCAGCCGTGCCCGCGCCCTCGCCAGTGTGAGCCTCTCTGCCCTCTTCCCCCGTGACCCGGGCCTACCCGGAGCCACCTGGCTTGGGGATCCAGCCCCTGCCCAGACCTGCCTCCGGAGTCCCTCAGGCACCTGTGGCCAAACTGCCTGTCCTGGGCCCTGGGGTTGCCCGGAACGGGTGAGGGGGTGGCGGTCATAGCCCCAGATTCCTCATCCCCTCTTTCCTGTTGGGTTTGGCAATGTAATACTGATGCAGGTGAAAAGAGGGAGGCCAGGGAGAGACACTGCCAGCCCTCTTCCTCCAGGAAGGCCTCCAGTCTACAGGAATCCCCGGGGTCCCAACCCCCCCCCCCCCCCCCCCGTCCTGGTCCCCCGGGTGGTCCTGGCTCCTGCTCTCGCCAGCACATCTTGGTGAAATGTCCCCAAGTAGGACCCTCCCCCAGGGCCACCTGCTCCACCGGGGCCCTGAGGGGCAGCGTGGAGGCCTCGCCGTGCCCCCCCCCGGGAGCGGCCTCTGTGCCCCCTGACTCACGGGCCAGCAAGGGCCCAGAGCGGCGGCCAAACACCCGCGCGGGGCTGAAGGGCGAGGGGACAGCGTGTGCAGTGGGAAGAGGACGCCCGGGTCACCCTCCTGGACCTGGACGCCTGGGCGCCCCGGGCGGAGCAGCCCCCCAGAGTTACCCGCTTGTAGTGTCTTTGGGGTGGGGGGCAGGAGGCAGGGAACCCCGAACCCTGTGACACAGGGGCCCAGTTTCCTGGCCCTCTTCATTCTCACCACCTATGGGCACCCCAAAATCCCACGAGGCACAGCTAAGCAGCAGTGCAGCCCCGAGACTCCTCCCAGCCACCTGCCCACCACCCCCCACCCCGCTGCCAAGCAGGACGTACCCCACAGCTGTGCCCAGACAGCCCGTGGCCCAGGGCAGGGCTTCCAGGGTTGAAGCAAAGAGGGACAGTGGCAGCATCTGTAGTATCTGTGCCCTCTTGGGGCCCTTGCCCTGCCCCAGCCCCCCATCCCTTCCCCCCCCCCCCGCACCCCCTACACCCCCGACCCCGTCAGGTCAGGTCTGCAGGGGGAAACCCACAGGGCCTGAAAGGAAACCTGTCTCCTCCAGCCGCCCCGCAGCCTCCCCAGCCCCAGGGCCTGGCTGCTCTGAGGCAGCTGCGTCCCCGCCCACCCCCCACTGCTGTGGCTGGGTCTGGCCCTGCCCCCACTTCTCCTTGGGGCGTGCGGGTAGACTCTCAGCACCCCGCAGCTGCCGGCATCAGCCAGAGTCCCGCGGGGGCTGCCGGCGCCCGGCTCCAGGCTCACCACGACCGAGAAGATGGGGCTTTCCCAACAGGGCAACATGTACTGCCGGCTGTGCCCCTGGCTGGCAGGCCCGGATGCTACCGGGAGCTGCCGGCGCTCGCAACGCCCTCGCCTGGGTCCTGAGTCACCCACCTGCAGGCGGGCAGGCGGGCAGGCGGGCAGGCGGGCAGGCGGGGGACAGGGCCTGGCAAGTGGAGGCCCTGAGGTGGCGTGGGGCTGGGGCTGCTGGTGGAGCCCAGAGGTTGCCCAGCACGCGGGTGTGGCGGGGACAGTGGGGCTCCTGATGGCCCCCAAGGGGCCTGTGGGCTCAGTTTCTGTGAGCAGGGCCTGGCACAGCCTGGGCACTTTGGGTCCTCTTGGCTGGGTGGGAGTGCCGCCGGCTCCAGTGGGTCAGCCCGGGCGCCAACACCCTACCATGCGCTGCGCCCCACCCCGCCCCCAGCCAGCCAGCACACCCTAGACGGGACCCCACTCAGGGAAAGCCGGGCCCTGCAGGTGATTGTTGACCACCTGGCCACCATCCCACCTGGGTGCGGCCGCCCCCTCCCCGCTTCTCCTGGCAACTACACGCACCAGCCCTTGGCACCACCAGCACCATAACCCCAGGCCGGGCTCTGCCCAAGGTGCCCTTGGGGAGCTCCTTTTGGGGGGTGGTAGGGGCCAGGAGAAGAACCTCAGCCTTGGGGCTCAGACTGGAGGGTAATGGCAGAAGGCCAGGGCCCCGGCGAGGGGTCCAGTGCCCGCTGACGCCGACCGCTTCCAGTCCCGGGAGCCTCAAAAGACGAGACCTGAGACTTTTTCAAAGAGAAAATGAGAAATCCAGTTTTTTCATGTGAAATTTCCCAAGATGAGCACGGCCAGGAGGCCCAGCAGGTGGACGGCCAGCAGGGGGCCTGCGTGGGGGGCCCTGCCCCTGGTTCTGGCCCATCCTCAGGGCTCTGTGGCCGTGAGGCCCCCCATGATGAGGTGCAGCTGCAGTGCCCCCCATGTCAGTCAGGTGCCGCTCGCTGGCCCCATCAGACTTCCCAGAGGACCAGACCCCTCCCACCCAGGCGGGGACCACCGGCCCCAGATACTGGGGGCGGCTGCGACTGCAGCCCTGTGAGACGTGACGGTGACACCCCCCAGATTCATCTTCACCTGGAGACTCTGGAAATGGGTCTTGCAGATGGGACCGTGTAGTTTCCGTGAGGTTGAGGGGCCCATGGGTTGAGGGGCCTCAATCCAGGGGTGTGCGCGGCCACCTGAGACGCTGACGCCAGGAGAGGCTGAGGCTGGATGGAGGCGGCGGGGCATCTGCAGCCCAAGCTGTGGGACGGGGCAGGGCAGTGGAGGCAGGAAGCGTCCTCCGGGAGCCTCGATGGGGGGTGCCTGCACCCCTGGAAGCCACATCCTGACTCCCAAGTGGGGGGGGTGCGGGAGAGCACAGCTGCTCCAGGCGCTGGCCGGCGTGGGTCGTCGGCTGGGGTGGCCCAGGAAAGCAGTGTGCCCACAGGCCCATCCTGGCTCGTCTGGGGCGCCTGCCAGGGGACTAGGCTGATGCCCATGCGGAGCCCAGCTCCGATGCCCACACTAGTTCCCCAGCTCGTCCCTCAACGTGCCCGTAGGTGCCGCCTGCAGGTCCTACCGTCCTCATCCCCAGGCAGCTGCTTGGCCTAGGCCCCAAAGCGCGGCCGGCCCCCCGGGCACAGAGGCTGGAGGGACATGGGGCTCAGGGCCCGGGGAGATACTCCAGAGGCTGGGGAGAGCCCCAGCAAAGCCCCCCCATGGGGTCCGTCAACAACAGAATCTCACTCCCCACAAACCCACAGTCAGGGGGACAGGGCCGCCCCCCCAGGCTCTATGGGCGCTTCCTCCTGCTCTTCCAGCTTCCAGGGGCTCCAGCTGCCCACCCCACCCCACCCATTCCTCCCTTGTGTGTCCCTCCCCTCCCTAAACGGAGGGCTGGCGCTGGCTCCAGGCCCACCTGGTGCCTGCGGCCTCTCCTCAGCGGGTCCTGTGGCACAAGCTTTATTTCCAGGCCATCCCTAAGGTGCAGGGCAGGACGTGTAGGACCTTCTGGGCTGTGGGCTCAGCGGGGAACCCGGCCTGGCAGGCACAGCCAGACTGGTGCCAGGCCTTGGGGGGCCGCCTGCCCGCCCCACACTCATACCAGCCCCCAAGCCAGATCACCGGCTCTGTCCAACACCCCTGCCCTCTCCCGCGGGTGTGGCTGCCTGGGGCCCCGGGGCGGTCTTCCTGCGGGGATGCAGAGGGGAGGCCGGCTGCGCGGAGAGGAGGGTCCCGAGGGAGCAGGCGGCTCCCAGCCCCCGGACCACGCAGCCCTGAGTCACGAGGTCCCCCCCACCCCGCGACACCTGCGGTGGCCTCAGCCCAGCTCCAGGGACGAGCGAGCCCAGAAAGAAAATAGAAGCAACTTTGATGGCAGAAGCTGGGACTCAGCCCGTGGCTCTCAGAACAAGGCTGGACTGTCCCACCGGGCGTTGGAGGCCGCAGGGGTGTCTGCGGAGGGAACGGGGCGCCATCCAGGGTCCCCCGCCCCTCGCTGCCCAGCAGGACAAAGCGTTGCTTTGGGAAGTGAGGAGGCTGCTGAGCTGGGACCTGCCTGGCGGGGGCTGCGCGGCTGCTGGGCAACGCTGGTGGGCAGGAGGGCCCAGCTGTCAATCCCTGCAGCAGACTGGGGGGTGGGGCAGCCCCGCCCCCTCCTCCTCCTCCCCCTGAGGCGGCACCCACAGGAGACCTCCCTGCCGGAGACCGTGGGGACCGGGGTGGGGGTGGGCAGGGCTCCAGCGCCTCAACACCCCATGCCCTGGGGGGAGCAGCACGTGAGCTGGACGTTGTCATGGTCGGGAGGCTGGCAGGGGCCCCTCTGTGCTCAGCTCACAGCGGTCAAGGCCAGGGCCGTTCACCACGCCCTGCCCAGGGGGGCACAGACCACGCCCTGCCCAGGGGGGCACAGACCCGGGGTCGGGGATGCTCGTCTGGCAGAGACGGCTGAGTCTTGGGGCAGAGCTGGCCTGGCATGGGGTCCCCATAGGAGGCCAGAGTGGCTGCCGGCCCATGGTGTGGCCAAGTCCGCGAGCGCCCTGGGCAGGAGGGCTGAGCGTCTGGAAGCGCCAGGCAGCAGCGGGCAAGTCTGCGGCTGAGCTTCCCTGGGAGCGTTACTACAACCCCGGGGCCTGAGCCCACGGCGAGCCCTGATGGAGTTCACAGTCATCTCAGAAGCGACTCCACCAGCTCAGGGCCCCCGTGAAACAGACCTCTGGTCCAAGTTTTATTTTGGGGTGGCAGATGTACTCCCCTGTATCCCCACTGGGTCCCTCCAGCAGGACCCAGCCTCACGCCTGTCACCTGGCTGCTTGGGGTCCAGCACATCCCCATGGGGCAGTCCCAGTGACCCCAGGCAGCTGCCAAGAGATGGGTGGGGGATGGGGGGGCAGTGGGGGCTCTGGACCGGCCAGCAGGGGGGAGGGGGTGTCACAGGAATTGGTCTTTGGGGCTTGGGGAAAGGTGGTGGGGTCCAGGCTGCCCAGACTGGGAGGTGCAGTCAACTCAGATACTGGGGGGTGGGGTATGCAGCTGAGCACTCGGTGCCCCCCAGTCTTGTCTCTGGGCCTGGACAGTGGGAGGCTGGGCAGGCAGAGCCACAGCCCAGGTGACTAGCTAGGCCACACCCAGCCCTCTGTTGTCCAGGTGCGCCCAGCTCCAGAACTGCTGACCCCACTGAGCAGGCCGGAGGGTGGGCGCAGGGGGAGGCCATGCGGGCAAGCTCCAGCCAGCTCAGCCCCACCTTCCACCCGCGCACCGCACCACCTGTACATGGGGTCCCTCCGGCAGGGCCCATCTGGGGGTCAGCTGGGGCCTGGGCCCCTGATCTGGGCTGACTTGGCAGCTGTCCTGGCTGTGGCTCGGGCTCTGGCCACTGGGCACTGCACCCCCCACCCCGGGCCACACCTGCCTCCAGGTCTGGCTCAGCAGCAGAGCCTGCGTGGAGGACCGGCTCTCGTGCCCCCCACGCCCACTGCCCGCCCTGGACACAAGCACAAACGTCCCGCAAGCCCTGGCAGCGCCACTGGCCCCACAGCAGGGCTCCTCTCCCTGGGTCTGGAACGTTCTTTCTGGGGCCCCCAAGAGGTGGGCCGGAGTCTGCCCCCACCACTGGCCTCTGTCCCGGCCTCCATCACCGGTCAGCTGCGTTGTCCTTCTCCGGGGCCGGAGTCTGGCCCCCTGTGCCTCCAGGAGGCCGTCAGAGACTGATGGTGGGTCCCCGAGGCGTCCCCACACCCAGAGCTGGGGCTGAGGAACAGAAGGCACCGGCACGACTTAAGGGTCCAATTGTTTTTCTTTAAAAATGAACAAAAAGCCCCACAAACAAAACCAGAGCTCCCCACCCCACCCCAGACACATGTAACAGATTAGCCACGAGCAGGACGAGACACGGAAGCCACGCAGGGCTGGACGTGGTCCCGGCTGGGCGATGTCCCCGCAGGCGCGCATCCGGGAGATGGGAGGACGCGAGCAAGAGCGGATGGCCGGCGGGCTCGGCCACATCAGAGACGAAAACCACACGCAGGCTGACGGGGGAGGAGTGGCCCCGGCGGGCTCTGCCTTCTAAGGTGGCACCCCCAGGCTGCGTGGGGGGACGGCCAAGCCCAGATGAGAACACACCGTGACCCCCTCCGCCGGGTGCACCTGTCCACCAGTGGCAGAGCACACGGTCACCCGCCCTGGCCCCGGGGGAGCAGCAAACACTGGGGGGGGGGGCGGGGAGGAGCAGGCTGTGCCCCGAGACGTGCGCATGAACCCGCCAGGCGGCCAGGCAGCCGCTGTCTGCTTGCAGATGACAAAACCGAGGCCCGGGCCGAGCCAGGGACGCAGCTGTCTCGCACAGGTCATCTGGCCTCCTGGGGCCGCCTGCCAGGGGTCTCACCCAGTGGGCAGAGATGGCCCCGAGGGCCGGAGCTCACCCCTGGCAGCCTCTGCGGAGCTGCGCGTGGTCTCGCAGGAAGGCTGGGTCTCCTGACCTCCCCGTGGCCCCGCAGAGCAGGAGGGAAGGCCGGTGGGCTGATGCCTTTGTACCTCAACACCTAGCCCAGGCCCCCCAAGCCGCCTGCCGGGTTTCTCTGGTGTCCATCGCACCGCCTGGGATACGCAGCCTCAACCAGCTGCTCGGCGTTCATGCAGCCCGGGGTGGAGAGCGGGGAGGGCTCCCCCGGGTGCAGCGGGGGGCTCAGCACAGCACTTGGCTCAGAACATTTTGGGGACAGATGGGGGTCAGTGGCTAAGACGGCCATGGCACCTAAGAGGGGAAGCAGGGGGTGCCCGGCCATGTAGCGTCTGTCACCCTGTTTCTAGACTGCACGTGACCGGCACGTCTGAACGCGCTTAGCCGGGGTCCTCATAGGGCCACCAGGCCAAGAGGGGGTGCTGGCTGCGGCTCGCTAGAGGCCCAGCTGCTCAGACACCGGGCTCAGAACGCGGCCCTACTGCGCACTCCGCCAGCCCCTCCTCTCAGGCAGACAGGGGCTGAGACCCCTGCTCCAACCTGGCCAGGGAGGGCTCTGCCCAGGGTCTTTAAGGCAAAAAGCAACTGTCCCTACTGTCCCCACACCTGCAGCAACGAACACCAGGAGCTGGGCAGGGCCTGTCCTCGCGCACACCCACGTCCCGTGCCGGGCGGCTCAGCACTCGGCCTCCGGCTGTAGCGTGGGGCTCTGCGCCTCCCAGGGTCAGGCTGGCCACACCAGGCCCTCGGGGGCCCCGCACGCTGCGGGCAGCACTGGGAGTTGGGGGAGATTGTCCCACTGCTCCCCCTTCCCCAATTCTTTAAAAAATAATCATCTTGGTAGCGTCCATAATTTAAGTTAAAAAAATAACACAAGTGGGTGGAGGAGGGCAGGGGGAAGACCCCGCGTGACGGGTGCCGGCAGGCACTGCCCGGGCTCTGCCCAGCGCCCTTTCTGCACGCCGAGGGCCCTGCTGATGCTGCTGTAGTGTGGCGTCCTGCCAGCTTCTGTGGTGGGTGCCGGGCCCGCAGGGGAGGCTGGTAGGTGGCAGGCCCGCGGCTGAGCTGCCTGGATGACGGGCAGTTCACCTTGGAGGGGTGAGTTGATCTCGAACGGTCTCTTGACATCTTCTTGGCAGCCTCCAGGCCACTGGCCTATGTCTCCTGGGGCACCACCTGCATGAGCTTCTGGCACAGGACAGTGGTAGAGACTGCGGGGAGGGAGAGAGCAGAGTCACAGGGGCACCACCTCCGCGGGTGGGGTGGCCCCGCCTGCTGGGAGCACCTGCCTGTGGCTCCCTGGAGGAGCAGATAGCGGCCTGCTCCTGGTGCAGCGAGTCGCCCTGGGGTGCACACACCCCATGCCTCAGTGCCCAAGGTCTAGTCTGGCCTGGGGGCTGATCCTGGGGCAGCCGGTCACCAGCTGGCAGGTACCAGGCCCGGGGAGAGGAGGGGAGCACGCCTGAGGCTGCCAAGCCCTGGCCCCCCACAGGGTGAAGCAGGGGTGCCGTCAAGGGGCCCACAGACCCTCCAAGCACCCACTCTGGGGCATCCCCCTTTGGGCCACTGCTTGTGCTCTGAAGGGAGGGTAGTGGGGGGTCAGAACCGGGCATGGAGACGAGGCCCCAGCCACTGGCCGGTGCCCACGAGAACAGGGGAGACGGCCATCCTGGGGGACCACAGGCCTGGGGGACGTGGTGGGGGCGGCTTTCCCGGAAGTGGCCACACGGACAGCCGCTGGGTGCAGAGCCTGCTGGGCCCCGGGAGCTTGTTTTCTCCCACTCCCCCGCCCTTCTGGGTCAGCGGCTGTTGACGCCGGCGCCAGCCAGTGGGACCCCTTCCTTGGCACCAGCGGCCTGCTCGCTGGAGTCCTTGTTCTGAAATTAGCCGGTGCCAAGCTGAGTGCCTTATCCCTGAAATCTACGGGCCAGAGGCCAGTGCCCAGAGCCAGGTGGGTGTCGCCCACATGGACGCCAACCACTCGGGCCACGGCAGCTCTGTGGGCCGGAGGCGGACTCACAGATGCCCTGCAGGAGCCACTTGGGCTTGCTCTTCCACCAGACGCCGAGGAAGTACACGGGCAGGCCGCTGAGCGTGATGGCAAAGCCGATGCCGCACTCCACGGGCGTCTTCCAGAACGAGACGGCGATCAGGAAGAGGCAGGCCAGGATGAAGAACACCGGGAGGGCCAGGTTCACCTGGACGGAGGAGAGCGCTGTCACCCACGCCCCCCTCCCCACCCCGGCCCTGTCCCCACCTGGCCGCCCCGGCAGCCACCTTGATGGGCCGCTCCAGCTCGGGCTTGGTGTAGCGGAGCCACAGCATGCCGGCGATGGCCAGCGCCACGCACAGCCAGTTGAAGAAGCTAAATAAGTTGATGACGGAGAAGATGTCTTTGGAGAAGGCGTAGAACAGGGTCATGATGCACTGCAAGCAGAAACCGGGCCGTGAGCCCGCGGGTGCCCAGGGCCCACAGGAACCCCGCCTGGGCAGCCCCGGAACGCACGCGACCTCAGAAAACCCCAAGGGAGGTCGCCCGGGAGAGCTCAACACCCACCCGGGGCTCCGCAGGGAGGCTGAGCACAACCCCGGCAGAAGGGCCCAGTGTCCGGCCAGTGCTGAGACCTGCGTGCTCAGGGGCTTTGCGCAGACCACGCCACTCGCTGCGCCTCCGGCGTGAGGCAGAGCCCGGCCTGACCCCTGCCGACGGGGACGGAGGGAACCAAGAGGCCTTCCCCTGCTGCCCCTCTCAGCTCCCTCGCCCTGGGCACAGCTGGGGCCGCCCCGTGAGGCCAGGGCAAGCCCATGTCCCCAGGACAGGCCCCCTGCCGCAAGCTCCCCCTGCACCCCGGCCGGGCCTTCAGCTGGGCAGCTGGTGGCCACCACCCCTGTTGAGACCGCCGCCCAGCTGAGCCGCGGGGATTCCCACCCCTCGGGGACCCCGGGACAGGGCCGGCTGCCCAGCGGGCCTCCGCGTTTGGGGTGATTGGCTCCATAGCGACAGAGCAAGAGCACGTGACTCGAGCGCAGGAAACTGCCCGCGATGTGACCTCAGCGTGGGACGTGCCGCCTTGTGCCCGCGCAGGTGACACAGCCGCACCCGAGCCCCGGGAAGCTCTGGGCTGGCCACAGAGGGGGCTCCCCAGGGGGCTGGCTGCTCCCGCGTGTGCTCCAGATCGGAATCTCCCCACAGCCTCCCACGTTATTTTTGGATAAACAGCGGCCTGTGGCGCTCAGTGGAGCGGGCGGTGCGGAAACACCCGCGCTCACTTACCTGCTGCTTCACACCAAGCTCGGTCTGTAGCCGGCGACATGGCGGCCCAGGCAGACCACACCCCCAGCAGATGGGGTGCACGGCCCGCCCCCCGCACCCCCCCGCCCCGGGACCTTCGCGCCGCTCGCTTACCGTGAACACGAGGGCGGGCATGGGCGTGAGGAGCCGCGGGTGGATCATGGACAGGATGGAGGGCAGGTGGCCCTCTCTGGAGCCCACGAAGAACAGCCTGTGGGCCACAGCGGACGTCAGCCCCCGGCCACGCGACCCCAGGCTGGGCAGGAATGGGGGCCTGGCCCTGGCCCCACTTGTTAGACTCTTAGCTCACGTCGGACGCGGGGGCCCTTCTGGGTGGCTGTGTCCCCCACAACCTTGCTGGCCGGGGGGAAGCCCAGGGCTCTGCCCTGCCCCAGCCCTGGAGGGTCACACAGAACGTGTCAAAGGCTCTAGAAGGACACAGCAAAGTCCCCTCTCGGGGGGCCCCCTCTACCTGCAAGCTCCAGCAGCAGCGGCACTGCCGACCCCGCTGACCCTGCCTGGCGCAGGGCCGGTGACAGGAGGCAACCAGCGCTCACCTGGACGAGGTGAACAGGGACCCATTGACGGAGCCGAAGCAGGAGAGACCCACGAACACGGGGATGATCCAGGACATGACGCCCAGGTGGCAGTTCCCGAAGTCCTGCGGAGACCTGCCCTGAGCGCCCCGCCCCCGAGGCAGGCGGTGCCCACGCCCCAACCCCGCTGCCCCAGGACCTTCCACAGGCTTGGTTGCCCCTGCCCTTGGGGGATCCCTCAGAGGCAAATTCTGGATCTGGGAGGACTGTCGCATCCCGAGAGCAGGGCCTGTGCTGCCCTCACATGTGGACACCTTTCTCGGCATCGCCAGGTGACCTTGACCTAGTGGGCTTCCCCGCGCCCAATAGGGGCTGGTGCTATCAGTCAGGCGCTCCAGAATCCGCTGGGGAGACACACTCGGGAGGCAAACCCGGGAGTGGGGTGTCTCCACCTCCCTGCCCAGCGGCAGCTAAGAAATGCCCCTAAAGGGCACCCCCCAGACAGGGCCGGCTCGCCAGCACGCTCCAGCCCCCTCGGTCGGCCACCGCCATGAGCTCGGGGCTGCAGCCCTGGGCTCTGAGCCCGCTCTGGCTGCTCAGCAGTGGCTGAGACCCGACTCCTCACATACTGGGACAGGACCTCCATGTCCCTGGAGGCCCCTCCCTCCCAAGCCGGTCGGAACGACTATGCTGGGACCACCCAGACCAGCTGGCCTAAGCCGGCCCAGGGTAGCTGGCTCTGAGACCCCGCGTCCCAGGTGCAAGCAGGCCCAAGAACTGGCACCTGCTCAGCAAGGGGAGCCCGCTGTGCCTCCTTGGTGGGCATGCAGGCGCAGGGCCCGCCTCAGCCTCTCCCGGGCCCAGCCATGGGGGCAGTGACACCTTACCACGGCCACGGCCTCTGAGGTCAGCATCTGCTCGGTGGACAGGGTGGTGAAGTAGGCCAGGTTGGTGAGCACGTACACCAGCGTGACGATGGGGAGGGAGATCATGATGGCCAGGGGCAGGTTCCTGGAAGGAATGGAGGGTGGCATCAAATGCAGCCCAGGAGGGGACCCCGGTCCTGAGCCTCACGTCCCGGAAGGAGGAGCACCTGCAGCGAGGGCCTGCCAGCTGCTGCGGCTGGGGTGGTGGGGAGAGCCTGCCCCGGGCTCCACCCGCCTGCCTCGGCCCTGCCTGCGACACGGGGCTCCTCCCCAGCTCTGAGGGGCATCTAGCTCCGGGGTACACAGGCCTGCTGGGAGGCAGGTTTGGGCCAGAATCCAGCCCCCAGCACAGTCCTCACCTCAAGGCTGCCCCGCCCCACCGTGGCCCTGCACGCTGCTGGGCTGGCCCAGTGGCCAGGATGGCTTGGACAGACTGGCCCCTCCCTCCCCTCACATGAAAAGCCGAGAAGGCCCGCTCACAAGCATACCTGTAGGGGTTGATCATCTCCTCCGTGACAAAATTCAAGTAATTCCTGGAATGCAGAGCAGAGTTTAGTGGTGCACCCTTCCTGGTCTTCGGGGGAAGGAAGGCGGCCCCCACAGGGCCCTCCTACCTGCTCTGGGCCGCTGGAGGGGACCCCTCACCCACCACCCTGGGCCCTGGAGCTCACAAAGCAAACCGCGCCCGCCAGCTGGGCCCACCCTCCCTGAGCCCTGTTCTTTCCAGGGGCAGCCAGCACCGTCTCTGAGGCAAAGGCGTAGCCTGGCCTGAGCAGGCTCACACCCCTGGGCATGAAAGCCTCAGGGTCCGAGGCAACAGGGGACAGTGACGCAAAGGGCGGCTCTGTTGGGACCCAGTGTGCACGTCAGTGGCCTCCAGCGAGCGCAGGTGGCCCTGTCCATCCCCTGACCCAGCCACCACACAACTATTCTCAGGCCCAGGACAGTTGGACTGAGAGCAGGGGCTGCGATCAGAGGCCCAGGGGATGGAGAGTCCTTCTAGCAGCTGCAGGCCGGCATTCCACTGCCAGCGGGGCCAGGGCAGGGCTGCCAGGCCAGCTTTTGCAGCCCACATGCTTTCTGCCCGTGGGTGAAGGGTCACGTAGAGGCCATCCGCTCAGCGGCTGGGCATTTCAGGAATCTCAGGAGCTCTGGGGGAGGACGGCCACTCTCTGAAACTGCCTGGATTTCTGGGTGCCCAGGGGCCCAGCCATGCGTCCGAAGCGGAACCCACCATCCCCCGTAGGCGAAGAGGCCGCTGTACAAGGCCAGCACGATGTTCCCCACGTCCAGCTTGGTGCCTTCAAAGGCGTTCTCCGGGTCCAGATTGGAGACGCCACCTAGCAAAGGCCAAACAAACAGAAAGGAATGCAGGGTCAGAGAGCAGCACAGGGTCACGCCAAGAGTTCTGGAATGTTCCTGGAGGGAAACACGGTAACAAACAAAAATGTCGGGTGAAAACTTTCCAGAGACAAATTAAAGGCACCTGTGGAGCAGCCCAACATGCACCTCCCTGACGCGCCGGGGGCTGTCTGCACACAGGGTGGACATGAGGACAGCAGGTCCCGGCTGGGGTGTGGGGGGGGGGGGGTCCACTGGTTGCCTCAGAGAAGGGCGGAGAGCTCCGGGGGATCCAGGTCTGCACTGTGTTCCCTCTGCCAGGAGGACCAGGGACGCCGGGCCCAGGCCTCTCACTTGTGCAAGGCCCCGGAAGCACAACCTCCTGTCGGCTACCGCGAGCACAAAGTGACCCCAAAAGGACCGAGACGCACCCCAGGACACGGCCCCTCCCAGCGTGAACGAGGGGACGGTGCCGGTGGGGTCGCTGCCGCAGGAGGCGCTGCCAGGGTGGAGACGGTGGCCTTCCGGACAGTGCGCGGGGCATCCTCAGCCTTGGGCCTTACTCGGGACATGGTGTGGCCTCTGCAGACCATTTCCAGAGGGACAGCGGGACAGCAGCTGGTGCGCACAGTGTGAGCGTGTGGTGTGCAGGTGCGCTGGCAGCGCTGCGTGGGGCAAGGCCGCCGCCGAAGCCGAAGATAAATCCGAGGCCTGAGCCCCCACTTGGGGCTGCAGGGGTAACTGGGCGTGCCCAGCGAGGCCGGAGGCACAGGTCTCTGGGTCTCTGGCTCCGAGCCCTGACGGGTGAAGGCAGTCTCCCCAGGGCGCCCGTGCTGATCTGGGGGTCCTGCCCCGGCCCCCTTCCTGGGCTCTGTCCTTCCATTTTATGGCCTCCGCGAACTCAGGAAAGAGCTGCCGGCTGCAGGGGCGTCGGTTCCACCAGGGCTGCGCGGGTTCAGCTGGTCCCCCAGCCCTAAGGCCGCTCTGCGCAGGGGACAGGGTCTCCCTGGGGTGCCTGGGCCTCATTTCTGAAGTCCCAGGAGGAAAGCAACATCCAGGCCTGTTTACTCCCGCCATGGGGAGGCCGTGGCGCGGGCAGCCCCAGACGTTCCCCTGGGCTGTGCCCACCCCACCATCTCCCTGTTCTTCCTCCAGCAGCCGCCCCAACCTCTGCGACCAGCACACAGTGACAGACTCTGTAGACCCCTGGGGTTGTCGTGGGGATGGGAGCTGGGGTGCAATGCCCGGGGAAGCTCCCACAGCTGGTCATCCCAGACGGGAACCTGCCCCGGGCTGATGGCGAACACACCACCCATGTGCCTGCTCCCCAAGGGCCGGGGCTACCCCTCCCCCGATCCAGCCCCGCTGTTTCACCAGGGCCCCAGGCACCAGCAGGCCAGGGCTGAAGGGCCTCAGTCCTCCCCGGACCTGGGCTCCCAGGGGGGCGGCAGGACAGGGCCGGGTGGACAGACGGGAAGGGCAGGCCCCAGGGGAGCTGCGTCTTTCTCCTGGTGTTATAGAGCAGCCCCGATATTAAACGGGTTCCCCCTAACACTGGGAGGCAGCAGAGGAGGAGGATCAGGCCGGGTATGGGGGCCCCATGGCACCCCCCCTTATCGAGGCCTCCTCCTCCGAAGACTCAAAGCCTCCCCCACACCTGCTGCCCGAGAGAAGAGAAGGCGCAGCCCCCTTGGGTGGCCCTGGCCAAGCGCTCTGCAGCAGCCTCAGAGGCCTTCGTGCCCCTTCGCTGCCTGTGCGTCCCTTCCTGGCCCTGAAGTGCAGGGAGCACAGGCCCTGCCCGGGCCCCCCGGCCACGACCGCAGAGGCAGCCTCGCAACTGCGGGCCTCGGCTGCCTTGGCAGCCTGGCAGGGCCCAGGGACCGCGGCTAACTGGGGTGGGAACGTGCAGAGCCCCCAGGGAGCCGCTTTCAGGGAAACAGCCCAGAGGCCTGCGTCACGCAGACACCGCCTTGGAAACCTCCAATCCCAGGGAGGGGGTCCCGCCCCCGTGAACCGTCCCCCACAGGCGCCCGAGGGCCCTGCAACCGTCCCTCACCACAGGGGCCCCGCCGGCCGTCCCCGGACCTCGCCTGGTCTGTGTCGGGGAGGGCTGGTCAGGGGCTCCTCCAGGCTTCTCTGGGCCCCAGGCCGGGGGAGCCCAACCCCTGTGACAACCCCCAGCCTCGGGCCACTGGCTGCCCCATGCTGTCCCCTTGGCCAGTCCTCCAGCCCCTCTGGGGAAGGGCTCAGGACGCGGCCACTAGCCAGTGGCCACTAGCCAGTTCCCACACTGGGGGGTGTCCGCTGCACTGCGACCTTCCACCATGGCCCCCAACGCCCCAGATGCCACCTCATGGTCCCTCATGTTGCGGGGCGCACTGAATAGTGTCCCCCAAACTCATGTCCCCTGGGAACCTCAGAATCTGACGTGACTGAAAAGGACCGCGCGGTGGTGCCGAGAAGCCCGACCTGGGCTCAGTGGGGGAGGGCGCGCTCGGCCCACAGGAAGTCCGGGGGCAGCAGAGGGGCAGGCCCGGAGCCCAGCACACGGGGTCGTGGTGCCGCAGGTGCCAGCAGGAGCCTCCACAGTCTGCAGGGAGGACTCCTGCAGACAGACCAGGTCTCCCCGCGGTGGGCCAGAACCTCTAGTCTCCGCTCTGCCCCCGACACGGCGGACATGGGGCAGACACGGCCTTGGGCCTCACCGCTCCACCACGGGCCAGGCGAGCAGGTCCTCGGGCGCACCGGGCCTCAGGCCTTGCCCTCAGAGGGGTTGCCCGAGCCCACCGCTCAGCCAGCTGCTGGGGCCGTTTTTGTCAGGGGATGGCAACAGGGCCGCCTCCCTCCAAGACAGGCCCTTGTCATCTGTTGCAAAGTCCCAGAGAGGGGCCCCTGGGCCTCAAGTTTAGCCAGACAGGAGGCGCTCCCCAGCTACAGGCGAAGAGTCCCCGACATCTGGCCAGCTCAGCAGCCCCGGCACTGGGGACCAGGCCAGGAGATGCAGCCTCTGGGGATGCAGCCCACACCCGGGTCTGACGTGAGGTTGGGTCTGACGTGGAAGGGCCGGCTCGGGTGGGGGCTGGGGCTGCCCTGGGCAGGGGCAGGAGGCTCCCTCTCCTCCAGGCCTGCAGGGGGTGGGGCGTTTCTGGGCCACTGTCTTAATCTGCACGCCCGTCACCACGCCAGGAGAAGCACGCAATTCCCCACCGGACACCCAGGCTCCAGCAGACACAAGGGCCCCATTGTGTGTCCTGAGAGGGACCTGGGTACAGGGACAGGCCATCCACACCCCACTCCCGCCCTCCGGTGTGAACAGGGACAAAAGCTGGGGGAGCTGGCCGGCGGGCACATCCTGGGCAACTGAGCGCCCTCTGCCCATGGCCCCTTCATCACATCCACCACCAAGTCCCCACCCATCCAGCCCTCTGTGGCCTACCCCGGCCTGCACAGCTACCCACACCCTGGCCCCACCCCCCAGCTGGTGTGGTGGCTCCAGGACATGAAACGCCAATGGGTCCCCACCCACCTCCCCCACCCCCCACCCCCGCCCATTTTCCCCAGGGCGGGAAAATCCAGACACCGGGCCTGGCCCCCAGCCAGGTGGGCAGTCTTAGCTCCCCCCACTGCCCTCACTCCTTCTGCCCCTGGTGCCAAGGAGGGGGAGTGGTCCAAAGTCAAGACAGGGTGTCCACCCCAGGAGCCTGAGGGGGACAGTGTGAGGTCCAGGCTGCAGGACGGCTGCCAGTCCAGGCACAGTCTAGCCCTGGGTGGACAATCTGGCCCGGCCCTGACTCCAGCACCGGACCCAAGGGGCTCACGGGGCCGGGCAGGCTGCCCGAGGGAAACAGAGGCAGCCCACGGTGCAGGGGAGCCGCCGTGTCCAGAGGGGGGCATTCACCCGAGAACAAACTGGAGCAGGAATCTTGCAGATGCTGCAGAGTCC
Organism: Talpa europaea; assembly: GCF_964194135.1. Taxonomy (NCBI): domain Eukaryota; kingdom Metazoa; phylum Chordata; class Mammalia; order Eulipotyphla; family Talpidae; genus Talpa; species Talpa europaea. The sequence goes on along the minus strand of NC_140084.1, from coordinate 730,484 downwards.
CGAGTTCAGAAAGGGATTGCGGGGGGCGGGGGACACGGGTGTTTCCGGCAGCAACAGAATTATGAACATTGTGATTCAAGCTGAACAAAAGCTCTTTGCTGTCCTGACTGAAATTTGTTTTTACAAAAATCAGGTTTCCCTGTGTTTCCTCCTCTGGCCGGAAGAGGACAGTCCCAAGGCAACCTGCTGGAGGGCGAGGCCGGGGGGGTGCGGACGGACCTGGGTCCTCACGAGCTGAACTCCCTGTGAGGCTGGGGGTGACCAGACCCGACTACCTCCTGGCTGCTGGTCACCAGTTCCACACTGCGAGCCAGGGCAGGCGTCCCAAGACATCCCAGGACCCTGAGGACCCTGGTCTGCCTGTTCCCGCCCAAGGCGCAGCCCCTGGCTGATGCGGTGGCCGAGGGTGCAGTGGAGCAGAGCTGGAAGGGGCTGGGCTCGTCCCAAGGGCCGGGAGCCTGCTCAAGGCTGCATACCAGTCTACACAGGGGATCAAGACCCTCTGCCCAGATGGTCTGGATTCTTGGTTCCACTTTAAGAGGCCAGTGCAGACCAGCCCCACGGGGCTGGCATGTGAGGGCAGGCACGCTGGCAGCCTCCACAGCCCCACGCGCACCCGGTTCTTCTGAACCATGGGTGCCCCCGACAGCCTATGTGAGGTGGCTGTGTGGCCTGTGGGTGGGTGCGGTGGGGAGAGCAGAGCAGTCAAAACTGCAAGGATGTCATAGGCAGATACCCCAGGATGTGCATGTGGGGGTACCGGGCACAGCTGCCCCCAGGGCGGGCGAGGGGCAGGGTCAGCCATGGGGAGGGGCCGCTGTCTGGCCAGGACTGCTTGCTGAAGGCCAGCCTGCTGGGTGAACCTGCCAGCCCCGTGCCCATGTGGGTTGTAGCCACGTGGCCCCCCACAGGAACAGCCTCCAGGGCCCACTGGGCGAGGCTCCATGGAGACCCCTGTCCCACCTGCACCCCAGGGAGACTGAGGAGTGCTCTTGTGTCCTCAAGGTGATCATCTCTCCCGCTGGGGCCATGGTTCACCTCAGCCACGCCACTTCCGGAGGCCGTGCCACAAAAGCCGAGAGCGCCCCCGCCCGCCAGGCACCTCTGCCCAGAGCCGGTGCACCGGGTCCAGACAGCAAGGAGGCTGTCCCAGGCTCCCCACCACGACCCAGCCATCGCCCCGTGTACCCCGACTCACCCTTCCCAATCTGGATGAAGCCCAGCAGGATGATGAGGGACAGCGCCCCCAGCTTGGCAGCCGCGAAGACATTCTGCACCGAGGTGGCGACCTTCACGCTGTAGCAGTTCACGGCCGTGAGCAGGACTGAGGAGACAGCAGGGCAGAGGGGGTCAGTGTCAGCGGGGAGCAGGTCCTGGGATGAGGCGACACCCCCAGGGCCCTTAGCTCCTTCTAGGACTCTGGCTTCCTGGGGCTCCTCTTACCCAGGGGCCAGTCTCCAGGGTCAGAGCCGAGACCCACAGGTGCCCCCAGGCGTCATAAAGGGTCTTTCAGCCTCCTGAGCAGGCCAGGAAGCCCCCTCCCTTCCCACCGGCAAGGTGCACCCTGCCGATCCCCTGGAGGCAGGCCCTGCACCGCCCAGCTGAGGAAGGGGCCCTTGCTGCAGAGAACCTTCCAGACAGCCAGAGAAAACAGGAACATCCTGTTAGCACAAATTCCCTTGCCAAGCAAGTGGGCCACCTGAGGCCCAGGCCAGCCTCCACGCAGGCAGCACCAGCTCCAGCGCAACAGAGATGCCTCCCCTGACCCAGGGGACTCATGGGTGTGCAGCCCCCCCAGGTGTGCACCGGAAGGGAAGCGGGGGGGGGGGCCCACAGGTGTGCAGGAGACCCACAGTGTTCAGCATCTTGCTCACACAGACACCCCATGGACTCACAACAAGGCAGACTTGAAAATAAGGCGCTGGTCACTCCCACACTGACCTGTCCCATTTCGCCACCCTCTCCCTGCCCCGCAGCTGGAGGGGAGCTCCCAGGGCCCAGAACCCCACTCCCTAAATGCAGCACCATGATGCTTGGAAGCAGCCCAGGGCCTAACCCACCAGGAAGCCAGCCCAGCGGAGGGCTCTGCCTGGGACGGCCGCAGTTAAGGGGCCTGGGAGGCCCCTGCTCTTCCCACACCACCAGCTGAGGCAGGCGGCCCTGGGGGCTCCCCCCAACTACATGTGTCCTTTGTGATGTCAACTCGAAGGCTGGGCCCGGGACTAAGTGAAGCCACGCTGACTGCCCGGGGACCGCCAGGCAGGAGGCGAGCAGGAAGCTCCCCATGTGCTCTGGGTTAGGGCGCCCGCGGCCCATCCCCCTGGGAACTGCGGCCCCACCCGGCTCTCTTCAGCGCCTCCACCTGGGTGAGAGGGTTCGGGTCAAAGGGTCTGGAGGGCCGCTGGTGGTCCTGCCCTCAGGCCGGCCCGGACCCTGTCCAAGGTGCTGCGGCAGACCCAGGCGTGGCCACGACCCACCCCCAGCACGGTGCGGGGGTGGGGAGAGGCCCCGAGAAAGTCCAGCCCCAAGAGACTCTCTGGGGGCCTCGGCCCAGGCGGACACCTGGCGCGCCCTCAGCCCCGCCCGCCCGTGCTGCCGCAAGAGGCTGGCAGATTGCATCACGCAGGCCGGGTGGGCGCGGCCCGAGCCCAGCCCCGCCCGAGCCCAGCCCCGCCGGCAGCGCCTTGGGGGTCCCTCTGCCGGCCGACCAGGGCTGAGCGGCCAAGGAAGCCTCGGGGGTCTCTGCATGGCGGGGAGCCCCCCCAGGAGCGAGGGGCCCGCCCTGCGTCCCGAGCCCGGGCACCTGCCCAGGCGCCCCGTCTCCGGCGCTCTGGGGTGGGCGTGGGGTGCAGGACAAAGGCGGCCACTATGGCTCCCCGATAAAAAGACTGGGATGGAGTTTGCCGCTCAGGGGCTTTGGCTGAAGAGCAAGCGACTCTCTGTTATTGTCCACCCAGTTCCTTTTTAAATATCAAAGTGAGACGTTATCTTAAACAAAGAAGAATTCATGGGGGCGCTGTCCTCCACCTCACACCCGTGTGCCGCGGCACTGGCGGGAAGGGCGGCTCAGCTGCTGGTAGTGGGAGGAGCCAGCACTCCCCTCCCCCAAAGGAACTCAGGAGAAAGTTCTCTGCTGGGCCGAGGGGGAAGAGCAGGTAAACACGGGGCACCACCCCAGGCCTGCTTCTCGGGGGCTCTCCATGCTGGCACCCCCAGATAAGCACGGCTGGGCTCTGGCTGGGTGACAGCTGGGGTCCCAGAGATAAGGCCCCGGGGAAGAGCGGGTCTCTGTGCCTCTGCAGAGGGAGGCGGGAGCAGCGGGAGGGGCTGAGCAGAGCCTGTCCCCTTCAGGGAGTCCACCCCAGCCTGCTCTGGCTACAGGGTGCCCCCCAGCCGGCAGCAGGGGCTCCCAGCGCCCGTGGTGGGGGGTCTCCCGCGCGACCTCAGGACAGCGGCGCCTGGAGTCCTTGTGGGCAGGCCACGTGGGGCACCCCAAGGAGAGCGGCCCAGGGAGCCTGTCTTCCTTAAAAAAAAAAAAATAACCAGCACAGAAAAGCAGCCAAAGCAGACCACCAAAGCCGCTGCCCCGCTGAAGGCAAAGCCCGCAGGGTGTCACCAGGCCCTGGGTGGCATGGGTGCCAATAACCAGCAATGCCGGCCGCAGCGGGGAACATGGGCGGGGACGGAGGGCGGAGAGCGGAGAGCGGGTCCCACCCAGCCTGCAGACTAAGGAGGAAGTCCCAGCCACTCTGGGTTCCCCCAGCCAGGCTCTGACAAGGTGCTTTCTGGCAGGGTTTTGACGCTGGGTAAAGAGGCCCAGGCCTGGCCAGTCTGGGCGCCCCGGGAGAGTGTGGCTTCACACTCATGGGCCCAGCCGTAGGGAGCTGGCTGTGAGGCCTGGGACCCAGGCCATGAGCACCGGAGCCTCAGTTTACCCAGAGTCCCATCGCCAGGCCCGGGGCAGGAGAGGATGTGGCAGGGGCTGCGCTGGTTCCGGGAAGCTGGGCCACCGCCTGTCCCTGGGGGCCACTCTGCTCAGGTGTTAGGACCCGGCAGACATGGCCCGGGGGGCTGCCCCGAAGGAGTCCAGTGGCTCCAGTGGCCCTCTCCTGCCTCTGCCAACCCCACCTGGCGGGGTCACACAGGGCTCCAGGGTGCTCGGTGGACAGGGGCCTGGGATCAGCAGCCCCCTCCGCTCTAAGCCAGATGTCCATGGGCTGGGGTGTCCCCCGGGCCCTGCATTTCTCATTGCCAGCCTTGAAAGTGTTAGGGGGAAATATGTCCCGAGCTAATCCCATGCTGGCTTTGTGGACGCCACCCCCACTCCAGACCAAAGCCATCAAGACAATGGGAAAGACACATCCCGTCACCACCAAAGGGAGGGTGGCTGGGACCTGAGGGTGGAGTTGGGCAGCCAGGTTGGATATAAAAACCAAACACGTGGGCCTTGGGGGGCTCGCTGTCGCTCGCCTCCTGGCTTCAGGGCTCCTGGCTGGCGGCAGCTCTCAGAGCGCCATTTGGGATTCCAGATCCGCAGATCGGGTAGGACGCATTTAAAACTTGGTCTCCCACTTTTCTCCCAGAGCTGGACATTTCCTCATTTCCCCTTCCCTTGTCAATAAACCTTTCATTAACCTTTCGCGTGCGCCTGCAGTGGAGCATTGATATGTCCTTTTAAGCGCGCGGGTGAAGACCCACAGTCATGCACCCCGTTTTGTATCGGGGTTGCTCTACAACAAAAGCTCCCACCCGTTACGAACAGTCTCCTACCAGGCTGGCGGCAGGTGCGGGGGGCTGGTGTGTGCCCTTCCCACCAGTGAGGGCTCAGGACCCGCTGCAGGCGGGTGGGGATGAGCCCCAGGAGGACCCACCTTCCTCAGGCCCAGGAAGCAGTCCCAGGAACGCCGCTGTGCGGGGGGGGGGGGGGTGTTGGGGGGGGTCTGCAGAGGGAGCCAATCCTGCGGGGGGGTCTGTGGCCGGTGGGGACCCCCCAGGGCAGGAGGAGGGAAGCCTCAGCCTCTCCCGCGCCTGCTGAGCCACGGATCTGCAGCAGGAGGAAATGACTAACGCGGGTCAGCTCTCCTGGCCCCGCGACGGCCTGGACGCCTCCTCTCCCGGGCGACGGGGCTGACGGGGCTGGTCTCGGCAGCCCCACGAGCTCCCCGGCCCAGGCCGGAGCGCCGCCAGCACCTGATGGGACGCGCCAGCCGAGACGCGGTGAAGAAGGCAGAGTCAAAGCGTCAGCCCTGAGGTTGGGGCCCCCGACGGCCTCCTCCCACTTTCCCCACCCTCAGACACAGTCCGGGAGAATGGAGTCCCGGAGGGTCCCGGCCCTGGAAACTGCCAGGACCCGCAGGAGGGCCACCCCTCCTCTCTGCTGCTGCTCGTGGCCTGGCCACACGCGTCCACGCTCCCTGCAAGGTGGCCGCCGCCACAGGGACGCCTCCCTCACACCCCAGCCCTCCACCCCCCGCCAGGCCGGCACCTGTGCTCTCCCACCACCTTGCCCCAGGCCCCGGCCAGCCTGAGCATGGGCCCTCCCGGGAGGATGGCAGGGGCTGAGACCCCCAGTCTGCGCCGGAACCCCCTGCTTAGAGCCCCGGTCCCTGTGACTACAGGATGGGAGGAGGCTGGACACAGACCCTCACCCGTGTGCCTCGGCCCGCCACCGCCACCCACCTCGGCCCTCGGCCCGGGCCCTGCCCCCTGCCCGTCCCCCCAGCCAAGGGGGCATGGACCACTCCCCGGCCCCCCAGCCCCGGGGCACATCGGTCAGCCCCTCCCATACCTGGCCCCCCTCTGCAGGTCCCTCCTGGTCCCCACCGGGCTCCTGGTGATTAAAGACAAGCCAGGGGGAATCTGACCCCAGGCCAAGGGCACAGTCGGCCGCCCCAGTCGGGCTCTGCTGACAGCAGGTCCCCGTGAGGAGCTGACCCGGACCCGGCCCACAGCCTGCGGCCCTGCAGCGGCTCCCTTCTGCGCGACTGCACTTCACAGGACTCAGAGGTCAGCACCAAGGGCAGGGGGACCAGGCACAGGGCAACACACAGCAGGGATCGGGTTACCAGGAGCAGCGAGGAGGAGGAGCAGCGGGGCGGGTGGTGCTGATTCCTCACCTTGCAGGCAACCCCTACCCAGAGGGGCCTCACCTTGCAGGCAACCCCTACCCAGAGGGGCCTCACCTTGCAGGCAACCCCTACCCAGAGGGGCTGGCGCCGGGGAAGGGCAGGAGGAGCAGGTCTGAGGGACCCCACACCCGCTGGAATCTCCCTGGAAAGCTAAAAAGCATCCCATGGGCTTTATGAAAAAGCCTGGCTCTCCAGTTGGGGGAGGTGCGCGCCCCAAGAAGACAGGACAGATGAACCTGAGGTCCTCAGGGGCCCCATCCAGGCCAGGAGGACGCAGATGTGGTAACCGAAGCCCCCGGACCCTGTATCTGCCGCCCTTGGCAGAGACACACACGTGTCCCCGCAAGCCTGATGCCAGAGGGCTCCCTGCCCACCTCTGCCTCGGTTTCCCCAGCTGTGAAGTGGCCGAGGAAGTGAGAGCTCGTGTCTAAGCTGGCACCAGAGCTTGAAAGCCCAGGTCTGCTTCTACCGTCACGGGGCACCCCCCGGGCGGGGTCCGGGAGCCCGTGACTGCGGAGCCAGGGCAGCTGGTGCGCATTCTGGGGCCGTCTGCACATTCCAGTGGATTATCAAAAGGGTCCGTGACCCAGGGATAAAGGGTCAGCCACGCGGGCCCCCCCCCAGGTCACATGCTCCTGAAGGACCCCAGGGGCCTCCGCTCCCGTGAAGGGACGCGTGACTCCCGGAGGCGGGAGCCCTTTCATGTCTGGCCGGGAAAGTGTGGTTTCCGCGCTAATTACCAGCCTGGCGACGGCACTCAGCTCCCAGCTCAGAACTCAGCTGCCAGCCCCTTGGAAACACCCAGAAGCCTCTGCCTCAGGCAGCCAGGGGCCGGCCTGGCGGCTGGCAGGCGCCCAGGCCAGCGCAGGGTGTAGGCAGCCTGGGGGCAGCCGCGGCGGATGTGCCCGATGGGGCCCACACCCCAGGAGGGGGGGGTCACTGCCAGGGGCTGAAGGAGGTGGGCCGGGCGTCGGCAGGACAAGGGCACAGGGCAGATGCCGCCTGGCGGACTTCCCTGGGGATCCCCCTCTCCTTCCCCTTCTGAGGCGAGAGCGAGTCCGGACCGTGAAGATGTCGCAGGCAAGGCGGGTGGGTGGCGCGGTGCGGGCAGGGTCGAGCCCACAAACCCAGCCGCCGTGACGGCCCAGTTCAGAGCTGGGGGCGGCGGCAGGAGGTGCCAGTAGCTTCCCAGAAGCAGAACCAGGTCTGTCCACCGGACCCCTGGGCACAGGCCTCAGAACAGCCGCTGGGGTCCCTTCTGGGGCTGAAGGCCCAGGTAAAGGGTAAACTCTACGAGCCTTGCAACCCCGCTGATCCCCACCTCCACGAGAAGGCAGGACACGCTTCCCTGAGCCACAAGGGGTACAGGGTACCCCCGCCGTGACGGGCTGCCTGACTGTGCGTCCTCACCTGCGCACTTACAGAAAGAGTCAACGGGGAGGGACGGGGCCCATAAAACCTATTTGTGGGGTGTGTTCAGGACATCATTCCCCCAAACACGACCACGCTGGGGGGACCCAGAGTCCATCCCCAGCCACCGGCTATGTCCGGTGAGGCTGAAGGATGCCACTGCCCCACACAGGCGTGTCCCGGCGGCCCTCCCAGCAGGCCAGGCCCCTCCGCCCGGAACGGGGGAGGAGGCGGCAGCCCAGTTCAGTCACCCCCTCAGCCCAGGGAGCGCCCTCCTTGCAGACTGTGCCAGGCCCACAGGCGGCACGTGCCGGGTGAAGGGTAAACTTCAGGAGCACAGCTTTATCCCCGGCCTGAGACCTCAGGGAGGGAGAACATGGGGGACTTCACGGGGGCAGTGGTGGGAGAGTGCTCAGCAGGGTGCACCCCCTGCGCACCCTAACATAAACACAAACTTCGTGTGGTTTTCCAAGGTGTTCTCAGATGTCCCCTACAAGGGTGCCCCTCCCCGGGCGCCCGGAACCTCTCCGTGCCAAGCGGGGCAAATTCTGAGCGAGCGGTGGACCCGGACGAGCCCCTTCCGTCCTACAGCCAGGCCGACTCGCCCGGCTCTGCCTGCAGCCTACTGCTCCCTGGTATCACAGACCCCCCCAGGCCCGCGCCTTCTCACGCGGCGGTTCAGAGAAAAGGAACCGGGGAGGGCGGCTAGTTGCCCTCCCCATGTGGGAAGGGGGCATGGTGCACCCCTCTCCACTGCCGGTCATGCTGCGGGGCCCCGAGTGCTGCCGGGGCGGGTGCCCCCAGGCCCCAACCCCAGATCCGCCCCCACAATTGACAAGCTTGAGGCCAGAGGAGACCAGAGAGCGGCCGTCTAGAGCACAGCTCTGTCCCTAAGGTGGGGGGAGCACGGACCCCATCTCGCAAGGAGGACGCTGGTTGGGACAGCTGAGCTGACCAGGCCCCTGGCCCCCGAGGCCGGCACCCACCCCCACGGCCAGCCCTGCTCGAGTCCTCAGTCCAGCTGCACGTGCTGCCGTCACGCCCGCTCAGGGTCTGGACCCACATCGCTGAGACTCCCCAAAGGGCACATACTGTCCCCTCGGCCCATGTGGCTGCTGCTGGGGTCTGAGGGCTGGGCGGGGCCCTGGGAGCTGGCAGGCCAGTGCTGCCCGCTGCCTTCTGCTCACCCCCATAGAGCAGGCGTTGAAGTTCAGGAACCCCCACCCCAGCAATGGTCCCCAGGCTGAAAGCCCCAAGGGCAGCACAGGTGGTGGGAGTCAGGGCCCTGCAAGCACTGAGCCGTGCCCGGACCCCACCAACAGGACCCCAAACTGTGCAGACCGCGGGCTCGCGCGGCCCCAGCGGACTGCTGTCTGAAAGTCAGCGCCGGCAGGTCCACTCCCAGGCCTCCTTAAGGTCAGCCGGGGTGGGGGGGCAGGACCGGCCACAGTGCCCGCCACAGGCCAGTGTAGGTCAGTGGCATCTGGCACATTTGCCCCTGGGGCCGGTGAGAAACCTACTTTGCCAAGAAGCAACCCTGTCCGGCCGGTCCCTCACCGGAGGCCGCGTGCCACCAGCGCCCCGCGTGCCAGCCACGGCCCGTGCCCTCAGCACCCTTTGGGACACCCCAGCCCACCCCCGCCCTCTCAAATTCACCCTCAGTCAAGCGCTTTTGCTCCCTCTGGGCGCCGCGGGGGCTGGGGCAGCGGGGGCCGGCTCTGCCCGGCTTCCTGCGCCCGGCACCAGTGAATGAATGGGGTGTCGCGAGCGTCCCTCCGGGCGGAAGTTGCCTCCACGTGGCGTCAGCGTTGGGGCGCGGGGAGGCCGCGGAGGGGAAGCGGCCGGGCAGGGCAGGGTCCTGCCGTCCCTCGGCCCGGCCGGCAGCCGAGCGCAGGGGGGTCTGGGCCGCCGCCCGGGGGCGGGGGGCCGGGGGGCCGGGGGCCGGGGGGCCGGGGGGCCGGGGGCCGGTACTCACGCACGCACAGGCAGGCCACGAGCTTGGCGGCCGCCTCGGGCACCGGGCAGCTGGGGAAGACCGGCTTGAGCAGGTAGGTGGCGAAGACCTGCGCCACGATGTACTGCGAGGACGGCCGGATGATGAGCAGCTCCACCCAGAGCTTGAGGAAGGCGGGCAGCGCGCCGTACACCTCCAGCACGTAGGCGTAGTCGCCGCCCGACTTGGCGATCGTGGTGCCCAGCTCGGCGTAGCACAGCGCGCCCGCGATGGACAGCAGGCCGCACGCGGCCCACACGGCGAGCGCCAGCCCGGGCGAGCCCGCCTCGCGCAGCACGCCGGTGGGCGTCACGAAGATGCCCGAGCCCACGATGGTGCCCACGATGATGGCCACGCCGCTGGGCAGCGCGATGGTGCGCCGCAGGGCCACGCCCTCCGCCCCGGCCCCGGCCCCGGCGCCGGCGCCCGCCGCCAGCATCCGCTCGCGCGCCTGCCGCTCCTCCTCGGCCGCCGCGGGCGCCGGCGCCGCGCGCCGCTTCGGGCCCGGCCCCGCCATGCCGCCCGCCCGCCCGCCCCGCCGCTGCCGCCGCCCGCCCGCCGCCCGCCGCTGCCGCCCGCCGCCCGCCCGCCCGCCGCGCTCCGTCCCCTGCCCGCCCGCCCCGCCGCCTTTATAGGGCGGCCCGCCCGCCCCGCCCCGCGCGTCATCGCCCCGCCCCGCGCGTCATCGCCCCGCCCCGCGACACCGCCCCGGCCCCGCCCCGCAGGCCCCGCCCCGCGCCGCAGGCCCCGCCCCCGCGGGCACCTGTTTCCCCCCCCCCCGCGGCCCCCCGCCGCCCCCCCACCCCCCCACCCCCGGCGCGCCCGCCCGCGGCCCCGCGGCGCCCCGCCTCCCGCCGCCCTCCAGCGGCCGAGCCCGCGCCCCAGCCCCGCCCCTCCCCGGCCTGGGCCCCCGCGGGAGAGGGGTTCGCGGGGCGCCCCCGGCGTCCCCAGCCGACCGTGCGACCCGCCGCTGCACACGGGCCCTGCGGCCCCGCCGTCCGCTCTCCCGGGCTTGGCAGGCGCGAAGACTGGGGGGCAGACTGGAGGGGGACACGGTGGGGGCAGACGGTGGAGGGGGAAGGCGGTGGGGCCACCCGGCCGCAAAGGCCCCGCGGGGAGTCACGGCAGAAGCCCGAGGGCGGGGCTGCCCCCCAGTGCACCCCAGTGCTGCTGCGGCCGGCCCAGAAATCCCATCTTCCCCCCAGGGGAGCGTCCTGGCCGGGGAGCGACACTCGCAGGGAAGAGCTTTGGAAGCAGCGACCCGGCTCTGGGACTCTGGGACACCGGCACCGCATGGCATCAGTGACGCCAACACCGGCCCTTCCAGAAAGAGCCCCCGCATGGCTCAGGAATTCCAAGCAGGCTCAGGGTGCAGGTGCTTCGCCCGGCATTCCCCAGTAAATGGGGAGGCACCGCAGGCGAGAAGACCACTGAGGGGCCCAGTGGTCAGAAGAGGGGGTGCCAGAGGCCCAGTCACCAGACCTGGAAGCCACCACGAATGTCAAATACCTGCCAGTTCAGTGGACACGGACAGGAAGCACCGGGAGTCCATCTTGCAGGACTTCAGCCGATGCTCCGCACCCCCCAACCTCCCCAACCTCCCCACCCCAACGTGTTGGCCGGCCGTTCACCTCAGCGTTGGGAGGGGCTGGAATCTCAGCCACAGAAACAACACAAACGTGGGCTCTGTAGGTGCCGCCTGAACCGCCGGGCAGTAACCAGCATCTGTCTCCTTGTTCTTCTGGCCTCCGGTGGCCCAGCGCGGGGCAGAGGGGGGCGGTCACCTGGCCAAGGGCCGGTCCAGGTCCCAAGCTTCTCTGTCCTTGAGCCGCCGCTGCACGGGGCCCCAGCGCAGGGCAGAGTGCTCCCCCCAGCGCACGGACTGACCCTTCTGACCACCACGAGTCCAGGCACCACAGGGACCGGGGAGGACCCAGGGCGCTCCAACCCGGCTGTTTCTGGGCGAGAACTCAGGAGGCAGGTGGAGGACCCAGCCTGGACCCAGATGGGTGGCTGCCAGGCAGGGAGATGTGTCCCCAAAGGGTGCCCCAGGCCGGAACCCTTCCGAGACCCCAGGGCTGCCCCACCACGGCTGATCTCCACCTGGTTTTCATCTGATAAGGCCCCACTCGTCCTCCAGCCACCAGCTTTGATGAGCACAGACCTCCCGACAGGCCCATCTTAGATATGACAAGGGTAAGAGGCATTTAATGCCTGAGGCTCCAGGCCTGGGGCTTGAAGCTGCTCTGGGCACTCACCCTCCAGCTGGGCAGCCACTTATTTTTATTTTATAAAAATGAAGCTGCCTTTTAACTGTATCTGACGGATCTATCCTGTAAGTCAAGGGAGCAGCACTGAAAGCGCAAAGCAAAACAGCTGGGTGGATCCCAGTGGCCGCTGCCAGGCACACAGGCCTGGAGAAGGCCGTCCCGGGACTCAAAGGAAGAGCCAGAGGAGGGGTGCTGCCGTGTCGGGGTCACCGACTCCACGCTCTCTTGATGAGGCGAGCTGGAAGGGGGCGCCAGGTTAGAGCCAAAAATTCCCAAGCTTGCTTCCCACTGAAGGCACAGGCTCTGGGAGCAGGGAGGGCGCAGCTGCCGGCCGCGCCGAGCCTTGGCGGCGAGCACCACCTGCTGGCGACACCATCACAGGCGCTCCCGCTTCGGCCTCAAGTCAGGGCTTGGGGAGGGCTTCTGGGGGGTTTCCCTCCAAAGCCTGAAAACATGCGGGTATCCTCTCGCACTCAGTAATTGCGCTTTGACCAGTTCGTCTGAGGGCGCGTGCGGTGTCGGGCTGGGTGGCTGCTAAGTGGCGCAGCCAGCGTGCAGAGCGGGGGCACAGGCGTCCTCTGTCTCAGGCGGGCCGAGGGGCAGCTGAGCAGCAGGGCGGGCGGGGCCCTTTCCCAGAGCCCTCTGTGGTGGCCGGAGTGGCCCATCTGGTGTCCCCGCTTCTGTTCTGCGGGAACCAGCTCACTCCCTATTTCTCCGGTGCAGGGTGTAACCCGAGATCTGGCTGCTGCCCCTGGGGGGAGGATGCTGCCCAGCCTGCAGGGGGTGGGGAGGGCTGTGGGGAGGCTGAGGCCTGGCGGTAGCTGCGCCCTTTCCAGAAGCCTCTTTCTCTCGGCGGGCGTCTGGAGGTTTGGCCGGCAGCCCAGGTGTCGGGCCCAGACAGCAGCTCACAGCGTTTCCCGCGGCTCTCCCGTCCCGAGCCTCCAGTGTCCTCAGGCCCCTGGTGGACCTCGCCTTGCCACCTGCAGCCACGCACACCAGGACCCACGGAATCACCTCCCCTGGGACACCTGGCGCCCCCCGCGCCCCCACTAGCCTCTGCTCAAATGTCAGCTCAAATGTCCGGGGGCCGAACACCCCCGCCCCGGAATTGCCCGGGCCTGATCCTGCCCCCGGCTCTCCGCCTCCTCCAGAGCACCGCACACCACAGACGCACCCCGGCTGTGGGTCAGCCCCCCGCTGACGCCAGCTCACAGGCCCGGCCTGCCACGCTGCCCTCACTGATGCCCTGAGGCTGGCACACTGCCCAGGGGCCGGGGCGAGGAGCGACAGCAGCTGTGCACGTGGATGGGGTGTTGCACTCTGACATGACAGAACAGGGCTGGGGCGCGCCAGGGGCTCCCCCCAGGGGGCCCGTGTTTGACGTGCAGCCTATGATCTGTGTTGTGTTCAGGGACCGACAACACCTGTGGGGCGGCCCCCCCCCCGGTTTCCAGAATTCCCTGAAAAAGATCAGAAGATTTCGCTTTGCTTAAAAGTAATTCTCCTATTTCAATGCTACTAAAAACAACATCCCCAAGTTGACAGAGGAAGCCTGGCCGGGAGAACGTGCTCCACCGCGGACAAACTTGCAGGCTTGATCCTCAGTGCCTGCTGGGGAGCGTATCTAAGTGTGGAGGAAACAGAAGACCTTTTTTTCCTGTTGACACACACTGTAACATTTCCACAGATGGGGCGCCAGGCTCCGTGCACTGACGTGTGTGGACAGCTGGGTCTCACGCTGGCCCTGGCCGTCGGCAAGGAGAGCTTCCCACACCCAGGCCTGCAGGGCCGCGCTCCGTCCACGTCCAGGAAGCTCTCGGCTCCGGGGTCTGGAGGAGCAGGTTCCCGAGCTGCTTGCCCGGCTCCTTCTCCCTCCTCGGGGCTGTGGGCACAGCTGCTGGGGGTGTTTGTCACACACACCACCACGCCGGGAGCCCTGAGCTGCCTGGCTGAGCGGAGAGTTCCTACACGGGCCGTTGTTGCGAGCACCCGGAGACCTTCGTGTCCCGACAGCCCCATGCTGCACTGGGCTGTTCTGTTTGCTCCAGGACTGCTTCATGCTGTTCCGTGCTTGTTCCGTGCTGTTCCGTGCAGCTCCATGCTGTTCCATGCTGCTTCGTGCTGTCCCACGCCTGCTCCACGGTGCTCAATACCTGCTGTCTCTTGCCATTTTCTCTGCACTTCTCAAATAATGGGAGTCAGTAATTCTCTGATTTGCGGTGCATTTCCAGGGTGCAACCTGCAGCGGCCCACACCTTGCCTTTCTTCTCCTACCCGCCGAATGTTACATCACTGCTAGACACACCGCGGCTTTGGCGGAGGAGCCCCCGCCCCCGGGCTGCCCGAGCAGGGCAGAGTGTGTGCCGGGGCGGAGAGGCAGCCTCGGGAGGAGTGCAGCGCCATGAGGAGAGGCTGCCTCTCGGGGCGGGGCCGGGAGAGTGGCAAGGGGCGCGTGGGCTGTGCCTGGGGGCAGATGGAAGTGACTGCAGCACCCAGGGAAGGGCGTGCCCGGGAGGGAACAGCACGCCAGGGTCCGGAGGCAGCGCCCGGCACCGTCTCCCCTGGATGGAGCGACCATGTGGGACACCGCGCCCGTGGGCTGGCGTCCCGGGGCACCACGAGCTGGGGACGAGCCCGGGCACAGACCAGGGCTGGTGGGGACGAGGGGGCACCCCGGCAAGGAGCAGCGGGGACGTGCCACCCAAGCACGCCCTGGCACAGGTGGCGTGGAGGGAGCAGACAGGGCTTCCGGCCTCGCGTGCGGGCAGTCGGAGTTCTGGACAGGGACGCAAATGGCCGGCCGGCCCCCACCCCTGCGCTGGGCGAGGAGAGGGGATGGCTGCTGGAGCAGGGCCTGGGACCGGGAGCCGGTTCGTGGCTCCGGGGGAGGCGGGCAGCGGCGGAGCGAGGGCCGGTCTCGGGAGGGAAGCTGCGAGGTGGAGTTGCCCGGAGGGCCGGGAGCCGGGAGCTGCCTGGGCGCTGGGTGGATGGCGCCGGGGGGGGGGGGGGGGGGGGACATGCCAGCAGAGGGGACAAGTCCTACAGAATGGGGCCGGCTACCGCAGGTGTACAGCTGTGCCCCGGCTTCCCGGAGGTGGGCTGCTTTGGCTGAGAAGAGGAGGAAAATGGGGTGGGGGAGCCGAGGTCCAGGCCTCTGGAACAGCTGGTGCGGCCCTGGGGCAGGAAGGGCTGGTTTCTCGGACGGATGGGCAGGGGGTGGCGGGGGCAGGCCGGGCCGCTACCTGGGAAGGGCACCTGGAGGGTGTGGGCCCGGCCCCCGGAGAGGAATTCTCTGCCCAGCACCCGGAGCGTGGGGGGAGGGTGGCAGTTTGCCATCCACCTCGAGGCTTCTCACACGTGTGCATTTCCGCAACGTGAAAAAATAACATAAAAGCAAAGGGAAGAAGCCTTGACCTTTAGAAGCCCGGCCAGAAACGCCACAATGCCATCGGGGGCCTCCACCGCGTCCTGGGGGAGCCCGCCCCGCCCGGTCCTGCCCCTCGGCGGCTGCTGGGTGGGGGCGCCTGCCGTGCCCCCCCCACCCCTGTGCACGTGTGCAAAGGGGTGAGCCCAGGCCCAGAGGCCCTTCTGTGATCCTGAGCGGGGGCCCCACGCTCACCGTCCCCTCCCTGCCCTGCTCTCCCTGCGGGGACTCCGACCCTGACAGCAGCCTCCCTCTCCCCACGGAAACCCAGGACGCCTGCCCAGAACTTCCCCCAGCTGCTCTGACGTCAGCGGGCCGCCCAGCGGGCCGCCAGGCGTCCCCCAGGCCAGCCCAGCCCCCTTCCGTGGTGGCTCTGAGGGGGTGCGGGTGCACAGGGAACAGCCAGGGTCCGCGGGGTGTGCTGATCCCCAGCGGCCACCCTCTGTCACCTGCATGTCTGCTTCCTGCGCAAGGTCAGAACTGCCCGGTCCGTCACCTATAGGAGCCCAACCCTGCAAGGTGCCTTTCAGTACAACCGGGAGCAGAAGGCCGGGTCACGCCGGGAAGGGCGGGCGGCACAAGGGGGGACGGGGATCGCCAGGGCCGCCGACTGACGTATGCATGACAGGACCCTGGAAGCTGGTCAGTGGGCGCCTGTGGATGAGACTGGAACCACACGGGGCCGGGGACTGCTTTCGATGACACCTGGTGGCCGAGCAGATGAGACTGGCCGGGCCCGCAGACTCCGGTCCGCTGAGGCCCCGGCGACAGAAGCTTCTCAGTGTCGCCGCCCTGTTCTCTTTGTCCTCCTGCCCACGTAAGTGACACTGGGTGGCTGTTCCCGCAGTAAACAGGCCAGCATCCTGGCTGTGTGGCCTGCCCCACGACGCCCAGCGCCGGGTGGCACGGTGGCCCAGCCACTGTCATGAGCGGCTCTCGGCGAGCAGGACACGGCTTAGAAACAGCGCAGAAATGGTGGGTTTTGACACCTCAGGCCAGGTCAGGAGAGCGGCCCCGGCAAGGTCACGCGTGCCGTGCGGTTCAGGTTTTAGCGAATCACAGTGACGTGTGATGAGAATTCAGCCCCAGGCACACCAAGCTCTAGAACATTTCATTGGCACAGAAAGTGCCATTGGCAGTGCGGTCCCAGACACCCAGGGCACCCCACGCCACCCCTCACGCTTTCCCCACCCCGAGACCAGTCAGCGGCCCCCCCGCGCCTGGGCCAGGCAGCCTGACCTCTGACCCCCCAACCTGACGTGCGCACCAGGGCACGAGAATGGCCCGGACACCCCGTCTGACTGGGGCCCCACGCCCACCTGCGTCACCTCACCTGGCGCAGGGACTCTGCAGGTGTGCTTCGGAGTCTGGAGAGGGAGGATGATCGGGAGCACCCAGGGGCCCTTGTAACGGAGGGGAGTCCCTGTGGTCACTCCTAGGTGGCCCTGGGCTCCTCTAGCACCCACTGCCGTGGGGACATGGGGTGGCCTGCACTCTCTCAAGATGAGAATGAGCGTTGGCTCCAGCCCCCCTGAACCCCATACGTTTACAGGGAGCAGCCCCCCGTGAGCCCGGTCAGAGAGGCCGTGGCGTCAATGAGAAGTCTGTGAGCCCGGTCAGCCAAGGTCGAGGCTGAGGCCACCAGCTCATGCGACGGACCGAGCGGAGCCAGGCCCTGTGTGACCCAGAGTCTGTGCGAGCCTCGAGCCTGGCTGCTGTGCACGACGGCAGACGGCGCCTGCGGCCAGGGCAGCCCTCGTGACACCGGGGCCACGGCCTCTGTGCAGCCAGGCAGGGGCGCGTAGCGTGAGGCAAGCGCCATGTGCGCCCCACCTCTGTCTAGGCTTGGGACGTGGGGACTCTGCGCTGAGCTGTCCGTGGCCGACAGAGCTGACCTCCAGAGCCCGGAGCGCAGCGGGGGCACCAGGGTGGCCACAATGTGCAGACACGGAGGCCCATGGGCAGCTCAGGGCCGGGCCTCGCCGTGTCAGACGTGCACCTCCGACGCGCGCACTCTGAAGTGACTGCTTCCGCTCACTCCTGACCAGCAAGTCAGACAAGAGCCGCTTTCTTGGTTAGCCGTGGAGGCTGCATGTGATCAGTGCATGAACCAGGGACACCCCCGACTCTGAAGCCCCCCCACCAGCCCGCTGTCTGCAATCAGGGCCTTGTGCCCTGGCCCCAGGCTGGGAAGGACGACCGGACCCGGCGGCTCCTCAGGGGCTGCAGCGGGCGGTAGTTGTTTACCATCGTCCTCTCTTCTTCGCCGGGGCCAGAAAACAGGAGCGAGCGGAAGGCGGCCAGCTGTGGGGAGCAGCCAGAGTGAGCCGGGCACAGGACCGCGCCGGACGGGGTCCCTGCCACGCTGGATCCGGGCGCCCCGCCACGCTGGATCCGGGCGCCCCGCCCCGCCTGGCCCATGTGGGGCAGCACATGAGAAAATCCTCTGCAAGGGCAGCCTGCAACCGTCACGCCCCCAGAGACGGGGGCGGTTCAGGGGGCTCTGCTCAGGCGCGGTTCAGGGGGCCTGCTGGGTGCTGCTGGGCGCGCGCCTGCCAACAATCACTGCCGTCTGCACAGAGGCGGAGCGCGTGCTGGCCTTGCCCGGCTGCCAGGGACACTTGCCCCTCCTGGACGGGAGCCACGCAGGTCAGAGCGTGACAGCAGAGCCGCCCCCTCTCCCCCATCTCCCCGCTATGCCGACGTCCGGACTGCCGCGACACCGGGACCCCGTCCACCCCAGCAGCCCTGCCTCACTGTCCCCCCTTGCCGGCGCGGCGTCCGCAGCACACAGGTGCGACCGAGCATGGCCCCGGAGCCCCGCACACCCCCCGGCTCACCTGGCTCGCAGCCACCTGGATGGGCTCCTTGAGGATGATCCAGGTGACCGACTCGGTGAGCGGCGGCGTGGTGAGGGAGCCGGGGTAGGTCCAGTAGTCCCGGCAGGCGGGCAGCAGGCAGGACGGCTGGAAAGGGCCCATGGCCGCCTGGGCGTCCTGGGGGACAGAACCTCAGGCTGCAGGCCAAGCCTGCGTGGCGGAGGCACCTCCACCTCAGCCACGAGGCCTCTGTGGGGACCCCGCACGCTGGGCTCCACCTCCCGTGAAGCGGCCCCTTCCGACAACCGCACTGGACCTGAAACACGCCTGAAAGCCCACAGCCAGGGGTGCTGCTCGGAAGGGGAGTCTGACCCATCACGCGCCCCCTCTTGCTCTCCAGCACCCTGCCTCTGTGGGGGGCTGCCCTGGGGAGTGGGGTCCCTGCAGTCATCAGTCTGGCTCGTGTCCGGCGCCGTGGCCTGGTCAGCCCTCGCGAGGCAGGGGCCAGCGCTCCCACCCTGTGCTGGGTCACCTCTGCTCTCCCGCCCCAGGATGCTGACACCAGCGGCTCCTCCTATCTGAAGCAGCCCCCCAAGGCTGGGGGGCTCCTCCGCCCTAATTCCTGACTCCTTCCCCGGGGAGGGCAGGCGTGGGTCTGGACGGGGTCCTCCTGGGGTGGGGCTGGGCTGCGCTAGAGGGCTCTGCCAGGGCCCCCTGCTCAGGTCTGTGGGGGTCTCTCCAGGCATGAACCCTGGGGTCTGCGCCTCTGAGCCCCAGCAGCACAGTGCAGCCGTCATCACTCACCCCTCCACTCAGTCACCGCTGCTTGTTGGCTCAGGCCCTGGGGTGGGCTGGCAGCCCCCCAGTCTGAGAGCCGAGAGAGTGGGAGGCCTGGCAGGTGCACAGCATAGCGAAGCAGAGAGAACGGACAGGACGGCGCGTGGGCGGGAGGCGTGACCCCTGTGGTGTGGTCCAGGGCCACGGGGGGGGGGGCTCGACGGCCATCAGCACACCCACAGAACTACACACAGAAGCAGCTACTGTGTCGCAAAGTTAAAAATCCACCGAGATGTGGGGAGGCCCAGATGGAGCAGACTGTGGCGCCGGACAGCCCTGTATCCCGAGGCTGGCCTCACTCTCGGGCGCTGCCTCTGACATTCCAGGGGGGGACACTGAAGCCCAGAGATGCTGGGGGGCCCAGAACCAGGCTGGTGGTGCCCTCGGCTACCTGCAACACCGGCTCTCTGCGTGCTGTGCCCAAGAGGCTCTGGTGTAGCCCCGGAGCACCCCTCTGGAGGACAGCAGACCCCTCCTGCAGCCCCTCCTGCAGCGCCTTCCTGTCCCCGGGGACCAGGCCCGCGAGGCAGCGCTGGCTGGGAAAACACCGCAGGTTGACTCTGGCCACAGACCAGGGAAGGGGCCGCCCAGCACCTTGACCTTGCCGCGTTCCTGTGCCGTGGCTGGCCGGCTGGGGGGGGGGGTGGCCTGCTGGACATCACGGCGAGGGTGGCCTCCCAAGATCAAACGGCCCCCGTGGGCCGGCGAGGAAGGGCCCCCGGCTTTCATCTGGCGCCGCCATCTCGCCATTGTCAAGACAGGTGGGAGCCCATCCGTCCCCACACGACCCTTCCGTCGGGGTCCTTTGTTCCTCTCCAAGCAAATAAACGGTGTTTGTCTTGAAACTTCCATTTCCCCGTCCAGGTCCTTTCTCAGCGGACGGTGGGGAAAGCGGCAGGGGCGCCCTGGCTGTCTTTCAGAGCTGAGCCCCCCCGGGCGCCCCTCGAGGGGGGTTCCTGAGTCCTTCCCTGCAGTGAGGCGGGGACACGGGGACCCACACCCCAGACGTGAGCAGCCACGTGCTTATGCCCACAGACACCCCGTCCCGCAGGGGGTCGCTCCCGGGACAGGCTGGCGTCTGTGGCAGCCGACCACGCGCAGGAAGACACCGAGCGAGGGACCTGCAGGCCGTGTCTGGGAGACTCGCTTGGGGCCCAGCTCCCTGACCTGCTGGGGAGGGGAGCCCGGGACGGCAGGGCTCGCTGGACTCAGGACGCACCTGCGGGACCGTGGCCGCAACCCGCAGGCGGCCCACCCCCAGTCGGGGCTGAGACCCTTCCCCGTGCCGAGCTTACCTTGTGCCTGATTTCCGGCAGGATGCCCACCAGCGACTGCAGCGCCTCGTGGGGGGCCCCCAGCTGCAGACACACAACACACACCGCGAGGATGGCGCAGGCCCTGTGCCCCCATCCCCCCCGGCCCCACCTCCGTCCCTCCCCGGAGCGCCCTCCCCGCTGCGGCTACCTGCAGGAACACGGCCAGCACCGCCAGGCCCTGCTCCCCCGCCGCCGCCTCTTTGTAACTGTGGTACTTCGCAGAATTCCAGTGAACGAGGTGCAGCTGAAAGGCAGGCAGGAGGGGGCACCCTCAGGACGCAGCCCGAGGTCGACAGTCGTCCTCTGCATGGCTGCTCCAAGGCTGAGGTCACTGGATGATTTTAGGGGTAGTGCAGCGGCTGCAGGCCAGCTGGGGTGCGGTTCCCGCAAATCTGCTGAGCCCTAAGGGCTGGGTGTCTGCCCGGTGGGCAGAGGGAGGCTCTCATGGGGACGGCGCCTGCGGCCTGCGGCTGCCCTGAGTTGGGAAGGCAGCCACAGTGCAGGCCTCGGGCCAATGCGAGGCGGACAGGTGGCCCTGGGCACGTCCCCAACACTGCCCTCCACCGCCAGGTCCCTCCTGTAGCTTCACCTGTGTCTTCCGGTTTTCTGGAGCCCAAACTTGGCACCAGGATTGGATTTACATGGGGGGCGTGGGGACTGCAGAAAGGCCGGCGTGGGCGGACTCTGACTCAGAAGAGGAGGGTCTTGGCTCTGCACCTGCTGAGGCCTGGGGGTGGGGGGGGTGCGCCCAGGTTCCTCCTGCCTTCGGGGCCCTCCTGCCTCCAGAGCCCTGGGGGGGGTTGAGCAGAGGGCATGGCTTCTCCCTGCCCATCTGCGGCAGCAGCTCCCTGGGGTCCCCAGGACGGAGACAGGCCCCGAGATTCCAACGGCCGCTGTCCCCTCCGGACCCCAGTTCAGGGCTGGCCTTGCCGTCTAGCCCCGAGAGGCCAGTGTTGCCAACCTGCCTGGGCCAGACTCAGGAGAGCCCCTTGGCCTCATTCTGCACTGACGCACCACAGCCGCCTCTGCTGCCCAGTGTCTGCTGCGACATGCTGTGTCACGAGGGCAGCGGCCGTGGCCGGGAAAGCCCCGGCTGTGGCTGCCTGACTGGCGGCTGCAGGCACTTGCCACACTGTCCCCAGGGGCACTCGGCAGGGAACTCACAGGCGATTTCCACGTCAAGGTTCATGGACTCTGGGTCTATTTCAACTGTAACCTTCGCTACTCCCAACGTGGCCTCTGAGGCCAGGCAGCCCACGCAGGGTGTGTCAGGGAGTCAGGTTGGGGGGAGGGAGGGAGAGGGGAGGCGAGGAGGGGAGAGGAGGTGGGGAGGGGGCAGGGGCGGCACGAGCAGGGCCCTGTCTGATTGGGCAAGTCCTGTGCCCACTCAGAATCTCGGTCCTGGCAGCAAAGGACGGTGCTGCTGTGCCCGGGGGGGTACATGGGTGACCATAGGGCCGGGCGGCCAGGCAGGCCCTTCCCTCGGGAGCGGGACAGGTGCCCCTGAGAGCAGAGCCTGGCACGGCCCCGCACGGCCGTGAGACGCACCCACCTCGGCCGGGTAGACGCGGCCGTCCACCGTGTGTTCCGAGCCCCACGCGTCCTCCGCCCCCCAGTGGAAGTGGAACTGCCTCAGCCGGTGGTGGCTCCGCAGGGGGCCGCCGCTGATCCCTGCGGGGAGGGGCGGGTTAGCGGCCAGCTGGCTGGGCTGGCCTGGCCTGTCCGCCCTGAGCTCACCAGCGCACTCTCCAGACACTGCGCCCCTCGCCCGGGGCCCTCGCCCGTGCGGCCTGCTCCCGCGTGCACATGCTCCCGAGCTGCCTGCCGGTCCCACGAGATTTCTGGACTCTAATTTTAAAAATAAGTTTTGAGGACAAAGGAAGCAACTTGGACCTGACCCCATGCGGGAGGCGGTGGCCTCCTGCCCTCTGCTGCCCTCTGCACCGCACTCGCCCGACCTAACCCTGTGGGACCAGGCATCGCTGCACGCCCTCCCCTAAGTCATCCCCACAGCCCGGGGCCAGCTGACTCGAGCACTGTCTGGGGGGCTGGATCCCCCGCCGAGCTGTGGCGCCCCCCAGCGCGCTGTCTGGCAGGTCCAGGCAACGACTGGGAACCTGCTGGGAGCGGCTGGGGCTGGCGGAGGCGAATGGTCTGCTTTCTCCTGCCGGCGCTTGGTGGTTACCAGAGTCCCTCGACCGCGTCCCCAGAGGCTGTGGACGGAACGGCAGCAGCTGGACACCCAGAGCAGCTGGCAGAGCTTGGAGCTGGCCAAGCCTGGGGGCCCGGGGGGCCGGGCGTGCGGGGCCGCCTCCCGCCTGGCTGGCATCACAGCGCCACCGTGTGGCGAAGCTGGGAAGACACGAGGGGCGTGGGCTGCGGGGTCCGGTGTACCCCGTCGCCTCCGACAGGTGTTGGCAGCAGGAGGCCCTGGATGCGCATCCTCCAGACAGCCCACGCCTCTCCCGCCCACGCCCACAGACTTCCTGCCGGCTTCCTCGCCGAAGCAGGTGTTAGCCTGAGTATCCCTGGACCTCACACGTGAGCCCCACAGGTCTCCCGGGGGTCTCCCCGCTTCTGCCACCACGCGCCTGCATCACCAGTCACTCTAGGGAAATACACCAAGGGTCCCGGCAGTGCGGTGCGCAGACTCCAGGGCGGCCAGGAGCACCGGCCTCTGGGGGCTGAGACGGCCGGGCCGGGCGGCCCTCTGCACGTCCCGGTGGGGAGCTGGCACTTTATGGAAACGCAGTGGGCACAGCCACTTGACAGAGGCTCGGGCCAGGCTCCGGCCTCCCTTCAAGAGCAGCCGTCCAGCCTTCAGGGCCCGAAGTGGAGACCGAGGGTCTGAGAGGTCGGGGGCCTCCTCGCACCACGGACTGGTCAGTGGGGAAACTGACCTCACAGCCCCTCACGGCCCCAGGCTGGGGCTCCTCCCGCACCCTCTGGGAGAGGGGTAGCCACGGGGTCCTGGGAGAGGGCAGAGGGGTGCTGGAGCACAGCCGGGAGCTCTGCCATCTGTGGTCCCAAGCTCCACTCCGTGGAGGGGGGATAGCAGCTGCCTTGGCAGGTATTGGCTGCTGGGTGAGCTGAGGTGGGGAGAGAGCAGGAGGGAAGGCACTGGGTACACAGAGGGCAAGCGTGGCACTTCTCAGCCCATGGAGGGAGCAGGCAGTCTGTGCCCCCGGCCACCCTCACTGGGCTGGGGCAGGCCGGGCTGCCTTCCAGGACGCGGGCTCTCCGGGGACCCTGGCCCTTCCAGCGCAGCAGCACCCCTGCCACGGAGTCCTCCTGGGCCTGGTCTCGAGGCCTCTCACAGTCCTAGGGGGAGCGGCCTGTGCTTGGGCCGGGGGAGCACATCCCCGAGAGCCCAGCTTTCCAGAGGAGCCTCTGGAAGCTTCTGGCCTCCTCGGGCTCGTGCCGCGTGCAGACCTGCCTCTCCTCCTTGACGCTGAGCTGCCACAGTGCAGAGCCAGGCCTCGACCCCCACCTCGCTCACCTGACCCGTCGGCGGAGTCATCGAACTCCACCTGGAAGAAGTAGCCTGTGTTCCAGACGCCCCGGCAGGTGGCCGCCGCGTAGGAGACGCTGAGAGGCCCCAGCTGCTGGTCGTAGAGGCTGTCCCTCCCGCGGATGTTGATGGGGGACTGCCGGGTCCCCCCTGGCACAGAGATTGGGCCCTTCCAGAGGGGGTGCACTGGGGGGTAGAGAAGACAGACGGGGCCTGGTGATGCGCCGGCCCTGACAAGGTCTTGGAGGAGCCAGCCTGTGGCCGCCGGGCCGCCCACACACCCGCGCCTGCTGCCCGCCGCTCCTCTGGACGCCCGCCTGGGCTGCGGCCCTGGGTCTGCTCTGGGGCCAGCTCCCGGCCAACTCAGGACCCCGCAGCTCTTCCCAGTTATGTGACACCCCTCTGGCTGACACCGGCCTCAGGCCCCTCCAAGCCCTACCCCGCGGCCTGTCTGTCCCAGAGCAGGAGAGAGACTCTGCAGAAAGGAGGGCACACAGCACAGCACGACCCCTGCCCTTGGGGACCCGCAGCTCTGGGGGCTCCGGGCCCGGTGGAGTGTTCTCTGGGCTGACTCTCCGCAGTGGCCTCCTGGGGCCTGAGCCCACACCAGCTTCCTGCCTGGTCTCCTGTCTGAAGTGGGTGTCGCCGAGAGAAATCCCAGCGATACAAATCTTGAAAGTAACTTATGCCCAATTCCAGCTCAAGCAGGGATGGGGGGCAGAGCGGGAGAGGGGCGCGGCCACGGGGTCCACAGAGGAGAACACAGAGCAGCCCCTCCCGGCCGGTCCCCCCGCAGACACGGAGGCCGGGCTCAGGCGCAGCAGCACGACCTTCTCACCCAGGACGGCGGGGGCGCCCGAGCCAGGAGCCCCAGCTCTGACACCCGGGGCGGGGAAGGGCGGCTAGTCGGCTGGAAGCGAGCTTGTCAGCTGCGGTGCAGCCCCCCAAATGACAGAGGGAGGTCTGGGATCCCCAGAGGTGGGGCGAGCCCGAGGCTGCAGGGCACCCCAGCAGGGAATCAGCCGGGCACGGGACGGGGCGGCCCCCGCAGAAGCCCGGGCCATCTGCTCACGATTGCCGGAACGGCCGCCATGGCCCCGGCCGGCGTGCTCACTCTGTCCAGCTGGGCGTGGGGTCACAGCAGTCTTTTTGGGGGGGGAGGGTGCTTGCTGCCTGTCTGTTGCTGGGCTCTCCCCTCCCTAGCGCCCCAGGAAACCAAGGGAGATGCGGGAGGGAGCCCGCTGGGCTCGGCCTGTCTTGTGCTTTGGCCCCGGGAAAGCAGACGGCCCTGGGGCCGCGTCCCGGGAAACCCCAGGCTCTACTTACAAGCTTCGGTCCTGTTTCTCGGGGCGCAGGGGCCCTGGGAGCATGCTCGCCGCAGCCGGGGCAGACAACTTTGGAGACACCCCCACATCTGCTTCACCCAGACGGAGGAGCCCCAGCGCATGGGGCAGCGCATGGGGCAGCGCCTGCCTGACATCAGCGCCCGCAGCATCTTGGTGGCCCCCGCAATGCCCGATGAAGAGGGTGACTCTCCCCCAAGCCCACCCCCCTGCACCGGGACAGTGTGGAGAGCGCGGACCCGACTCTCCGCGAAAACTCACCCAAACCCCTGACCTAAAGGTTAAATTTCAACCCACGCCCGCCCCAGCTGCCTGGGTGGCCTTTGGCTTGGCCTGGGGGTGCGTCCAGGGACAGTGGCCTTCGCCAGGGCTGGCCCCTGGTCACTGCGCTGCCCAGGTAAACACGGGTGAGCCGGTGAGTCCGGGAAGCTGCGGGCAATGGGTGGGGCGCCGAGGCCCTGAGGGGGCAGCTGCACTGACTCCGGCTGCCGACCCCCCCTTGGGCCCAAGACGGCCGCAGGGCCGCTGCGGGGGTGTGTGGGCACAGGGGGGCCACGGACCCTCCTTTCCCGGAAACCGCGAAGTCTGTGGAGCGCAATAAAGCCAAGTCCTGTAAATGAGGTGGCAACAGCAACGGGAGACGCTGGCCGGCCGGCAGCCTGGAACACACGTGCGGCTTCTGCCTGAGCTCGGCTTCGTGGACTCATGCGCCTGTTCTCGGCCCATGGGGGAGCTCAGCGGGCGCCTGGGTGTGAAACTTGTTGAGAGGCTGTTCAAGTCTGCGGTGCCCGGCAGTGCCCACGTGCTCATGGCCACCGGCCAGCAAACGGAAAGCAGCGGTCAAGGCAGCCTGGGCGCCAGGAGAGGCGTCTTCTCCTGCTCCACCTGAACAGCCTCAGCCTCTCCTTCCAGAAAGCAGGAACCACGGAGGAGTCAGAGCTGGAGAGACGGACGCTGGCAGCGCTGGCAGCTTGACGGGTCCTCTGGCTTCCATGCCGAGGCCGTTGCCAGCCCCTTTCCCTTGGGAACACCACCTGCGTGTGCTGGGGCGCGGCCCTCCCCACACTGTGCATGGGGCCCAGGCCGCCTGCCCACTCCCGGCGGAGGCTCAGCACCCCCAGGCGGGGCCGCCAGGTGACCGAGCAGCCCTGGCCCTGTCTGGGACCTCGGTGTTGCCCGGTGGGGGTTTAGCCGGAGAGATTTCCAGTATTCGCTGGAGGGGTGCTGGGGACCCTTCTTGAAACCCCCACAGAATGGAGAGAAGAGTAAACCCGGAGACGCGAGGGAGGAGAGACACAGCCTGGGTCGGCTCCACCCCTGGCCTCAGCCTTCACTTGCTGGCCTTTCAGCTACGTGAGCCAACGCTCCTCTCGTGATTAAGCTAGTTACCTTTTCTCGTTGGTGCCAAAAGATCCTCACTTAGTAGACATCTTGGCGGCCATGAACGGGGAGGGCACGGCGGCTGAGGGCTGCGCGTCTGAGGCGAGCGCGAGGCGGGGAGGCCGTCTTCACCTCCGAGGCCCCCACAGCGAGCTGCATAGCGGGGTGATGCCAATCGGCTGTTCCGGTCTCTCTGGCCGGGCCCCAGTTAGCGACTGTTTCTGCTCACCGCACAGACAAGGAGGACGTCCCCCGCCTCTGGGGTGGAGCCCAGGGGACAGCCGGCCGCCGCTCGACCCGGCACCTGTCAGGCTGAGCCCCCGGGACTGGGGCTCTGAGTCCCGGAGATACCACCTGGCTGGTGAGGGGGTACGGACTCTAGAAGCCCGCAGTGAGGCCCTCCCTGAACCAGAAGGTCAGCCCCTGCCCCCCGAAGATGACCAGTGAGGCTCCGGACTGGGAGTGTTGACCCTGACGGCTTTTCCCCAGCCTGACTTAGCTCTGGCAGGAGGCGCCGCGCCTCAGTGCAGGCCCCGCAGACTCAGGTAGCGGCAGGTCCGGGCCAGGCCACCTCCCCTCCCACCCCTCACCCCCACCCTGGGCGCCTGTTTTCAGAACCTGGCCGATTTAGGTAACCTTTGGGAGGGCCGCTTGTGTTTTTTGCTTTTTCTTCCTCTTGTATTTTATTTTTTTAAATTTATTTTTAATTTTTTAAAAATTTCTTTATTTATTTACACAAGCACTGGGTACAGTCAGAAGCGCAGGAGGGTGAGAGAATTCACCAGAGCCAGAGCGGGAGCAGAGCAGGCAGAAGGACCGAAGGACACTGCTGAGGGGAGCAGCGGGCGGCAGGAGAGGTCTGCGCGCCATGGGGGACCCTCCTGCGGTGGCCGGGGAGCAGCCGGGGATCGAACCGGCGCTGCAGAGGCCGCTGGCAGCTTCGCAACCCAGCGCTCAACCGCTGCGCCACTGGGGAGGCCCTCTTCCTCGTTTTTTAAATTCACCAGTGAAGAGGGAGCCGGCAAGACCCTCGGGGCCCACCTGCCACCCTGATAAAAGCAGAGCCCAGCTCATGGGCTGGTTCTTCCTGTACCTGTGGTCTTGCTGCACGGGCCAGGGTGCTGGGCGACCTCCAGGCTGTGAGAATGAGCTTGTACTTTTCCGGGGTCGTCTGGTCAGCGCAAGGGCATACGCCATCCTAAGACCATGTGGGGCCGTCCCGATGTGGCTGCGGAGGGGCAGAGACCTGCTTGGAACAGACACAAACGCCAGCTTTTCACAATACGTACCCAGCAGAAGTGCAGACACATGTCTACGCAAAGACCCGTGTGCAGACATCCCAGCAGCGCCAGTCACGGTAACAGAAAGGTAAACACAACGCGAGGGCCCATCAACAAACGATGCTGGAACAACTGGACGTCCACACTCAAAGAAATTCAGGAAGACGCAAGCGCACACGCCCTTTGCAAAAATGTACTCAAAATGGCCCACAGGTCTAAAAATAAAATGCCAAACTCCCACGCTCCCTGAAGACAGCACAGTAACACGCTGAGCGACCTTAGGGACAAGACACCTGTTTATTTATTTATTTTTTAAAATTTTATTTTTAAAAATATTCTTTTTTTTCCTTTAGATTTTTATTTATTTATTTATACAAGCCCTGGGCACAGTCAGAAGCGCGGGAGGGTGAGAGGATTCACCAGAGCCAGAGCGGGGAGCAGAGCAGGCAGAAGGACCGAAGGACACTGCTGAGGGGAGCAGCGGGCGGCAGGAGAGGTCTGCGCGCCATGTGGGACCCTCGCGGTGGCCGGGGAGCAGCCGGGGATCGAACTGGTGCTGCAGAGGCTGCGGGCAGCTTCGCAACCCAGCGCTCAACCCTGCGCCCCCAGGGATGCCCACAAGACACCTGTTTAGACAACACCAAAGGGACGACTTCAATACAAAAAAGGAGGGGGGCCTCCCCGGGGGCGCAGGGGTTAAGTCTCAGCCTATGAAGCTGTCCACAGCCACAGCAGCAGGAGTTCGATCCCCCGCCAGGGAGCTGCCCACAGGGCGCAGCAGACCCCTCCCGACTCCCCGCTGCTCCCCCAGCAGTGCGTTTCAGTAGATCGGCCTGTTCCGCTCCCCGCTCTGTCTCTGGGGCGTCCTCTCACCCCCCTGCCCACCCTCCCCTCCTACCTCTGGCCTGCACCCCGGTTCTTGTTTGTGTGAAAAAAAAAAAAGAAGCAACTTCTGCTTCTCCGGAGACGACGTCAGGGCACAGGCTGGGAGCAGGTCTTCGCAAACACCTTCCAGACAAGGGCTGTGTCCAAGACAGACCGAGAACCCAAACCCCCAAGCAGGACCCGGTCAAAACCAGGCGCAAGACTCAGCAGCCGACGCCCCCGCCCTCGGGGCCGACAGCGGGGCGGCCCTGGCGGCGACCGGCCGCTCCTCCCGCCGGCCGGACACCGTGGGGTCCGCACGGGCCGCGCAGCTCCGGCGTCGCCGAGAGCAGCGGACGCCGCGTCCCGCCCACGCCGCGGCAGCCCCCGCAGCTTCAGGGGGGCCGGGCCCGGCGCGGCCACCGCCCGCGGGCCGGGGGGGCTGCGGGGCCCCGGCGGGCGCCCGCGGGGAGGCGGGGAGGCCGCCCAGGGGCGGGGGCGCGCGCTCGGCCGGCCCGGGCTCTGGCCCCGCCCCGGCTCCCCTCAGGCCGGCCCGGCTCGGCCCGCGCTCGGCCGGCCCCGGGTCCCCGCGCCGCGCTCCCCGGGCCGGGCTCTGGGGCAGACGGGACCCGCCAGGCCTCGGGGACCCCGGAGCCGACGCGGGGTGCGGGCGCGCGGGACCCCGGCCGCGCCCCCGTTCGCGCGGGGCCAGACGGCGGGCGCGGCGGAGGGGCCCTTCCGGGGCCGTCTGGGTCCGGGCGCCGCTCCCCGGGCACCGCGGCCGCGCGAGGCTGCGGCCCAGCGCCCCGGCCGGGCCGACACGGGCCCCGCGGCTGGAGGTGCGCGCGCAGCGGCCGACGGCGCGGCTGCACTACAAGTCCCAGCAGCCCGCGGGCGGCCCGCCGGGGCGGCCGGAGTCCGGGACTACAAGTACCGGCAGGCACAGCCCCCACGCAGGGACTACGAGTCCCAGAAAGCACCGCGAGCACTTCGCGCGGGGCCCCCCGGGATATGTAGTCGTCGGGGAGCTCATGCGTATTCAAAGAAAGCGCAGATTTCCCTGACGGCCCCGCGGCGCGGCTTCTCACGGGCCCTCCGGACGCGGCACGCGAGGTGGCGAAGGGAGAACCCCGGCGGCCCGGGCTGGCGCCGAGGGAGGACGCGCGCGCGCGCACGCGGGAGCAGGCGCGGCCCGGGCCGCGCGCTGGAGGCCTCGGCGCGCCGCCTCCGCCCCCGCCCCGCCCCCGCCCCGCCCCCGCCCCGCCCCCGCCCCGCCCCCGCCCCGCCCCCGCCCCGCCCCGCGTCCCGCGCGCTCGGGCGCCTGCGCAGACGCGGCCGGGCGGCGGGCCGCGGGCAGGAACTCGCGGCGCCTGCGCAGAGCGGCGGCTTCTCTCGCGAGGACGGACGCCATTATCGCAGCTCCCCGACAAACACCACGAGAATTCCGCAGCCCACACGGTAATTGCAGCTCCCGCAGCCGGTCGCGTCTCCGCCTCCCCCTTCCCGCGGGGCGAGACGAGAGCGAGATCTCCGCCGCCCGCCTCCTGCGCCGCCTCCGGCCGCCGCCCCGCCCGCCGCCGCCAACCGCCGCCGCCCGCGGCCCCGGGAGCCCGGCCGCCCGCCCGCCGCGCCCGGCCCCCGGCGCCCGCCCGGCCCTGACGCCCCGCCCCGGCCCCCGACCCCCCGCATCGCTGACCCCCAGCACCCCCGAACCTCAGCACCCCGACCCGGTCCTCAGCACCCCGACCCGGTCCTCAGCACCCCTGACCCCGTCCTCAGCACCCCGACCCGGTCCTCAGCACCCCGACCCGGTCCTCAGCACCCCTGACCCCGTCCTCAGCACCCCGACCCGGTCCTCAGCACCCCGACCCGGTCCTCAGCACCCCTGACCCCGTCCTCAGCACCCCTGACCCCATCCTCAGCACCCCGACCCGGTCCTCAGCACCCCCGAGCCCCGTCCTCAGCACCCCGACCCGGTCCTCAGCACCCCTGACCCCGTCCTCAGCACCCCGACCCGGTCCTCAGCACCCCCGAGCCCCGTCCTCAGCACCCCTGACCCCGTCCTCAGCACCCCTGACCCCGTCCTCAGCACCCCGACCCGGTCCTCAGCACCCCGACCCGGTCCTCAGCACCCCCGACCCGGTCCTCAGCACCCCGACCCGGTCCTCAGCACCCCTGACCCCGTCCTCAGCACCCCTGACCCCGTCCTCAGCACCCCGACCTGGTCCTCAGTACCCCCGAGCCCCGTCCTCATCACCCCTGACCCTGGCCCTCAGCACCCCTGACCCTGTCCTCAGCACCCCCGAGCCCCGTCCTCAGCATCCCTGACCCCATCCTCAGCACCCCTGACCCCGTCCTCAGCACCCCCGAGCCCCATCCTCAGCACCCCCGACCCTGGCCCTCAGCACCCCTGACCCCGTCCTCAGCACCCCCGAGCCCCGTCCTCAGCACCCCTGACCCCATCCTCAGCACCCCTGACCCCGTCCTCAGCACCCCCAAGCCCCATCCTCAGCACCCCCAAGCCCCATCCTCAGCACCCCTGACCCCGGCCCTCAGCACCCCGAACCCCGTCCTCAGCACCCCTGACCCCAGCACCCCTGACCCCGTCCTCAGCACCCCTGACCCGGCCCTCAGCACCCCCGAGCCCTGTCCTCAGCACCCCCCGACACGTGGCCTTCAGCCCCCTACCCTCAGCAACCCACCCCCACGACACCTGGCCCCGGCGCCCCAGATCCCAGACTCCCCGTGTGCACCCGAGTCCGCCGCCGCCTTGGGATCCTCTCCCCGCGCCGCCCCCCCTGCCGCCTCCGCCCACCGCGCCTGCCGCGTCAGTGTCCCGGGAGGCCCGCGCCGCGGGGAGCAGCTGCCCCCCCATGCCGCCCTGCGTGCCCATCGCCGACTCGGGACGCCCCGTGACTAGACTGCCCCGCTGCTGGGAGGGCGCCCGCGGAGGGCGGTCGGGCCTGGGGGGCGTCCTGCTGGCCTTTCCGGCCCCTCCGGCCCCCGCGTAGCGGCCACTCGCCCGCTGCTCCTGGGCTCCGGGAGCCTCTGCGCACCCCGTTCCCCCGCTCCCTGCAGGTGGCCTTGGCCTGCCCTGTGGCCTGTGGGCCCCGGGGTCCCGCCGTCTCTCGGGCTGCGCTCCTGCTGTTGGCCTCCACTGTCGGGTGGGTGGGCCTCAGCCTGGCCAGCCGCTCTCACCCGGCTCCTGCCCCCCGGGGCCCAGAGGAGGACGCCACCTCGGCCGCGGGGTCGGGCAGCAGCGAGGTGCTCCTGCTTCCGGGGTGCAGAGGCGACTCCAGGAGGGCCTGACCCCCACGGACCGCTGTCCGCCAAGCGTGACCTCGAGGCCTGGCCACTCTGTCTCTTGAGACCCGAGCACAGTGAGCAGCGGCGGCCGCGCGGCCAGGGCCTGCGGTGCAGGGGCCACCTCCGGGCTGGGCACAGGCGTGCGCGTCAGGGGCTGCCGTTCTGTAAACTGCTTTGGGAGTGACTGTCACTGTCCAGCAAGGGAAGCTGTTGCGAGCCCCCCGACCCCCCCCCCCCCCCGTGGTCACCTGGCAGTCAAGGTGGGCATCACAGCCGGCTGCGCGCCGGGGGCCTGCTGCTGGGGCCTTGGCTGGCTCGGGCCTAACCCGCACCCCCCCCAGGCTGAGCCGCCCTGTCTCCTTGTCCACTCCAGGCTGGTGTTCGCAGGGCCCACGAGCCGCAGAGCACCTCCCGCGAGGCATGAGGGCAGCGTGCGCCCGGCAGGGCACTGGGGAGGGGGGCCTGCCGCGGTCTCCGTCACCGGCCCACTGGGGGCCCCTCACCAAAACCAACCCGCCCTGTTCAGGGGCCCCCGCTGGGATGGGCCCAGGGCTTGCCGCTTAAGACACTGCCGGGGTGGCCCCTGGTGCTGGCGCAGGGCGTCCCGCGCGAGTGGTCGCCCAGAAACGAGGGATCCCTACGGGTGTTGGGGGGGTGGGGGCCGCAGCCTGCGTGAGCAAGGCTTCCTGAGAACCCTCGTCTCTGTGTGCAAAGCCCACGACGCGCGCCCTGCAGCTAGATACGCCCGTGCCAGTCCCGCCTTCACACGCAGCGTCCGGCTTCGGCAGCCGCCTCCTGCACAAACGAACGTTTCCCCTCTTGAAGAGAAGACTCGCGGGGAGCCGGCACACTTCAGGGCCTCCGTGAGGACGTCTCCCGTAAAGGATGTTGAGACTCTCCCTCTGAACACGTGCAGGCCTCTCCCGGTGTTCTCTGACCTCCCGAGCGTGCCGGCCGCGGCAGCCGGCGTGCGCTGTCCACCGGGCCCCCTGAGCCGGCCGGCCGGGGCGGGGGAGCGAGTTTCAGGGATTACACGGCTGCCGTCTGCCCTGGCCGGGCTTCACTAACCTTCGGGTTTCCCGCTGTGTCCGGTGGCGCTCGGGCCGGTGTGACAGGCCCCGCCCCCTCTCTGCTCTCCTCTGGCCCGTGCTGCTGTGTGTCCCTGGCTGGCCATGGCCCCTGCGGCCCGGAAGGGGCAGGGTTCCGGCTCCCCTCTTCGCCCCAGCCCCGCAGGGCTCTGTCTGAGGTGGTGCTCCCTCCGGCCTCTGTCTCTTGGAAGCGGTGCTGGCGCGGCCCCATCCCCGCCTCCCTGCCCCAGCCTGAGAGCTGCGGGTGTCCTGGAGGGAAGGTGTGACTAACGTGGCCGCCTCTGAGCCGGGGGCAGATCCTCTGCCCAAGGTGTTGTGGCGCCACAGAGGCATGAAGCCTCGGCCTGTGGTCAGCCCCGTCCAGCCTGACCCCATGCTCCGACGTCCTGTCTCTGGGGGATGGGGGGGGGGGCTGTGCTGGGTGCCCGCCGGTCAGGCAGGTCCTCACAGTGCATCAGCCATGGGAGGTTGAGATCTGGCAGAAAAGTCCAGAAATGATGAAAGGTGAGGACAGATTCTCATTTAATGTCTGGTGAGGCGGGTGCGGTGTGCAGCCAGCTTCCCGTCCCTGCTAAGTCCCCTGGGGGGGCATTACAATACCAATAGCCGCGCATAGGGAAGGCCCCGCGTGCTGGAGGGCCCAGCAGGTGGAGCCCCACGAGCTGCCTGCGCCTCAAACCTTGAGTAATAAAGACGATATTTTGTGCCTCTGAGAAGCGGCTTGTGGTCTCCTTTCCTCCAGGGGCCGTCAGCTAGTCCTGGGGAGCAGACCGTAACCCCTGAACTGGTCGCGGTTCGGGGGGAGCGGGTGCGCTGGCCGCCTCCTGCGTGGGTGTGACCCCATGTCCCTGGGCTGTGGGAGACTCCTGCGCCTTGCCTCGCAGACTAGCAGGGAAGGACTCGGCCTGTGGCCCTTGCTGTCCCCTGCGGCCCCTGCTCTCCCACGGGTGGCCCCGTGGCCGATGGGAGGACCAGTCTGCTCCATGCGGCCTGGCCTGGGGCTGGGCCTGGGGGCAGAGGGCCTGGCGCAGGCTGCATGGCCACCAGCCCAGCCTGGGCACCAGGCAGTTCCTCCGAGGCTGGTGTCCAGTGCCTGCTCGGAGCTGCCCGCCCCTCCAGGGGCAAAGCGGTCACACCTGACTGGCCTTCTTGTTTTGAAATTAAGCGCTTTGTGGATGTTAAAAGATTTGTGGATTTAAGCGAATTTCACATTCTCTGCAAAGGGAGAGCACTTGTTACTCGTTACTCGCGGCTTGTTTACCTCAAGCTCCTGTTGTAAGGTGGGGGCTGAAGCCAGACACGGTGGCAGGTGGCGCCCCCTGGAGCGGCGCTGGTGGGGAAGGCGCCCCAGGGAAAGTGCGCAGTGTTGGGGGGAGGTTGATGAGCAATACAAGGGCCTGCAGGAGCAGCCCCCCCACCCGGGTTCAGTGTTCGGGATTCAGCATTTTCGGATCTTCCGCGATTCGGGGTCAGCGATTTCGGCCCCGACACACGGATCTCCCCGAGGCTGGCGCAGCCTGGGAAGGACGGGGCGGGGCCTCCACAGCCAGCACCAGAGAGGGAAAGTTTCGGGCTTTGCAAGCAGCCGAGCAGCAGAAGCTTCTCCCCGTCTTGCTGCTGTCACAGCCGAGGGGAGGCGGAGGCCGGAGCGGGCTGGCCGAGCCGTGCGTGGGGCCGTGTCGGGCCCTTCGGCCGCTGCAGCTGCTGATTTGAGCGTCGCGTGTCCATCGCTGCGGGGGCATCTCGGGCCGCCTTGCGAGGGGGATCTGGCCCGAATTCTGGCCGCCGCCGCCCCAGGCCTCGGTGGTGGGAAGACACCGTCTTGGGGCCGTTCGTGTCCGGGACTGTAAACACTGGACGTGGCCTGGGGGGCGGGGGGGGATAAGCGGCCATCTGTGGCCTCGGTGACTCTGTCCCCCGCAGGCTTCCCGCTCCTCGTGCCTCGGTCTCGCCCTCTCTTAGGGGGCTGAGCATGTTAAAGATGCCGGGAGCCTGGACGCGTTTGGGTGCTGTAGGGCAGAAGTCCCCAAGCTGTAGAGGGCGAGGTGGGCCCCGTCACAGCTGCAGACAGTCCCCAGAACAGGGGAGCGGCCGGGGCCGCGGGCACCGCGCAGACCCCGCCAGCCCTGGAGCCCTGCGGGCGGGAGCACCGGGCCAGGGTGCCAGGCGCGGACAGGAGGGCGCTTCCCGGAGCCGCTGCCGGCCCTCCTGACGGGCTGCCGCTACTGCGCCTCCTGCTGACAGGTGTCTGGGGCCTCTGAAGGACGCCCCGAAACTGCCCCAGTTGTGTGAAGACCTGGAGGACGGGCCGAAACTCTTGGTTTGCCCTGGGAAAGTCTTGGGAAGAGAACGCAGCCTTGCAGAAGCGGAGCCCGGCGCAGCCGCCTGCCCTTCCCGCGCTGTCCCTGCGCCGCCGGCCGTGGGGGGAGCCTCAGCGCTGCCCCGTGAGAGCAGTTTGTTTTCCCTCACCCCCTGCGGCTCTGAAGCGTCCTCCCCCTTCCACCTGGGTGGCTGCTTCCGAAGAGCAAGGGCCGCCCTGCTGCTGTCGGCAGCGCCCACCTCGCCCCAGCGAGCCTCCTGCAGGGCATCTGCCGGCTGGTGTGGGGGGCAGTTCCAGGACAGTGCCCGGAAAAGCCAGCTCGCTGCCGCAGGGTGCGGTCCCTGTGGGGTGTGCCTGTGGGGCGACCCCGTCCCCCTCTGCTAGGCTGGCTCTGTGCTCCCCCGCAGCGGCCCTGCTCTTTTTTTTCTTTTAATTTAAAAAAATTTTTTTTTTTTTATATAGAGGCATGTTTTATTTATTTATTTATTTGTTTGTTTGTTTGTTTGTTTACACAAGCACTGGGCACAGTCAGAAGTGCGGGAGGGTGAGAGAATCCACCAGAGCCAGAGCGGGGAGCAGAGCAGGCAGAAGGACCGAAGTACACTGCTGAGGGGAGCAGCGGGCGGCAGGAGAGGTCTGCGCGCCACGTGGGACCCTCACCGGTGGCCGGGGATCGAACACGGCGCTGCAAAGGCTGCGGGCAGCTTCTCAACCCAACGCTCAACCGCTGCGCCACCGGCGAGGCCCAGCGGCCCTGCTCTTGTTCCTGTTTCAGGGATCTCCTGGCTTTTTTTTAGGGGTGTCCAAAATACTGAAAAAATCTCACCCCCCAAAATGTGCAGTTCTGAGTGTCCGCTCACGAGTCTGCTGTGCCCTCACCACTAGTGGCCGATGGCCGCCCCGGAGCGCATGGTCAGCATGCAGCCTCCTCAGCTAGCCGTGGCCCAGCGGGTCAGAGCGCAGACCCAGAGCTGTGCCACCGTGGTCCCAGGCTGCCCAGACTGGGCGGTATCCCGCTCGACAGACCCGGCCCCCCGCCCCCGTGCGAGCGGGCGAGGACCCTGGCCCAGCGTCCCCGCAGGAGGGGGCGCATGTGGGTGAGGCCCACAGCCCTCTCTGCAGTCACTCGGCCACGGTGCCGCTCGGGGTGCGTGCAGGGTGCCTTTGAAGGGACACGCTGGAGCAGAGGCAGGGGCGGGGTGGGGGGCGAGCCAGAGAGAGCTGAGCCCGAGGGAGGAGGGGAGGATGCGGGGCAGCAGGCCTTTGGAGCAGGGCAGGGCTGCCTCCGGGGCGCGCCCTCGTGGTGGTTGTGGGTTTGAAGCAGGGTCTCTGCAGTGCCCCAGCAGGGTGGCGGGCACTCGCAGGCTGGGCAGGCCCAGCTCCAGAAGGACTCGGGTGCGTGAAGGCCAGCCCTTCCCTCCTGAGTCACCCGCGCTTCAGGCCTGTCATCTGGACACACAGACGTGGGGGTCACCCTCAGCTTGGCTGGGCTTTGCCGTGCGTTTCCCTCACGCCGTGACAGCGACACGTGTGGTGACATGGCGGCGTGAGGGTGTTATCGTCCAAGAGGGGGTTTTTGTTTCACTCACTCGGCGTTCTCTGCACACATGTGCGTGCGTGAAGTCACACGGCGTGGGGCCTCCTTCTGGCTGACGTCACTCAGCGTGTTCCCCTCCGGGTCCGCGCCCGGGGCTGCAGGCGGCAGGGCTTCCCTTTGTGTGGCCGCGTGGTATTCCACGGCGTGGACGGGCCGCGTCCCTCCGTCCGCCCCTCAGGCCTTCGGTCATTTCCGGCTCTTGTCATGAGTAGCGCCGCGGGCGCGTCGGCTCTTCGGATCCGTGGCGTTGTGTTTCTCGGGCGGCAGGCTCCTGGCTGTCGGCGGTGCTCCCGGGAGCTCTCCGGCGCTGAAGCGATGCTCTGTGACGTTGGGAAGCGGCCGGCGTGACGCCCGCAGTGTCCACCGCGCGGCGCCCAGGAAGACACTGGTGCGCCGGCCGCCCGGGCCCAGCGAGACGTTGCGGTGGGAGCCTCGCGCGCTCGCCTCGGGCCCAGCGGGCCCGCCGGGGACGGGGAGTCTCGTGCCAGCGCCGCAGCCGCAGCCGTGGGCACTGCCCCGCCCCAGCGCTCCCGGCCTGCTCGCCCTGGACTTTCTCCTCAGACCTCCGCCGGCAGCAGAGTCTCCGGGGCTCTCCCCTGGGGCGCTCCCCCGGACAGGCCCAGGCCTGGGAGAGGCCCGCGGCAGGAGGGAGCTGAGCTGGGGGCTTGCAGACTTCGCGCGGCCTTGGCGGGAGGAGGCGGCCGCCGACCTGGTGAGCCGGCCGGGCAGAGCCCTGGGAGCAGGTGGCGGCGGCGAGTCCATTCTCGTGGGGAGGCCGGGGAAGCCGGCGGGCCCCGCGGCGGCTCCTTCCTCCTCTGCGCTCGGTCTAGTCCCGGGCCAGCGGCGGGAGGACTGGCGGGCTCGCCAGCGCCCACCCCGGTCTGAAAAAGTGAAAAAGGCCGTTTCCGCCCAGAGCGCGTCTGTGCGCCCCCGGGCCCGGA
Source organism: Talpa europaea (assembly GCF_964194135.1). Lineage (NCBI taxonomy): Eukaryota > Metazoa > Chordata > Mammalia > Eulipotyphla > Talpidae > Talpa > Talpa europaea. Next base: position 692,657 of record NC_140084.1, on the reverse strand, counting down.
AGGGCCGACCCGCGCTGGGGCCTTTCTGTCGGGGGCGCGAGGTCTCGCAGGCCTAACAGGGCACCCCAGGAACAGGAGACAGTGACTGCCGCAGACATGGGGCCGGGGTAGGTGCAGGCCTGGGCCCGGGGGTGCTGTCCTCCCTCCGGGTCTCGAGAACCTGCTCCCGGGGAGGCTGGTTTGCGCAGCGGGGCAGGGGGGGCAGATGGGGGGAGCTCTGGAAGGGCCCTTGGCGGAATTTGGGAGTGGGAGGTGTGTCACTGTTGGGGAGCATCAGCGTGAACGCTGTGGGGGTGGCCGGAGCAGAGTGGGGGATCCCCAGAGACTAGCGTGGGGGCGTCACGTTCTGGTGGTCCCGGGAGGCTGCGTGAGGGGCTGCGCTCTGAGAGGCTGAGCCCCCGCCCTCCTGTGGCTGGGAGAGCGCCTGGGGGGAGCGCCAGGGGCCGAGCCACCCCTGTCCTGACGGTGGCCCTTGCCCTGTCCGGTTTCGTGTCGTAGGTGACGGAACCCTGGTCCTCCCTGAGTCTGACTCCTGCTCGGCGGCCGGCCGCTCCCCCGGGTTCTGGATGATGTCAGAGCAGGACCTGGCGGACGTGGTGCAGATCGCCGTGGAGGACCTGAGCCCCGACCACCCAGGTAGGGCTGTGGGCGGCGGGCCGCGCGCGTCTCGGCGGAATGGAGGCGCTTCTGGCATTTTCTTTCTATTAATCAAGCAGGAGGAAAAGCGAGGCCTGTTCCCTCTCCCCCGGGGGCTGCGGGCTGGCGCGCCACAGACTTCTCGCAGGACCCCGTGAGCTCACTGTTCTCCTTGCCACGGGAGCGCGCCGTGCTGGTCTGCAGACGCGGCCTCCGTTGTGAAGTGATCTCGTAATGGCACCATAATGGCACACGTGCCGCTGGCCTGGCAGCGCCCCGTCGTAGGGGAGGGGCGCCCCCACCCTCCGGGCCCTTCTCAGGCTGGCCCAGAGCCTGCAGATTAACGTCAGACACGTTAGTAGGAGAAAACCACATTTAATCACGCGTGTGCAGGGACTCTACGTAGACATCAAGATTCCAAAGCCGGGAGGCCAGACAGGGTGTGTCTGAGCTGGGGACGGGGTCTGCGTCATGGGGCGTGGGGGGGCGCCCGTGTCAAGGATCCTGTGCTCTGCTCAGAAGTTGTTCCTGCCACAGAAACGGCTTCTGCCGGGAAGGTTACTTCTGGTAAAAACCCAAAGTCCAGGCGAGACCCCCAGTTTTCCTTCTTCTGGGCAGGCGAGGGCGTGGCGGAGGCTTCCCATGTGCCTGCAGGGCCTCCGTGGGCCTCAGCCGGAAGCGACTTGCCGGAAGCGACTTGCGGCTCCTTTCCAGGTGCCCCATCGAGTTGCAGCTCCTGCCCAGCCCGTGTTCCCACATACTGCAAGCACTTTGTGGGGGCAGGTCCCGGAAGTACAGTGGCCGTATGAGATGCCCATGGTGTCCCAGAAACGCGGCTCACCCCCTGCAGGCTGCAGGCCCCTTTCCCTGTGTTTTTTTTTTTTTTAAAGATTGATTTATTTATGCATACAAGAGCTGGGGTACAGGCCAGAGATGCGGGGGCTGAGAGGATTCACCTGAGACAGAGTGGGGAGCAGAACAGGCAGGTTGACCAAAGTACGCTGCTGAGGGGAGCAGCGCGTGCGATAGGAGAGGTTTGCTGCGCCTTGTGGGTTGCTCCCAGGCCAGCTGGGGATCGAACTCGTGCTGCAGAGGCTGCGGACAGCTTCATAGAGTAGTGCTTAACCTCTTGTGCCACCTGGGAGGCTCTCCCTGTGCTTTTGTTCAGCTCGGTATTTGTCACAGCGGGTGCGCCGGGAGAGGGGTGTGGAGCTGGCTCACTGATGCCGAGCCGTCTGCGTTTCTGGTGTGCGATCTTGTAAAATTAAGAAATAAGCGAGTAGAATAAATAAGCACTTCCTGCACCCTGGCAAACACGGCTGCTTGGCCCCCTGGTCTCTGATTACAGCCCGCGGTCTGGGTCCTTCTGAGCAGTGACCTCGCCACAGGCTGCGATGGCGTCGCAGTGTGCCTGCGTCAGGCCTGCCGGCCCGGTGGGGCGGCTCTCAGTGCACACGCGAAATGTGTAATTCCGAAAGCTGTGCGTGCGGAGCTGTAAAGAGCAGTGCCAGCAGCGTGTGCAGAATGCGCAGAGCACAGAGGAGGAGATGAGCTTGCAAGCCCTGGCCTTGGAGGCTCTGCGGGACTACCCCGGTCGGCGGCTCCTGCCCCCGTCCAACTGCCTGGTGCTCAATTGAGCCCCTCGTCCGCCGAGGGCATGAGTTCTCCTTTGCTGTCCTCGAGGACCAGCTGCGTCGCTCCAGTGGGGCCAGGGCTGCCGTGGGGCTGAGTGGTTGTGGCTTGCTCAGCCCTGTGCATTCCCAGGCCCGGGTGCATCTTTTCTCCGGAACAGGGGACCATTCTCTATATGTGCGTCCGTGGAGCCGGGTGGCAGAGCCTCGGGGCCCCTCCATGCTCCTGCTTGGGGTTTGCTGTGGGGGGCTTCGGCAAGGCCGAGCCCACTGCTCCCCCAGTGCCGTGGGAGGTGCACCCAGGGCTCCTCGGTGCACCCTCTGCACGCACACTGATCTCTGTGCAGCTGTGCCCGGAGGTGCTTGGTCCGTGAGGGGGCAGGGGGTGTGTGTGCCAAGATCCTCAGTGCTGACCACCCCTGCAGAGAGGGATGGACGCCTGCAGGATGGGCTCGCCTGAGCCGGGGTGGGGTGGGGGGGCGAGGGCTGGGCCTCAGTGTGTGGGGCCTGTGTTCTGGCCTCTACTCGGGGCTAGGAGGTAGGGGACGGGCTGCCGAGTGGAGGGCTTGGAAGATTGGGGTGGAGGTGACACTGCGGCAGGCCGGCACGTTCCTCCTCCTCTGGTGGGCTTGGGGGCCCTGGAAAGGTGCCCTGATGATGTGCTAAAGCGAGCACACGCTGGGGCTCATGGCACACGGCTCCCACGAGCCGCCGTGCACACACATGCCACAGGCTCGCGCGGCTGCTGTCTGGCCCAGGTCTCTGGACGTGCGGACGGGGCTGCGGTGGGACCTAAGCTCTTGGCCCCATGTGGACCTGGTGTGTGTGTGTGTTTGCACACTCACTTGTGTACATGCAGGCAGAGGATGAAGAGAAACACCCCAGGCCTGGCCCTCGGTTGTGGCGAGGGGCGAGCGTGGGAGTGAAGGGGAGCTCTCTGCTCTTTGCCGCGGGTCTTCATTTTGTGGTTGATCTGAGACCCGAGGACAGCACGTGGCGACCTCATCCGTGGGCTCAGCTGCTTCTCGGGTGTTCGTATGGGAGCTCAGGTGCTTCTTGGGGAGCCAGCAGGTGCAGTGAGGGCGGTGTGTGGACCGGCACCTAAGAAAAGGGGAAGCTTGGGGCCTCCCTGGTGGCGCAAGGGGTTAAGCACCGCACTATGAAGCAATCCGAAGCCTCTGTAGCACGAATTAGATCCCTGGCCCGCCAGGGAGCAACCCACATGGCGCAGCAGACCTCTCCTGTCTCGCCCGCTGCTCCCCTCAGCTGTGGATTTCAGTCAGTCTGCCTGTTCTGCTCCCCACTCTGTCTCTGGTGAATCCTCTCACCCCCACATCTGTGGCCTGTGCCCCAGCTCTTGTATGCATAAATAAATAAATGTTTGTAAAAGGAAAAAAAAAAGAAAAGGGGGCAACAGAGGGTGTGGACGCAGGGCCCAGACAGCCCCAAGCCCTGATGCTGGAAGGTGCTGTTATCGCATATGGGGGACACCAGGCCACGGCCAGGCGGGTGCTCAGCACTTCCTCGAAGAGGCTGTGTGTGTCAGCAACGCGCTGGCCGGCACCTCAGTCGGTCAGGTCCCCTCAGCGCTCTGAGATGAGGGCGCCGCATTCCTGCCTGCCTGAGGATGCGGTTAAACTGTGGGAGGCCAGACATGGTGGCAGCCTCCCCACGCGCCCTCAGGGCTGAGAACCGTCCCTCTCCGCATCCGCGGTGTTCTGGGAACCACCCGCTGAAGTGTCCCCTCTGCTCCGCCCTTGGTTTCAGTTGTCCTGGAGAACCACGTGGTGACAGATGATGACGAACCGGCTCTGAAACGCCAGCGCCTGGAGATCAACTGCCAGGACCCCTCCATAAAGGTAGGGCGACACAGGCGTCTGTCTCGCCCCAGGTCTCGGCCCAGGGCACCAGGGTGGGTCGGGACGGCCGGGGAGGTCTTCCCCAGCCCCACAGACCACCTGGGGCAGGGCGCGCGGCTCTTGGCTGTGCTTGCCACGAGGGGAAGGACTTTGGGCCCTGTCAGTTACATCACCTGCCTGCCAGTGGCCCTCAGATGCTGTCCCAGAGGCTGCAGCCAGTGAGCCAGGTGGCCCTGCTGGTCTCCGTGTCCACCTGTTGGGCATTGACTGAGCGGCCACCCCTGGGGAGCTTCCGAGCCAGCGTAACGTGGCCGGGCCTCTATGGCACCTGTGCAGGAATATCGGTTCCTCTGTCCGGAGGTGCTGGGCATGCTGCTAGACAGGGCCGGACTGTCGCTCCTGGTGCACCTCTGAGTCACAGTCCCGCAGGGAGACACTTGCACACATCCGGGACGACACAGAAACGTTACAGAAGCACAGGAGGCTGGAGAAAGGCCGGCTTCCACGCTCATGCTGTCCTGCGGCCTCTGGCTGCGGGCCCGGCTTGCTGGGCCCGCGTGAAGAAGCTGGCTTAGTGGCTGCCAGCAGCGCTTTACAACGGGCATTGTTCAGCATTGCGTGTGAAAAGCAAGACTTAGTCTATAATCTTCTTTCCCTTGTTAGTTTGTGTGTTATTTACTTGATAAATTGCTTTGTTCCTATAGAGCTACAATTTTCACCCAAATTTCAGGCAGAATTGCTTCTCATTCAGAAAAAATCATAGTCATTTTTCTCTGGAGAAGGCAGCCACAGCTGGCGGTTCTGGGACGGCTTCACGACGCCCTGGAGCTGCATTTGTGGGTGGGTGGGCGACATTAGCCCTGATGCGGGTCCTCTGGCCCCTGCCCTCACGTACTGGGTTCTGTCACCCTGGAGCACAGCCATGGGGGACGCGGGCGCCCTCCGTGGGGCGGGACTGCACGGCGGCTACAGGAGTGTGTGTATCGGGTCAGTTCTGGGGTGTGGAGCCCTGGCACCCTGCTTGCAGGATGGGCAACTGGGCCATGCATGCTGGGCTGTGGCCACCAGGTGGCAGGCTTGCTGCGCTGACCTGCCCAGAATGCACGGGCAGCGGCTGCTCTGGCGGCTGCTCTGCGCAGGTGGGCGCAGGGGAGTGCAGCAGGTGCCCCTCGGGCTGATTGGTGTCAGGCGAGGCCCGTTCTTCTAGCGAGAAAAGTTTGACTGGCCTTATGTATAAATCTGCTGACCAGTCCAGTGGTGTCTTCAAGTACCTAAATGTCTGTTCTGGGCGTGGGGCGTGCCTGGCATCACATGTGGGCCTGGGCACTCACGGGGCTCCTGCTGCCTCCACTGGCTCAGCCAGCCCAGCCCTGCGGCCCGCCTGAGCACCATTCTCCCGCCACAGTCGTTCCTGTACTCAATCAACCAGACCATATGCTTGCGCCTGGACAGCATCGAGGCCAAGCTGCAAGCGCTTGAGGCCACGTGCAAGTCGCTGGAGGAGAAGCTGGACCTGGTCACCAACAAGCAGCACAGCCCCATCCAGGTGCCCATGGTGGCCGGCTCCCCCCTGGGCGCCACACAGACCTGCAACAAAGTACGATGGTAAGATGCCCGCCACTCCGCACGCCCTGCCCGCCACCGCAGTTGTGGGGCCTTCATGTCCTTCCCTGGAAGGAGCTTGGGGGCAGAGCCCAGCGCCTGGCCCGGTGTTCTCCGTGCGTGTGTGTCACACTTTCCGGCACTGCCGGTTTTCACAGTGCCTGCTGTCTGGGGGTGCTCAGAGGCGCCTCAGTGGGTGCTTGGGGCTCGCTGTGCTGCCGGAATGGAAACGGGGAGCATGGCAAGGTTGGGTGGCAGTGTCTCTTCCCGTCTCGCCTGTCCATGGCCCAGGGTGCCCAGAGGCGTGTCCGCAGCACCGGCTTCCGGGAGCCCCACACGTGGGGACTCGGGCTGGCCTGTGCCTGACAGAGTGTGTCTTGGTGCCGCAGGTCTCTGGCCACTGTGCTTCCCGCCCCGCGCACGAGTGGTGGCCGAGGGGGCCCTGTGCTCGCCAGGGAGGGGCAGGGGTGGTGGAGGACTCTGGGCATGACAAGAATGCGGAACCCAGGGGGCTCCTGTTGCCTTAGGGTCCCCATGAAGAGGCCCCACTCTTGGGGCGGCCCCTGTCCTGGTGTGGGGCCGTGTGTGTGACCCTGTGCGTGGCCATCTCGGCTATGCTGACTCTCCCAGAAACAAGGGGGTGCAGTGCAGAGAGACGAGGGGTGTTCACACATTGTCTGCTGGGGCCTGGAGGAGGCGCCTGGGACCGGGGTTGGGGGGCAAAGGAGCCCCATTTGGCTGGCCAGGCCTGTGACATCCTGGGACGCTGGGTCACGTTGGGGCCGCTCACCTGCGTTGCCTGGGGCAAGCGAGGTTCAGGGCCAGCGGGGACACGAGGCCAGGGCTTCGCGCCCACAACCGTCGGGGACTTTGGGAATCAGAGCGGACAGTTTGCATCACACGAGACCACGTGGAGGACAGCACCCCTGCCCCAGTGGCTCGTCGGTGTTACGGCCGCCACATTGCCCTCCGGCTTCAGAGGGCCCGGGCCCCTGCGTGGGCACTGTGCCACGCGAGGTCTCAGAACCGGGGACCGCAGTCTCCCATGCCCCGCGGCGACTTGCGTGCTGGTCAGGGCCAGTGAGCGTGTCTGTCCCAGGCTGCTCGGCCTGTGGCGCTGTAGCAGCTGCAGCTGCTTTCTCCAGCTGTGGAGAGAAGACAGAAGCAGGGCCCTGGGCTCAGGCTCCCTTAGCTTTGGGCTCACCCTGTTGGGGGGTGCCTACAGAGCCCCCCAGTCAAGGCATTGGGGCTGCAGGGAGCCACCCCTTCCTGCTTTCTTGAGGGTCTGCCCGAGTGATGGCCGGGAGTGAGGCGCTGTGCTGTCTCCCCGCCCGTAGAGCCCCACCCGTGTTTCTCAGTATCGACACATGGTCCCAGGAAAGTCAGCTCTCTAATCCCTTTCTGTGACCCGGACTGGCCAGGGCTTCTAAGGGATCGTGTCGTGAGGTAAATCCATGCCCTCGTAGGACACTGGTGTGCGGTCAGTTGCCATTGCCAAGTGGCGAAGGCTCCCGCGGGGCTCCCCACCTCCCGGCCCAGCCGTGATCCACGTCAGGACAGACTGTTGGACACTCTGGGTCGGAATCCAGGGCCACTCGGTGTTGCTGCCCTAACGGCTCCAGCTTCGGCCCGGGGAGCTCTCAGGTGCTCCGTGCCCCGACCACCCCATGAAGCTGGCTGTGTCTTCTGGGTCTTCCCCTGAGCGCCCCGGCCTCTGCGCTTTGCCTCCGCTTGGCCGTCCTCTGTCCTTGTCCGTTGGCATCGTGCCCAAGACCCAGCGCTGGGCGTCTTCTGCGGGGTCCCTGCCCCATGTGGGCTCCTTCCTCTCCCTTGGAGCCCCGCGCGGGCGCCGTGCCCTCATCGGTGGTCATCTCTGCGGCTGTGGGGAGGACGAGGGAGTGCGGTGCGTCCTGACAGGCACGCCTCCGGCTGCTCCCGTGGGGGGTGCGACTGTGGTGGGCCAGAGCGCCCCAGGGCTCGTCCTCCAGGTTTACGCAGGAGGCGTCCGTGTCCTGGGCCGCGGTCGGGGGCGGGGGGGCAGGGGCGGGGGTGGTCCCATGCTTTCTCGTGTTCATCTCTCAGTGCCGGAACGGCGTCTGCAGTGCTGGTTCGTTCTTCCCTAAGCGCAGGGCAGGGGCGGGAAGGGGTCTTGGTGTTTGTCTTTTTGGTCGTTATCCCGCGGGCAACAGCAGTGAGCACTAAAGCCACGTGCAGGAACGGTCTTGCGAGTGCGGGGCCGAGTGTGGCAGGGCCTGGTGGCACCGAGCCAGCGTCACCCTGTCCGACATCTGGTCTGCGTGGGTGGCAGGGCGCGGCGCTGGGCTCTGCGGGCCGGGGCGGCAGGCACAGCGGTTGTTCTGAGGCTCTCTGAGCTGAACACTGGCCAGGGCCGCCGTCAGCTGGTCAGCACTTCAGCGAGGGGAGCTGCCCCGGCTCCCTGACCCGCACGCGCAGAGTGAGGAAGAGGCTTCGCCGTGGGGCCCTCACGAGCGCCGTTTCGGGAAGCGCAGTGGAGGGTGAGGGTCTGGAAATGGAGCTGCCGCCTGCTGCCCGCAGTCAGGGGTCCCTTGAAGCCTCAGGTGCTCTGGGACCAGGTCACGTCCCTGCCGGCCTCAGCCATTGCCTCAGGCGGCCTTGCTCTGGGCTCTTTAGGGGAACAGGACGCCTCGGCCAAACCGTGTCACCAGTCACGGCGTGAGCAGACTTGAGCTCCTTGTCGCACCCCCAACCCCCGGCCTTTCAGGCCTGTCGTGAGCCAGTGACCCCTGTGAGTTGCCCTCGGGGCCTGTTGTCTGCTCAGCAGTTACCCGCACTCAGCTGCTGGTGGGTGAGGATTTTGGGGATGAGTGGGGGGCCCCCGATGGGTGGGGCCTCAGAGTGCAAGCAGCGTGCACACCGGCTCCTCCGCCCCAGCCCTCACAGGTGTTAGGCCTGAGGGCGCTGAAGCCGTAGGTGACCGCGGCAACCCTGGCACGGGTCACCTCAGTGCTTTGGGATGCCAGGGAGGGCCCCTGGATGGGGCAAGTAACAGAGAGCAAGTGACTGAGAAGCGGCAGCAGCGCCTGGCGGAGCAGGTGCAGGGAGGTGCCTGCATGAGGCGGTGGTGTGCGCCCTGGATGGGGGGCAGCCCCGCGGCCGGGACTGGGTCTCTGTGCGTGGCCACGTGGCTCCTCCTGGGAAGCACGTCCTCCCACAGGTGTGCTTTGGAGACAGGAGCCCCAGAGCCAGGTGTGCTCCTCAGGTGGCTGCCTGTCCTGTCTCTGGCCACACCCTCACTCCCACGCCAGAGCCCATGCCCTCCGTGGCCAGCGCCCCAGGCTGCTGCTGACAACAGGGCGAGTCACGTGGGGTCTGGCGTCTGTCCTTGGCGGGCAGTTGGCCATGCCTGCTCACGGCAGGGCGTCCCACTCCTCCAAGCGAGCCCGAGGCCCGCAGGCTGCAGGGCACACATTTAACTGGGGCCCCAGGTGACCACGGCGGGACTCCCCCCTCCTTTCCAGAGTGCTCACCTGCTGCGCGGCCATGAGCTGGCGGCAGGATCGCGGGACTCCGGCTGCTCTGCGGGGATGGCTCCTTGGCAGCCTGGACTTGCCCGTGCCGCCGCCAGCCACGCCGCTCCGTTGTGGGAGGTGCAGGCCTCCAACTCAGCACCTGTCCGCCAGCCGGGCAGTACGCGCTGCCAGGACGGCGCCCGTGAGCAGCCCGCACCCGCCCTCTGACAGCGAGGGGCCCGCGGCGGCTGCGCAGGCTGTGCGGGCCGACTGGGGAGGACTCGCGCGCGCCTGCAGTGAACGCTGTGGCTTAAGGTCTTCTCTTTCTCTGTGATCTTCTGTTCCCAGCGTCGTCCCCCAGACTACAGTAATACTCAACAGCGATCGGCAGAGCGCCATAGTAGCCAAGACGGAGGACCCCCTGTGCAGCAGGGCGCCGGACCCCCTGGAAAATATCGTTAGCAAGTCAGTAGCCTCCCTACCAACCCCACCTGCGCTCCGCTGCCGCGCGATGCCGGAGAGCGCCCTGCCAGCCTCTGCCCGCCCCGGCTCTGAGCACGGCCCCGTCCCGTGGGGTAGCGTGTGAGGCCGCAGAGGATGGCGCTGTGGGGCCTCGCGTGCCCCGGGTCTCCTTGACTCACCCACAGCCGCTCCCTCACATCTGTCTGTCTGTCTGTCTACATGGCTGTGGCGGGCCAACCACATTCTCTTTTAAGTTTGCGCAGGGACACTGGCCTTTCAGGGGACAACTTCCTCGCACATCGGTGGTGCCGGTGCTGCTCCACAGGGGCCCTGCCCACCCAGCAGCTGCCCCGGGAGGCCCGTGCCCCCCCCACATGTGCACCGGGCTTTTGGCCCTGGCCCACCCTCCAGCCGAGGCAAGCAGTCCTGCTGGTTGGGGCTTGGGGCCTGGGGCACGGCTGAGGCTCAGCTGCCCTGTTGGGGTACAGGGAGGGCACCTCACTGTGCAGAGGCTGCGCGGTCTGGCCACGGGAGAAGCAGGCAGGGCAGGCCTGCGCTCTGTCCAGACCATCACTGGCGGCACGCTCGGGGCAGGTCAGCCGGCGTCTCTGGAGTCCGGTCGGCCGGGGTTGTAAGCGTGGTTCCGGCTCTGCAGGCAGGGCCCCTTGGGTCTGCAGCCCCCCTGCAGGCCCGTGCGCGTCTCCACACCCTCTGCCCCCGGCCTGCGGTGGGGGGACGTCCCCAGTGTGGTGACTGGCCCAGGCAGTCAGCGGGGGCAGGGGGCCCACCACCTTCCAGAGGCTGAGTGGTTCGGGGGCATCTGCAGCGTGGGCAGGGGTCAGTGTCGGCCTCCAGACACGTCTCCTCACTCAGTCCTTCCTCCGACACAGCCTCGGGGTTTCTCAGACACCGACACTCTGTAGGGCGGCCCCGGGGTCGGACGGAGCGCCTGGCCTCGAGTCACCGTGGGTTTGGTTTCACTTGTCTTGGATAAATGTATTTTAAGCATTAAAATTGTGTTGTTTTTTTCTTCCTGGATTGTTCTCGTGGAGTTGCCGTTAGTCTCAGTAGAGCGAGCTGCCGGGCTCCGTGCGAGTGGGTGGGTGCAGGCCTGAGGGGTGCGGGGCACGCGCCTGGCCTCTGCTTTGCCTCGGGCCCTCACGACACTGGCTGGTGTTTCTGTTTCTCGCTCAGCGCGGTTCCCGGGCGGCGGCAGAACACCATCGTGGTGAAGGTGCCGGGCCAGGAGGACAGCCACAATGAGGACGGCGAGAGCGGGTCCGAGGCCAGCGACTCTGTCTCCAACTGCGGGCAGTCGGGCAGCCAGAGCATCGGGAACAACGTCACCCTCATTACCCTCAACTCGGAAGGTGCGTGGAGGGGCACGACGCGTCGGACTCCCGGGAGCGGGGTGCGGGTTGTGCTTCCCTTTCCCTGGCGGAGGCCCTGGCACTGGAATGCTGGGACGGGACGCCTGGTTATTTTGCACCTTGAATTCGAGGGCTAGAGGGACGCTACTGACCTCATCGAAGCCCATGGCCAGCAGGGTCACGCTGGTGACAGCTGCGGAGGAGGAGAGTTGTGCCTGCCTCTCCATACTGGGGTCTGGCTCGTCCCTCTAGGCCTCGTGTATCTGGTCTAAGCCGTGTCGCTGCGTCCTCTCGTGTCATACGCCCTTGCGGAAAAATCTGCTTTTCCAGGCTCCTGGGCTGCGCAGGCCGCCCGTCACCCCCAGCGAGGCACGCCGGCTGGCCCTGTAGTCACCCGGGGGCCTGTTGCCCGGTGACAGAGTCACGGCGGCGGGCCTGGCTGCAGAGCCCCTGCCGCACAGCCTGCACGCGCCTGCCCCTCCGGTGTGGGCGAGGCCTTCCTGGAGCCGGCCCCTCGCCTCTCACCCAGCCCCAGAATTGGAGAAGGGGGCGCGCTGATGCTTTCCTCCCAGCACCCGCAGTGGGTCTGCTCCCTGCCGGGGCTCCCCTGCATCCTGGGGAGTCTTGGCGGCATGGAGGAGTCTGGGCACGCACTGTCCTTCTGCAGGGTACTTCCGAGAAGGGAGATGTGTGCGCAGCTGAAACCGTAGCCCCTGCGGAGGCCAGCGGTCAGGGTGGGTGGCGCTGAGGCCCGCGGAGGCCGTGACGGCTGTGGCCTCGGGTGTGGCGGTGCCTGCCAGTGGGAGCGCGGCCCTGGAGGCTTCCTGGGGGGCCGGGCCACTGCCTCGCTTTCCGCGACGCTTGAGGATTGCTGATAACATCTTTCTAATAGAATCGCTGGCCTGAAATATCCCACTCAAGTGGGGAGAAAGCCAAACTGGCCACTCCAGAAAGGCCTTTCACAGGGTAGGGCGGGCTGTACCGCTCCGGGCGAGGCCGGTCTCTGCAATTTGCGGGCTGTCGGTGTGTGGGTTTCTAAAATCACGCATGAGCAACGGGTCTGGGGGGGGGCCCCCTGCGGGGAGCTCTGGCTGTCCTCACCGTGAGCGACACGCCGCCTGTCTTCAGGACACTCACACTCTGTGTCACGCACGGCACTTGGGGCGCAGGCGTGCTTGTTGGGTCCCATCCTGTCGGACGCACCTCGTGCTGTGACGTGGGCAGCGCTGTGGCTGGGCGCCCCGGGCGCCCTGGGGTGTTCGTGCAGGTGTATTCTGTGTCACGTCTGTATTGGGAACCCTTTCTCCCATTTTGTCTGGTGTTTTGCTGTAGAAATCCATAAATAATTTGGTCAGGCCTTTATAAAAGCCAGATAATTTATTTTTGGTGGGGATAGAAAATACAGCCTGACTCTGGCTGCGGCCTTGATGTTGTCCTTTGAAGACTCAGCTGGTGGGGCTGGCCCTGGGGGCCGGCTGGCCGCGGGGCTCCCGGAGTGGTGGGGTCAACCCCAGGCTCTCCGGAGTCTAGTGAGCCTCAGAGGGCAGCCTTCTCTGGGCTGGCGTACTGCCCGCTGGGTGGTGCCCAGCGCTGGCATGGACTTGCAGAAACAGCTGCCACCTGCCACGCTTGGGCGTGAGGGGTGTCTGGGGGTGGAGGCCACGTCTCCAGAACCTGCAGGTGCGTCCCTGTGGCAGGTGCCCCTCCCTCCCACAGACTGCCGACGCCCGTGCTCCGGTGCCCGCCGGGTCTCTAGGATTGGCTCTTCTGACTGCCGGAGAGAGCCAGAGGCGGGGATGGTGGCTTGTGCCAAGGCCAGCTCCAAGCCCAGTGCTCTGCCCTGGGCTCTGCCTCAGCCCCATCCCATGGGGTGTCCACTGCCCAGCACCCTTGCCCCAGGCACTTGCTTTGTGGGGAAAGGTCAGGAGGTGTGCAGCCAGGCTCGGCCGCCCTGAGGGTGCCACCCGCTGGGCTTCAGGACAGCTGGCACTACGGCTGGAGGCCCAGAGCCCCCCAGGCCTGCTGTTCCTGCATCCTGCAGTCCCTGGGGGCCAGTGTTGGCTTTCTCTCTGAGTTCCTGCACTCAGAGGACTTGTGGTGAGTAAAGGGAGGCCCTCGAGAGGGGGAGCCAAGCCTGAGCGGCAGGCAGAGAAGGGGTTCTCTGAGGGATGGCTCACAGAGGCCAAGTGTCACAGCCAGGACAGGAGACTGCTGGGTGCTGGTGGGGCCAGCACTGAGCAGCTGGAGTGCATGGCGGTCATGCTGTCGTGGGTCTGCTGAGCATGTGCCGAGCTGCCCAGCAGCTCTTCTGTGAGTGGCGTGGTCCAGCCAGTGGAGGGGCAGGCCGGCTGCCGTGATCCCCCGCCACAGGGCAGAGCAGGACGCGAGCACGGCCTGATCGGCTGGAGCTGCCACTGAGTCTGAGGCTGGGGCGGGCTGGACGTTGCCGGCGAGTGGGTCCAGCTGCCCCGGGCAGGGCCCTGTCGGGTAGTAGGCTCCTGCCAGGCGTTCCCTGTGTTCTCACCTGCGCCGACACCGGGCCAGCCCCTTGGATGCTGCCGAGGAGGCCGCCGAGCACCCTGCGGGCGGCTGTGGTTGCATAGTGGTCCTGTCCACTCCACGCAGGTGACCGCGGGCGCTGCAGCCTCCTGGGAGTGGGGTCCCAAGGGACAGCCGGCCCGGGAGGTCCCTCTGGAGTGTGGGGGCTGGAGTGGGAGCACTGACTGGAGCCCCTCCCTCTTTCCAGAGGACTACCCCAATGGCACGTGGCTGGGGGACGAGAATAACCCCGAGATGCGGGTGCGCTGCGCCATCATCCCCTCCGACATGCTGCACATCAGCACCAACTGCCGCACGGCCGAGAAGATGGCGCTGACGCTGCTGGACTACCTCTTCCACCGGGAGGTGCAGGCCGTGTCCAACCTTTCGGGCCAGGGCAAGCACGGCAAGAAGCAGCTGGACCCCCTCACCATCTATGGGATCCGCTGTGAGTACCCTGGGGCCCGGCGTTTGGGTGGCGAGTCTGGGCCATCCTGGTGTGCTGAGGGGCAAGCGCCAGCTGTGCTCGCTGGCCCTCCCGGGGTCCAGGCAGTGGGGTCCTCCCTCCTTCCGGCCAGTGCTGACCTCTCTAGCGGGTTCCTGGGGTGTCACGTCCTATCGTCTTGTTCCTCGTGGCTGTGTGGTCTCTCTCACAGCACGGACGGGGGCAGGTGACTCCCACCCCGCTCTGGGCCAGGGGAACCCCCCACCTGCAGCAGTTGGGGAGGAAGCCTTGGCGAAGAGCCGTGCTTGGGGGCTGGGTCCCTGGGAGTGGCCTAGTTGGGCCTCAGGCCTGCGGGGCCCTGGCATTGGGTGGGGTGACGGGGCCAGCAGGCATGAAGCTAGTGGGGGATGCCTCTGATTCAGAGAGGTACCTGGTTAGGCAGAAACAGAGAAGGTTCTAGAGATATAATGGTACCCAGCAGGAGCACAGGTGGGTGGATGTGCCTGTGCCCAGAGCTTCCTCATGGTGTGGGGCAGGGCTGTGCTGCTGATGCACCTACTGCGGCCCCAGAAGCTGAACTTAGCAGCCAGCTGGGCCCCCTTGGCGGGGCCGACCCCTGCCACTGGGCCTGGGGATTTTGAGCCGAGCACCAGGGCGGTTGAGGGTATTGGCCGTGCCCACCAGTGCTGGCCGGGCCTGGAGCTCTGGAGGGTCTGTCCCGTGGGTGCCCAGCCCTCCTGGGTAGTCTCCCATCGTGCGCGCCTGGGGGCGAAGGGGTGCTGGTGAGGAGTCCATAGCACCATCCCTGGACAGCGGCCTCCACCCCCAAGATGTCGCAGCTCCAGTCTCCCAAGGGCTGTCGGGCCTTCCCCAGGTTTGGGGCACCACTCACGCGCTGTGCATGCTACGCGAAGGCGCACCCCCCTGCACTTGAGAAACTGGGGTCTTCTCATGAAGAACGTGGCCCCTAAGTGCTGGTGGCTGCTCTCGCCCCTGCGATTGCGCACTGCCGGTGGGTTGGGACGCCTGCTGAGACGCAGCAGCTGGGCTGCGAGACTGAGGCGACCTGGAGACGCCCCTTGGCTCCCACTGCGCCACACCTCAGAGACCGCCCAGCCACGCAGGAGCCCCAGCTTCCCAGCACCAACTCCCAGTCCTGCATGCACGCTCCGCAGGCTGTGGGGGTGCTCTCCCATCTCTGTGGGGCACAAGCGTGGCCGCGTGCATGTCCTGGGCTGCGGGGCTGAGGCTTTCTGCCCTCCCGGTCTGGAGGCTCAAGCCCTAAACCCAGGGCTGCAGGGCTTCCCTCCCAGGCTGAGGCTGCACATCTCTGGGGACACCGGGCTGGCTGGACGCCGGGGAGAAGGCGTGGTGGGTGGCGAGCAAGAACGCTGAGGGGTGGCGTGCACAGGGCGCGGACCCCAGCCTTCACCGAGGCCCACAGCGGCCGCACCACAGGCGGTGCCTTATGGCCTCTGACTCCTGCCCTCCCGAGCCCACTTCACGTCGCGGCCCTGTGCGGTGACTGTTCGGGCGGGGTGTCTGAGCGTACCTGCCCAGGGACGCCGCGGCCTTCCAGAAGCAGATGCTCTGCTTCGCCCCCACCATACCCGGGGCTTCCTCTGGGGGGTTATCTCCAGTGTCTTTGTCTTGAGAGGAGCAGATTTTAGGGATTGGGCATTAGTTTATCTCTCAGTTCACGTCCAACTTCAATGCTCTGAGTAATCAAAACAGGAAATTTTTCAGCTTAATCTTTTTATTACTGAATTTTTGAATTTCTTCCATTTATCTTCCCTTCATCAGCGAAGTTTCATGAGCTGGCCAGAGAAGGTTGCCTCCGGGAGGGTGTCTCCTGCCCCCACATTCCCGAGCCTGTGTTGTCAGCACGGGGAGGGTCCTGGACACGCTCCCAAGGGTGCCGTGCAGGCAAGGGCTGGGAGTCCCTGGGACCTCTGTGGCTCACGAATGTGGGTGCTGGTCAGGTGCCTTGTGTGGCAGCAGCTGAGTGGGGGTGCCCATTCAGGGGGTGCCCATTCAGGAGTGTGAAAAGGCTGCTGTGCTGGGGGGGCTCTTTTTCCAGCCCTGGAGGTAGGCGGGGCACCACAGAGCGGCCCTGAGGCCAGCCTTGGGCTGAGCATCGGTGGAAAGGTGTGCAAGATGCTGGGGTCGCCGTCTCTGGAGACACCTGGTGTGCGCCGGGCTGGGTGTCCCGGCTCCTGGCTCCCGGGCGGGCAGCACCGAGACCCCCACTGGGGGAGAGAACCAGAGTGAACCTGCGTGTGTCAGTTCCCCGCACTGTGGGCACCAGCTGCCGGCAGGCCTGAGGTGGTCCTCAGGGCAGGGTGGTGGGGTGATCCTGGGGCCCTATGGGAAGTGGGGGGACGGCCTGCAGAGGTGGGAGCAGGAGGGAGAGCGGGGCCAATTCGGGGATCAGCTGCTCCTGAATTACGGCCCTTGACCTGGTGGGTGGGGGCAGTGGGGGCGGGGGGGGCGCGGCCGTGGGGGGGCGGCCGCGGGGGGCGCTCACCGCCCCGGCCCCCGCAGGCCACCTCTTCTACAAGTTCGGCATCACCGAGTCCGACTGGTACCGCATCAAGCAGAGCATCGACTCCAAGTGCCGCACCGCGTGGCGGCGGAAGCAGCGCGGCCAGAGCCTGGCGGTCAAGAGCTTCTCGCGGCGGACGCCGTCCTCGTCCGCCTCCGCGGCCTACGGCGCCTCAGGTGGGGGCGCCGGCGGGAACGGGGGGGGGGGGGCGTCGGGGCTCCGGGGCGCGCACGAGGGGGCGGGCGGGGCGCGGGGGAGGCCGGGCCGCGCCGACGCCCGCTGTCCCCGCAGAGGCCGTGCTGAGCGCGCCGTCCCCCGCCGGCGAGATGCCGCAGCCGCCGCCGCAGGCGCTGCACTACGCCCTGGCCAACGCGCAGCAGGTCCAGATCCACCAGATCGGCGAGGACGGCCAGGTCCAAGTAGTATGTGCCCTCCGGGCGGGCGGCGGGTCCTCGGGGCGGGCGGGCAGGAGGGCCTGGGTGCTGGGGGGGCGCGGCGGGCTCTGGGCGGAGACCCGGCCCCCCTCGCGCTCGCGGGGGCCGCCGGACCCCAGGCCCCTGGCTCCCGCCGGCCGGAGGGAGAGGCGGATGGACAGCGAGGCCTGCGTTCACCGCACAAAGGCCGGCGCTTATCTCGTTCATAAGGAAGGTCTTAGAAAGAATTCCAGGACGGACAGCTTCGGCTTGGAGTTTAAAAAGACGGTCTAGAGATGCAGCAGCGGGGACGGCTGCGCGGTTTCTCTCACGATCCCTTGTTAACTGCCAGAATGTTGACTGAGGGGGCGGTCGTCTGGCTGAGCCAAGCTGGGGTTTATGGGAGTCATTTGCGGCCTGTATCTGCAGCGTAATCTATTTAAGCTGGGTTCTTTGATATTTTTTCTGTTTTGGAACCACATTTGTTAGTGTTTATTCTCGCTGTTTAGTCACATAAGTTTTCTTTGATTTAAAGAAAAAATTGCCCGATCTGTTCTCAGCATAGACACAGACGTAACTGCCCTTCCGGACCTCCTGGCCTGCCCAAAACTCTTCCTACTGCTTCCAAGGGTTTTCTGGACCCTCTGACTTGACCGTGTGGTTTTGAACAAGCTGTCATTCTAGACTTGTGGGAAACGTCTGTCCCCCTCCCTCCCCGTGTGCCTTTCACTAAATTTACCCTGTAGTGTATCAATTCCACGCACCTTCCCTCAGCATTAGTGAGGCTTTGAGAATGTTGCAAAATGTCCTCTGCATGTGAGAGACTAGACGCTTCACATTAGGGCGATTTCACGCGGCTACGCCCTACACAGCTACGGGGCACTTGCCAGGGTTCAGGTGTCTTTCCTTGAGCTCAGAGTCGGCAGTCAGGAATATTTTGCAAAGTGTTTCTTGTTTTGCCTGGCTTTGATTTTCTTCTGATGCTTCTTGGTGTCTTCTCTCGCTGCGGATCCCACAGGGCCACCTCCACATCGCCCAGGTGCCGCAGGGGGAGCAGGTGCAGATCACGCAGGACAGCGAGGTGAGTGGCGGCCACCACAACCCGGGCCCCTCTGCGGTGGGCTCCCTCACCCGGTTCCCGTGAATGTCGTGCACAGCTGGGGGTCCCCAGACGACGTGGGCATTCTCACTTGGGGTTGGAGGTGGCGGCCGTCATGGTGGGTCTTTGATTTATCTTCATTAACAAAAAAAAGTCGCGTAAATTCTGCTTGAAGGTTTTGTTCAGGAGTTTTCTTGCTCGAGGGGTTGAATTTTCGTAGAATTGGTGTGACCGGTCTGGCTGGCTATTAAGAAACAGCTCAGGGACGCTCCTGCCTCTGTCTGAATCTGCCTTGAAGTGGTTTTGGTCCTTGATCGCGCCTTTCTTCGTCCATTTTGCAGGGTAATCTACAGATACACCATGTTGGACAGGACGGGCAGGTAAGCACTCACCTGCCCTCGCTCCCTGCGCCCTGCCGGGACCTTCTGCTGGCCAGACCTGCCGCTGCCCTGGGGGGAGGCGGGGAGTGAGAGGGGGGCATGTTGTTACCAGCCTCCCCGGGGGAGGTGGAGGTGTGGGTAGCATCATTGCAGGGTTCACGTGGCTCCTTGGCTCACACATGCAGTCCCCCCCATCTCCCAGTTTTCCATAAGTTCCCATTAGCGTTGCTGGTGCCCATGTAGGTGCCGATAGATCCAGGGGGTTTCCGCCTCAGCGCTAAGGGGTGTGCATCACTGTTTAGCTCCAGCCATTGCCCTCCGATCTGTGGCCCAGAAAGTAACCGGCCCCGCTCCTGAGCATGCTGGTGGGTCCCAGAGTGACGTCCTCGCTGCAGAAAAGGGGGCTCCAGGGCTGGCGTGCTCTTCAGGATGGAGGGAAATGCCTGGCGAATTTGAGGGTTTACGCTGGCATGTCATTTTGAAGGGTCTCTATCCAAGAGGCATCGATAACACATGAATGATCATTTATGAAGCGTAAACACGGAGCTCATTTATCATAATGACGCTGTTCTCAGAACCAAGTGCTTGAAGCCCTTGTTGCCAGGACAGACACGGGCGACACCTGGAGAGTGTGTGTGGAAGGACAGTTACACTGCGGGTTTTCTCTCGCGTCCTCGGCTCCAGGGATGGTGTCGCACACCTTAGAGCATTTCTTAAAGGGATGTGTCTTCCTTCAGATGTTTCATGTTAAACGTAACAGGATTTTAGTCAGAGTCTTGGAATAGTACGTGTGTACGAACAACATAACCACCCTGGAAATGCGTCAAAGGCCAAGGAAGTGCAAAATTGAAAAAATCCACGTCTGTTTTCTCGTCATCCTGCGGTGACAGGGCCTTAGTGGCCGGTTGGGGGTGTGGAGAGGGCCCTACCCATCGTAGAACAGAGAGCAACCTGTGAAATGGGGGGAGCTGGACACTTGTGTCCATGACAGTGGTGGCGCCAGAGCCCCATCCTCCACACAGGCACACGCACGCGCACCCCCGTGCACACAGGAGCGGGCTCACAGCACAGCAGCCCGGCTGCCACTCGCCAGTCAGTTGTCCGCTCCCGTTCTCTTTCCCTCACTCGCGGACACGTGTCAGGACACAGCCCGTGATGTCCAGCCCGCAGCCTGACACGTGGGCCAGACCGCTGTGCCCGCGTCTTCCTTAAGAGCCTGCGGGTCTAGGCGGTTGTGGTTTTACGGCGTGACGTGTGTAAACATTAAATGTCTTGTCTGATGAGTGAGGTGACGGGGAAGACGAGCGGCTGGTGCAGAGCTCCAGGGTCGCATTAGCGAGACTTTTAAAAACCATATTCGAGCCGAAGACGAGTGATGAGTGAGGACCTCCTCCTTCGCACGCCTGTCCGGCCCTGCGCCCGGGTTGGGGCCCGAGGCCTGTGTGTGGCTTGAGCGTCACGCCGGCTCCCTGAGCGCTGGGCCTGCCGTGCTGCAGGTTCTGGGGCCCGGGGGGGAGTCCACACCTCAGCCTCCGGTGCTGGCGTGGAGCCCTTGTGGGGGTTTGGGGAAATAGAAACCCTGTCCTGGGGAGGCGTCTGCTCGGTGCCCGTGGTCCACACAGCCGTGCTCTGGGAGGAGGGTGGCGCGTTGCCTGACCACGGGGGCCGGTCCTTGGGGAGCTGGTAACAGCAGGGTCTTGGGTGCTGGGAGGTGCACTGCCTTTAACGGCAGTGATGGGCGGTGTGTGAAGAGGGTGGGTTCCCCCTGCGCCCAGAGGTGATGTCTGAGCTGGCTGAGCAGCCTCAGAAACTGCTCATGGAGATGGGGGGAGGGGGCGACCCTTTAGTTTTACTGTGACGTTGGGAGAGCACGTACAAGCGCTGCGCTTGCAGCATTGATTAAGAGGTAGCATTTTCCTTGTCAAAATTATTGTCTCAAACGAACCTTTTAACAAAAGCAGATCACGTGAGCCAGTCGAGGTTGAAGCAGTTCAGGTTTGAAATTTAAATTTTGTAAAGTAAATTGATTACTTTTTAAAGAAATTCCAGGCGTGCTGTCAGCGTGTGCTGGTAATCTTAGGGAGCTGGTAACGGTGGGGGCTTGGGTGCCAGGGCACTGGGCGCGTGTCACTGGGAAGCGCACTGCACACAGCTCAGCGCGGAGGTGGGAGGTGGGGCACCTGGGGGGTGGGGGTGCAGCGTGAGCTTTAACTAGGAAACTCCGGCCACGTTTCTTACCAAATATTGTTCAGTGGACAAAATCTGGTCCAGGCTGTGTTTCTGTGCATTTCAGGGAGTCTTGTTCCTTTCCTGGAACCAGGCCGTGGGGTCTGGCCCCGTGCAGCCAGCAAAGGCCTTGGAGGCTTAGCGGGAAGGCCGGGCTGCTGTCCAGTAAGGTAACCGCTCTGGCCACTGGCTCCCTGGCCCTCATACATGGAAAATGCTGGGAGAGGGTATGAGTGTTTTCACCCTGGCAAGTCCGTTTTTAAAAGGATAATACAGGCAGGGAACTTGGCCCAAGTGTGTGTGCTAATGAAGAATGACGTGAAAACGTGGCTGGGAGCGGCCCTTGACTTCCCCTGGACTGCGCCCGTGCCCTGTAACACGCACTTCTCCTTTGCTGAACCTGCTGTGTAGCCTGTAAACCTGAGGCCTGGGCACGCGGCCTTCTCATTCACCTTCCAGGGGTCTCGGTGCTGGGGGCCGGCTCTTCCAGACCCTGCTATGCTCCAGGGCGGCGTGGAGACGCTGGCTTGGCGTGGGCAGAGGGGGGTCACTAACATCGTACACCGGCACCCTGCTTGGGCCAGGGGCGGAGGCCCACGAGCCGTGTGTGGTGCTGCCTCCAAGGCGGCTTTTGCCTCGGGAAAGCAGGGCATCGGATCAAGGGGATCTCTGAACCCCTTTTCAGTGTTTCATTTTTTTTTTTTAAGAATTATTCCTTTATTGGAAGATTTTTATTTTATTTTATTTGTTTTTGTGCAGAAGATCTGGGGTATAGTCCAGAGATACGGGGCATGAGAGGATCCCCTAGACACAGAGTGGGGCGCAGAACAGGTGAATCTACTGAGATACACTGCTGAGGGGAGCAGCGGGGAGACAGGAGAGGTCTGCTGCGCCATGTGGGTCAGCTCCCTAACCAGGGATTGAACTCAGGCCACAGAGGTGACAGTGCTGAGACTTAACCCCTAGGTGACCAGGGAAGCCCCCCCTTTTAACTTTTAAAAATTTGTATTTGAGACTGAAAAATGGAGGCTGCCACAAACCATCTTCACAAAGCATAGCCCGTGAACACTGTCACCTATATGCCAGCGGCCCTTGCTGCTAGGCAGCTTGGGAAGCTTCGCTTGGGACTCAGACCTGCATCTGCCAGGACTCCCCTTAGGAAGGTGGGCCAGGGGGCATCCGGGACCTGGGGTGACTGACAGCCTGGCTTGGACTATCCTGCCACACTCAGGAGATAGTTAAGCCCAGCTGCATGCTGCCCCGTCTCCGGGTCACGGAGTCTGGAAATCTGTGTGGCTGTCTCTGTCCTCTGCCTTGTGGCATTTTGGTGTGGGTCAGGATATGACCCAGCAAGGTGCCCACCCGTGGGGTCCCAGCTCCTGTGTGCTACTCTGATGTCTGGGTGGGAACAGCAATGGCACATCCCAGCCCATCCCAGAGTGCTGCTCTCTGCCCAGGTGACAGCACACCCTCGCTGCCTCACAGCTGTGTCGTGTCCACAGGGTGTCTGCTTAACTTGACCCCCGCCCCGCCAACGCCCCGGTTCCTGTGATGTGCCAAAATGCTGTTGTGAGGATGCTTTCACATGCTGCGGCCGTGCCCCTGACCGAGCCGTGGGCCTGGGGCTGGCAGAAGCCAACACTGGGTCTTAGGGGACCAGCCCTCAGAAAGGCGAGGGGAGCTCTTGGGTTGCCTGTGGCTGCAGTGGTTGGCTGTGAGCTTGTTACGACACTCGTTCACCTTGAATGATCCATCTTAGGTAGAAACGCCGGGAAGTCCACGTGCGGACACGCAGCTGAGACAGCAGGACATGCCTTTGCTGGGCTGCTGCCAGCTTGGGTGTGCTCGAGGCCGCGGTCACCTGAGCGTGACTTTCCAGGGGCATCTGGTCAGCTGGAGGAACGAGTCGCTGGCTCGGTTCAGACCACAGTGCAGTTACCCACCAGCACTGCGGTCCTGATACCGCATGGAGGGGCGCCCTGAGCAGTGCAGGAGAGGAGGCAAGAAAAGGGACATCTGCTCTGACGCAGCGTCAGTGCCGAGTCACGGTTTGCGCCTTCCAGCCGGCTGCGCCCAGCTGCGGGGTCGGCGTGGCCTCCCGACGGAGGCGTGGCCCCGGCGCCGCCCTCCACGCACTGTGCAGGCTGGCGTCCGGCGATAACATCCAAACTGGACGTCCAGTGACTCGCCACAGTGTGCTGGGACGGACTGCCTGGGTCTCTGCGCTAGAGGTGACTGTGTTCTGGGGGTTGAGATGGCACAGGCGTGGGATGTGTTGTCTTAATTTGCGGGTGACAACGGCCCCTCCAGGCAGGCCGTCCGCGGGAGAGGACGGGCGTGTGGGCTGGGCATCGAGCCCTCTGCCGGCTGAGCACTCAGTCACCTTGGCAGGGCTGTGAATCCTTATGTTTTGGGTTCGTTCCAGATATTTCAGGCAAGATTCGACTGGGATAAATGCAGCCACAATGCCGTTGAGTGTCACTCTGCTTTTGAGACACGTCCTCTGGACGGCTGCTTCGAGCATTTTGAGTCCCAGTGGAACCAAGTGAGTAGACGTCTCCGTTTAGTAATCTAGGTGGACACAGCGGAACGAGAAGTTTCCGTGTCCGTGAAACTGGGCCGAGTCTAGTTCTGAAACTGCCTTAGAACCAGCCGTGAACGAGCCAGGGCTCGGCATGCATAGGTCCTGATGGCCGGGGTTCTGTGCGCATGTGTGAGGCCAGATGTGTTTGTTGCGTTGAGTCCAGTGGTGGTGAGCTGCAGGCACCAGCAGCCTTGGCAGCAGGCGTAATATGCCCAGGGAGTCTGCACGCCAGGGTGCGTCCTCCACTCCCGGTCGCCTCTTGCTGTTGGCTGTGTCACACGCCTCCTTCCTGTGTGCAGTGCTTACACCGACGGCCTTTGTTTGCCGGGCGGGGTGGGGGGACTGTTCTGCTCCACGTGGCGTCGCTGGGGCTCCGGGTGGCCTGGGCACCCAGCGGGCTGGCCCGTGCCGTGTCTCCACAGCAGTCTCCGGCACCGAGCTTTCCCGTGCGGGCATTCCTGCGGCCTGGGCCACGGCATGGTGTTCGGGCTCCAGGAGGGCCTGTCCCGGGGTTAGGGAGCGCAGGCTGGGCACGCTGCAGGACCCGGGAGACAGCGTAGGATGTCCGCGCTGGAGGCTGGAGTTGGGAAGGCAGCGGTGGGGCTGGACATAGGTCGCTCGGCCTCTGAGCCCCATGTGTCTTGACTCAGAGTCCCTCTAAGGCAGAGCCTGTGCCACACACAGACCTGGGGCCCCAAGGGCACACCTGGGCATGTGTGCCTGCAGGCAGTGGGGGCTACTGGGGAGAGGGGTGGAAGTGCCGGCGTGTCCTCACAGGGTGTTCGTAGTGGCTCGAGTGTACCAACCCTGCGCCAACCCCTCCCCCCCGCCCTGCACCTGCTCCTGTCTGTGACTCGCCCACTGCGAGACCCCGCGGGACGTGTTCCTGGGCTGATGTGGCGGCCAGGCTGGCGATGCCGTCATGCTGCGGCCCTTGTGTTGGGCAAGAAGGCCGACTTGGCACCAGTTCCCCTGGGTCCGGAAGCCCCAGCCCGCATCGGGCTTCTGGGGCACCAGACCCACCCCCAGGGGTGGCGTGATCTGTGTTCTCTGCCTCCTTTGCCAGCCTATTGCGTGTTTGTGGGAGGCGAACATGTAGGAGAAATCAGCCAGAGCGCTTGCCCTACTGTCCGCATGTGGGCGAGGGGGGAGGTGCTCTGGGCGTGGGGTGTGCTGTGCTGGCACAGTTCCGCCTCCTGGCCAGGCTGAGGCGCTCAGGTGAGGACCAGTGAGAGCGCAGCGTCAGCTTCACGCCAGGCTGTTGCTGGGCGATGTGGTGTCTGCTGAGGTACTGGGCGGGGGCGGGGGCTGCTCCCTCTCCTGGCAGGGAGCTGAGAGGGTCCAGATGCGTGGGAAGTCTTTAAAGACCTCGTTTCCTCGCGTTGCTTAGATCATGAGCTGTGGAGCTGCTGGCGCTGTCGCGTTGGGGTGCGCGCCCGCAGTGGGTGGACCTGCTGTGTGCCTTCATGGTTGTCGTGGCACCTAGAGCGTGACTGAAAGTTCATTAGCGTCTATGGACCAAACAACGGCGCCTGGAGAGAATGTGCATTCTGCGGCCCTGAGCACGTGTGTGTGCGTGTGCGTGTGCGTGTGTGTGTGTGTGTGTGTGTGTGAATGACGCGGCACCAAGCAGAGCAGCAGGGCGCCCGGGCCACTCTGTGTGTGTGGGGCGGCTGCCCCAGGCCCGCGGGCCACAGCGGGCTCTTCTCCAGGCCTTGACTGTCTGTCCTCCGCTGGCGCTCGTAGCCCAGCCAGAGAAAACCTCAGCATGAATCGTACAGGTAGCGTGCGGGAGGGGTGTGCGCGGCCGTCTCCTGTCGCCCGGTGTCGCTGCAGGGAACCCGTGGTAGGCAGCTGCCCACTGTCACTTCCCTTCTGGTGAAATCGTCGCTTGAGAACACACAGCCCGGCCTGAGGCACCACCTGTCCCGGCCCCGTGCCCCGTGTGCTCTCGCAGCGCCTGTCCTCGCCCAGGGAGATCCCCGCTGTCCATGCCAGACGCCCCGTTCTGAGGGCGGTGCTCCTCGGAGAGCAGAGCGGCTCGGCGGGGTTTGGCAGCGGAAGCCTGCAGGTGGGGTGCTGTGGCCGCAGGCGCAGGGGAGCCCCGCCCGGTGGGCCCCGTCCTGCAGGCGGGTGTTGGTGGGAAGGGAGCCTGGGTCACGGCCAGCCGCGGACATCGCCCCGGACCTCACGTTGACCGGGCTCTGAGAGCCAGGCAGTGACGCCTGTAAGTGGCCTGTAGCGCCCAGCGCCCCTCTCCCCCCGCCGCGAGGGGCTTCCTGACACGGACAGAGGCGCCGGGGTCTGCAGAACAGTGTCCCTGGGGCAGGCGAGAACCTTTCTGGGAGGTTTTTGGCCCCTGAGCTGAGCTCCCCAAGGCCCCTGTGTCGGAGAGTCTGCCCCTGAGGGACAGAAAGCCCCCTGCCGCCAGGAGGCCACGGCCACGAGGAGGCCGGGCAGGCGGTGGCTTCGTTTCCCTCGTCACTCTGAGGAGAAAGTACTTGTGAAGTCAAGTGAGACTTTCGAGGCCTCGCCCACATCATTGGCCGTGCTCGGCTCCGCTCCTTGCAGCGCCTCGGGCCCACTCAGGTGCAGCCCCGGGCGGTGGCAGCAGCCCTGAAAGCCTCTTGTGTCCACAGCATTTCTCCAGCATGGCTTGCGGTCCGGAGCAGAGACGGCGCCTCCAGGCCCTGCGCCCTTGCGGGCACGGCCACTGCTCACGCGGGACAACGTGGTGCTGGTGGTCTGGCCACCGAGAGGCCTGTCGGGGGCGGCCCAGGCCATCCTGCAGGCTGCACGCCACATGAGCCTTGTTCTCCCGGACGGTCCTCTGCGAGCGCCCTTGGCCGCCCACCTCCCTTGGTGGGGCTGCAGGGCACAGGGCTGTGCCACAGCCCTCTTTCCTCTGACTCCCTCCGCCGGGAGTCCGCAGCATCCCCCCCACCGCCCCGAGCTGCAGCTCGAGCCCCATTTCTGTGGAAACGGTTGTTTCTGTGGTGGACTCACCTCCACCCCCACCACCCACCTGTCCTGCCCTTGGTCTCCCTGCTTAGCCCGAGGTGCAGTGGCCCCACACAGCCCGCGCCTGCGTCCTTCCCCTGCTGAGCCCCCCTGAACCTCTCAGTCGCGTGGTGCCCAGCGACCGCTCCCAGGAAGCAGTGGGGCTTGGGTGAGGGCGGGTTAGCTGCTCCCCAGGCCATCCCGTGGCCAGATGGGTGTGGGCCAGGCTCCGTAGGATGTGGCCTGGCCACCGTCTCCTGCCCGTGTGCCAGGCGGGAAGCTAGGCCGGAGGTGACGGGTGGGCCGGGTTTCACACTCCGAAGGGAGACCCAGCCCAGTGGCCTAAGGGTAGGCCCTGCAGGCCTCTGGCAAGGGAGGGGCGAGTCTGCTGGGCCTGTGGACAGAGTTGCCTAGAAGTTACCCGTGGTTGCAGAAATGCGCGCTCCCCTGCCTTGCCTGGCAGTGCCGTGTGGCCTGGGTGTCCTCGCCAGCCCAGGGCCCCAGCCCGGCGGTGGCCCCGCATCAGGCGCCCCCTCGCCCGCGTCACAGTCCGGCAGGTTTCTCTCTCCAGGGGCTCCGCGTCAGCTCCCCGTGGTCTCGCTCGTCACAGCAAAGCAGTTTCCGGAAACGGTTCACAGTTCTCGTTGGCCCATTAGGTCCCAAAGGAAGGACTTTCCTTGTGAGGCGGGGCCGCGGGGGGCTGTGGGGCAGCTGTGTCCTGTGCTTCTGCTGTGGCGCAGAAGGAATGGCCAGGTTCCGCCGGCGTCCGGCGGCGTTCTTCCAGTGAGACAGCCTCTCCCGCGGGCGGGTCCGCCGCCGAAGAGCAGAACCCTTGCTCTTCCTCAACGGGCCTGCGGCCGCGAAGCCACCAGACTCCCGCAGACCAGGCCTGCGGCTGTGGTGCTGGTTTTACCTCCCAGAACTCTGGTGTGGTGACGGCGTGGGGGTGTGGGTTTCCCGTCGTGCTCTCTTGTCACCATGAATCACTCTGGATTTGTTCTTTTTCTCACCGTCAAAAACGTGAAACTGTCCTTAGCCCAGGACTCTGCAGACCAGGCCATGGGGCGGTCAAAGCCACTGGCTCGTGCCGAGGGTGCGTGTCCTGCGCAGGGCGTGCGCGGCGGCACTGAGAACCGTGTTGGCGTGCAGGCCTCTCTGAGTTCAGGCTGGAACCTGGGCTGCCTGGGTGGAGCCAACTGGGTTGTCACTCCGCCTTCTGAGGTGTGGGGGGGCCTTCTCCCCAGGGGTCCTGCAGGGACCGGGCAGTGTGCGGTGCCTCTGTGTCAGCTCTCGGGGCCCCTTGGCACTCCAGGTCAGGCTCCTGGGTGCCCAGACGTGCCGCCTGCGTGTCGGCTAAGGGGTGACGTGCAGATGAGACGAACAACCCGTAGCACCCACATGCGCCCCACAAATGTGTGTGTAGCCGCCTCCTCGCCTCAGAGGTGCAGCGCAGGGGTCCCGGAGCCCCACACTCGCCAGAGCAGAGCCCCCTTGCCGCTGCGCCGCTGACGCCCTGCCTTCTCTTCCAGGTGCTGCAGGGGGCCCAGCTGATTGCCGTGGCCTCTTCCGACCCTGCGGCCACAGGTGTGGACGGGTCGCCGCTCCAGGGCAGCGACATCCAGGTCCAGTACGTCCAGCTGGCGCCAGTGACTGACCACACCGCTGCGGCTCAGGTAGGTGCTCCTGCCAATGGGCCTGGGCCTCTGCTTCTGCAGCATGGGCCTCAGCCCAGGTCTTGTCGCTCCTGGCATGCTCCTGCAGGAGTTGGTCACCACAGCGAGCCTGTGCTTTGGACACAGGCACTCGTTCTGGGCAGGTGTCTAGGTGCCTGGAGGTGGGAAGGTGAGGGCGAGGTCCTGGCACAAGCACCAGTGTTACCCTGACTCTTGTCTCTGGCAAATGTTGTGATTCAGTCCTGCCTTGGGGGCTGTGGAGACAGGGATCCCGGTTTACCTGTGGTCTCAAGCCTTGCCTGGGCTGCTGTAGAAGGACCTGGCCTCTGAGCGGCCCCTCTGCAGTGGGAAGAAGGCCCTGCCACTGTGGTGCACTATGGGGCGTGCTGCTGCCCCGCGGAGCCCACCCTGTCACTGGCGTTGCTGGGCCATGTTCCCCCTGAGCCCTGCCCGCACTGCCAGCATCAGTGTTTCTCCCGGAGCACTGGCCTCTAGCTCCTTTGGGCACTTTCTAGAATGTCAGATGACAGGATGCTTCTTCAGGAGTGTGAGGTGTCTGGGCAGCTTGCGCAGGTGCTGGCTGAGAGCATCGTGATCTCTCACTTCAGGGCCCCCTCCCTGTCCCAGGTCTGGGGGACTGTTGTGCAGGGCCCCATGCTAGTGTGGACAGCCTGGCAGCTTGTGCCCCTCCGGGGGCCGGCAGCGTCCATTCTGACTGACTGGCCGTGTTGACAACACTGCCTCTGAGGTCTGGGCCTGGCCCTGCTTTGTGGACGTCACTCAGGCCAGTCCTGGGAGGCAGGATGCACGTCCTCGTAGGAGCACCCCGAGGCTCTGGCTCCTCTGCTGCAGGGCAGGCCTGGTGTCCACACTCCCAGGTGCTTAGACCAGGTGCTATGAGCTCGGTCACCCCCCGGCCCCCTCACAGATCCTGACGTTGAGCACACTGCCTGCGTTAGCTCTGCTCAGTGTCCTGTCAGGCCGTCTCCGTCCACACCCTCAGGTCTCAGGGAACTGTTAATCAGGACGTACGCCTTCGACTGGGTGAGCAGATCTGTGCTGACCAGGCATTTGCCGCAGAGCCCAGCTGGCCGGGACTGGGCCTTCAGCTCATCGGGCGGCCCCAAGGCAGGGCCAGCACCTCCCCTTCCACTCCTGTTCTGCTGGCGGGCTGCTCCTCGGATGCCTCCTGCAGACAGCATCTGCAGAGACCCAGCTGAGGGACCAAGTCCACTGCTCGGGGCGCGTCGGCTTTATTAGATGGCTCCTGTGGGCCTCGTGCGCCAGGCAGGGGAGGGCCCTGAGGGGTTGCAGAGTAGGGTGAAGGAGGGTGGGGCCCCATCATCCAGGCCCGGCACCTTCCCTCAGGCCAGCAGGTCGGTCCTGCTGGTGACCTGGGTGCCACCTCTAGACTGATGTGGGTGGGTTTAGAGCCACACTCTGGGGAGAGGCTGAAACTGCAGCAGGAGTTAAGTCTGGGGCCTGATTTTTCTGTTTTTAGGGACTCCCCTCCCCTTCGAGCACTGCTCAGCCTGAGGGGGCTCCCAGCTCCTGCTGCTCCCGGCCCTGTGGTGTCGGACACGGCTCTCGCATCTGACAGCCCCACCGCCGGCACCTTGGGGCCCCAGTCATCACGCTCAAGCCCACTTGCCTTTTCCAGCTGTGCGGGGCTTCCCCACCCCTGCAGTCTGGGTCACGGTGACCCCTTTCTTGACCCCCGCCCTTCCTCTCACAGGCTGCAGCCAGTGCCTGTGCCAAGCCCTTCATCAAAACAGAAGGCCCTGCTTTTCAGGACGTGCTGTTGAAAGCTGTTCGTGTGTGTGTTCTGAAGTGCGGCCTTCAACTAAGCCAGGCCGCAGCCCCTGCCCCCCGGCCTGTCTTCCTGCCCTTCTGCCCTGGCCGGCCTCTGCAGCTGCTTTTCCTGCCTGGGGAGCCAGGGAGCCCTCCTCGGCGGGGCCATCTTCATGATGGCATCTTTGACCTAGAGGTTAAGGGGGTCTGTAAAATAAACCCCCCGACGATCTCCATCGGGGGGCTCACTCTGCCGGGTTGAGGTGGATTATTCCAAGTTTGTATTGTCCCTATGCTTATGTTCAAACCGCAGTCATGCTTTTAAAATCGTTCAGATGTCTGACTTGTGGATTAGAGGTTAGGTTGTAGGGGGGCTGGGGTAGCTGCCACTAAAGTACCTCATGGGAACATTAGAACAGTTTTACCAGAGGCCAAGTGGTAGCTGACATTCTGGGTACACGTCGAGTCGAGGGCGCTCCCCGGTGACAAGCAGGGCTGGGTGCAGAGGCGGACAGGCTGCTGCGCTGTGTGTGGGTGGGTGGGTGGGTGCGGTGCGACCAGGGGAGCAGAGTGGGAGTCGTTGCACGTGAGCACAGGCCCACGGAGCACCCCCAGCTCAGGGTGTGTCTTAATTGGCGCTTGACGCCAGCGTCTCCTGGCTGCCTCGCGGCCTGTGCCCTCCCGGGCAGGGATGTCTGTCGAGCCGTCCTCTCTCCCTCTTGCAGACGGCTGAGACCCTGCAGCCCGCCCTGCAGCCCGAGATGCAGCTTGAGCACGGCGCCATCCAGATCCAGTGAGCCGGACGCACCTCTGTTCCCGTGCACCGGGCCTGGCCCGCGGGTGGCGCGGGCAGATGCGGACAAGAGCCCGTCGCCCGCCCGGCCGGAGCTCCCCCAGCCCCCGCGCGGCGTCCAGCGGGTGGGGAGGCGCAGCGCGGCGGCCTCCAGGATCCACAGAGTATCAGGAACTATCATATTTTTCTCTGTTTAAACAGCTTTTTTAAATTAGCTTTGTTGTTTATAACAAAAAAGAAAACTGAAAAAAAAGTGGATTGCCGGAAGCCTTTTGCCGTGAGCTCTGGTCAGTGTCGTGAAAATAGGTGTTTGCAGAAGACGACTAACGATTTTGATGGAAATATTGCTTACCTACTTTTCTAGGGGAAATGCTCTCAGACACTGTAATTACACATTTTTAATGAAATAAAATGTATTTATGAGCACTGCAGCAGCGTCCACGTTGTTTCCTCTTAAGAGATGCCTTACGTGGGGCTGGGGTGTCCCCTGAGGGCCCTTCGGCGGGGCCAGTGGTGGCTGTGGGATCCTTTCCTGCCAAGGACTGTGGCTCCGTGTCGTTGCGGGTCACGGGGGCACCGTGCCAGCTCTGCCGTCCATGCCCAGACGCGGCCCAGACGTGTCAGCTGTGGGGCGCTTGTCCCTGACCCCCCTTTCGACAGCAGCAGCTCCGGGCTAAACAGAGAAAGTTGTGTGCACTCGCGCGCACCTTACGTTTTAAAAGCTGTGGCAGGTGAGGCGGTGAGCAGAGGTCCTGCAGAGCTGCTTGGCCCGCCCGCGGCCGTCTTAGCTATTACACTACGGGGGGACGGCCGTGAAACTCCCACATCCAAACTCTTCACTGGCTAGAATGTGACTGTTCCGCATTCTCTGGAAAACCTTCAGAATTGCATCCCAATCATGCCCCTTCCCACTCTGCCCCATTGGGGCGCGGGGTTTCTTGCTGATGGTTGGAGGCAGGAGTCGGGGCGGCAGCTGCCCAGTGGACTGCACCGACTTAGAGTCCTCGCTTCTGTCTGCCTGGTGGGATTGGCCACCTTCCGGGGAGTCTCGGGCGGTGAGGACTTGGGGCCTGCCGGCTGGTCATCTCAGAACTTTCTGGGAAGGAAAGGAGGTGCGTGGTCCTGCAGGAGACGGTCTGGTTAGTGCTTGTCTGGAGAGGGAAGGACAGAGGAAGGTGATACTCGCAGGATGCAGGAAGCAGACCAGGTCTAAGCAGCGAGGGAAACATCCGTGCCCGAGCACGTGCAGACCGCAAAAGAGACACAAAATTTTGAGATTGGTCAGAAGGGCCAGCAGTCTTCAATAGACGGTGGACAAGAACGGACCCGACCTCCAAAGGTCAGGCAAAGAGGCAGACACAGCAAGGTGTCGGAAAACGCACTAGACTATTGCTCCCGTGTCTGGCGGCTCAGTGCATTTGTGAGCGCACTCCCAAGAGGGTTGAGCTCTTTGTCTGCAGTGGAGCTTCACCATGACCTTGTTCCAGGAGCCAAAGGGTGGGAACGAGCCCGTGTCCATCAGAAGACAGAGAAACAAGATGTTCTCTGTCCACGCTGGAATATTACATGGCCGTGAAAAGGAAGGGGGTTCTGGCCCACCTTCCTTCATGGACAGACCGCCACGAGGAGTGCAGGAAGCCGGACAAAAGCCGGCGTGTCATTGAGCAGTGAAGTACCACTGCAGATGTCCATGGCAGGCAGGTCCATGAGATGCCGCAGGTGGTGGCGGAGGGCGTGGGGAGCGCCTGCTGATGCGTGGGGGTTTCTTTAGAGGTGATGAAAACATTCTGGATTTAGTGGTGATGTGGACACCACTGTCAATACACTGAAAGTCATTGAGTCTTGCCCTTCAGGGTGTCACTTGCAGACGATGCCTCATAATGAAAACTGTAGAAACTGGACTTTTCTCCAGAAACAGGCGGCGTGGCAGACGACTCGGTGAACATGCACCGTGTTAGTCCTGGAGATACATCTGCGCGCTTTCTGAGCATAAAATGGGATGATGAGATTTTCTAGGATGATGAAATGATGGAAAATACTTCCTAGGTTGGGGTGGGCAGGAAAGGAGATACGTTGTTTTGAAGTCCTTTCTTATTACCCGGGAGAGCAAGGATCAAGTCATTGCACAATTGAAGACAGCAAGTCCAGTACCTGCACAGTGAAGGCTTATGCTGGCAGCCATCTTGAGCTGCCCCCTTCCCTCCCCGCGAGATGAGGGGGCCCGGGACCCTGCCAGCTGTACCCACGGTGGCTCCCCCCGTGAAGCTGGGGGACGAGCTGGCTCGGTGAGGGCACTGGGTGTGCCCCTCACTTGAGTGAGGTGACTGAAGTGCTTGACGTGATGGGTGTCTCAGCTGCCGCTGGCCTGGAGCACCGAGGGCTCTTGGAAGGTCATCAAAGACATATAAATAAATGTCAGAGGACTGAAATCGTGCAGACAATGAGCTCTTACCACATGGAGTAAGCGAAACATCATGACGAAATGAGTAGAAAACTCCAAATGTTAATCAAATTGGTGAAATAAATCAAAATGAGAGGTATTTTTAATTAGCAATTAAATAGGACAAATTGGGATTAAAACTGGTGGACCATATCAAGAGTTGTGGGGCCCTTGGGTTGTCCTACTTCCACTTTGCTGAGCACCCTCCAGGCTGACTTCCAAGGCGGCTGCACCAGTGTTGGTCCCGCTGGCAGCGCATGGGGTCCAGTTCTCCACACCCTCGCCAACACTGCTGCCTGGTGACTTTCATGACTGCCATTCTCTCAGGAGTGAGGTGGCACCTGATGGTAGACTTGATTTGCCTTCCCTGATACCTTGTCAGGACCCAGGGTCCCTCTGTAGGTTTTTTTTTTTAATTAATTTATTTTATTGTATTTTTTTGGTTAAAGATTTATTTATTTATTTGTTTATTTGTTTGTTTGTTTGTTTATTTATACAAGCACTGGGTATAGTCAGAAGCGTAGGAGGGTGAGAGGATTCACCAGAGTCAGAGTGGGGAACAGAACAGGCAGACTGACGAAATACACTGCTGAGGGGAGCAGCGGGTGCGGCAGGAGAGGTCTGCGCGCCATGTGGGACCCTTGCCTGTGGCCCGGGATTGAACCTGCACTGCAGAGGCCGCGGGCAGCTTCGCAACCCAGAGCTCAACTGCTATGCCACCAGGGGAAGCCCTATTATTTATTTTTTAAAGATTTATTTATGCATACAAGAGCTGGGGTACAGGTCAGAGATGCCGGGGGGTGAGAGGATTCACTAGAGACAGAGTGGGGAACAGAACAGGCAGACTGAAATACACTGCTGAGGGGAGCAGTGGGGAGACAGAAGAGGTCTGCTGCACTGTGTGGGTTGCTTGCTGGCCGGCCGGGGATTGAACTTGTGCTGCAGTGGCTGCGGGTTGCTTCATAGCGCGGTGCTTAACCCCTTGTGCCACCATGGAGGCCCAAAAATTATTTTTATTTTGTGTAGAAGAACTGGAGTATAGGCTGGAAGTTTGGGGAATGAGAGGACTCACCAGAGAAGGGAGCAGAACAGGCAGATCTACTGAAACACACTGCTGAGGGGAGCAGCGGGGAGACAGGAGAGGTCTGCTGCGCCATATGGGTCAGCTCCCTGGCCAGGGATTGAACTCAGGCCATAATGGTGATAGCACTGAGACTGACTCCTAGGCCACCAGGGAGACCCAATGCCATTGATCTTTTAATGGGGCTTGTATTGCGTCTGTAGGTGGCTGTGGGCGGCAGTAAGGACATTTTGACAACGTTAATTTGGAGACTGTGTCCCTTGACCAAGTGAGATTAGGGTGAAAATTAATGAGAAAAAATGAGTTAAAAACAGCAACTGTTTGCAAATTAACTAATCTACTTTTAGATAACCCATGGGTCAAATAAAAAAAATGGAAAGGTATTTTTATTATCAACAATTGAATATGACAAATTGATGTGTCAAAACTTGTGGCAACCTCAATAAAAATTAAAAACTAGGGCCGCCCCGGGGCGCAGCGGTTGAGCGCAGGGCTGCGAGGCTGCCTGCAGCCTCTGCGGCGCCAGTTCGATCCCCGACACTGGCGAGGGTCCCACATGGTGCACAGACCTCTCCTGCCGCGCCTGCTGCTCCCGTCAGCAGTGTGTTTCGTCGGTCTGCCTGCTCTGCTCCCCGCTCTGGCTCTGGTGAATCCTCTCACCCTCCCACGCTTCTGACTGTACCCAGTGCTTGTGTAAATAAATACATAAATCTTTAAAAAAAAATTAAAAACTAGCTTGTGGCATGTCTTAAGAGATGTGCTTAGAGAAAACCTCGTCTTGTCTTCAGATACAGTCCCAGAAGCGGCATCATTTCCCTTGCCCCGTCTCTAGTGTCTCTTCAGGCCTCTCCCCTTTCAGTGTGCAAAGCTCCACCTCCTCAGTTAGATTGGTTTCCAAGAGTTTTGTTTTGGTGGTGTTGTGAATGAGATTTATTTACTTTTCTTCTTCAGGAAGTTTGGTGTGATGTGAGTATGAAACCATATATCAAACTAAATTGGTGTGCACGGGTAACGCCTACACATGCGTACACATATGCGTTTGCTGTGGAGCTGGAGGAGCACGGCTCGCTGTTCGCAGCCTTTGCTCGGGCTCCATCATCTCAGGGCCCCTCACTCTGTGCCGTGACTGTTGCAACCCTGTGGTCACATGCCGGGCCCCCAATTTGAGCTCGCGGGCACATTCCACTGGTGCAGGTGGGGAGGCGGCCTCCCCTCTGGGCCCGTGTCTGTGGGGACGCCAGGGGCCGCTTCCCATCCCTGCACCCTGGGGGTGTCTGTGCTGGGCCTGTGGGGGGTGAAGTGGGGGCTGGTGCGGGTGGCCCGAGCTGTGCCTTCTCATGCGACCTTGAGCACAGCTCGTCACGGGAGCCTCCTGCAAGCTCCAGTCCCGTCACAAGGAGAACTCCGGGCTCACAT
This sequence comes from Talpa europaea, assembly GCF_964194135.1. Lineage (NCBI taxonomy): Eukaryota > Metazoa > Chordata > Mammalia > Eulipotyphla > Talpidae > Talpa > Talpa europaea. The sequence continues at coordinate 657,182 of NC_140084.1, read as the reverse complement.
GACTCCAGTGCTAAGTGCTTCCAAATGTTTAAGAAAGAACAGTTTGTCGTAAATTCTTCCGCAGCAGGAAAGAGAGGCTCGTGGCCCTGTTGTTGGATAAGGGAGGGCGCTGATGTCGACATCAGGCCTGACGAGATGCTGGGGGGAGCGGGGAGAGAGGGAGGGGAGACAGACTCAGAAAGGACAGACGGGGGTGGGCCAGGGTCATGCTGAGCAGAGTGGCCGGGGAGGGATGGGGGTCCGCAGAGGTGCAGCGCCCCACGTAGGGCACGCCTCTGTGCGGCCTCGCGCCATGGTGGGGCGCCTCGCACACCAGGGGCGGCCCCCGCTGCACCTTGACAAAGGACCACTGTCTGTGAGCTGACCCCCATAAGTCACCCTGCCTGAGTCCTGTGACCCGGAGCTGGCCCACCCCAGCCTCTCCCCTGCAGGCCCACTTCCCTCTTGCCCCACCCCACTCCCCTCACCCAAGGGACCAGAAGGTCCCTGGGGACCCTGTTGGGGCCTGGCCTGGCTAATACACGGCCTTCTGGTCACCAGGAGTGCAGAGGAGGTCTGGTCCAGAGGGCCTGGCCCCTCACCCCTGTGCAGCTGGCCCTGTGAGGACCTCCCAGGGTGACCACACAGGGCCCCCGACCCTGGCCAGGCCAGTGGGCGACAGGAAAGGCCTCTCCGGGGCCCTGGGGGTGCGGCCGACGTGAGGCCCATGCTGGCCAGAGGCGGGGGAGTCAGCGCTGCCCTGACCTGGCTGGCTGCAGCCGAGCAGCCCGCCCCGTGTCCGGGAATCTTCCTGAAGGTGCCTGTGGCGGGCGGGCCCTGTCCGCAGACGGGCGGGGGCCGCGCTCGTGCCCCGGCCCAGCCCCCCTAATTCTCAGGCTAGTCCCGGGTCCTGCCCCCTGAGGCCAGGCCCGGGCGGCCCCCCCTCGGGGGTGGCGGGCGCTGTTCGCAGCAGCTCTGGTGGCCGAGCGGAGGTGACACGGGACCGAGGTGAGTCCGACCCCAGGGGCTCCTCAGGGTCCGGGACGCGTCCTCCGTCAGCCGGGGCGGGGCCGCGGCCGGCCCGCGGGACGTGGACGGGGAGGGGCGGGGAGAGGCGGGAGGCAGCCCCTCCCTCTGGCAGCTGCTGCGCATGCGCGTCATACCCACACAGCAGCGCTGACGCCCCACCCTCGCACACCCCTCGCCCTCACCCAGCACCCTCACACCGCCTCGCACCCCTCACACCGCCCTGACACCCCCTCACACACCCCCTCACCCTCACCCTCACCCAGCGCCCTCGCACCCCCTCTCACCCCCTCACACGGCCCTGACACACCCTCACACACCCTCACATACCCCGACACACCCTCATAAACCCCCACACCCCCTCACACACCCCCTCACACCCTGACACACCCCCTCACACCCCCCCACCCTCGTACACCCCCACACCCCCTCACACCCCGACACACCCCCTCACACACCCCCTCACACACCCCCTCACACCCCCACACACCCCCTCACACCCACACACCCCCTCACACACCCCCTCACACCCCCACACACCCCCTCACACACCCACACACCACCTCACAGACCCCCTCACACCCCCACACACCCCGACACATACCCACACACCCCCTCACAGACCCCCCTCACACACCCTCACACCCCCCCACCCTCGTACACCCCCACACCCCCCACACCCCGACACACCCCCACACACCCCCTCACACACCCACACACCCCCTCACACCCCCTCACACACCCACACACCCCCTCACAGACCCCCTCACACACCCCCTCACACCCCCACACACCCCCTCACACACCCCCTCACACCCCCTCACACACCCACACACCCCCTCACAGACCCCCTCACACACCCCCTCACACCCCCACACACCCCCTCACACACCCCCTCACACCCCCTCACACACCCACACACCCCCTCACACACCCCCTCACACACCCCCTCACACACCCCCTCACACACCCCCTCACACCCCCACACACCCCCTCACACACCCCCTCACACCCCCTCACACACCCACACACCCCCTCACAGACCCCCTCACACACCCCCTCACACCCCCACACACCCCCTCACACACCCCCTCACACCCCCTCACACACCCACACACCCCCTCACACACCCCCTCACACACCCCCTCACACACCCCCTCACACACCACCGCTGCCGTCGCGTCACGTCAGAGGCCCATGGGGGAGCCGCGACCCCAGCCAGCAGCCCCCCGGGAGGCGACCCCGCCCTCCGGCACCTCCTCAGGGAGCCTGCGGGCCGCCCGGGCGTCCCCTTCCCCGGCGCGGCGCTCGCGGCCCCCCGCCTCGCTGCCCTCTGCGGGGCCCGGGCCGGGCCGGGCGAGGCCGCGCGCACGTCCGGGGCCCCGAGAGCCGCGCGAGGACGACGGCCCCGCCACGCGGAGCCCCGAGAGCCGCCGCCCGGCGACCGGCGGGCTCAGGCCCCGCAGGTGAGTTCGCCGCCCGCCCGCCCCGCCAGGGCCGGCCGTCCGCGCGCTGCCGCCCCCGTGCCCGCCGCCTGCCCGCCGCCTGCCCGCCGCCTGCCGCCGCCTGCCCGCGGCCCCTCGAGGCGGAGCGTTGCCCCCGGAGAACCGGCCGCGCCCTCGCCCGCCCCACGGAGCGCCGCCGCGGGCCCCCCGCGCCCCCGGGCCCCGCCCCCGCCCCCCGCGGCCCGGCGCCCGCCGCGGAGACCCTCTGGGCGAGCTCGGCCGGGGCGCCGTCTCCGCCCGTCCTCCCGCCGCGAGCGCTGCGGGCCCGAGCGCCGGCCCTGGCGGGGCGGCCTGGCGCGGCTGCCGCTGGGCGCGCGTCCTCGGAGGGTGCGAGCGGGGGGCGCGGGGGGCGCGGGGGGCGCGGCCTCCCGGGCGGGGCCGGCGGGGTCTGCGGGGCCGGCGCGCCCCTCCCCCGCGCGTGCGGACGGAGGCCTCGTGCCCCGCGGACCCGCGGGCTTCGGGCAGGCGGGGTCTGGCGGCCGGCCTGGCTGGCGAGGGCTGCCGCGCGGGGGCGCCGCCCCGACGGGACGTCCGTCCGCCCAGGCCGCGCGGGGTGGCCCGGCCCGCCGAGGGCGCCGCGGGTGCGCGGGGCGCAGCCGGTCTGCGCGTTGCCCGGCGACCCGGGTCTGGCCGGGAGCGGCCGTCGTCTCGGCCCGACCCCCCGCAGCAGGCGAGCTCGGGCGCGGGCTGGCGTCGGCAGCCGCGCGGGGGCGCCCATCGCGCCGGGGCCGGGCCTGTGCCCCGCGCGCGCCCGCCCGCCCCTCCCGCCCCTCCCGCCCCTCCCGCTGCTGCCCGGGCGCTGCCCGCTCGGGAGACGGCAGCTCCCGCCCGGGGCCGCCGCCAGCCCCTCGCGGCGGCCGCGCTGGCCCGTGGCGCCCCCTGGCGGCCCCGGCGCGGCGCGGCCGAGAGACTGCGCGGCCCGGCTCCTGCTGCGCGGCCGCGGGCGCCCCGGGGCGGTCGGCCCTGCGGAGGGGCCCGCGGCGCCTCGAGGGGGACGGGCGCGCGCTGCGGCCCTTCGCTCCCCGCGGCCCAGGTCGCGGGCTGGCGCGCGCCTCTCCCCGGGCTCGGGCTCCCCGCGCGCGGGGCGGGCGGCCGCAGACGAGCTTCTGTCGGGCGGACCGGCGCGGGCCCCGGGCCTGGAGCGCCCCGCAGCCGCGGGCCCCGGGAGGCGGCCGCTGGGGCGCCGCCCGCCTGCTGCCCGGGCCGGCGCGGCCCGACGTCTCCGCGGGTGCGGCCGCGCGAGGGGGAGCGTGGGGCGCCGGCCCGGCCCGTCTGGCCGCCCTTCCGGGCGCTCCGGGACGACGCCGGCGCTGCGCCGCCCGCCGGGCCCGGGACAGGTAGGACTCGGCCGCCCCGCGAGCTCCGCCGCCTCTCCCCGGTCTCGGGGTGCCGGAGCCGCTGGTTCATGCTGCTTCCTTCTGCCAAAGCAGGGGCTGGGGGCGTTCCCTGCGCCCCTCCGGGCCTCGCGCCTGGCTCACGCCTGCGGTGACTGCTGGGCCCCCGTTGCCCGGTCGGCCGCCCCCCCCAGAGCGAGGGTCGGCACCCCTGGCCGTGTGGCCGCCTTCCCCCCCCCACCCCTGGTGGCGCCCTGGCTCCGCCGCTCTGCTCTCGGCTCTCGGCGCCGGGCGGCCCCGGCTTCAGCCCCCAGTCTGCCTGCGCGGGGAGCCTGTGTGTCCCACCAGGGGTCACCGGCGTGGGGGGTGCCGCTGGCCCCTCCGCAGGACCCCGGGCGAGCGGGCGCGCGTGCCGGGCGCGGGGCCGCGGGAGCGGGGAGGCTGGGGCTGGGCGGGCTCGTCTGCAGCGCCAGGGAGAAGGGCCTGGACGCCAGGGCCCTCGGGCAGTGGGGGCCGCCAGGGGAGCGCGGCTGGGGGCTCCCTTTCCCGAGAGACCAGGCCGTCCCGCGCCAGTCCCGGCAGGCGGCACCCCGGGGGTCACGAGAGGCGCGGCCCCCCCCACCAGCTGTCACGCCCTCCGTCCCTGCGCCCACTTCTGGGCAGCCCCCGCGGCCTCGCCGGTGTGGGGGCGGGCGAGCGGGCTCCCCGGCACAGACGCTCCGGCTCAGCAGCGGCGGTCGGCGGACTGCCAGGGGCTGTTCCGTGGGGCAGAAACGTTTCCAGCCTCGCTCCCCGCCTCGCCCGTCCGGGCTTCTGGCGGCCCCGGGCCGAGCCGGCGCACAGGGGTGGATGCGGGGCCTGGGCCCAGCGCGGAGGCCCAGCTGCCGGGCGGGGGAGGCCGGGCTTCCTCCCCGGGTCAGAGCGTCCCAGGGCGGAGCGCGGCTCCTGCGGCCTGTGGCATTTCCTCTCCCCTCCCGCGCGGCCCGCTGCCTCCCTCCGGGCACACCCGCTTGTTTTTCTTGCCCCGCGAGCCGAGCTGGAGGAGACCCTGCAGCGACGGGCTCCAGAGGCCCCAGAGCTCCTCTGAGAAAGCAGAGGTGTCGGCTCTCGCCCCGGTCCCGGCGCTGGGCACCCGGCGGCCCGGGCGGTGGTGCTGCCTGCACGCGGTGTCCAGCCCCGGGGCCTCCGGCCGCAGCCTGCGCTCGGGCCTCCGGGCCTCCGTTGCAGCGAGAGGAGACTCGCGCCCCAGGTTGCTCCCGGGTGGGCCGGGGGCGGCCGGCAGAGCAGGCGGGCGTGTTCGGGCTACGCCAGTGGACGGTGGGCAGCGAGACCTGGGGTCCAGGAAGGGGCACTCGGGCCGTGAACCGGACGCCTCCGAGCGCCCCAGAGGACGAGTGCGAGGGGCCTAGGCCCGCGTGGGGGCCACGTGGAAGGGAGCCTCTCCCGCTCCTGGCCTCGAGACACCCCGCCTCCCGCCGGGGAGCGCGGGTGCCTGTGCCGGCGCTCGCCCCAAGCCCGGCTGTGCTGGGACGTGGAAAGCAGCGCTGTTTCGCCGAACAAGCACACGCCGCCCTGCTCACAGTCCGGGCCGCCTCAGGGCCTCCCAGGCGCGCGGGAGGGGCCCCAGAGCGAGGCTGGAGCGAGGCTGCCCTGGCCCAGCGGGGGTGCTGCTCCCCCAGGCGCCATGTCCCCCGGCCACGGCCCAGCACTTGCCTCCGGCCCCCGGGAGCAGCGGCCTGGCCTGACGCTTCCCCCTCGCCAGCTGCCGAGCACGCGTGTCCCGGACGCCAGCCCTCCGTGGCCCCGTGAGCTCTGGCAGGTGTGCCGGGGTGGGGGCTGCGGACGAAGGGCTTTGTGAAAACGGGGTGGGGGGGCGCAGGCCTAGGCACGGAGGCCCAGGCGGGCCACAGAAGGGTGGACCCACGACGGGCCTCTGGGACGCCAGGGCCTCAGCCTGCCGGTGCCAGAGGGTGGCGCCTGCTCCGGGAGGGGGACTCTCGCCCGGAGCCACTACGGCGGGGGTGCACTGGACCCGGGCGCTGTCCGCGCACACACCGCGGTCATCGCAGGAACCCCCTGCCGCACGCCAGGGCCACCCGCGCCGCGCTGGGGGCTGTGACGCTCTGCAGAAGACACGGGGGTGGGCGATGCCCCGAGGCGGGCCATGGACACGGGCAGCGGAGCCCCGAGCCGGGCCGGGGTTCGGACGGGACTTCTCCCGGTTCCCGGCCGGCCATTCGGTGGCTCCCGCGGCGGACGGGGTCCATGCGAGGCCCCAGATGGCCCCCGATGGCCCGGCACAGGCAGAGCCAGCGACCTCGCGCTCCTCCTGCACCCAAGGCTGCAGCCAGCGGGGACGCCGCTTGGGGCGGAGGCAGGAAAGATCCGGCTTCTCCCCTGGCCGAGCTGCCCTGCTCCGCGCCTCCCGGGCTCCCTCTGCTCGCCCGCGTGCTGCAGCGGGTGAGGGGGGTGGCTCCGCCCCGGCCTCCGCTGGCCAGGGGCAGCACGCCCGGGGGGGAGGGGAGTCCAGGGTGTCGTCGCCCCGCCGGCCGGGCGCCCGCGGCCTCGGCTGGGCCGGCGCAGAGACGCGGCCCCAGGTGCACGCCCGCTGCCCGCTGCCCACTGTAGGCGTGTGCGCGGACACCGGGGCTGTGCCCACAGCGGGCGTCTGCGCGGCGTCCTCCCGGGGCTGCCCTCTGCCCTCTGCCCCGGAGGACCCGCGCTGGAGACCCAGCACGCGGCTGAGAACGGGGCGCCGACACGTGCCCGCTGAGCCCTGGCGCCGAGTCCTGGAGAGCTGCCCGGCCGGGGCGGGGGGCGGGTCGCGTCGCGCGGAGTGAAGTGGGCGGTGAGTCGGGGAGGGCCGCCGAGGCGGCCGCGGGAAGTGTTTCTGGAAACTCTAGATCAGCCGACGGGGCCGCGCGCTCGCCAGGGGGGGTCCGCCACGGGGCGGGGCCGCCGTCCTGCGAGGGGCCTAGGCGCGCGTCCACGCGGGGGCGCTGGGGCAGCCACGGTCCGCGGGGACAGGACGCCCTGCTGGGACGGCGGCAGCCTGGGGCCCGGCCTGGGGAGCCCCGGCCGCCAGCGCCGGACGGCGCGCCCTGTCCACCCCCGTGGGAGCCGTCACCCCCGTGGGCGGCCCAGCGCCTCCCCCGGGAGCCCTCCCCGCCGGGCCGGTGCGTGGGGCAGGCGCCGCCTCCCGCTGCTCCCGCGGCTGCCCGGCTCCGGGCGCCCTGCTCGCCTTGCTCGTCCCGTCCCCACGCCACGGGCCACCTCTGTGGGCGGCCGTTTTCAGGCCTGCGCCTGCGAGCGCCCGGGCCGCCCGAGGCCTGACCGCGAGGCCGGGCTGGACCAGGAGGGCTGGGGCGGAGAGGAGGCGGCGGCAGGAGAGGGAGCCCAGGAGACCCGGCAGGCGGGCTGCGCCGGCTCCGTGCAGCCTCGGGGCGCCTCCCCGGGGGCCCCGGCCCCGGCCCCAGCCCCGGGGGCACCGCGGAGAGGCCGGAGCCGGGCGGGCCCGCCAGCCCACGGGTGTCTCGCTTCCAGCAGAGAAGCCCAAAGCCACGCGCCGCGAGCCGCCGGCAGGAGGCCGACGAGAGCGGGTTTTTGCTCATCGCGCGAGGTGCGCCGCGGGTCCCGTGACGCTTCCGGAGCGAGGACGGGGGGTGGCCGGGCCGGGGCGCGGTCACACCCCTTGCCCACCGCCGGCCGCGCTGTCTGCGCCGGAGCTCGCGGCACCCCGGGCCCGTCCGCGGCGCCAGTCCGTGTGGCGCTGGGCGCGGGCGGGCGGCGGCCGGGCGCCGGGGTCTGCGCTGGGACGCCCGGGGCTTCCACACGGCTCCCACGTGCCCGCCCAGGGCGCCCCTCACGCGGCGCCTTGGGGCTGCCGTGGACGTGCTGTGCCCTCACAGAAGGGGGCGTTCTCCTTCCGCGGGGGACGCGGGAGCAGCAGCCTGCAGGCGGTGACTGAGCCCAGCGGAGCGCGCGTCCTGCGGCCAGAGGCAGGGCCGGCTGCGGGCGCAGAGGCCAGCGGGACGCGGCGTGGCCCGGGCAGTGTCGCGTCTGTCTCGGGCGTCCCTTGCACGTGGGAGCCGCCTGTGGCCAGCCGCCCGGGAGGGGCAGTGGCCTGGGCGCAGGCGGCTCTGGCACGGGTGTGAGAGGTGGGGACGGGGGTGTGCGGGACCCCGGGTCCTGCCTCTGCTCTGCGGGCAGCGCTGGTGGCGTCTGCGGGACGCCGGCGACAGGAGGGTCCCTCGCCGCCCGGCCGCGGCTGTGGCCCCGGGGCTGACTCCCCCGTGCTGACTCGTGCTCCCTGGACCCCCGTCCCCCAAGCCCGCCCAGTGTCAGTCTACCAGAAGTAGGGGTGCCGGTGGCCCCGGGTTCCCAGGGGAGCCTCGGGGCGCACGTGTGAGGGTGCTGAGCCTGCGGGGTTCCAAGCCAGGCCATGTCGGCCGTGTGGGAGGTGCCCCAGGCTCCCCTGGTACTTTCTGGGGCTCAGGGATCTGTGGCGGCCAGGGCGGGATGCCCCGGCCAGCCCCCCCGGTGTCTCCCGGGGCGCCCGCTTGGGTCTCAGCAGCAGGGGCCCGCGGGCCCGCACGGCCGCTCTGGCCCCTCTGAGGCAGCCTCGTCCTTTCCGGAACGACCATCCCGCCCGCTGTGCCGCCGCAGATGGAGCCGCGGCCCCGGGGCCAAGGCGGGCGGGTGAGCTCAGGGCCTGGGAGCGCCGGGAGCCTGACCTCGCACCCTGCCCCGGGTGCCAGACCCTTTGGAAGCGATCCCCCGAACTCGGCAGCCTCTCCCTGCCGCGAAGGGGAGACGCCGAGGGGAGATTTCCGCCCCGGGGCGCGGCCGACATGCGTGCGTGTCCCCCGCAACGGGTGACTCGAAGGCTTGGGTGATGAGGGTTCGGCTGAGCCTGAACTAGCCCCGCGAGGATGGAGCGGAGTCCGGCCAGTCAGGGCCCCACTCGCTCGGCGCCCCGTCGGGGTCCCACCGGGCACCCCTGCTCAGCCCGCGGCTCCCACGGACGCCGGCCCCGGCCCGCCCAGCCAGGACCCCCAGGGTCTGTGTCTTGGCTTGGGGTTTGGCGCTCGGGGGCGGCTTTTCCACACGTGGTTTCTGAGGCGCTTTTGCTGTCTAAGGGCTTTTGAAATACGGGGTTATCTCATCCCGCCCACGAGCTCCCTGGCTTACGTGTGGGGGCGGGGGCGGGGGTGTGCTGGATCCCAGGGCGGGTGAAGGCACCTCTGACCTTACGCAGCGTCCTGGGCATCTTGTCCAGGGGCTGGGCATCTGTCCCCCAGGTGAGGCCGGGGCTCGCGCTTTCAGTACGGGGCTCTCGGAGTCGGCAGCCACAGGCCGGTCTCTTCCGGCGGGAGCTGCGTGCAGGGGCCAGGCCGGGGTCTCCCCTGAGGGCCTAGAGGGCGCCCTCAGCCTCGCCTCCCCGGAGTCCCCAGCCCGAGGGCTGCGTCCGCCAGCCGGGTCCTGGGGCCGGGTCAACGCCAGCCCAGCGGGAAGGGCAGGCGCGCTCAGCCGCAGTGAGCAGAGACCGCCCGCGGCCGCGGATCTGCTTGCCGGGGTGACCGCGCAGGCCTGGGCCCAATGTCGCCCTCGCGAGGACCGCCCCGGCCTGAGAACGGCAGCCTCTCCCGAGGAGGAGACCCATGTCCGGGGCTGGGTTTACCAGCTCAGGGCCCAGAGAGCCACAGCCCCGGGCCGCAGGGCCCCCCGCAGGCAACCTGGACCCCAGACAGATGTGGCTTACTCCTCTCGAGCTGAGCAGCAGCCTGGGACGCCCCGAGTCTGAGGGGTCACAGAGTGCAGTGGGGTGCCTGGCCTCTCTGCCCGTGGTCCCCGGAGAGCCTGTGGGGGAGGCCCCCGGGCCGCTGTGGCGCTGCCTCTCTGGGGTGTCTGCGCCTGGTTCCATCCCGTGGCTGCGCCGGCTCCTCCTCCCAAGTGAGGGCGTGTGCCCGGGGGCCCTGGGACGTCCCCACACCCCAGAGTCTCTGGGGCTGCAGCGGGCTGGGGAGAAGCGGGGGTGGCGGCCCAGCAGCTGCCCGACCCCTGGCCCTGGCCACGCCGACACGGCGGCCGTGTCCTCTCTCCATCCGGGCGTGTCCTGTCACCCCGACGCCCTTGCCGGGGACGGGCCCTGTGGTCTGGGCAGGCGTCCTCCCTGCGGGACGACGGACCGCGGGCCCCCGCCTCTTGTGCCGTGAGCCCCGTGCACCCCAGAGCCCGCAGGCGTCCCAAAGGCCCAGGCCCCGGCCGGCAGCCCTGCATCTGGCCTCCGGCGCGGCGCCACAGGGGAGCTCGCCGAGGGGTGCCGCCACCCGTTCCCGCTCCTCGGGGGCCCGGCGTTGGCGTTTTCCGCGGGCAGAGCGGCAGGTGGCTGCTGGGGCCAGAGGCGGGGACAGCGGCGGAGCCCTCGGTCCCTCTGCAGGTCCGCCTGTCGGGAGTGTGTCCCGGGGCGGCTGCGGGCCCAAGACCCGCGCCAACATGGTCTGCAGGGGCCCGCGTGGGGCCGAGGCCGGGAGAGGCAGGAGTGAGCCCCGCAGAGCCCAGCTGGCCCCTGGGGGGGGCGCCTGTCCCCCAGGAGGACACGGCACGATGGACCCATCGCTGAGTCAGCTCCCTGATGACCTTGACTCCAAACACGGCCACATGCTGAGGTCCTGGGGGTGAGGACCCCAACCTTTGCTCTCTGGGGCGCTCCCTTCAGCCCACGGCAGATGGGTAAGACGTTCGGCCCGACCGCCGCCACCATTCCCAGCGCAGGACCCTTGGCACCGTGGGGCCCCGACCTCGCCCCAGTTCCCATAGAGGCCCCGCGCCCGTGAGCAGGGCCCTGCACGAGGCCCGGCCCCTCTCTTTCCAGCCCGGGGCGTCTGCACGCCCCTGCACGGGGGGAGCCCCGGAGTCCAGACCGAGGGCGACTGTTCACGCCGGGAAACCCTGAGTCAAGTGAAATCTTCCTGGAACGAGCACAACAAAGGGAACAAAGGCTGTTTTGACTCAGCTGCCCGGCCCCCTCCCGCCCCAGGACGCTGCCGGCTGGGCGTGTTGACCCCACACGCCCCCAGCTCGCCGCCCGCCCCGCCGCCGTCTGCACCCCGGGCCCGGCCCCGGACGCCGCGTCCCCGCTGGCAACGGGGGCGAGGGCAGGGTGGCCCTCGGGCCTGGCCAACGGCCCTGTCCCATGCCCGCGGCCGCTCCGCGCGGCCCCGGTGTCTCAGGCAACGGCCTCCGTGGTCCTCGGGCCGGACGCCGGTGCCGGCGGGTCTCTGCCAGGCCGCAGGTGCTCCCTGGGGGCCTGGCCTCGTGCCTGACCTGCCGAGCAGGCCCCGTCTGCAAGTGCGCGCGAGACCGCACACCCCCTTCCGGAAGCGGCCCGCTGCTCCCCGGGCAGGGCAGGCGCCGTCCGTGGTGCTGGGCCCGGCCCCGCCCGCCGTTCTCGTCTGGTGGACGCCGGGCGGGCGAGAGACGGCGCTTCTCCAAGCGGGGGCGAGAGAGGCTGCTTCCCGGGCGGCTTCAGGTGACGGCTGGACGGAGGGATGGGTGGACGGACGGACGGCTGGTCGGAGGAGCGGGCGAGCAGGAGACGGTCACCTGACTGCGCCGCCAGGCCGCGTCGCGTCCCCGCGATGCGGTGGAGAACGTTCGCGCTCTGAGAAGGCGGAGAAGCTGGCCGTCCCCGGGAGGCCGGGCGTCTCGCCGGGGGCGAGAAGACGTCCCTCCCAGCGTGGCGGCGGCGGCCAGGCCGGCGCAGGCCTTTCCTGGGGGCCGCCTCACCCTCCAGCGCAGCACTGGGCGCCGCGGTTCGGGTGGCTTCGTGGACGTCCTGCAGCCAGGAGGGCCGAGGGAGAGGAGCGTGCTGTGCGGGGCTGCCCCCCGACTGGCCCTCGGGCGGAGCCATGGCCGGGGGGCGGCAGGAGGGCCTGGCGAGGCGAGAATTCAGGGGCCGCAGCGCGGGCCTCTGTGGGCGGTGGGGGGAGCTGCTTCTCACGGCCCGCTTCTGGCTGGAGCCAGTGCCGGGGAGCGGGGAGCAGGGAGGGATGTGTCAGCTCCTGGCCGTCCCGCCCGACCACGTCCCCCCCGCTGGGAGTCTGCAGCTGTGCCCGAGGCTGGGGTCCGTGGCCGCTGCTGGGAGACATCAAAGGCGGGCGGGCGCTGGCCCTCGAGTTCCCAGATGAGTCACTGCTTGACGCTCGCCGTCCTCACCTCCTCGGGCCCAAGCAAGTCTGCCCCGCGGCAGCAGCTCTTGTCCCCGAGTGTCCCCCCACCCTCCGCGGCAGGCGCGTGAGTCAGCCCGGCCTATTTTTAGGCTGTTTCTGCAGGCGAGGCTGTTTACCCTGGATCGGCGCTCTGGGGGCGTCCCGGGCGGCGCCGGCTCTGACACCACGAGCCGCCAGCAGGGAGGCCGCGCGCCCCCGGGAGCACATCTCTTCCTGCGGCTTCCAGTCGCGGGTCTCCTCTGGCCCTGGGGAGCTCCCCCCCCGCCGCCTGCTGTGTGGCGGCCGGCCGGGGTTTGGGCCCCGGCCACGCGCATGAGTGGGTCTCACCTGCTTCGGGCTCTCAGAGACTCGCGCCCGACTTCCGGCACCCCGGACGTCGGCCCGTCTTACCAGGTGTCGTGTCCCTGCCGGGAGCGGCGCCCTGGGGAGAAACGCAGGCGTCCGCAGGGTCTGGGGCCCGCGCACCCGCCCTCGAGTCCGCTCCGCCCCGCCCCGCTGGCCCGCCGCTGCCACTGAGAGAGCCGCCGCCCTCCCGTCGAGCTGCCGGGGCTCCTTTGAGAAGCCCGTTTGCTGCCTCTGCGTGTGCTGCTCGGGGGCCCCGCGGCCCGGCTCCGTGGAGCGGTGTGTCCCCTCCCGGCCCGGCGCGGAGCCCGGCTGCGCCTGGGGGCTCGCGGCGAGGCCGAGTCAGGGGGCGCGACCTCTCCGGTGTGTTCCTTCCCGCGGTCGCTGGCTAGTGGGGCCCCTTTGCGGCTCCGTGGGGCTTCTGGAAACGGCCGATCCATTTCTATTTTTAAAAAGCCTCCTGGGACTGAGATGGGGGCCCCTTCGAGCCCGTAGATCAATGTGGAGGGAGACGGAGATCCTGGCCACGCCGGCCCCGGCCTTCACGCGCTCACCCCGCCTCTGCTGTCTCCCGGGGAAGTTCTCCTCCTCGGACGTGGACTTGTTCCACGGCCACCCCCGGCAGAGAGGCCTTTTCCCGGTCGTGAGGGCCCAGCGGGGGAGCGGACCCCACACCCGGACACTGGTCCGGGTAGCCTAGGACAAGTCCCCCGTCACAGCCCAGCCGTGGCTGCCGTGGCCGCGCACAGGGGGGGCTGCGCCCGCTGTCTCGGCCGCCTGCTCCGGGAGCACGAGCGTCAGCTGTTTCCACACGCGGGCCACGCTCAGCCACGCTCAGCCGGGGCCCGCGCCCGTGTGCCGGCCTCCCCAGCCGCTGCCCGCACTCTCCGCGGGCCCGGGCGAGCGCGTGGCCTCCTTGGAGGCCCCAGAATCGCCCCCTTTTTCTGACGCCCTCCCTTCCTGGACGACAGGCCGGGGAGAGCAGAGGGTGGCGCGAAGCTCCCTTCTGGCCTCCGCCTCCCGCTGCCGTCGGGAGCGTCCTTGAGGGACAGCGCCCCCTCTCCTTCGAGGCGGCCCCGGCCACAGGGTACTTCGGTAGCCCCGGGGGAGACCAGCGCGGAGCACCGACGGCTCGAGGGAAACGCCCGGGAGCCAGACCCGCCGGCCAGGCGGCGTGTGACCAGGCGGCGTGCGTGCGGGTCGGGGCAGGCCCCGCCTTCACTCTGGGGGAACATGGAGGAAGACCCTCGGAGTGGGGGGCTTCAGGGTCACTGGGATGGCGTCGGTTTGGCTCCAGGAAGGTGTTCCGGGGGCGGGGGCGGCGCCCGCTGTCGGGCCGGGGCCCCGGAGCCACGGCAGGAGGGGGGCCAGCCCGGGAGGAGGCCGGGGTCACGCAAGGCTCTGGGTTTGAGATTCCAGGCAGCATGTGGGCGGGCGGACTTCCTTAGAGCTAGAGCTGGCTTTGGGGGTGTGAGTAGTGTAGCCTTTGGCAGCACCCCCTGTTTCTTTTAGAAGCCCAGAGAGGGGAGAATCTGCATGACTCCCATGAGTAACAGTCCCCGTGGCCGTCACGGTGACCAGCTGGCTTCCAGGAGCCCCTCGGGCGAGAAACGGGGAGCGCCCCAAGGAGACCGCTCTTCCCCCGTCCCCTCTTCTCCCTGTTCGCACTGGGGCATCCGGCCCACAGATGCCGGCAGTGGCGGCGGATTTGAACCCTGTGTGCCGGGTGCTACTCCGAGAGCACGCCCTGAATCTCCTGGGGGCGACCGCCTTGTCTCCCCAGCCCAGCTTGTCCTCGGGAGGGCCGGCGAGGGCAGCTGCTGTCTTTTCCTCAGCCCCCACCAAAGCCCCGCCGGAGAGAGCAGGGAGAAGGCCCGGGGGCTCCGTCCGGGCACCCACCGCTGTGGAGAGGGGGTGCGGCTCTCCCTCACCCGGCCCAGGCCTCTGGGGGCCCGCAGGGCCTCCCCCCACCTCCTGCCAGGAGGCAGCCGGCTGGGGCTAGGAGGCAGCCAGCGGGGAGGGTGGGGGCACAAGCCCCGCGTTTCCGGTTGGGCTGCTGCGGGGAAAACAACAGGTTTTTCTACTTTGGAGCCTTTCTAGCCCCGGAGCCGGCGCCGCAGATGGGTCCTCCGCACGCAGGCTGGGGCGCCGCCGGCTCCGCGAGCACATCTCAGAGCAGCCGGGCCCTGGAGCCCTGGTCCCCGAACTTTCCCAGGGTCCGGCGGCCGGGACCCTCCCTGGCCCGCCTCCGCCGTCTCCCATCACCCGCTCCTGCTCTGCCGCGCGCCTCCTGCCCAGGGGGCCCCCAGACAGCCGCCCGCCCTCGGCCCTCCCTCTCCCTGGGCGTCCACCCATCAGTCCTCACCCAGCACCCTTGGGCCAGGTGCTGCGGAAGGTGGAGCTGAGGCAAAGGCTGGGGACACCTATCTATTTGGGGTGCAGGCCTCGGACAGGGAGGGTGCTGCTGTGCAGCTGCTCCCCTGGCGGGACCTTCCCGCAGCCCAGGGCTGGGTGGACTCTATGCAGGAAGGACCTGGGGCGCCCACGGGGAGGAAGCGGCTCCACACCTCACGGTGGCCGCAAACACCCTGCTGGGGATGTGGAGAGGAGCCTGCGGGCAGGTGGGTGCGAAGGGGCAGCACAGGGGCACAACGGGGGCTCCAGGACACGGGCCAGAATGCCCTGGGATGCAGTAGCCCCACCTCTGCATGTACCCCAAAAGAACTGAGGGTGTATGTCCAGCCACACTGGCCCACGCAGCGCCGTGCGCCTGCTGGGAAGGCAAGTGGGCACCGCCGATGGGTGTGGCCTGGGCCGGGTGGGGAGCACACCCCCTCTACGGGGAGGGCCCCGCCCCGCAGCCGACCCCGGACAGCTGTGCTGAGGGGATGAGGGCCAGCGCGCGCGGCCGGGTGGCCAGACAGCGGCCATGGGGCTTTGGCAGGGGGGGGGCCGGGACGCTGTGGGAGGCTCAGCCTCGCCGGGCAGGCGGCGGGCAGAGGCTTGGAGGTGGTGCCTGCTCGCCCGGCAGGGTCACTCGGGCCCTTGCCCCCGAAGGAAGCCACACCCCTGATGTCCCCAGTGAAGTCCCACAGCGGCTGGCCCTCGCTGTCTGGGGGGCGTTTGGGGGGCTGGCACGGGGCCCCCCACGCACACATGAGGGCCTGCCTGGCTCGCGTGCCGCTGCTCTGACGTCTGTCTGAACCCCGTGTCTTCTGCAGAGCCGACAGGAGCAGAGAAGCCGAACGAGCTGGACCCGGCGACCGTCATGCCCCTCGGAGCGGATTTGCCAGCCTGAGAGCGGGGATCGCGAGGTAGGGACGCGGGAGGCTCCGCTTGTCTGGGAGCTGGACCTGCCGGCCTGGCGGTCGTCGGGTTCCCAGTGCTGGCTGTGGCGCCGGCGGCGGGTGTCTGGGCCGGGTCCTGCGCCGTGTGGGTGCGTGGCTGGTCCTGAGCTCACGGAAGTGGACATCGTGGGCACCACATGTGGGCCAGGCACGCAGTGCTGCTCCGACGGCCAGGGCGGGAAGGGCCAAGGGCCGGCAGCTCTGTCCACAGGACGGGAGGGAGCCCTGAGTCCAGTGTGGGGCGCTTGGAGGTGCCTGTATGTTCTCGCCCTCGCCGCGGGGCGGGGAATGCATGGCCTGACTCCAGGCTGCCCACCCTGCGGGACCACCCCGGACCAGACCCTCCACCGTCGCCTGCGGGAAACCTGCCCACGGCTGCCCCCCACAGGGCTGTGGCCCCCACGCCTCTCATCCCCTTGCTTTTCCTTGTGCCTCTACCACATGTGTTGTGTCCCGAACTCTCAATTTTGGCTTCCTTGTATTTGAATTTTATGAAGAGTCACCCAGAGCCTGACGCTTGGTTGGCTCCATGGGGTGTTCTCTGGGGCGTGGCTGTGGCTGGAGCCCCGGGTTTTTGTTGCCAGGTAGGGGCCCCCCCATGACTGCACTGGCACAATCACCGCCTCCCAACGCCTCGGGCACCAGCAGGTGGACCGCGCCAAGCGATGCCATCCAGGCTATGGCCACACTCCGTGACAGCCGAGGTTCGCGGGCCATGTCCCGTCCCTCGGGGCGTTGGCTGTCCTCCTCTGTCCACGGGGCGGGAGTTTCCAGCATTCTGCTGTCACCAAGGAAGCCTCTGTGAAGGGCCCCTGCGGGCAGTGGCTTCCCGGGTACACGCGCCGCCACCCTGCGGCCACTTCCCAAGGGCAGCCGTGGCTCCAGCTCGGCAACAGTGCGGCGGTGCTGGTTGGCCTGCCCACGCGGCAGATGGCAGTGTCCCTGGTGCTCACCCGCTTCGATAAACACAGCTGCCGTGGCCCTGGCGTCGTCCTGCCCCTGGGTGCTGCTGCCCGTGTTGGCTTTCTGCTGGCTGGCTGTGGTTCGTGGCTGGCCCCCCGTGTGCCGGCACTCGTTGCGCGTCCACCTGACCCCCGTCCACCCAATGCCCCGAAATGGCTTCACCGCCCGCGGCTTCAGCCACTCGCCAGCGCCGGAACCGCTTATATAGGCCCCGGGGCGTGGCCAGGGCGTATGCAAATGAGGATTTCCATCCGTGCGGTTCTGGTTGGTGGGCAGTGTGTTGTCACACGGTGATTGGTTGGGTTTCAGGCCTGGGCGTGGCTGGCCAGTGTGGCTTCTTTTCCGCGGGGCCGGCCCCTGCCCGCCTGCCCGCTGTCCCGGACCTGGCCTGTGGCTGTCACCCCGGCGGGCAGTGGCTGCACGTTTGTTTGCGGTTTTCTTTCCATTTCGGCATTTATCCCCCCGGACTCTCCGCCCTGCGCCTCCCCTCCCACCCTTGGGGCACCTGAGCGCCTCGTCCCCCACCTCTGCCAGGGGCCTTCCGCTGCCCCCCCAGGCTGGCCGGCCAGGGTCCCGAGACAGCTGTCCTCACGCCCGCGCCTGTCCCCTCCCTCCCCATGCCCTGGCACCCCTCCCGCCCCACTGCTCTCAGTCTGGGCCCCGAGGGGGGCCGGCCCATCCCGGCAGGAGCCTGAGGGTCAGAGGCTGGAGGCTGCCCCTGGCCCCAAGGCCGCCCTGCTGCCTCCTGTGATAGCCGTCCAGGGACAGGGTGCCGCCAGGGACGGAGGGCCTGTGGTGGGCCTGGGGCCCCACGGAGCACCAGGGCTGCGGGGCGTGCGTGGCCCCTGCAGGGGTGGTGTGAGGGCAGGGCTTCCAGTTCGCCAGTCCTGCCGCCACTGCTGCCCGGCTGTGAGGGGCGGCCCCTCGGGGGACACGCCGGGCTGTTCCTGGCACTGCTGCCCCATCACGCCAGCCCCTTGCTGGGGGGGAGCCCGGCCGGGCCACCTCCACGGGGCCAACGAGGGAGACTGTGTTGGGAGCGGGTGGGAGGAGGCTGGGCCAGGCCCCAGGCGCTGGACCTGGATTTGGCTGCTGTGTTTGACTTCGCGCAGCAGGAAGCCGTCAGGAAGCCTGGCCGTGGAAACGCTGGCGGCTCTTGCTAATCGAGACAGACACGCTCTGGAGCTTTGGCCCGGGTCTCGGGGCTGTAGCCCTCTGAAGGCCGAGGGCCCACCTGCATCCCGAGAGTGAGCGTCCCGCTCCCGGGGCATCCCCACTGCCCGGGCCCCCCCTGAGACAGAGAACTCCGCGCAGGCGGGGGACGTTTGTCTTGACCAGCAAGTCTGCTGGAAATTCCTTCCACTCCGCGGCCCTCCCGCCGGGCACTCCCCTCCGCATTCACGCTGGCGGCCAGACGGGCCAAGGCCGGCCGGAGCGAGACTGCGGCTGGGGAGGGCACAGACTCGTGATGCTGGACGGTGGGGCACCCAGGCCGCCCCGTGTCTGGCCGAGGCCTGGGACTGTGGTGCCCCCTGCTTGCTGGGCAGGACCCGGAGGGAGGGGCACGCGTCCTGCCCCCCTGGCCTGTGCGCGACGGGGCCGCTGGGGGTCTGCCTGGACCGCCAGGGCTGCCCACCCCAGTGACCGCACAGCTGTACACACAGGGGCGCGTTGACCCGAAGATCTGGACGCTGAAGAGGCAGATCATCCGCGTGCGTCCCTCTTAAGCCCAGCCCCGGGCCCCGGGAGCACAAGTCGGGGGCCTGCCGGGCCCCTGGCTGGCCGGCCGTGGCTCTCGGGGCGCCGTCTTGCCCGCCTGCCCGTGCACTTTGTTTAATTCCCAGCCGCGGCGTCTTTTCGACGCGGGAAGTCGTGTGAACGTTCTCCCGACTCGTTCTCACTGACCATTACCCCAGCCCCCAGGAACTCATAGGAACCTTCCAGAAATCTGTCTTATTTCCCAGCGCCCATCTGGTTCTGCTTAAGGGTTCACCATATCTCCTCCCGTTTTCTTGGCTGCTGGACCTGCTCTGGGCTCAGCCGGCCCGCGGGCGCCGATAGGCCCGGTTCCCGTGGGCTGCAGTGGGGGGCCGGCCTGTGCCTGGGGGCCCCCGCGTGTCCCTCCCCAGCGACAGCCAGAGTCCGGCACCCAGGGCGTGACCCACTGCAAGAGAGGCCTTCACCTGGAAGCCGTGGGGCAGCTGGGTGGGCAGCTGCGGGTGGCCGGTGACGGGCTCTGGCCCTCCTGGAGCTGCCGGTGCTCCCCAGACAGGAGGGCGGCTGCCGGGCTCAGGGCGTGATCTGGGTTAAAGCGGGTGCCTCTGAGACCCAGCACCTGCCACCGCCTCTGGGACACGGCCGCGGCCTCCTCTCACCTGCCACCTGGGCCATGCAGGGACGGGCCGCGGCCTCATCTCCCCCTGGGCCCCCTCCTCATATGGGGGGCGGGGGAGACTCCGGGTTGGCATCAGCCCAGATGCGTAAGCAGCTGCGGATGGGAAGAGGGGTAGGCGAGGGGCTCCTGGCTTCCCTGGCTCTTGACCGTCCTACCCGGCTAGCATCTTCCCTGGGTGCCTGCACAGTGGTGCCCGCACAGCGGGCAGTGTAGGCAGCGGGGCTGGGGGCTCGGAGCCCCGGGACAAAACGGGGTGTCGGGCCAGGTCTGGAGAGCGAGCAGGACCTGGAGGGCTGCCGGCCGGTCCCCGGCTCAGCAGAAAGCGGCAGCAACTCTGGTCCCCGGGGTTCCCCGGCCCAGCCACGCTGAGCCTGGCCCTGAGGCCCGGAGGCCGAGGGCAGGGAAGGCCCGTCCCCGGCGGGAGTCGGGTCTCCGGGAAGTGTTGGTCTCTCAGCTGCTCCAGGTGAGAGCCGGTGGCACCCTGGGCTCCAGGGTCACGGGGCCCAAAGGGGCAGCCAGCCCAGGCTGGGAGGGGAGTGGGGACCCTCCCCGGGCCCCCCAGGCCCAGCACCGCAAGCGCTCCTCCCGGGGCAGGGGGGCGGGAGCCACCCCGTGGGTCTCCACCCGCCGCCGGAAGCCGCCCCCTCCTGGCAGCACCGCCGCCCCCGTTTTCTGAGAAGATGATGGGAAACCCGCGGTGCCTCGGCAGCTCCTGGCCCGGCGGGGCCCCCGGGGTCTGGTCCGTGGCCACCCCGCGCGGCTCCGGCTCCTCGGCCGCACCGCAAGGCCCCTGCCAGGCAGCCTGCGCCCAGCCTCAGCCTTCGAGGCCAGCTGGCCGGCTCCGGGGCTGGCGTGGGGCGCCCTGCCACCCATCCTCACGGCCAGGGCCGCTTCCTCCGCCGCCGTTCACCAGCGCCGCTGCTGGGGCGCCGGCGGGGCCTCCGAGACCCTCCCCGAGGGGCCTGCGCTGGGCCTGGGGGCCCCGCCCCCGCCAGGGCTCCCGTGGCCAGGCCAGCCCAGGGCCGACGAGAGCCGGGAGCCCCGTGTCCCGCGGCCCCGAGCGGGGAGGAGGACCCGCACCCGGGCACACCAGGCCCAGCGCGAGCACCTGCGCCCCCAGGCGCCTCCACCAAGCCAAGCTGGTTGCTCAGCGGCCTCCTGGCCCCAGGCCTGCCCCGGCCGCACCCCCGCGGTTCCCTGGACCCTCCCTGGGGGTGGGAGCGTGGAGCGGCTGCAGCGGCTGGGCTGACGTTCCTGCTGAGGAATTCAGCGCTGGCCTCGGGGAGGGGCGGCCGCGGGGCGCTTTGTCTCTCCCCGGCAGTCTCCCCGGCGGTCTCCCTCGCCCTCCGCTTCCCCTGGCCCTGATGAGAACGAGCCGGCAAGGCCGCAGGCGCGGGGGCGGCTGGGGGGCTCTGCCTGGGCCAGCCGCTCCGTGCCTGCTCCCCGGGGTCCTCCTCACAGGAGCCAGGACACGTAGGGCTCACGCCTGGGGTACAGAGGGTAAACTGAGGCAGGGCCGGCCTACTGCCGCGCACTTTTTCCCGGCTAAACTTGCTCCTGCATCCACAGGCGCCTGGCCTTCCCCCCTGCCCCTGCTGGGGGCTGGGTGGGCGCGGGAGGCACGGGCCGGCTGGTGGGGCGCCGGGGCAGGAGCGCGTCCCCTGGGAGAGCCGGGGCGAGGGGGGTACGCGGGTGCCTCTGAAACTGGGGGCTGGGGCCCAGGACGGGACACCTGGACCCTGAGGGGAGGGGAGCTGGGGCAGTCACCCGCCGGGAGGCTCATCCGCGGGGGCGCTGGGAGGGGTGTGGGGGCAGGGCCCGGAGTCTCCTCCCGCCCCCGGGTCCGGCCTTCTCGCCCCTGAAACGGGACCCGGGTCTTCCAGGCCAAGTGCAGGTCAGGGACACCACGCGGGGCCCGTCTCCGGGCGCCTGTGACCAGGGCTCATGGACCTGCCGGCCGCCTCCAGAAGACACGCTCGCCACCGGGGCCAGGAACCTCGACCCCCTCCCGCCGCCTCCCCACCGCGCCAGTCTCCCGTCGGCGAGCATGACGCGGGGAGCCCGCTCGGGTTTTCTCGGGTGCGGAAGGGACCGTCCAGCCCCCGCAGAGAGGCCGGCGAGGGGCCCGGGTGCTCGGCCCCCGCGCCGCCCCCGGGCCCGGTCCAGGAGTGTCACGGCCAGCATCGTCCAGGGCGCTCCCTGCCCACCGGCTCCTGCCCTGTCCTGCCGCGCGGCCGCCCCTGCCTGCTGGAAGCCGGGCCCCGGGGCCGTGGCCGAGATCTGCGGCGCCTCTGCTGTCCGTGGCGGCCAGTGGGTCCGGCCCGCCGGCTCGACTCCCGCCTTCTTGTGCTGAGTCCCGCCTCCCTGGAACCCTGCGTGGCGGCCCGGAGCTGCCCGCGGGGCAGGGGCCAGGAGTACGCCTGCCCTGAGCCGTGCCCCTGCCCCCGGCCTCAGGCAGCCCC
Source organism: Talpa europaea (assembly GCF_964194135.1). Lineage (NCBI taxonomy): Eukaryota > Metazoa > Chordata > Mammalia > Eulipotyphla > Talpidae > Talpa > Talpa europaea. The sequence continues at coordinate 635,598 of NC_140084.1, read as the reverse complement.
GCGGGGTCCTGGGCACCCCCAGGGACCCCGGGCGCCATTGGCAAGCGGCTGGGTGACGGGCCCAAGCCCCGCCCCCAGCGTGTCCCGGCCCGGGGCTAAGGGCCCGAGCGGGGTGTGCGGGCGGGAGCCTCCGCGTCCTGCAGGCCGGAGGGGCAAAGGGCAAAGCCCCGGCAGCGGGGCCCTCCCTGTCCCTGAGGGCGGGCGCTCGGCTCACCCGCACCCTGCACGCCCAGCCCGCGGGGCCCGTCCTCGCCCTCACCGCTTCCCTCGCTCCGAGAGGACCTGATGGCGCCACCCCGGCGCCCGGCTCAGCCCGCCAGCAGCAGGGGGACCCGGCACGCGAACCGGGAGGCGCCCCAGACGTGGCCCCGGATGGGAAACTGAGGCCGAGATGGGGACCCACAGCCAACGAGCACATGAGACTTCACCCCCGCGCCTCGGGACACACACCCACGCGCCACGTGCTGTGCGAGCCCCACGCGCAGCCCCCCATGTGCATACAGCCCCCCACGCACACACAGCCCCCCCCCGTACACAGTGCCCCGCACCCACACAGTCCCCCACACACAGCCCCCCCATACACAGTGCCCCACACCCACACAGCCCCCCATGCCCACACAGGCCCCCATGCGCACAGCCCCCCCACATAGCCCCCCCCACACAGCCCCCCCATCACACAGCCCACCCATGCACACACACACAGCCCCCCACAACCTTCAGCCTCTCGGGGTCCCCATCACAGCCTCTGGGAGGGCCCCTCCCCATAGCCGGCCTCCCTCCCCAGCAAACCCATTCTGGCTTGTCCCGCCAGCCGCCCCCCACCCCCACCCCGGCCCTGCAGGGCTGCTGGTGTGAGCAGAGCTGCTTTAGTTACCGGGAGCGCCTCCCCGCGAGAGAGGACCTGGCCCTGAGCCCCCTCCAGAGGCTCTCCGCCAGCCGCCGTCCTGAGCCCCCGCCCCCGGCCTCCTGCTGCCGGCCGGCCCTGGGCAGTGGGGACCCGGCAGGTCCGCCTGGGCAGGGCAGTGCTCGGGTACCTGGGCCCGCGCCCCGACCTCGGCTGGGTCACGGCCCGTCACCCCGCTCGGAGCCTCCATTCCCCTCCTGCGGGAGGGCCTGTGGGATGGCCTGCCCGGGTCCAAGCCAGGCCCCTGGTTGGCAGAGTCGGCCCCGGCGCCCTCGCCCGCTGCGATGGGGTGGCCCTGGGCCCCGGGCACCTGGCGTGGCCCCGGGCGGGGGGCTGGCGGCAGCCTCGGGGTACAGGCAAGCGGCCAGAAGCAGACTCTCCCCTGGGGGCGCTAGACGGACCCGGCCGCCTCGCCGAGACCGTGTCACCCAGGGCCAGGCTCCAGGCTCCAGGCCGTAGCCACTGTCCGCGCCCGGGCTGGCCCCACGCTCACCTCCCCGGCTGCAGGCGCCGAGCTCTCCACGCCGCCCCCCTTCTCCCGCGCGGCAGCTGCTCCGTGGGCAGGCGCCCTACCCCGCGCCTGGCCCGCTCTGACGGCCCCCGCGGCGCGCAGCCCCCAGGATGCTGCCCCCGCCCGCCCGCCCGCGCGTGGTGCCCGCAGGCCGAGATGCTGGTTCTCGGGCACATCCTGGGGCTGCTGAGGCCGGGGCAGGCGGGGAGCCCAGGCAGCCGTCCAGCGGGCTGAAGGAGCTGGCGAGGGAGAAGCTGCCTCGGGCCAGCACGGGGCAGGAGGGAGACCTGCCGAGCAGCCAGCGGCCCAGGGAGTCGGGTGAGGATGGGCAGGCCGGGGGGGGCCAGGTCCCCTAGCGGACAGCGGGCCCGGCTCCCTCTCGCGCTCCCAGGAGCTCCGGGCGCCGCGCTGCCCAGGCTCTCCCCTGGACAGACACCGCGGGCACCTCTCACCCGTGCCCGCGACCACGGAGGCCTCACAGCTCGCACCTGCCTCCCGCCGAGCCCGGCCCTGCCCCGCGGCCCCCCAGCCCCCGTTGCGCTGCCCACAGCCTGTGGGGCCCTGCCTCGGGGCCCTGGCACAGGCGTGACCGCCCGAGCTCCCTCCCACTCAGGCCTCCCCCGGCACTCCAGCTCCCGGCTGCATCCTTCTTGCCGCGCCCACACGGGCCAGTCGCGTCCCCCAAGGGCACCCTCTGGCACCCTCTCCCAGAGACGCCGCAAGTGGGTCTTTGCAGATGCGATTTGTCGAGGATCAAGATGCGATCCCGTTGGGCCAGGGTGGATTCCCAGTCCGACGACGGGTCCTTCGAGGAAGACGGAGACGACCCTCCCGCGGGGATGTGGCTGCGGGCCCGGGGAGCCCGGGAAGCGGGAGAGGCGGCCAGGGCCGTGCCCTGGAGCCCCAGAGGAAGCCCCGCGGGACTTGGGAACCATGAGGAAACCCGTTTCTTCTGCTCTTTGCAGCTCCTGCTGTGTGGCAGCTGCCCACGGCCGCCCGACGCCCCGTCCCATCCTCAGTAACCTCGGGCTTGCTTCTGCTGGTTCTGGGGAGATGTCCCTGGGGCTTGGCGGGGCTGCGTGGGGGGTGCAGACCGCGCTGCGCAGACTCTCCAGCCGCCGGTCCTGCCCCCCACCCGGCCTCGCGCCAGCTGCCTGGTCTTCTCGGGCCCTGCTGCCAGTGTTCCCCAGTCCCCGTGGGGAGACCTGAGACATCTGCTTTCGGCGCTATTGTCAGCGGGACGGACGCGCGAGCTGTCTCGGGGGCTTGTTCCCGCGGAGACGTGCAGCCCGCATCTCTGTGGTAGTGTGTCCCAGCCGTGCACCCCCCAGCATCTGTCCTGGCCGTACGCCCCCACCCGTGTCTGTCCTGACCGTGCACCCCCCCCAAGCGTCTGTCCTGGCCATGGGCCCCCCCAAGCGTCTGTCCTGGCCATGGGCCCCCATAAGCATCTGTCCTGACCATGGGCTCCCCCAACGTCTGTCCTGGCCGTGTGCCCCCCCCAAGCATCTGTCCTGGCCATGCGCCCCCGCAAGTGTCTATCCTGGCCGCGCGCCCTGGCCTTCCTGGAGTCGTGCACTTGCTTGGGTTCCAGGGTGCACGTCACGGGAACACCGTGGTTGTTCTTCTCCCTCTGGCTCCACGGCTTGAGCTCTCGTCCCAGACGCCTGCCCTGGGCGGGCCTCGCGGGCAGTGGGAGTGTGAGCCAGCGCCGTGTCCGGCTTTGCCTGCGGGGGGACCTTCGGCTCCTGGTCACCAAGTAGCGGGGAGAGTGGGGCCGTCCCTGCGGGCCCACGTGTCAGGCAGGGCCTCCCACACGTCAGGATTTGCGGGTTTTTATCGTGGAGGGATGTTGAATCCCGCGCCTGCCGGCAGGTCGCGACCTCTGCCTGTGGCTCTGTGACTGCCGCGCGCCACGTGGCGTGAACGGGTCAGGCCGCCCTGGCGCCCCGGGGAGAGGCTGAGAAGCACGCCTGCCTCCTTGGGGTCACTGCCCCTTCAATGCTGGGTGGGGCGCGCCGGCGGGGCCGGCCGGTTCCAGGCTTTGCCGCCATGCTGCGTCCCGACGCTCCGCGCGCGGCCTCTCCGCAGCGTGTTTCCAGGACTGCACGTTCTTTCAGCCGCGCGGCTGCGGGCGTGGAGCCCTCCAGAGCAGCGCCGGCCGCCGCGTCCTCCCGGGCTCAGGCGCTGTCGCCTTGGTTGGTCTTTTCAAACAAATCGACTCGGGTTATTGATCTTTCCTGTTGTCCTCCCGGTCTGTTTTATTTATTTCTGCTCTGATTTTTGGTTTCCCCCCACCTGAGCACACCCCGGCGTGCCGTGCGCACAGTAGGCCCACAGTAAGTCCTCGCGGGTTGAGACGCTCAGTGAACCGATGGATGAAGGAACCAACATCAAGGCCGCCCTGGGATACGCGCCCTCAGCCTGCGGAGCGCTGTCCTGCGGGGGGCGTCAGCCCCGGGGTGCAAAGCAGAGCGACAGGGCCACGTCAGCGGCCTCATCCCAGCCCCTCGGAGGCAAGAGGGAGACGTGCCCCCATCCTGGGGTGGCCACCACCTGCGCGGATCTCCGCTGGGGCTGGCCTTGAAGCCTGGTGTCCCGCTTCCTGGCCGCCCCTGTGTCCTCCGGAGCTCAGGACCCCAGTGTGAAGGGGGGGACTGGCGTGTGCGTGCCCGGGGTCCGGCCCGTCTGCACAGGGGTCCCGCTCCGGGAGGGGCCCGGGCCTTGCCCTGCGCTGGCGTGTGACCTCAGGCCAGCTCGCCAGCCGCGCCAGAGAGGACATCTGGGGGTAGCAGAGGACGGCGTGGGTGGTCTGCCCGGTGCCCACACCTTGGCACAGGTGAAATAGCAGCCACTTTATCACACTCTCGTTTATCTAAACCCGCCTGAACTGAATTCCTGTTTTCACCCTGATGGGCCCAGGGCCGGCTCCATGCTGCCTGCGGCCGCTTCCTGCAAGTGCCCGGAGCCAGCCCTGCGGCTTCAGAGGCGGCCTCTCACGTCTGATGTCCCGGGACTGATGGGCAGCTGAGATCAGAGCGGGGTGCTGCCCGGGACGCGCTGGAGAAGAGTCAAGTCTGGGGACCCCGAGTGCGGGCTCTGGCCCACATCCAGCCTCCACCTCCTCCAGCCCAATCTCCCACTGCTCCGTGGGGCTGGGGCCAGCAGGGGCAGGCCGGGGCACGGGTGTGGCGCAGCACAGAGGCGGCCCCCGCAGGGACCCAGCAGGCGGTCGTGGGTGCCGTGTCCAAGGTCGGAGGTGGAATGGGGGTGCAGCCTCCAGGTCTCAGCTCCGTGGGGCCAGTTGTGTGCACTTTTGCTCCCGAGCCTCAGCGGCCTCTGGGCACAGGGAACAGCCAATAAGGTGTCGGGTCCAGGAGAGGGCGCTCTGCGCATGCGTGTGCTTGTGTGCGTGTGGCTGTGTGTGTGGCCCTGGGGTGCTGTGTGCCCGGGTGTGCACCTGTGTGCGCGTGCATGAGTGTGCACTTCAGGACTGCGTGCCGTCGCTGCCGTTGCAGCCAGCGTGTCGGGTCGGGGCTCCCTGGGGCTGTGGGAGTGGCAGCAAGTGAGATGGCCTGGTGGGCCCACGTGTGTGTCCAGGAGGCCCCAGGTCGCCCTCCCTGGCAAGTGCCGTGTCTGACTGGGCCTGACAGGTGTGGCCGAGAGCTGGGCTCGGTGCTGAGGGAGCCGGGACGCCCGCATCGAGGCCCACCACCTGCAGGCAGGCACCCTCAGCCTCGCCTGCCGGTGCGACAACCACCTCGAGGTGTGAGCCGGCCCACTGCCCACTGCCCATGCCCCCTGGTCTGCGGTTGCCCCCTCCAGCCTGTTGCCGTGACTGCCAGCTCTGGGATGGCCCCTTGGCACAAGGTGGTCTAGGTATAGGCTCTGGGCGGCATCTGCAGGACGCAGGTGGTCGACCCTGACCACGTCCTGGTGGCTCCGTGCGGGGCATGGATGGGCTGACATGGAGGTGGGCACCGGCAGGCCGGAAGCTGGGCGGGCATGGTGTGAGTTAGCCGGCGCCCAGAGCGTGCCAAGTCTATTCCAGGCTGTGTGGAGTTATTTTATTTCCCATCTGCGTTTATGGGCACTCGTGATTCAATTAATCCCTTTGTTGCTCGTGCAATGAAAAAAATGTGCAGCGTGCTCTCAATGCTTCCCAAACTGTGTTAGTTATTAAGTGAGTCACTGGGCTGGGAGGTGTAGACAGGGAAGCGGGGGGAGCAGGCGGCGGTGAGGACCCCAGTCTGTGGGAGCAGCCGGGCCCCTCCAAGCCTCCTTCATCACCCCTTGCCGCTGGGGGAGCCGCCTGTGCCAGAGACCTTCGCTCGGGGCAAGAGGAAGCTGGGGTGGTCAGGCGCATGTGGGGTAGCCCCTTGGCGCCCTGCAGTCCCGCGCCTGACGTCAGCCCGAGCAGCAAGGAGACGTGTCATCTAGAAACTCCCCTCGGGCGCTGCTGTGTCCCAAGGCGCTCTGCCCGCGCCTGTTGGGTGAGACCCGTGGCCATGCTCCCTCATGAGCACTGCAGTTTCAGCCCAGAGGACACGGTCTGCCCCGACGCCCCAGCTGCACGGGGTCCTGGCAGGCGGCATGTGCTGTTCCAGAATCCTGGCCTCGCCGCCTTTACACGTCAGTTGGGGAACCTGGGTCAGACCCTCGGTGGAGGTTCCCTTTGCTCTTGGCAGGCAGACGTCCTCCCAGACGCCCACCAACATGCAGGCCCTGCAGAAGAGTCTGGGAAGGGGTCAGGGCAGCAGGCGTGAGATGAGGCGTCGGCTCCAAAAGAGGAGACTCTGCAGGCCTCTGCTGTGGGAGGCGCCTCAGACACCCAGGGCACAGGAGCAGTGGGGCGCAGGGAGGGCCAGTGTGCCAGGGTTATGCAGCAGGTTGGCAGCAGGTAAAGTGAGAACCCACCTCTCAACTGCTCACGATGACCCTGCCCACAACTACTTACCCTGAGACACACCTGAACGGCTGCGTCCTGCCCAGCCCGTTACTTCCAGCAGTTTCAGGTTGAAGGACCAGCATCCACCACCACCATTACCACCACCACCATCATCACCATCATCACCATCACCACCACCATCATCACCACCACCACCATCACCACCACCACCACCATCCCCACCATCACCATCACCACCACCACCATCACCACCATCACCATCACCACCATCACCACCACCATCATCACCATCACCACCATCACCATCACCACCATCACCACCATCACCATCACCATCACCACCATCACCATCACCATCATCACCATCACCACCACCACCATCACCATCACCACCACCACCATCACCACCACCATCACCATCACCACCACCATCACCACCACCATCACCATCACCACCACCATAACCATCATCACCATCACCATCATCACCATCACCACCACCACCATCACCATCACCACCACCACCATCACCACCACCATCACCATCACCACCACCATCACCACCACCATCACCATCACCACCACCATAACCATCATCACCATCACCACCATCACCATCACCACCACCACCATCACCATCACCACCACCACCATCACCACCACCATCACCACCATCACCACCATCACCACCGCCATCACCATTGGTTCACCTGAGGGTAGGACCCGTGACTTCTCCTGGTCCCCCTGGCGTCCACCACAGGTCCTGCCTTCGGGTGGTGCTCAGTGAGCATCTGGGGTGATGCGCGGGTTTTGGAGGAGACGCACAGGTGAGCGCCATCTCCTTGTCGTGTCCTCCGTTTGAACATCAACGCCGCGCTGAGCCCTCCTCTTGCCCAGCTCGCGGCCTGGAAGTCAAGGCATGGACGGGGTTTGAACATGAGTCTGAGTCACACAGAAGTCCGCGCCCCGCCCACCCGGGAGCCCATGAGGCATGGCCTCTGCCCCGTCCTCGCGGGGCTCGGGGGCCAGCGCTGCTGCGACAGCACAGAAGGGTCCGGGCCCCGCGCAGAGAAGCGGGGGCCGGCCGCTGTGGAGGCGGAAGCAGGCGGAGGGGACACAGGCCGGCGGGGTCGGCCCCGGGCTGCTGACCGCCCACCGAGGGCCGGGCACGGGCACATCCCAGGGCTGCCCGGAGCCCGGCTCCCAGCTGGTGCGGCCAGCCTGGCCGGGGTGCTCGGCGCAGGACTGCGGCGACTTTCTCAGAGGCACGTTATTAGAAAACAAAGGCGCCCCTCTCCTGGACTGCCCGGTGCCGGCGCCGCCTCCGGGAGAGCACCTAGCTGCTGCCGGACGCGCGTCCTCCCTCCAGATGGCGAGAGGAAATGCAGTATTATTTTAGGACCAGCCTCCGCGTGACCGCCGGCGAGGGCAGGGAGAACAATCCGGCGCTTGTAGCGGACACAGGCCCGCGCGGCCCCCCGGGAAGGGCTCGGCACCGGGGCCGGCCTCTGGGTCACAGCCGAGGGGGCCGGGGCCGGGCGGGGAGGGCCGGCCCCGGGTGTGAGCGCGCGCGAGTCTGCAGGGCGGGTCCTCCTGGGCCCAGCGTCTGCCCGCGGCAGCAGAGGCAGCGCTCCCTGCGGGGGCAGCTCCGGCCTCGCAGGCCCTCCACGGCGGCCGGGCGCGCTCTGGGGGGCGAGGACTGGGAGCCTCCGGGAGAGCGAGGCCTGGGCGGTGGGCGCTGCTGGGAGCCCCGAGCCGCCGGAGCCCGGCCACCGGGCAGGGGCCACCTGCCGGCCCCTCGGGCGGCACCCGGCCAGGCCTGCGCCTGCTCCCAGGCGGCTTGGGGTCGGGCACGGGCGTCTCTGCTGGGGGAGGCCCCCCGGCCGGCACCCCCAGACCAGTCCCCAGCCCTCCGCCCTCCGGGGCTCTGCTCCGGGCCCGGGTGCTCGGCCGCCTGGGCTCAGGCAGCGGCCGTAAAGGCGTTGTTTTCCGGTCCCCAAACCCTCCCTGTCCTCCACGCAGAGCTGGGAAACCGCAGCGAAGCCCGAACAGCGACATTTCAGCATGGCCCCTGACTGCGGCTCAGAGAAGCCGCCCGGCCTCCGAGGGCTCCGGCCGGGCCCGGCTTCCTCTTCCAGCCTTTTCATGACGCTCACCCGGGCCGGAGGGGGCGGTGGGCAGGGCCAGGCCGGCTGCTCCCAGCTCTGAGCCTGCGAGTGCCAGGGGCACCCCGCCCCCAGCTGGGTCCTCCCCAGGGGGAGCTCCTGACATGGGGGAATGTTCCGGAACACTGGCCCGGGCGTGCTCGTGGCCCTGCACCCGCTGCTGCCCTGGGGCGCTGCTGCTCCCCGCTTGTGTGTGGACCAGTCCGGGGCGGGGGGGGGGGGGAGGGGGGTGGGCTCGTGGCCTGAGGGCGGCTCGCACCGCCCCCCTCCAGGCGCGTCTCCCTGCTCAGCACCTGTGTGCGCCCCCGGCCGCTTCTCAGCCCCGGCTTCCTGGCTTCCGGAGCCAGTGGCCGCCAGGGCCAGGTCAAGGCCAGAGAGGCGCTCACTGGTTCTGCCCCGGGGTGACGCCCCGGCCCCAGGGAGGGGCCCCCAGGGAGGGGCTCTGGCCCGTATCCTTGGCTGGCAGCTGCCCCGGCGCCCCTTCTCTGTCCTCCCACGGCCGCTCCTGCCCGGTGCCTGTGTCCAGCCCCCCCGTCACATGGATGCCTGTCCGGAGTTAAGGCCCATGTGCCCCAGGGTGGCCTGGTCTCAGCTCGATGACAGCTGCAGAGACCCTGGTCCAGTGCGGCCACCTTCGCAGGCCTGGGGTGGGGTGAGCACATCCACTGGGGGCACATGCACCCCCGCCCAGCTGGACCGTGGAGAGCGAGAGGGTCTCCACCTAGAAGTGACAGGGTCCTGCGGGCTGCTCCGTGCCAGGCCCCGCTGGGGCGAGAAGGACAAGAGCGAGGACTCCAGCCCCAGCTATCAGGCTCCGTCTTCCTCCAGGACAGGCAGGCATGGACTTCGGGGCTTCAGCCCTGAGGATGGGGTCGCATCCGTTCCTCTGCTGTGTCCCAGCCCCGAGACAGTGATGGGCGGAGAGCCGTGTCCCCACCAGTGTCCACTGAGCCATGACTCTGCGTCCAACCCTTCGTGGCCTCGTTCCAGGTGTTCTTCACCCTCCCGAGAAGTGCGTGGTCACCCCAAGTCACCATGAGGGGGCAGCTAGGTCCAGGGTGTTTAGAACATGTCCCCAAAGCTCCCGTGCCCCCACAGGCGGAGGACGCCAGGGCGGCCCAGCCGCGGAGGGCGAGCAGTGGGCCGGTGTCCTGCTGTCACAGCCCCGGGGCAGCCTATCCCCTGGGCCGTGCCCCACACCCACCCCGCTGGACCCACAGCCCCGGCCGCCTCTGCACGTGCCCTGGGCCCGGCCCCACGGGACCCGAGCGCCCCGAGACTCCCAGCCCCCGGGCCGCCCCCCCTTGCTGCGTGCAGAGCAGTGTGTGGGGACGGGGACGCGCTTGCCCTGAGCCGGGCTGGGCACCCTAGCATGGGGGCCACGGCCTGGCCGTGCCGGGCACTGACGGGTCGTTAAGCAGCTGGGCGCTGGGCGGGGCGCCCCGGGGCGAGGGCAGGCTCACGGGACGTCCAGGCTCTGGGTGTGCGCGTCTGTCTGGGTAGCCCGACGGAAAACAGCGCCCCCGCCTGAGCGGCCCTGAGCCCCGAAGGCGCTCGGCTGCGCGGGCATCAGGCCGCGGCGGGGACGGGCGTGAGGCAGTGAGCGCCGTCGGTCTCGAGGGCCGGGATGGAGAGACGCGGCAACGTCTGGAGATGGGTGGGGAAACGGAGGCCAGGTGGGTCGGGACAGAGCTGAGGTTGAGCGGAGGCTCCACTGTGCTGCCTCTGGCTCCCCCGCAGCGGGGACGGGATCCCAGCGCTAAATCGGGCCCCTGGCGACCCCCTGGGGTGCCCACGCCCACAGGAGCCCCGGCAGGGTCAGCCTCGGGGGCGTCCTGCGGCCGCCGTCAGCATCAGCCCGTCCACAGACCCAGCCGCTGCGGCCGGCGCTGCTGCGGGCACCCAGGCCAGCCTGAGTGGGACACGCGCGTGCACAGGGGTCCACGCACAAACGCGTGTACGTGACGCTTCTCACGCGCGCTTCTCACACACCTCCGCTGGCGGTGCTTGGCTCACACGCTCACTCCGCGCCCAGCACGGCTTCGGCCTCCCCCACCCTGCAGGAGATGGCCACGGGCGGGCACCCGGGAGGGGTGTGGAGGGCAGCAGGCGCCCAGGGGCCCCGGGTGCACGGGTAACTCTGGGCCGGGTCCAGGGACACGCTGAGCCCAAACGGGGCCTCCACGGAGCCTCAGAGAGTGGGGGCGGGACGTCTGCTCCGTGCCGGCCGCGAGGCCACAGGGCGCGACCCGGGGCCAAGGCAGCAGGTGGCCGGGCGGGGGCAGCGGGGATGCTGTCATGGAGGACCTGGCGCGCGCCGGCCGCTCAGGGACGGAGAAGCAATTTGGAGAGAAAACGATCCGGGGAAGCTCGCCACATTTTCCCTAGAAGAATGTTGGACGTCTTGGTGGCCAGGTATGGAAAAAGCAAACCTCTGGACAGTGAGGTCATCCGTGGCCAGCGGCGTGGAGGCGTCTCCTCGGCCCAGGTGGGGAGCTCCGGGCCCGGCTACACCGGCCGCTGTGAGGGCGCCGCGGACCCAGCCACACGGCCCCGCGCCGCCGGCCCAGCCAAGCGCGAGCTCGGCCTCCCGGGACCGTCCAGAAGACGCGGCCGGAGGCGTCGGAGGCAGGGGGCGCGGCCGCAGCCGCCCGCGTTCCTGAGCACCAGGCCCTCCACCCGCCCTGCGGCCGCCGTGAAAGGGCCCATTCACGCGCCGCCGCCGGCCCGGCCACCCCCACCGCCTCCGCCTTCTCCCCCCAGCGGCGCGCAGGAGGCCAAGGACGGGCGGCCGGTGGGCAGCAGGGGCGGCAGCTGGCCTCGGGCTCCCCCACAACCAGACCAGACTGTTTCCCCGCAGGGCACTAGGCTCAGGCCGCACGGCTGGCTGTCCAGAGCGGGGTGAGCCCCGGGCGCCAGCAGCCCGCTGCACCCCAGACCTCCAGGCCCCCAGGGGCCTCCGCGGCAGCTGTCCCAGGACCCAGGAAGGCCTGCTGGGGGGGGGGGGGCATTCCCAGGCGGCCTGTCCTCCGGGGCCCACCTCCTTGTCGTTACCTGGCCCAGGCACCGGGGCCATGGGAGCCAGTCCAAGCCAGCCAGGCCGGGCCTCGGCAGTGCACTAGGCTCTCGGGGGCGGCAGGCCAGAGCTGGAGGGGAGCTGGGGCTCGAGCCCAGGGCCCTGCTCCCCAGGGGCTCCTGAGTCTTCACGGCGCCGGGGGTGGGCAGGCCACAGGCCGTGCTTGAGGGGACAGCGATACAGACCGCATGGCGTAAGAGGCCTTGCCGGGAGGCACTGGAAAGACAGGAGTCCTGAGCCAGTGTGCAGAGCAGGGCAGGCTGCCTGGAGGCGGAGGCGTGGTGCTGGAGCAGTGGGGGTGGAGTGGGGCCCGAGCCCCATGGCGCCCGCAGCCCTGAGGCCTGTGAGCTCGTGTTGGGGTTCGTGGCATGTGGAGGGAGGGTATGAGCTGCTCCTCAGAAACACCCTTTTCCGCTCCCCCTCTTTGCCCCCAAGTTGTGCGTGGCAGGCAGGAGGCGGGCAGAGCGGCCATGCTGTGGTGAGTCCCGCGCCAGCTGGGCCTCTCCTTGGCAAGGCCCCACCGTGACCTCCAGGGTCACCTCCCGACAGTGCCGGCTACACCTGGGAGGCCAAGTCTCCCCCGCCAAGAAGCCACACAAGGCAGGGGGGCCCGTAGTGTGGGCGCAGGAGGTGGGGTGAGCTCCCAGCATCGTGAGGCTGGGGCCTGATGTGCTCTGAACCCCACTTGGTGGGCTCCCCTGCAGGAGCGGCGCAGGGCAGCCAGCAGCTCCCAGGCAGGGCCCCTGCCTCTCCCGGGAGAGGACCAGCTGCCTGCACCAGGGGGTGCTCGCCGGGAGCCTGGGGGCGGGCCTGGGGCAAGGCCTGGGTGGGGTACACTCACCCCCGTGCAGTACTATCTGTGCACGCACCGTTCTGGACCTGCGGCCCCCCGTGGAGCGGGGCCAGGCCCCGAGGGAGGCAGCTCCTCTGGGAGTGGACCTGAGCCCGCCCGCCCGGAGCCCGGGAAGCCCCTGGATGGAAACACCCGTGGGCCCGACGGCCCCTGGCCCCTGCGTGCCGCTGTCCGCGGGGAGGGGCGGGGCTCCCGGCGGCCCTGGAGGTGTCCGCTGAGGCTGCGAGCCCCTGCGCCCCGGCAGCAAGGTCCCTGCCCCCACCCCCATTCAAGCTCTCGGTCACCTGGCAGGAGTTTCGGGGCCTCCTCCAGAGGTGCCCGAGCAGCCACGGGCAGTGGGCTTTGAGCCGCACATGGCTTCGGCCCTGGGAGCTGGGGGAGCTGGGGCGCGGGCCTGAGCCCGGGGGCCCTCCCGGCACCCTGTGGCGAAGCTGCCCCTCCGCTCCGCGCTGGGAGCCTCCGGGCGCACCGTCGGAAGGGCTAATTCTGAAAGGTGCCTTTCTGCGAAGTGCAGGCTGACCCCCACAACCTCCCCTCTTAGACGCTCCCCAGTCCACGCCTGGGTCTGTCTAAACCGAGGCGGGGGGTGCCTAGGAGGCCACCCCCACCATGGGGCCGTCGCACCCCCGGGACGCGCGGCCATCGGTGGGGCCCCAGAGCGAAGCCACAGAGCAGGTGACGGTCAGGGCCGGCCACGGGGTGGCTCCCCACCACCCTGCCCCAGGATCCGCCCGTGCAGAGGCGCTGAGATTTGGGGGCGCCTTCCAGGTGCCGGCTCGGGAGGAGAAACTGCAGCGGCGGGCAGGGCGGAGGCTGGAGGCGGCCCCTCGGCTCTGGCCGCGCGGAGAGGCCGGAGGGGGAAGGACCGGCGCGGCGCGGGAGGGGCTCGGGCCAGGTAGGCAGCGGCCCGCTGTGCGGAAGGGGCGTCTGGGCCCTCGCGGGCTGGCATCTGAGGGGCCTGGGGTGGGCGGGCCGGCCGGGGGCTCCAAGCTGCGCGCGGCCTCGGGGCGGGTGCGGGGAGCAGACACCTAGGAAGAGCCGCCAAGGGGGCGGCGGCCGGACGCGCCTGGAACCGAAGCCAGCGCCGCCGGGCAGACGCGGGGCGCAGGGCGGGCGCCCCCGCAGCACCCAGCCGGGCCGCGGCGCGCGGGGGCGCGGACTTGGCGGCTGAGCCGACCTGAGCCGGGCGGTGCCCCCTCCGCAGGGCGCGCGGGCGGCTCGGTGCCCGGCGGGCGGGCGGGCGGGCGGGCGGGCGGGAGCGCGGCCCGGGCGGGCCTGCGGGCGGGCGAGGACGGCGCCGGGGCCGCGCGCGGGCCGCGTTCCGGGATCCCTGGCGTCCGCCAGCGCGGCGAGCGGCCCTCGGAGCGGAGGTGAGTGGCGCGGGCCTCTGCGCGGCTCGGCGGGCGCGGGCGCGGGCGCGGGCGCGCGCTGGGCCGGGGGCACCTGGCTGCCCGGCGGCCGCCCCTCCCGCCCCGGGCCCGCCCGGACGCCCCTCGCCGCGCCCGCCGGCCGGGCGGGAAGCGCTGCCCGGGCGCCCGCGGGACTCGGCCGCGGCCCTGCCGGCGTCCGCAGAGCGGGGCGGCTCCGGGAGCCCCGCCGGCGCAGCCCGAGCGCCCCGCGGCGCCCCGCCAGCTCCCAGCGAGCGAGGGGCGCCCTCCCACCCTCCGCTGCGGGGAAGGGGGCGCGCTCGGGACGCGGGGCTCGCGGGGGCACCGCGGCGGCCGGGCTGGCTCATTCATTGCTGATGCGAGCAGTGGGTTCCCCCGCGGGTGGGGGGCACCTCCTCCAGGCCGCCCCCCGGCGCGCTGCCCCTCCGCCCGAAGTACAGGGCTCTCTGGCCAGCAGCGGCGCAGTCTGAGGGGGGTGGGGGTGGGGTCTTTGGGGGAGCCGGAGTGGCTGCTGCTGCGCCCTCCCCCAAGGAGGCCACGCGGCACCCCCACCCAGCCAGCGCGGAGGCCACCGCCTGGACGCAGAGAGCGGGGTTGGAGGGTCCCGTGGGGAAGCGGCGCCCCGCGGCGGGGCCGGAAGAGCAGGCCAGTCTGTCTCCCAGGGACTTCCCGCGGTCACCCAGACCCTGCCCCTGCACCCCGGCCCGGCAGGCAAGAGGGCCGGAGGCCAGCAGGCGCCCCCAGGCCAGCGCGGGACTCTGCCCGGAGCCCTCTCCTGCGCCTGCCGGGCTGAGGCTGTTAACTCCTTCGCGGCTGGGCCAGCGCAGACTGTGCCACGTGTTACGTGCTTACTCCTCGGTGAGATAGGTGGTACCCCAGATTCTAGGGGAAGAGTTGGGGGTCGGGGAGGTTGGGTGGCTGGGCCCACCCACAGCTGAGGAGCTCAGCGGTGACAGCCCTGCCCCCCAGCTGTTGGCACAACCACGTTGGGGGCACCCTCACTGTGCAGCGCCGTGGCACATGCCCGCCCACCGCCTTCCTGGTGACCAGCGCGAAGAGGGGGGAGCCAGAGTCAGACGGGGCGCTCTAGGGGCCTGGGGGCCACGGCTTGGGGAGGGGCAGGGCCTCGTGTGAGAAGGTGGCCTGGCGGGCGGGAACCGCGGGGCTGAGCTTGGCAGAGCTCCCGGGACTGGGAAGGGGAACAGGGAGTGGAGGCGCAGGGGCGGGCATCCCGAGGGGAGGTGTGGCCCCGCAGAGCCACGGCCTGCAAGCGCGTGCGGCCAGCACCCCAGAGCCGGCGGCCCAGGACCGGGGGTCAAAGAGCAGTTGGAGGCATCAGTACAGCGGTCTCCACCCGGCCGCCTCCAGGCAGGACTCCGCTTGGACGCCCCCCGTGACGGGGACCTCACTGCCTGTCATAGCGCCCCTTCCTGGAGCTCACCCGCCGGCCCGGGCGCAGCTGGGAGAGCGTAGATGGGAGGGCTGGTCCCCGAGCCCCATCTAGTCTGTCGTGCGCCTCTGCTGACTGCTGGTTTGCGGTCAGGCCCTGTCCAGCCCCACCCTGGGGGAAGGGCAGGGCCTCTGTCTTGCCTGTGCGTTTGCCCTGGTGGCCTCGGAGCCAACCCCTGTCCTGTCCTCAGCTCCTTGCTCCTGGAGCCACTGGGATGGTGGCAGAGGCGCCGAGTCCAGCCCGGCCCCGCCCGGCCCCTGCCTGTCAGCTGCCCCAGCCCACTGAGCGCTGGGCTGGGGGGCCAGGGAAGCCGGGGGGCCAGGGTAGCTGGGACCTGGGCAGCTGCCCTGGGCAGTTGGGGTGGTGCCAGGGTCTCTGAGTGCTTCCCACCTGGAACACGGGCCCTCCCACGGGTCCGGGGCTGGGCTGAGCCCAAAGCTCCCACCTGCGGGCCTTGGGGCGTTGCGAAGGTGTCACAGACTGGGAAGAGAGGGGTGCGGCAGGAAGCTCAGGTAGGAGGAGGTTGTGGGGCCGCCTCCTTCTCCAGTGCCCCCGCCAGCAGCCCACGGCCCTCTTGGCTTCGTTCTAGCCGCGGGCGGAGACCAGGGCAGCGAAGGGGCAGCAGCCCCAGCCAGCGGCCCTGCCTGCCGACGTCCTTGGGGTCCGTTCCCGGCACGCTGGACCCCCTGCCCATCTCCCGCCACCACCGTCTGCCCTGGACGCCTGGCGTCTGCCCTCCGTCTCCACTGGTGGGGCGCAGCGAAGCCCTCACAGCAGGACAGCGGCCGCATACCGCGCCTTGTCGGACGGGGCCTCCACTGGTTCTCAGACCCCTGGGCCTGTGTCCTTGACCTCTCCCTGCTGATTTCCCCTCGCCATTAGCCTGTAGACCGCAGAGAGGGGGGCCACGCGAGGGTGCAGACACCGTCCACGGGGACCACTTGTTGCCTCCCGCTTCAGTCCCACCGTGGTCAGGAACGGGGGCGCCGGTCCCCGGGGGGAGGGAGAGGTGGGCCTGGACGGTTGAACAGGTTGCTCACTGCACAGTGGCACCCGGCCCGTACTCTGCTCACCGGGTCTGGCTCTGGCCCGCTCTGTCTTCCCAACGGTACCTACGTGCCAGGCCCCTGCACCCCACGAGCGCCGGAAGGCTGAGCAGCCACTCTTCGGCCCGGGAGCCCCCCTCGTCAGGTGCCGCCAGACATCCGGGCCTCTCAGCACTCCTCTGGGCCCGCGGCGCTCACAGACGCCCCTTGGCCGGGGAGGGGGGTTGCCAAGCCCACTTTGAGGAGCGTCAGGAGCCGGACCCGCAGGGGCCCGCTGGGGCCCGGCCAGGCCTGTGCCGTGAGCGCCTGTCTCCAGATGTCCCGCGAAGCCCGCAGCCCCGCCCGCTGCTGGCCCTGGGTGCTGCGTCCCCGAGACCAGCAAGTCAGACTGGCTCTGCCCTGGCAGGAGCTTGGGGCCGTGACCCTGGCGTGAAACTAGGTTTCCTGCTCATTACTCATCCCGGCCCCGGTCGGATTGAAGTGGTCTGGAGATTACGTCGCCGCTGAGCCGGAGCGGGCGCGGGGCGGCTCCGCCTGTGCTGGGGCGGGCGGCTGCAGGCCGAGGGTGGGACGTGGGGCCAGGCCCATCCCGGGCTTCAGGGTCCCCGCCACGCGCGCAGCTCCCGCCCCGCCGGGCTGGCGTGGGTGTCGGGTGGGTGACCCGCGGGCCGGCAGAGCCGCTCGGCCAGAGCCAGGCGGCGGCCCTGGGGCCCCACGAGCGAGCGGAGACCCAGGCGCGGCTTTCTGGAGGCGCCGGGAGGCCCACCTGGACTCGGCCGCCCCCGGCGCCCAGACGCAGCAGCCGGGAGGCGGGCGCAGAGACCGCCGGGCCGTCCGGGCAGGCAGGCGGGAGCCAGCGGCAGCACAGGGCCGTTCTGTCCCCGGGCGCCTGCTGACAGCCTCCGTCCTGACTCCGGGCAGCTCGGCCTGGCGCCCCGGCCGCGGCCAGACAGAACCCGCATTCATGAGCGGCTCTCGAGGCTTTCCTGCCGGGGGAGGCCCGCGGGCGCGGGGGCCGCCGCGTCTTCCGCATTCCCCTGGCTCGGCCCCGGGCCCCGCGTGCGGGCGCTGCCTGGGGGTGCCGCGGCCGGGCCTCCCGCCTGCCCGAGGAAGGGCGGGGCCGGCGGTCAGCGGGCGGTGGCCAAGACGGCGCTCGGCCGGGCGAGGGAGCCGGGACCGGGGACCCTGGAGGAAGCTGGGCGGGGGCCGCTGCGCCCGCGGGCTCCTGTGCCCGAGCCGCCTGCCCACCCCCGGCTGAGCACGGCCCGTCGCCACGTCCCGCCCGTGGTTTCCCGTGCGGTCTCGCGGCGGTGTGACCCCCACACCACCTACTTCCAGAACATTCCCATCACCCCAAAAAGAAACCCTGGCCCATTGGCAGCTCCCCCCCTCCCCCCCCCGCCCCCCGCCCCAACCACTAATCTGCCTTCTGCCTCGGGGGATGTGCCTGCTCAGGACATTTCACTTGAGTGAAATCACTGTCTCCGGGCGCCGGCCCTGTGGGGGCTCCGGGCCTCGTGTCAGGCCTGGGGGTGCCGTTCCCCTCAGCCGAGGCGCAGCCCTGGGGAGAGGCCCGCGCGTGGCTGCGCTCGTGGGCGCGGGGCGTGGGCGGGGCGTGTGGGCCGGGGCTGGTGCGGCTGGCGCGCGAGGCGAGGGAGGGTCGCGGGGTCCCCGACTGCTGAGGGCCCCAGGAGGCTGCACCATGTCCTATTCCTGGGGTCAGGGTGGGGGGGCCCAGGCCGTGCTGACGTACGTGCACCCGGCCTCGCACTGAGCCCCCGTCGCTCCTCGTGGGGACCCTGCTCCCGCGAGCCCCGCGCGCCAGCCCTCGCCCCGCTCCCGCGCAGAGCGTCCCGCAGCCTTTTCGTTTACTCCTCGCTGCTGCTGAATGAAGCTGTGTTTGTTTTTGCATAGACGCGCTGGGGTGCAGGCCGGGGGTGGGGGTGGGGGGGTGAGAGGACTCCCCAGAGACGGAGCGGGGAACAGAACAGGCAGACTGAGTGAAATCCACGGCTGAGGGAGCAGCGGGCGACAGGAGGGTCTGCTGCGCCCTGTGGGCAGCTCCCTGGCCGGGGGTCGCGCCCTGGCAGTCGCGGCGCTAGCCTGAGACGGACCCCCAGGCCACCGAGGAGGCCCCAGTGGACACAGTTTAATGGTGAAACGCGGAGCCCCTTTTCCAGGAGCAGAGCCCGTCAGTACTAGCCCAGCCTCTTCCACTGCACCCGCACACTCGTGTGTTCACAAAACTGTGCAGTGTCTATCCAGACCCGCCAGTGTAGACGGGCCTGGCACACAGGCGTGTGACTGTTTCTGCAGATGCCCTGTGTCCAGCACCCCCCGCATTCAGCCGCTCCTCGCATCCAGCCTCAGCCCTCCCCCTGGGCACCCGCCCCTGGGGACCGGCCGGTTGGCGCACACTCAGCCAGCCCTGCCTTGGCACAAGCTGGGGGCACGGCCCCAAGGTGCCCTGTGGGGAGCTGGTCGATGAGACAGTTCAGGGCGTGAGGACCTTGGGGAGGTGCCCAGGAGCAAGGACGTGGGTTTTGAGGCATAACTAGGAGTTCCCCAACCGTTCCAGAGGGACGAGGATGCTGCGGGCCAAGGAGGCGGCAGGTGCACAGGCGCAGCACCGCTCCCGGCTGAGCCGGCCTCTGGAGGCGCCCGTGACAGCTCGGGCCCCGTCTGTCTCGGCCTGGACGCAGCCCCACTCCGCCCCGGGCAGACGCTGCCCTTGGCCTGCTGTCCCGGGGCAGGGCGAGGGAGGCCGCACAGCCCCGCTGCTCCGTCATCCCTGTGCGGGCCCAAGGCGGCGCCTCCGTTTCCTGCTCTGCGAAATGAAGCCAGGAGAACGAGCTCGCCCCGCTGCAGGGCGCAAAGCACCACACCCGGCTGGGCGGGGGGCGCGTGGAGAAGGGACTGTCACCTGCGCGCCGTGGACTTACTGTCTAGGAAGGCGAGGCACAGGCCGCGGGACAGGAACCCGACCGGGCTGCGGCGGAGGAGGGCGGGGCAGACGCGGAGGGACGGGAGGCAGCAGGGAGCGGTGTGGTCTGTGGCGCAGCCGCGTGTCCTCAGCACCGCCACATCTGAAGGGCCGCCTGGAGCGGGCGAGCACCCGGCTCTCCTCAGCCTCCTCTGGGAAACGTCAGCAGCTAACCCCGAGACCTCGGGCCGGCTTTGGCCCCCGTGCGGCTCGCTTGCGGGTGCCGGCTCGAGCGGTCTGGTGGAGAGACGCGGCACGGGCGGGGCTGAGCTGAGGGCCTGTGCGACAGTCAGGCGGGCGCCGTGGCCCGGCCGCGTGTGCGTGTAGGCGGGTGTGATGCGGGGTGCCGGGTGCACAGGTCGTCCTCGGTGTCCTGCTGGTTCCATTTAAGATCACAAAGACTAACAGCTGACGCCATTTCTTTGTACCACAGTAGCCCAAATTCTGTGCTCTGGCCCCGGTCAGGCCACACCAGCGAGGAGGCCCGGGCCCAGGCGTGCTGTGCGTTTGGGCTCCGAGCCCCCCGCTGGCTCCAGGGCAGGTGCGCTCCCGCGGGCCCCCCGCTGGCTCGTGCCTCCCCTGTCCTGACTTCCACCTCCTTCTCACCTGCTTCTTCCAGAAGCCCTCCTGGCCGCTTTTCCTTCCCTGGGCCTCCACTTCTCAGAATGGGGTCTGCTGAATCAGAGTCCCCAGCAGCAACCCTGGGGTTCGCATCCTCACCAGCCCCTGGCAACTGTGCCCACATTGGAGCTCAGGCCCTCCTCTTTCGTCTTCCGATGCCCTGTTCCGGGGACACTGGTCGCAGCTACCCCAAGCATGCCACTGTCCCGCTCACCACCATACCGTTGCTCACACTGCTCTTCTCTCCTAAGGATGTGTGGAAAACTCCTATCCATACTTCAAAACCCCCCTCCAACATTACCCGCCTTTCCTCTGAGCAGGCTTCCCTCCAAGGCGGCCTGTCCCTGTCCCGGTTTCGTCTGCCCCCGTCTGTGCCTGGAGCCCCTACGTGCAGGAGCTGCCCGCGTGTCTGGATGGCGTCTCCTCTCTGACCCCGGAGCCTGCAGCAGCCCAGGTGTGGCTGTGGGGTGGATCGGCATGTGTGGGTGGGATGGTCTCTGCGATCTCAGTAAACATCTGGCCCCGGGGACTGGCAGCCATCTGACCCGGAGGGTGCCCCTTGGCTGGCAGCCGTGTCCCGTCTATAAATACAGTCTAACCCGGCCAGCCCACGCGCATTCCTGCTGCCCGCCCTGGGGTGCCCTCCCAGCGGAAGGAAGCCTCCCGCGGCCCTGCACGCAGGCTGTGGCGGCCACTGCTGGCGGGCGGGAGGGTGCCCACTGCAGGGTCAGCTCAGGGCCCGTGGGGTCCGGCTGTCATCTGAGCACACCCGCCGGCCGGCCCATGCCGGGCCGCATTTAGCCCTGGGGAGCCTCCCGTGCGGCGCTGTGCTTTTCTTGGCCGTCCAGGCTGTGTTTACGCCGGCCTGGTGCCTGGGGAGTAATTAAAGTCTCCGAGGCCCCTGGAGGGACCTGCCTGCCGTTTGCAGAGGGTGCCCGGCCGGCGTGCTCAGTCCTAACTCTCCTGTTTCATCGGGGGGGCCTGGTGCAGAACTGCGGAGCTAGACTGACCCAGGGGCAGGTCCGCAGGGGCCCACGGTGGGGTGCAGGGGGAGCCACGGGCCCATCAGGGCCTCTCGCCCCACCCTGGGCCTCCTAGGACGGGTGTGGACTGTGTGGCCGGGGGTCAGATGGGTGGGCAGAGCCGGTGCGCGGCAGCTGCTATCGTTCTGGCAGAAAGGGAGCGTCTGGCAGCTGGGGTCCTGGGCGTGTGCTTCCATGGAAGACGGAGAGCCCAGAGTCGGGGTGCACGGTGCCTCGGAGAGAAGAGGCTGGCCGTCTACACCGGCCTCAAAGGGAAACAGGCTGTGAGCCACAGGCTCCCCCGGGAGCTGCACGCAGGAAAGAAACAAATAACGTGAGCTTCTTGGCATCTCTTATTGAACCCAGCGACCAAAAAGTTCATTCCAGCGGGTAACTGAATTTTAAAAATGATGTGTGCAGCTTTTCACAGTCTTCTGGCTCCGTCTGGGAAGGTGGGGTGTCCACGGGCAGAGCAGCACAGGCCCTCGCGCTCACCCCGGAGCCGGGAAACGCCACACCCGCCCTGCTCCCCACCCCGGCCCGGGCCCTGAGCCGCACCCCCCCCACCGCCCCCGTGGCTTTGCCATGCCTTGTCCTCGTTCAGGCCTTGCCCGCGCCAGCCTCTCCACCCTTGGACCGCGGCTTCGGCACACCTTGGCCCAGGCAGCCTCAAGTGACCCCCCCCAGGATCGAATCACCCTTCACCCCCAGGTTCCAGACCCTGTCTCGGAAGCTCAGGATGTTGTGGCAAAGGGAGAGTTTCTCTTGTGACCTCGGACAGCAGGTCAGGAATCTTTGGATGGGCAGGCGTGCCCCGTGCGTGTGTTACTGCACGCGTGCTGTGTGCACAGGTGCTGTGCAGCCGGCCTGGCGGCGGGTCTTGTAGCGTGTGACAGGGTGTTCCGATAACTGCCCTCATCTCTCGTACCCGCGGGAGGCGCCAGGCCCACGGGAGGACTGGCGCGTGCTGGTGCTGCTCCCACAGGCCCTCTGGGCGGGTCACGCTCTGATGCCGGGAGCCCTGCGGCACTCAGAGGCCCCCCTGACTTGTCTGAGGTTAGAGGCCCAGCGAGCAGAAGGGGTAGCAGCCCAGACGTGCAAATCCAAGCCTGTCTCCTTCACCTCAGCGGTTCGTCCTGGGTCCTACGTTTGCCCATGGTGCCACGGGACTGTCCCCTGCCCCTCCTGCCGCAGCTGTCACCTGTGTCCGGGGCACCTGTCCCCAGTCTGTCCTAGGCAGGGCACCCGCTGAAGCCCAAGTCCCCCCCCCAAGCTGGTGGCCACTGGGGGGCTCAGGGTTGGGTGGGGCCCACCCGGACAGTCAATGGGGACTCCATGTCCATCCACTCACCCCCTGCACCCCCACTCCTGGCTTTGTCGCCTGGTAACCCCCGAGCTTGTCTGTCACCTGGCGTTCCTGGTGCTCACGCATTAGTGGCAGCAGCCCTGAGGGGACTGTGGCCTGGGGATCGGAAGCCCCCGCGGCCCCTCGGGAGGCCTTCCTGAGCAGAGGCCCCGGCTCCGTGCTCAGCCTGTCCTCCTGCCAAGCGGAAGCCCATCCAGGCCCCCGGCCCAGGGCAGCCCACCACCATGGCGTCGCCTATGGTACTCGTGCCCACGCGACGCCCCCCCTCCCCGGGTCAGGGCGTGTCCGGTGTCCGGCCCCAGGGAAGGAGAGAGGCCAGGCTGGTGATGGCAGAGTTGCGGGGGCAGAGGGAGGGTCGTGCTTCTTCCCGAGTTAGTCATCTTGGGAACACGGATCCGAGTATTTACACAGCGAGTGTGTGGTCGCAGGTGTGCGCTAGACCAGGGCGCGGGGCGGAGGGTGCCCACCGTGTGGCAGGGAACGTCATGTGGGGCCAGCGGTGAACCCGTCACGCTGAGCACTGTCCCCCGGGAACTCCCGGCCCGCCGAGACACGCCCGCCCAGGCGAGCAGAGGAAGGACTCGGCCCTGGGGTGGCGCCGGCCAGGACGCGCGGGAGTGTGAGGAGGTGGGGGGCGGGGGGTGCGCTGCGGCATGTGGCGTCCATGGAGTCGGGCTGTGCCCAGCAGTGCCTCAGTCCCCCGACCCCTCCGCAGGCCTGGGCCCACGGGACTGTGGACTGTTGTGCCAACACGGCGGGTGCACTGGCGCCGGCGAGGGGGCCCAGGGGCTGCCCCAGAACCGGTGCCGAAAGCGGTGGACGCACGGGGAGCAGCCCCTCCCGCCTCCCGGCACCACCGCTGCCACCTCTCAGGCCCTGGGGGGCTGGGGCCCCGCGCCCCCTCCATGGGGCTCGGGGGAGAGGGCTTCCTGAGGCCGCTGGCCCTTGGTGGTGGTCAGCCGGGGGGGCCAGGCCGGGCCTGGGAGCTGCCCCAAGGCAGGGTCTGGGCAGCTGCCCCAGGGCCCAGGGTCTCATCTGAGGGTGGAATCGCCTGCCTGTCTCTTGGCGCCCAGCCTGTGCCCGCGGAAGCGTGCACGTGCCACGAGGGCCCTTCAGCTGCAGCAGCGCTGCGTGGTCAGCCTCGTGGCCAGCAGGCCCGCCAGTGCTCCCCCGCCCGCGCGCCTGCCCCACGGACCCAGCCCACGCCCCACGCAGCCTCCACCCTCCCCTCGGCTCCTGGGGGCTCTGCGTCCTGCTGAAGCGGCAGAATCCCACGGCGAGCTTGTTCTGGGGCCTGGCTCGGGGCCGTGGTGCGGGGCCGCCCTCCAGAGGCCCTTCCTCCGCAGAGACGTGCTGATGGCGCGGCAGGGCCCCCAGCCCGCCCCTGCAGGCCAGGCCTCGGTGCCCGCGGGACCCTGCGGCAGTGCTGGCTTTAGCCGTTTGTCAGTCTTCGCGGGAGGGACCTTTTCACACACGCGGGGAAGGCCCCACCCAGCCCCGCTCGCGGCCAAAACACCCAGTAACCTGCTGCTTCTCGCCGCAGTTTTTTTTTTTTTAAAGATTTATTTATTTATGCATACAAGAGCTGGGGTGCAGGCCAGGGGTGTGTGGGATAAGGGGATCCACCAGAGACAGAGCGGGGAGCAGAACAGGTGGATCTACTGAAACCCACTGCTGAGGGGAGCAGCGGGGAGACAGGAGAGTCTGCTGCGCCCTGTGGGCAGCGCCCTGCCCGGGGATCCAACTCAGGCCGCAGTGACTGCAGACAGCTTCCCAGAGCTGGGGCTCACCCCTGCGCCCCCAGGGAGGCCCCTTCTTGCTGCATTTTTATAAGCATGTGTCAGTCCCCCTGTGAGCCTGGTTGGCCCTTCAGAGATGCCGGCCGTGTGGCCGGAGTTGTCCGCCTTTCAACTTAAACTGGAGTGGGTCCAGGGTCGCCCCTGCCGTCATGGCCCCTTCACGCGGGGAGAGAGGGGATTGCCGCCGAACTGAGCCGCCTCCAGGCAGCCAGCTGCAGACCCAGTAAAAGCTCACCCTGGGGGAGTCACCCCTCAGCCCCCGGGAGGATGTCTGGGTCAGGCGCCTTTCAGCTGCAGAGAAATGGAGCTCAGCTGAAAATAGGTTAAGCAAAAAGGAGATTGTGTTGGAAGACATAATGGGGCTCTGTGGTCTGCTTCAGGCATGGCTGGATCCAGGTGCCCAGACTGCGGCATCCGGACGGGGTCTAAGCGGGCAGGGGAGGGTCGGCCCTGCCAGAGGCTCGGGGGCGGGGGAGGGAGGATGGTCGTCAGAGGAGACGCGGGCGCTGTTTCCGGGAGGGAGGGTCCCGGGCGGGCCAGAAACAAGTTCTTGCGGAGGAAACATTCCTGCTGCAGAGACAGCCCAGGGGTGGGAGGAGGCAGAGCAGGCGCCCCGTGCCTCGGGGGCAGCAGGCGCGGGCCAGGGAATCCAGACCGGAGCCGGGTCAGCTGCGCTCAGCATGTGTGTTTGGTTTGGCCGCAGCTGTTTCTGAAATCACGGAAGCCCGCGGAACACCCGGCTTCTGTCGGAAACCCTAGAAGAGTGTCGACCCCAGCCCGGGATGGAGCCTCCAGGCCGCAGCTAGGTGGGGCCGGGCAGCCGCGCCCCCCCCGGGGGGGGCTCAAGCCCACCCCCCATCCCACTGTGTCCCCAGCAGCGGGGGGCGGCGGAGGGGTGGGGTGTCCGGGGGCCCGTGCCGCCTGCTGCCCCGGTGGGGTCGGCTCAGCGTCCTTCCCGGCCGTGGCCGCCCAGCCCGCCCTGCCCGCCGGCGCCGCGGGGCTCCTCCCAGAAGCGGGGGAAACCTGCGCGTTCAGACTCCGGTTGTTTCTGCACCGGGCGCTGCCCCAGCACACGCACGGCCGCCGCCGGGGACTTGGCAGCTGGCGGGCGAGCTAACGTGGCTGAGTTGCGTTTGGGGACTTTGAAGGAAACTAATTCAAACCAGCTGAGATGTGAGGCGCCGGAGGTGGCAAAGCCAGGGACAAGTTTCCACAGGGCCGGGGAGCCAGCCGCCCGGGACCTGCCCTTCCTGAGGCCCCGTCCGAGGCCCGGCGCTGGGGGGCTGGCCGAAGGGGGACGCAGGCCGGGCTGCTCGCCCCCGGGCCGTGGCCGCTGGCCCTGCCTCCAAGAGCAGGCCCCGCCTCTGGCCTCAGTTTACCCGCCAGCCACAGGCCCCGAGAGCCCCTGCGTGTCCCGCCCCCGGAAGCCACGCTGGGCCTCTGGGGCGCCACCCGGCAGGCCCGCCCCCGCCCGCTGCCTCCACCAGCTTCCAGACGGCCGCGTGGCTCGCCGGCCCTGCTGCTCCCCATGGACGGCCCCGCCGCTGCAGCCGCTGTCTGGGCCCTTCGAGTTGCCGGGCTGATTGTTTCTACTTCCTGCAATTTTTTTTTACTTCAAAATCAGTGTAAACACGTTATTTGGGTGAAAGACCGTTGGACGGGCCCACGAAGTGGAGACGGTGGCGTCTGCCAGTCAGCCCTCCAGTGCCCGCGGCCA
Source organism: Talpa europaea (assembly GCF_964194135.1). Lineage (NCBI taxonomy): Eukaryota > Metazoa > Chordata > Mammalia > Eulipotyphla > Talpidae > Talpa > Talpa europaea. The sequence goes on along the minus strand of NC_140084.1, from coordinate 609,788 downwards.
GCGCGGCCCCGCGGCTGGCCTCTGCCCCAGCCCCACCCCCAGGCACAAGGCCAGCGGCTCCAAGCGCCGAGGGCAGGACTGGCCTCCCCACGGGCGATGCACCCCGAGCTGTGGGCCCCTCCCAGTGCGCCCCCTCCGCCAGCGGCGCTCACCCCGACCCCCTGGGGCTGTGCTGGGAGCAGGCAGTTCACATCCCAGACGGCTGTGCTGACCACTCCTCCGCCTGGCCCCCGGGCGCTGGCCCCGAGCAGGCTCATGTCGTCCTCATGCCCCCGCGTGGGGGACATTGCTGTCCCTGTGGGGTGCGAAGGGAGACTGAGGCACAGGCAAGCTTGTCCTCTGCCCTCAGGGCTGTGCTCCAGGCTGGCACCGGAATTCCACGTCTGACTTTAGGGAGCCCTCATGCCCCATCCCACCCATGGGCCAGCCGTTGGCACCCTGCTTGTCGCCACCCTGCCTCCGCGCCCACGGTCGTGCTGTGGGTCAGGGGGAGCAGCTGCCTGGGGACACGCCGCCGCCCCGAGCCCCTGGTGCAGGGACAGCTCTGTCCTTTGTGCCCTCTGGCAGGGAAGGACGTCCCCAAAGACGTCTGTGTGTCGCCTTTGAGATCCCCGCACTGCGTGCGTCTCCAGGACCCGGGCGACACCGCGCGACGGTGAATGACAGCGCTCGCCCCCCCCCCCCAACCGCGCCAACGCCCGACCGCAGGGCCAGGCCCTGTGTGCTGGGGCGACTCCCCCACCCACAGGTGGGTGAGGACACAGAGAGGTTAAGCCACTTGCCTGAGGGCGCACAGCAAAGACAGGGTGCTGCCCTTTGACCCTGACCCGCATTGGCTCTGCCCCTCCCCCTGCCCAGAGGGGCTAACTGACCTGAGACCCTGCCTGGGGGCACCCCTCTCTCCTGGGCCAACCCTCCTGCTCTGCTGCCCCCCTCCCCCGCCCCTACCGACGACCGGCGGGTCCCTCGTGAAGACCGACAGGGCCCTGGCAAGGGCAGCCTCTGGCTCCCTGGGCTGTGGGGTGCATGGGGCTCACTCCTGCTCCCTGGAGATGGAGGGGGCCGCAGGCTGGGACCGGGGCTGAGCGCAGCACACCGCCTCCCCTGCCTCTGCCTCTGCTGTCTGGTGCCAGCCGCGGCCCGGTTAGGCTTGGCTCCAGCGGTCGTCACTCGAGACGGGGTGGCCCCGGCGCAGGGTCCTCGTGGGTCAGGGTCGCCAGGGTCAGGCCGCCGGGTGATGTCGCCCTGGGAGGGCGGGCTGCCTGCGGGAAGGTGTGCGCCGCCCACCCTCCTCCTCCTCACACGCTCTCCCTGCACAGGCGCCTCTGCCCCTCGGGGCCACGGGCCGCCCAGCGGATGAGGGGCAGGACCTCCAGGCACTGGCCCCGGGCCACGCCCTTGTTGGGGTGGGAGCAGGGCTGGTCATTAGAGCCACGTCGCCCCACCCCACCCGGGACTCGGCTGCGGGCAGCCCCTGGGCCAGGGGAGAGGGGACGAGCGCCGGCTGCAGTCCTGGCTGCCCGCCTCCTGCGCTGACCGCGCGACCCTGCCAGCCGCCGGGGCCGGGAAGGCGGGCGTGGAGGTGCTGGCGGCTCCTACTCGGCCTCCGTGCCTGACAGGGTCGCGCACGGTCTCGGGAGAGCTGGCGCTCCCCGGGGCAGAGAAGGGAAGACACAGCTCGCTCGGCCGGTCCCTTTCGCCCTGGCGACCAGGAAGCGCGGAGGTCAGCTGGAGCCTCCTGGGTAGGCTTTGGCTTTGGGCCTCCGCCACCCACCGTGGGGAAGGCGCCGCCCCCCTAAACGCCCCGGGCCTCGCCGCAGGAAGAGTTCCCGTTTCAGGGAAACCACGTGAGAGGAGGGGGCTGGAGATTTAGGTCTGAAGGGGCGCTGCCGCTCTCCGCCTGGCGAGAGCGCAGGCCTGGGCAGGAGCCGGCAGCGGAGCCCACGAGGCTCAGGGTGGCCTCGCAGACTCGCAGCGAACGCTGCTCGGGCGCTGGCCGTGCACAGACCCCTCGTCCCTCCACGCGCCCTCTGCGGCCTGCGGCTGCTGCCCGGCCCACCTCTAGTCCCCAGTGCTCCATCACACGGGCTCTGGGGACCGGCCCTGGCCCCTCAGCCCCGCCCCTGTGCCCGCACTGCCTCTGGCGGGGAGTGGCTGTGCCACCCACACCCCAGGCGCCTTCAGAGAAAACCGCGGTCAACTGCCCTTTCAGCCCCTAGCAAAGGGCCCCGGTTTCTCCCTTCCCTCGTCCGCCTCCGACTGATGAAAGAACAACACCCGGAGGTGGGCGGGAGATGCCCGCTGGGGGTCTCTGCCAGCGCCCCTGCAGCCAGCAGAGCCAGGGCTGGTCTGAGTGGCTGTGGGTGTCATGCGAGCGGCCCTGCTCCCCGCCCCCCGCCCCTGCCACGGGCTGTGGGGAGGTGCGGGCGGCCCCGCAGCTAGAGAGCGGCCCCTGCCCTCGGGGCTCTGAGGGGTCAGAGCCGGCTCAGCAGGGAGAGGCACCTTGTGACAAAATGTCTGCGGGAGGGTGAGGGCGACCCGCTGGTCAGCGGTCCCTGCGGTGCGTGAGTTGTTGGGGTCAGGGCTGGGCCGGGCGGCTGGCAGGAGCAGAGCGGCGGCGGGAGCGGGAGAGGCCAGGCAAGAGCAGGCCGTGGGCAGTGTGGGGCGCGAAGACCCGGGCGGCCTCAGAGGGACGGGAGGGCCAGGGGGCGCTGCCGTGGGTCTGAGCAGGAGCCAGCCCCGGGGGCGCCCCATGTCTGCGGTGTCCCGGCCTCCCCGCGCTGTCGAGTGCGGGCCCGGGAAGGCCCCCTTCCCGTCACACAGCTGGCCGGGGCCCTCGCAAGGCCCAGGCCGGCCAGCCCTGCCCTCCTCGGCAGCGCAGGGGCGGGGGCTGTAGGCTGGCAGGGCTCTGCCCGAGAAGAGGCCCGGGCTTCAGGAAGGCGGGGGTGGGGCTCGCGGTCTCGCATGTGCCCCCCTGGGCGCCGACAGCCCCAGGCCCGGGCTGTGCCCACCCGGACAGCCCCTCCGCGTCCTCCCGCCGCAGCGTGTCCTGGGCCCGCGGCTGAGCCTCCCTGAGCCCCGCTACACCGGAGCCCGCCCGTCCTCCCGCTCCAAGGGGCCGTGCCCCGGGCCTGGGGAGTCCCCGCACCGTCCCTGCACAGCGGCCTTGTCCAGCGCGCCGGGGGCCAGGCCCGCCCCGCCCGCCCCGCAGCCTCCAGCCGCCAGGGCGGCCCAGCAGTGAGCGAGGCCGGGAGTGGGGGGAGCGGTGGGCGGAGGTGAGTGCGCCCCGCCCGCCGGAGGTCAGGCCAGACCAACCGCAGCCTGTGTCCCCCGGGGCTGCCCACACAGTAGTTATTTTGTCTCGCGTGAATTTGTTGCCAACTTTTAAAAATGGGGGGATTTCACTCTAAAACCCGGGCTTCTGCTTTTCCGGGAGCTCAGAAAGCCGGCCCTGTGCTGCGCTCCTGGGGCTGTCCCCGCCCCCCCGCGGGACTGCAGGGCTGGGCAGGGCGGTCCCCTGGGTCCCCTGGCCCAGCCCCCACTCTGGGGTCCAGACCCCACGTCTTGGAGGGTGGGGCCCGGGGCTGAGTGCAGGGGGAGGGGCAGGGCGGAGGCAGGGTGGGCGAGGAGAGGGGCAGGGGCAGGGCCCGGTCCTCAGGGCAGGGGGCAGGGAGACGTGCGGGCAGTGGCGTCTCCCCAGGCCCAGGGGTCCTGATGGGTAGCCAGTCCCACCCCACCAGCTGGCAGGCCAGGGACTGTGGGGGTGCTGAGCACACAGAGCTGAGACCCCAGCCTGGGAAGACGCCATGGGCCCTCCCTCCATGTGCCCAGGGGCCGCCCCCACCTTTGGGGCCTCCCAAGTGGGCGCCCACCTGCAGGACGTGGTGGGCACAGCCCGGGCCGGGCGGCCACCCTGGCACTGTAGGGCCGAGGGCGGCGGCAGGGAGAGGACAGCTTGGACCCCGAGCTGGGCTTGAGCCCCTGTCCCCCCATCCTGCAGACGGGCCCTCACCCAGCAGGCAGCGGATGCCCCAGGCTCCCCGACTGAGGCCGACTCACCCGCCACCTCGGGCCAGAGGTGCCCCTCCCTCCAAACCCCTCCCTGCACAGCCCGGGCGGGGCGCAGGCCCGCTCACCCGAGCCCGGTCCCAGCTCCCCACGGCCGCGGCCGCGCCTTCGGAAGGGAAATTACAGTCACTTCTGACAGGAAAGGCGTCTGACGGGTTCTGCGCTGCCGGGGAGTAATTAACGCTGCGCCCTGGGGAAGCTCATTAATCTTGTCCTTGGAGACAGCTCATTAGGCTGTGCGGGGCTCCAGGCTCGTGTCCAGCAGCCGGCCCCGGTCTGGGCCCCAGTGGGTGCCCCACAGCTGTCTCCCTGCCCAGACCCCTCGGCCTCTGCCCCTCACCTGTGAGGTGGTCTGGTCGCCCCATGCCGACAAGCCTGGGCCCCCAGGGTGGCCCGAGTTCCGGGGCCAAGCCAGCAGCCATCCAGTGTCCGCACGTTGGGACCATGCGCCAGACCCCCAGGCACACCCGTGCCCACCCCCAGGCCGCCCTCCTGCCTGCTGGCTCCTGCTGGAGCCTCAGTTCAGAGCGAGTCCAGGACCCAGCCCTGCCGGCGTGGTGTGCCCCGGTGTGTGCTGTGCCGGTGGCCACGGGGGCTTCCCTGCCCTGCGCCCCAGCATGGATGGCCCCGAGCCTCCGGCCACGAGGCTCCCCTGAGCAGGGTCCTGACTGGCGGCGGGCTGCTGAGGGGCGCAGCGCCACCGCCTCACAGGTGGGCACTCAGGACTGCATGCGCCCCAGGGAGCCAAGGTGTGGGCGGCGGCCCCCACCCCACCCTCGGCTGGGCAGGACTGGGGGGCCTCCACCCTGTACAACCGCGGCTAGGGACAGGCGCCCCACACAAGGCTGCGTGCAGGCCTCAGAGAAGTGGACGGAGGTAGGGAAAGCAGCCGGTGGCCAGGGCTTCCTGGAGGAGGTGGCCCTGGACCTGAAGGCCGAGGGGCTGGCCTCAGGGGAGGAGGAACGGGCATCCCAGGACAGCCCCGTGGTCCAGGACTCCACGGCCCGGGGTTGTCACCATCAGAGCACACTGCCCCCCGCTCGCCTTGGCCCTGGCCAGCCTGCAGGGCAGTGTGCTCCCCGGCCTCAGCCGAGGGTGCCCAGCAAGCTCCCCCAGAGGGCCTAGCCCCACCTGCCCGGGACCACAGTACCCAGGGGTGCGGAGAGCGCCGGTCCGCACAGGCGCTGGGGACAGCCGCCTGCAGGGTGGTGCCCAGGCCGGGTGTCCCCTTCGGTTACTGGTGGCCCCTTGATGTGGGCGGGGCCCTGGGCCCGCACGTGTCGCCGGGCTCCACACAGGACTTCGGGGTGCAGGCAGGCTGCTCTGTGGGGAGCAGAGACCCAGGGCGAGGCCTCCGGCAGGCCAGGGCTCCCCACGTGCTGGGCACGAGGCCGTGTGGGTCGACTGTCAGGATGAAGTGTGGGGCCTGGCATCGGGGCCTGGGGGGCGTCCAGCGGGGCTGCGGGCGCCAGTGCTGGCCGGCCCGGCCATGAGCGCCTGAGGCACACCCCGCCGCCGCCTCCCTGTCATTTCCGAAGACATCATTTCCCCCGCGCTCCTCTTATCTCCCTCCTGTTAAAGGATCTCAAATATGCGCCCCGATAAGGCGGGGCAGACACCGTTCCAGCCCCTTCCAACGCCAGCCTCCACTTTCCCCGAAGTAATTAAGATAAATGCAGCCGATAATTCCGGCGTTTTCTTAAACGTCCCCTCCAGGCCGGATCGCAGATACAGTTTCACCTGCGGAGGTTCCTCTGCGCGCCCAGGTAACAGATAGCGCCAGAGCAGGCGGCGGCGTTGGAAGCAAAGGAAGGGGGGACATTTGTGAATTAAATGTCAGCGCAGCCGGGCCCCTGCTCCCGCGCCGGCCCGTCCCCCGCTGCCGTGTGCCCGCGCGCTCTGGCCAGGCCCCCGGTCGCCGAGGGACACCCCGCCCAGCAGGCCGCGCAGCTGCCCTTTTGGGGCGGCCGCCGGCCCGGGCCAGGGCCGAGGGCACAGGCGACGCTCGGGGCTTGGCTAGGAGGGCGGCCGGAGCCGCCCTGGGCCCTGGGGAGCGGGCGAGGGGGCAGACTTGGTTCCGGGCTCTGCTTCCAACTCACCGGGTCAGGCCGCGTCTGCTGGAGCCTGTTTCCCGTCCACACGGGGTCAGGGCGGAGGCCCGCTGCCCGCCCAGCCCTGCCTGCCTGCGTCCGGCGCCGCCCCCTGTGAGGTGCGGGGGCCACACACACGGCCTCCCCCGGCCGCCGGGTCCTGCCACCCGCCAAGAGGCCAGAACGCAGGGAGCGGGACGGGCACACGCCCAGGCTGGCGTCCCTTCCTCCCTGCCCGCCTGGCTGGGCTGGGGCTGTGTGGTCCTCGCCCCCCGCCCCCCTGCAGGATGAGGCATGGAGAGGGGGTGTGATCGCCCCAGGCACTCGCCCCCACGACTGCAGCACCCCAAAGGGCCCGTCTCCAGATTCCGCCTCGTGGGGGCTGGGGCCACAGGGCAGCTGTTCAGGTCGCCGTGGGGAGCCTCACCCCAGAGGCCACCCCAAGCCGGCCCCACGCAGCGCGACGCTGCAAGGCCACGGCTGTGTGGGCAGCCCTGCGGCCGGGGCAGGGTGCGGGCCCCCCGGGGGCAGCCCAGGCGGTGGAGGAGGTCACAGGGCACCGCCCACTTGAGTTATGCAGGGAGAGGGCCTGGTCATGTTTCCAGGCGCTCCCCAGGCAGGCCGGGGTCTGAGGGGTTGGCTCTCCTGCTTCAAAGGGGCCGCAGGCCTGCTGAAACCCACACCCCCTGGGCACCCAGGGGCTGGGCGGGGTGGGGAACCCGAGAGCCGGGCACATGCTGCCCCATGCCCAGCCCACATCTGAGCGCCAGGACGGGGCCCTGGGGGCGGCCAGGGGGAGGCCCGGGGGCATGGTGGAGGCCCCTCCGCAGGGAGGGACAGCAATGGGCCGCTGAGCTCGGCCCAAGGCACGGCCGGGGCCATGAGGTAGGGCCGAGGGGCGTGCGTGGTCACCACGGGCACCCCACCCCTCCCTTCTCACCACGCACCGTGCGCTGGGCAGGTCGGACCACCTCTCTGAGGCCGCCTCCCTGCTGTGGCCGGCTGTGCCCTGCACACCGTCCAGTTCGTCCCATGCGGCCAAAGCCACAACTCAGTTGCCCACACTGCGCCCAGTGTCAGGTGGGACGGTGGCGGGTGGGCGGCGGGTGGGCGGCGGGTGGTGGACAAGAGTGGGTAGTTGTCGGGCGCAGTGGACTTCTTCCGCGGCGTCCCGGGGAGGCCAGAGCTCTGCAGTCCTCCAGGCTCACCGCGCGCCTGCGGACGCAGCCTCTCCCGGCTGCCATCGGGACTCATTAAATCCTCGGGTCTGTGTCTTGCACGTCGGACACCACCGGGGGCTCTGACGGTCCAGGCAGCCGTCTCTGTCCAGTAGCAGCTCAGGGCGTCCACTGTGTTCGTCTCCAGGGTCAGGAGTTGGGGGCCCTCAGCAGGGGGCTCGGGCTGCTGTTGGGATAGCGTCTCCTCTGACGACTGGGCCGGCTGGAGGCGACCTTCCCGGGCGGCCCCAAGCATGGCAGAGGGTGTCCCCCCCAGCGCGTGGCCCAAGTCCAGCGGCCTGCTCTGTGCCCGAGCGGGAGCCCCGTGCCACCTGAGCCCGCGAGGGCCCGGGCCTGCCTTTGGAGGGAGGGGTTGTGTGGTCTCCACGGGGCCGATTCCACCAGTGCGCGTGTCCCTCGACCCACTGCCCTTCCTGGGACCCCTGCAGGTCTCGGGGGGCTGGTCTTCTCTGCTGCGAACCCCTGCCCGGCTGCACCTTGAATGTGTCCCCTGGAGGCAGCACTTCCCAGAGAGAACGCTGAAGCTGGGGACCCCAAACCCCGCAGGGCCCTCAAACTGGGCCAAGCCACCCCGCTGGCCCCCACACACCCCCAGCTCCCCAGGGCGGTGGAGGCGGCTCGCAGCACTGGGGGCTCCTCCAAGCCCTCTGCCCCTTCCAGGCAGCACAGGGACTCACGCTCCCCATTTCTCTGCAGCCAAGAAGCCCTGCCTCCTGGGGCAGCCGCGCGGCCCGGCAGCCAAGGCACCAACTCCCAGGTACGTGAGGGACCCTGGCCAGGGCCCCACCCCGCTGGAGACAGCCTCCCTCGCCCCTCCACCCCCGCCCACCGCCCCTCCTGGCTCCACTCTGGGCCGTCTTTGGGGCTGCCACCTGCCCCCCAAAAGCGGGATGTCAGGGGCGGACTCGGGGCTTGCACTGCAGTCCAGGCAGCGTGGAGGGAGGGCGCTGTGTCACCTGGTGGGGGCCTGAGCCCCGAGGGGGAGTGGCCAGAGGCCCCAACAGGGTCACAGCCAGTGTGCACCGTGGAGCACCCCTGGAGCCAGCAGGCCCGGCCCAGAGAGGCTGCCGAGCCACCCAGACTGCTGGCTAAGGCCTGGCATGGGCCCGGCCCTGCAAAAGCCTCGACAAAAGCCCTGCAAAAGCCTCTTGGGCCAGTGGCAAACACAGAACACCCTCCCCAAGCCCCCAGGGAGCCCCAAGCCACCTGTGCTCCACAGCCCCCCATGCCTGCTCATCGGCATGCCAGCCAGGCAGGAGCAACCCTGGGCCCTCCGGGCTGTGGGTGAAGCTCCTTCTAGTTGCAGCCCCCATGCACAGATGGGGAAGTGAGGCTGGGAAGACACTGGGTCAGGTCACTCGATGACCGGTGAGGGAGGCCCCATGTGGAAACCCACAGTCCCCTGAACGCCTGCTGCTCACCGGCCTCCAGGCCCGGGCAGGCGGAGAGCGCCCCCCGGCCCTCTGCTCTGGAGGACACGGGCTGGGGCGGAGCAAGCCCAAACCAGCAGCGAACCACCCCCAGGCCAGGCCGCGTGCGCCCGCGCGGAGCCGCTCACCTCCAACAGCCCCTGGGGCCCCGGGCAAGGAGACGGGCCTGCCGTCAGCAGCCGGCCCGGGGCCCAGGCAGGGGCGGGTCTTGTGGGGGCCATGCCCTGTCCTCGAGCACCACAGCATCTCCAGGGGGATCCCTGAGGGGCCCTGGTGGCCGTGGGCCCCGCCCTGGGGACCGCTGGCCCCAGCATGAGCCACCTGGAGGTGGGCAAGTGGGCGTAGCAAGCCCCCGGGACCTCCACAGGCGGGGAGGCCTTGGGCAGCTTAGCCACCTGCCGCCCGGGCTCCTCACGCACAAATGGCAGCGCAAGTGCAGTGCCACCCTCCGGAGCCCGGTGAGGGCAGGGAAGCCGTGGGTGGGCAGCGCTGGCGGTCCGGCCCGAGGAGCTGGGCACCGCCACTACTGACTCATTCAGCAAACTCGCCATAAGTCCTGGCCGGCAGCGCCCTGAGATGGGGAGGGCCGGCCCTGGTGGGGCCCAGAAGGGGGAGCCAGGCCTCTGCTTGAAAGGGGTGGGGCCCCCGGGGGGGGGGGGGAGGGGGAAACGGGGCGGCTTGGCGCCCTCTGCTGACAGCCCCTGGAAGCACACCCCGGAGACCCTGCCGGGGCAGGGCGTGCAGGGGCCCAGAAGCGCCCTCCACAGCAGCCGCTCAGAGGACGGGGCTGGCCGGGGCCCCTCCTCCCCGTGCCGGAGCTCTGTGGCCCTGCCGCGGACCCCATCCCCAGGGCCGGCGGCCACTCCCTGCAGCCCCTGCAGGCCTGTCTCCCGCCCACACCGGTGCGGCCCCTCGCCCCTCTGCGCCCAACTGCCACCGCAGAGCTAGGGCGCCCCCACCAGGCCGCGGGCTCAGCCCGGGCCCCCACACGGCCTCCCGCAGCCCTTCAGGCAAGGATGGAGCGGGGCTGGCCCGGGGACAGGCAGGCCCCCACGCCCGAGCCTCCGCGGGCCTGTGGGGCGGCAGGAAAATGCAATTCCAAGGCAGGCCTGGGTGGCTCTGACGAGCGCTGTGCCCCGGTGGAGACCCCCCCCCCCGCCCCGGCCCCCCAGAGGGGGCGGCCAACCCTGAGCAGGGAGGGGCGCCGGCCACGCCCCAGGGCTTTGTCTTGCAGGGTCTCCCACCAGCTCACCATGTCCTTGGAGCTCGCCTCTGAGGCCTGACCAGGCCCCAGGCACACCCCAGAGATGCCACCTGGCTCAGAAGCCCAGGACCGGGTGGCACCTTCCGGAGGCTGGTGTCCTGGGCAGGGGCTGGCCCGCAGGCCACACTAGGGCTGGTCAGCTTTCCACTCCGCGCCCCGTCCCTGCGGGCCCTGCCCTGTCCTTCCTGGCCCCGTGGGCCACACAGATGGCCGCCTTGAGCCCACGGGCCCGCCCCATTCACTCCCACCCTCCCCTTGCAGGCTCCACTCAGGACCATGAAAGCAGGCGTGTCTGGGGGACCCCGAGGGCCGAGGATGGCTGCCCAGCTCACTCCCCAAAGCCCCCATAGGACCGCTGCCCCCTCCTAGTGTCCAGGAGGGGCCATGCCGGGGGAGCAGCCCCAAGGAGCACCGCCTCCAGCCATGACCGGCGACCTGCAGCCTGGCCAGGCGGCCAGTGGCACGAGGGGCTCCACCCTGCCCCCCAACAAGGACGGTAACCCAGCCGGCAGGACCGCCAAGGCCGCCAGGGAGGCCGGCAGCAGGGCCCAGGCTGTGGACCTCAGGACCAAGCCACAGCAAGCCAGGGGGGTGGAGCCCAAGCCTGCCCCTGTGAGAGCTCACCCCCTGAGCAGCGACCCCGAGGAGGTGGGCAGCCCCCGGGCCCCACCCGGGAGGAGCCCTGCCCAGGCTCGGGCTTGGCAGGCCAGCAGGGCCGGGGAGAGCCCCCAGCAGCTCCGCATTGTGGGCATGGCCAGCGCGAGGGCCAGGCCCGCCCTGGACGAGACCCCAGAGGGCCTGCCAGTGGAGGCCCCCCAGCCCCCAGAGGGGGAGGCCCCCCGCACCCGTGTCAGGCCTGGCCTCCCCAGGGCCGAGGCCCCGCCTGCCCCCAAAGAGCTCAGCTTCCCAGGGCGTGTCCAGGAGCCCCCCTCCAGCTTTACCTCCACAAGCCATACCTCAGCGAGCACCAGCCCCCGAAGGCCAGGCCCCTACCCAGAGTTCCCAGCTGGCGGGGCCAGCCCCTGGCCCCCCGCCACCGAGGACAGCTTCCAAGGTGCTGGCTTCAGGCCTCCCCCCACCAAGCCAGAGTCCTTTCCTGAAGGCAGCAGCCCGGGGGGGGTCTTTGAGCACCCCTTCCCGCGGGGCACCTCTGAGCATGAGTACGCCCAGGGGCCCCTGGTGCTGGCCTTCCACCAGCCCCCCGCCGCGTGGCCGGAGGAGGCCGTGGCCGCCAGCGCCACATGCCAGCTGCCCTCCAGGCCTGCTCCCCCACCCCCACCCTGCTACCCCGGCCGGCCCAGTGGCCTCCGTGCCCCCCGGGATGCGGGCAGGGCTCTCCCTGGCCCTGGCGCTGTGCGCCCAGTGCTCGGCCCCTTCGCAGGTGCCAGGGCCACCTTCCCCGACAGCCTGCACCAGGGCCTGGCGGAAGCTCTCCCAGAGGCTCGGCCAGTGGCCCACGGCGGGCTGGGGAGCCCCAGGGGATGCTTTCCCGGAGCCAGTGGTGTAGACCCTCCCCTGGGGCCTTTGGACACAGAGCTGGCCCCCCCCGGGCCCTCCCCCACGAGACTGCCCCAACTGTGGGACCCAGCCGCAGCCCCGTATCCCACGCCTCCTCTGGGCCCCACGGCCGCCCCCGGAGGGGTGTTCTTTGACGGCCAGCCTGGCCTCGGCCAGCAGTTGGGCCTCCCCCACAGTCCCCCGCTGCCCTGGTCCCAGGTGCTCCCGACCGCCGTGGCCGGCCCCCACCCAGTGGACATGCTGGGCCGGCCGCCTTTCCCGCCGGACGCCCTGGACTGGCAGGGCAGCGTGCAGGGAGCGCTGGCGGCGGCCGGGAAGCCTCCCGGCGCGGGCGAGAAGCTGGGGCTGCTGGGAAACAGCCCAGGCCAGCACGGCGGCTCCCCCGGGCCCTTCCCCTACAACGGGCTGAAAGACCCCGGAGCCCAGCCCCTGTTCTTTGGGGTGGCCCAGCCCCAGGTCTCGCCTCGAGGGGCCCCAGGCCTGCCCCCACCCAGAGTGGTGGCCGCCTCCCCCAGCGAGTCCCCGCTGCCCTCGCCCGCCACCAACACCACGGGCAGCAGCACCTGCTCCTCCCTGTCACCCCCTTCCTGCAGCCCCGCCAACCCCAGCTCGGAGGACAGCCAGCTGCCCGGGCCCCCCGCCTTCTTCCATGCCCCGAGTCACCCCCACCCGCCCCCCGGGCCCTCCCAGGGCCCCCCTGTGCACTACCAGCCCGAGGCCGGCCCCTTCCCCACGGGCGGGCTGGGCGCCCAGGGCGCCTTCAAGTGCCTGGAGGACGCCCCCTTCCCCAGCGTGGGCCCCGAGGTGGCCCAGGGGGTGCTGGAGGGCTTCCCCCAGGGGCCGCCCCCCTACTCCGCCCACCACTTTCCCCTCAGCAGCGCCAGCCTGGACCAGCTGGACGTGCTGCTGACCTGCAGGCAGTGTGACCGCAACTACAGCAGCCTGGCCGCCTTCCTGGAGCACCGGCAGTTCTGCGGCCTGCTCCCGGCCAGGGCCAAGGACCGGCTCCAGCAGCCCCTGGGGCTCCCCACGCCCCCTGCCACCCCCAAGGCAGCGGCCGGCGGGAGCCCAAGCCTGCTCAGCCCCGCCAAGGCCGCCCCCTTCCTGCTGGCCGGAGACGGGCGGGAGGACAGCAGGGACGACCCCCTGCGGGGCAGCCTCGGGCCCAGCCTGGCCGCCCACTTCGCGCTCCCCGCCGCAGACCTGGACCTGGAGGACGCCGCCAAGCTGGACAGCCTCATCACCGAGGCGCTGGACGGCCTGGGCTACCAGTCTGACAGCCCCGAGATCGATAGTAGCTTCATCGACGTCTTCGCCGACGAGGAGCCTCCCGGCCCCCGGGGCCCCGGTGCTGGGCAGCCCCCCAAGGCCAGGGCGGGGGCGGTGCCCGAGAGTGAAGTCCAGCCCCCGCTCCCCACTGCGGCCGACACGGCAGAGCCCCAGGCCCCTCACCTCCGGGACGGGGTGCCCACCCCCCACGCTTGGCCCAAAACCCGCTCCCGAGGCCCGGCGCCCGCCAAGGCCGCCAGGGCCAGCCTGGCCAGCAGGCAGAGGGGAGGGAAGCGGCTGACGCGGCTGCGGAAAGAGCAAGGCCCGGCCAGCGGCCCCGGCGGGCCCTGCAGCGGCGCCAGGGCGCCCCACCTGAGGCCGCGGCCAGTGGGGGGTGGGGCTGAGCCACCCCCGCCCCAGCCCCGGGACCTCAGGAGCCAGGCCCCCCGGGGCCGCGCCGGCCCCCGCCACCGGGCCCTCCCCGCGGCGGCCGGCAGCTCGCAGCGCTCTCGGGGGCCGGCGCGGAGGAGGCGGGCGCGGGGCGGCTCGTGGAGCAAGGAGCTCATCCACAAGATCCTGCAGCAGAAGAACCAGCCGGGCCCCCGGCCGGGCCCCCGGCCCCCGCGGCAGCCCCGCGGCTCCGAGTCTGAGGAGGACGAGGGCCCGCGGCCTCGGGGACCCCGCTTCAGGGGCCGGCCCCGCCACAGCTGCCGGCGCTGGCCCCGCGGCGAGAAGAGGAAGGAGGGGGACTTGGGGGGCCTCAGAGAAGAGAGGGAGCAGCAGAAGCCCCGGAAGGTCCTGAGGCGGGGAGCCCCGACGGACAAGGGCTCCCCAGGCCCAGAGGAGCCGGCCAGGCCTGGCCTGAGCACCCCCAGCTCTCCTGAGACCCAGCACCCAGCAAAGAGCCCAGAAGCCAGAGCCCCCCAGTACGCAGATGGCACAGCGGCGGCCCCCCATCATCCGTCGCGGGCCACCGCCCCGCCCGAGGCCCCAGAGGAAAGCCGACAGTCCGTGCGCCCCGGAGCCCCGGAGCCGCCTCAGCCCGGCAGGGGGGACCCCGAAGGGCCGCCCCCCGGGAGCCCGCCAGGGCCGGGCAGTGCGCCAGGCCCGGAGACGCCCTCCCGCGGCGGAGAGGAGCCCGCCCCACGCCCGGCAGAGGCAGGCCCCCCTGGGCACAGCGCCCTGCTCCTGAGGGGCCCCGGCCTCAGCGGCGACCCCGCGCCCTCTCACAGCAGCACCGTGGGGCGCCCGGCTCCCAGAGAGGGGCCCCGGCCTGACCGCAGGACACCAAGTGGATTGTTCCTGGGACCTGAAGACCCGGCCTCGCGTTTCCACCGGGACCCGTACGCCAAGCCCGAGGCTCCGGACCCCAGCGGCAAGCTCCTGTGCCCGGACGGGGTGCCAGCGCTGCCCCCAAATGCACCCCGCCCTGTGGAGCTGGCCCCAGGCAGAGCCAAGCCTCCGCTGACCCCGGAGTCCGCACCGCTCTTCCCAGGGCTGCCCGTGGAGGGGCCCCACGCCCCGACCTCCAGCAGCCCCGGAGGCAAGGACACCCACGCGGGCACCTGCCCTGGCCCAAGGAGAGCCCCGCCGCCCCCGCCTCGGCCCTCTGTTCCGCCCAACCACGGCTGGGCCCTGCAGGAGGAGGTGGCCCCGCTGCTGCCCAGCCGGGTGGGCCACGTTCCTGGCCGCCCCGGGGAGCCGGCACCCGGCCAGCGCCCCAGCACAGGCCCAGCCCGGTCGCCCCCGGCACCCGGCACGGCCGGCCCAGGGCCTGCCTCCCTCGCGGGCAGCCTGGCCGAGGACGAGCTGGAGATCAGGAGGCTGGTCGCTGAGCTGGAGAGTCAGCTGCAGAGCGGCCAGGGCGCGCAGGAGGCCCCGGGCCAGCCGCACGGAGCCCGGCTCCAGGCCGCCGCCCCGCTGGCCCGGCCGAGGGCACCCCCGCAAGGGGCAGGAACGGCCGTGGCCACCGTGGAGTGGGCTCTGGGGGGCCCCCGGGAGGAGCGGCCCTCGTTCCACCCCGGAGAGGCAGCCCCGCCGCTCGGTGCCGCCTGCCAGCCGGGTCCCCCCAAGGCTGAGCGGGGCTGTGGGGAGTCTTCTCACGTGGGGAGTCCAGCGAGGTGCAGCCCCCGCCGGGACGCCTCCCTCCCCGGGGACAACGGCGCGTCAGGAATACTCGGCCGCCCAGCCCCCCCGCCGCCCCTCGCGGCAGACGGACCCCGCGGAGACCCGCCTCAGCTGGAAGGGGTCGGCAGCCCTGCTGTCCCTCTGGCCCCTGCCCTGGCATTTTGGGGTGCTGGGGTTGTGCCTCCGAGCACCCCACCCCCTGGCGCCTGTCCCGGCGACGGCCCCCGGGAGCCCTGTGTCAGCAGAGCGGGGGCCTGCCCGGGGGCCGAGACCGGCGGAGACCGGAGGCCCCAGCACCCGCCCACCGGCCCCCTGCGTCAGCTCCAGCTGCTGGTGGCCAGATCCGTGAAGCCGGACGCTGACCCTCCGGACCTTCGCGGGGACGGCACGGAAGGCGGGGGCAGGAGCCGCAGCCCCAGCCCGGACTTCCTGGGGGCGGCGCAGGCGACAGCAGCCCGCCCACACCTGGGGCCGCAGGCAGAGGGGCGTCCGGGCTGGCTTGGCCAGGCTGAGGAGCCCGCGGGCCCCAGCGGGGCCAGCCAGCCGCAGCCAGAGACCTGGGGGCACCCAGGGGCGCCAGGCAACCCTGCCACGGTCACCGTCAGCCGTGACATCATCACGCTGCACACGCCAATAGGACACGCAGACCAGGGCCAGGCCACCCCGAGCGCCCCCTCCTGTGCTGCGGGACCGCCGGTCCTGGCCCTTACCCAAACTGGGCCCACCGTCCAGGCTGCAGACCAGGCAGCCGGCCCCAGCCTCAAGGGGCCACCTGCCCTGGCCAGCCCTGCCTCCGCCCCCTGCAGCCGCAGGCCCCTGCCTCCTGAAGACCCTCCCGCGGCACCGGCAGGCGGGCTGACGGGCCTCCCAGCCTCCGTGTCCCGTGGAAGCCCCACAAGCCCCCAGCGTGTGCCGGCCTCTAGTCCCGCCGGGGGCCCTCCCGCAGGAGCCAGCTGCGGCCAAGCCCACGTGGACCCCGCAGCCCCCCTGGCCTCGAAGACGGGCCCCTGCAGCCCCGAGGGGAGCCCAGCTGCCCACCCTGCCCTGGACGGCAGCCCCCGGGAGGGCCCGCCTGCGCGGCCACCCCGCCTCACCGACACCCTCACCCCCGCCTGTGTGGCGGGCCGCCCGGAGGACAGCTCCGCAGGGGCCCCAGCGGGGTCCAGAGGAGAGAGGCCGAGAGGGTCTCCCCCATCGAGGGCCGTGCCCTCCCCGGAAGACGTCCAGGCCGCGGCTCCTCCCGGCATTCCCACTGCAGAGGGCCCGGGGGCCGTCAGGGGGCCCGGAGCCGGGGACCCAGACACCCCAAGCAGCACCGTCCACCGTGGCCACAGGGAAGGCCAGAGGGTTGCTGCTGTGCCCTCTGACCGTTCCACACCAGGGCCTGCAGCGCCAGCTCACGCCCCCTGCCCAGTGGGCAAGGCGGGGGCCAGCCTCCAGGGACAGGAGGGCCTACGGACTCGGAGGCCCGGGAGCCCTGGTCTTACCAGAGCCCTGGAGACCAGCAGCAGAGGCCCCCCTGCCACCTGCCCCTCCACAGGGCCCCGCACAGGCAGAGACACGTCCCCCGGCAGCCCCACTGGCAAGCCCAGACCCAGCTCCCCCCAGAGCCTCGGAAGCAGCCTCCACCAGACACCCCAGGGCGACTGGAAGGAGCCGCCGGCTTCAGGGGAGAGCAGCAGCTGGAAGGAGCGGGCCCCCAGCGGCCAGCCCCCCACCTGCGAGGTCTGCGCGGCCTCCTTCCGCTCAAGGCCCGGCTTGAGCCGCCACCGGGCCAGGAAGCACGGACTGCATCGGGGGGCTGCCTCCCAGCCCGGGCCCCCGGCCCCGCCCCCTCGCCAGCCTCAGGACCCCTCGGAAAAGAAAAGCCGCAGGAGCCCTGGGAAGGAGAGACGGAGGCAGGCGCTGAGCGGCCCCCGCCGCGCTGCGGGGCCGCCCCTTGTCCAGGGCTGCTCCGCTCCGCTGGACGCCCCAGCGCCCGGCACTTCCCTGGGCGTGCCGGGAGCGCCAAGCTGCCCCCCTGGCCGGGAGACGCCCGTCAAGCGAAGGGTGGACTCGAGGCGCCCAGAGCCCGGGACGCGGGGCCCGCCGGAGCAGGCTGCGGCCCGGCCCAGGCCCGCGGCGAAGGGAGGCCAGAGGCGGGGCCGAGAGCCCACGGGCTGGCCCGGCCGGTCAGAGGGGAAATCAAATAAGAAGGCGGCGAGCAAGGCGAGCGAGAGGAGGTGCCCGGAGGCGCGCGGGCCTCCCGTCGCGGCTGATGTGATTTCAGATAGAGGCGGCGCAAATCCATCAACTGTGATTGCCAATTACCCGGCCCCGGCTGGCCGCCGCCTCCCCCCGGGCGCGGAGCGGGAGAGCCGGGCCACGCGGCCGCCTCGCGGGGCCCCGCCAGGCCCACAGGGGACAGCCGCCCGGGGCTCACCCAGGACCCGCACGGCCCCCGCGCCGCCTCCCGGGGCAGGGGCCGGCCGGGGCCAGAGACAGCCCGGGACGGCGGGCACCGGCCAGGACCCGCCCTGGGGACGGTCTGCAGGGGGCCGCGGGGTGCCCGAGTGCAGCTCGGGGCAGGGGCTCAGGGAGGCGCACAAGCTCCCCTCGGGCCCCCCCGGCCCATCCGAGGTTTGTGCTGAAGCAGGCGGCGTCCCCCATAGCTGCTGTCCAGGAGACGGGGCCCGGGAGCAGAAGGGCACCCCTCCCGCCACCCCCGGCCCGGGTCTCGGGGACCCTCTGAGCTTGGCCCATGATGAAGCTGCCTTTTCCCAGCTTTTCCCTCTGGCCTTGACTCGGAAGAAGCAGCCCCGCGTCTGTGGGAAGAGCGGTAAGAAGCCGAAGCCGCCCGCACCCCTGGAGCCCAGGGGCAAGGTGGGGGACAGTGTGGCACTGCCCCCCGCTCACCCACCCACAGACCTCAGAGACTCGGGCTCTCTCTGCCTGTCCCGCGAGGACCCGTGGGGTGCTGAGGCCGCGGGCCTGCCCCCGGCCTTCCCGCTGGACGGCTTCCTCGGCAGCCCGGCGCCCGGCATCGAGCCCTGGGCCCCCTGCCCCAGCCTGTGGGGTCTGGAGCCCGACCGGGAGGCGGCTGGCGACACGCGGGCCCCCCCTGGGGCCAAGGACCGCCTGTCCGACAGCATCCCGGAGCTGCACATGGTCCCGGCCGCCTGGCGGGGGCTGGAGCCGCTTGTGCCCGTGGAGGACGCCGCCCCTTCTCTCAGAGACACGAGCCCCGAGCCCCCCAACCTTGAGCGAGAACGCTGTGCCGGCGCGTCTCCCGGCGACGCCCTGCCCCTCCCCACACCCGGCGCCACGCTGGAGGGACAGGCCCTGCGCCCCCCGGGGCCCCGTGAAGGCCCCGCCGGTCCCCCCAGCCTCAGCTTCCTGGGCCCGGAGGCTGCGGCCAAGGTGGGGAACCCAGGGCCGGAGGGGGCGGCGGCCAGCCCTAGGCGGGGGGAATCCCGGCCGGCCAGAGCCCGGCGGGCGGCCTACAAGTGCAGGGTGTGCTTCCAGCGCTTCCTGGGCCTGGGCGAGCGGGACCTGCACCGGCTGGCCCACAGCCCTGCGCCGCCCCCCACCTGCTACATGTGCGTGGAGCGCAGGTTCGGCTCCCGCGAGCTGCTGCGGGAGCACCTGCGGGAGAAGCACGTGCAGAGCAAGGCGGGGCCCTGGGCCTGCGGCATGTGCCTGCGGGAGGAGGCCGACGTCTGGATGTACAACGAGCACCTGCGGGAGCACGCTGCCCGCTTCGCCCGCCGGGCACCCGCGCGGAGGGCCCCTGGCGGCTGGCCGGAGGGCTGGGAGGGCGGCCGCACAGCCGCCTGCCTCCTGGGCCGTGTCCTGGGGCCGTCCCCCGCTGGCACAGCCCACGCTCCAGGGCCGGAGGCCCCGGAGGACGGCCCTAGGGAGCAGGCGAAGCCCCGGGGTGGCGCCGCCACACCAGCCAGCTCCCCGCCACTCAGCTGGAGCCCCCCTCCGCCCGGGGGCCGGGCCGCCCCCTCTGGCTCGGGCCAGACGCCCCCCAGCCCGCCCCCCAGCCCCTGCCCCGGCGGCGAGCCCCTGCGCCCCGCCAGGCAGGTGCACGCGGACTGCAAAGACCCGGCCCGGGACTGCCACCACTGCGGCAAGCGCTTCCCCAAGCCCTTCAAGCTGCAGCGCCACCTGGCGGTGCACAGCCGGCAGCGCGTCTACCTGTGCCCGCAGTGCCCGCAGGTCTACCCCGAGCCCGGCCAGCTGCGCGCACACCTGGGCGGGGAGCACGGCCTGGGCGAGGAGCTGCCGCTGGAGCTGCCGCACACGCCGCTGTACGCCTGCGAGCTCTGCGCCAGCGTCACGCGCATCAGCCGGCGGTCCTTCGCCTGCAGCGCCTGCAACTACACCTTCGCCAAGAAGGAGCAGTTCGACCGGCACATGGACAAGCACCGGCGGCGGGGGCGGCCGCCCTTCCCTTTCCGGGGCGTGCGGAGGCCAGGGGCCCCCGGGCACAGGGCCCCAGCCTCCCCGGGCACGCTGCCCAGCAAGCGGCGACGGGTGGCCTTGCCCTGCAGCCCCCCGGAGCCCAGCAGGGATGCCCCCCCCTCCCTGCTCCTGCCCTGCCCCGAGGGGGCTGCCGGCACCTCCGAGGGACAGCCTAGGGCCCCAGAGAGGCCCACGGGGCCGCTGGGCCCCCGGGGCAGGGCTGGCAGCCTTCCATCGGGCCTGCAGACGCTGCTGCCCCCGCCTCTGACTCCCTTCCCTGCCGTCCTGGCCGACGGCAAAGGTGGCCACGAGCCAGACCGAGTCCCGGGCGGCTCCGGGAGGGAGGCTCCCGCAGGCAGCCCCTGGCCGCGGGTCCAGCAGGCCACCCCGCCGGAGGGGTGTCTGCCCCAGCCAAGGGCCAGGGGCCAAGGTGCAGAGGGAAGGAGGGCGGCTGGGCCCCTCTCAGGGAGACGTGGGCCCCCCGGAGCTGCTGGCAAAGGTGGCCCTGACCATCGCCCCGAAGCCCCCACCCCTCTCCGGAAGGAAAAGCAAGTGTCCACGAGCCACGTGGCACCCCAGGGGGACACAAGGTGCCCCTCTGATCAGAGCAGCGCCGCCAAGGCTGGGGGCGGCCAGCGTCTGTCGAAGCAGACGTCCAGCCCGCCTGCCCCCAGCAAGGCACCCGCGTTCCCAGAGACACCAAAGACGGCGGCAGCGAGCCCGGCACCCACCGCGCCGGCCCCCGGCACCGAGGGCAGGGGAATGCCCAGCACCCTCAAGGCCAGGCCGGGCCCCCGCTCCCAGGGTGGCGGAGAACCAGGGCACCGCACCAAGGCCGCTGGGGGCAGCCAGCCCCAGCCGGCCAGCGGGCAGCTCCAAAGCGAGACGGCCTCCACCCCCGCCAAGCCCGGCCAGCCGGGCCAGAGCCCCACCCCCGACAAGCTTGCCCCGAGGGCCACAGCCCGGGGCTGCCCCCAGGGCCCCGGGGAGGACAGAGAGGGCGCCGAAAGAAAGAGGAAGAGCCGGGCCCCCCGGCCAGCCAGGAGCAGAGGTGGGGGGACAGTCCCCGGAAAACCCCCGCGGGCCCCCCGGAAGCAGCTGGCTCCCAGCCGCGTGCTCCCCACCAAGCCCCGGCCCGGCAGCCAAAGCAGCAAGACGCACTCACAGCCGTCGGCCCCGCGGGAGGGGGAGCCCGCCCATGCCCACGGGGGTGCCCGGCAAGGGGGGCTGGGCCAGGCCTTCCCCCCGGCGAGACCCCTGCACAGGTCCCTCAAGAGGAGCAGAGCTGTCCTCGGCGCCGGACTCGCCGCTCCCCACGCCCGCCGCACGGCCGAGTCGCAGAGCAGCCTGCTCAGCCAGCTCTTCGGGCAGCGGCTCACCAGCTTCAAGATCCCGTTGAAGAAGGGCGCGGCCGAGTGAGCTGCAGCAGCAGCGCCCCACGGCGGCCGTGGAGGGGGAGCGCCCCCGCCAGTGCCCCTCGCCCGTGGCCGGCCCCCTCCGACTCCCTGATGCGCACGGGGCCTGCACCCCACGTCAGGGCTGAGACTGTGGCGTCTGGAGCAGGGCTGGGGCCCGGCGAGGGCAGCCCCGCGGCAGCCCGCCTGAGCCCACGCAGCCATCTTCTTAGTACCGAGAACTTGACGAGCGCAGAGCTCCCCCCGCCCCTGCCCCCCGCCAAGGCACAGCGCCCACAGGGCCCCGCCTCGGAAGACCCACACCGGGCCCCCCCAGGCCGTCCGGCAGGGAAGCGGAGGCGGCTGCCGGCCGATGGTGACGGGCTCGCGCTCCATCTCTTGCTGCCGGTGCCGGAGTGACCCATGGGGGAGCCGCCTGAACCCCCACCTCCGATGACAGGTGCCCCGGGCACCAGGCTCCCCTCTGGAGCAGACAGCGACTCCCGCGAGCCCTCCCTCCTGCTCCCCACGGCCCTGCCCGCCCCAGCCCCCCGGCCGCCCCCGGGGAGCTCCCGACCACGTCTGCGATTTTTCTTGAAGTCTCTGGTGCTAGTTCATGTCATAATGTGAATCCAGGACCCCGGTTTGCTTTCCGAGGGACCCCCGTGTTGGGGTCGGGGAGGCCCCGGCCCCGTCTTCCCCGGCTTCCCAGATGAGACACTCGGGGCCCAGGGCGGCCCTGGCGCCCGGCAGCCCGTGCACTGAGGTGACCCCAGAATTGCGTCCTCGAGGGGAGCAGGCGGGTGGGGGAGGCTTCCTTCTGCCCTGAGGGTCACCGTTTGTCTCCCCTGTTTCAGCCCCACCTCGGGCCAGACCACCCTCCTGTAGACACGACGGGGCTCCGGGCGCCGCGAGGGCGGCACCCTCCTGTCAAATACACTCCCGCTGTTTTTGCAGAAGGCCTGCTGTGTTTGTGTCCCCCCCACCGTCCTGGGGAGCCCTGGGAGCCCCCAGGCCCTGCCGGCGCACCTCCGTGGGAACGGCCCCGGCCCGCCGCCAGGTGGCAGCACCAGGCCAGCTGCGGGCAGGGCCCCTCTGGGCAGCGCGGGCCGCCACCGCCCACGGCCTCCGAGCCACGCGCGAACGCGACCCACGGACACTGCCCGCCTTCCGTGCCCTGGGGCTGCCCCGAGGCACCCCCCGCCGGGTCCGGAGCCCAGCGGGAGCCGGTGAGGGCACGGGTGCGGGAAGCAGCGCCCCGGACCCACAGGGGGCGCCCCAAACGCTCGGCCAGGCTCTGGGGCCACCAGCGCGGGGTCGGGGTCAGCCAGTACAGACCAGCTGCCTGCAGCCCGTCCCGAGGGCACCTGCCTGCCCTAATCGTGGTGCGCCGCGTCCTGGGTGCCCATCGTTGCTGGCCGGGGGCGGCACGTCGGGGAAGCTGGCCAGGCGCCCGCCCCCAGGGAGTGCCGGCGCAGGAGGATGGCGGCCTCGCTGACCCCCGCCCGGCCCTTCCCCCGCCGCGCCGCACGCGCAGTCCCGCCCCCGAAGGGGGCACTGCCTCCGGGCCGCCACCCCCGGGCCGGGTGTGCTTGGGTCTGACAAGCCAGAGGCGCCCAGGATGTGACCAGAGCAGAGAGCAGGACCCCCCGCGCCTGGGCCCGGAGACCCCAGGCAGTTGCCCCTCCAGCCTCAGTCCCCTCCCCAGCGCTGTGCCAGACGCGGGGTTCTGGCCAGCTCGGAGGTCTGCCCCGCAGAGCCGGCCCGGGACGCGAGGGGGGCAGGCGAGAGGGGCCGCGGGGCCACCCCGGGAGCCAGGCCGCAGAAGCAGCCCAGGAGCGGCCCCTCCTCCCTGCCCCTCCTGCAGCCGAACCCCCTTTCCTCACTTAATTTATTTTGACATCCCGCCTGCCCTTCGACCTCCTTACGAATCACGTGATGCTTAAAACTTATTATCCAGCGTTGAAACAGGAAGTTAATTAAACCCTCGCGGAGCCGCGGTGACGAGCGTCAGCGGCTGCCCGTGAGTGAGACCGGCCGGGCCACGCGGGACAGGCCTGCCCTTCCCCACGGGCGGCGCCGACGGGGGCGCGGGCCCTTCAGCGGCCTCCACGGCTGCCTCCAGCGAGGACGTCGCTGCCCGAGCCTCGGTGGCGGGACTGGCAGGGGCCGGGGGCCTTCTGCAGAGAGTAGGGGCCTGTGTTGGGAGGAGGGGCCGGGGTGCAGTGCCCGCCCGCTGCTGGCACGGAAGGAGGCCCCGTCTGTGGGGAGCAGCCAGGGCTGCCGGGGAAGGGGGAGTGGGCCGGGCCGTGGGAGGGGTGTGCAGCAGGCGGCGGGACAGCTGTGCAAAGGCCCTGTGGCCGCAGGCCGCCCGCTCCGAGGAGGCTCGGCAGGAGTGGTAGCAGGCTGAGCCGGGGCTCCTCACGCAGGCGGCCCTGGGGGAGCAGGACAGGCAGGCCGCGGGCCGGCCAGCGAGTGCCAGCCTCAGAGCAGGGGGCTGTCTCGGGCCACTCGGAGCCGGGGTGCTGGGGTGATGAAGGAGAACCAGTGCTCCGCCTGGTGTTCCGAGGCTCCTTTTCTGGCCTGGCCTCGGGGATGCCCCCCCATTCTGCTCCAGGCCCCGCACTCTGGGCCCTCCAGACCTTGTACCTCCTCTGCCTGCAGCTGTGCCTCTTTCTTGAGCATCCTCTTCATCCTGCCTAGTGCAGCTTGTTTCTAGAACATTCTGTGACTCCCTAGGTCACGGCCCCACCAGCAGTGCACTAGCGAGGTACCCGCAGCTGCCTCCCTCCTGGCACATGGGGTGGGGCCGTGTGCAGCAGCCCCAGGTCAGCGGGCAGAGGCTGAGGAGGCAAGCCAGAGACGTGCCTGGGGCCAGGCCCTCCAAGCCCCTCTCCCGGATCCCAGGCCAGAGCTGGGGCACCACTGCCTGGGGATGCAGGAGGCGCTTCCACTTAAGAGCTGGGGGGCCGCTCTGAGCCAACTCTGCCGCTTCCTGCCCTGGGTACCCTGGCATTCATAACCACCCGGCAGGTGCATGAGGAGTCAGGAGGGAACACAGGCCAGCCCAGAAAAAGAAGGTGTCTGTGACGGGGATGCCACACGGCCCCAGAGCAGGCGCCCGGACAGAGTCACCCCCTGGGCCCGCCCCCCAGGCCTCTAGTGCGCAGGAAGTACCCAGCTCTAGGGGAGTTGGCAGGCCCGACTCTGTTCTCTCCACACTGACATTAGGATGTGACTTGCTGCTCATGGGCACACAGGCAGGTGGAAATTAGGGTTCACAATGGGCAGACCATGGGGCATGAGCCCCACCTGGACACCCTCCACACCCCACCACCCCCTCTCCTACTGCATCAGGGACTCCTGTTAAGCCCCATCTGGAGGTCACCGCCTCCAGGAAGCCTTCCCTGACGTCCTCAGGCAGAGGTGCTGTTCTGCTCCAGGTCGCCCTGGCCTTCCTTTCCACTCGTTTCCAGTCTTTCCTCAGCTTATCGCCATCGCCAACAGCCCTCCCCTGAGGGGGTGGCAGGTCCCCTGCCCAAGTAGGCCGCAGGGTCTCCCGCACCCGGGGCTGATAATACCCCTGCAGGGCACCTGAAAGACAGAGGGGGCAGAGTGTAGAAGGAAAGCACCCTGAAAACCTCATTTTTGAACAAGAGGGCCCATTTTCATTTGCACTGTGACCCCCCAAATGATGCCCTGGTCCTGGAGAGTGATGCTGCCTGGCCGCCACCGCCTGAAGTCCTGGGCGGGGTGGGCACGTCTCTCCTCCCAGGCCTGTTTGTTCACCTGTATGTGGGTGACCAAGTGACCGCAGTGCCGAGGCCGACCTCGCACGGTGGTGGCCTCCCCGTGGCCCTCAGGCCCCTCCCCCACAGGCCAGCCCCCAGCCGGCCAGCCCAGTGCCACTGGCTGGTGTGGACGCCCAGGCCCCCTCCTCCAGGAAACGCCACTCCCGGGTCCCTGTCCTGGCCCAACGGGAAGCCCAGTTAGGTCGGTGCCTCGTCCAGCTGGAGTGAGCACGCAGATGTGGGTGCACTTGTGAGGGAGGGGGTGCAGCGCCAGGCAGTGGTGGGGAGCTGCCCGTGCCTGTGCAGGGTGCTGGAGGGCAGGTCTCTTGGCCGCCTGGCATTAGTGTCCCCTCTGTCCAGGCACAGGTGGGTGGACCCGGGGTGGACCCCAGCCTCCTTTCCAGGGGCCCCCGTGAATACTGCTGGAAAGGGGACAAGTTATGGGGTAACCCATCTCTTCTGTGAGGCAAAGGTGTGGGGAGTGAGGGACTTCCCGCAGCAGCCCCCCCCCCCCCGCATGAGACAAGGGACAGCGCTGCTGTGACGGGTCCTGCCATCAGGTGGGTGGGCCATCTGGACGGGTGTCCCGGTGCCCTCTGCAGAGGCCCGGCTCTCGGTCCCCCGCCCTTGCTGACTCCCTATTTCTTGTGAATATGGGGGAGAGGGGCAGGCGCTAAATGCAGGCCGAGGATTATAAAATAAAACATAATTCCATCTGGGAGGACAGCCTCCAGGGCCGTGTGACCTCGACCCTCCCGGGCCTCTGGGGTCCCCTGAACACACCCCAAAGACAGAAGGGTCATCTCCATTTCCAGGGCTGGACAGACAGTTGACCCTGGGGACCAGCTCACTCGCAACAGTTCAGGAGAGCAGGGGCGGGGGTTCGCTAGGCCGGGAGGGGTCCTCCTTCCGGGGGGGCCCCCAGCAGGGGCACCCGCAGAGTCCTGGCTGGTGAGTGGTGGGGACCACGTCCCGGGGGCTGCTGCTCGGGCCTGGCCCAGGCCTCTGGCTCCCGCGTGCTCCCCGATGTCCAGCCTGATCTGGGAGGAGGCCCCGGGGCGCCCGCACCCCTAAAAGGCCAAGGCCTGCACTGCGGGGTCACGGCCGCCAAGGGCGGGAGGGAGGCGCGGGGAACCTGCCCGCTGGGCGGTGCGGGCAGACGTCCGGCCGCCCGAGCCCAGCTCCGCCCAAGGCAAGGGGGGCGCCCACACCTCGGGCCTCCGCCGCCCGGGGCGGCGCTCCAGAGCGGAGGGGCGGGCCGTGGCCCGTGGCCCGAGCAAGGGCCGGGAGCGGGTCAGGCCTGGGGCGGGGCTGGCGCCGGCGGGCGGGTCCGGAGAAGCCGGCGGCCCGGCCGGACGCGGGGCCCAGCCGGGACGCAGCCGCGGCCCGAGCGCGGAGGGGGCGCCGGGAGCGCCGGGGCGGGGGCGGGGCCGCCGCGCTGGGCGGGGCCAGCGCGGCAGGGGCGGGGCCTCGCTGGCTCCCAGAGGCGGGGCCAACTGGAAGGGCGGGCCGCGCGGGTGGGCGGGGCCAGGGCGGCCGGGACCTGAGATCGACCCAGGCCGCGGCGGGGCGGGGCGGGGAGGCGCGGGCCGGGGCCAGGGCGGGGCCGGGCGCGGGGGTGGGGCGGGGCGGGGCCGGGGCCGGGCTCAGGGGCGGGGCCATGCGCGGGGGGGGGCCGGGGGCGGGGCCGGGCGCGGGGGAGATGCCGGGCGCGGGGCAGGGCGGGGCCCGCAGGGGGCGGGGCGGGGCCGGGGGCGGGGGAGGTGCCGGGCGCGGGGCAGGGCGGGGCCCGCAGGGGGCGGGGCGGAGCCGGGGGCGGGGCCGGGCGCGGGGGAGGTGCCGGGCGCGGGGCAGGGCGGGGCCCGCAGGGGGCGGGGCGGGGCCGGGGGCGGGGGAGGTGCCGGGCGCGGGGCAGGGCGGGGCCCGCAGGGGGCGGGGCGGGGCCGGGGCCGGGGCCGGGGGCGGGGCGGGGCCGGGCGCGGGGGAGGTGCCGGGCGCGGGGCAGGGCGGGGCCCGCAGGGGGCGGGGCGGGGCCGGGGGCGGGGGAGGTGCCGGGCGCGGGGCAGGGCGGGGCCCGCAGGGGGCGGGGCGGGGCCGGGGGCGGGGCCGGGCGCGGGGGAGGTGCCGGGCGCGGGGCAGGGCGGGGCCCGCAGGGGGCGGGGCCGGGCCGGGCCGGGGGCGGGGCCGGGCGCGGGGCGCGGGGCGGGGCGGGCGCCGGTGACGCGCCGGCCCCGCCCTCCCGCCCGCCCGCCCGCCCGCCCGCCCGCGCCCGCCGGGAGCGCCTCGCCGTGGCCGCGGGTCGGGCGCTCGCGCGGCGGCGGCTGAGGAGAGCGAGCGGCGGCGGCGTCTGGCGCCCGCCGAGCAGCCGGCCCCGCGCCCGCGCAGCAGGCCTGGCCTCCAGCCCCGGCGGCGGCGCGGCGGGCGCGGGCGGGCGCGGCGGGCGGGGGGCGCGGGCCGGGGCGGCCGCGGAGCCCGGGGCCCGGGGGCATGAGCCGCCCCGCGGCCCCGCCGCGCCCCCGCCGCCCGCCGCCGCCCGCCAGGGGCTAGAGGCGGCCGCCGGGAGGGCGCGCGGCGCCGGAGACATGTCCAGGAGGAAGCAGAGCAACCCGCGGCAGATCAAGCGTGAGTCCAACTTCGCCGGCGGCCCGCGGGCCCGGCCCGCGCCCCGACCGACCCCCGACCCCGACCCGACCCCCGACCCCCGACCCCGACCCGACCCCGACCCGGCCCCGCGCGCCGCGCCCCCCGCCGCCCCCGCCGCGCCCCCCGCCCTGCCCGCTCTGCCCGCGGCGCGGCGGCCTCCCCGCCCGGCGTCTGCGCCCCGCGGGGCCGGGCCGGGCCCCCAAGGCCGGCGGCGGCGGGCGCGGCCCCCGCCCCTCCCCCAGCCCGAGATCGCGCGGCGATGGGGCGGCGCGATCGGGGCGCAGATAAAGTTGAAAATATTCCACGGCGATAGCATCGGCGCGGCGGGCGCGATCGTATCGCGCTCCCAGGCTCCGCGGCGGGCGGGCGGGCGGGACCCGCGCCCCAGCGTGCGGGCCGGGCCGGGCCGGGCCGGGGGCGCAGCTTCCGCCGCCCCAGCTCGGCTCGGCGCGGCCGCGGGACCCCGCGGGACCCCCGAGGCCGGCGGCGTCCCGGGGTGCGGGGGGGCCGGGCCGGGCCAGCGCGGCGGCCGCGGCTCCAAGTTTCTCCCCGGCCGGCGGCGGCCCCCGGGGCCCCTACGCCGGCCCCGGAGAGGGCGCGCTCCGGGCCGCTCCGCCGCGCGGGAGCCGCGGAGCCCGCGCACGGGAGGCGCCCCGCGCCCGCGCCCCTCGCGGGAAGCGCCCGCGCCCGGCTGCCCGGGGCGCCCCCCGCCAGGCGGGCCCCGCTCCCCGCCGTCCGCGCCCTCGGCCCGCGGGACCCCGTGCTCCGGCCCCGGGGAGCGGCGCGGCCCAAGGCCCTCCCGGGGAGCGCGGGGAATCCGGTTCCGTAACCCGACGCCGCGCGCGCGGACCTGTTTTCCGAAAGTCCCGGGCCGCGCGGCCGGGTGCCGCCCCCTCCGCGGGCTCGGGGCTGCGCGGGGCGCTCGGCGGGGGGCGCCCGGGACGGGGACCCCGTGGGCACGCGGGCGCGGCCCCCGCCCCGCGCCTGCGAGCCGGGCCGGCAGGGGAGGGCGGCGGCGGGAGGCGGGGCTGCGCCGGGCCGGGCGCCCCCCCGCCCCCCGCCGATCGCGGCGCGTTAAGATGCCGGCGCGATTGTCCCCAGCGGCGGCGCCCGCCCGCGCCCCAGCCCGCGCCCCAGCCCGCGCCCCAGCCCGCGCCCCAGCCCGCGCCCCAGCCGCCTCACCTGCGCGCGGGCCGCGGGGGCGCGGGGGCCCCTCGGAGGCCGGCGCAGCTGCCCGCGCCCTGCGCCTTTGTTCGGCGGGAGAGATGTGCCGGCTGATAGCCCGATGGCGGCGCGATAGGCGCTTCCATTTATTAACTTCAAACGCGGGGCGGGGGGCGCGGCGGGGGCGGCCCGGCCCGGCCAGATGGCCGCGGCGATAGGGGGCGCGCAGCCCGGACCCCGGCCCGGCCCCTCGCCGCCTCCCGCCGGGTCGATGCGAGCGCGATAAGCCGGGCCGGGCGGCGATCGCCGGGGCGATAGGGCTTATCTGCGGCCGCCAGGCCCGGCGCGGCGCTCGGCGTGCGGGGGCGGGGCGGGGCGCGGGTCTGCGGGGCGCGGGCAGGGGCTCACCCCAGCGCACCTCGCTGCCCAGCGGCGGCCCCCCGCGGGCGGCGCGGCCCGGCGGGAGGAAAGAAAACTCGCTTCGCCGGGCGGGGGCGGGGAGCGGACGCGCCCCTAGATGGTGCGAGATAGCGGGGCGGCCCGGACCCGCCGCTGCCCTCCTGAGACACAGTCCGGGGCTTTCCTGGCTCCCGCCGCTTGAGGAAGGACCGGGTATCCCGGTGTTTTTTAAGCAGGGCCCCCCCCCAAGTCAGGACAGCCCCGATTTCACGTAGCAGGTCTGAATTGAGCACCTGCGCTTTGCAAGGTGCCTTGAGGAAATGGAGGCCGCCGAGCAAGTGGGGGCGCCGCTGAGAGCAGTGTGGGTCACTTTGGGGGGCTCCTGCACCGTCTGAAAAAGCAGCCGCGAGCGCTCCCGGGAGACATGCGCGGGCCGCAGCTCCCCGCTCTGAACCGTGGGGACAGGAGCCAGCAGTCCAGGGGCTGCAGAGCCCTCTGCGGTGGGGGTGCCCTTGCACCCCAGGTGCTAAGTGGAAACCGAGGCTGCCCTGGCCAGGGCCTTCTGCAGGAGCGGGGGCCGGCTGGGCACCAGCCACTTGTCTCAGGACGGCGTTTTCACACCTTCTCAGAGTTTGCTTAAACAAATTATTGTTCCCCGCACACGGCTGGCCCGCCCGGCTTCTCACCCGCCGCCTCACAGAGCCCAGCCCGCTGGGGCTGGCACCGTGGCCGAGGGCCCTTCCCGGGAGCCTGACTTGGGCACAGCTCAGGGCGGGCGGGCTCTGAAGTGCTTTATCAGCGTGGAAGCCATCACGCTGCCCCCACATGGGGACTCTGCCAGGTGCCCAGCCTCCACAGGCAGGGGACTGCCTCCCCTGCCTCAGTTTCCCCTCTGGAAAGTAGGCCTGGCCGTAGAGGACACAGACGTAGAGATGGGGGCTGCATGGCTCAGCCCCAAAGCCTGCACTTGAGCTTCAGGTGCTGGAGCCCGCACTTGAACCCCAGGGCTCCGGCTTCGCTTGGCTCCAGGTGGGCCTAGTCCCTGTGCCGCTGGCTCGGGCAATGGCGCAGGCCTCCCCTCGGTGGCCATGGACTTGGTAAGAGCAGCTGGCCCGGCGCCGCTCCGCGCTGGGCAGTAACGGCCCCTGCTGCCCATCGTCACTTCACAGCTGGGGAGACGGCAGTACCGAGAGGTGACGGCCCTCCTGGGCGGGCAGGTGGCCCGGCTTCCGTCCCTGGCTTCTCCGGCCTCAGTCTCCACACCTGTGCGATGGGCTGCGGCACAGCCCCCCATCCCGGCCCTGCCCACATCCCCTGACCTCCTTCCTGAGACATCCAAGTGCAGGGGGGATGCTGGGGGGTTCACCCAGCCCTGACTGGGGGCCAGTCCCGCCTGGCCAGCCCCTCCCGAGGTCACCAGGAGCCCAGCGTGGCACCAGCACCGCCAGGGATTTAAATGGGTCAGTTGGGGAAGAAAGGAGGAGGGAACGTGATGCCATTAATTGTGCCCCTTATCTCCTGTTTCTATGCCAACCAGACGTTCCTGGGGCTTGCCGGGCCGTGAATAATACTCCAGGCCTATCTGCCATCGACAGGCCTCCTCCTGGAGGCAGCTGCTGCCTCGTCGATCGGTATCGCCCCCCACCCCCGGCCCTGACCGGGCCACGCTCAGGGGCCCCATGGGACGCCTGCCCACAGACCAGACCCCCGGCTTCCTGGAGCTGCCCACTAGCCCCATTTCACAGAGGGGGAGACTGAGGCCACAGCCAGTTTGCTGCTGGCAGGAGCAGCCTGGGACCCAGGGGGCCGAGGTCAGCCTCAAGGACAGCAGCCCAGAGGGGGTCGGCCCCGCCCGGTGGGCCTTGGTGTGCTGGGCTGTGGCCTGTGAGTGGGGGAGAGCCTGGCCTGGAGAGCCAGACGGGGAGGTCCCCGGGGCCCCGTCAGCCAGTCACGCCAGCCTCGCTGCCCTGCTCGGGCCACCAGGAGCCAGCAAGCTCATGACCGGTGTGCCACGCAGCGGGCCTGGGCCCGTCCTGGGCCTTCCCGAACTCTGCCAGGGCAATGGCCCGGGGGGGCGTGGTGTGAAGTGGATGCGAGCCTCAGTTTCCCCATCCGCAGAATGGGACTGATGGCCGTGCCCGCCCCAGGCACACCCCAGTAGCCGCCGTGGCCTGTCAGTGGGGTCGGCTTTGTGGTCTGCGTGTGTCTGAAGGGGATGCCCTCGCAGGCCTGTCCATGCAGCCGCGTGCGGGGCGCAGACATGGCCCTGCAGGGAAGTGCTCCCCTGCGCTCTCCCACCTGCGCGGCGCCTGGGTATGTGCTGACGTCCCCCACCCAGCGGGTCCTGGCAGGAAAGGCACTGCCTGCTCCAGGCCCCGGGGGCCCCCTCCAGCCATTCTGCCAGGCAGGTCCCTGGGCTGTGCCGCCCTGGCCAGCTCGGCCTCTCCAGGCCGGCCTTCCTTGCCCAACGCTGCAGGCGTATGGGAGGTCTCCCCAGCCCTCCACCCCTCGCTGGGCCAAGCCCGCTCAGAATTGAGGGTCGTGGGGCAGGATCTCCTGCTCCCTGTGCCCATTTCACAGGTGAGGGGCGGGAGGCCTGCAGGCCCAGCCAGTGTGGGCAGCACCCAGAGCACAGTGAACCCCCCTTGCCCAGGAGGGTGGGCATTGCTGCAGAGGGCAGGCCTGGGGCTCCTGGCAGGGGCCCAGCAGCTGCCCGCGGTGCCGATCAGCTGAACGGGCATAGCCCAGTCACTGCCCCGCTGTCCAGTGAGGGGCCCTAAAAGGCCTGGATGTGAGTCCAGCAAGGGGCCAGGAGGGATGTGGGGGCCTGGCTGTGAGCAGGGTCTGGGCCTCAGCCTCACCCACCCCTGCCTTTGTCCTCCACACTGTGGCCCCGAGGTGGCAGCCCCGCCTGGGCCCACTTCCCCCACTCTGCCCGCGTGCCGTGCAGTGGGAACACGGCAGGTGCTGGGGCCTTGGAGCCGCCAGGTCAGGAGGGCACAGGGCCCTGGAGGCCACCGGGCGGCCGCAGACCAAGACCCATCCCTCCTGCGCCCACAGAGGGCCTGGGCCTTTACGCTTCAGCCTGGCCTGGCCAGTGTTGGGGCGCCGCTGGCCTCACTGTGCCCCTGGGCCTGTGGCTTCTCGCGGCCTCAGACTCTGCTTTTGAAGCAGGAGCCCAAGCAGCACTGCCAGGCATGCTGCACTGGGCCAGGAGCCAACTGGCCAGAAGCCGGCTCAGGCCACCACACAGAGCCCCGCCCCCAGGTGCCCGCATCTGAGGGTCCTGCCTGCAGGGCCGTGTGGTGTTAGCTGTGCTGGCCGTGTGCTCCGTCCACTTCACAGGGAAGAAAACTGAGGCCCATGCTTGAAGCCGCAAACTGTGGGAGCTGGTCTGTGGGCCCCAGAGGTAGGCAGAGGTGCCTCTGGGCCGTGCCCCGCCCCCAGGCCCTCCGTCCCACCCGCCGCCTCCTGAGGGTCTCCGCAGGGCCCCAGCAGCCTGCCCCTCCTGTGAGGCGCTGG
Source organism: Talpa europaea (assembly GCF_964194135.1). Lineage (NCBI taxonomy): Eukaryota > Metazoa > Chordata > Mammalia > Eulipotyphla > Talpidae > Talpa > Talpa europaea. Next base: position 577,422 of record NC_140084.1, on the reverse strand, counting down.
GAGAAGGCCGTGGCCCCGCTGGGGCAGGAATGCGGGGCTGACCTTGGGCCAGAGCTGGCTGGGCAGATAAGCAGGCCCCTCCCCTGCCCTCCTGGCCTTCTCCGCTGCCTCTCCCCTGGCGTGGGTTCCCAGAGCCTCAGTGTCCCCCATATAAAGGTGCTGGGGTGCAGCTTCCCGTACTGGCCTGGTCTGAGCTCGTCCCAGGCTGCTGCTGCTGGGCCCTGGGCCCCTGGGCCCGCTCCCTTGGCCCCCAGGGCTGGGCTGCAGACAGAGGTCAGGCAGCCAGGCCCAGGAGCACCTGGTGGGCCCTCCCCAGCTTGGCCATCCCCTCACCGATGCCCTCGGGAGGGCGCTACGCCAGGGCCGTGCGGCACGCGGCCTGGGGAGGGGGAGCGGCGGTCCGGCTGGGGCTGTGCCCGGCCCGCCTCTGGCAGGACTGCTGCCGCCTGGGTGCTGCCGCCTGCACAACTGAGCACAGGCCAGACCCCGGGGCACAGGCCAGACCCAGGCCCTTGGACCCTGCGGGTGTCGGAAGGTACCCGGCATCCCTGGGCCTCCGTTCCCCAGGGCCAGGGCTGAGGGGAAGCCTCCATCAGGGTTGGCCGTGTCATGCGGCCCCACAGATGCCAGCGAAGGGGACATAGTGCCCTGTCCCCCTACCCGCCTGAGCCGCGCCTCTGTGTCTGGCCTCAGGCCCGCCACCTTAGCCCCAGTCTCTGGACGATGGCCACACCACAGCCTCCTGCCTCAGTTTCCCTGTTCTCTATCAAGCCTCACCCCGAAAGTCAGACCTAGGTAGTGTAGTCTTGGTGCTTCCAGGGGGTGCGCCAGAGGGACTCCCCGGCATGGGCCTGCCTGGGGCTCCGCGCAGGGGAGGGCGGGCTGGTGTGCCACTTGCCGCGGCTTCGGGCGGGCAGCGAGGGAGCTCCTCCCCGGCCTGCGGGCTCCCAGGCGCGAGCTCCGTTCTCCTCCGCGAGGGAGGGGGCTCAGAGACTCCTGTGCACAGAGAGGAAACTGAGGCTTCAAGCTTCACAGTCAGACTTGGCTTGCACTGGCGCCCCCACCGTGGGGAGAGAGGGGCCGGCGTGACCGGGGTGGGGCTTCGCAGGCCCGGAGCTCGGCCCCGGCCCCACCTGGAGACATCCATGTTGGTTCAGGTCAGGAAACAGGGCCTTCCTGCGGTTCGGGCCCATGTGGCTGGGCTGACCTGCCCTCGCTGGCCATGTGGTGTGGGGCCTGGCCAGCCCTCTCTGGGCTGAGGTGGCCCTGCCAGCCTGGAGCCACAGGCCCTCCACACCCTGGGGCCACACAGGGGCCCTCGGGGCAGTTGGGAGTCCCTCAACATTTGAGGGTGCCCTGAGCACTCCAGGCTCCCCAGGTGGCCAGGGCTGGGGGTGTGAGCTGAGCCCCAGTGGGGGCACTGCGGGGACAGGCCTGCCTCACTCCCGACAGCCAGGGCTTGGGGCCTGGACACGCCTCTGCAGGGGACAGAGCCCCGCAGGTCACCGTACCTGCTGTGCCCCCCCTGCCACCAAGCCTCTCCACTTCCCAGACCCGGCTTCACCCCAGAGTCTGCGACCCAATGGGATGGAGACCCTAAGGTAGCTTCCTGCCTTGGTTTCCCCTGCCGTGCAATCTGCCCTCTCCCAGCTCCACCAGAACCCTGGAGCAGAGGGACGGCCCCGTCCTCCCTTGGGTGGCCTCAGGGGTGGACCGGCCCTCGGGGGCCCCGACCAGGCCCGGCAGCCAGGTCCCTCTGCCTCCCGGCCGTGCTGGCCGGAGCCCCGGTCTCTCCCGAGCGTCTCCTGGGCCGGGCCCCCGGCGGGCGCAGGTTCCAGCTCCCGTGATAACTTGGAAAGTTGAACCGGCCCCATTACTGCGCAGAGATGGTTGGCGAGATACGGCCTTGATAATGGGGGAGATAGCGCGTCTCCCGCCGGCCGCCCAGCCTCCCCACCATTAACATTCCCCACCAGCGCCCGCTGCTATCTCCTCTATTTCCACTCCTCCCGCAGATAAGGATGGAAATTCTGACTTCATAGCTCACTGATTAAAGTGTCTGGATTTCTTGATAATACACAGATAAATTATGTTTTTGAAAAAGAAGGTAGGGAGGCGGGCTGGGAGGATGGGGGCTGGCGGAGCCCTTGGCCGGCTCTCCTGGCCCTCCTGGCCCCCAGGCCGGCCGTGACCCCCCGGCGGCCCCTCCCGGGCCTCTGTGCAAAGACAGCGTCCAGGGGCCCGAGCTAGGCGCTGGCGGGAGGTGTCAGGACCAGGCCCCGGCTCGGGGCAGCAGCCACAGAGGAAGGAGGATGTCCCCAGCCAGCACCCCGCCGGAGCTGGGGGTCCCAACTCGGAATCATGGAGCCGTCTGTGTGCCTCAACTTCCTCATCTGTCCGTGCGCCCCGGCTCGGAGGCTTGGCAAGAGTGCCCGGTGCCCAGGCCAGGGGTTTTGCCCAGCTTGTCACCCCAGCATCTGAAACAGTGCCCGGGTCTAGAGTAGGCGCGGGGCAGGGGGGCGAGGAGAGCCCCCTCTACCAGTTGGGAGAGGCGGCGCCAGCCTGGCCCCCAGCCCCTCCCGGACCACCCTGCCCGCCTGCGCGGCCAGTGCCACGCGCGACGGTGCCGCCCAGATGCGGCGAGGAGCCGTCTCGCGCTGTCTGGATAAAGCCTCCTTCAGCTGATCCGAGAGCCGCGCTGATGGCGCGATTAGGGCCGCGCGGCTAATCCCGCCGTGAGGGACAGGTGCGCAGCCAGCGCTGTGCCGCCGGGAGGCGAGGCTAGGGGCGCGCCTGCCCCCCCCCCCCGGGGACTCGCCAGGGGCTGCCCGGGGATCCCCAGGCCCAGGACAGCCGGCCTCTTTCTCCCGCTGCTCTTACGTTTAAAGCAACCCTTGAGAACCGGGACGCTCCGTGACCCAGGCAGGAGGCCGCATGGGCCGCAGACGTTTCTGGAGGCGCGGGACTCCCGGCTGTGGTCCTCCGAGCGGGGCCGGCGTCAGCAGAGCCGCCCTGACGGAGCACTTGCTGGGTGCCGAGGCGGCACCTGTGTCAGCCTCCAGTCTTCCCAGCCTCCCTGGGAGGGCACCTTGGACCGCATTTCTGCTGTCGGGACTTAAGGCTCAGAGAGGTTGAGTAACTCACCTGAGGTCACACAGCCCGGGAGGGAGCAGTGGACACTCTGGCCTTGGGGACAGTCCAGGTGGGTGAGTGCTGGGCCCCGCCCTGCCCAGAGCCGACGCTGGCCCCTCCCACTCCAGCTGTTCTCGGCTTCCAGACATAGGCCCCTCAGTGCCAAAATGGGTTTCTTTCTCTCTTTTGGGTCTTGTGTCTCGAAACTGTAAAGGAAGTCAGCAGTTTGCCGAGCACGGGTGCACGCGCAGGGGCGGCGGCGGGGCCCAGGGCTCGTCCCCTGCCCCTGAGCGCCGGCCTGCCGCAGCCTCCTCACCTGTACAAGAGGCGTGACCCCAAGTCCCCCTCCGCGCCTGGGCCTTTGCGAGAGATGGGTAAAGCACCCCAGGTTGTGCCGTGGGTGCGGGGAGCCCAGAAACCAGGACCCCGCCCGCACTGGCCTTCCCCCCAGCCCCGCCTGCGCCCACTCCTTGGGCAGTCCTGTTCTCCTCAGGCCCGTGGGAGTGGGGTCCCCCCACCCCGTCACTGTGGCGCTCAGGCACCTGTCCTGAGCCGTAAAACGATACCGGAGATGCCAGACCTGTCCCACAGACCCTGGGGGGGACCTGGCCTGCTCTGGCCACCTCCCAGCCCCGTGCGGTCACCAGGGCCCCCACCAGAGCTGAGTGCCTGTCTGGGCCGCCTGCCCCTGGCAGTCACCTCTCGGCGTCTGCCCGCCCATTAATTGGGGGCTGGCCCTAAGGCCCAGCCACAGCTCCTGGGGGGGGCCATGGGCAGTGCCCCAGGAAGGAGCCCCCATCCCTTAGCTCCCTGGCTTGGGGGCCGAAACCCCCCACCACAGAGGAGGAAGAGGGGGTGGGAGGCCCCTGTCCGCTACCTCTGCCTCTGTTGTTTCCCCTTATGGCGCACACCACAGACACCCCGCAGCCGCACATTGCGCTGGGCTCCGCGCCCTCGCACAGGTGTCACTATTTTTCAAAGGACGCCTGACAGGAGGCTGCGGGAACAAAGTTGCCCCAAAGGGCCCCAGGGAGGAGCCCCCCGGGGTGGGGGTCCGGACTTGGGGTGCACACTGCTGTGGCTGCTGGCTCCGACCGGCGACCTTGGGGCACCCTGACCCTGAGCCACCCGCAGCCGTGGGGTGAGGGGCAGCCTGGGGGGCTGGCGGGGAAGGAAGAGGCTCCCCGACCCTTGGTCCTCGTGCTCGAGGCGGGTCCTGACCGGTGCCCCCAGCTGCGGTGCCCACCTGGGCGGGCGCGAGGGGCGGCAAGCAGATGAGCGCGAGTGCGGCCGGGGATTGGCGGGGCCCGGGGCGGGGCGCAGGGGTGTGCCGGCCTCTGGATGCCCTGCTGCTGACCCTCGGGGCCCAGGCCCCCGCAGCCGGCACGGGGGGCCGAGAGCCGGTGTTCCGGAGATCAGCGCTGCCAGCTCCGACTCCCGTGTGGGAACGCGGAGTTCAGAGGCGGGGCGGGGAGGCCCAAGGCCGCCGCCGGCTCCCTCCCTCGGCGCGGCGCCCCCACTCTCGGCCCTCCCCCGGCCGCCCCCAACTCTGCCCCCTGTAGCGGCAGGAAGGGCCGGCCAGGATCTCTGTGACCTGAGCAGACGGGTGAAGGAGAGTCCTGGAGCCCTCGGTGGCTCTTTCAGGCTTTCATTGAGTTTACAGGGGCGCGGCAGGCCGGGGTGGAGGGCGGGAGCCTGGCAGGCCCCAGCCCGGCAAGTCTTCACGCTCTGGGCTCCCCGCATTCTCCCCGCGCCTTTGCTTCCCTGCTCCTTTCACTCTCTCTGCTGGCGTCCAGGTGACGCCGCCCTCGTAAGCCCCGTCTCAGCCCAGGTGCGCCCACCTGCGCACGCCCACACCCCACCCCAGGGGCCGCCGTCAGGCGGGCTGCAGGGCCGCAGGGTCCACCATCCATCCCGGCGGGAGGGCGGAGAGGCCCGCTACCGTACTTCCCCTACGCCCCCGTGATGCTCATCCGGAACCGCGCTGTGCGCGGCTCTGCGCCCGGCTGCGTGGGCAGGCTCTGGGCCTGGCTCCCTCCGCAGGGGGCTTGTCGCACCCTTCCTGGCCTCGGTTTCCCCAGCCATGCAGGGGGCTGGGGTCCCCGACTCTGGCTGTGGTGTGCTCTGGAAACGCTGGTCTTCCACATGGGCCCTTCTCAGAAACGCGGGTGATAGGAGACCCTGTCCGTGGGGTGTGCCCAGGAAGCATGGGGTTCCCACTCCCTGAGGTCACTTTGCACGCCACAGCACACCCCACACGACGTGAGGCCCGTGGACCCGGAGCCCGGCCCCAGGCCCCGCGGGCTGCCACACTCTGGCCTCGCCATGGCCGTGCCCATGACCGCACCGGGCCCGCGGGCTGGGGTCTGAGCCAGAGGCAGAGGGCCGTCGTGGGGCTGTGGCGCCTGGGCCTGGGGCGGCGCCCGCGGGTCCCGGTCGGTCGGTGCACCTGACACGACACAGCGCTCCAGTGAGCTCAGTGTGTCCGGGGGTCACAGCCCACGCCGTCCACCTCCAGAACCGTCCGTCTCCCCAAGGAGCCCCGACACCCACCCAGCGCCTCCCCTCCCACGGCTCAGCTCCCAGCCCCGGCCAAGGTGCAGGCCCGCGTGGGCCAGGGCCTGCCTGGTGCCAGGGGGCCCCGCACCCTCCCAGCCCTGGGTGCTGTGGCTCTGGGCCCCGTGCGGACAAGGGCCCCGGGGCAGCAGGTCCGGCTTGGGGCCCACAGAGCTGCGGACCCCTGGCGGGACACGGGAGCCTCTCCTCACTTGCCCCACTTCCCCCTCCGCGCCCTGGGGACGCATCTGCTGCTTGGGAGGCGGCCACCCCGCGGGCCAGCGGCTTCCTTCCGCCCCGCCCCGCCCCCCTGCTGGAGAAGCAGCGGGCAGTGGCCACAAGTCTGGACAGGAAGGTCTCCCAGGCCCGGTGGGAGTCCCGCTCCTGACTCAGCAGCGCCAGGCTTCCTGGAGGAACGGCTGGGAGCTGCACCCGGCCCCGAAATCCTGACCCTGGGCCCCACCGAGAGCCCCCCGCTCCTCAGGCCTCGGCGCTCCGGGGAAGTGTCACGCGGCCGAAGCGCCCACACGGGTGTGGCGCGGCCGGTCCCGCCCGGAGCCCAGCTGGGCCTCGAACCCTGCCCAGCGTGCTGGGCCTGCCCCCGGAGCCCGACCCCCGGAGCCCAACCCCTCTGGGCCCGTCTGCCTCGGCATGTGGCCGGGCCGCGGGCTCCCCTGGCCGAGCCCGCCCGCCCGTCGGCCTTCCCCGGCCATCGGGGAGAGAGTCACTCCGGCCACGGCCCTCGTCTCCGCAGCTCCCCCGCCCGGGGCCCCACGCTCAGCACTGGCGCGGCCGCGCGTGGCCTCGCCTTCTGCCCCACGCGCACGCAGGCCTTTCCCGCCAGCGCCCGCCACGTGGCCCCGAGCACTGGCGATCGCTCTCCGGACCCGGCAATCTCGTGTAATCTATCAGCTGCTATCGGCCCATCGAGGGCTGGGAGCGGCCGGGCCCAGAGATGGCGCCAAGCGCGGGCGCTGATAACGTCCCGAGTTCAGGAGATGAATGTTGAGTAAGCGCAGGCCGGGCCGATAGGATGTGGACTTGGCAGGCCCGGCTCCGGCTGAAACCAATCCCCCCTATCTGCGGGCTGGGCTTTCTCAGGCCCGGCTCTTTCTTCCCGCCTCCTCACCTCCCTTTTCTCTGCCGTCCCCGCCCGGGCCCTGCCCCTGGGGACAGGAGTGGGGGCCAGACTGCTGGCCCAGGAGAGGGGCCGGGGAGGGGCGGGGGGCCTGAGCGAGCCCGAGGAGGGCACAGCCCGGGGGGGCTGCCTGGAGGAGGCAGCTGGCGCAGCGGCAGTGCCAGGGCCCGAGCGCAGCCCAGCTCCTCCACTCCCCCAGCCCGTGCTCAGCCGCAGGCCGAACCCACAAACACTCCTGCTTCTGTGGCTTTGCCCCGGAGTCCCTCCGCCCGTTCGCACTTCCCTGCTCACGGCCCGGCTTACTGCCACCCCGGGAAGCCCTCGCCCACCACCCACGCCCACCCAGAGGACCCAGAACGAGCGGGCGCAGGATGGCGGCGGTGGGGAGCCAAGTCCAGAAGTGTCCTGACCTCCGGGCCCCCCCTCCACAAACCGCCAGCCGCACAGCCGGCTGAAACCCCGGGGCTGGTGCCCAGCTGCTCTCCGCCTGGGCTCCCTCCTTTGCCCCGTGGAGCCGGTTCCTAGCAGGCTCGCGCGGAGGGTCTAGGCAGACGGCACAGACCATCCAGGGCTGAGGGCGGGGGCCTGGGGGTGGCGCCGCTGGAGGCGGATGGCCGGGGCAGAGAGGGGCCCGGGCTCGGACGAAGACTGAGGCACACGGCGCCCGGGGCAGAGAGACACGGAGCCAGGAGGGAAACAGGCCGGGGAGGGAGACAGGGGTTCAGGCCTGGGAGCAGGGAGCTCTGGGCGCTGCCCCCGCCCCCCGCCTGTATAAGTAGGGTCAGCAGATGGGTGGGGGCCGGGCAGGGCAGCGGGGAGACAGAAAACGCGGGGTCAGGACAGGCTGCTGCCCACTCCCAGCGGCGAAGCCTTAAGCCAGTTTTGTTCCTCGGTGCCTCGGTTTCCCCGTCCGTGAAGGAAGGGGGCACCAAGTGGGTGCTGTCTGAGGGCCACAGGGCTGTGTGGTCCCCCCTAGAGCCAGGCTGATTTGGAGGCCGCTCCCGTGGCTGCTGCTGTCCCTGCGGTCCCCTGCGAGGCCAGAGAGGCCCAGCTGCCTGGGAGGCCTCCAGTCCGTGCCCAAGGCCCACCCGCGGGTTACAAAGCCGAGCCGGGAGGACGTGGGGGAGGTGGGTGCGGCCCCTCCCCGGGCTGGCGAGGGTCTGCCTGTATCACGCCCCTCCCAGCCTGGAGCCCCCACCTCACCCATCAGACCTCCTGGCAGGCCATCTGTGGGGCGCACCATTCACCCCAACACTCAGGCTTAGACCCAAGACTTCCCTTGGGTGAGTCCAACCCCAGTCTGCCCAGCCACACCCTGAAGCTCGCCCGCCCTCTCTGCCACACAGCCCCCGGCGCGTGAAGCACCTACTGCGTGCAGGGCACTGCTCAGACCTGGGTGAGTGGGGAGACCTGGCGTGACGGTGACCCGGAGCGTGCTGTGAAGGGGGCGTGCCAGAGGGGCCCAGGAGAGCTGGGGAGCCGCGGGGTGCCTGAGCAGAGCAGCTGGGGGTGTGGGGCCACGTGGACACGCAGTCTGTAGACTCCCCACGACAGCCCCTCGGGAAGACAGGCAGGCCTGGAGGGAGGTTCGGGGTACCAGGCCCCTCCAGGAGGGACAGCAGGACCCTCAGAGTGAGGCTGCGGGACGCTTCCTTTACAACCTTGGCGCCCGGGGGTAAGCCAAGGGCGCGCGTGGATAGCTGCGTGGCCGGGACCCGGGCTCCATAGACCGCCCCCACCTTTCCACAAACACCTTGGTGTCCAGGCAGTGGGTGGTGACATGGTATGTGGGTGCAGCCCAGTAAACGCCGTCCAGCTAAAGCCTCTGGAGGTCACGCGGCTCTTGCTCCTTAGGCTGTCCCGGGACAGCGAGACCCTCCTGGCCCCACGGACGTCCGTGCCCTATGGGTTAAGGGAGTGGCCACAAGCAGCGGCCTCCCTGCCCCGGCCAGCACTGGGCCCTGAGGCTGCAGGAACCCCTGCGGCCACTGCCCTGAGCAGTGCCTGGTGGGGACGGCGAGGGCCCGACCGCTGCCGGAGGCCGGCGCAGGGCAGGGGCTGGGAAGCCGCCCCTGCGGGGGGAGGGGGGGAGCTCCCCGCTGCAGGCACATTCCGGGGCCCTGGTGGGCCGGCCAGTCTGCGTCCCCGAGCTCCCTCAGTCACTGCCCCTGTGGCTACTGCCAGGTCCCCAGCACCACCCCCCACGGCCATCAAGTAAGCCGAGGTGCTCTCGCCAACGCCCTCTCTCGGGTCGCCCGGCGGCAGTGGTGCTGGGCCTGGGTTGAGGGGCCCCTGAGGCTGCAGCATCTCGCACCTTGCCAGGGACCCCAGGCCCTCTGCACGTCTGCAGCGCCTGAGCCCCGGCGTCCCCCCTGCCGGGTGCAGGTGTGCAGGGACGCCCCGGGCCTCCCAGAACCGCGCCGAGGACGTGGAACCAGCATGAGGCCTGTTGAGCAGGGCCGCAGCCCCAGACTCGAGGTGCTTTGCCTAGGGGGCGGGGGGCAGCATGACCTGACAGGGCCGGTGTCGGGGAGGCCCTGGGGGAGGCGGGGCCCAGTGGGCCTGGAGAGAAGCCGGCGCCTCAGCTGGAGACCAGGCCGCGTGGCGTCCACCTGGGCTCTGCCTGCTGGGGCAACCTGGAGGTGAGGCTGCGGGGGGCTCAGTGCCAGCGCCTAGCGGGCTGCACCGGGCCCGAGAGAGGGCTCCTCCTCCCCGGGCGCCGGCACCTCGCCCACCCGCCCCAGGAAGCCCGCCTCGGGGCCGACCGTTGGGGTCATTGGGGTAGACAAGACCCTTTCCTGCCTTTCCCCCTGCGCGAGGCCTCGCGCCTGTCCTCTGGCCCCACAGCCCCTGTGCCCACCCCCGCACCCCTTTCCTGCCAGGCACCCCGATTGGCTTCCAAGCCCAGCCTTGCCTGCTGGTGTTCTGGGCCGCTGCGTGCCAGCCCCGGGCTGTGGGGACACCACTGGGCTCCCCCACACCCCTCTTCTAGGTGGCCTCCCTGCCCTGGCCGGGCAGCAAGCTTTGCCGCTGTTATAACTGTCACAGCCGGGGCTTCGTTCCCAAGGGCTGGGGGGCAGGGGCTGTGCCTCAGTTTCCTCATCTGTCAAGCATCAACTGGGTTCCAGGCCTCCTTGCAGGAAGGGCCTTCCCCAGGGTCACACTGGCCGTAGCCCAGAGCTGGGTGCCGGCCACCCAGGCCCCCAAGCCCAGCCCATCTGGGCGGGTGGGCAGTCCCCGCCGCCTCCGCCCTGCCGTGGCCCAAGCTGCCCGCTGCCCGGCGGTGGGAAAGTCCGAACCTGTTGCTATTTTCGCTGTGTTATCAGGGCCTTATCTGCCGCTGTGTGCACCCAGACGCCAGGGTCTCTCTCCTGGCCGCCCAGCCCCACCCGCCCACCGGCTGCCCAGGGCCTGCGAGACGGGAGGCCAGGCCGCAGCGTCCTCCCCCGGTTCCTGCCCCTCAGCCCCTCACTCTGCCTGAGGGACTGACACGCTTGCCCCCAGATGCTCGGCTGTCGTAATACACGACTGTAATAACAAGGCAAGTCTGTGCCGGCACCTGCTGAGCCTGGCCGTGGCCCTTGACGTGCTGCTGCTGCCCACCCGGTCCCCAGTGTCAGTCACTGCTGGGCCTCTGCCTGGAATGCATTTCCCTGGCCCCAGTTGTGGGCAGTCTCCCCCCGCCCCTCCCAGATCACCGCCCTGGTCGCCTCCTCCAGGAAGCCCTCTCGGACCACCCACCCCCGCCCCCAGCAATGGCTGAACTCGTGCTTTGACATTTGCCCCTCGTTGCTTGGGCAGAACATCTCGGTTGCTTGGGGTCTCCAAGTCCTGACGCAGAGCCTGGCCCTCAGAGACGCAGCAAAGTCGCGAGCGATCGAGCGAGAGTGGGACCATCGGAGGCCAGGGCACCCCTCCCGTCAGGAGGCCGAGACGGCGGTGGGGGCAGAGCCAGGCCCTGAGGCCAGAGGGCCTGCGGCCGTGGTCCGGCCCTGAGGGACCATCTTCCTGTTTCCTTCTCTGTAAATGGGAATAAAAGCACCTCCCGGGGGCCTGAACAAGGTGTCCGCAGGCACCCCTGCGGCTGGCCAAGTCCAGGCGGCCGCGTGCCGGGCCCTGGCACTGGCTCCTGCAGGTCTCCAGGGCCCCACAGGGCCAGGCCTGCGGCAGCCACTCCGCTTGCACAGCCGGGAGGCCGGGGCGAGGGAGCCTGGAGCTCTGCGGCCATCGGAGCCCGCCGGACAGGTCTGGCCGGGGCCACCGTCATCCTTCTGTCACGTCCTCGGCGGCCAGATCCGGCTTCTTTGAGTCTGTCTCTCCGAAGGACCTGCCCCCACCGCTGCGGCCCCACGGAGCCGCGGGCCTGGGGCGGCCGGTCACCCCGCCGGCCCCGGACTCAGGGACTCGGGACCGTCCTCCTGCGAGTCCCCGTCTCCGTCATTCCGTTGACGGCATGAAGAAAGGGAGTTGATGAAATTCCACTATCAGCGCCGAGCCAATATGCAAAATATCTCGCCCCCAATCAGGCAGCTATTATGTTTTCATTTCCATCCTGCGCCGCCTAATGAGCGGGAGCCGATGGCAGCGGGCGGCTGCTCTCCGCGATAACCGGGCTCTCGGCAGGGGCGGCGCGACCCATCGTGGGCCGAGGAACCCCACGCCGGGGCTCCAGGGAGCCCCACCCGCCGGTGGGCAGCGTGGCCGGTGGCCGCGGGGGTGCAGGCTGCCTCAGGCGGGGCGGACAGCGGCGGGCTGGGGGAGCCGGCCCGCGTGGCAGCCACTTTGCTCCCGAGGGCCGGGGGAGCTGCTGCCCTTGCTGGGTCTCACTTTCCCCATCTGCAAGTGTGCCCCCTGGGGCTACGGCCCGGGGTCCTCCCCGCACCCCTCCCCACGCCGTCCCCCCGGGCGCGGGCTGGGGCTCGGGGCCGTGTAGAACTCAGGCTCCTACACAGGACGGGGTGCGGCCGGTGACGGGCGCGCCCCGGGGCTGGGGGGGCCGTGTGTCTTGAGTGCTGGCGGGACCCCGCTTCTGCCGTTTGTGGGCTCGCTGCGACCGCCGGCAGCTGTCTCGTGGTTATCAGCCGCGCTAATTGTGCTGGAACCGAATTAGCGGCATTAGAATAAATTGCCGCTGCGCCGGCCTCCCTCGCGCTCTCGTCACGCCTCTGTGCCGGGCGGCGCTTTGTTCCCGGGAACCGGCCGCCGCGAGGGCCTTCCTGGGTGGCGCAGGCACCAAGGCGGCCGCCTCCCTGGGCCGGGCGTGTGGGGGCGGGCGAGCTGTGTGCCCGGCGAGCCTGGTCCCCACGCCACAGAGCGGGCTGCAGACCCTTCCCCAGAGCAGGCCAGCGGGGCCCTGAGTCCGGGCCCCCAGCTCTGAGTGTGCCCACAGGCAGGCTGGCCAGGAGGCCCCAGGCCTGGGTGCTCGCCCGCGGCAGTGCAGACCCGCCAGGCCGAGCCTCCTGGAGACGGCCACGGGCCGCACCCTGCCCTGTGCGTGCAGAGGGAGGTCACTGAGGGTCAGGCCTCCCACCTGTCCCAGGGCACGAGTCGGACCGGTCTGGGGTGTGCCCAGCCGGCTGCCTGCCGTGTGGGCGCACTGGCAGAGCGGGAGGCTTAGCCTGGGGCTGCCTCTGTGTGGTCTGCGCGAGCGCGCCTGTAATTACGCGCCGAGGTGTGCGGGGGCGGGGCCGTGCCAGCCCGAGCGCCGCTGCTGGGCCTGGGACCTTCTTGGCTCCCTGGTGCCGCCAGGACGGGGACTCACTCTTCCCCCACCTCTGGGTCGCCCCTACCTTCCGCAGCCTCCTCTCCCACCTCGTCCTGCCCTGGGGCCTGTGCACAACTGCTCCCTCCAACCCGAGGGCTCAGCTGGCACCCCCCCCCCCCCAGGAGCCACCGCAGGTCCCTGTGGGTCTCCACCCGCTCCTGGCCCTTCCCACACAGCACAGCCTCACCCGCCCCTGCTTGCGTTGGGCCGTCTGGAAGCCTCTGCAGAGCCAGGGCCAGACCCAGGCCCCGACCTCCTGAGCACCTGCCCTCAGCTGTCAGCAGGAGGCGGGCGGGCCTCTGCCTGCGGGAGCAAGGTCCTTCTGCATCCTTCTGGCACCTTCCACATCCTGCCAGATGAAGTGTGAACAAATAGAAACCAGCTTTACCCCCATGGAATTCAGCTGGCCTGGCCTGGGCCAGCCCCAAGGCTTCAAAGGGCCCATGGCTGCCCCCCCCTTCTGCGTCCCCTGGAGGATCCTGGACGGGAGAGAGGCCGCGGGAAGGAGGGTGTGGGTCTCGGGAAGCCTGAGTCTGTGTTTCTGGGGAGAAGGCAGGCAGAGGGAGGCGTCCTCACGTTCCTGGAGGCCCACCTGCCGCCCGCCTACCCCGGGATGGGGCGCAGCCCTCGGAGTGGTGCATCCCCGGGGTGCTCTGGTGCCTCGGCCCCCGCCAGGGCCACCGAGCTGCCGGTCGGGCTCCTGCGACCACGCGGTGGAGCCCGGGTCTGGGCCTCACCTTGCTGTCCTCGGCAGTGAGGGGCTGGTGCTGTGGCCTTTGCAGCTGGGCCTGAGGGGGAGCCCTCAGTCAGGACCCCCGAATGCACACCTGGGTGGCAGCCGTCACCCCCGACGGCCGGGGGGATGGGCAGGGGCTTGCCCGGGGCTTGCTGTGAGCCACACTCAGCACCCGGCCGGCGCGGGCTCTCCGGCTCCGGGGCCTGCAGTCAGGCCAGCTGGACGCCCAGGCAGCCTCTCACGCGAGGTGAGAACCTCCAACAACCTGCAGAACCTGCAAGGAGCAGAGCCCAGGCCCGCGGCGCCCTGGCCCCTGGAGTGGACACATGTGGCAGCAGCCACTTAAGCCTTCAACAGGCTTTCTGGGTGCTCCCCGTGCGCCCCAGACCTGAGTGTTGGCTTCCCGGGTAGAAGGGATGACTGGGCCATGGTCCTGCCTGGTCACCCCATCTCGGGGACCACGGTGCCCATCAGAAATGCTCGTGGGATGGGGTGGGAGGGATCCCGCTGGGGACAGCCTGGAGAGGGGAGTGCACGTTTCCCCGGCCGGGGGGACGGAAGGCAGTGGGAACCCTAGGACTGGCAATGGCTGTTGATGTGGGCTCGCCCTTCAAGCCTTGGGGGGGCTCACAGCCACCCCCTCATGGCCGCTGACCCTGGGAGGCCTGTGGGTCAGGGGCGGCGCCCCTGCCCCTCACGAGTCCCCTCGGCCCGTGTCCTCAGGTTCCGTCGGCGACATGGAGGCCGGAGAAGAGGCCCAGGCCGGAGCCAGCCCCTTTCCGGAGCGGGAGTCTGCGGCATCGGAGGCCTCGGCCTCGGGGGAAGCTGAGCCCCCGCGTCCTTCCGGGCCAGGTGAGTCTGCGGCTAAGGTCCCCCGCCAGAGCGGCCCACGCCCTCCCGTGCCTCCACCCCTCTTCACGGAGCCTGGAGCCCGTCCCTGGGGGCCAGCCCGGGGACACCTGCAGGCCGTGGCACCTGGTGGGAAGCCCCGCGCCTCAGGCACACTGGGGCCACACCCCCGCCTCAGGCCCCTCCTTGCCAGGAGCGGGGCCCTGCCCCGCGGCACCGGCCCCAGCACAGACCCTGGGAAGGCACTTGGCCCAGAGAGGCCGGGCCACTGGCCCAGTTCACACAGCCTGAAACGGGGTGTCCCCCGCCGGCCGATGCCGCTCGAGTCCTGTCCCACCTCCCTCGCGCCCAGCCTGGCACCCGGCCCTCTCCCATCGGGCCCACCTCTCCCCAGCTGAGAGCAAGGCTGGCAGGACACGCCCTGGGAGGGGAGCTGCTGTGATCCTGGCACAGGTGGCCTCAGAGTGGGGGGCCTCTCGGGCTAGCTGTGCCCCAGAGCCCCCGAGAGGAGGGCTTCACAGGCAGGGGTACTGGGGTGCACAGCACCTGCCCTGCAATTCTCCAGAAGAGAAAGGCAGGGTGGAGGGTGTGGGGCCGCCTGTGAGCCGCTCTCCAGCCGCTGCTGCACCCGCTGGCCTGGCCCATCTGCTCCTTCCCCATGGGTCACAGCCCGGGACACCACGAACAAGACCCTCGCGGGGGAGTGCAGGGCAGGCGGGGGTGACTCGGGTACAGGTGAGGCCCCAGCAGGTGCAAAGGCCCTGAGGGGAAGGAAGAAGGGCTCTTAGGGAGAGGCTGGGGGGCAGCTCCTCCCCACGGAGGCCCTGCCCGGCACATCCCCATGCCAGGCCTGGTCCCCCAGAGGCCCTGCCGCTGGGGTCACAGGCCGTGCAGCAAGGAAGGCAGAGGGGCTGCAGGACCCCACCACCTGACCCTCAGTGCCCCAGGGGGCTGCCGGCCAGCAGGCACCCACTCGGGCCCCCTGCCCTCCTGGCCTCAGTCTCCGCAGCCGTGGCGCCTGCCCAGGGCTAGGGGGCTGTGCAGCCCTTATCTCCCCATCGCGGCTCGGCTGTGGGTGCTGCACCAGTGGGGGCGCCTTCTGCCAAAGGGCAGGAGGCTGTGCTGGTTGACTTTGACCCAGTGGCTCCCGGGAGCCAGGCCCTTATCTGATCTGGGAGCCGGGCCGCGAGGGGGGCAGGAGCTGGAAAAAACAGCCGGGGTTGCACCTGGCACCGCGGGGCGATCGCACGGAGATGGGGGCGATAAGGGGGAGCAGTATCTGCCGGGGCGGGCCGGCGGCCCTGCATGGTGGCTGGGCGCAGATGCCAGCCCGCTGATTTATAGCCAAAAATAATAGGACTTTTATACCGTGTGATTGATTTATTTGATGTTAATCACAGCTCTTATCGCGGGTATTAATAACCCGCCGGGCAGTGACGTCACCCCGGGGGGAGTTTATGGGGGCCCATCGATCGGGGGCCGCGGTGGTTATCAGTCGGGCGGGAAGGCAAATATGCCCTTTGGGCCGGGATTGGGTGCGGGGCCCGCCGAGGGGCCCCAGCTGCCCAGCAGCAGCTCGGAGCCGGAGCCCCCACGTGTGCCGCTGGCCTGGGTGTGCCTGCCGGCCATCCTGCGCTGTAATTATTAACAGCAACTGGAAGAGCAATTATTACCGCTGCAATTAATGAGGGGGCGACGGGGTTTAAAGGGCAAGGAGAACCTGAGGTGTCTGGCCCCCCAGCTGGAGCCAGCCGGGGGGACCTGGGGAGCTCGCCCACCTGGGCCTCGGTTTCCCTCCTGGCCACAGGGTGGGGTGCCCAGAGGCTGGCAGGCCTGATGGTGTTTTCCTCTTCCCAGACACTCCCCCCCCACCGCCGTCCCCCACATCCCCAGAAGGCCCGGAGGAGGCAGAGGGGCCAGAGGCGAGGCGGGATGAGGAGGCCGGCGAGTCCTGGAGCGGCCCAGGTAAGAGCCACGGCCGTGTGGCCGGAGCAGCCCCTCCCCGGGGCCCGGGGCCAGCCTGCCGGGGTCCTGGATGTGGCCTGCAGGTGGCAGGTGGGTCGGCCGGCCTGGGTCGCTTCCAAAGTCCACCAGCCTGTGGGAACGGTGTCCGCTAGAGGCGCCCGGCCTGTGCCGTCGCTGGGCTAGACCCGGCCTGGGGCAGGGCCCGGGGTGGGGCGGGTAGGTGCTCAGCCTACGTGGGCCAGAGAGGCCCACCCACCCGGTGGCCGGAGCAGCTCACAGTGCTCAGGGTGTCCGCCTGAGCCCCGTGCCAGTGGCAGCAACTGTGGGTGCAGGAAGGGCCGCCTGCCGGATTCTGCCCCTGCTGCCCAGCGAGGAGGGCGGGGCTGGAGGCGCGCCCAGGGCCCTGGGGCAGATCCTGCCTGTGCTGGGGGCGGGTAGGGTGCCGGGCCTCATGGAGCGCTGGGGCCTGGCCGCCATGTACGCGGCCAGCATTGGCCAAGCACCAGATGTTCAGGTGCGCAGCTGGGGCAGCACGTCCTGTGGGCCTGGGGGCGTGACCGTGGCCGGTGGGGAGAAGCACGTGGCCAGGCCTCGCCTCCAGGGGCAGGGCCAAGACGGAAGGGGGTCAGGGGTGGTCTTCTGCCAGTCCAGTCCAGTCACTGTGTGGACGCTGTGGGTGCCGAGGCCCCGGAGTCCATGGAGGGCCAGTGATGTCTGCCGGCCACAGGCCCACCCTGAGCAGGTGGCAGCTGTGGCTCCGGGAGGGGGCCAGCCCTGGCCCCCGCCAGATGGTGACCCCTCCTTGACCCGGCCTCCCCACCGGGCACACAGCATGGGGTGCTGCCCGGCGCCGGGACAGGCGTCCGGCACAGTGACATGCTGTCCTTCGAGAGGGGCTCAGCTTCTCCCCACCATGGGGCACCTGGCAAGGGGCAAGCCCAGAGCAGCGTCCACCAGCCTGACCCTGGGCAGCAGCACCAGGGACTGGGGGCCGGGGAAGGGCCCTCTGGTCAGGTGGTTGGCTCCCGGGCACACCCTGCTCCATCTCCCCTGCTCTGGGAGGGTGGCGGGCACCCACAGACACCGCGGCAGCCCCAATTCCAGGCTTCACCAGCGGAAACATTTGCTTTGGGTAGCGGCGAGAGGCAGGGACCCGTGTGTGCCTGCAGGACCTGATGGGGCGCTGGGCATGCAGGGGGCAGTGGCTGAGGCAGGAGCTGCTGGCCAGAGTGACCATGAGCACAGAGCTGAGCTCACACGCGGCAGCGCTCGGGGCCCTCACAGGCCGCCTGGGTGACAGCTTTGGGGCCGGGGCTTCGTGACACACGCAGCCCGCCTGCCCGCTCGTGGTGGCACGTCCCCTCGGCAGATGGAGGGCAGGCCACCGGACACAGGAGCCCGGCCTCGGGGAGGTCAGCATGGGCAGCCGCGGCCGTGGTCTGGGGCTGGGTTCACCCAGGGCTTCCTGCACGATCTGTACCCTGGAGGCCCAGGGGCTCCCTATCGGCCCCCACAGATAGGGATTTCTGGGCAGTGGGCAGCGATGGGCCGATAAGCGGCCATCAGCCCGCGCTGCGGTGGCCGCCCCTATCAGACGCCGGGCAGGCCACGCTTATCACCCGCCGGGAGCCAGAGGGGCCCGGGGGCGCTTATCTCTCGGGGCCGCCCGTGCCAGCGACGGGGCAGCAGGGCTCCCTGGCCCCGGGCTTGGCCTCCGAGGCCGTGCCAGCTGGTGACCGTGGGCACGGGCTGCTCCCGCTGTGCGGCTGAGCGCCTCTCCTGCGACCCTCTCCCCCGAGTCTGCTCCTGGTCTTTGCTCTGCGACGCCCCACCCCCATGGGAAGCACCCCATCACTGAGGGACGCTGTCCCCAAGGGTGGAGCAGGCGAGCCTGGCTCTGCAGCTTCTGTGGGGGTGACTGCCTCAGCCTGGGCTGCCCCTCTGGCCCTGGGACGCCTCAGAGCCCAAACCCAGGCTCGGCTCCCCCACTGTGGCCCCTCGCCCCTGCGCGGGCTGCTGGCCAGGCCCAGGTTCCTGGCCCCCTCCTTGGTCAGAGCCTTCCCCAGCGGCCCACAAGCAGGGCCTCGCGGACCCCAGGGGCCCTACCCTGCAAAGCCGGGTGTGAAAAGGCTTTGGAAAGGCAAAGCGTGAGCTGAGGAATGAGGGGCTGAGCCTCCTTCCCAGCTCTCCTGCCCCCCAACCCTGTGTCTGGGGCTGGCGCTGGTGCCCCAGCTCTCGGTGTCGCTGCTCCAGGGGTGCCCCCAGCTCTCTGGCAGGACACAGGCCCCGAACCCCCGCCAGCTGGTGGCTCCACCCCATCCTGCCTGCAGCCGGGGCTGCCCTGGGACAGGGCGTGGGCACGTGCGGGGCCAGGGAGACACCCCAGAGGCTGCCAGCGCCCAAGAGCCAGGTCTCCTGAGGTCGGGGCCGGGCCCAGGCTGGGGCTGATCCCGCTCTGAGCCAACGGGGTGCAGCTGCCGCCTCGGGGCAGGGTGAGCGGGGGCCAGTGTGCTGCCAGCGAGGTCACCACAGGCGTGTGAGGTGGGCACCCCAGAGGCCCTGGGTGGTGAGCGCACCCCTGGCCTGAGGGGGCTGCACCCCTCAGTGAGACCCAGGACCAGGGTCGCCTGCCCCTCGTTCTCCCTTGAGCTGGCAGCCTCAAGCGCAGGGAGAGGGGCCGGGCAGCAAGAAGGGGGCAGCGGCGTTTCCTCTTTGATGACCTCGTTCGGGGGTGGGGGGAGTGCAGGTGTGCAGACGGCTGAGGCTCTGAGCATGGTCCCAAGGGCGCGCCTGTCTGACCCCTCCTGTCCCTGCTCACGGCTGCCCCAGCTCCCCCAGAGCCCCCTCCCCGTGCCCCCTCTTAACGTCCAGGAGATGCCAAGGGCCGGGCAGACATGCCAGTGCCCCTCCCCGCCAAGAGGGTTTGCGCTCGGACGCGGGGTCCTGGGCCGCCCACCTCCGTCCCGGGCCTCGGTGTGTCCTCGGCCGCCCGCAGGTCGTGAGGGAGCAGGGCAGGTGGTGGAGGGCCACGGGCACTGCCCCAGGTGAGCCCGGGGCCCAGGAGCGCCGTGTGATCAGGCTGGCCCTGCGGGGCTCCCCTCACTCTGCGCAGCCCTTCAGGCCCCGGATAGGGCCGGGGCCGGCTATGCGTGCAGAGAGAGCCACGCCCGTGGGCACCGCGTGGCTGGGACAGGGGTGCGGGAGGCCCTCGGGGTGGCCCCGCAGGCGTGGTTGGGGCGTGTGGTGGGCAGGGCAGTCGGGCTCATGGCCTGGGGTGTGACCTCAAGGTCCCCATCGCCCAAAAGTGTCTCAGGGCCCGGAACACCCAGTGAGCACCGTACCCCAGCTC
This sequence comes from Talpa europaea, assembly GCF_964194135.1. NCBI lineage: Eukaryota > Metazoa > Chordata > Mammalia > Eulipotyphla > Talpidae > Talpa > Talpa europaea. The sequence goes on along the minus strand of NC_140084.1, from coordinate 557,933 downwards.
CACCCCAGGCCTAGGGCAGAGGCAGGCCACGTCCCCAGGCCTGAGGTCAGCAGAGGGGCAGTAGCGGGGTGAGGGTGTGTGCAAAGGCCAAGCCGCGTGGGCCCGGCTGGAGCACGTGGAGGCCGAGGGCAGGGCGTGACGGGGCGGGCGGAGTGCTGGGCCCTGGGGTCCGGAGGGTCTAAGCAGGCGCGCGCGGTCAGCTGCCCCGGGAACGCGGGTCGGCGAGCACGCACCCCTGGGTGGGGAGGCCTCTGTTGGCCTTTCCTGCCCGATCCCCTACTTGAAGGTTCCCGCCGCCGCCGCTGGAGACACCCTCGCCCAGGCGTGGGCGTGGGCACGGGACCCATCTCACCGCCGGAGCGCGTGTGCGGACCTCAAGGCTTGTTGTCGCGCGGCGGCCGAGGCAGGACAGCCTGTCCTGGTGGACAGGCCGGGGAGATGGGCCGATACACCGGCCGCGCGTGTGTGGGTGGGAAAATCATTTCAGCGATTATGCCTTATCGCCGGCCTGGCACAGCGGCCCATGGGCCTATTTGTCTTGGATTAACAGGGGGAGGGGGCGAGGCAGGGTCAGCCTGAGGTCAGCTCCAGAAACCAGACCATGGCTGGGCCAGAGCTCCCTCTTCTGGGTGTCCCCAGAGGGACCCGGGGCCCTACTTCTAACACTAAGACACCCCTGCAGGCCTGGCGCTCTCCTGCCCCTACCCGCTGTGCAGACCCAGACAGCCAGACCCCACCCTGGAGAATGTCCCTCCTCCCAGTGTGGCAGAGGGCGGCCTGCCCGCTCAGAGGGGCCACACTGCTGGATGCAGGGGAGCCAGGGCCAACAGTTCGGGGCTGGGCAGGTCGTGCATTCACTCAACAACCCCTTGTGTGTTAAGTGCCCACCCGGAGCCAGAGTCCAGGTGCCCAGGGCGTGGGCATTTGGGCCGGGAGGCAGAGTAAGAGTAAAGAGGGGCCCGTCCTAAACAGGGAGGCCAGCCCAGCTGCTGGTGGACCAGCCTGTCGCTGTCTTCGCTGCACTGCCCACTGCCTTGGACTGGCCCCTTTCTCCCCGAAGCATCTGGCCCCCAGGCCAGGGCAGGTCTGACCCCTGGCCCTGTGTCCACTGCCAGGCTCAGAACTGCCCTCCCCTCTGGGCACAGCCCTATGGGCAGGGCCCCCAGGCCAGAACTGAGGTGGGGCCTCGGGCTGTGGATCTCCGTCGCTGGCCTGGCCCACATGGGGCCACCTCTGGTACTGCCCCGTGGGCAGCAGGACCAAGCACCAGGCCACACACCACCCCAGAAAGGCCCGGTGCAGGGGCCTCAGCCCTGGGCACGCCCCTTGCTGTGGTCAGCAGTTGGCCATCCCGAGGTGCTGAGCACCTGCGCCCACGGGACCCTGGCCAGAGGGAAGCTGCCCTGGCACTGCAGCCGATGGGCTTATTTGTCTTGTATTAACGGGGGAGGGGGCGGTGCAGAGTCAGCCTCGATCAGGGGTGGGGGGGGCTGGTGTGCAGACAGCCAAGGCCCTAAGCATGGTCCCAAGGGTTCAGACTTTGGCCTTGGGCCCCTTGGGGTCTGCCCAGGGACGGAGCAGGTGGTCAGCTCCCGGGGCACTGCCCACCGGGGGGCCTGTCCACGTTTGTCCTCCAGGGTGCACTTCTCTGCGCCGTCCTGCGTGCCAGCCCGTTAGATGGGGACACAACAAGAGCCGCCGTCCATGGGCACAGACCAAGGCCTGCTGCAGCGGCGCCCGCGGGAGTGGCCCTGCGACGTGGCCTTGGCGGGACGGAGGGGGCGGGGGCACCCTCGCCAGTTCCCCCAGACCCCCAGCCGCCGCGTGGGAGTGGGCTGGGGCGCTGGGAGCTCACGGCAGCCTGTGACAGCTGTGGCCCCACTTCCTGGAGGCGCAGGCCCAGGGAGGTCCTGCGCTGCCCCGGCGCCCCACCACACACCCCGCCGGGGAGGGGCCGCCCCCGCCACGTCCCTCTGCCCCCGCCCACCCCGTGTGTTCTCGCGGGCTCCGGGCCTCCCTCCGCGAGGACGCTGGCCCGGGTGAGTAAGCAGCGGCGGGGGGCTCCCGGCCCTCCTGCCCAGTGACCTCACCGCCTTCCGGGAGCGGCTATCTGCGGCCGCGGCCTATCTCGGCCACGGGTGCTAATCAGGCGCTTCCTCCCCGCCCTCCTGCCGGCTTCCTGCCCCCACCAGCTCACCCGGCCGCACGTGGGCCTGCGCCCCGCCAGGGCCTGCGTGCACCAGAGGGCGCAGGCCTTCCCCGCCGGGGCCTCTGGGGCCGGCTTCCCTTCCAGAAGCTCCCCGCAAGTCCTCCTCCGGGGGCGGCCAGGCTCCCTGGCCCTGCTCTGGCACCGCGGCTGGTGCCACCTCACCTCACTGTCACCCCGGCACTGTCCTCGCCATGCGGCCACGGGTCCCTGCCGGTGCGGGGCAGCCCTGGCCCCCCGTCCCTTCTCGGCTGCCTGGCGGGGACCAGGAGGGACACGCTCCTGCCGGGAGGTCCTGCAGGGCGGAGGTGCGAGGGCGTGCGTGCCGGCCGGCGCCCTCTCCAGCCTGCTGGGCTGTGCCGTCCCCAGCGCGGCGTGGGTGGGGCGCTCTCGGCGGTCAGCGGGCTCGGCCGGGCATCCCGGGCCGGCAGGCGGGATCTCCCCCATCCCCAGGCAGGTGGGGACACTGAGGCTGGAGCTTGACCCTGAGGCTTGACCCAGACCCGGGCCGGGCCGTCACCCGCCCTCCCGCGAGCCCCCGCCACACCTCGCTCCTTATTTATTTATTATTTCTCTATCTCTGTGCGTAACTTTTGATTTCCTCACCACGTTTTTCCATTACGGCAGCCGTGGACGCGGCCGATAAGATCGGTCCCCGGAGATGGGACAAAGGGGCCGCCATCGGCTCGAGGGCTGGTCATATCCTGCCCGAAAGGCCCGCGCGGGCCTGAAACGAGGCTCGATGCTATCTCGGGGCTTATTGTGTCTCGTGTCGAGGAGGGGGCTGCCTGCCCAGCGAGGCCTCACCCCCTTCTCGCCTGGGCCGCGTGGCCCCTGCAGACTCAGGCGTCCGTGTCCACTTTCCCCGTCCCCCCTGCCGCCGGGGCCCTCGGTGACCGAGGCCATGTGGGTGCAGGCAGGGCTTTGGCCCCACCCCGGGCTCCCGAAGTCTGTGCCGAGGGGTCCCCCCGCCCCAGCTTGCGTGCCCGGGGCCGGGTCTGGCTCAGCGTCCGGCCCCCAGGAACTTGCCCAGAGCCGTCCCCTCGTGGCCGGGTGCCCCGTTGGTGGCCGCGGGCTCGTTTCTCTTTGCTGCCCTGTAAGGCTTTGACGAGAGGGGGGCGGTCAAAGCGGCGGTCCCGGCCACAGGGGTCTCCGCTGGCACACGGCTGGGCCGGCTGCAGCTCCGGGACGGGGCCCCAGCAGAGCTGGGCTGTGGGCTCAGTGCGGGGCCGGTGAGAGCCGGGGCTCCTGCGCAGGGAGTGGGGGGAGGGGGCAGCCCCTTGCCTGGAGGCCCTGCAAGCGCCTGCCCACCTCCCCCGGGCACTGTTGCCCTTCAGGGGCGTGGAGAGGACCAGGACCTGGCCGGGACCCTGACCCTCGTCTCCTGGGCGGCGGGTGGCCCAGGGGCCGTGGGCAGGGAGCCTGCTGGGCCCCGCACGCAGGGGCTGGCACAGTTCCCAGGCCTCACCTTTGGGCGCCCTGGGTGGGGGTCCCTGGAACGCGCCCATCCCCAAGGGCGGGCGCCGCCTGTGGCCGGCAGGTGAGGCTCTGCACCGCCGTGGGCTCCCAAGCAGAGTTGTGGTTCCCCCAGGCTCCCGTCAGCAGGACTCGCCCGGGGCGGGGTAGGGGAGCAGCCCCTGCCCGTGAGACCCCCCAGTCTGCTCAAACTCACTTGCCTCCAGCCCATTTGCGGCGGCCGGGCCCACAGGCGGAGCGAGCAGGGCGCAGACCCCACGCCCCAGCCTGGTGCAGGAACAGGCGGGCGGGCGGCCGGGGCCCAGGGTGGCGAGCGGGAGGCCGGCAGGAAGGAAGGGCCCTCGGTGGCGTCGGCCCCTGGAAAAACAGGGGCAGGGGCCGGGACGCGGCCACGGGAGCCGATAAGCCGTGGGCCCGGAGGCATTTTCTCTGCCTTATCGCAGATCCTGCTTCGCGCCCGCCAGGACGGGGCTGGACGGGGGGCCAGGCACCCTGCCCCCTCCCCGGACTCGGGGCCTCTCTCCCCTCCAGGGTGTGAAGCTCATGGCCCGGAGACCCTCAGCTTTTTGAGCAGGTGCCAAGACCGTGAGGTTCTGGGCTGCGAGGTGCCAGGAAAGCTGCGGGCCTCAGGCAGAGCGGGGCCCAGCAGGGAGGGCCCCGGCGCCTCGGTGGGGTGGGGTCCGGGCGGCACACAGCCCCTGGCAGGGCTCAGCCCCACTGTCTGTAGCTGCCCCTGCTGGCGAGGCTGCTCTGGCAGCGCCCGAGAGAGCAGAGGCCAAGACCACACCCACCCCTGGGCCCGGCCGGGGCTCGCTGCACCCCCCAGAGCACTTCCCAGCCTGCCCAGAAGAGGCAGCTCTGGCCCCTGCCTGGGGCCCAGATGACGGGCCAGGCCTGCCCCACCAGCCCTGAACAGGCCCCGGGCGGTGGCAAGGGCCCCACCCTGCTCTCTGGCTATCCCATGTGGTCCCAGCTCCACCATTAGCCGGGGCAGGGTTCAGCCCGATAAAGATGGGGTGCCGTTCTAGGCCAAAAAATCAATAATCCCAGCGATCGGGCGATAGGGAGCCAAGTGCAAGGCTGCTGTGGGCGGACGGGCGGGCGGGGCACTGGGCGGGGCCCTGCCCTCCTCACCCCACGACTGAGGGGCCCGGGCTCCAGCGGGACGATGCTCAGCCACCCAGCCGGCGCCCCTGCCCCCTCCCGCCAGGTGCCCCCAGCCCTGTGGTTGGGCAGCGGGAGTGCGGCAGGTGGGGCGGCCGAGCTGGGGGCGGCCTCGCGCAGCCCCGGCCGTGGGGGGATGGCTCCTGCCCGGGGTCCCGCCAGCTGTCCCTTCTCCCAGGCCTGTGGCGTGAAGGCTGGGCCGGCTTGTCTGGCTCCACTTCCGCCTCCTGCCGCTGTCCTGCAGCCCTGTGTGCCCTGGGGTCTCAGGCCACAGCGCTCAGTGCCCCTTCCTGAGGGCTGTCCTGCGCGGAGACATCCACTCCAGGACATCAGAGGCAGCGGCGCCCAGGGGCAGGAGGGCAGCGCTGCCGTCGATGACATTGCCTGAACGTGGGAGACCCCAGCGGGGTCCTGGCCCTAGGCCCCCGAGGACCCTCTCCAACCCAGGCCGGGGCGGCCCAGTGCCTGGCACCCGCTGGTGCACACTGATCCCCGACCCACCAGCCCCCTCTGCTGTCTGCTCCCAGGAGCGTCGCCCCAAGCTGGGGCCCCTGCTGTGCAGCCAGCAGGGCTCGGCGGGAGGGCGGAGGAGGCCCATAGTGCTGCAGCTGGCCAGGCCCCAGAGGGAGCGCGGGCCTGCTGCCACCCTCCACCCTGTCCCCGGCCCCCGGGAGCCCCATGGAGTGCCAGCTGGTCTGGGCGCTTGTGGGGTCACCGTGGGCAGAGGGCAGCGGGGGGGGGGGGCGGGCGGTCGCGGTGGGTGGGTGCGGCCGCCCCGTGCAGCAGGTAGGCGGCCCCCGGTTGCGAGAGGCAGTGCCGCGCGTGCGGGCTGCTCGTGGCCGGGGCTGGCACCCTCCACAGTACACATGAGCGGTTGGGTGCAGACTTGGCCGCCGGGCTGCCCTCAGCAGGGACGCAGGGATGGGCACCCCAGGAGAGGCCTTCGGGGCCAGAACCCGACTCTGCGCTGGGTCTGTTTCCTCCAGGCCAGGTCCTGGGAGGCCGTGGAGTTGGACCCGAGGACGCCAGTCAGTCCCCTGGCGCCCGCCTGCGGCCTGGCCTTCCGGGCTCTGTAGCTCCGCGGCGGGGGACAGAGTGACGCTGGAGTGCGGTGGCTTTGCTCCCGGGGCCTCAGCCCGTCCTGCCTGGCACCACCATTGCTCCGCATCAGCCCGCCCTCCGGGTGCACACAGCCGCGGGGGTGCCCTGGGCCAGGCCTGGGCGAGGGCCGGGATCTCCTGCGCCGGCGGGGCCTCGGGGGGCTTCCTCCGCTTGGCGGCCTTCTCCCCGTGAAATGGGGCAGGCCCAGCCACCCGGTGCACCAGCCACTGCCGGCGAGGCCTGGGTCCGGCCACAGCTGCAGGTCAGGGAGACCTGGGCACCGCCCTTCCGTGCCCCCTCCTAGCCGTGCAGCCTTGGCAGCCCCTCAGCTTCGCCCGGCCTTGCTGTCGGTTGGCAGGGAATGGGCCGTTTGCCACATGTAAAGTTCTTTTTCAGCCATGCCCCTTCCATTTCTCCTCATGAATGACAGGGTGGGGGGGAGGCGCCTGGCGCCAGAGGTGGGGCGGCGCCTGTCCAAGGACCAGGCCACGGGGGACAAGGCCGGAGCTGGCGTCAAGCTCCGTCCCTTTCTGTTGGCAGAGGTGGTCTTCAGGTATGGCTTGACCCAGGGGCACACTGGCTGGGGCCTTGCAGCCCGGGTCTCCTGGTCCTGGAGACCTGCACTGTGGGGCTAACCCTGTCGTCCCTGGCGGGTGGACAGCAGACGATGGCCCGAGCCTGTCAGCGCCCCGGGCGGGACCGCTCCCCAGGGCTGGTGAGACCCCCAGGTGGGGGAAACGGCACAGCTCTGGCACCGGGCTGGCAGGTGCAGCTGCGCCCTGCCCCGTGGTACCTGCCATGGACTCGGGGGCCAGGGCTGTCGGTCAGGTGCACCCACCTGAGCTGTCAGGGAGCCCTCTCACCAGTGACACCGGTGGACGCTGGTACCTCCATTTCAGGGAACCCCAAAAGCATGTCCTCTGCCTTGCAGGGCTCTGTCAGGCAGGCATTCCTCTCCCCCATTTTGCATGAAGGGGAACAGGGCTTGGGGGGGTGGGGAAGGGGCTTGTCCAGCTGGCCCGTGGCAGTGCCCGGACAGGCTGTTTCTAGAGGCTCCGGAGCGGCAGAGGCTCGTGGCGGTTGAGTTACAGGAGGCAGCCCCTTCCCCACCCGGTCAGCTGCCGAAGCTGTGGCGGGAACAGTAGACCTTGCGGGAGGGGGCTGCCCCTCTACTGTCTCTGTCCTGCAGGGCCTTGCCCGCCCTCCGGCCCGTGCCTTCCATCGGGGGCCAGGGAGAGCAGGAGGAGGCTGGGCACAGGTGGGGGTCCGGTCTGCAGAGCGGGCAGCGTCTGTTGACGGGGCCTGGCGAGGCTCCACCCACCCTGATCTGCTACGTGACCCTGAGGGGTCGCACCCTCTCCCACATGGGCAGGGGGTGTGGCTGCAGGCTCTCTGGGGCTGCCGCTCCCCACCTCCTGCTGGGAGCCCTGCCAGGGCCGAGCTGGGGTTTCCTGCTGTCCCTCGCGCCTTCTCCCATTCTCTGTGACTTACCAAAGGCAAACAGCATGGTCCCTGCGGTAAGGCCACGCCCAGCAACGCCAGGCCAGCTGGCCCAGCTGGGCAGGGCCGGGCAGGAGCGATGGGGCCGGTTAGATAAGCGGGTGCTGGCAGGGGCCCCAGTGGGTGCCCCCATGCTGGCCCCAGAGCCCCCTGCCCAGGAGGAGCCGAGGGCAGCTGGACTTTGTGCTGCAGGGGCCCCGGCCATCAGCACGGGCGGAGCCCCAGCTCAGACCCCCGCACCCGCAGGACAGGCCGCAAGCTGAGGCTGCGAGGGCGGGGGCCTGCGGGTGGGGGCTGGGGGCAGAGAGTCCTGGCTGGAGGCCTGGACCCCCGTCGGATGGGAACCGGGGCCTGAGCCGGCTACAGCACCCCCTTGAACAGGCTGCTCGAGCTCCCTAGTGGCTCCCAGCTTGCCCGTAGGCCGCCAAGGACTCCAGGGCACGGGGCGGAGCTAGCGCCAAGGGCAGCCGTGGGGTCAGAGGCCACCTCTCAGGGACCGCAGCACGCCCAGCACCCAGGAGAGGGCAGCACCGGCCACACCACGGGCATGCCCCCCCTCCTCACGGCCCCAGCCCAGCAGGTAAACTGAGGCTCAGGCAGCCAGCGGCAGCGGGAGCTGGCCCAGGCTTCCAAAGAAGGCCCTGACTCTGCTCGGTCCCCGCACCCGGCCCTGAGGGGCGGCCTCGCTGCTGCCTTCTTTGCGCTCAGAGGCCAGTGAGGCTCGAGCAGGCGTCAAGGTCCCGTAGTCACGCCGGCCGCCCGCATGTCCCCTCGCTTCCTCACAGACGCTCGGGGGCACAGTTGAGCCCCAGCGGCGTGTCCTGGGATGACATGTGGGCTGTTGGCCAGGACAGGGTGTCCTTGTCCCGCTGCGGCGGGCGCCTGTCGACACTGTTGGCCCCGGGGTCCGCCAGGTGAACAGGCTGCCCCCCAGGGACCTGTCTGCAGATGAGGGACCCAGGCCTCGGCGGGCTGCATGGGGCCGCCCTCCGCCCGCTGCCTCCCTCCCTCTCCCTCATCGCCGCCCGCCGCCCCCCGAAAGGGCATGCGGGCCTGATGTGCACGGCTCGGCCAGGCCTGGCTCCAGCCTCCCCCGCTGCTCAGCAGACCTGGGTCTGAGGCGCAGCCTCCCCTGCCCCGGGCGATCCAGCTGGGGGCGCCGCGGTGTGGTGGAAGGGGCTCCTGCGGGTGTGCCAGGCATCATGCTAAGGCAGAGAGCCGGCCTGCCCCGGCTGCGGGTAGGCCTGGGCGGCAGAGCAGGGAGGACTAGCCGGGGCCGCCTGTGCCCGCACACCTGGCTGCTCAGCAGCGGGGAGGGGACAGAGACAGGGGAGCCCGTCCTGATGGGCACATTCCCCAAGGACCCCGAGGCCAGTGGCTCCCTCCCTTCCCCTGCCCCAGCAGGGCCTGTGGCTGGCCGAGCACCCAGTTCCAGGGCCCTGTCCCCACTCCCGCGAGTCTGCCTGTGGGGCGCGGCTTCTGGGCCCTGTGGGTGTGGCGGGAAGCTGGTGTTTCCATGGCGCCTCCATCTGGGGCCTCCAGCTCTCCGAGATGCTATTTAAGGATAACAGTCTTCCTGCCTGCCGCCTCCAGCCCCCCTGCTGCCCCCAGCTCTCGTCCCCCTTTCCCTTGTTCCCCACCTCCGCCCAGCCCCCCGGGCACCAGAAGTCGGCACCCCACACAGCCCCCCTTTTCCAGTCTAATTTGGCCCCTGGTTGGGAGAGGGTCCCTGCTGGGCATCTCTTTGGCCGGGCTCAGCCAGGGGACAGGGGTGCCGCCGGAACAGCCCTCTACCAGAGGCTGCTGAGCACCCCCTGCCAGCGTGCACGATGGCACAGGCCGTGCCCTGCACAGGGGCCTCCTGGACCTGGGAGATGGGTCGTCGTGGTGACCACTGCTGCTCTCCACCCTCGGCTCCCGGTTCCAGGACTCCCTGGCCTTGGCCAGGCCAGCCCTGCGTGGGGTCCTGCCCCTGGCGTGCTGAACGGTCGCCTTATCAGGAGGCAGCCCCTCTGGCAGCGCGCGATACCCGGAGGACGCACGGCTGCCGGGACGCGCCAGCCACGCTGTTATCTGGGGCACTCGGCCCGCCGGTCCTGCGGCTCCGATTAGGGACGTGGCCGTTGCCTGTGGGTGCTGGCCTGGGTGGGGTGGGGACACCACTGGCTGCCTCCTCCCTCCACATCCACGAGGGCTCTTGGGTGCCATTCCCAGGCGTCCCAGGAGCCCCAGGGCTGCCCATGGCTCCTCCTGGCTGCCAGGGAGACCTGGGCCCCCACCGTCCCCGTGCATCCCCGCATGGGGGGGCAGAACCCCAGCCCTCCCTGCGCAGGAGGTGAGCGCAGCCGAGGGTCCCGAAGGGCCCAGCCAGCTCCAGCGGGCAGGACTTCGGGAGTGTTCTGGTCACTGGAGGAGAGCGGGGCAGCGGGCCTGCCTGCCGTCTCTGCCTCGTCACAGGGCCCAGGGGCTTCTCAGGCAGGGCCCACGCCGGCCAGGCTGCAGCAGGAGAAGCGTGGGGTCTCTGCTCAGAGGCCGGAGTGCAAGTGACCCCGCACCTCTCAGCTTCGGGATGGGGCTGGTGAGGCCTCAGGGTTAGGGGACGCCCTGGCAGGAGGGGCTGCAGGACACAGGCCCAGCCCCTGGCGACTGCACGCCAGCCTGGGGAGCTGAGCTCTGGGCCCACGGGACAGCTGTGCTGCAGCCAGATGGCTGGACACGGGGCCTCTCCCCGCCTCGTGCACGCCCCGGCCCCATGCGGACACGCGGGGCCGGGTTGGGGGGCCAGGCTCGGGTCAGCCGTCGGAGCGGGCTGGGGGTGGCCGGGGCTGCTCTCGCTCAGCGCCGCGCCATGGGGCCGGGGGGAGTGGGGATGGCGGCCTGGGCAGAGCTCTGGCCAGGACTGCGTGGCCTGGGCTGGCAGAGGCAGGGCCCCTGTGGGTGGGCCGCGGAGACCCCGGACCTGCCTCCACCCCGCTCTGAGGGCTGATAAGGGGGCGCCGGCCTCCTGGCCTCATCCTGGTCCCCTGCCACCTTATCTGCCCTGGGGAAGACAAGGACCCAGTTACAACGTTTAGCCGGGCCTCCCGTGTACGCGCACGTTATCTCTGCCATTAGGCTGGCGGTTATCTGATAATTGGGCCCATTAAGGCCACAGCCTGCCCGGTTGGGGCTCCAGGAAGTGGGGCTGCCACAGAGCACGCGGGGACCAGGCCAGGCCATGTGAGGCCTCCATGGGCCCGGCGGCACCAGAGCGCCAGGGGACCCCACCTCGGCCAGCAGAGGGTGGCGGCCTGCGGAGGACCCCCTCGGGAGTGGCCACTGGCCCCGCCAGGGCCTGAGCCTGGAGCAGGCTGCGTCTGGGGGCTGCCGTGCCCCACATGCCTGACCTGGTGTGTGAGAACACGGAGCCCAGCGAGCTCCCCAGCCAGGTCCCTTGTCCCGGGGCCACGCTCTCCTTCCTGCCCCTCCCAGCCCGCGGCCCGGGCTGTGTGGCCACCTCTGCCTCCATCTCCTCGCGGCTCCTTCCCCACAGGCCTATTCCCGGGCCTCTTGCGAGGATGGTGCTGGCCTCGAGGCCTGTACTCACCCGGTGCTCACGCACCTCTGCAGAGGCCCCGCATCCGGTGAAGACACAGCGTGGGTCCTGGGTGGGCCTATTTTTTGGGGTCCGCCCTTCAGCTCACAACACAAGGTCTCAGCTCCTGGGGGGGCGGGTGGGTGGGCCCTGGTGCCTGGCCGCAGGCCCTGTCCACCCCGGGGCACTGGCCCACCTGCGCAGGTGTGGTGGCTGGTCCCCCGGCCGGGTCTCGCAGCCTCCGTGGGGTAGAGGCTTCACGAGAGCAGGGGCCGGGCCGCCCAGAGGGCAGAGGAGGTCCGGGGGCACCACTCGGTGGCAGGGAGGACACAGAGTTGGCCTTTGCCTCCTGGGACAGTCTGGCTGTGCTGAGGGCCGTGGGGGGAGCATGCGGCTTGTGCCTCGGTTTCTCCAGCCGGGCCCTGTGCTGTGCACGCCCCGTGGGTTCCATAGTGCTCGCTGCCGGCAGAGCCAGATGGTGCCGGGTCCCCGTCTTACAGCTACGGGAACCACAGTGACGCCCCCACCGGTGCTGCCTGGGGCACGGCAAGCCCCTCCTCACGGCCCTCCCTCCGCATGCAACAGCAGGGCAGCCCGGCCCAGGCGCGTCCTGGGCTTGCAGGTTGGCCCACCACCGGGCTACAGGAGATGTGTGTCCCCGCTCAGGCTGCCCCAGCTCCAGAACCGGCACCGGATGCCAGCAAGCCCCGCCGCCGCTCACCCTCTGATGTCTCTCCACAGACGAGCTGGAGCTGGTGCTGCAGGACGGGCAGCGGTGCGTGCGGGCGCGGCGTGGCCTGGCCCAGGGCCTGTCCTGGGGCCCGTTTCCTGGGGACATCCAGAGCAGAGCCTCGTCTCCGGGGCAGGCAGAACTGGTAAGGAGCCCGCCTGCCTGGCAGCCTCGGGCACAGCCCCTGCGGACGCCAGCAGCGCGGCGTCAGGCCCGCTGCCACTCGGCCCCTGCTGGGCACTCTGGGATGTGGGGCGGGAAGGCGGGGCAGGCTCCCTGGAGGAGGGGTCCTCAGCACGGACAGTAAGAGTGTGTGGGGGTTGTGGGGGGGCGGCTGGGCCTGGCGCAAGGAAGGTGGTTTCTCAGGGGCAGCCCCTCACATGGGGAGACAGCCTCTCGCTTCCCCCCGGGGGTCCTGTGGGGACGGGGAAAGGGCACTGCTGGGGACTGTGCGCCCAGCGCTCGGGGCCACCCAGCGCGGGCCAGGCCGGCCTTGGCTCTGCTTGACCCTGTGGTCACTGGGTGTCCTGCAGAGGTGGGGAAGCAAGTACCCCAGGGCCTCCTCCTGCAGGCAGGAGCCCCAGCACAGAGGCCAGGCCTGTGTTCCTGCCCCGACCTCCCCAGTGCAGAGGCTGTGCTGACCCAGCGTCCCTGGGCCGGCCCATGCCCCCAGCAGTTGGACGATCTCCCTGGCAAATGTGCCATCCAGCTGAGGCCCCTGGGCTGCCCACACCCCACACCACCTGTCAGAGACCTGGCAGACTCAAGGAGGCACGTCCAGAGCCCCTCCGTGAGTGCGTGGGAGGAGCCCAGGCCCAGGCGTCTGCCGCCACACTCCTGCCACACCTGCTGCCACATCCCACTCCGGCTACTGTGCTACGTGTCCCCAGCAGGCCCCTGACCTCTGCATATCCATGATCTCTGGAACCCCGGGGTCAGAGAAGCCCTATGTGGCCCTTGAGGCCTGGGCCTGAAGCCCTTCTGCTCACCACAGAGGGCGGGTGGGCTGTGGCTGGCTCCTGGGCACGGCTGGGGTGGGGGATGGTGCCCGCCGCTGAGCAGGGCAGCCATCTGGTCCATGGCCGCAGGCAGGGAGGACAGTGGTCAGGGCTCCAAGGTGGATTCGGCCCCACCACTGGACAGACAGTGAGCCCCCAGTCACGGGAGGCTTGCGGGCCACGGCTGGCTCTCGAGGGTTGGGGGAGGCCGGGGCTCTGTGGCGCCCAGTGGGCGCCGTGCGGGTCGAGATGTCCTCTGGGACATGGCCGCCGCGTCCGTCATGGATGAGCGTGTCCCAGGCTTGACCCCACCAGCAGTGCCCCCTTCCCATGGGCCCCCCACCCAAGGAAGCAGCCGCCAGGCCCTGGGATCGGATCACAGCAGGAGAAGCAGGCCACATCCTCCCAGCCCAGAGACCCCCGTGGGCCCGGCCCCCCAGCGCTGCCGCCGCCTCTCCGGGCCTGTCCCCCTTGGCTGGGCACAGGTCAGCCTGGGGAGCGAGGCCCTTCCAGGCCGGCGCGCACGCTGGGGTGCACTGGGGTGCACGGCAGCACGCCAGGGAAGCTCTGAGGGAGGAAGGGCCTGCTGCTCCCGCCTGCAGCTTTATCTCCCGCAGAATTAAATCCTTGATTAACCCTTATCTCGCCAGCAGCCGCTATCTCGCCCTGGCGCCGAGTGTCCAGACGCACCGTACAGATGATTGATTCTCAAAGATACACACGCCTTCCGATACTTCATTTATTGTCTAAATATTTTTGATAACATTTCAGCGGGCCTTATCCAGCCGGGCTGATGGCGCCCAGCACCCCCGCCCCCCCCCATGGTGCTGTCGGTTCCAGGGAGTTTGTCTTCGCTGGAAAGCAGGAGGGGAGAGGGGTGCCTGTGTGGTGTGGGGGCCCCGCCCAAACATCCTTAGGCCACCACTCCCAGGCGGGCAGGGGCGCGGGCACCCCGGGGGCCACTGGCAGCACCGCCGTGCGCTCTCCTGACCGGGGGCCGCCCCCACTGGAAACCCAGGGCGGAGACTGAGTCAGCTTCAAAATGTGCAGCAGACACAGGAAACATCTAGGAGAGCTGGGGGGCGACAGGCAGATGAGGGCTGGGGTGCGGGGGAGGGATGACTAGTGGATGGGGTGGGGGACCGTGAGCGAACACCCCCCATCCTGGCCTCGCTGACTCGGCCCACCCCCAGGGCTGTCCAGCACCCCCCCCAGGGCTTATGCCCTTTAGTCAGCGTCCAGGCAGCACAGGCCTGCGAGGTGGGTGGGCCACTTGGGTCCTGACCAGTGTGGCCACAGGTGCGTCTTCACATAGGAATCAGGGGGCCTTTCGGGGTGTCCCCCGGGGCTGGGTCCCTGGGTGGCCTCTGCAAGAAGCTGCGCTGCCTGGGGTCGGGGTCGCCGCATGCCTGAGCCAAACCCCACGGCATGACAGCCCGTGGGGGCTCTGGTCGGGCTTGTGGGGACGCAGGGCACGACATCGTGGGGGTGTCCCCTCCCCATTTAACTCTACTTACATCTGTTTGCAATGGCGATAAATTCAAAAGCCCCAGCCTGTCACCGCCACAGGCCCTGTGACTTGCGGGGCCCCCAGCCCAGAGGCGGGCAGTGGGGCTCCCTTTACATGATGGGCACCTTGAGGCCCTGTGCCTGAGCGCCCACTGTCAGCGTCCCCCTCCTGCCATGTGGGGTGCTGGGGTCCCCACTGCTGGCCGCGCCCGGGCCCCACCCTTGAGTGCCAGCAGGTCCTGGGACCACAGCAATCATGCCCCGTCGTACACATGGGGAACTGAGGCTCTGGGAGACGCCGGGGGCGTGGTCCTCCTGGGCCGCTGAGCAGGATGTCCTCGCGACTCTGGTGTCCGCGGGCTGGTCCCAGCCGGGGCCTCCCGCCCATCTCCAGCAGCCAGCTGCCAGCAGTCCTGGGCCCGTCCTCACCGTGGCTCCCCTTCCGAGGGCACTTGTCCAGATTTAGGGTCCGCCTGGGTAGTCCTTTCTGAAACCCCCTGGATTATCCTTCATCAGGTCTGCAAAAGTCCCTTTCTGAGCAAGGTCATGTCCAGTGGCTCCAGTGGACGTGACTCTGGGGTCACCACTCAACCCACAGAGCTGCACATGGCAGCACCAGGTAGCCGGGGGGTAGTCTGTGCCCAGCTGGAGCACCAGGTGGGCAGCAGTCTGGGAACCAGGCCCAGACAAGACACCTGCAGGCTGCCTTGCCTGGTTCTGTCCCCTCCTGCCTCAGTTTCCCTGCCTGCAGCATAGGGGCTGGGAATGTGCCACAGGGCCTGGGAGCTGCGACTACAGGGTCAAGTTGGACTGGCCTCCTGGGGGCCCAGGAAAAGGCTCAGCTGGTCCCAGGACACCGGGGTGACCTCCCCTGGGTCCAGGGCAGTCACGGGCACCAGGCCCACCCTTACTGGCAGGACCTTCTCTGAGCCCCAGGACCTCGAAGCCACGTGGCCCCCCCTGCCATCCACACAGCCCCTCTATCGCTGCAGGCCTCCTGGCTGCCCTGGCTGCAGCTGCCCTCCCCGCCCCAGCCTGCCCTGTCCGTCCAGCTCGCTCCCCTCCTGCCCTGTCCTGCCCCGACTCTAGCACCCACCAGGGAGACTGTTGATGCCGCGGTCCCTGCAGCCACAGGCTCTCCTGCCCCGGGGCTGCTGGAGAAGTGAGTGGGTGGAGGGGGTGAGAGGTGAGTGAGCAGGTGCGCGGGCGAGGGCGCCAGGGGTGGCGCTGGGCGTGCAAAACGTGCTGCTCAGGGCCGCTCTGCACGCAGCACGTCACGGCGTGGACGGCGCCATCACCTCGCGGCCTCAGCCTCTGGCTGTGAAGCAGGCTCTCAGCATCTCGGGGAGACAAGGGCCGGTGGGGTAGGAGGCCGACCCGCTGACCTCTGCGGGGCGTGGGCTCCCTGGGCCCCCCCAGCATGGCACCCGGGCTGCCTCCACGCTGCCCGGCGGGGCTCGGGCCGGCGGCTGCTGCCTGCACGGCGGATGCGCCAGGGATAGGGTTTCCGATGGTTATCACGGCGCGGGGGCCGCACACTGACCCCTTTGTTGGGGGAACAAGGGGTGTTCTCAGATCCGCCCAGAGAGCTTGACGAGACTGCCTGCTGTGCCGGGGACAGGGCTGCCAGGGGCTGCAGGCCGGGTGGGCAATGGGCTGGGGCTGGCCCTGGACATGCCTGCCCGGCCGGCTAGAGGCAGAAAAGACGCCGTGCGGGCCGCAAGGGGAGGCGGCCGGCTGCTCACGCGCGTCTCAGAGTTTGGGCCAAAGCTTGCACCCCACTGCCCGTGCTGGGGGCTGGGACCTCTAATCCGGGGCTGCTCTGGAGGGTGAAACAGGAAGTCCCCGCAGATGGGACTGGAAGTCACCCCCTGACTCGGGGGTCGCAGCCCCGTGGGCTTGGGGTCCAGAGCTGGCCGGTCCCTAGACGCCGCCCCTGCCCCTGTAGCATTGGGATGACAGCAGCCCCCACGGGCCAGGCCCAGGCGTTGCATCTGACGGGCAGAGAGGCCGAGAGGAGCCTGACCCGGCCACGGCAACCGCACCGGCGAAGTGGGCAGCTGCCCAGGTGAAGGACTCGGGGCGCAGGCCCCGGGCCCCCTCCTGCCCGCCCGGCCCTCATGGGTGCGCACCCAGCCCCTGGGGAGCTGCCGCAGGGCACGGGCTGGCAGACGGGCCAGCGGGGGTGGCGGCCCTGGCCTCCCTGCGCCCGGAACACAGAAAGTCGGGGGTTCTGCAGCGTCAGCAGAGCCGCACGGGGCTTTTATCGCGCAGCGAACACGCCGCGCCGGAGAGTGATAAGCGTTAAACCGGCCGGGAGCCTGTCAGTCTCAGTTTGAGGGCTTAGAAATATTGGGACGAATAATTAGATTTCATATCGTTACCTTCGCGCCCATCGGAGGATCAGCAGATTAATTTTTTCACCCTCCTCCACTCATGAATATTCATCAGAGGCCGGG
This sequence comes from Talpa europaea, assembly GCF_964194135.1. Classification (NCBI taxonomy): domain Eukaryota; kingdom Metazoa; phylum Chordata; class Mammalia; order Eulipotyphla; family Talpidae; genus Talpa; species Talpa europaea. Next base: position 541,216 of record NC_140084.1, on the reverse strand, counting down.
AAGGCTGGCCGGCCGCCGCCGCGGCCAACTGCTGGCCCGGCCCGGCCCGGCACCGCAACACGGGCGCAGCACCCCAGCGGGCCACCCACCACTGCCCGGGCCCCGCCTGTCCCCAGCGTGGGCTCGGCGGAGCCCCCAGCAGACGCCCTCAGCCCAGACTCACGTCCAGCGGTAGCTAGACGGCGCTGCCTGCCCTGGCAGCTGTGTTCTGCGGGGCGGGGCGGGGCGGGGCGGGGGGCACGGGGGGCAGAAGCGGGGCTCCAGGGCTCACATTGCCGGATGTGGGTCACCGCCAGCCCTCCCAGGGAGGGCTTCACACCCACCGCCCTCCTCCGTGTCCTGGGGGACCAGACTGGCAGTCACGGGCAGACGTGACCCACCCGCAGCTCCCCGAGAACAGGACGGTCCAGAGTGAACACACGGGCCACAGCTGCTGCCTGGAGCGCCAGAGACCCAGCGGCAGGCGCGGGCCGGGCTGGCGGGCCAGGGCTTCCTGACCCCGGGCTCACCCATCTCCCCCGACCCAGCCGTGGCCCAGAATGCGGCTCTTCTGCTGGCCTGGGTGCCCTGGCCTTGCTGGAATTGGCAGTGGCCGGACCACAGGCCTCCCAGCGACAGGCCGTTGTCTGCAGGGGATGGGGCTGAGGCGGGGGGCTGCCTGGGCAGGGGCAGTTCCCTGCCCAAGGTTGTGGGGAGATCCGGGTGGCAGGCAAAGCCCAGGAAACCGTGGGCCCGGCCCATGCAGAGGGGCCTGTGCCTGGCGCCGATGCAGTGTGAGTGACGGGCACGTGTTTGTGTAAAACACTCGCCGGTGTGCTGTCCTTCCCTAGAGCACCCACTGGCTGAACTTGGGGGCCGCAAGCAGAGAGGGATCCCCACATCGGGGTCCACTCTGGGGCAGAGACCTGGGTTGGCCAGCCTCCCCCAGGCAGCAGTGGGGGCTGAGCAGGGCCAGGCCTCAGCCCGTGTGCCCTCCACGGACCAGAGGCACCACAGGTGCCCCCAGGCCTCTCCCGGCAACGCCATGTTGGCACAGGCCCCGCGTGCCCCTGCTGCTGTGCTGGGACAGGGTGCCCGGAGCCCAGTTACCCCTCGCTCCAGCGGCAGCCGGAGCGGGCCCGGCTGGGGGCAAGCACTGCTGGGGGACGCTCTCAGGATGAGACGGGGAGGCCTCTGTAGGACCCCACTCGGAGGGAGGCTGCTGCCACCTCGGGGGCCCCTGGCCTGGGGCTCATTTCAAGGATCTTGTGTGGGGGGAGCTCATGCCCGGTTCGGGCACCCCACAAGCAATCCAAGGCTGGGGACGGGGGTCAGCAGAGAACCTCCAGAGATGGGGTAGCCCTGGCTGGTGCCCACTGGCTGGCAGCCGCTGCCCTCTCTGGGCCTGAGATCCCGAGAGTGCCCAGGCGTGACCGCTGGGGCCCACTGGCCCGCCCGGGCGGGCTCCCGCCCCCACCTACCCCACAGGGACGCCCACCGGCTCTTCCGTGCTGACCCCTCCCACTCCGCAGGGCCCCGCCGTGACCCTGCTGCTGGAGGATGAGGCCTGCTGGCTGCGGACACTGCCCCAGGCGCCAAGAGAGGCCGAAGCCAACGCCGAGATCCACAGGAAGGGTTGGTGTCCTGGCGCTCCCCTCGTGGCCTCCGGAAGGCGGGGCACCGGGCCTTCGCTGGCCGGCCCTTAAAGGAAAATCGCCCTGCCGGGCCTCACCGTGCTGGCCACCCTGCGCGGCCCTTCAGGGGCTGGGGGACCTATCCCTCCTGCGCACAGTCACGCGCCAGGCACTGCCGCACCCCAGGGTGTCTCCGCTGCCAGACGGAGCCGGGTGTGCCGAGCAGGTGCTGGGCTCAGCACTGGGGGCCTGGACTCCCACGCCTGGACCAGCACCCCATCCCCAAGGGGCACGCTTGGGACCGAGGGGTGGTCAGAAGATACTCGGGCCAGAGCTGCGGGAGCGGTCGGCCGTGGGGCTACACGCCCATCGGTTAGCACTGCCCACGTGCCCCCTCGCCAGCCTGGTCAGCTGAGCTCGGGTCACCTGCAGCTACCCAGGGAGGACGGGGCCCGGGCTGTGCTGACGAGGGAGGGGCTGTGCCCCTGGCAGGGCTCCTGGCCACTGCCGACCACCACCACCCCTGCCTGCAGTGAAGGCCGAGGCCAGAGCCCGTGGGGGCTGCTGGAGATGCCTGGGCAGAGGCAGCCTAGCGCAGCTCAGCCCACTCCTTTGCCGAGGCTGCCCCCTGCAGGCCGCCCAGGGAAAGGCATGGGGTGATGTGGCAGCTGCCTGGGGCGCACACTGCCCCAGGCTGCCCTCCTGCCAAAGGGGCCCTGTGCTGGCCGCCCGGGCCCTCTGCTCCAGGGCGGGGGACACCGGGGCCCTGTGTCCCCACCCGGGGCTTCAAGCTTCATCTGTACGCCATGGTGGAGCAGAGGGCCCAGGACCAGGGGTCTGTGGGGCACTGGTGGGGAGCCCTGCTCCTCACAGGGGTCCTGCCTCTCCAGATGGCGCCGTGTGGTGCAGCCTCACCAAGCCCGTGCCGGCGGGCGCTCTGCTGAGCGTGCTCCTCGTGGCCAAGCCCCTCGACACTCCCAGCCACCCTGTGAAGACAGAGCCAGCAGAGTCCAAGAGCCCGGCCCCCCCACACCCCGACATCCAGCTCCTGCCCCAGCAGGCCGGCATGGCATCCATCCTCGCCACGGCCATCATCAATAGTGAGTACCCTCCGGGGCGGGAGCCGGCGCACCATGCACGCCAGCGGCCTGCAGGGCTGGGGCCGGACTTGGGGTCCCGGAGGGAGACAGGGCACCGGGGCAGCCCCAGCCCTGAGTTGCAAGCATGGCACGGCCCTAGAGGCACGCCTGACCCGCCCCCTGGGTGCAGCCCCCACGCTGCCAGCGTTGCCTGGCAGAGCCGCCTGCAAGAGCCCCGGGGCGGAGGGAGCGCATCTGCCAGGGAGACGCCTCCTGAAACCAAAAAGGGTTCACTCGTCCCCCCAAGTCTAAAACAGGCGTGGGAGGAGGGGTACCCTCAGGCCGGGGATCCCAGCGGGGCGGGCAGCAGGGTTGGGGCCGAGCGAGACACCTGACGGACTTGAAGGTGGACACGGACAGGTGGGGGCTCAAGCAGGACAAGGCTGCCAGGGGCCAGGGGGGTCTGCTGTGTCCAGGCTGTGGTGAGCCAGGAGCAGAGACGCGACCTGACACTGGGCGCAAGGTCACTGCGCAAGGCCGTGGCAGCCCAGAGGGGCCACGTGCAGGAGCGATCAGGATGCAGGGGTGAGGCAGGGCAGACGAGTCACCAGCGTGAGGGCCTCCTGCAGTGCCCACGTGGAGTTCTGGGCGGGAGCAGGACAAGGCCACCACTGCCCTAAAGCGAAGGCAGGCTGGGGGGTCTCTGGAGCTGGGGCGGGGGTGCAATGGCTGGCTCCCCCAGACCCGGGAGGGCGTGACCCTGAAGCCCGGGGTGGCCTCAGTATCCTGTCCCTACCCACCCCTGGCCTCCTGGGCCTGCCTGCGGGGGTGCAGGGAGCGCAGGTGCTGGGCCCGGCCTCTCTTGCCGCCCAGGCCTGCCCTGCAGCCTCCATCACCTCCGGGCAGAGGCGCTGGTGTCGGTCAGGTCAGGCTCCCCATGGGGCTGGCCACGGCGCTGCTGGGCGTGCTCCCACTGGCATGAGAGCCCCCTGCCAGCCCGGCAGGCAGGGTGTAGCTGTCAGGCCCTCACTGCCCAGGGCCTCGGAGTCCTCCGGGGAACAGGGCGAGGGCAGCACGCACACCGCCGCAGCGGGCCCTGAGGGGGCTATGCACCCTCCTGCCAGCCCGGGCTGCGCGCCCTCCCCATGAGGCCCGGCCCCCTTCCTGGGCTGTAGCCCAGTCCCAGCCCCCATATTGGGGACACGCAAGCCCACCCGCCTGGGTCTGCGGCGCCGCCCAGCCAGGCCTCACCAGAGCCCCACACAGGTGGGAGCACGCGGGGCTGGAGCAGGAAACCAGGGTGCGGGCACCTCCTTGCCTGACAGCGCCCTGCTTCGAGACACGAGCGGGGCTGGCGGACTCGGGCGGGGACCATGGGACCCCAGATAAGCCCCCTTGTGGGGGGACAAGCACCGGGAGGACGGAGCCTGCTCCCGCCCCAAGACGGTGCAGAGCAGCCCTCCCCGCCGGCCCAGCCGGGCAGCAAAGCCTCTGCACAGAAGCCCCCACTGGCCCCGCCACCCCGCAGCTCAGGGCGGCCTGCAGGGCCAGGTCGAGTGAAGGCGGCAAGTCTGGCCATTCGCTCAGCGGCTGACCCGGAACACCCACTGCGGGGGCGGGCAGCTCTTCCCTGGAGCCCTGCTGCCCCCCGCCCCGGGGCCGGTGTGGGGCTCGGTCCCTGCCACCTGGCCGCTCGGCCACCTGCTCACATGCCCGTGTCCTCAGGGGCACCCGGCCCGCGACCCCCGCATACAGCCCCCACCAGGTGCGCGGCCTCACCCCTGCTTCCACGCTGTCTCCTGGGGGGGCCCGCTGAGGGCTGTTCAGGCCCCACCCCCTGACCCGAGGGCTGCCGAGGGGCCAGGGGAGCCCGGGCACGGTGTGAGGGCGGTGGGCTGCCCCTCAGCTGCGCCCGCCCTCGCCCCCGCAGAAGACGTCTTTCCCTGCAAGGACTGCGGCATCTGGTACCGGAGCGAGCGGAACCTGCAGGCCCACCTCCTGTACTACTGCGCCAGCCGCCAGGGCGCCGGCACCCCCGCCGCGGCCGCCGCGGACGAGAAGCCCAAGGAGACGTACCCCCACGAGCGCGTCTGCCCCTTCCCCCAGTGCCGCAAGAGCTGCCCCAGCGCCAGCTCCCTGGAGATCCACATGCGCAGCCACAGCGGTGAGCCCCCGCCGCCCGCCCAAGGCCCCGCGCAGGGCGCCCTGCCAGGGCCTGGGAGCCCAGGGGCCCCCGGGGCCAAGGACCGAGGCCCCCGGCCGGGCGGGCGCAGAGCAGCCCCTCACCCGGCCTGGCTGCCTTCCAGGAGAGCGGCCCTTCGTCTGCCTCATCTGCCTGTCGGCCTTCACCACCAAGGCCAACTGCGAGCGCCACCTCAAGGTGCACACGGACACGCTGAGCGGTAGGTGGGGCCGGGAGTGGGGGGGCCCCCACGGCCAGCGCCCCCACCCCCTGACAGCAGGGCCGCCGCCCCGCAGGTGTCTGCCACAGCTGTGGCTTCATCTCCACCACAAGGGACATCCTGTACAGCCACCTGGTCACCAGCCACATGGTCTGCCAGCCGGGCTCCAAGGCCGAGCTCTACCCCCCCGGGGCCGGCCCCGCGGCCGCCAAGCTGCCCCCAGGTGAGCCTGGGCGGGGCGGGAGGGGCTGGGCCCCCAGGCAGGGCCCGGGCCGGGCTCTCCCCCACCCTCGCCCCGCGCTCCCGGCCTGAGCGCCGCCCGGCCTCTCCCCGCAGACGGCCTGGCCGGCTTCCCGCAGCAGGCGGCCCCGCCGGCGCCCGCGCCCGCGCCCGCGCCGGACAGGGAGGCCCCGGCGGCGGCCACCAACGGCGAGGCCAGGGCCGGCGCCCAGAACGGGGAGGCCGGCGAGCCCCCCGCGGCCGGCGGCGGCCGCAGCATCAAGGTGGAGGCGGAGGAGCCCGAGGCGGAGGCGCCGGCCCCGGCCCCGTCGCGGACGCCGTCCCCGCGCAGCCCCGCCGCGGCCCCGCGGGTGAAGGCGGAGCTGCCCAGCCCCACGCCGGGCGCGAGCCCGGGGCCCGGCGAGCTGGGCCCGGCGGCCGGGCCGCTCCTCGCGCCGCCCTTCGCGCTGGACGCGGCGCCGCCCGCCGCGGAGATCCTGGCGCAGATGTCGGAGCTGGCGCGCGGCCGGCTGCGGGGGGCCGCGGGGGCGCCGGCCGCGCTCTTCGCGGGGGCCGCCCCGGGCGCCACGTGCTTCGACTGCGACATCACCTTCAGCCACGTGGGCAACTTCTACGCGCACAAGCGGCTCTACTGCGCGGGCCGCCGCGCGCCCGAGGACGCGCCCCCCGCGCGCCGGCCCCGCGCGCCCCCCGCGGCCCCCGACGCGCCGCCCGGCCCCGGCCCCGGCCCCGGCCCCGGCCCCGGCCCCGGCCCCGCGGCGCGCGAGGAGGAGGCGGCGGCCGGCGCGGGCGCGGGCGCGGGCGAGGCGGCCGGCCGGGGCGGCGAGGGCAGCCCGAGCCCGGGCAGCGGGGCGGACGACGACGACGACCCGCGCCGGACGCTGTGCGCGGCCTGCAACATCCGCTTCAGCCGGCGCGAGACCTACACGGTGCACAAGCGCTACTACTGCGCCTCGCGCCACGACCCGCCGCCGCGCCGCCCGCCGCCCGCCGCCCCCGGGGCGCCCCCCGCGCCCGCGCCCGCGCCCGCCCCGCGCGCGCGCCGCCGCCGCAAGCTGCACGAGCTGCACGCCGCGGGCCCCGCCCCCGCGCCCGCCGGCCACGCCCACCCGGCCGCCGGCCCCGCCCCCGCGCCCGCCGGCCCCGCCCACCCGGCCGCCGGCCCCGCCCCCGCGCCCGCCGGCCCCGCCCCCGAGCCGCCCGCCTCGCCCGCGCCCGCCGCCGACGGCCCCATCGACCTGAGCAAGAAGCCGCGGCGCCTCGGCCCCGACGCGCCCGCGCCCGCGCCCGCGCCCGGCCGGCCCGCGCTGGCCGACTACCACGAGTGCACCGCCTGCCGCGTCAGCTTCCACAGCCTCGACGCCTACCTGGCCCACAAGAAGTTCGCCTGCCCCGCCGCGCCCCGCCCGCCCGACGACGCGCCCGCCGGCTGCCCCTGCTGCCCGCCCGGCGGCCGCGCGCGCGGCGACCTCGTGCAGCACCTGCGCCTGGCGCACGGCCTGCGCCTGGCCGAGGCCCGGCCGCCCTCGCCCGCCGCGCCCCGGGACAGCCCCGGCCCGCCCCCCGGCGGCCCCGAGCCCGACGGCAGCCCGCGGCCCGGCGCGCCGCCGTCCCCGGCCCCCGCGGACAAGGGCGCGCTCGCGCCGGCGCCCAACGGCAGCCACCGGTTCTGCCGCCTGTGCAACATCCGGTTCAGCAGCCTGTCCACCTTCATCGCGCACAAGAAGTACTACTGCTCCTCGCACGCCGCCGAGCACGTCAAGTGACCGCGCGGCGGGGGCCGGGCGGCCGCAGGGCAGCGCCGCCGGACCCTTGGCACTTAATAAAGTTCAGTTTGATGAGCAGCCTGGTTCTCTGCGGGCCCTCGGGCGCGCGGCCGGCCCCCGCCCTCGCCGCTGTGCGGACCCCGCCGGAGGCCTGCGCCGCCGAGCCCGGCCCTGGTCAGGCCGGCCGGGCCGCACGCGCCACAGCCCTGCCGGCTCTCGGAAGCCGGCCGCAGCCGAGCGGGGCGCCAGCCTGGCCCCGGCAGATGCAGGCGGCTGCGGCCGGCTGGCCCTCGGGCCTGGGGGAACCCGGGGACCGGGGAGGACGAAGCCCTGCGGTTGCTGAGGCTGGGGGGGAGGGGACAGCAACGGCCGGGGAGGAAGGTGGGCAGGGGCGCCGCCCGGAGGCCCAGAGGCACCTGGTCTGGGGAAGCCACATCCTGCCCTGCAGGAGGCCTGGCCAAGGGGGCGGGGTCCACCACTCGCGCTGGGGCTGGGGCACCCCTGGCCCCAGAGCCCCTCCTAGATGCTGGCACCTGCTTTTTCAACTTCGCTTCAAGTGGTGGGAAGTTTTTTCCAAACAATCCTGCCTGGCAGCATCAGGTGGATAACAGGGAACAGACCTTGGGCTGCTCTGCCTCAGAGTACCCCGGAGGTGCTTCCTGCTGCGTCACACACCCTCTGGGGCACGTTCCCCTCCACCCTGCCCTGGCGGGGGCGGGTCTTTAGAGAACGGTGGGTCTCAACCTCTCTCCAGGCCCTCCTTGCTTCCAGCTGGTCCTGAGTCCCATGAAGCCCCCTGAGAGCCAGGAGCCCTGGGACTTAACCAGACTGGCCACTGCAGTCAGGATCCCCCACCTGCCGGGGCCCAGGGAAGCTGTTCCAGGGCACCCCTCCTGGCACACCAGCCTGGGCCTCTGCCCTCTGGGGTCAGGTGGGGGCAGGGAGATCAGCAGATCCTCAGCCCTGACCCTCATTTGCACTGTTCTGCATGAATTTGCATGGAGACCTGGAGGCTCCGCCTCTGAGCGCCCAGGAACCCAGGCCGCTGTCACACTGACCCGCGCACTGTTCTCTACTGTGCCCGACAGAGAAACGTCACTGTATGTAAATCAACAAATAAATATTTTTAAAAGGTGTGGGGAAACGGGTGTGGCCTCCTGTGGGCAGCACGGAAGGGGGGGCGTGGCGGAGCCTGAGAAAGGGGCTTACTTTCACCCTGTAAATGTGATGTGGGTATGCCTGTATCCCTAGGCCACCAGGCCCTGAGGTCCCCCTCTCCCCACCCTCTGGCCCTGGAGGCCACTGTGCTGGCTGATCCTGCGACCCCTCCTCAGCCCACTCAGGAGGCAGAGCCCACGGGAGCAGCCTCTGCCCCAGGCCTGTCACCAGGGAGGCCTGGCCCCGCAGCCTGCCACCCCGCCCAGGGCCTGGGGGGGCTGCTGTGGCCCCGCTGGAGCCTCTAGGCAGCACTGCTGGTCCGGGTTCCAGGACCTGTGACACGCCCCGCCGCAGTCCCCAGCACGGGGCCAGTCCTTGGTGCACCAGCATGGCCCAGAGCCCCCTCCAAACGCCTCAGACCCAGGCACCCCACGCCCTGCAGACACCCTCAGTGGCCCTGCCTCCTCATGCCGCCCCACCCTTCCCCAGAACCCCCGTCACCCCACCACACTGCTCCACTCCCGAGCCCGTCACACTCTATGCAGTGGACTGGCCACCACCCTGGCCACTAGCGCCACAGTCAGGGGTGGTGCAGAGTCCAGGTGGCGGCACGCCCTGCTTCAGGCCCTGCTGGCCCTGGTCACCGCCCACACCCACTGTCCTGGTCACCGTTGTGCCTCAGCCCAACACGGTGCCTCCCAGAAGTGCTGTCCTCCTCGTCCGGTGCTTGGCCCAGGGCCCAGCCACCGTGGCCTGGCTTTGTCCCCATAGCCATGTCACATCTGATGTCCCCACCCCTTGGCCTTCCCCACCGGCCTCTCCTACACGGCCCCTGAGCGCCAGGCCCGGAGCACCCAAGCCTCTGAGGCCAGGAGAGAGTGATGGGGCCCACAGACAGATGGGCGAGCTCCTCCCCAGGGCCCCTGCTCAGCCAGGGCCCCCGCCCAGCCCTGGCCCCCTTCCTCCAGGCCTTCTCCTTTGCCCCTCCACACTGTGCCAACTGTATCTCCCTGGAGACAGCTCTGACCAGGTGACACGGTGCCACACCTCGCACACAGGGCGCATGACCTCACGCCCAGGGCATGGCCACCTGCAGCCGTGTGCACCGGGGGCTCCACAGCAGCACCGCGACCACCCTGTCCGGGGCCAGAGCTGCTGCAGGTGGGCACACGGGCTGGGGAGCAGTGCCCGTGCCATCCCCTCTACACTGCCAAGCCTGCCACCCTCAGCTCCCGGGGTGGGGACGGGGAGGGAAAGATGTGCGGCACAGGAGGGCAGGGCAGCCGCACTGGCCGGAGGGAGGGCGCGGGCTTTATCTGGGCCAGAAGGAGCTGCGGGAGGACCTGCAGGTTGGAGTAGGGAGAGCCAAGAGGGGCCTGTGGGTGCCCAGGAGGGAGTGAGGGTAGCGGACAGACAGGGCAGAGACCGGGGTGACACCTGTCCCTGCAGGCAGCGCTGGGGACTGGAACCAGAGGCTCGGGGACCAGAGGACGGGAGAGTGAAAAGGGCTAGTCCTGGGGCCAGAGTGCGGGCAGCCGTGGCCCCGACAGCGCGCCTCCTCCACCTCTGCCCACTCCCTTCCGCGCCTGCATCCTCCCTCCTCTCCTCCCCCTCCCGTTTTATTTCTCCTTCAGAACTTGTTAGGTTTAATTCACATGCCAAGAGGTGCACCCTTTCACAGTGCACAAGTCGGTGCTTTTGGTCCATTCACAAAACCGAACCATCACCTCCAACAACTCCAGCATGCTCCCATCACCCCCGCGGGAAGCCTGCCCACAAGCAGCGGTGCCCACGCCCCCAGCCCCTCGTGCCAGGGAGCTGCTGTGACCCTATGGATTTGCCTGCTCCTGTCATTTCGCTCAGGGGGCATCTTGGTGTGCTCCGCCAGCCGTGACAAAACTGCACAGGCCGGGCGTGAGACATTTATTTCTTCATGGGTCTGGAGGCTGTGTCTGAGCCCAGAGTGGGGGCACACTTGGTTCCGTCCGGTAACAGTCTGTGCCTGGCTGGCAGGGACAGCCTCGCGTCCTCGCCTGGGGGGAGAGAAGGGAGGAGGCAGGGAAAGGGAGAGAGTGGGAGCACTCCAAGCCTTTGCAACCTTTTCTCACAAAGACGCTAATCCTTATGGGCTCAGGACCCACTCCACACCTTTACACCTTAGCGGCCTCCTTACACTGTCACCACACACAGGCACCTCAGCACTCGGGCGTCGACACAGATGTTCAGGGGACACAAGTCAGTCCACAGCATGTCTGGCTTGAGGTTTTTCCGTGGCCTAGCCTGTATCGGGCCTCCGTTCTGTTCCGTGGCCACATACGGCTCCAGCCCTGCCCGCAGGCGTCCCCATCCACCTGCACACAGTAGGTGGCTTCCGCTTTGGGGGTTTCGTAAGGAAGCCTGCTTCCAACATGCAGGCACAGGCTTTTGTGTCAACACGTTTCATGACCTTGCCTTGGACCTCGGAGGCCTTGCTGGGCCTCGGGCCGGCTGTGTTCACGCCTGTTCCTCCCCCTGCCCATCGGGCCCATCCCGAGAACGGGGCGGCCGTCCCGGGTTCCTGGGCTGCAGCGCGGGCTGCCGCGGCCGGGGCCCCGGTGCTCGCTGCAGGCTTCCCGGGCAGGACGGGGGGGGGGGGGTGCTGCCCGCGGCCCCCGCCCCCCGGGACGGCGGCAGCCTCTGCGGGCCCAGCGCCCGGCGCAAACGTGGGCGCTGCGGAAAGCGGCGAAGGCCTGCGGGCGGCGGCCCGGGCGGGGCACCCCGGGGGGGGGGACTTGGTTTTCGAAGCTTTACTCGCTCGCGCGCGGAGCCGGGCGCAGGCGCGTGCGGGTGAGGCCCGACGGGCGGCGGGGGACGGACGGGAGGGCCGGCCCGGGCCCCAGGGCCCCCGGGCACACGAGGCCCTCGCGGAGCCCGCGCGGCGCGGGGGCAGCCGGGGCGCCGTCCGGCGAGGGCGGCGCGTCACGGGGCGGCGCGGGGCGGGGCCGGGGGCGGGGCCTCGGGGCGCCTGCGCCGTGGCGGGCGCGGGCAGGTGCGCGCGGGGGGCGGGGCCGCGCGGAGGCGGCCGCGCGGAGGCCGGAAGGAAGCGGGCGGGGGGCGGGGCGAGCCCGGGAAGCCCGCGGCCGCGGGACGGCCGTCGCGGGCTGATGACGTCGCACAATGGCCGGCCCCCGCGGGTAGTGGAGCCCGTTTGTTCCGCTCGCGTCGCGCCTCCAGCCCGAGCCCGTGAGGAGCGGAAGGGCCGAGGGACGCCCTCTCCGCGCCGCCCCCACTCCCGCGGCGCCGAGGCCGGGCCCCCGCCCTCGCGCTGAGGTAGGCGGCGGCGGGAGGGGCAGGCCGGGCGGCGGGAGGGGGAGGCCGGGCGCGAGCGTGGCGGCGGCGCGGGCCGAGGCCGGGAGCCCCGCGCCGCCGCCGCCCGGAGAGCGCCGCCCCGCCCGGGAGGGGCGCCGGGCCCGCCGCGCCGTCGCCCGGGCCCGGGGGGCGCCCGCGGCGCGGCGGCGCCCCGAAGCTGTCATCCCGCCCGGCCCGGCGCGCACATGTCCGCCGCCCACAAAGGGGCGAGGGCGCGCCCGCCCTCCGCACGGGCCGGCCGGCCGGGCGCTGCAGCCTTGGGGCCGCCCGGCGCGCGCCCCTGCCCCCGGCGGGCTCCGGCCGGCCGCCCGCGGCGCTCCCTCGCCTGCGTCTGGAAGCCGGGGGGCCCGGCCCGGCGCGCTGGAGCCGCCCCAGCTGCCCCCGCTGCCGCGGGGAGTTAAGTTTCCCCGGAGTCCTCGGACGGCTGCCGCGGCGGCACGGCGCGCCACCATTTCCGACGAGCCTTCTCCAGCGAACTCATTTGCAAGACTAGGTCGGCCTTCACCTGCGCTTGGGGGAAATGGAGGACGGGGTGTCTGACGCCCAAGTGAGGGCGTCGCAGCGGCTCGGCCACTTCCCTGCTGACGCTCGCTCCGCCGCTGGCCGCTGGCCGTCTTCCCGGAGCGGGGCTGGGATTCCCAGGGTGAATCTGGACTGGGGCTGAGTCCTACTTCCGAGCCCTGAGAGGACAGCCCTTGCCTAGCAGTTTTACAATCTGGGCACATGTGTGGTGTCCCGCCAGGCTGGGAACCAATCAGATGTGCCCCAAAGGCTGGACGTCTTCCCCAAGTTTAGGTGGAAAATGCTCAAACTTTGTAAGAAATTGTGTGGAGCATTTGCAGAGCGCACACAGGTAAGCCGTGGCTGTACCCATGGTGGAAAAGGAACAGGTCGCCTCCCGGTGAGGGCGTCCTTGCTGAGTGTTGGTGGTCAGGATTGGCTTGGTGGGTTGGGGTGGTATCTGTCACCAACTGTGATGTCTCTTTTTTAGATGCTATGAGTCCATGAAGTTATGAAATAGAATTTTAATCACATATGCTTAAACACTCAGTGCAGGATATTCTATTAAAAGTTTTTATCCCGATAGGTGATTGTAGTATTCTGTTGGCGCTCCTTTGCCAACACCTCTGTAAACTCCCGTGGTGGTGACTTTTGTAAAAGCCATGTGAGAAAATGAGTCTCATTCAACCTCTTATTTGACCAAAAGTAGTCCTCCCTGGCTTGGTAGCACCTGTCTCCTGTGGAGGAAGGTTTGCTGCTCCGAGAGCGTCATTTCTAGAGGTCATGCCGGAAGACGTGCTCCCGGGTGCTGTGCACCACCATGGCTGTGCCTGGGGCCACGTCAGAGTGACCCTTGGGAGATGAGGGAGCGCCCACTCTGTCTTCTAAAAATTAGGCACCCCTTTTTTAAAATATTCTCTGGCTTCAACTTTATGGAGAATTCTGTACCACCCCAGGTATCCCCAAATCATTCTTCAGTCCCCCTGAAAGTGTAACTTGCCTGTGCTCTGTAGGTCACCCTCAAGCACAGGTTCTGAATTTCTCTGTTTAGTAGTAGGTAGTTGATCAGATGATGAGGCTTTGTCATTAACTCCCTTATCCACCAGGCAGTTGGCAGCGGGGCTGTGGTGAGAGACCCTGGTTCCCTGTGTGGGCAGATGCAGCAGCGCAGAGGACTGAAACTCTGCCGAGAACCTTCAGTGTCGGGGTGGCTCTGCAGGAACACGCTGAGTCGTTTTCCAGCCTGGAAGTTGGTTAAGACAGGACCAGAGGCGCCTCATTTCACGGTCCCTGCTTAGCAGGCCATGTGTTTTTTCTCACACCTGACGTAGAACACATAGTCAGATATTTGCCAAATTCAGTTAATGTCAAAACACTACACAGAGGCCCAGAGAGACAGTCATCCTGCCTGGAACAGGCCTGGAACCGGCCTGGAAGACGCTGCCTCTGACCCCAGTGACACACCTGCTCTTTTGGGCGGCAAGTGTGACTTGGATCGCTCCCAAGTCCCTGGCCAGGGACACCCATCAGCCTATTTTCCTCTGAAAGATAGTTCATGTGTGTGCAGCCTATGATCAGAAAGCCTTAGGAGGCCCCGGGGGAAAGAAGAGGTGTGACCCCTTCCTCAGGAAATTGTCAGCGCTGCCGAGGGGCAACAGGATGTCCCTGTCACCAGGACAACCCCTGTGCACGCCTGTTTGAATGGCTGATAGGGCCGTGCTTTACCTCAGGTGTGTCCCAGGACAAGAAATTAGGTGGTGGCTCTGCCACAAATGCCAGCCCTTTGCCGAGCCCAGGGGCCCCGGGCGGGGGCATGGGGCGGGACGTGCTGGCGAGGAGGGGCTCCGCAGACTTTGCTCACAGAGGGGCTGCATGGGCAGCAGCAGGACTACGTGAGGGAGTGATGTGCTGAATACCTGGGCGAGAGTTGTTCTGTGTCCGGAGACCACGGGTAAGCCTCAGGAGGCTCTGAGCCCTCTGAACTGGGAGATAAGTGCAGGAGTTCTGATTTTTCTAGGGGGAGGAGCCATCCGCCTCATCAGATTCCTACAGTATTTCAGCCTCCCCAGGAGACTCAGTTCCACTGACACAGAGAACACAACTTCTTGACAGGGAGCCATTCACAGGAACTTCGCTCTGGAAGCTTCCTGTGAGAGCTGGGGGGCTCCCTGGACGGTTGAGGTCATTTCCATTATTCAACCAGGAGGCCCGTAGGCTGGCAAGGACCCCTCAGCTTGCTGTACGGACCAGCGCGGGGCCTCGGGGTTTTTCCTGCGGTCTCAGTGTGAAGGTGACTGCCTTTTGGAGGCTTTTTCTCCTGGGCTCGTGTTTAAGTTAATTGCTTAGGGTGAAAACGTCGAACACGTTGGAAGTCATGAAATAATTCACTGATGTCCCAAGCACTGTCTTCTCGTGGTCATCGTTTACGTAATAGTCTGGATGAGCCGCAGTAACTTTTCCATCTGTGTGAGAACTTCTGTTTTGGGTCCTAGAGGAGAGAAGCGTGGCTGGGCCAGCACCCCGCTTTGAAGGGAGGCAGACAAGGGCAGGACGCTGGCTCGGTAGAAGCCCCAGGTACAACACCCATCTGGAGCCCAGGTCCCATTTTTCCCTCAGAAATAACAACAGGAGGGGCCTCCCCGGTGGCGCAGTGGTTGAGCGCTGGGTTGCGAGGCTGCCCGCGGCCTCTGCGGCGCCGGTTCGATCCCCGGCTGCTCCCCGGCCACCCGAGGAGGGTCCCCCATGGCGCGCAGACCTCCTGCCGCCCGCTGCTCCCCTCAGCAGTGTGCTTCGGTCCTTCTGCCTGCTCTGCTCCCCGCTCTGGCTCTGGTGAGTTCTCTCACCCTCCCGCGCTTCTGACTGTACCCAGTGCTTGTATAAACAAAACAAACAAATAAATAAACATGCCTTTCTTAAAAAAAAAAATTAAAAAAAAAAAAAGAAATAACAACAGGAAGTGGTGTCCCGTCCCCGTGCGCCCCCCCCCCCCCACCGCCCCGCAGGACCAGAAACCCCCTGAGCCTGGCCCCGGGCGTGGACCGAGCCCTGTTGCTTGCTCAGCTCCCGGCCATGTGCGAACCTGCACCAGCCCTGAGCGCATCCCCTGCCTGCTCCTTGCGCTGGTTCTCATGTTTGAGGCTAGGTGGTGCGACTTTTCTTCCGTTTCTTACGGAAGGACTGAACCTCAGATGTGCCAAAAGATACCGATCTTATCACAGAGAAAGGAGAGTGAGAATGGCCCCGGGGAGCTGGCCTGCAGGTAGTTTGTGCAGCAGAGAGATAGTTTGTTGCCAGGCAGCCCCCAGGAGTTGCTGGAAGCGGGGTGGAGAGAGGCGCATGGTGGATAACAGTCTTTCCATTCAAGAGGTAACTTTGTTTCCGAACTGACCTCAGCCTGTAACATGGAGGGATCCCTAGCCTTTGCCTAGGGAAGTGAGGGGGCCCTGGTGGTGGGTGGCGAGGGCTTCGTGTGCAGCTGGAGCCGCAGGCACCAGCAGAGCCAGTGCCAGCCGTGGTGTTGATTCCTAGGGAAGGTGCGCCGCCGCCCCTGACTTGTGGCCAAACCTGCCCCTCACTCTGTCCAGGGCCGTAGCAGCGCTCTGGCCCGGAGCCTCCCCCACCCCATCGTGCCCAGGGGGCCAGGCCGCGGGGCACAGTGTTCCCAGCGTGCGTCCACGCTCGGACTGACTTTTAAGCGTGGCTCTAACGGTCCTGCCTTGGGTGATGTGGGCAGAGGCTGAGGAGTGGCGCGCTCTCGCTCCCGGGGCTGTCTGCTTGACGGCTCTGATCGGCCGCCTTGTGGGTTTCTGCCGTGCCAGCCGTTCGCTGGCGAGCTGACTACTTGTAGGCGATCTGCCCCCCCCCCCCCCCCCCCCGCGTGCTTGGTGAGCAGTCCCACCGCGGCGGATGTTTGGGCTGCGGGTCAGACGCCCGTCATGGTTCCAGTTTCCAGCCTGCGTCGTGTGAGCACCTCCAGCAGCACCTGCGCACGAGCGCACCCGAGGACGCGCCAGGCAGGGTTTTAAATACCCTGTGGAGCGCCGCCCGGCCCTCTCGCTGACTCCCCACGACCCGCCTCCCGCCCCGAGTGGGGCGTGGGCCTCACCAGATGCCGAGCTCCGTAGCGCTTCCCCGCTTGGCCGTCCGCTCTGGGTTCTGAGAACAGTGGTGAGACCTTCTCCAACGCCGCCGCCTGCCTCCACACCCCTGAAATGGGTCAGGGTCCTGCCTGAGCAATCTCGCCGTGCCCCGTGCGTGTCAGTGGGCCCAAGGGAATGGCAGGACCCCCTTGTGCCTGTGGCAGTGGGAGCCCCACGCTCTGCATGGTTAGATACACCACCCCACCCCACCCCACCCCACCCCCCCACCCCCCGCCGGTTGTGGAGAGGCAGTCGGGACCGCCCTTGGAGAGGTGCGTTCGGGGGCAGGAGACAGCCTGTGACCAGGGTGTGCCAAGAGGCCCCGGCTTCTGCAGACTCTTCAGGAGATGGGGTGACTCCGAGGGGTCAGCTTCCCACCCCATTCCGCTGTGACCGCACGTGGCTGTCCCCACAGTGGCCAGCTGCCAAGCGGGTCTGGGGTGTGGGGGGGCAGGCGGGGTCGCCTCAGGGCCAGCCGGGCGCCCAGGCAAGGGTGTGTTCAGATTCACTCTCTGACGGCCGCGTGTCTGTGTCCTTTCTCCTGCAGAACTGGGCACCGATGGAGGTGGCGGAGAGCCCCGGACGGGACCCTCGCTCTCCAGAGGACGCAGAGGAGGAGCAGCAGGGGCTCTCGGACGACGACGTTCTGAGGGAGAGCGGCTCGGAGCAGGATGGGGAGGGCGCGGAGGGCGACGAGAGTGCCGGCCCGGGGCTGAGCCAGCAGCAGGAGGAGGGCCGCTCGGACGGGGAGGACCAGGACCAGGACTCGGAGGCCCCGGGGCTGGGTCGGGGCCCGGCCAGCCCCCCGCGCGCGGAGGAGGGGGCCCCGGGGGAGGAGGACCGCACCAGTGACCTGCGGGACGAGGCCTCCTCGGTCACCAGGGAGCTGGACGAGCACGAGCTGGACTACGACGAGGAGGTGCCCGAGGAGCCAGCGTCCGCCGCGCAGGAGGACGAAGCTGAGAAGGCCGGGCCCGAGGACGAGGAGGACCGGGGAGAAGGTGCTGCAGGTGCTGGGGGCCCGGCGGCTGCCCCCAGTGGAGAGGACCAGGAGCCCCCGGAGGCGGGCAGGGAGAGGAAGCGGGAGGACGACGACGGGGAAATTGACGACGGGGAGATCGACGTGAGTGGGGGGGGGGTGGCCCCGGGGGCGTGGGCGGGGCAGCACCCGGGGAGCGGCGGGGCTCGGGAGTCTGCCTCCAGGACCACCGAGCCCGCCTGCCCCGGGCATGGCCTGTCCACGGGCACGGGCCTGAGCACCGGCCAGTCAGTGACGCTCGGACGCAGCGTGTCCCCGGGTGTCCCTCTGAGGGGCCCGGCCGCGTCGCCTCCCGGCGTGTGCCCTGAGCAGGCCGCGCCGGAGCTCCCACCTTGGGCCGCCCGCCCGCCCCTCGGGGCTTGTCCCTCAGCGGCAGAGGAGTCGCTGGCGGCGGCAGTGGTGGGGCCTGTGGAGGTGACCCCGCGAGGGAGCTCCCCGTGGTCTGCAAGGGGGTCCGGCGCGGCACGGCCTGGCCCTGGGGCCCTCGAGAGAACCGCTGGTGAGCGCCCCGCGCCGCGGCGTGCGGGCTCGGAGGCTGCAGGGGCCACCAGGAGGGGGCGGCCCGCTCCGTCCTTGACGGTGGCCGCCGTGGGCCGGGGGCCCCGCGCCCAGAGCGTTGGCTCTTTTGTCTTCTCGCTCCTTGGGGCAGGAGGTGGCGTCCCGAGTTGCCAGCCTTGCCCGGCGCGCGCTCCTCTGGAAGGGCCTGTCGGAACCTTGCCCTGCGGGGCTCGGGCGTCGCCATCCGCTCCCCCGGGCACCGTGGGAAGGGCCCCGTCCGAGGGGCGGGCGGAGGGAGAGAGGCTGCGAGACTGGAGTTTGCCAGTTTGCCTCAGATTAGGGCAGCAGATACAGTGGGGAGTTTCTCGGCGTTAGGAAATATTCCCCGCCTCCAGGGAATGGGGGGCGCCTGCCGCAGGGGGCCCTGGGCGGGCCGTCTCCCGTCGGACCAGTTGCGGGCTCTCCCTTCCGCTGCCGAGGAGGTGTTCAGGGAGGCCCAGCCGTCCTGCGGGGCTGGGCCCAGGGACTTCCCGGCGTCGCCCCAGAGGGGAGGTGGGTCGCGCCGGGCTGCCCGGAAGCCCTGCTGCCCGGCTGGCTGGCTCCCCTGGAAGCCCCGGGTGGCGTGGAAACCTGTGCTGACTGTCTCGCGTGTTCCAGCCCATGGCTGGGGGTCGGCCTCGGCTTGTGCGGCCCACAGGGGACCCAGACCTGCATCCTCCCGTCTCAGTCCGGCGGCCTCTGCCCTCTGCGGGGCTCTGACCCTTCCCTGCTGGGTCTCCTGGTTCTCAGGACTTGACCGCCGGAAGCTGCCGTCCCGTGGCCGCCCCTTCACAATACTCTTGCAGGCCCGGTGGCTGCTCTGGCCAGACCCCCGGCTCCTGCACACCTGGACCACGGTCTCTCCAGGGGCTCCGGGGCTGCTCCTGCCCTCGGGCTTTCTCTCCGTGGGGCCCGCTGCACTTGGGGTTGTGACCCACTCAGGCGCCGAGAGGAGGTCGGATGGCCGCCAGCCACGCTGGACGGGAGCACCCTGCCACCCCAGCCCGCAGGGCGGCAGTGCCTGGCGGAGCTATGCCGTCTCCTCGCAGCCCCTCAGACTGCCTGGCTGAGCTCCCCAATAGAGTGGTCCAGGGGGCTGCGCCAGGGCAGAGACCTGCGCACTCTGGGGCCCTATGGCGGCTTCCGTCACCTCCAGGCCTGCGTCTTGGAGGTGACTGCTGTCCTGTGAGGCGCCGGGTGCACCCGGGCTGTGAGGGTGCAAGCCTGGCGTTTTGTCGAAAGTCCTGACATGCCCCGAGATGCTGGGGATGCGGAACCCACGCCCTGGCCGAGCTGAGTGCCCTGGCCCTGGGGGAGGAGCTGTGGCCCGGGCCGTGGAGGGTCCTTCCCGGGCAGAGCCGAGCGTGGTCACGCCCCCTCACTTGCTCCCTCTGTTTCAGGATGACGATCTGGAGGAGGGTGAAGTGAAGGACCCCAGTGACAGGAAGGTGAGGCCTCGTCCCACCTGCCGCTTCTTCATGAAAGGTAATTGTCTGAGTGAGGGGCCTTTGCGTGGCCCGCCACGGGCCTGGCCTGGCTCCACCCCTGGCGTCTGCAGGGCTTGTCCTGGGGCCGACCGCGCGGCAGTGGCGGCAGTGTGAGACGGGAGGTGCTTTCATCTTCCTGCCACCGCACTGGTGCTTGGCTGCGGGCGCCAGCCCACCCTCCCAGGCCCTCACAACAGGGCGGTGACGTGGAGGCCGAGGCCGTCGTTGGTTCCTCTCACTGGCCCTTCCTAGAAGGCCAGATGCTCCAGGTGCTGGCTTTGACCTTTGCCCCCGTAAGGAAAAGGCCACGTTCTTCAAGACGATCAGAGCATGTCCTTCCCCGGAGCAGGTTTCTGGCCCGCAGAGGGAGGCCCTCCTGAAGGGCGCATGAGCTGAGGGGCTGGGCCACTGGCGGCGAGGGACTTGGTGGTCTGAGGACGGTCCTCTGCTGTCGGGCCAGGGCTGAGTGTCCCGGCTGCAGCGTGGTCTAGACGCGCTGTGGTGGTGGAGGTTTCCGTGGAGAGGCAGGGAGAGGATTTCTCCTGAACGTCCTCTGCCCCCCGACTGCTGGCTGAGCCGCCTGCGTGCTCCGCCTAAAGCTCACTAGAGCTTCCTGTACTTCTCTTCCAGGCGTTGTGACACCATTGTCCACTCTGCTTCCACCAATACCAAATTCCATCCCCTTCAGAGGCCAGGTTAAAGGTACAACACGCACCGTTCACTCTCTCTAGTGCCTCAGAGGCCCCCTGCGCTGGAGGCCAGAGCTGGCCTGGGGCCAGAGCAGTGCTGTGGGGCCAGCAGGAAGGGGCGGCTCTGAGGCAGAGGGCACCCTCGCACTTTGAGGCACTTGGTGAGGGCACGGGACCCGAGGATGGCAGGAGGCGGGTGGCTCCGGGCGGGGCGGGCCCAGCTCTTCCAGGAGCCCTTGAACAGCCCGGGCTCTGGGGCCTGGGCGGCCTGGTGGCGAGGGGGTGCGGGAACGGGCGCCTCGTGCTTGTCAGACTGACAGACGGTGGCCCGCCCAGTGCCGCGAGGAGCCACCCAGCACCCGAGAGCCAGAGATGCAGGCCCAGGCTCGGGAAGCTTTTTCTTTGAAAGCTGCGGGAATTTCCAGAAACTTACACGAGGGCCTCTCTTCTGTGAGACATGAGAATAAGGCGCTTTCTAGGTGACAGGAAGGAGACTGTGTGCGGGCGCGGTGTGAGTGCCGCTGTTGTGGCTGGCACTGCCCGCCAGCGCTGGGTCAGCCCGGCCTGGGCCCCGGCCCACTGGAATGGCTTCCAGAGTCGAGCCTCAGCAGCGCACGAGCTGTGGTGTAGCGGGACGGTAGGCCGCACATCGGGGGACGCCCTCCCCGCCATGTCACCGGACACCCGACCAGGCCAAGTCCTCGGCGGGGGCTTCAGGGGGCCGCTCCATGCCATCCCTGCCGCTGTGTCTGGGGCTGGCGACGGGCGGGCTTCTCGCCCCTGACTGGCATGACCTGTGACTTGTTTTGGGTCGTGAAGTGCCCTCATACCCGCCGGCGGCCTCGCCCGCTGAGTGTTGCGGCGCCTTCCAGAAGGAAACGGCAGGTCTCCTGTGGTGCAGCTCCTGCCTCCCGTTTCTCCTTAGTTGTGAGCCATTTTCGGGGTGTACTTCTTGCTCACCTGCAGTTTGTGAGCTGAGTTCAATCAAATCAAGTTGTTGCAGTAGCAAGAGGAATTACTTCAGAAACGGAGGGAAGCGTGTTGTGTGTAGCGAGGGTGTGGAGAGGGGGCCCTCGGGTGCCGCTGGGGAGGAGAGGCCGCTCCTCGCGGCCGAGGGCCAGGCGGACCCTGTAGCCGCGGGCACTTGCCCGGGAGATACGAGAGCATGTCAGCGAGGGCAACCGGCGGTGTCCGGCGACTGGGGAAGGGCCCGTCCAGGCAAAGCCGAGCAGCGTGGCCCGTGGGTGAACCTGGGCCCCGCGTGTCGAGCAGGAGACGCCGGCGCCGGGCAGCAGCCCAGTCACCGCCGCGGCAGGGCTGGGCCGGGGCAGTGAGAGCAGGTCTCCTCCGGGGGCAGGAGCTGGGCGCTGGCAGAGGCTGCCCCACTCTGCCTGTGCTGGAGCGCGTGGGGTGCACGCTTTAAATGTGGGTGTGGGTGTTGATGCAGTGAGGGTGATGTCTTAATCCAAAGACCTTTTTTTTGAAGTTTGCCAGTGATTTGTATTCAAGCCGTGCCCTGGGGGCCTCCCGTGGCCTGGGGGCGGAGTCTCGGGCTGTCACTGCCGCAGCCTGAGTGCGACCCGGCCAGGGAGCTCCCCACAGGGCGCAGCAGACCTCTCCTCTTCCCGCTGCTCCCCTCTGCCGTGGATTTCAGTCAGTCCGCCTGTTCTGTTCCCCGCTGTCTCTGGTGACTCTTCTTATCCTCGCACCTCTGGCCTGCAGCCCAGCTCTTGTACGCAAAAACAAGGTTGTGATCTATAGATTGGCCACGTGATTGCCCAGATGGACACTTGGGCGCCAAAGTGTGCGAGGAGCACATGTGAGTGGGGGCAACACTAGCACCTCGCTCACAGCACACGTGTGCCTCGAGGCGGGGCCGTCATGACAGTCTGTCCGCAGGGCTTAGCAGTTTTCTCTGGGCTCCTGGCTTGCCCCTCTGTCGAGCAGCACCCAGCCAGTTGCCCAACTCATTGCCCCCATTGCCCAGACTCCCTGACCGCCCCCCAGTGCTGGCATCCCCCATCCTACCTCCTGTGTCTTGGGGCGGACCCCCAGGAGCCTTGGGGGTGAGGAGCAGTGCACGCGCGCTCTGAAGCCGTCCTCAGTCTGCCCGTGCCTGGCAGGCATCATGCTGCCTCCTTCCTCAAGGCCGGCCAGTCGTCACTGGGGGGCGCCGCTGCCCTGCCCACTGCGTGCCCGGCTTGCCTTCCCGGACGGCGCACGGCACTGCGTGGGCCGCTGTGTGACTCGAGACCCGCTCTCAGTTCTTTTGGGTACACGTGGCGGTGGGGCGGCTGCATCCCAAGGGCGTTCTGTGCGTGTCCAGAGCCCCCCTGTTTCCCCCGCACTGCCCTTCCGCACCCGCCCCCGCCAGGCTCCTTCTCCAGGACGGCCCCTGACGCCTGGGACGCCTGCGTGTGCCTGGCCTTTGCGGGAGGCGCGCCTGCTGCCCATGTCTGAGTCCCTGCCCTGTCTTTTGTGTTTCGAGCAGCGGGTCTCAAAATGTGGCCTGTGGCCCCTGGGAGTCCTCGAGACATCCGAGGGGGTTGCTGAGGCCACACGTTTCCTGGTGCTTCTGAGCGTGTCTTGGCAGCACACCCGCACCAGGCCCTTGGCTGGCTTGCGAGCCTCACGCCCTGGTGTCCACCCCCAGCAGCCTGACTGCAGCGCTCGTGAGCAGCCCCTGAGCTTGCTTCCCAGTCTTCAAAGGTTTTTACTAAGATGGAATGCCCGTGCCACCCAGCCCGCCCTCCCAGGGCACCGTTGGTGCCTTCTGGCGACTCGCCGAAATGTGCAGCCGTCACCCTGTCCAGTGGAGGACTTGCCCCTCCAGGGAGACCCCACCTGTCTCCTCCGCACCGGGTGGGGGTGCTGGAGGCGGGGCCGTCAGCCACGCGCTCCCCTCCAAGCACGAGTCCTCCCAGATCAGCAAGGAGAGCTTGGTGCGGGCCATCCTGAGCGGCAGGACCTGGCCCCCGGGCTGCGCCCTCCCGCGCCGCACTCGCTTTTCCTGTGACGCCGCCTTTGGAGACGGGCCCTCGCGTGTGGCCCAGCGACGCGCCGTGGCCGTCAGCACCGGCTTCTCTCGTAACTGGGGGCTTCGCTTTTGCTTCGTTTCCTGGAGAACTTTTTCCTTTGATTTAAACCAGCTGCTTTTCCCGTCGCGGAAAGGAACGCGTGCTGGCGGGACGGCGGGAGACGGGGCTGCTCTCCCCAGGCGGCAGGTCCGGCGTCCTTGCCTGGCTCTCCGGAAGACGGTGGGGTTCCCCTGCCCCTCCTGCGCCCGGCCTGGCGGCTGGCGGCTGTCTCTCCGTGCGTGTGCACCGCCCCGGGCCTCTGCTGGCCGCGGGCCAAGGGTCAGGACAGACCCCGGCAAGGACCCGGTTCGACGCAAGGAGTGGGTCCCACAGCGTCTCGGGCTCGCCCAGCCCTCTCCCCGGTCCCCTCCGCCGCCCCGCTGTCCTCCGCCAGCTGTGGACGTGACAGCGGCCTCTCTGTCCACGGGCCCGTGGCGTGGCCCCGGCAAGAACAGGCGCGCCAGGGCTTGTGCGCGCGCCGTCCGGCTGTGTGTTCCCGTTTTAAGCAGGGCGCAGAAAAGCCGCGGCTTGCCCGCTAATACGTCCCGGCCCTCGCACGTCCACGGCCAGCTCTTGTTTGCCGGGAGCGCGAGCCACGTGTGGGGACGGGCCCGCGGTCAGAGGAGGAGCGGCAGCGCACGGCCTCCAGCGCCTCTGCCTTACACCCCGGGCCCCGTGGTCGGGCGTTTGCCGGCGTCTCGCCGGGCCCTCGGGCTCGAGTCCGCTGCACCCTACAGATGCGGCTCACGCCGCAGACCGTTCCCTCGGCTCTCAACACAGGCTTAAAGGCTCAGCGTGTTAAAAGGCTTGTTTTTTTCCTGAACGCTGCGTGTTTCTGTTTAGTTGCTGTCACGCTTGTGTGGGTGCCGTGCCGGGAGAGAAGCGCCCTAAAAGGTGGCTGAAACGTACCCTCTTGCCAGCCTGTTGAAAGCGTTTTCTAAAACCACAGCTGACCTTTGAACAAGTCAGGGCTCAGGGGTGCTGACCCCCTGCAATGACTTTTGACTCCCCTGTCTTTAACTGCATCGCCCCGATGTCGGCCTAGGGTGGCCACTTCCGAGATGCCCCGAATGCTGCCTGGCCGTGGGAGCCCCAGGGCCTGTGGCCGGCCTCCGCACCCCGGGTGGCGCAGCTGAGGCCATGGGGGCTGTGGGTGGCCGTGCCCCTTGAAGAGGGCCGTGCAGCTCAAGCCCGGGCTGCTCAGAGCAGCGTCCTGCAGCCCAGACGCACACCCTGCGTTGGAGAGAGGTGGCCGCGCCCAGCCCCTTCCCGTGGCCCACACGTGGCGCCTGGCCCCCTCCCTTCTCTCTGGGGCGCACGCCCCGTGGACAGAGCACTGTACGCTGCCGTGTCTGGGGTGTCCTCTGGGGGCCTCAGAACACGCCCATATGTGTAAGGGGTTACTGCGTTTAGATTTTGATCCCTCATTTGTTTTTGAGCCTGTGAATTTAATTCAAATGAAGTTTCAGGGCCTCCCGGCTGGTGCAATAGGTTAAGCGCTGCACCGTGAAGGTTTGATTCCCTGCCGGGCAGGGAGATTCCCACATGGCCCGGCAGACCCCTCCTGCCTCGCCCGCTGCTCCCCTCAGCAGTGCATTTCGGTCCAACTGCCTTTTCTGCTCCCCGCTCTGTTTCTGGCGAATTCTCTCACCCTCCCGCGCCTCTGGCCTGTACCCCAGCTCTTGTATAGATAAATAAATCTTTAAAAGAAAATTAAGGTTAAGCAAAGTTGCGCCCTCTAGTTCAGAGCCTCGGCTTCCCCTGTCCCGCTCCGGGAAGCGCTCTGCCTTCACGGCCCCGGGCTTGTGCTCCCGGGTAAGACCAGTAGCTGGCTTTGCTGGCGTCTTTCGTGGAGCATCAGCCTCTGCCAACGTACTTGTCTACGCTTGCTCTTGAACACGCTCTTCCGAGTCCCGGGATTATCTTGAAACGGGTGGGGATTTCGGCAGGAGAAAGGCAGGTTCGCGGAGCGGGGACGTGCACCCTGGGCGGCCTGGCAGGAGCTCCCTTTCGGCGTCAGCGCGCGTGTCCCGAGTCAGAGTGCAGCCTGGCCCCGCCGCCTGCGGCCCCGCGGCCCCTGCGCTAAGCGTCCCCGAGTGTTTCTGTGGGGACAGGCACTGTTGTCCCGTGGACTGGGCAGGGGCCGCGTGTGCCCCCTCAGGAGTGCTGTGGGTGCTGCTGGCCTCTGGGTCCCCCGCCGAGGGCCTGGGGTCCGGAGCCGGGTCCGCGCAGCCCAGGCGTGAGGAGCCCGCCGGGCACCTTGTGCAGCCGCCCTGGGTCCAGGCTCAGGCTCGTCCCCTGATGGGGTGGCGAGGCCTGCGGCCTGCAGTCTGGGGGCCCCAGCACGCCGTCTGCCCCTCAGGTCCAGGCCTCCTCCGCAGGGCCCCAGGCGGCAGCTGCAGCGCAGCAGGCGGAGCTGACCTCCCGGACCCGTTCTGACCTGACTTTTGTTTCCGTAGGGAACTGTACCTGGGGAATGAACTGTAGGTTTATACACCCTGGCGTGAACGACAAGGGCAACTACTCCCTTATCACCAAAGCCGAGCCTTTCCCGCCCAACGGTGCCCCGCCTCTCGGACCTCACCCACTGATGCCTGCCAACCCTTGGGTGCGTGACGCCTTTCCTTTCCTTGCTGATGGGACAGCTGAGCTCTGTTGTGAGTCTCCGCCTTAAACGCTGATTCGCTGCCTCACGAGGAAGGTGTTTCTGAGACTCAGAGTCACAGAGCCGCCTTCCAGATGCTTCCGCTGTCTCCATGTAGCGGTAACCCTGGACTCGGGCAGCCGAGTCCAGCCGAGTGAGTCTTGGCAAGAGCGGGCAGTACGGCTGACTGCGGTCTTAGCTGGTGTTTTTGCTCCCCACTTCTTGATGGAATTTGAAGTTTGGTTTTTTTCTCAACATTTTCCCTCTTGTTTTTTAATAGGGTGGGCCAGTAGTTGATGAAATTTTGCCTCCACCCCCTCCAGAACCCCCAACAGAGAGTGCCTGGGAACGCGGACTCCGGCACGCGAAGGAGGTAATGGCCTGGCGAGCCCAAGAGGCCCTGCAGAGCAGGGCGCGGGGACGCCTCGCAGCGAGGGTGTGCTGGGCTCACGGCAGCCGGGCTGACCGGCTCACAGATGCTGCTGGCCCTGGACCGGCCCAGGAGGCTGGGGAGGCCCAGGTTGGAGCCCGGCCTACGAGAGCGAGGCGAGCTGCGTGGCGCTGCTCACAGGGCTCGTCCAGAGCGGCCCGGGCCCCCTGGCCTCGGGCCAGCTCCTCTTCCATGAGCTGCCAGGTGCAGCACCCACTGGCGCCGCGGCCAGGAGCAGGCCCGCCTTCCCCCGCCCTCGCTGAGTGAATAGCGGGGCTCTCGGGCTCTGTCCAGGGGTGGGTCGTCGGCGTGCCTGGCTCAGTCACCTGCTCCGTGCTGCGTGAGCACCCTTTGCACGGTGGCCCGCCCTGGGTGTTGGGTGCGGCCGCCGGCCACCCCAGAGGCCTCCGCGTCACAGCAGGTTTCCTCCTGACCCTGACTTCTTCCTCCTTGCCGCGGTAGGTTCTTAAAAAAGCAACCATCCGAAAGGAACAGGAGCCCGATTTTGAGGAGAAAAGGTTCACAGTGACCATCGGTGAAGACGAGCGGGAGTTTGACAAAGAAAATGACATTTTCCGAGATTGGAACTATCGCATCACGAGGGACGTCAGAGACACAGCGTAAGGAGGCCCTGCCCCCCGCCCCGAGAGCGCCCACAGGTGACCGCGCTGAGGGCTGCGCAGGGGCATGCCTGGCCAGCGCCTGCCCGCTCTGCCTGCTGCGAGACACCCCCAGATCGCTTCTGACTTTCTTTTTGTACCTGAGTCTTCTCAGAGTTGGCTTCTGGGGAGGGAGGGCCTGGCGCTGGTGCCAACTGCTGCCCACCAGCCTGGCAAGAGCAGTGAGCCCCCACAGCAGACCTCCACCCCTGTTCTGTGGGGCCTCCACCCCTGTTCTGTGGGCCCCCCACCTTCACCATGGACAGCTGGTGAATCGGGTGCACTTTAGAGCAGGGTGGGCCCTGTCGGCGGTTTGCGACTCCTCAAGCGCTTCCGCAAAGAATAGGGGCAGAGCCTTGGTTCCATCAGGATGCTGTGGCCGAGTGGGAGGCCCAGGCAGCCCTCCCCCCACCCCTGCTGCAGAGAGCCGGCTGTGGGTGAAGGCCAGCTGGGGGGAGCCAGGCGGGCTCCAGGTGGGATGTGGGCTGTGGAGATGGGGCAGGAGCGCTGCCTTCCTGATACCCGTTTTTTCCCAATTAAACCAAATTGTAAAAAGTGCTTTTCCAGACATGCACCCCAACTCTTAGTTTTGCAATTTCCTGCCCCACCTGAGCCCCTCATTCAGGTGCCTTTGCCTTGTGGGTCTCATGTGTGGAAACAGGCTGGCCTATGCCCAGTGCCCCTGGTCACACAGGCGCGCATGGGCCAGACCCGGCACCCCAGGACGTACCTGCCAGGGCAGGGTCCCAGCACCTTCTTGGAACACAGCTCTGTCAGCTGGCAATGCGCCCTCCTTCCGGCCAGCCTCAGTCTACGCGGCTGGCGCCCCTCAAATGCTGCCACCTGGCTGCTGGGCCTCCAGGCTGGTCACTGCGGGAACAGCACAGCTGTCCCCAGTAGCTGTCCTTGGACTAAGACGCCCCGCAGCAGAGGCCACTTTCACTTTAAGCCAGTTTCTCCAAACTTTGGCCTTCTCTGCAGGAGCACGTGCCCTCACGCCTGCTCTGGAAGATGTTTCCAGGGTCTTGGCTTGGTGGAGGGTGTGGTTTTGCGTCCTGATATACAGGAGTGCCTGTGCCTCCAGGGCCCCTCGGCTTTCTCCTCCAGGTGCTGGTGGCCTGAGAACACATGGACGCAGCCTGTGTGCAAGCTGGCAGTGCCACTCGGGGCCCCTGAGCCACGAGGCCCTGCTGCGAGGGGGGAGGCGGCTGTGGGCGGGGACGGGTGTGTCGTTGGGTCAGGCCAGCCGCGTGGGTCCTGACAGGTGCTTGAAGGTCAAGGAGGGGTTTCCTGGCACGCGTGGGTGGGCCGAGCTGAGCCTCTGGAGCCGCGGGCACAAAGAAGTGCTGGTCCAGAGCCAGGAGATCCCGGCAAGCACCTTCTGGCCTGCCTGGCCGAAGGTGCCTTCCCTCCCTGCTCCCCTGGGGTTTGGGGCAGCCGGGCGGGTGGCTCCTGGGCAGGGTGGGCTCCGCCCCTCCTCCCAGGGCCAGGTTGGCCGTCCCTCTGTGATGACAAGTCCGCCATGAGCAGGCCGCAGGCCCCTGCCATCTCTCCAGTGCTTGGTTTGCGGCACGCAGGCGTCCTAATGTCCGGCGCTGGCCCTGGGGTGGCAGCCGAGGGTGGGCCTGAACGGGGGAGAGCAGGCTCCCGGGCGATGCCCGCTCGCCTGACCGAAGGCAGGGGTGCTGGCCCACTCACTGTCATGCTTTCAGTGTCTTCCTGAGTGTCGCGAAGTTGTCCTCGGGTGGATTCCACACATTTGCCTGCTCGTGTCCTCAGCGTCTTTCCTTCTTTGCTGCTGTCACAGGAGCTCCTCCTGGCCTGGGCCAGTGTCTGCTCCACGGGTCGATTTCTTGCTCTGCCTTCCTGCCCGACTTGGCTCTGCCCGGCCCCCCCGCTGTCTCCCCCAGGCCCATGGAGGTGCCTCGTCACCCCCTCACAGACAGGGCCAGCTCGTGCTCTGAAGCGCCAGGCAGGGTGTCCCGTGAGGACGCCGTCGCTGCCCATCTTCCCGAGCGTTTTCATGGGCGTGGGCCTTTAATGGGTCCCGGGCCGCCCCGGTCTCTGCAGGCGTGGGCCGTGGCTTCGTCGTTGGGTCTGGCTCCGCTGAGTTCCCATGTCCGTTCAGCCCCGAGCCGGCGCGGGCACTGCCCTCCGTGTGCGGAGCGGGGCTCGGTGCTGCGGCTGTGCCGTGTGCCTGCCGCCCGGTCACGCTGTCTCCCGTGCCCGCTCTCCGCAGCCTGGAGCCGTACGCCGACCCCTACTACGACTACGAGATCGAGCGCTTCTGGCGCGGCGGCCAGTACGAGAACTTCCGGGTGCAGTACACCGAGGCCGAGCCCTACCACAGCTACCGCGTGAGTACCGGGCGGCCCAGTGGTGCGCCCCACCCCCCGTGGTCTCTGCCCGCTGCGGCTGCCTTTGGTCATCGCATCCCCCGACTCGGGATCGGTGGGCATTGGCGAGGTGTGCGTCTCCCCCTGGGGCTGGCATCGCTCCTCCCGGGCTCCGTGGCGACCGCCTCCCCCCCAGGGCCTCTTCTGTGCACCTGACTGGCCGGGCCAGGCCCCCGCGCCGCCAGCCAGGCCACGTCAGCCTAGTGGCGACTGTCCCGTTGGGTGTTCCTTGCGAGAGTTCCCGGTGTGGAGTGTGTGTGCCTCCCATCCGGAGCCCCTCGTCTCAGGCTCTGGGGCGTTAGGGAAAAGCAGTTGCTCACAAACATCAGAAGCAGCCAAGCAAGTCCCCGGTTGCCAGGGCAAGGAGCTGTCACTTCATGCGTGACCATGTGGTGCACCGGGTCCGGGGGCTGTCCCGCCCCTCTCCCCTGTGGGCAGAGTCCTCCTGGGCTTGGCTGTGGGTGCTGGGTCCTGGGCGGGAGCCCCCCAAGGTGTGGGGTGCCCACTGGAGCCCCTTCACCTGTGTCCTCCTCCCCTGCCTAGGGTAGGCCAGGCTGCGGCTCAGGCTTCACTCTGGTTTAGCTTTGACCCTTGGAACAGACGAATGGTTGGGAACAGGTCAGGGGTTCAGAAGGGGTTCAGGACTGCTCGGGAGAGCGTGAACCGGCTTGCGGGGGCACCGTCTGTCCAGACACTACCCAGCGCCATCTTCGGTGTCTGCTGACCTCCGTCCTGCCCGAGGGCCGCTCCGCCTGACATGGCTGGGGGGCGGCCTGGGGTCCATGGCTGGGTGCGCCCCCCCTTAGATTGTGCTGCGCTCCTTTGGGGCCGAATCCACGTCTGAGGGAAACCTGGGCATGAGGCCCGCTCCCCCGCGCCCTGCGGCGGCTCTGCTCAGGCCTCGCGCTGTGTCTCCCTCAAAGGAGCGGGAGCGGGAGCGCGAGCGGGAGACCCGGCAGCGCGAGCGGGAGCGCGAGCGGGAGCGTGAGCGGGAGCGGGACCGCCGGCAGCGGGAGCGGGAGCGCGAGCGTGAGCGCGAGCGGGACAAGGACCGGCAGCGCAGGAAGGAGGAGTGGGAGAGAGAACGCGCCAAGCGGGACGAGAAGGACAGACAGCACCGCGACCGCGACCGGGACAAGGAGCGGGACAAGGAGAAGGAGAAGCCGAAGCCCCGCTCCCCGCAGCCACCCAGGTAGGCCCGGGACTGGGGAGGGCCCTGGGACGCGGCGCCGGAGAAGCCGCATGTCCCCCGGCCGGCGACGCCCGGCGCTCGCGTCACGCCTGTGCTCCGTGCGCAGACCCGCCGCTGGGGGTGCAGGGCCTGGCGTGGGGGGTGCAGGGCCCAGCGTGGGGGCTGGCGGGCAGAGCGAGGACCCGCCCCGTGCTACAGCCCAGCGGGCAGCGCCCCGCCCCGCCCTTTTTCAAAACACGCTCAGTCCTCGAGCAGGACAGATGGTCCGCGAGGACCCGGAGCTGGGGAGGCTGCGCCCGTGCTCCGGCGTGCAGACCGTCGCCCCGCGCCGCCCGGCCGGAGCGTCCACGCTCGGCGGTGTCTGCCTGTGCGCTGACAGCTGACCCGTGCCGTCACCGACAGTTTTAAAATGCCCGCGTCCCCACTAAGACACCCCCTGCACACTCGCAGTCTCGGCGTGCCCAGGGCCCTCCTGCTCCCGGCAGCGCCCTGCCGCTCTGCGCTGGCTCTGCGCTGGACGTGCTCTCCGGGCCTTCGTGTCGCAGGCGGGGGCTGCTTGAAGCTGCTCCCACCCAGCGGCATCTGTACCCAACGCGTCCACCGGGCGCTCGGGCCAGCCCTGCCCTCCTTTGCCCGGCACGGCATCTGTGTCCCTGATGGCACCGGCTGGTGTCCAGATGGCCCTTGGGCTGTTGGGACATGAGCTCCCACCCCAGGACCCGAAGACCCCGACAGTGGCTCTGCCACCCGGGGTGACACCAGGAAGTTGGCGCCCCAGCTCTGTTCTGAGGGGTCTTTGGCTCTTTGGCGCCCTTTGTGATTCCATAAGAATATTGAGGTTATTTTTGCCATTTCTGTAAAATGCTGGAGTCTGGTAGGCGTTTCCTCGAGCCTGGAGATACTCGGGGTGCGTGGGCATCCCCCAGACTGGCCCTTTTGGAGCACAGGTGGGCGGTGGGGCTCACTCCTTTGCGACTCTGCCTCGGTGCCCCGGCTCTCCAGCGTGCAGGCCATGTTCGCCTGGGTTCCTGGGCACCTGCGGGGTTGCTCTGCCGTAGGTGGGGTCGTCTCCTGCCTCCTCCCGGCGGCTCCTATAGAAAGGCCACTGTTTCTTGCCCGAGGACTTCAGGTCCCACAATTTTACTGAATTTATTCATTGTAACAGTCTTGGCGGCTAAAAGGCAGGCCTCGTTTCTGTGTCTTGTGCTATTGGTCCCTCCCGTGGGGCGCAGGCCCTCCCCTGCTGGAAGAGGGGCGCGTCCTGGTGCGCACTGGGTCCTTCAGGCGGCCTTGGTGGGGATGCCCGGGACACAGACGCCCCCTGTGAGCAGCGCCCAGGACACTCACCCTGACCTCGTCAGAGAGAGTCGCCCCTGGATGGGGGCGCAGAAGGCTCTGATAGCGTAGCGTGCGGAAACAAAGCCCGGCCCCACGGACGCCCGCCTGCCCTCAGGGCCAGCTGCCCGGGACAGGAGAGGGCAGGGTTGCTGGAGCGGCCGCTCGCATCCCTCCAGCCGGGTGTGTCCCAGGTGGACGGCGGGCCTACCTGGAGGGCCCTGCCAGCCCGCGCCGTGGCCCGCTCTCCAGCTTTTCCCGCGTCGGGCAAAGGGTCGTTCTCAGAGCAGCGCAAGTCACGTGTCCTGGGGCTCTGAGTGTCCCCAGGATGCGCTGACCAGTCTGTGTCTCCTGCGCCCGCAGTCAGTGCTCCCTTGCCAGCCCGGGCCGCCTGCCCCTCGGCCTCCCACCAGCAGGCCCGGGGCTCGTCTTCAGGAGAGAACAATTACGTCTCCCTTCTTGCCGGAAGCACGTTCTTAGCTCTTAGCTCCTCGTGCTCCTTGTCAGGGTGGGAATTAAATGGCTTCCACACTCACCCAGGAGATGGACGCGACTGCGCCAGAAAGCACCCGTGGGAGCCTCGCCCCGAGTGGGTGCCCGCGTCGTCTGTGGCACCACATGGCCAGCATGGGGTGTGGGTGGGGCTGAGCTCTGAGGGGCCACCCCTTCTTCCCAGGACTGACCTCGCTCCTGTTGCTTCCCCGAGGGTGCCGGCAAGTCCCTCCGTGGGGACTTCTCACCGGGTCTGCCTCGTGACTCTGCTGCTGGGGCTCCCTCCCCCGCGTCCGGGCTGACTCAGAGCAGAGCAGCGCTCCCGCCTGGAGGATGTGTCTCCATCACCGGGGGAGCTCCCCTCGGGAACCGCCTTTCCCGTGATGCCAGCCCGTGGGCAGCTCTCACTGCTGGCGCCGAGGCCGCTGTCAGGGCGCTCCTGGGGCCGTCGCCTACATCTGGCTGTCGGCCCAGCCGCCCGCGCCTGTCTCCATGAGGGCTGCGGCCGGGGTGGCCGGTAGCCCTTCCCGGCAGGGGGGCTCGTCCTTCTGGAGCCCTGTCGCCCTTTCCACAGCCACCTGAGTGAGCCTCTTCCAGATGAGTTCTTGGAGACCTGGGTGTGTCCACACCCTTGCAGGGCCACCCCAGCTGGTGCTTAGCCTGCGCCCCAGGTTCTGCCGCTGGGGGTTAAGTTCAAATGTTTTCAGAGCCTGCAGGCTTGTGCTCCCCGAGCCCCAGGACGGCGTATCTGCCCTGCCCCGGCCTCCCAGCACCGCCCACGTGGCTGAGGGTGCAGGCCGGACCGCGCCAGCCCCCGGGGCCACTCCGACTCTGGCTGGGGTTCTGCTCCGTGCAGAGTTGAGAGCTGAGGACGGGGGGCTGCACTGCACTTGGCCTGTGCTCTTGTTTCCGGCTGGAGGGACTGGCAGGCCTTGAAGGCCACAAGGGGCCCTGTCCAGCTGGGGCTCCTGACTGATAACAGCGCTTGGTGGGGGAGGCGCAGGACTGCCATGAGCCCGCATTTGGAGGGGTGATGGTCAGGTGCGCACCCCGGGAGTGGGGGTGGGGAGGCACTGGATCTGGTGGGGTTTGGCAGGAGGGGGTATGGTAGCAGGGGAGGGGGGCGGGCAGCGGGACCTCCTGCCAGAGGTCTGGGCAGTGGGCGGACCAGCCCTGTGGCAGGGAGGGGCTCACCTGAGCCGGGCAGTGTTTCTGTTCCAGTTTAGGGAGGCAGCTGAGGGTGGGTCATTTGAGTGTTTCCCACAGCTTCCCAGAAGGTCAGAGGGCAGAGAAGAGCAGCTCTTGTGGGGTCTCTGAGCGTTTCTAGAAACACGCAGGTTCAGTCAGTGAGCCCCATGCCCTGGTGTCCCCGCCTCCTGCGTCCTAAGTTGAGGTGTGTCCCCCGCATTCCACAGGGACCTACACCCTCTTTATCTTTGACCCCAGACCTGGCCCCTGCTCAAGTCGGAGTTCCCAGATCCTCAGCCGCTGCGTCATGCCTGGCCCCCACTCTCGGCCAAGCATGGGCCCAGGCGAGCTGAGCCGAGCTGGCCCCTTCGTCCTGTCTTGCTCTGACCTTTGTACTTGACGTTCACTGGGCGCTGACGCCGCGGGGTCTGCCTGTCAGTGATCGCGAGGGTCCCCCTCGCCGGGGTGGAGGCAGCCTCTCCAGGCTGCTGTCCGGCTCCGGTGCAGGCTGTCAGCGCGGCCCCTTTCCCAGCCCTGCCGTCGTGGGGCCCTGGCGGGCGGCCGCAGAGCCTGCCTTGGCACAGGCGCGTGGTGCCACGCGCTGGTCCGTTGGCTGGCCTCGCTTCTTAAACTTAAATGTGTCTGAAAAAAATTCTGTGTGAAGTCCTGGATCATTTGTCCTGGTGGGTCGCCAGAGAGAGCCTGGATGGCGGGGTGCTGATTCGAGTCAGGACCCCCCCCCCCGGGTCCCGGCCAGCTCCCTCTGCGGAGGCCACGGGGCGGGGGCACACGGACAGCGAGACTTAGGGCTGCCCCTCGGGAAGGCGTACTCCCCTCCAGGCGAGGGTCACCCTGGCGAGGCGACGAGTCTCCTGGGAGGCGCTGGCCTCCCGGCGGCCCCTGGCCCCGCTGCGCACTGTGGCCAGGACGGGGCCCGCGAATGCCGCCAGGTTTGCGTCCAGAGGGGCTGGCCCAGCCACGCCGGGGCCTGCCCTGCCTCTCCTCCTCGGAGGGCCGCCTCTCTGTGACTCAGGACCAACCTGGTGGCCGGGTGCCGGCTTCCTGCTGCCTAGGGACGAGCACTCCTGGGCGGTGCCTGGGGGCGCCGCCTGCTCCCCGCCCGGGACTCTGCGTGAGCGCGTGGTCGTGCTCTGGCTGAGGGCTGAGAACAGGGATTTTGCGTCTCAATTTTGTGAGTCCTTGGGGTCATCGTGAATGTCGGATGTCGTTCTCGGTGTGGGATTCCCAGCAAGGAGGGGGCACGAAACTTGGCAGGTGGTGATCGATTGATCGGGGCTGAAAGCGCCAGCGGGCAGTGGTTGAACGCCTGGGCTCTCCTCCAGTGGCGCTGCGGGGGCAGCTGTCTGCCCAGGGCGGGCAGCATCCGAGCTCAGGGCCAGAGTTCCACAGGCAGACGCTCGCAGGAGGGCCGTGTGGGCTGGAAGGTGGCCCTCCCTGCAGAGAGATTCCAGAATGCAGCCGGTGGACTACGGGCCGAGCTCAGCAGAGGAAGCGTGGACGCCTCTGACCGGGGACAGTCTCCCGGCGG
This sequence comes from Talpa europaea, assembly GCF_964194135.1. NCBI lineage: Eukaryota > Metazoa > Chordata > Mammalia > Eulipotyphla > Talpidae > Talpa > Talpa europaea. The sequence continues at coordinate 506,256 of NC_140084.1, read as the reverse complement.
CCGGCAGGGAGCCAAGGCCGCTCTTCCTGTGCCACACCACGCACCCAGCTCAGCTGGGAGCTGCACACGAGGGAGGGCCCGGACCCTGGAAATGGCACCGCCGCCTGACACAGGAGGACCCGGGGGCTGCAGGGCAGCTGGAGCACCGCCGGCTGTGGTGTGAAGTGAGCCGTTCCTGCGGGCCGGTGCAGTGCCAGGATTGGGGGGGTTCTTGGGGGTTTCCATCGTGAGCAGAAGCCCAGAGTGCCATGAGTGAAGTGGGCGCGTGGGGAGCAGGGCTGCTTTCAAGGGGCGTGGCAGACGCCTCGAGCACCTGGGGTGTCCATGCCTCTGACCCCTTCCTGCTTCTCGGGCCTTCCCTAGAGCGACGCCCACGAGGACATGTGCATCCGAGCACCCAGCGCGTACGACGTGAGGGTCTGGGACCCTGGGCTGGGGTGCGCTGTTGAGTGTTTGGGTGGTAGGGTGTCTGTGGGGTGCCCCTCCTTGGTGCTGAGCCTCCCCAGGCACTGCTGGCAGCCACAGCCCCACCACCCAGACTTGGTGATTAGACCTGGTCCTCTGCGGCTGACTTGCCCACGCCTGTCCTGCCCCACAGCAGCCCCAGGCCCGGGATGCTGCTCACAGCCCCCGGCAGGTGGGCCCCGCCAGCCGGCCCGCTGCCTCCTTGACACCGCGGCTGTCACACCTGTGACAGCATCTGACCCAGCTCTCTGCGCAGGGTGGAGATGGAGCCTTCCAGAATGCCTGGTGGTCTGAAAACAAAGTTTCAGTTCCCTTTAGCTCCTGCGTCTCCACTGTGTGCCGCTGGGCCCTGAGCCTGCTAACCAGGGCGACGGTTCCCTGAGTAGCCGCTCCCGGGAAGGCCAGGAGGGACACAGCTGGCCTGAGAAGGCCCGTGCTGTCCACCTGCCGCCTGGACGTAACCGCCCCCCCGCACCCCACATGCCGTCGGGTGCAGGCCGCGCCCTGCTAACTCCTCTGTGATCTTAGCCGTCAAGCTGAGCCACCAAAGAAGGAGGCCGCCTCTGCGGGGCCGCAGGTGAAGCGAGCGGATGAGTGGAAGGACCCATGGCGCCGGTCCAAGTCTCCCAAGAAGAAGCTGGGGGTGTCGGTCTCCCCTAGCCGGGCGCGAAGGCGTCGGAAGACGTCAGCCTCCTCGGCTTCTGCCTCCAATTCCTCCAGGTAGGGGCCGCCCGTCGGCTCGGCTGGTCCTTGGACGTGGGATGGCGGGACCCGGCTCGTGGCGCGTGCTGGCCGGGGGCCCTAGCCCTGGGCGGGCATCTGCTGGGCGCGCGTGGCCCTGGGTGCTGGAGGAAGACCCGCCCCGCCCGCCCGCCCGCCAGGTCGTCGTCCCGGTCCTCGTCCTACTCCGGCTCGGGCTCGTCCCGGTCCCGCTCGCGCTCGTCGTCCTACAGCTCCTACTCCAGCCGCTCCTCCAGGCACAGCTCCTTCTCGGGCAGCCGCTCCAGGTGCGTGCGGGGCTGGGGGAGGGGCGGGGGCTGCCCCCGGGCCCACACGGGAGGGGCGCCGGCTGCTACTGGCCGCAGTGGGCACCGACCGCACTGGTGGACGCAGAGCCCGGCCTCACGTTGTGTCCTCCTAGGTCCCGGTCCTTCTCCTCGTCCCCGTCCCCGTCCCCGACCCCGTCCCCGCACAGACCAGCCATCCGGGCCAAGGGGGAGCCGGCCCCACCACCTGGTAAAGCGGGGTGAGTGTCTGCGCATGCCCTCGCCCCGCCTGGAGACCCAGCCAGAGGCGGCCGCGGCCCCCCACACGTGGGCCTTGGCCCTCCCGCCCACCTGCCTCGTGAGGCGACCTGGCGCCGCCAGCCAGGGACCTCGGGCCGGGGCACACGGTCCTTGCGCCCAGCGACCACGCCCGCCCCCGCCCTGCCATGGGGGTGAAGCCCTACCGCGGCGCTCGTCCTGAGCCGCGCTGGCCACGCCCCACACAGGCAGAGACGGCGGGCGGGGGCGTGTGTGCCTCACGAGGTGGAAGGCCTGGTGCCGCCAGGGCAGGACACGGCCGGGCAGGGCTTCTGAGCAGCCTAGAGTTCACGGCTGCTGCTGCCGCCCACTGTGACAGGACGTCCGGCCTTGCCTGGCCATGTCCGCACTGAGGGCGCAGCCCCTGGCTGCCCTGCTCAAGGGCCCCTGGGGGTGCCCGTGCCTGCCTGGGCGTAGCTTCAGGGGCGGGCTCGGGGCTCAAGCGTGTGCAGGCGGCTGGCCTCATGAGAGCCGCGCCCTGAGGGGCCACGTCTGGACCTTCCTCCCGCACAGAGAGAAGTCTGTGAAGAAGCCAGTTCCCCCTCCAGTTCCCCCACAGGCCCCGAAAACCACTGCTCCTGCCCCCGAGCCCACCAAGTCAGGAGACCCCCGGGAAGCCAGGAGGAAGGAGCGGCAAGCCCGGACCCCCCCCAGGAGGTGAGCGCAGGGCTCGGCAGCTCTGGGGTCCCACATCGCACCTGCAGGGTGGGGGCTCTCCAGGCAAGGCCCTCTGTCCCCACCCGTGTGGCTGTGGCTGATCCTCCTCGCCTGGCCTCCGCTTCCCCACCTCACAGCGAAGGGGAGGCAGGACCCCTCCCACCTGCTCGCCGACAGACACGCGGCGCTGTCTTCCCTGGAAAGGGGCCTCCTGGTGCGGGGACGCCAGTGAGGCTCAGGGTTTTATTCTGAGCAAAAGTGACACTTCAAAGCCAGCCGAGGCCACCGTCCTGCCGGGGCCCAGCCTGCCTCTGAGGGGACGCGGCCCGTGTCTGCCACGGAGGCCTGAGGGCCGACTCGCTTCTCTCTCGCTCGCAGGCGGACTGTCAGCGGCAGCGGCAGCGGCAGCAGCTACAGCGGCTCCAGCTCCAGGTCCAGGTCGCTGTCCTCTCCCGCTCGCCCGTCCCTCCCTGTTGGGCCCGCCCCCTCTGCAGAGGGCCCGCAGGCTCGGGGCGCACCACCCCTCAGCAGCCTGCGGGCCGCTGTCCCAGCGCGGTGGGGGCAGACAGGCACACCCTCCACGGGGCCCCGCACCGCCCTGAGGAGACCCAGTACCCAGCTGGAGCGGGCGCGAGCGCCACAGGCTGCTGTCCCTGCCGCCCGGTGTGGGAGGACGCATGGGGCGGGCTTGCTCTTGCTGGCGGGCTGCGGGGCTGCCCCCCTGCCCGGCCTTCTCCTGGGCCTGGGTGCTGAGTCGGGACTGAGTCCCCTTCCCACGGCCTGTGCCTGGGTGACGCCCTCGGGAGCCGGCTGTCCTCTCGGTGCGGGCAGGGCGGGGCCGCCTGGAGTCACTCCCGGGCCGCTCCGGATGACCCGAGGTCTCGGCCTGGCTCCCGGTGGCCGCAGGTGAGACGCGCTTGCGGTGCTTGAGGCCTCACCCGGGACTCTGCTGTGGTCACCAGCTCTCGGGTCGCTCTCGGTCACCTGCCCCTTCCCAGCAAGCAGTGTGGCCGTCTCTCACTGCAGGGGCCGCACAGGGTGACCCCTCACACGACCCAGGGCCTTTCCACGTCAGAGCCGGGGAGGGTGGGCCTGGCCGCCCACTGCTTCTGGGGCCACGTGGCACCAACGCACTGTGTGTGCAGGTCCCTGAGTGTGAGCAGCGTTTCCTCCGTGTCCAGCGCCACGTCCAGCAGCAGCACAGGGCACAGCGTGGACTCGGACGACATGTACGCAGACCTGGCCAGCCCCGTGTCCTCCGCCAGCTCACGCTCCCCCACCCCCGCCCAGACCAAGAAGGAGAAAGGTGAAGGGCCCCTGGGTGCTGGTGCAGTGGCTGCTGGGGAGGCTGTGCCCCTCGTGGCAGGAGGGCGCGCAGCGGGGACGTGGGGGGAGGCAGTGGCCGGGCCCCCAGAGGCTTGTGAGAGCAGGGGTACGGTATGGCGTCTGTGACGGGGAATTCCCCTGGCAGGCAAATCTAAGAAAGAAGATGGCGTCCGGGAGGAGAAGCGGAGAAGGGACCCGTCGGCACAGGCGGCCAGACCCTCGAAGCCTTCCGCGGGCACGAAGGCCTCCCAGCAGTCTTCGGCGCCCCAGCAGGCGGCCCCGGGGCAGCCCCCGCAGGGCACCTTCGTCGCCCACAAGGAAATCAAGTTGACGCTGTTGAACAAGGTGAGGCAGGGCGCCGCCGTCGCTCCCCACGGCCAGCACCCCTGCCCGGCCTGAGCCCTGGTCCATCTCCAGGGCAGCCTGCGCCAGCCCAGAGGAAGCCAGGTCCCCACAGGACTGGAGCCCCCCAGTCAGCGACCCCTTGAAACTGGGGTTCCCATGTGGGCGCGGGGTGAGGGAGTGGGTCCAGCTGAGAAGGTGCAATTCGGCCACCTGTCCTGTGTGTCCTGCCCAGTGGCCGGAGGCGCAGGCCCATCCCCGCTGACCCCTCGCTTGTTGCAGGCGGCCGAGAAGGGGGGCAGGAAGCGGTATGAGCCCTCGGACAAGGACCGGCAGAGCCCTCCCCCGGCCAAGCGGGCCAACCTGTCCCCGGAGCGAGGTGAGCGCCCGGCCTCGGAGCGCGGGCCCCGCAGGACGGAGGTCGGGGCTGGGCCCGGGGAGCTCTGACCGTGGGGTCGTGTCATAGACCGTGACCCGAAATGAGTGAAGCTAAAAACTGAGTGTTTAGTTCCGAACAGCAGCGACACCCGCTGCGGCGTGACCTGGCGCTGTCGGAAGTGGCTGGTTCTGCCCCACGCGCTCGCTCGCCGCGCTGCTTTGGCCTCATTTTGCAAACCTCACCCGGCTGAGCGGCGGCTGCGCTCTCCTGAGGCTGCGCCCTCCCAGTGGAGTTGTGGGGGGCAGAGAGGCAGCGGGGAACAGACACCTTCCCCCCACACACCCTCCCCGCCCCCACCCCGGTCTCTGGCACTCCGGTGGAGGCGCCAGCCGCGCCGGTGCTGGAAGCCGCCGCCTCCACGAGCAGAGGCCTGATGCCGGCCTGGCGCGTGGCTGGCGAGCACCCGGTGCCCCTCCCGGGGCCGCGCAGCGCTGCCCCACACGCACCTCGTGGAAACGCAGAGGGCAACTCTCCCGGCCCTCAGGAGAGGCCGCTGCCCGCCCCTCCTAGGGGCACCAGGGCCCCCCGTCCCTGCCCGGGCAGCCTGCCGGCATCCGCCCCGCTGTCCTTGCCCAGGTTCTCGGGACCGGAAGTCCAGCGGGAGGCTCGGCTCCCCGAAGCCAGAGCGGCAGAGAGGCCAGAATTCCAAGGCTGCTGTGGCACCCCCAGACAGGTGAGTGCCCCCCATACCCCGGGCAGCCCACATGGGCGCGTTTTCTTTGGAAAGGCCAGGCCAGTGTCCTCGCCGGGCAGGGGCCGCAGGTGGCGCCACCGTCCGCGCAGGCGCAGGCGGGCCAGCCCAGAGCACACGCACACCCCGGGGGCCTCCAGGGCGCGCGCGGGTCCCCTCCCCGCAGAGCAGCAGGGCCGCTTCCTGGGGGTCCAGGCCCCCCGCTGCGCCTGGGCCTCCGCCTCACAGCCCCACCCCCACAGGAAGCGCCAGCAGTCCCCGCAGTCCAGGAGCTCCAGCAAGGTCACCAGCGTGCCCGGCAAGGCCCCGGACGCCGGCTCGGCCGCCACCAGCGGCGCCAAGCCGGGCAAGGCCAGCACGCTGTCGCGGCGCGAGGAGCTCCTGAAGCAGCTCCGGGCCGTGGAGGACGCCATCGCGCGCAAGCGGGCCAAGATCCCCGGGAAGGTGTAGCCGCCGCGCCCCGCAGAGACTCGCGTGTTTTTATAAATAGGGTGATAAGCGCAGCCATTTCGGATTTTGCAGTTCATGTCTCATGTTGGCTGTGATTCTTTTTAAAAATTAAAAAAGAAAAAAAAAGTTTCTCAGCTGGAAAAGAAGCCACACGTAGTGAAGACGATGCCGAATCCCAGCCTCCCCGACCGGACCGGACCGGACCCGCGCTGCAGTCCCGGGGACGCGAGGACGCCCGACGCCCCCCCAGCGCGCGCCCCGTCCCCGCCCGCCCGCGCCCGCGCCCCCAGAGCCCCGCGAGCCAGGCAGCCTCCCGCCCTCGCTGTCCCCGGATCAAAACAGATATATATTCTTGACCGAAGTCTGATCGGGAGATGTTTCTTATCTTTTATTTTACGCATCAAATTGTTTCAGTTGATTTAAAATGAAAAAATACAGAAAAGACCAAAAAAAAGGCCAAGGGTATCTTTGGGCGTCTGTCTCATGAGGAGGGTCTTTTTTGAGGGGTCTCCTAAAATAAAATATTTTGATAAGCAGCCGTCTCGCCTGGTGTCTGCGTGACCTGGGCCCGGGCGAGGGCAGCGCGGCTGGGTCACCCGCGGGCACGCCTGGTCGGTGGTGGCCGAGGACACCGGGTCCTTCGGGGACCCTGGAAGGTTCCCGAGCTGCCTGCTGAAGGGGCTCCCCTCCTCTCACCGCCAGCACAGGGGCCCTGCCTGGGACCCGGCCCCCCGAGGGCGGCGCGGCTGGCGCGGCGGCCCCGTGGACACCTGCTCGGAGGGACCGGCCGGCCGGGCAGACCCCACGGGCCCAGGCAGCGGACACCAGCCCCTCGCAGTCCCGGGAGCAGCCCAGAGGGCCAGGCCCGGCCCTGCACCGCCGCCGGTCCCTGAAGAGTAAGTTCCAGAAGTGCTTGTGGCCAGGCCCCACGCAGCCCTGCCGGCCAGGGGAGGGCAGGAGCGGTCATTCTGCTGGCGGCAGGGCCATCACCAGGACAGGCTGAGGGGCCGGAGTGGTGCTGCTGGGCCCTGGAGCCCAAGGGGGAGGACCGTGCCCAAGATGAGGGGAGCTGCTGCTGGGTCTCCCGAGGCCGGGGGAGAGCTGGGGTCTGGAGCAGCCCTCCGCAGGCCGCCTCCCGAGCCGTGCTTGGGTGGTGACTTGTGCCCAGGTCTGCGAGCAGCGGCACCGGGAGGGACGAGCCCTTGGCCCTGGCCCTGTGCCCGCCTTTCGCCGCCCTGCCCCGCTGTCTCGCCTGCCTCGGCTCCACCAGGCCCTGGTGTTTGAGTCCATCCCTCTCCATGTCCAGCGCCCCCTGCGTCTGCGCCCCTCTCCTGCGTCTGCGCCCCTCCTGCGTGTCTCCGGGCGGGACCAGGTGAGGCGGGCGCACGTGCAGGTAGAGCGGCAAGCCTCCAGGCACCGCTCCCTCGACACCCTCCTGCCCTCTGGCAGAGCCTTTCCAGGCTTGCCCAACCGGGACTCGGGCACTTGCTTCAGCTGCTGGCAGGGATGGGCCTGCGTGTCCAGTGGGTGTGAAGCTCAAACCAGAAACGGCCCCGCCAGGCTGGACCTGCCCACGGGAAGCAGGGGGCCCTCGCCGAGCCCAGCCCAGCGTCAGCTGCACGGACGCTGGCCCGGGCACCAGGGCGGCTCCAGGCCAGGCTCCAGGCTCCGTCTCCGGGAGGCAGTGCCTCCGGGGCCGCAGCAGCAGCAGCAGCAGCGGGGCTTCCCGGGCAGCACTCCTTAGGGTGCACGATGCGGCGCCCATGCTCACCCCCGGCCTGGACTTGCCCTCGAGCCCCAGATGGCCAGCACAGGCCGGAGGCCCCTCTGGTCCCCAGTGCCCCAGGCCCAGCTGCCAGGGCAGGGGCACAGGCACGGGAGGAAAGCAGCCGCTTGCCCACCTCCGTGCAGGACAAGTGACCGGCCCAGGACTGACCCTGGTGAGCCTGCCCAGCCCCCCCACTGCCCAGCTGCCCCCCACCTCAGGCATCTGGGCCCACAGGCCCAAAGAGCAAAAAGCATACAGCTTGAATCCAAGAAGCCGTGGGTGGCCGCTGGCCGGCAGGGGCCTGGCCTCGGGGAGGGAGGGGGCCCATCTAGCCGGGGTTAGCAGGAAGTGGGGGAGGTAGGGCAGGAGGCCGGGTCAGCGGGAGGAGGAAGCCTGGGCCCCGGGGCTTCCTAGGAGGAGGCCTGTGGCTTTCCCCCGGGTGTGGCCCAGGTATGAGCACCGGAGCTGAGCCGCTGGCCGGCAGGCGCACCCCCGGGTCTGGCCAGGAGCTCTGGCTGTCCCCATGGTGAGCCTGCGCCTCCCCCACTTCCCAGCCCCAGCCCCGGGGGGGGTGTTCCCTGCCGCGCCTGAGGGGTGGGGCAGGCCAGCGCTGGGGTGTGCAGGCTGGCCGCGGGGCTTGGTTTCCCAGCTGTGGCGAGAGCGGAACCTTAGCTCTGCGGGGACAGGGTAAGCCGCTTGGCCGAGGGAGGCCCCCTCACTGGGCACCCTCTGACCCCCACTTGCCTGTCCCACCAGCTCTTCCCTGGCCTCCCGGTCCTGCTCTGCTGGCCCATCAGCCTGGCCCACCATGGCCCCCCACTCTGGGGAGGTCCCCACACCCAAAGCCCACCCCTCGGTGCTGCTCCGCCGAGGAGCTGCCGCTTGGCCAGGCCGCCCAACTCCTGCTGGCCCAAGCCGCCAAGTGGGAGCAGGCCCTGCCGGTAGCCCTGGCGTCCAGCCTGGAGGCAGCGGGCCGCGGGGGGGCGGCAGGCGGGCCCCCAGCCTGGGACCCAGTGCCCGGTCTGCGGCTGGAGGAGGTTCTGGAGGTGGAGATCCACCAGTGCTCCATCGCCCTGGAGATACCGGTGGGCCTGGGGTCCCCACTGGGGGGCGGCCACCCCGCTCGGCCCCCGGTGTCAGGCCCAGTCTCCGTCTGGGGGCTGGTCGCCGCTCTCAGGTTACCCACTGGTTACCAGCGAGAGGGACGTTCTGGGCCCCCACTAGAGGCCCCGCGGGCGGGGCAGGGTCTGGGGGGAGGGCGGGGCCCGGCCCCGCACCCCGTCCTTGTGCTCTGCGAGGGCAGCGGGGCCGCGCCCAGCCCCCTGCCCCACGCGGGCTCACCTCACGCGTCCTTCCCCACAGCGAGGACACGGACGAGAGCCACTCCCCGCACTAGCTGGCTGGGCCGAGCGCTTGTGCTCCCCGCGCCGACCCGCGGGTGTCCCTGGGCTGCCGGCGACGCCGGGCCCTGCGGCGGGCGAGGGTCATCCAGGCCTGCGCAGCTTCCCTTCCACTCCGCTGGAGCGCCCAGGGAGAAGGGGTGCCCCTCCGCGCCCCTCCACACAGCTCAGGCTGGTCTGCGCACTCCAGGCTCCCTCCCTGCCCTCCTGGGGGATCAAGGACCGCTTATTTGTAAATCAATTATGTAAACACGAAGGCTGGTGTTATCACCGATGGACCCCTAAGCATCCCCCCCTCCCCCGTGGGCAGTGGACCCCCCGCGGGCCCCCCCGCGGGCAGTGGGCAGGGCCTGCAGGGGGCAGGGGGCTGGGGCAGGGGCAGATTCTGGATCCACGCTGAGGACAGATCGCGGGGGGTGTGGGGGTGCAGCCAAGGGGCCCTGAGGTGTTGCTGACCTCTAGGAGGGGCAGGGCTGGGTTCCAGTGTAACTGGCAGGGCAGGACGCCCCTCCAGGCCAGAGGCCCCCCTGGTTCTGAAGGCTGGACTTGCCGAGAGCAGGAAGGGCAAACTGGAAGGACGGGACATGAGGGGTCTTCGAGGCTTTGGGGGTGGAGCACGCCTCAAGGAGGAAGGGGCTCCAGCCCCGCTCCAGGGGCAGCAGGCGGTGCCCAGGAGGGACACCCAGCCCCGCACGGCTGGCGAGAGTGTGCAGGGGCGTACGTGTGTTTGATCCTGGGCACCAGAGGAGGGGTGCGAGGGCAGGCGGGGCCCCCACAAATGGCCCAACGTCCTGGGGGCCAGAGAATTTTGCCCCAGCCAAGGGCGACGTGGAAGGGCAGCTGGGCTCCCACTGCTCTTGAGCTCCCCCCTTCACTCAGCCCTTGGGCAGGCCTAAGGATGCCCCAGAGGGGTACACCAGCAGGTTTGGGGGAGCCCGGGCCAAACAGGAGAGATTCCAGTTACCGTATTTCATGGAATAGACAGAGCCCGTAATGCCAAGAGCCACTGAAGGAACAGGGCTGGGCTGGGCAGCGGGAAGGGGGTGCCCACTGGGCTAGAGGGAGCCCCCCGCCCCTCCACCCTGCCCCCCCATATCCCCAACCCACACAAGGAGCCAGCGCAGCTTCCGTCCTTTTTATTGTGGCCGTAGCCCTGGCGGTGCCAGTCACACCACCTCATCAAACACTGGCATGGGATTGACCTGGGGGCCACCAGGGGGGACCCCTGCAGTCCCCGCCGCCGCCTCCTCCTGGCTGGGCTTCTTGCGGGCCTCGGCGGGGGGCCGCGGTGGGGGGTTGCTGGGCGGCTGCTTGATGGTGGTGCCCACCTGCGGGCGCTCCTTGGGCTTGTGCTCGATGGGGGCCCACTGCTCCCCGTGGGTGGCCGCCTGCGGGACAGGGCGAGGCTGGGCCGGGTTCAGACACCCACCGCCCCCAGTTCCCCCTGCCAGGGACCCCGTAAGACAAGAGGGCTGGGTGCTGACCCCAAGGTCCCGCTCTCGCCACAGGGAGGGCCCCAGGAGGAGGGCGGGGGCCGGGCCAGGGGGCTACCCGCCGCCGGGGTGCTCCCGGACCTGGAGCCTCCGGACACGGTTCCCCGAGACTTACAAAACACAGACGCCCACATGGAGCGGGAAAGAAGGAAGAAGAGCGGGGAAAGGAAGCCAACACGCAGGCGAAACAAACAGAGAAAAGAGCAATAAAACACCGCCCGGGCGTGGGGGGAGCCGCCCCCGACCTGCTCCCGCAGAGACGCAGGCGGCCGCGCAGACCTTGGGGACACGTAAAAGAGGACCCCCCCCCCGCCCCGCCAGGACGGGCCACCCGAAAGGCCGCACAGCCGAGAGGGCGCGTGGGCAGGCGCAGAGGACGCACCAGCCACGAGCCGGACGGACAGACGGAGGGACGCGGCGCAGCCAAGGGCGTGGGCACCTGGCGACAGGCCCCACGCGCAGGAAGGGGTTTGCAACGTCCCCCGCCGCCGAAGGGCTCGGGATGAGAGTGGACGTGAGCCCGGCACGGTGACCGGGACGAAATCCTCCATTTTAAAAAGCGCTCCCAGGGCACGGGGCGGGGGGGCGCGCGGGGGGCGCTGCTCCGGAGGCCGAGACGGAGGGAAACGGGAGACCCGGTGGGGCCGGGCAGCGCAGGAGCGGCCGTGGGGCCCCAACCCGGCGGTTCCGCTTCCGGTTCAGCCGCCGCCGGGTCTCGCCGGGGCCGCTGGGCGTCAGGAGGGCGCAGGGGCCTGCAGGAGCCACCCGAGGGCACTGACGCCGGAGCTGGCAGGAGCTGGCGCAGCCCGAGAGGCGACTGAAAGGTGTGTGGACCCCGCCCCCCAGAGCAGGAGTGGGGAGGGGGACCCCGGGGCGCCGGAGGACCCTCTCCCGCCCAAGCCAGGCCAGCTGACCGGGCGGCCGGCTGTGGCCAGCTCCCGGGCCTGCTCCCAGGGCACCCGGCTGGAGCAAGGTGATTTCGATGAGAAGGGCCGGCAGCCGCGTCCCCTCCGGGGGGCCCTTGGGGGCGCCTGCACCAGCCAGGTCCCCTTGCCCAGCTTCTGCTTCTTGGTGCATGAAGGGGCCCCCCCCACCTCCCGCGCGCAAGGCAGGGCGCACCGAAGCTCGCCGGGTCACGGCCGTCCCCACCACTACCCGGGCAGGGCCCAGCTGGGGGCCGGGCTTGGAGGACCAGGGCCAGGGGGCGGCCGCTCGGGCCACTCACCAGTAGGTAGATGGTGCTCGCGATGGCCAGGCAGGCGGTGCCCAGGATGGTGGCCAGCAGGAAGCCCGCGGGGATCGCCAGGCTGCGGGGTGCAGAGGCAAAACGCGGGCTGTCAGCAGGGGCCCCGGACCCCGGCCCGCCCCCACCCTGCCGAAGGTCTTGGGGGCCCCCAGGGGCAGTCTGGACACGGAGCCCCCGGGTTTTGTTTGCAAGAACATCTGTTGGGGCGAGGGTCTCACTCACGCGAGATGCAGAAAGGCCCGGATGTAGTAGTTCCTGGACAGGGGCCCCAGCATCTTCACCACTTTGGTCATGTACTTCTGTCCGCTGGGCAGAGAGGAGGGACGCGCAGACTGAGCCCCCTGGGGCCTGCAGTGTCCGGCCCGGCCCAGGGCACCCGGGCTCCTCCCTCCTAGGGCCACGGCGGCCGGACCCGCTCGGGCCTCGGACAGACCCAGCCGCACGCAAGGCTCTGACCCCCGCGCCACCCCCAGCCCCCTGGGGACTTACCAGCGCTCCATGGTGGAGCCCTTCTGCCTCCTGCCGCGGGGGTACTCGAGCACGCACACGAACACGCCTGCAGCTCTGGGCCCGTTAAGGAGCAGCCGCGGCTCAGGCTCCGGAAGGCGGCCACGGCTGCAAGGCCCACGGCGGGAAGCCGCCAGCAGGTGCACAGGCCCGGCCGCCGGATGGGGTCAGCGGGTGTTACCCCCCAGGGGCCGGCGGCTGACCGCCACCCGGCCTCGGGCCCTGAGCCTCCCCCAGCACCGCCCCAGCCCCCCGCCCGGCGCCCACGGTGCAGGATACATGGCGTAGGCGCCGAAGTACCACTGGGCGAACTGCCCGGCGGTGGCCACGATGCCCCCCGAGATGAGGACTGTGGACAGAGGAGGTGGTGAGCAGGCCCCGCGTGGGGGGGTGGCCCTGTTCCCGAGGGCCGGCTCCAGTCCCCACGGGCTTGTCCACACGTTTGCCCAGGAAGGGACCCTGACCCGGTGGACAGGAGTCGAGGGGCCTGGGGCAGGGAGGGCTCTGAGGACCCCTGGCCTTCCTGGACTCGCTCCTGAGCCCCTGACGTGACTTCCTGGTCACTGAGCTCCCACCCCATGCTGGCCCCTGCGCCCGGCGGCCAGGGCCCCCTCCCGGGCAGCGCGGCAGCCCCGGCCCCGCACTCTGGGCTCCACGCGGCCGCGGTGCCGCCCACCTGGGTCACCCCTCCCCGTCATTTAGAATTTCGGGGGCAATTTCCCAAGGGTGGTAAAATACACATAACCTAATGCTGGCCGCTCCGGCCGCTTCCGGGGTCCTCCTGCCAGGGCGTCCCTGAGGCAGAGGCAGCCCCTCTGAGAAGCCCCCTCAAGGGACACGTCTCTAGACACGGAGGCCCCCGTCTGACCTCTGCCCCCGCCGTCCTCTGGCTGCAGCCTGGACGCCGCGGGGCCTGCAGCTGCGCTCAGGGGAACGCACTGTCCCGGCTGCAGGGTGCTCGAGCGGGCAGGGATTTCAAAACTGTGCAGATGGCGAGCTTCCCCTCCCGGCCCAGCGCTTCCTTTTTCCGTCACTCTGGGGTTCTCCACCCCTTTCCCGACTCCCTCATCTCTTCGTCTGGGGCTCTGGGCCCTCGCGCAGTGCTGTGAACACTGCGCCCCACTCCTTGCCACCTGGGGCTCCCGGCCAGCCCCCCCGGGGACGGTGGTGCCCGCTGCCTCTGGAATGGCGCGGGAGCTCACGGCCCTCGTGCCGTCTTGCGGGGGGGGGGGGGGGGGGGGGGGGGGGGGGAGCGCCCTCTGGAGGCAGCGCGGGAGAGTCCAGTCTCGGGGTGTCTCGTGACTCCCACCGGGCCCCAGCGGCAGTGGCGAGCTCGGGGTGGGAAGGGCTGTCCTCTCTCACCCGTGCCCAGCGCCCCGAAGGCCCCTGGTAAGAGCCGGCCCGGGATCCCGACCCCTGGCCTCCGCCCCCCGCGGGTGGCCCTGTCGATGCCCCCTGGGGATTTCCCGGCCTCGGTTTGGGGCTCCGCCACACATTAACCCATTGGTCTGCTGGTCAGCGTTTTTGCGCCCTGGGCAGGGCCGGGCAGTCCCCTCACGTGCCACGGGCGCACTGCCCGCCTCCATCGGGTCCTCGCCCCACCCTGGCTGCAGCGCCGCCATCCCTCTGCGGCTGGTGGCGCCGGGGCCACCCAGGGGCGCACGGACTGTGCGCTGGGCTGGGTCACACAGGAGGTGGGTGAGCGTTCAGCTTGCCTGTGGGGGGTGCGGACAGATGGGTGGTCGGCGGTGGTGAGCCGAGGGGCGCTGCGGTCCGTGTCCAGGCCCCTTAGCGCGGGTGCCCTCAGGCTTCCCCGCGGTGCTAGACTGAGCCGAACGAGGCTCGGAGGCTTCAGACAGAAGAGCACACTGCTGCACAGGCCCGGGGTGCACGGGGAGCCCGGGGAACAGAGGCAGCCCGGGGTCAGGGCGGGGTGGGGGCTGACCTGGGCAGGGGTGGCCTGTGCTCTGTGGGTTTTCGGAAGGGGGTGACAGGGATTAGATGGAAACTTCTACAACAACAGAAGCCCCCTGGACAGGCTGCCAGCAGGGTCTGGAGGCCCAGCGTCCTCGGGCCGCAGTGCATGCCAGTGACAGGGGAGCCAGCCCGCGAGGCCGTGGCTGTGACTTCCATCAGATGTGAGCTGGGGGGGACGGCGTGCTTCCCCAGGGCCTGGGGGGCTGGCCTGCAGGCAGGGACGGCTCTGGGACCCCCACCCAAGAGGAGTTACTTATCTGGACCCCTAGATGTGGAGGGGGTGGCCGGCCTGACCCAGAGCAGGCCGCTGTGCCCCAGCTGCCAGCCCCAAGCCTGACTTCACATTGGGGGGACCCCCTCTCTCTGTGCCCTTCCCTCCCAAAAAGCTTTGCCCCTCTCCCTGCTGTCCCCTGGCAGCAGGGGACCTGGGGTGAGTCCCAGTGGTTTGGGGTGGGTTGGGACCCTCTTCTCACCGCATCCCCTCAAGCGGTGCAGCCCCCCTGCAGGTGCTTCCTGGGAGGCGCAGCCCCGAGGGCCTGGCTGGGCCTGCCTTGGCGCCTAGGCCCTGCTCTAACACAGGGCGGGGTGCAGACCCCACAGCTCCTGGCCAGGGTGCTCCAGGCGAGGGTGGCAGGCCCCCAGCCTCCCTAAAAGTGTCTTCTGGGGCTGAGCTGGGAGTGGGCCCGCCCTCTGGCTGAAACCCAAGACGTCCACACGGGGCTGGCCCAGCGGGAGAGGCTGCCCAGCAAGGGGCCGGTCCTGGCCAGCAGGCAGGAGGAGCCCACCTCAGCGCCAGGGGCCCCAGGAGGGAGACCCTCGCTGGCCCGGGGTGCAAGCGGGGCAGGGTCCTGCCCCATTACCCCAGCTCTGGGTGGGGACACCCAGGAAACCACCGGGGAAACACCTCCCCTTGGTTGCAACTTCCTCTCTCTGAGCAGGGAGCGGGGAGAGGGGCGGTGGGTGGGGGTGGGGGCACCGGTGTGCAGGAACGGGAGGGTCTCTGGCCCCTCCGTGGAGCCGCCGCCAGCCCCTGCCCCCGCCCGACCTGGCCAGCGGCCGCCGGGCTCCCATCACACTGGAGTCCAGGGGTGGGGGGCCATCCCCGGGCTTTGGCTCCCACTTCCCTCCCCGCCGCCCGGCGTCCCGGGCCCCCGTGGCCTTCGGCTCCCACTTCCCTCCCCGCCGCCCGGCGTCCCGGGCCCGTGGCCCTACTCACTCAGGCCGGAGGCCAGCGCCTGCTCGTTGGCCCACATGGCCCACTCGATCTGCCCCATGGCGGCGGCTGCGCTCGCTGCCCCCGACCGCGGGTCTGCTCTGCTCCCGCCGGCGAGTTCCGGCACCGCCCCGCCCCGCCCCGCCCCGCGGCCCGCCCCGGCACCTCTGCCCACCGCCGCCTGGCCGGCCCCTCGCGCCCCCAGCTCCGCGCCTCTGCTCCCTGGGGGGAGCAGGGTGCCCAGTAGCCGTCTTCCTGGCCACCGGCCCGCAGCTCTCCCCCAGTGCGGCTCCAGGAGCTACCTCTGGTGTCCCCAGCTGCCCCCCCTCCCCAGTGCCTGGGTCACCCCCACCAGAGCCCAGAGGGCGGTTCCTGGGAGAGAGCAGGGATCCGGGGCTGGGGCAGGCTGGCCTCTCCCTCCCTGGACAGTCACCCCCCCAGGACCACAGCCGGGGGCCTGCTCCGGGCAGCAGACCCACACCTCGCCTCCCAGAGCCCAGAAGTCAGGGTCCCAGCCTGCCTGCGCAGGGCCTAGGGGCCTCCAGCCGAGAGAAAAGCAGGTCCCCGATCAGTGCCCGCAGACCCACGCCCTACAGTGGCCAGTCCAGGCCCTCGGAGCCTCGGGGCACCGCACCACAGGTGGCGGCTGCGGGCCCCTGCCGGGCACCTCACCACGTCGGGCACACGGGTGAGGGCAGCCTCTGGGACAAAGACGCCCATCCCAGATTCTCCTCTCCCGCAGGAGGGCGGGTGCCCGCGCCCCCAGACCTGGCGATGCGTGACGGCTGCAGGCCAGGCAGGCCCAGGTGGATGCCGCTGGTCCAGAAACCAAGAAGCAGGTAAGGCTGGGAGTCGGCAACTTTATTCCCCACCGTAGACCCCGGACGCCAGCCCACCGGCGCCCGCCTCCCGGACACACCCCGTGTGCCCTGAAGATCCTCGGCCCGAATGTAAGGTCTGCCCTGCGAGGGCCAGGGTGGCCACCGGCTGGAACCCCCGGGGTTCCCTGGGCACCGAGGCCCCTCCCTGCACAGACCCTCGTCCAGCTGCGGACAGACAAGGTCCCCACAACACCTGCTCAGGGCCAACCAGCCCTTCACCCAGGGGCGCCCCACGCCCCGGTCCCGCCCGCGGGCGGTCATTCCACGTGGCCCGTCTGGAGTCAGGGGTCGCCCACACACCCCAACCCCACAGGCAGGCCTGGCCCGAGCTCCCCAGTCCCAACGCAGTGCCCTCCCCAGCGGCAGCTCCGGCGCAGCGGCGGTCACACGGCTGGCTTGGGCAGGCCGTCGGGGCCCAGGAGGTGCGCGTGGGGGTCGACCAGGGTTTGGGGCCCCGGCCCCACCTAGGGGCAGAGAGATCAGAGTCAGTCCGGGGTGACCCGGAGAAACGGGGGTCCCCTGGCCCTCCCTCAGCCAGCACGGCTCCTCCCTGCGCCGGCGGCCACCCAGGCTCCATCGGCCGCAGGCGTGGACAGCGGGCCGGGTCTCGGCGCCACAGACCTGCCTCTTGGCGTCCACGTTCCCTGCCTCAGCCCCTCACACTGCGGGGAGCCCCGGCGCACCACCCCGGCCCCCTCTGCCATCCTCTGCCGCCCCTCGCCCCGGCCCACCTGGGTGGAAATGATGTACTTGACGCCGCCAGGAAGGGGATCCACGGCCAGCGCGGCCTTGAGCTCCTCCGAAAGCACGGCGGGGGGCAGCGGCAGCCCCTTCAGAAACCTGGGGAGACGGTGGTTGTGGGCAGGGGCACGCGGGCTGCAGGCACAGACACCCTCCGCGCCCCGACACTCGCTTCAAAGAGGTGGCCGGGTGAGGCCTCCGTCGCGCGTTTTGCCACGGGAAGAACCGCGAGGGCCGAGGAGGGCAGGCCCGGGCGACTGCGAGGTGGCCAGGGTCACCCCGTGGCTTTGCCGATGCGGCCAGGCGAGGCCAGGCTGCCGCTCCCGCCAGCTCCGACTCAGGAGAGCGCAGCCCCCCAAGGGGACAGCATGGTCAGAGTCCCGGGGCCCCGCCAGCCTCGGGGGCTCACCTCAGACGGGTGGCCCGTCCCCCGGTGAGGAGGTCAGCACCCAGCCCCCCCACGCAGGACGGTGACCCCGCAGAGAACAGGGATCTGGGAACGCTTGAGGGAGGTGACCCACCAGGAAGCGCCCGCCTGGCAGCTCGGGGCTCCCTGCCCACTCTCGCCGCTGCGGGACCCCTGCGGGAGAGCCGGCTCCGCTCCCCAGACACTCACTTGTCTCCCTTTGACTCGGGGGGGAAGGCGTGCCTCACGGCGGCCACGAACTCGGCCACGGTGTCGTCCAGGGCGAAGACCACGGCGTTGGGGCCCGCGTCAAACGTGTAGGCCACCTGCAGCCAGGCGGTCAGCGTGCGCGCGTACCCCTCCCCGCGGCGCATAGCCCACCCAGCGCCCCCCGCACAGCAGGCGCAGCCCGACGGGTCACAGCACACCCCGCTCGGGGAGGGCAGGGCAGCCTGGAGCCGACGGCTCGCTGGGCGCATGGGGCGGGGGCCGGGGGTGGTCAGGCGGCCCTTGCCTTGGTCTGCCCGTGGTGGGCGTTGAAGCAATGCACCAGCTGGATGATGCGCCGGGAGATGTCATTGAGGTAGGAGATGGGCGGGAAGGTGTCCAGGCAGGTGGCGTGGAACTGGTTGCTGTCCTTCATGGTCAGCTGGCCGAAGCCGTGGAAGTCCCTGTCCCGGATGCAGCGGACCATCTCGGCCATGCGCGCCGGCACCACCGCTTCTGCGCGGAACTGCAAGGCAGGTGCCCATGAGGCCCGGCCAGTCAGCCGGCCCCGGCCGGCCCCGGCCTGCCCCAGCTCGCAGCGCCCCCGCGGCCTTACCCGGAGCAGGGCGCTGGTCTCCACGCTGGTCTGCATGCCCGCCGTGCTGCTGGTCATCTTCTTCTCGGCACTCACCTGCACCGACGAGACGGTCTGCAGCTGCCCCATGGCCGGCGGCCCCCCCCACCCCGCAGCCCCTCGGCCTGCAGCAGACACGTCACGGGTCTCCACGCAAGGGCTGCTCAGATGCTGGGGACCCCCCGCACCCGTCCCCTTCAGCCAGGGCACCCACCCTCCCCCCGCGCCCCACGAGGGCTGCTGGCACCCACACGTCCACTCACCACCAGGATGAGGACGCGGAGCTCCGGCCAGTGAGACTCGGGAGCCACCTGCAGGGCGACGCTGTCCTTGCCGTCCGCCCGCTCCCCCATCTGCCACTCCACGAAGCCTCCGTGCAGGCTCCGGCAGGCACTTCCCGAGCCGCGGCGGGCCACCTCCGAAAGGTCACCCTCCACCCCATAGACGCGGGCCAGCGTGTAGGCTGCGGGCACAGGAAGGAGACTCAGGGCCTGCGGGTACAGACCCAGAGCACGGAGGCCGGCGGCTCCTCGGTTGGCACCTCCCGGGCCTGTGGCAGCGGTGCAGGGACCCGCTTGGGGGTCCGGCGGACCGAGAGCTGCAAATCAGACCCCAGGGGCACAGCGCATGGAAACGACTTGGGGCGGGGGCCAGGGGTGGGGCCGAGGCTGCGGTGCTGGGGACACCCCTCCAGGGCTGGCGCCAGTGAAACCATCCCTTCAAAAGCACAAGCCCGCTGGGGTTTCTGTCATGTAGTCGGGCCTGACCTTGGGCCCCCAGGCTCCACGTGCTCCTGAAGGGCACCCACCTAGGCAGGCGTAGCCGGCGGCTGAGGAGGCCAGGCCAGCCGCCGTGGGAAAGTTGTTCTCCGACGCCACGTGGACCTTGTAGCTGAGGCTGGGGGGCGGGTCCTTGCTGCCTCCACTACTGCGCTTCTGGGCCAGCCTGCGGACTGTGGGGGGGCGGGGGGCCCAATCAAGCAGGAGGCAGTGGGCGCCCCTCCTGAGTGCAGGGAGCGGCAGGGCCACAGCACTGACCAGGCCTCGGCTCCAGACCCCGGGCCTGAGTGCAGCCCAGCGTCCTGGGAGGGGAGCAGGGCAGAGGCGCTCCCCGCACTGGACCCGCCCAGAGCGAGCAGAGTGGCCAGGCCCCACTTACTCTCCTGCAGACACGCCTGCAGGCGCGGCTGCCCCACATCCTGCTCCCGGCCGTTCAGCCAGATCCGGTCCTCGGTGAAATCCTTGCTGATGGCGGCTGTCGTGGTGGTTTTCAACTGGGAAAAGGGTGCAGAGGGGCGTCAGGGAAGAGCACACCTGCCTGGTCACCCACTCAGGCAGACCGGGCCTTGGGGGGCAGGGAGAGGGGAGGCTGAGCGCCAGGCCTGGCCTCCCAGCGGCAGCTGTCCCGTCCGGGCCTCGAGGGGCTCACTACACCTGCGTGGGCGCCCGCCACACCCACCTGGTCCTGATGCAGAGTGACGCTCAGGGAGGAGTTGATGGGCAGGATCAGCTTCTCATCGCGCTTTCCCCCTGGAACAGGCCGGAGGTCAGACCTGGGCCGTGCCCGCCCACCGGCTGCCCTCCTCTGCCCTGCACCCCACGCCCCTCCCGCAGCTCCCGGCTGCCTCAACCCTGCTCTCTGCCCGCACAACCTCAGCCGGCCTCGGCCAAGTGCCAAAGGGGCAGAAGTCCTGGAGGCTCCTGGGCGCTCTGGGCACTTCCCCAGCGGCCAGCCGCGGAGCACCCCCAGCGGCCAGCTGCGGGGCACCCCCAGCGGCCAGCCGCGGGGCACCCCCTTGTCCCCCAGGAGTTGCCTTCTCCTACCGCGAGTGACCAGAGCTGAAAAAGCCCCAGTGGCCCCGGACACGAGCTGCCGGCATCGCCGCGCAAAACCCAAGCCCTCCTGGGCCCAGCCCAGCCCCAGAGCGGCCCGTGATGACTCCTGGGGTGTCTCCCGGGGTGTCCCGGGGTGTCTCCCGGGGTGTCCCCCGGGGTGTCTCCCGGGGTGTCCCGGGGTGTCTCCCGGGGTGTCCCGGGGTGTCCCGGGGTGTCTCGGGGTGTCCCCCGGGGTGTCTCCCGGGGTGTCCCGGGGTGTCTCCCGGGGTGTCCCGGGGTGTCTCCCGGGGTGTCTCCAGGGGTGTCCCGGGGTGTCTCCCGGGGTGTCCCCCGGGGTGTCTCCCGGGGTGTCCCGGGGTGTCTCCTGGGGTGTCCCCCGGGGTGTCCCGGGGTGTCTCCCGGGGTGTCTCCCGGGGTGTCTCGGGGTGTCCCCCGGGGTGTCCCCGGGTGTCTCCCGGGGTGTCTCGGGGTGTCTCCCGGGGTGTCCCCCGGGGTGTCCCCCGGGGTGTCCCGGGGTGTCTCCCGGGGTGTCTCGGGGTGTCTCCCGGGGTGTCCCCCGGGGTGTCCCCCGGGGTGTCCCGGGGTGTCTCCGGGGGTGTCCCGGGGTGTCTCGGGGTGTCCCGGGGTGTCTCCCGGGGTGTCTCGGGGTGTCTCCCGGGGTGTCCCCCGGGGTGTCCCGGGGTGTCGGCCGCGGACAAGCTCCAGAACGCGACAAAGGCCGCCAGCGCCCGAGGGAGCCCCACGCCCTCGCCCCGCGCTGGCGGCGGCCGGGCGCCTCGAGGGGCCGCGCGTCCCCACGGCGTGCGGGGCGCCTGACCCCAGGGCGGCCCCGGAAGGCCGCGCTGCAGCGTCCCCGGGCCCCGCGCACTCACAGTACTTGACGACCGCGATGTTGACCGGCGCGGAGCAGGTCACCGCCGCGAGCCGCGCCTCCGAGGCCATGGCCGGGACCCGCCGCGCTCGGCCGCCGGCCCCGGCGTCTTGTTGGCGCGGCGATTGGCCGGGGCGGCCGGCTGTTCGCGCGCCGCCCAATCAGCGGCGAGGCCCCGCCCCGCCCCACTTCCCGGCCAATGAGCGGGATCGGACGACGGGCTGCCGACACCGCCCCCGCGCCCCGCGGCGCCGCGCCAGCTCCGCGCAGGCGCAGAGGGGGCTCCGGCCGGCCGGGCGGCGACGCCGGCGCCCGTGTGCGCAGGCGCGGGCGCGGGCGGGGGGCGGGGGGCGGGTGCGCGGGCGGGGGCCGGGCGTTCCCGGCGCCTCAGGGCGGGAGCGGGCGGGAGCGGGCGGGGGCCGCGCCGGGACCCCGAGGCGCAGCTCGGCCGGGCCTCCCGCGCCCCCGCCGCGTCGCCTGCCCGCCCCGCCCGCGGGAGTCCGCGCCCCCCGACCCCGGGGCCCGCCCCCCCCGGCGAGGAGCGGAGGGGCCGCCCGACCCCCCGCCTCAGCCCGGGAGCCGCGCCGCCGCGTCCTTGCTGGGTCCCGGGCCGGGGCCGGGGGCGGGGCGGGGCCGGCAGGTGCGGGGCCGCCTCCAGCCCAGGTGCCCGGGCGGGGCGCGCCACCCCCGGGCCGGCGGCCTGTCTCGCCCCGGCTCCGGCAGCCCGCGGCGCGGGGGCCTCCGGGCGGGAAGGCGCAGGGGCCGGGGGCAGGGGCGCCCCTCCGTGCCGGCGTCGTGGGGGCGCCCCCCTCGGGCCCCCGGCCCCCCGCGTGCGGGGCGGCGCCTGTGGGCGGCGAGGCCCGAGCCCGCACGAACGCCCCGCCCGGGCGCCCGGAAGACGCCCCCAGACGCCCCGCGGGGCCCGCCGATGGTGCCCCCCCCCCCGCCCGGCAGCCTGCGCCCCTCTGGCCGCTGCGAGCTCCGCCGCGACGCCGGCCCTGCGGCCCTGCCCCGGGGCGCTGCGGCGGGGAGGCTGCGGCCGCCCGAGGGCCCGGCGGGCCCCGCCCTCCTGTCGCCTCGCTCGGGGGCCTCACGGCCGCGGGCGGCTCCGAGGCGTCCGGGCCCTGCGGGTCTGGCCTCACCTGCGGCGGGGCTGTCCTCAAACGTCCGCGGGCGCCCGGTCCGGGCAGCGCGGAGGGCGCCCCTTCAGCGGGCTTGGGCGGGGCGCGAGCCGGGTGGGTCCCCAGCAAGGACTCGAGGCGGGCAGCCCTAGCCCAGGGGCCTCGCCCGGCAGCTCCCGGCGGGAGCGGGGAGCTGGTTTTCCCTTCCCTGCCCGGGCGGATGGACGGTTTGCAGCTTGGGGAGGGCCCGCCCCTGCCCCTGCCCCTGCCCCTGCCCCTGCCCCTGCCCCTGCCCCTGCCCCTGCCCCTGCCCCTGCCCCTGCCCCTGCCCCTGCCCCTTTCTGGCTCGCGTCTGCCTCCTCCGAGGAGAGACCCAGTGGGGAGCTCCCGCTGCTGCCTGGCCCCCAAGGCTCCTGGTTTGAGGGCCCGGGAGGAGGGGCCAGGCCTGCAGGAGCAAGGCCCCCCCCTTCGCTTCCCTGCCCTCCACCAGCAGAGAGAAGAGCGGGACAGAGGGCGCTGCCCTCAAAGCCTCATGCTAGGGCTCTGCCCGCCCGCCGCCTCCTGTCTGGCGGGGCCCTGGGAGGTGCGATGTCCACGCGCCTTCGTGAGGATTTTACTTTGTCAAACCGTCTGCTGTGGAAATGTCCAGCATCTGTTTTTGTCATGTTGACTTGCTTTCCGGCGCGGAAGTCCCCCGAACTCTCCCCGCCCTGCTCTGTCGTGGCCGCAGTGTTCCCTGGGCGGACATCGGCCCGCTGGGTCAGCGCCCGGCGGGGGCCCTCCGGGCGGCACTGGGCCTCTGGCCGTGGGGTTTGCGTGCAGGTCCTGCTGTTGGGTAGGAGCCCCGGGGTGGGCTGGGGTCGGACGGGATTCGCAGTTCTGGTCTTAGAGGCGAGCCCAGGCCACGCTGCTCCCGGGGTGCAGTGGCCCCGGAGGCGCCTGCGCGGGGGAGGGACGCCTCTGGAGCAGTCTCAGCCGCGCCCAGGCCCGCGGGAGGGGCGCGCCGCCTTGACCTGGCTCTGTCCTGCTCTTGGCCGGAGCACCCTGCCTTCCCCAGGGTGAGCCGGGCTGGAAACTTTGTTCCACTGACCTCTGCCAGAGGCTGAGCTGGGCCAGGGCGGCGCTCGGAGCATAGATAGTAACAGGCGGGCTATTTTCAGACTCCCGCAGAAGACCCCAGGGTGCTGGCCAGCTGCTATTTATGGGCCTCTGGGCTTCTGGGAGGGAAGACACCCCTTCGGGGCACCGGCAGCTTCGGGAGGAGGCTTCTTCCCAGGAGCGGTGGGGCAAGGACTCCCGCCTGCAGGCCCAGGCCCTGCCAAGTGCCAGGTTTCCCTCCCATCCGGGCTCCGCAGCCATGTCCCAGGTTTTTGCTGTTGAGAACTGCACAGGCCCCCCTCTCAGGCCCCAGGCCTGCCCTCCGCCACCTGCGCCCCCCCCTTGGGGACAAGTGCGGCCACGCCCAGGGCTGCTGTAGGGGAAAGTGGGGATGTGATGTGGGACACTGGCGTGGAAAGGAAAGTCTCCATACAAGTGTGGAGGCCCAGCAGCCCCCCGAGAGAAGACCTGGCCGTGCCAGTGTCGTGGGGATACACGTGTCTGAGCGCCAGGCCCTTCCCTGGCGCGCCTCGGCGGGTGTCGGGACAGGACTCCCCGAGCCCCTGAGCCGGGACTGACCGCAGCCCACTGGCCCCTGGCGGCTGTCCAGCTGCGTGTTCCCTGGCAGGTGCAGGTCTTTCTTCCACACACCCCTGCCCGCCGGCGCACCCCCACTCCCCTGCCCCCGCCAGCCCAGATATAAATATCCGTGCATTTTCCATGGGCCAGGGCCGAGGGGAAAACATTTGGCTTTATTTTGGGCCTGTGAAATTCCCTGCCTCCGTTCCCGACAGGTGCGCCGCCTCATTTAGATCCCGGGGCCAGAAATAGCGCGCAATTCACAATGTCGCTTCCTTCGGGTATCTGCATCTATTTTGAAAGAAAGCCTTCCTGTGAGCTGACCGGACATAGTGCCAAGGCCGCCGCCCTCGCCCGGCTCCAGGGGCACCCGCTGGGCCCTGCTGCTCCTGGGGCACGTGGGCGCAGGCCAGGGCGGAGGCCCGCCCGCCTGCCCACGCCCCTCCGCTGCTTCGGGGCGCCCGTCCCCCTGAGCCCCCACAGAGCGCCTCTTGGTTAGCCCACGTGCCCTCATCAGGGGCCGGTGGGGGGTATCCCCTGAATCACATGGCGGGTGCCGACCCCCGGCCCTGTGAACAGAACAGTTGGAAGCAGTCCTTGGGTCAGAACGTCAACCTTAACACCCGCTGTGGGTCCTGGTGGAAAGGTCTGCAGACCAGGAGGCCACGTTTCTGGGCGCCGGTGCCGGGGCAGGGTTCTGGCGCAGTGGTCCCGGCACATGTGTTGGCCGAGTGCCCCTCGAGCAGCCGGTGCTTTCCCTCGTGTCTGCGCCCCGCTGAGCGGGCACTGCTGGGTGGTCCGTGTCGTCCGGGTCCCCTGGGCCAGAGAAGCCGGCGATGGAGGCCGGGCCTCCCAGGGCGCCCCTGAGGCCCCTGCAGTACTGCAGCAACCGGCATTTGGTCGGCGGGCGCCAGGCCGGGCCCTGCCTGCTGAGCTGCACCGGGGGGTCCGCACTCGGGACCGCAGGCAGGGGACTGGGCAGTGACACCCGTGTGATCCTGGGGCCCTCCAGCAGCTGGCAGCCCGGAGCCCCCTGTGGCCAGGACGGAGGGGCCGGCCCCCACTCAACAGGCCGCTGTCCCGCACAGCGGAGAGGTGTCCCCTGCCAGGGACAAGAACTCAAAGTTCTGGCTGGCCCGAGATGCCACCCTCCAGGGCCTAGCGGAGGTGGCTGAGACTCCTGGCCAGAGGCAAGACCAGCCCAGCAGGTGACCGCCTGGTGGCCAGCGGAAGGGGGAGGAAGTGAGGCCCACACCGGCACAGGGAGGGCGCGGGTCTCGCGTGGCCTGGAGCGGGCTTGGGAGGGCCTGTGTCTCGGCTGCAGCGCGCCCGGCCTCGAGAGAGGGTCAGCCACGGACGCCAGGGTGAGCCCTCCATGTCTGCAGCCATGAGGGCTGCCTGGTGGTGACCGCCAGCCAGGACCGGGCTCTCTTCTGAGTTACCCCGGGGGACATGGCTCACGGGACGCAGGCCTTTCTCCACCCTGGCCGCCTCCCCTCTGGCCAGCCCCGGCCCGCGTTCCCTCTTGCTGTGCAGGAGGCGGCTCCCTGCTCACCTGACTGGGCCCGCCCGGCCGCCCCAGCCTGCCCCCAGGCCTCTGGTGGTGCGAATCCGGTGCGCGTCCCCCTGCCCGTGGCCCCACGGCCCCCGCTGCCTCTGCAGAGCCCCCCAGAGTTCAGTCTCCGTGAGCCCGGGTTGGAGGGGCAAAACTCGGGACTTCAAGGAGTGACGGGGAGTCTTTATTGTCCCCCTCGTGGATGGGCAGAGCTGTAGCCGCTCCCCCAGCCCCCATCATGCCATGTGGGCCGCTGGCTCAGTGCTGAGGGCGGTGGCGGTGCGGCCACGCATGTCCGCAGAGGCCCTGGGCACGCATGTGTGCTTTGGCGGGGACGGGTGCAGGCCCCCCAGAGCTGCCAACCCTTCAGGACGAGCAGGTCCAGCGGCGGCGGCAGCTCCTCGTCCTGGCGGACGCCTCCCTGGAAGAGAAGGCATGTGAGCGGGTGCGCGCTGCGGCCTGCCCGCCGTGGCCCACCCGGCCCGCGCTGCTTCTGGGGCACCGTGGGCGCGGGCGAGGGCTGCCTTCCTACCTGCGCCCTCAGGGGCCAGGGCTGCAGCCGGCGTCCTCGTGCCGCAGCAGCAGCGACATGCGGGAGAAGGTCTTGGGGCAGCCCCCGCAGCGGTACCGCTTGCTGTCGGCGTGCGTCTGCAGGTGCGCCCGCAGGTTGGAGCGGTCGGCGAAGGCGCGGCTGCAGTGGGAGCAGGCGTAGGGCTTCTCCCCTGGGGGCGGGGGCCAGGTGAGCACCGCAGAGCACAGCCCCAGCCACCTGGGCACATGCCGACTTGCCCTCCCTGAGGACGGGAGTCGGGGGGGTGCGGCTAGCACCTGCCCAGGAGGAAATGATGGCGGCAGAGGTGGGGTATCCCTCCTGGGAAAGACTGAAGCTTCTCAAACCCCTTCCAAAGGCAGAGCTCCAGCTCAGATCTTGTGGGCTCTACCAGAGTTGCTAGATCTTTCCCTGGGTCTGCCTGCACCCTCCCGGGGCCTCTGCATCCAAGGGACTGGCACTCAGGAACAACCTTGGGTTCTGTGCCTGCCAGGTCACCTCCAATCTGGGGACCGGGGCCTGGACAAAGCCCTCCTGTGGGGGCCCTGGTCCCCAGGACAACCCTGACAAGCTCGCTCTCCTCTGCCTTCGTAGACTGGCTTCCAGACCTGCAGCCCCCAGGGGCCTGGACCCCCCACCCCTGCCAGGCCGGCCTCTGTAGGGCTCCCTTCCACCCTGCGCCCCAACTGGGAGCCCCGAGCACCTGCCAGGCTCCTGCCCTGTGTGTAGGGCTGGGGGATACCTCAGCAAAGGGAAGGAGAACTGAGAGGGGGCTTCTAGCCTGGAAAGCCCCTGCAGACCCCTGTCTCCTCCCTGGGGGTCGAGGCTCCGGGTACAGACAGTGGGAGGGTGGCTGATGAGCCTGGCCCAGACCAAAGCTTTAGCACTGGAGGCCCCTGTCTCTCCGCCTCAGTCTGTCCATGAGCTTGGCCTGGGCGGGGCGGGGAGGTGGAGACCCGGGTTGAGGTCCAGCTCCTCCAGCTGGGCCTCCAGGCAGGTCAACCATGTCCACTGCTCAGCACTGTGCTCTGGAGGGCAGCGGGGCAGCCCCTGGGCAGCTTCCGGGCCACAGGCCTCCTCCTGCATCTGTCGTCTCGCCTCTGACCTGCGCTTGGTCCTCCGGCCTTCTGTCTGCCAGCTGGCTCGACCCACACCCCGCTCCGGGTCCCGCCACTGTCTGTGCCCCCCAGACAGGCTGTGCCCCCAGACAGGCTGTGGCCCCCAGACAGGCTGTGCCCCCAGACAGGCTGTGGCCCCCAGGTCACCCCTTCTCACTCCTCCCTGTCCTGCGGCTCCAGAACCCTAAAAGGCTGCGGAAGGAGAACAGCCAGACCCTGGGGCGCCCTCACATCCGGGGTGACTGCACCTTGGGGCTGATGTGTGCCCCAAGTGCTCACTCCACCCCAGGCCTGCGGAGGTGGCCACACTGGACCAGGGTCTCTGCCGCTGTCATCCAGCCAAGACCAGGCCACCCTGGGGCGCATGGGTCTTAACCCCGGACAGGCGTCCTTGTGACGGGGGGGCCGGACACAGACACCGGGCAGGAGAGGCCGTGGGAGGACGGAGCAGGGCCGCAGGGAGCAGGCCCTGGGGCGGGGTGTGCGCAGCCTCTGGGCAGCACTGCCACGCCCCACCCCGCCAGGGGCTCCCTGCAGACCCCCCTACCTGTGTGGGTGCGGATGTGGCCCTGGAGCAGCCAGGGCCTGGAGAAGGCCTTGCCGCAGGTGGCGCAGGCGCAGGGCAGCGTGTGGGTGCGGATGTGCATCTTGAGGGCGCCCAGGCTGGCGTACTCCTTGTCGCAGAACCTGCAGGTGAAGCAGCGCTGGGCCTGCAGCGGGCAGTGCAGCTGCCGGTGCCTGGCCAGCCCGGTCAGCGTGAGGTAGGGCCGGCGGCAGCGAGGGCACTGGAAGCCGCCCGGGGGGCGCAGGTCCTGCTGGGCCCCCAACAGTCTCTCTGGGGCCTGGTCCCGGTTGGGGTCCAGGATCGGGGGCCACCGGGTGGGCAGCACCAGCAGCGGACGCAGGGCCAGGTGGTGGAGGCTGTCTTTGAGAGGTGCGCGCGGAGCCTGGCCCGCCCGAGGGGCTGTCCGGTCAGCTTCCGGGAGGTCTGGCCCAGAGGCCCCCTGAGCCGCCTCAGTCTGAGGGAGGCGGTCCCAGGGCTGGGCTGGGGCCACCTTCTCTGGGAGCAGGAGGGGCACCCCCAGGACCCGACAGGCGGTGCAGGGGCCATTGGTCTCTGGAGGGCAGAGGGGAGAGAGTGAGGCGGAGCCAGCCAGGCGGGCAGGCCGCCCCTCCTGACCCGCCGCTCGGGCCGCCCGGTCCCACGCCGCGCGGCTGACTCTTGGCAGCAGGCAGTGCGGGAGCGGCCTCCGCTAATGAGCCCGCAGTCCCCTCCCGCTCACCCCTCGCCGGTCATGACCACTGCGCCGTGGGCGGCACAGCCTCCTGACTGCTGCCCGGAGGTCAGGCCGGGCTGTCCCGGGTGGCATCACGCGACGCCTGGCCGAGCGCCCCTGGCTCTGTGGGGCGCCCGCTTTGGCACAGCCGAGAATGGAGGCGCCCTCAGAGCAGACGGGTTAGCCGCTGAGGTTTCGGTTCAGAGTTTGCGCAAAGCCGATCTCCAGACCGCCAGCTCCTGTCCCGTCCCTGTGGAGAGACACCTTTGGCCCCGCTTCCGTGTCCACCCCGAGGCTGGGTGAGAAAGGAGCCCGGAGCTTGAGGGAGAGGTGTGCAGAGTGCGCATCCAGCGCGGTGCGGAGCCCCAGGATATGCAGAAACTTGCATTTCAGCAAAAAACAAAACACGATTTAAAGGTGGGGCCTGAACAGCCCTCCGCAGAGACAGCGAGTGGCGTGGCGTGGCCAGAAGTACCGCCAGCACGGGCACCACCAGGGAGTTGTCAGCCGACGCTGAGAGGGCGCAGGTGTTGGTGGAGGTGCTGAGCACAGGAACTGCTGCCACCGCCCCCGCGCCCCATCACCAAGGGTGCGCTGGGTTTGTGTCCTCCGGCCGCGACCACTAGGTCCAGGGACCGTGATGCCCCCCGCGCTGCTCTGGGCTTTCCTACTGGGAAAGGGGCGCTGTGTCTGCCTCAGTCCCCATGTGGGGCCCGTGCTGACCCAAAGCGGGGGAGGCAGGGGTGCCAGGGCTACTGACCCACAGGCCTGGGGACTCCTGCGCTTCCTCCATCTTTTTGCTCACTCTGATCCCTGGGGGAGGACCTCTGAGTACTGCTCTGGCTTCGGGGTTCTCTGGGTCGGTCTAAAGGACAGCATCTCGGGCATCTCCTGCAGAGTGGCCGCAGGGCTGGGGGCCCCTGTGGAGCGCAGAAGGGCCGGGGGCTGTGCCCCACTGTCCACCGTCTGCGTGGCTACCTGTGCTATTTGCTCATTCAAATGACCACTTGGGGTACAAGTGATAAAGTGGGGTGTTCTGTGTGTCTGCACCATAGCAGCGACTCCAAGCTTCTAGAACTAGAACCCGTGTAGGGTCCAGCCCCATGGCGCGATCCAGCCGCCTGTGCGTGGGTGCCCTCGGGGGCTCTGCTGTTTTATTTTACAAAAGTGCCAGTGGTGACTTGCGGGCCTCAAAGCAGTGAGGTCTAGAAGATGTGCCTCCAGCAGGGTCGCTTCACCCCGCGGGCGACGGGCCCCTGAGGGTACTGGCTGGGTGCCCTGGCCCCCACAAGCCCCTCCATCCCCGGAACCCCTGTGAGCCAACCCAAGAGGCTGGCCTCCTGGGGACGCGGCCCTGGCCTCTCGGGAGAGACTTCTGCCCCAGACGTCCTGTTCCCTGAAAGGAGCGGCGGTGGGGCCTCGCAGCCCCTCTCCAAGGGGCCGTCTCCCCGCTGGAGCCGGGGGTGGGGGTGCAGGGAATGGCAGCCCCTTCGCCAGCCTGCCCTGGGCAGGCCCGGGGAGGGGAGGCGGGAGCTCTGGAGCCGCAGGTGGGCAGAAGCCCGGCAGCGCGCAGTCCGAGCGCCGCTGCCCACCCGCTCGGCTCCCCGCGCAGCGCAGACGCCCGGGACGCAGACCCGGGCCCGCACGAGCCCCCTGCGCCCGCGGAGGGCGGGGGCCGCGGGGACGGGGGCGTCGCCAGGCCCGGGAACTTCTCCGCGAGAGACCCCGGCGCGGAGCCCTCCCCCGCCCCGCGCCGCCGGGACCCCCGTCCGCGCCCTCGGGCCGCCCGGGGCTGGGCGCTCCTACCTCTCCGCGTCTCCAGCCGCGCGTAGTCGGGGGCCCGGGGGCTGGGGTGCGTCTTCACCAGGAAGGAGCGCGGCATGGTCGCGCGGGCCCGGGCGGGTCGGAGGCGCCGGGTCCGGCGGGCGCCGCGGGCAGCGGCCGGCAGGTGCGGCGGGGCGGGCGGGGCCGGGCCGGGGTGGGCGGGGCGGGCGGGGCCGGGGTGGGCGGGGCGGGCGGGGCCGGGGTGGGCGGGGCGGGCGGGGCCGGGCCGGGGCGGGCGGGGCCGGGCCGGGGTGGGCGGGGCCGGGCCGGGGTGGGCGGGGCCGGGCGGGGCCGGGCCGGGGCGGGCGGGGCGGGCGGGGCCGGGCCGGGGTGGGCGGGACGGGGCGGGGCCGGGGTGGGCGGGGCGGGGCCGGGGTGGGCGGGGCCGGGCGGGGCCGGGCCGGGGTGGGCGGGGCGGGGCCGGGCCGGGGTGGGCGGGGCCGGGCGGGGCCGGGCCGGGGTGGGCGGGGCGGGGCGGGGCCGGGGTGGGCGGGGCCGGCGCCGCGCCGGGACAGGTGCGCGGCCGCGTGGCCTGCCCACGGGACTGCCCTGGCGCGCGCGCCGAGTCACGCCGACCCCGGGGCTGGCGCGCCCACGCGCCGCGGCCGAAAGGGCGAAGGTCGGCGGGGTGGGCCGCCCGCGTCCCGGGCCAAGGGTGGGAGCGCGGGGCGCCCCGAGGCTCCCCCGTCCCGCCCCGCCCGGGGAGACGCGCGCGGGCTCGGTCCAAAGTGGCCCCGCCGACCCGCCGACCCGCCGACCCGCCGCCGCGGCGACCGGGGGCTGTCAGCGCCCCGCGCGGCCCGGGGCAGATGGCGAGGGGGGAGGCCGGGCCGAGCGGGGCCGGGCCCCTCCCCTCTGCTGCCGGCCTAGGCTGACCCCGGCCGCTGGGAGAACAGACAGAGCCAGGAGCTCCGGAGGCCCCGGGGTCAGACTGGGGGTCAGCGGGAGCTTCCTGGGCAGCCTCGAGCGCCCCCCCTTGTCCTTGGAACCCTCAGGACAGTCCTCGGACCCTGCGAGAGCCGGGCCAGCCCCGCCTGGGCATCTGGTCCCTGTGATGGGACAGTTGGCGGCTGCGGGGAGCAGAGGGCAGGGCCTCGGGTGGTAGGCGGGCGCTGGGCCAGGCCTCGGGGTCACCACCCGCCAGCCGTGGGCCCGCAAGGTGAGGATGGCAGCCTCGAGGCCCGTGGGGGGCAGGGTCAGTGTCTCATCCCTACCGGCTTGCTGGTGGGGACACAGGCTGCGAGCGATTGCAGGGGGCACTTGACCCACACTTCAGCCTCCCCGAGGCTGAGGGGGTGCCTGAGACCGCTGGTGCTGGAGGGGGAGCGGGCAATGCACCCCGGGCCACCCCATGCTGCTGGCTGCGTGGCATCAGGGATGCATGGCCGGGCAGGCCGCCATCCTGCACCCTCACCACCTCCCTGGCACACACCTGGGCCGGCCCTCCACCCGCGCCACCCGGCCTCACCCAGCCGCCCGCTGTCCTGGAGCCTCTGGCCAAGCTACCAGGGCCTCCCCAGCCCCGGGGCCCAGAGTACCAGAGAGCGCTGGCCCCTGGCGGTGGCCCCGAGGCAGGGACATCCTGTGGCCCCTCCTGCCTCTCAGAGCTGCTCTCCTGTGGCCCCAGGGCACGTGGGCTGGAGCCGGCTGGGCCTCACCGGAGAAACCTCAGCGTCTACACTGGCCTCACCTGGGCCCCCCTGGGCGGGATGTCACGTCCCTGTCCTCGATGGACCATCACGGCTGCGACCTGGTGGCTGGCCTCACCCCTGCGCAGCTGAGGGGAACCCCTTCATCAGCCAGAAAAGGGACCAAGGTCCCCATTCCCTGCAGAAACCACGCGATGTTCCTTTGCCCCTGAGGGCCCCGGGCCCCTGCTGAGACCCTGGCGCCCTGCCCAGCAGGTGGTTTCCGGGTGAGGGGCCGCGGGAAGCTGGCCAGGAGGGACAGCTCTCGTGCTTCCTGGGAAGGTGGGGGGCAGAGCGCGGCGGCCCGACCGTCCCCCCTGCAGCCCACACACTATTCTCGCCGATCAACTCGCGGCCTGATGTCGTGACCCCACCCATGCTCAGGCCCCAGCCCTGCTCGTTGGCCCAGATGTCCCCAAACTTGGTGGCCCTGGGCGCTCATCTGGGGGGACTCGGAGCAGGGAGCGCTGTGCAGGGGTGCACACCTGCCAGCAAGGGTGCAGGGCCCGGGGAGCCCTGGGGGGGCCTCCAGGGCAGCGCTGCTTAGAGCCGGCTGGTCTGTCCTGGCCTGTGCAGACAGCCCTGGCGCCGGGGCACCCGCCATGGCCCCACCTGTCAGCGTGCGCAGGGCGGGGACCCGGCGGCGGCCGGGCACGGCCAGTGCTCTGCTCTGGCTGGGGCGTGGGGTCACCCATGGGAGTGGGACCCGTGCCCCTGCTTCTCCCAGATGACCTTGGCAGTGCCCCTGATGCTGGATGGCCAGTGGGGCACCCAGGCCCGACTCCAGCGCCTGCGGAGTGCGGGGCCACGCGGGAGGGGCTGGGCCTGAGCGGCTGAAGGGGCTGCGGGGGCGCGTGTGAGCCCGCTGTCGGCACCAGCACCGTGAAGGCTCGGCGGTGTCCTCGTGCGAGCCCGGGCTGAGGGCAGGACGTGGCGGGCTTTCGGTTGGGAGCATTGGGGTCCCACTGTGAGAGATCCTCCCCTGGGGAGCGCCCACACCGCCGGGCCGCCAGGGGCAAGATGGGGTTCCCAGGAGCCCTGGCGGGGGAGCGGAGCAGCCGTGCTGAGAGACGGGGTCACTCTGGTCAAGACCCGGCTGGGCATCTGTGAGCCCCCCTCACCGTGACCCCGTGCTTGTATCTGTGTCCCGAGCGACTCCGCGAGTCTGTGCCCCAGCTGGGTGTGGCCCTGGGCGCCAGGGGCGGGGCTGGTGGCGGCTGGCCTGGATCTGCCCATGGCTCTGCCCAGGCAGTGCTGAGGGGAGCCTGGGCATCCTGGGGGCCACCCCCTGCCTGTTCTGCTGCCGGGCAATGTCCCAGTGGCCAGGCCCGGAGGTTCCTACGCCTTGAAGGCCCCGGGCTCCCTCGGGGCGGGCCCCCCGGGGCACTGAGGCCTGGGCTGCTAGTTGGGAGGACGGGTGGGGGCTGGGAGCTGCCGGGGGGGGGGGGCAGCAGGGGCCACAGTGACCGACACAGCCCTCTCCTGCCCACCAGCCCCTCGGGGTGTCCACAGGAGGCTGGCCTTCTTCCCACCCCACTCCACCTCACTGTCCTGGACACCCAGAGGCCTCCACCAAGGCCCGTGGGTGCTGAGTGGCAGCGGGGAAGCGGAGGGTGAGGGAGCCGAGGACGGCCCTCCCGGCTGCCGGGCCAGGCCCCGAGGGCACACTGGGCTCCACAGGGGAGACGGTGCAGCAGGGGGCGTGAGGGGGGTCAGACCAGCGCCACCCTGTGGACAGTCCGGAGCATGGCGGCTGTTTCCGATGGCCGGCGGGGCGGCTGCACCTCACCAGGAAGCGCGGCCCCCTCAGCAGCCACCCGGGGCAAAACGTGAGCCAAGACACCCCCCCCAGCCCCCGCTCTCTCCCGAGCAGCTAAAGCCTGAGCCTCCTCCGAGAGTGTGGCCTCTGGGGCAGGCTGCTGGCCCAAGTGGCTCCTGAGACCCGCTGACTGGGGGCCAAGATTCCCTTCGGGGCAGCACGTGCTTGGGGAGCCCCGGGAGGTGTCCAGCTCGCTGGCCTGGGAGGCAGGATCGCTGTGCAGGGTGGGGGAGCCCCGGGAGGCGTCCGGCCTGCAGGCCCGAGAGGGTAGGGCAGGCTGCCTCGCTGTGCAGGGCAGCGCGGGCCTGGGTGGCGGCGGGGAAGCTGTGCTGGGCGGCCGCGGCAGGGCCTGGGCCGGGCGCGGTCTGGTCACCGTGGCCAGCTGTGCTCTGGAGCGGGGCTGAGGCAGAGACCTGGGCGCCCAGGAAGCGGGGTGACGGGCCAGCCCTTCCCGTCGACATTCACAGACACCGTCAAGGTCACCGTAGATGCTTTGAAACATTTAATTCTTTAAAAACACGACAGGAATGGATGCCTTGAACTGAGCGAGTACCAAGGAGCCCTCTCGGCCTGCTCCGCCCATCCCAGCACTGCCCGAGGCGGGCCGTGGCCAGCTTTGGGGAGGTCACAGCCAGAGGCCAGCCGTTTGCCAGGGAAGGCCCCGCGCCTCCTGCAGTGTCCTGTCTTCCGGGCGCCTGCGGGCGGGGGGCTGGGAGCGCCTTGTGGCTGTGGCGGCAGGCCCGGCCCGAGCGCCACGTCCCTCTGCGCGCCTGTGCGGCTCCACCCCGCGCCTGCTGATTTTTCATTGCTTTTTTTTAAAAAATATAATTTTCCAAATGTTCCATAAAAATACTATTGTTCCTAGTCAAACACAGATATTGCAATATGAAGGGGGCGGCTGTCTTTGCTCTATAAAACGTGGAAAGGTCGTCACACCGGATAATATAGAAAATGCCAGAATTTCTAGTATCACAAAAGCCAGTACAAACGCGTGGTGGTGGCCAGACGCCTGCGAGGCCCCGCTCAGCAGCGGCCGAGGACGCCGCAGCGGCCAGCAGGCCCTGTCCGCTCGGGGAGGACACCACGCTGCGACTGAGACAGACGGACCGACGGCTGCCCCTCCCCCGCGGCCGGCATGGCGGGGCCGCCCACTTGGCCGAAGCACCGAAGCGGCCAGGGACACTCAGCCCGAGCACAGTGGGGGCCGCCCTCTGCGGGGCTGGGGGCAGCTCTCCGCCCGGCACCGGCGGCGCGTTCTGTGCAGGCGTGTGGCTGCGGCAGAGGGAGCTCGGCCCGGCCGCGCGGGAGAACTCGTCCAGCGCTGGGCTGCGCCCTCAGTTCTCGGACAGAGACAGGGCCAGGGCGGCCTGGAAGGCGGCCTCCTCGTCGATGCTGTAGTCCTGGGCACAGAGGGGACGTGGCGCTGGGCCCTGTCCTGCATGGACCGCGCTCCCACCGCAGCCTCTGCCCTCCCTCCCTGGGGAGGTCAGACCGGGCCCCACAGACGCGGTGTCGGGTGCCCTGTGGCTGCAGGCTCCTCCCCGGCCCACAGGGCCCCCGGATGCCTGCCGCTCTTGCTCCTGGGGCGGCAGGGGGTATTGGGAGGGCCTGCCACGCCGCTGTGCCCAGCCCCGCAGACCACGTGTGAGGCCCCGGCGAGAGGCTGTGGGAGAGCGGGGCGCTTTCCCAGGCTGGACCTGCACTCGCCTCCCCGACACCAGAGGGGCGCTGTCCCCCGTGAAGGGCTCCCTGGGGCCCTGCGGGCTGGGTCCTGACCCCGGGCACCCACCACGAACGTGTCGTAGGAGAACTTGTGCCGGTGAAGCAGGTGCTGCAGGAAGTTGGCGCTCTTGTAGCTGGGGTCACCCCAGGGCATGGCTGAGCAGATGGGACACACCTGGGAGAAGGGCCGGGCTCAGGCGTGTGTGCGCGGGCAGCCCCCCAAGGCCCCGCAGCCGCGCCCACCTTACCACGCGGTTGGGGTCGCTGCGGTGGTTGCCCACACAGTGCCTCAGCAGCTCCTGCTGGTCCAGGTTGCGGGCACCGCAGTACGGGCAGGCGAAGGTGGACCTGTTGGGGATGGCGCTGGGGCGGGTGGGGGGTGAGCAGGGTGGGGCCCACCTGCCCACAGGCCTGCACCACAGGGGAGGGGCCTCCTGCCGGCTCTGTGACTGCCGGGACCTCCTGCTGGGCGGTGCCCCCCCGCCCCCCCCCCCGCAGCTCCGGTGTGAGCCCACCCTGGCAGGCACCTACCTGGGGATGGGCTGTGATGTGGGCACCACAGGAACGAACTTGGGGCAGTGGGCCATCTGCTCCTGGACCTTCGCGCAGGAGGACACGTGCACCCTCATCTTGGCCAACGTCACCTGGGGGGTGGGGGTGCTCAGGAGTGGCGAGGTTGTGCCCAGCAGGCGTCAGCCCTCTGCCCAGAGGCCACCCGGGGACACTCGCCTGGCTGCAGGTAGGCAACTCCCTCCAGGGAATGTGGGCACTTGCTCTGGGAGCAGCCCCTGGTGACGGCCCCCAGAAGCTCTGGCCGTCACCGGCAGGCACAGACCCGAGCTCTTGCAGCGTGGCCTCCAGGCTAGTTGGGCCAAAGGCGGGCAGAGACAGGAGCCGGGGCCTGGGTCTCGGGAACGGCCTGGGAGGGCCTCTGCCAGCAGAGAGGGAGCACCGCACAAGAGGACGCCAGCGCCCAGAAAGGGGAAGCAGTGGGGCGCAGACTTGGGTCAGGTCTGACCTAGGCCCAGGGGCCCTGGGAAGGTCCTGGCAGGCCCGGCCTGGCTCTGGTTCCCCCCAGGGCTGGGGTGCTGGAGAGGCCTGCCTCCCGGGCGTGTCCAGAACCCTAAGTGCCACGCTGAGGGGGGCATGGTGCTTCCTGAGCAGCTGCAGAGGGGTGTGTAGTGTGGAGGGCTCGGGGCCACAAGGCTGCTGCCTGTGCTGAGACTGGCAGGGCTCATTCAATGTCAGCGCCGGCCCCCAAGGGCGGGGAGACTAGAAATGCGGTGTGGAGGCAAGGGATGCCATGGCCCCCAACTTCACCCCGCAGAGGGCTGCTGGGGAGTGCCAAGGCTCGTCTGGCGGGCACAGCTCAGTCCGTGTCCCTGTGGTGGCCCTGGAGCACAGGCGCCCAGAGCGCAGGCCTGGCTGCGAGGAGACGGAAGGCCCAGGGCCAGGGGCACCTGCCCGGGGGGAGGGAAGCTGAGGCCCCTGGGGTGGGGTGGGTAACCTTCTTGCTGGGTAACCTTCTTGCTGCAACCCCGGCAGGGCGCCTTGTAGGTTGAGAGCTGCTTCTCCACGTGGGCGGCCTTGTCCACTTTCTTGGGGTCGAAGGGCAGGCGGCACAGGGGGCACAGCGGGGACGGCACCTGCAGGCACGGCTGGAGACACTCGCCACAGAACCTGCGGGGAGGGATACTCAGCCTGCAGCAGGAGGCGTGGGCCGGCCCCCCCCGCTGCTGTCAGGGAGCCGCTGTGGAGATGTCACTTCTGTACCCGTCTGGCTAGGAGAGCCCCGGCTCTGAGTCCTCTCCCCGGCAGTGGCACTCCGAGAGCTTGGCTGCAGGGGCACCGGGGCCTGCGCATGAGCTCCCGGCGGTGGCTGGGCCAGGGGGGCTACGCCGAGGGGAGTCAGTGCCTGCCGTGGAGACTCCCCCTTACTGCCAACTGCCAGTGAGTGTTCTAGACTGGCCATTGCAGTGGTGGTGGCACGAGGCCAGGGGTGCACCAAATCCCCAGACTGTACGCCCAGAGCAAGGCACGTGCAGGGCCTAGGCGCCCACAGGACCTGCTGGCCTCCACAGGCCAAGGGCAGGCGCCCAGCGTTTGTCCGATGAAGGACATGGTCTGGCAGGCCGGGCCCGGAGGGTGAGGTCTGGTCTGGCCGTCTCCTGAAAGCTGGAGGGCTGCCCCTCCCCACCCCAGCCCACCCTGATGCAGGGCAGGAGGCTGCAGGGCAGGCCCAGGACCCTGCAGAGGGCCTCCTGCGCGTGCCGGTGCTGCTTTGACTCTTTGGGGACTCGGCTCCATCTCTGGCCTGTTTCTTTGTGCAGGAGTGATGCCAGCACCATCTCACAGGCCGGGAGTTGGTGCTGACAGGGACACCCCCGCCTTCCGCCGTCCCCGCAGACACAGCACCTGGCTCTCCTACGGCCCTGAGCACGCAGCTGGAGACCTTAGCTGGAGGGCGCCACGCAGCCCCATAAAGAGAAGAGGCACCTGGGCTGAACCCCACCCTGCACAGCAGGACTGGGGGAGGGGCCGTGATGGCTCAGGTACAGCTGCTGGTTCCAGATGTGGCTCAGCTCAGGATGTCCCGAGGGTGACAGAGGCCCTGGAAGCCCCTCCCCCCCCCCGCCCCCAGCTGCAGCGAGGCTCTGCTGACCTGGCAGGCAGGGCCCCACACAGGCTGCTCTCACCACCAGGACACCCAGCCTGTGGAAGGGCATGGCACATGGCAGGCCAAGGAAGTGCCCAGGCCAGCAGCAGACTGTGTGCAGGAAACGCATGAGGCTGAAGATGAGGGTCCCACTCGGAGAGAGCCCCAGAAGCACCTGACAGGCTGGGAGGAGAGAGATGGGGCTGGCGTGGCCAGGGAAGCAGAAGCAGAGAGTGAGAGCCCTGAGGACCTGGCTCTGGGGCTGGGGGCGGGGTGCAGCAGGACGGCGGAGAAAGGCCTGGGGGTGGGTGAAAGGAGACGTGGACTCCGGGGTCCCGCCTTCTGTGTTAGGAGAACCACCTTTCAAGAGAAGACCTCTTCAGGTGAACACAGGCCGTCAGGGCCAGAGGCGGCAGGAAGACTTTCTAAGGTGAGGCCTGAAAAAGTTCCCTTTCTGTGGCGAAGGGCCGGAAGATACAGAGCGCCCCCTCGACCTCGAGCAGCCACGGTGTGGGCTACAAGAAGGAAGTCGGCTCAGAGGCTGCCGGCCGCAAGGCGCGGCACTGAGCACAGGCGGCGCACCCGCCCTGGCTGGCGGAGCTCCGAGTGGGCGGCCGCGCTCCGGCTGGGTGGGGGCGAGGGCTCGCAGGAGGCTGACTGTCCCTGCAGGTGACAGGCACACACCCACCCAGCAGCTCAGCTCCCCTCACCAGGAGCCTCCCGAGTCAGCTGCCTTTGTTTGCAAAATGTTCTAGGGACTCCAACCAGCCCCGGCCCACGGCCCACGTCCTCAGCCGCCAAGGCCTCCCCCCTCCCCCCACCCCGCCCGCCCGCCCGCCCGGGGCTGCACTGCGCTCCTTTCCCGGGGTGCGCGCTCTCCACTGCGGACAGGAGAGTCGGGCCGGCCCGGCCCCCTCGCGCCCAGGCTGGCAGCACCCAGGACCCTGGCGAGCCCTCTCGGCGGGAGGAGCCGGTCTTCCTGCTTCTGTTCCCAGGTCGCCCGCAGGGGCCACGGGGTCCCCTCGAGCTGCAGACGCTGCCCAGGTGTGCGCGTCGGGTCCCCGGAGGGCCCGCCCGGCCGGCGGCCCCGGCAGGGAAGTGCCCCGAGTGCTCCCCCACGCCGCGCGCCCGGGCCGGCTCAGGGGCGCCCTCCGCCGTGATTAAGACAAGAGACAGCGGCGCCAAGCGCAGGGGACGGCCAAGGCCGCAAGTCGTTTAATGTCAGCTGCCGCCCGGCCTCCGCGGGACGGGGCGGCCGGAGGTCGCGCCGCTGCCCTCCGAGCCCCCGGGGCCGCCGGGCGGCGGCCGCTCCGCGCGCCGAGCGGGGTCGGGCCCGCCGCGTCCCCCGCGGCCCGAGGCCGGCGCACTCACGTGTGGCCGCAGCCGCCGATGGCCACGGGCCGGTGGTACACCTCCAGGCAGATGGGGCAGCTGAACTGCGCCTCCAGGCCGCCGTCGCCGCCCGCGGGCCCGCCCGGCGGCTGCCGCTGCTGCGCCGAGGCCACCAGGCTGCGGAACATCGCCATCCCGGGCCCGGCGCGCCGCCGCCCCCGTCCCGGCCCGGCCCGGCCCGGCCCAGCCCGGCCCGCGCGTCACGGCCGCGCCGGCGCCGCCCCGACGTCAGGCGGGCGAGCCCCGCCCCCGACGCGTCACGCCCGCGCCGGCGCCCCGGACGCCGAGCGCGCCCCGCCCCTGAGCCCGCGTCACGGCCGCGACGGCGCCGCGCGACGCCCCAGCCCCCAGCCCGTGGCCGCCGCCGCCGCGCCGGCATGTGTGAGGCGGGCGAGGACTACGGGGACCCCGCGCCCGAGGGGCCGCCGCCGCGCCCGAGGTAAGAGCTGGGCGCCGCGCCCCAGAGTCCCGGCGGCCCCGTGCGGCGCTCCCCAGGGGGCCCCGCCCGCTCGCCCCGCCAGCTCCGCAGCCGGGCGGCCCCCGTGGCGGGAGAGGAGGCGCCTCCCCGGCGCGCCCGCGCCCCACGGAGCAGCTGCCCCGCCCCTCGCGCCCGCCCTTGGGGCTCCGGGGCGTCTGTGCCCCGGGACGGCCCCCCACCCTCAGAAGCCCCGGGCCTTCGTCTTCCTTCCCGCGCGGAGTTCGGACGAGACCGGCGCCCCCGCCCCGCGCCGCGGCCGCTCCCCCTCCGCGGCCGCTCCCCCTCCGCGGCCGCTCCCCCGCCCCGCCCCCGCTCCCCCGCTCCCCCGCCCGCCCCGCGGCCGCTCCCCCGCCCGCCCCGCGCCCCCGCCCCGCGCCGCGGCCGCTCCCCCTCCCCGCCCCGCCCCCGCCCCCCCGCTCCCCCGCTCCCCCGCTCCCCCGCCCGCCCCGCGCCCCCGCCCCCGCCCCGCGCCGCGGCCGCGCCCCCTCCCCGCGCCCCCGCCCCGCGCCCCCGCCCCGCGCCGCGGCCGCTCCCCCTCCCCGCCCCCGAGCCGCGGTGTGAGGTGCGGCCCGCCCGCCCCGTCTCCGCAGCCCCGGGCAGCGCTGTGTCAAGTGCAAGGAGGAGCTGCCGGTGGTGGTGATCCGCGCGGGAGACGCCTTCTGCAGGTGAGGCTCCCGCTGCCGCCGCTTCGTGCAGGGCACTTGCGAGCCGCCTTGGCCAGGCCTAGGGGCCTTTGGGCACCAGCGGAGGCTTAACCCCCAGGGCTCTGGCGGGAGCCCGCTCTGCTCTGCCTGCGGCCGTGCGGCCGGCCTGTGGGTCAGTATCTCCAGCGGGCCGCGGAGCCCCCGGGACAGCGCAGCGGGGTGCGCCCACCGGCACTCCGGTGGCACCCGCTTTGTGCAGCGGGTGCGTGTGTAGCGAGCGGCCCGCTCACATGTTCAGATCGGCCTGCACGAGCCTTGGGTTCTGGCTTCTGAGACGTCTCAGGAGGGAAACTGAAGGACTGATGAGGCTCTTTTCCTGGCGTGCTTCTGTCCGTTTCTCGGGAGCCCCCTGACATGAGGCGTGGGCCTGCAGGATCCACACGTGAGGGAAGGAAGCCGTAGCTTTCCTCACGCGGAGCCTCTGAGAGTGTCTGTTGCACCTGTGCCTGGAGAGTCAGGCTGAGGAAAACAGGCTGCAGCTGCCGTGCGTGAGGCCAGCCTGGGCCCACAGCGCGTGCTCTGCGCTTGCCTGACCCCCTCAGAGGGGGAGACTGACCTCCCTGTGGGAAGTTTTGATTTTCTAGATTTGGAGCCCTTGTTAGTTCACTTTTTTCACACAGGCCGGTCTCCCGGGGGCGGGGGGGGGGGTGTCTGGCTTTGATCTGCGTTTCTCTTACAGTGAGTGATGCTGATCAGACCTTCGTGTGTGTAGACCATCTGTCTTCTTTTTTAAAAAATATTTATGCATGTAAGAGCTGGGGTACAGGGCAGAGGTGCAGGGGGTGAGAGGACTCCCCAGAGACAGAGTGGGGAGCAGAACAGGCAGATTGACTGAAACCCACTGCTGAAGGGAGCAGCGGGGCGTCAGGAGAGTCTGCTGCGTCCTGTGGGTAGGCTACCGGCTGGGGATCGAACTCGTGCTGCAGCGCCTGGCGATGGCTTGATAACACCTGTCTTTACGCTGTGTCCATAACCCCTGCGCTGCCGGGGAGGCCTGAAGGTTGTTGTTAGAGAAGTGTCTATTTAGGTCCTTTACCTGTTTTTTAAATTAGGTTATTTGTTTCTTTATTGCTGGGTTGCATAAGTACTCTGTAAATTTTGGAGATCCGCCTTTTATCTATATGTGCTATTATGCAAATGTATTTTCTTATTCTGTAGGTTGCCTTTTTGGGTTTTTTGTTTTTAAAGATTTGTTTTTGGAGCCTCCCCGGTGGCGCAGCAGCGCAGCAGGTTGAGCGCAGCAGGTTGAGTGCAGCGCTGTGGAGCTGTCTGCAGCCTCTGTAGCACGGCTTCGATTCCCGGCCAGCCAGGGAGATTCCCCCATGGCGGGCCAGACCTCTGCTGTCTCCCCGCTGCTCCCCTCAGCAGTGTCTTTGGTCCGTCTGCCTGTTCTGCTCCCCACTCTCTCACCCTCCCATGCCTCTGGCCTGTACCCCCATACTTGTATAAGTAAATTTTTTTAAAAGATTTATTTTCATTTATGCATACAAGAGCTGAGATGCAGGCCAGGGGTGTGGGGATGAGAGAATTCACTAGAGACAGAGCGGGGAGCAGAACAGGTGGATCCACTGAAATCCACTGCGGAGGGGAGCAGCGGGGAGACAGGAGAGGTCTGCTGCGCCATGTGGGTCAGCTCCCCAGCATGGGATCGATCTCAGGCCACAGTGGCTGGTGATAGCTTCATAGTGCTGAGACTTTAACCCCTGCGCCACTGGGAGGCCTCCCTTTGTGGTTTTTTTGGTGATTTCTTTATTTTTGCTTCTGTTTCCCTTGTTGTTGGGGTTGTATCCCAAATGCAGTGTTGTGGTGGGTGTGTCCCCCCAAATCTTTAATCCTTTGTGAGTGAACTTTCGTGCATGGTGTTAAATATGTGGCA
Organism: Talpa europaea; assembly: GCF_964194135.1. Lineage (NCBI taxonomy): Eukaryota > Metazoa > Chordata > Mammalia > Eulipotyphla > Talpidae > Talpa > Talpa europaea. Next base: position 463,946 of record NC_140084.1, on the reverse strand, counting down.
TTATTTTTTGCACGTGACGCTCCATGTTTCCCAGCGCCATTTAATGAAAAGGCTGTTTTTAACTCCACCGCGCGATCGGGATTCCTTGTCAACAGCTAGCCGGCCATGTTTTGATTGACTTTTCTCTGCGCTTTCAGTTCTGTTGCCTTGGGCTGCTCTTCTGTTTGTGTTCCTTTGCCACTGTTTGCTTATTGTCCTTATGTCCTATCGTTTGAAGGGCGGAAGTGTGATGCCTCCATTTTTCTTCTTTTCTCTCAAGATTGTTTTAGTTCTTTGGGGCCTTTTGTGATTTCATATAAGGTTTTCAATTGTTCTGTTTCCTTAAAAAAAGAAGTTAGGGGGCCTCCCCGGTGGCGCAGTGGTTGGGGCGCTGGGTTGTGAAGCTGCCCGCGGCCTCTGCGGCGCCGGTTCGATCCCCGGCTGCTCCCCGGCCACTGGAGGAGGGTCCCACATGGCACGCAGACCTCTCCTGCCGCCCGCTGCTCCCCTCAGCAGTGTCCTTCGGTCCTTCTGCCTGCTCTGCTCCCCGCTCTGGCTCTGGTGAATCCTCTCACCCTCCCGCGCTTCTGACTGTGCCCAGTGCTTGTGTCAATAAATAAATAAATAAATAAATAAATAAATCTTTAAAAAGAAAGTCACTGGTATTTTGACAGGCATTGCATTGCATTCAATCTATAAGTTGCTTTGGGTAATATGGCCATTTTAGCGATGTTAATTCTTTCCACACAGGAGCACGGATAACGTCCCATTTCTTTGATTTCCTTTAACAAAATTTAGCAAGTTTTCATTGTACAGGTCCTTCACCTCTTGTTAATTTTATTCCCGAGTATTTCTTTTTTTTTAAAGATTTATTTATGCATATAAGAACTGGGGTGCAGGCCAGAGGTGGGGGAGGGTGAGAGAGTTCACGAGAGCCAGAGCGGGGAGCAGAACAGGCAGACTGACTGAAAGGCCCTGCTGAGGGGAGCAGTGGGGAGACAGGAGAGAGAGGTCTGCTGCGCCCTGTGGGCCGCTCCCTGGCTGGGGGTCACACATGCCACTGCCGACTGCCTGATGGTGCTGAGACTCGCCCCTGCGCCCCAGGGAGGCTCCCTCGTCACTTTTGACTGCGAGCTTGGGTGATGGTCACCGCGAGCCGTTTATGTTGCGTCGTTTGATTTTTGGCTGTTTTCTTTTTCTGTTGTTTCTTTCTCCTTTGTGTTGGGGTCCCGATGCCTGGGCCTGCTCCCCGGCACTGGGCGCTGCTGGTTCTGCCCCCCACCCCCCCGCACCTGGGGCTGGGCCGCGCGCTCGTCCGCGGCTGAGGCGGTTCAGGTTTTCGTTCCCTGTGGAGAAGCTCCTCGAGCCGGACCCGGAAAGCGGGCTGGCGTGCCGGACTCGTTCGCCTCCGCGCGTCTGGGGGACCCGCCCGGCCCCTCCGGGCTTCACGGACGGCCCCGCGGGCCGGGGAGTGCTCGGCTGAGAGGCCTTGGCGCTCAGCCCTGTTCTCCCCGCAGGGGCTGCTTCAAGGCCTTGTACACCCACAAGTTCCGAGCCGTGCTGGGCAAGAACCGCGCGATCTTCCCTGGTGAGAAGGTAGAGTGGGGCCCACCCTCGGTCCCTGGCTGGGTGGTGCAGCCGGGCGCAGAGGGGTGCTGCCAGCCTGCACCCGCAGCGCCCTCAGCACCCTCCTCCCCGCAGGTGCTCCTGGCCTGGTCCGGGGGCCCTTCGTCCAGTTCCATGGTCTGGCAGGTCTTCGAGGTGCGTCTCACACCCCTTTCTGGGCTGGGGAGGTGCTGGGGGCTCCACAGGGGGTGGGGTGGGGCGCGGTGCCCAGCTGCCTGTTGGCACTGCTGGAGGCCGGGTCTGCAGGGGCGGCTGCGCACCCTGGGGCCTGCCTGCTGTGGCGGCCCTGCCCGGGCCAGGGGTCTCTGGCGACCTCCACCCAGGTCCGTCACCCCCTCCAGGGCCTGAGTCGAGATTCTGCCAAAAGGTTGCGGTTTGTGCCCGGGGTCGTCCACGTGGACGGTACGTACAGCGTCTCCGCCCGGTCCCGCCCGCCCTGGGGCTGCCCGTCCATCTGTGCGACGGCAGGAGTGCCCGCCTGGCCGGGGAGGCCACCGTGCGGGCGATGGGGGCTGCACGCGGGGCTCCGGGGTCCTCGGTGCGGCTCAGCCGACCCCAGCTCCCGTCAGCCCCTCTGCTGTCTGCGGCTCTAGAGGGCGCGGCCTGCGGCCAGAGCCCGGAGGAGAGGGCTCAGACGCGCACCGCCACGCAGCGCATCCTGCAGCGCTTAGGCTTCCCCTGGCACGCGGTGGCCTTGGAGGAGGTGTGTGCGCCCCGTTTCCTGGCCCAAGGCCGCCCCAGGCTGCCCCGCCCGCCTTTCCCAGCGCCTTTAGAGGTGGCCCAGGCCTCACCCTCCATCGCTGTCCCCAAAGGTGCTGGACTTGCCGCCGTCCGTGCTGCGCTGCTCTGCGCGGGAGCCGCCAGGGGCCCAGGGCGCCTACAAGGCAGCCGTGGACACGTTCCTGCAGCAGCAGCGCCGCGGGGGGACTGAGGCTGCGGGGGGCAGCCCCGCCCCAGCCCCAGAGGAGGAGCCGCAGAGCCCACCCCCCACCCATGACCCCCCGTCCGGGGCCCCCACGGCTGCCCAGACGCAGGCCCTGTCCAAGCTGTTCGGCTCCGTGAGGTCGTTGACGGCCAAGGAGGAGCTTCTGCAGACCCTGCGGTGAGCGCCCCACCGGCCCGGGCCTGCCGCCCCCGCCCCCCTGGCCCCGGCACCCCCTCAGGTCTGAGCCTCGCCTGCTGTCCCTGCAGCACCCACTTGATCCTGCATGTGGCCCGGGCCCACGGCTACGCCAAGGTCATGACGGGGGAGAGCTGCACGCGCCTGGCCATCAAGCTCATGACCGGCCTGGCGCTGGGGCGAGGCGCCTTCCTGGCCTGGGACACGGTACGGCGCCCGCCGGGCCTTCCTGTGGTGTCTCCGGGGGTGGGCGCGGGCGCGGACGCCGCGCCGAAGAGCGGCTGCTGAGGACCCGCCCGCAGGGCTTCTCGGACGAGCGGCACGGCGACGTGGTGGTGCTGCGGCCCATGCGCGAGCACACGCTCAAGGAGGTCGCCTTCCACAACCACCTGTTCAAGGTCCCCTCCGTCTTCACGCCTGCTGTCGACACCAGGGTGAGCCGAGGGGCGCGCGGCGGCCGGGCCGGGCCCTGGGGAGGAACCTGCAGGAGCCCAGGGCACCAGGCAGCTGGGACATCCTTGGGTGTGGACGCTGCACAGCTGGGCCCGGGCTCCTGGCTCTGGCGCCAGAGCAGCCCCCACCCCAGCCTGGGTGCTCTCCGCGCGCGGCCTCCAGCACCCCATCTGCTCGGCCTTAGGCCCCCGAGAAGGACAGCGTGCACCGGCTGGTGGAGGCCTTTGTGCTGCGGCTGCAGGCCCGGTTTCCCTCCACCGTCAGCACTGTGTACAGGTGTGTGCGGGGCGCGGGGGGCACGCAACTGCCCTGCCCACTGCCCTGTGCTGGGCCAGGCCCTGATCATCGAGGCCTCTGCCTATCCCCTCCCGCCCCCCAGGACAAGTGAGAAGCTGCTCAAGGCCCCCAGGGACGCCCGTGCCCCTCTGGCCCCTGTGCCCTGCTGCCTGCTCTGCTCCTGCCCCTTGGACATCGACACCGCTGGTCCGTGCGGGTGCGGGGCGGGTGTGGGTGTGTGGCTCCCGGGCCCTCAGACTTCAACACCACTGGTCTGTGCGGGCGCCGGGTGGGGGTGGGTGTGCGGCTCCTGGGCCTTCACCCCTGTGCTTGCAGGCAGTGCCACGGCCTTTGGCGCCCAGGCTGCCCACCTCTCCCGGATGCAGGCGGAGGCGCCCACAGCAACGTGTGCTTATGCAGGGGCGGCCGGGCTCTGTGGGAGGTGAGTGCCTGCTGTCCCGCCCTGAGAGCTGCTGGGTGCCCCCTGGCTGCACCCACAAACCCAGTCCCCCCACCCAGTGCAGCTGTGATCCCACTGATCCCTCCGCACCCACAAGCCCACTCTCCCCTTGCAGGGAGGAGCCTGGCGCCTGCCTCATGGAGCAGCTGTGCTACAGCTGTCGGGTCACCATGAAGGACGTGGTGAGTGGACACCCTCTCTGGGATGTCAGGCCCTGCCCACCGCCCCACCCCGTGCCTCACCCGCGCCCCCCCACTCTGTTGCAGCCCTCCCTGGAGCCCTTGCCACCCTACATCCTGGCCGAGGCCCAGCTCCGCAGCCAGGGGGAGGTGCCGCTCCTGGGGTGCCAAGAGAGCCTGCCTGCCCGGCCCTCCCCACCGTGCGCCTCTCCCGGGGCCGGGCCTGCGGGGCCTCCCTGCGCGTGTCTCCTCGGCGACGGGCAGACGGAGCCGGACGTGGCGCGAGCTGAGGCCGCCCGGGGCCGGGGCTGCGGTGGGAAGTCAGGGACGGCACCCAGCTGATTCTCCGTTTGTATAAATAAAACGCTTTTAATTAGAAAACTCTACAGTACGTGTGGGGGAGGCCGGGCCCCGGGCCGCAGGCGGCGGAGGACAGCAGTCCTGGTCGGCCCAGGGGCCACGGCGTCCGGCAGCAGCATCGGCTCACGGGCCGGGGGGGTCGGGGAGGGGGCGTCGGCCGCCGGCTCCTTCACCTTCACTCCCGCGGGCGCCCTACTCCTTCTCCCGCGTCCACTTGATCATGGTCTCGGGCGAGCGGTACAGGAAGATGAGCTTGGCGTACAGCTCCTCCTCCAGCTCCAGCTCCCGCGTCTCGCGCACCAGGAAGATGTCCTGGCACAGCTTGAGGATGCGGTCCACGCACGGCAGCTCCTCGAACATGATGGAGTGCGAGATCTCGCTGAAGAAGCCGCGCACGAACTTGCCGATGACCAGCACGATGGACACGTACAGCCCCATGATCCTGCGGGCGGGGTGGTGAGGGCTGGTCTCCGGCCTGGCCCGGCCCGGCCCCGCCCCGCCCCCCTCCGCTCTGCCCACACTCACCCGTAGCCGGCCAGGAAGCCCAGGCTGGGCGGGCTGACCTTGTCGCTGAAGATGACCATGGGCAGCAGGTTGCAGTCAGCCCGGCAGTCCTGCAGCTCGATGACCCACCACTCGAGGAAGCCGGTGGCCCCCGAGTCCACACGCTCCCTCCGCAGCTGGATGCGCACCCCCAGGTAGTCGGCCTCCTCATCTGGGCAGAGGGAACACGCGGGGGCTGCTGGGCCACGGCCGCCCCCCACCTCCAGTCCGTCTCGGCCCCCACCACCAGCCCCACTCACTGGGCTGCAGCTGCTTCACCGGGTTGGCTTCGGGCCCGTTGGGGGCGCGGATGTACTTGGGGAAGAGGTTGGGGATGACCCTGTGGGGGGCAGGGCGGTGGTCAGACCCGGCCCCCTCTGCGGCCTGTGGGCCCCAGCCCTGGCCCCACTCACACTGACTGGTCCGAGGTGCCCTCGAGCAGACTGGCCAGTTGCCGCCGCTCGGTGCTGTTGGGGGCCAGGTCCAGCACGTGCTTCTCGTTGGTGTACTCCACGGTGCCGCCCTTGGCCAGGTCCCTGCAGCGGCCGGTGGGGTGAGCCTCGAAGGCCCCCGCCCGCGCCCCCCCCCCCCGGCCTGGGGCGCACCTCTGGAAGTTCCAGGTGAAGCGCAGGGTGATGTCTGCCGTGCCGTTGTACAGCTCGCGCTTCATCTGTGCCCGGCTGGGCGGGCTGATGCGCCACAGCGCCCCCGAGCTGCCCTCGATGTGGGCCGTGACGATGTCCTCGGGGCTGTACTGGCTGATGAACTGCATGGCCAGCTGGGGCCGGCGCGCCTCAGTGGGGACCTTGGCCCTGCCCCTCCCACCCCCACCCCCCCATGGCCGGGGCTGGCGCGGCAGCTTACTGGGTTGGGGTCGAAGTGCTGGGACAGCGCGTCGTAGGCCGCCTGTGTGAAAGGCTGGATGGACGGCTGCTGGGCGCTCATGGTGAACAGGGGCTGTGGGGAGGGCTTGTGAGGGCAGCCCCTCGGTGTCGAGGGGTGCAGGGCGGGGGGCGGCGGGGGGCCTTACCTCGTAGCCCCCCAGCTTGAGGGTGACGGTGACGTCGATGGGCTGGTTGACCACGCCCACCACGGAGCGCACCAGGGACATGAAGAGCAGCGGGAACCAGATGATGGCCACCAGGAAGAGGATGATGAGGCCGCCCATGCCGTACTTGACAATCTTCTTTTTCTTCTGCCCCTTGGGCTGTGGGTATTTCTGGGGCAGAGGACGGGGAAGCCACTGAGCAGCGCCTACCACCATCCCTGCACCACCTTCCTGCCCCAGTGCCAGGACCCGCGGTCCCGCTGAGGATGGCAGCTGGGACATGTCCTCACGGGGCGGGCACAGCCCTTCAGCAGCGGCCCTGGCACCACCGGGCGCTCATGCCTGCCTCTCGCCACACAGCTGCGGCGCAAGCCCCCGGGCAAGTCCCCTCCTTGGGTTTCACGAGACTTAACACTGGCCCCCGCGCCAGACGTGTGTCCATCGGGATTTGGTGTCCAGGCCACCACGCAGCCTCGAGACCCATGTGGAACCAGGCACGGGCGCCAAGTGATGAGCACAGAAGGTGCTGCGTCACCGGCTTGAGGGTGCCGCACCCACCAGGACGCCACAAGCTGCCCCTCCTGGGAGGCCAGGGGCAGAGGTTCCACCGGGTGTACCCGGGCTATGAGGCCGCGTCCACAGAAGCACGACTGACAGACAAGCCCGCCATCCACCTGCCACATGGGGCCTGCCCAGCTGTGGACAGGAGCCCCTGGCACGGAGAAGCCCCACGAACCCTGAGCGGAAGGCCAGGTCTACGCAGCTGCTCACGGGCGAGGCCGGACCAGGCGGCCGTTGGGGAAGGCGCAGGTGTGGGTTGGGATGTGGCTGCTCTGGGTCAGGGTTTCTTGGGGTGACAGGTGCCTGCACTAGGAAGCACCCACGGGTGCTTTCTCAGGTGTGAGGGATGTGGCAATAAAGCTGCTGAAAGACGCAAGCGCAGCTTGTATCTGGTGCTTCCTCCCGCCGCCCGCGCACCTTCTCCGTCTCGCGGCTGCACTTGATGATGAAGATGTTGGCGTAGATGTCCTCCACGCACATCCAGTTGGACAGGGACAGCGTGGTGTCCGTCCACACCCAGTCCATCACGGCCCGCAGCTCCACCAGGAAGGGCACCAGCCGGAACCTGCCCAGGTCAGCGGCCGTCAGGGGCCTGGGGGCATCCTTGCACCTCGGCCCCACGGGCCCCACTTACCCCTGAAACAGGAAGAGGTTGAGGTGGTTGTACTTCTTGGTGAGGAAGTTGCCGAGGATGCGGGTGGGGTAGCCGCAGCGGATCTGGTAGGCGGACAGGGCGAAGTAGATGCACTTGACGAAGTACCACAGCTGGGCCACCGCGTTCTGGCTGAACATCCTGCGTGGAGAGCGGCCGGGTCAGCGCCTGCCCGGCCCACCCGAGGCCAAGCCCGCGCACCCACCGGACCCACCTCTCCGTGACGGCGGGCAGGATGAAGAACATCCAGAGGTGGATGGCCAGCACCAGCGCCACCTGGAAGGCCAGCTTGCCCAGCACGGTCTTGCGCAGGTAGAGGGCGCGGTCCACCACCATGGTGCTGAACTGGATCAGCAGCATGACTAGGAAGGCCTCGGGCACCTGGTCGTCCGACAGCGACGAGGTGATATCCGTGGCCGCCGAGTGCTTCTGTGGCCGCACGGGACAGCAGAGGTCAGGGAGCCGGGCCTCCTGGGCCCTGCACCCTGCGTCCTGCAGCCCAGCCCCCACTCACCCCGAAGGCCCAGAAGCCAAAGATGATGATGATGAAGTCGACCACGTCGGCCAGGAACATGAGGGCGTAGACGTCGGTGGCCGCCCGGTACTGGGTGTGCAGGATGTCGTGGAAGAAACGCCGCAGGGGCCGGTACATGCCCTGGGCCCTGGGGAGCGGGACTCAGTGCTGGGCCCTGCCCCTGCCAGCCCGCCCCCCAGCCCCGCCCCTGCGCCAGGCCCTGCCCACTCACAAGGACAGGCAGAGCCTCTGCAGCTGCTGCCCGGCTGCCCGCACTCGGTCCCCGGGGCGTCGGTGCCTCTTCTCTGTCCCTGCGGCTTCCCCCTCTGACTCCTCAGCTTCTGTGGGGAGCAGCCGGCTCAGCCCTGGTCTCCTGAGGGCCTGCCTGTCACCAGCAGGGCCGGGGGGCCGGGGTGCCCTACCAGTTTCCGCCAGGCCTCTGGGGGTGCTGCTCTCCCGCCTCCTGAAGCGCAGGCTCGTGCGCGTCCTGCTCTGGATCTCGAGCTCCTCGGAGGGCCCGCCCCTCACGTCCGCCTGCACGCTGTCCTCGGGGGGGTCCGCCGCCGCCTCGGTCTCGGGTCCCAGCAGGGCCTCCAGCTCCTCAGCCCCTTGCTCCCCGCCGTCCCTGCCGCGCGCCTTGGTGTCAGGCTCCTCCTCGTGGTCCCAGAGGCCGTAGCACTGCACGGAGGGGCAGTGGTCAGGCGGCGGGATGGCCGCCCCCCCCCTCCCCGGACGGAGGCCCGCCCAGGCTCACCAGCAGCTGCGAGCGGTGGAAGAAGAGCGCCATGAGCTGCAGCAGGTCGTACTTGATGTAGCCATCCGTCTTCTCCAGGCCCAGGATGCGCGGCGGGAAGTAGGGCTTGTTCTCGTAGCGCCGCAGCACAGCCTGGCTGTTCCAGGGGAAGAAGCCGAACTGGAACAGGTACTTGGTGACCACAGTGACCTGTGGGGAAGGGTCTCAGCGGCCGCCCACCGGCCCGCGGCTGGCCTGCCACCCGCCCTCCGCCCCCCGCCCCACCTCGGTGAAGATGATGGCCGTCATCCAGAAGCGCTTGCTGGGCCGTGGGATGGACAGCATGGCCCAGAGGAAGACCAGCACGGGCAGCACCAGCGAGACGGCCGAGGCGGTGACCATGTGGTTCAGGATGATGATGAAGTAGCACAGCAGCTCGGAGTGCGCGGCCACGCACTGGTACACGGCCTGCAGCAGCCGCAGCGGCCGGCCCTGGCCCTCGGAGAAGCGCCGGGCCTCCTCCAGCTCCGGGATGTGCAGGCGCCTGTGGGGGGCCCGCTCAGCACCGCGCCGCAGAGGCCAGGACCCCCCCACACCTCCGCCCCGCCTCCGCCCACCTGTCCAGGAGCAGCTCGCTGGCCGTGCGGGTGCGGCGCACGCTGGCCGGCAGCTCCCGGGAGCCGCGCAGGGAGGGCCCCGGGACCGCCTCCTCGCTGCCGCTGCGGGTGCTGTAGCCCGTGCTCAGGGGGCTGCTGGTGTCCGTCACGCTGCTCAGCGGCTCCTCGGCGCCCAGCCCGCTGAGGGAGGGAGGCGGTCAGGGGGCGGCGGGGCGGGGTGGGGGAGCCTGGCAGCAGGGGCCGCACCTACCTTGACGTGAGGCTTGGCTCGTCGCGGGCCTCCGTCTCGCTGGCGTACAGCTGGTCCAGCACCTCACTGCCCACCTCCTCGCCCTGCACGGCACGCCCAGCTCTCTTGCCAAAGGGGCCCCGCGGGCCAGGCCCATCCCCCCAAAGAAGGCAGGAAGGGTGCACGGTGGAGAGGGGGCGGGCACGGGGGGTGCTCACCCGCAGCAGCTTCTCGGCCAGCACGTAGCGCTCGGCGCGCAGCACGTCGCTGGTGGCCTGGTGGTGGCGCGTGAAGGTGTGCAGCCAGCGCGTGAGCCCGTCCACCAGCGCCTGGCCCAGCACCCACAGGAACTGCACAGTGCTCAGCACGCGCTGCATCACGTGGCCGCGGCCTGCAGAGGGGGGCGGGGGGTGCTGGAAGGGTGGCCTAGTGGCAGCGGGGGACCCCCCTCCCCGGGCTTTGGGGCCCACGCACCTGCCACCTCGTCCTGTGGCGCCTCTGCCTCCTGGCTGGGGCCTCCTCCTGGGAGTGGGAGTGGGTGCAAGTCAGCGCCTGGGCCCCTGGGGTCCCCTCCAGAGCCCTGTGCGCGCCCACTCACCTGTGGGCAGCTGCCCTGCCTGCTCCTGCCGGGCCTGCTCCTCCCGCCGCTGCCTCAGCACGGTCTGGGCGTTGGTGACCCACGCCTGGTACGCCATCTGCTTGCCGGGGCCTCGCGGTTAGCGTCTGCCCCCGGCCTCCTGCTGGACCTTCCCTCCCTCGGCGAGGGCAAGAAACAGCCCAGGGGGCGGGGCAATGCCCACAGCCCCGTGGCCCCCCCCCCCCGCTACCTTTCCCCTTGAGCACGGACCCCGGGACAGCCCAGGGCCCGGCCCAGCAGCAGACGTGTCCGGCACGCGTGCAGCGCCCCCGAGAGGCCAGCCATCAGCGGGCGCTGCAGGGCCCGGCGGCAGGTGACCGCGCCCCGCACCGTGTGCGCTTGTCTCACTCGGCGCCTGGGGAGGCGCCGGCCCAGCGGGCCGCCTGGGCTGCGGGAGGCAGCCCCTGCCCTGACCTGGAAGGCGCTCTGTGCCGACGGCCGCGGGTCCTCGGGCTGCACCTCCTCCTCCTCCTCGCTGTCAGACTCGAACAGGTAGTAGTCCCCAGAGTGGATGACTGCGGGCAGGGCGGGGCTGAGCGCCGGCCCCCCACCCCCTGTCCACCCCCTCGGGGGCCTGGCTGTGCTGCCCTGCCCGGTCCCCCAGCACCGTGACCCCTGGGCCAGCCCCACGGCCACCCTCCCAGGTGCCAGAGGCAGGGCGGCGTCGCATGCAAAGGACACAGGCAGCGCGAGGAGACGAGACTGGACAAGAGGACGCGTGGGGACCGCGGTCAGCAGGGCACGTGGGGTTCTGGCTCAGGAGAGGGCAGCGTCTGCTGTGGGGGCGCAGCCCGTCACGACAGGCCGGAGGCGGGGCGAGGAATATGTGCATGGGGGGGGGCCAGCGGCTCCCTGAGGCAGTCAGCCGGGCCGGGTTGGGCCGTACCTGTGGCGTGGTCCAGCCAGGGCCGCCACCACTGTCTCGGGGGCGCGGGGGAGCCCCCCGGGCTGCCGGGCCCTGTGGAGGAGCGGTGAGCATGAGCAGCAGGGAGCGGGGCCGTGTGCGGCAGGGCGGAAGGGCCGGCGGCCCCCACGGGCAGGCCACAGGCAGGCGCGGGCCGGCCACACGGGACAGACGACCACATGGCACGGGACAGGGCGGCGGCTGGCGACACCACGAGCACGGGTGGGGGAGCGTGTGGGGGAGCATGTGGCGGGCGGGGCTGCCAAAGCCCCACCCACACTCACCTGGCTCTTGGCGGGGGTCCTGGGGGCGGCCCTGGCCAGTCTGGCCCTGGCGGTGCTTCTCCTGCTTGGCCCGGATGCGCTCCATCCTGGGGGTGCGGGGGGAGGCCGTGAGTGCTGGGCAGGCCGGGGAATCCCGGTGCCCACCCTGGGCGGCACCTACTGTCTCTTCAGCTGCGCCAGGGACTTCTCCTCCGCCCGGCGGTGCAGGTCGATGGTCTTGAGGTTGGCGGCGTTGTAGAGGGCGAAGCCCCTGCGGGTGGCATGGTGAGGCCCCAGCCTCTCTGCCCAGTTTGGGGTTCCCCGCTTCGGGCCGGCTGGGCCCAGCTGCCCACGTCCTCCCTGCTCAAGGGGGCCTCAGCCCTACCCACCACCCACCAGACTGTGGGGCCGGGAGGGCCGGGCCGCCCTGCGCTGCCATGGGCACCATCAGGGCTGCAGCGGCCACTCGGCTCCCAAGATGGGCCTGGGCTCTGCTGCTTGGGCTCCCCGTGGCGAGGCCAACCTGGAGGCCTGCATGGCGGTGGCCTGCAGCTCCGCCCTGACGTGCAGGAAGTAGTAGCTGAGGAAGACGCGGCGCTGCAGCAGCAGGAACAGGAAGCAGACGCTGTCCCAGAGCACGCCCGCCTCCTCCACGGGCAGCAGGCAGTCCTGGTCCCTGCCCAGCATCTCCTTGGCTGCGGGCGGCACCGCAGGGATCAGGCCCTGGCTCGGGCGCGCACTCGGTCCCGCCCGCCCGCCCGGTCACTCACGGTCGTAGTAGCCTTTGACGGTGCACACGAGGCTGAAGAGCTGGATCACCCAGCAGAAGCTGCTCTGCATCTGCTCCACGAAGACGCAGGACAGGAGCTGGGGGGGAGGCGGGTCAGGCCAGGTGGGCGGGCAGGCGGAGGGCAGAGGGGTCGGCCTGGCGGGGGCTCACCGAGAGCAAGTTCTTGGAGACGATGACGGTGACGTTGTAGAGGATGAGGCAGTCCCAGAGCAGCAGGCGGGCGCGGGTGTCCCTCTGCAGCAGGGCGGTGCCGAAGAGCAGCAGGTAGAAGCAGGCCAGCAGGTAGCCGAGCCCGAAGACGCTGATGCGGGTGGCCCCCGTGACGAACACCACCACCAGCACCAGCCAGAAGAGGTAGCGGAAGACGGCCACCTTGAGCATGTCCAGGGAGGACCTGCCGGCCGCGGGGCGTCAGTGCGGGGCGTCACCGGAGCCCCAGCTCCCTCGGAGCAGGGACCTGCCGGGGTGGGGGGTCCCGCCGGCGCCCCCGCAGCCTGTGCTGGCGTGACCGTCCGCCCTGCCCGGCAGCAGCCTGCCCGGCCGACTCACCTGCAGTGGATGAAGTTGGGCACGGGGTTGGGCTCCCCCCGGGGCAGCTCCAGGTGGTCCGTGTTGACGCCGGCCATGCGCTGCCACTCCTCGGTGCGCTCGGCCGAGAAGACCTGCCACTGCTGCGAGGCGCAGAGCAGCAGCAGGAAGTCGCCTGCGGGCACAGGGTCCGCTGCCACCAACCGGCATCCCCCGCCCGCCCCGCCCCAGCAGCCGTGGGCAGCGCCGCCCGCCGTGCAGACCCGCTCAGCACGCCCGCCCCACACGCGTGCCCCCCGGACGCTGCTCTGCACCGCGGCGGGCGCCCGGGAGGCAGGGCCGGCGGGGGGCGCTGGCGGGCGGCCTGGACGAGCCCTGCCCTCGCTGGCCAGGCCGCACTCACTGATGAGGTTGGTGGAGTTGGGGCTCCGGAAGAAGTCGGGCAGGTACAGCCACTTGATGAGCGCCGAGTTCATGGGGATGGCCTGGCTCCAGCGCCACGGGTAGTCTGCGGGGGCGCGTGTCAGGGCAGGGCCCGGCATCCCCAGCGGCCGCGCCTACGTCCACTCGCGCACCCACCCCACGGCCCTTCAGCGTCCGAGGCCCGCCGGCCAGAGACCCCATGTCCTCAGACACGTGCCCCCGCGTGACTGCCCAGGACCTGGGCGTGGGCGGGGCCGAGGGGAGGCCTACAGGGAGGGAGATGGGCAAGCGGGGCCTTTCTGGTGGTGACCACTGATGGGGGGCAGGATGCAGAGCCCAGAAGGCACAGGACTGGGGGGACAAGAGGAAGGCGCCCCCCGAGCCTTCACCCCAGAGGAAGGACCCTGTGCCCACCCCAACCCCAGGCCCAGGCCCCACAGGACTCTGCTCAGCGGCTGAGAGGCGGAGGGCGTGGCCGGGCTGCCACAGTGGTCAGGGACTGCACCCCAGATGCGCGGGCGTGGGAGCAAACACGGCGCCTCCGCCAGACCACAGGGGGCCCGGTTTTACTACAGCAAGCCCAGAAGCAGCCTGGATGGCCTCGGCACCTGGCTGCACCGGCCCCGCCTGTCCAGTGCCCACCACGGTTTTCTGCCCCAGCCTCCAGGGGAAGGAACCGGGTGACGGTGGGAGCTGGCGGAGGCCATGGAAGGGTCCAGAGTGCGCCCTGAGGCAGCACCCAGCAGACGCCCAGGGGAGGGCTGTGGGATGGGCTGGCGGGGCGGCGCGCCTCACCTATGCACAGGGCGGGGGGGATGCCCAGGCACAGCAGGTACTGGTACAGCAGGAAGAGCGTCAGGAAGAGGCAGTAGTTGGGCCAGAGGCGGGCGATGGCCGCGCGGCGCCGGCGCGTGAGGATGGCCACCAGCCAGCCGCCGTGGAGGATGACCATGAAGTTCATGCGCTGGCCGATCACGTTCACGGCCATCAGGAAGCAGATCTGGGGGTGACGGGGGGTGCAGTCGGACAGGGGCCAGGTGTGGGGGCCCGGGGACCCCACACCCCCTGTGGGGACGGAGGGCCTGACCCCGCACACACGGGAGACGGAGCTGTGCCGGGGCAGCAGGATGCACGGGAGCGGGGCGCTCGCCGGACCTCACCTCCAGCCCGAATTTGTAGAAGAAGAAGTTGATGAAGTACTTGAGGCAGCTGAGCAGGTCGCGGTCCAGCCGCTGGCGGGTGCCGTCGGCGCAGACGGCCTGCGCGGGCAGCGGGCCCAGCTGGTGCTGGCGGCGGTGGTGCTCTTGGCTCCGGTACACCATGGCCTCGAACACCAGCAGCAGCAGGATCTGCAGGTGGTTCTGCGGCAGGGCGGGCGGGGCGGTCAGGGCTGCCCGGCCCCGCCAGCCCCCCGCCGCCCTCCCCCGGCCCACTCACCTGGATGTAGCCCAGGTTCGGGAAGCCCTTCCGCACCCCAAACCAGTTGGCGGGATCGACGGGGCCGCGGTACAGCAGGGACTGGCTGATCTCGGCCTTCTGCAGGTTGGTGCTGTTGGGGAAGGGCTGGGGGAGGGGCGGGCATCAGCGCTGGCACTGGGCGGGTGGGACACGGGCCCCTCGCCCCACCTCGGCTCTGGGTCCACCCTGACAGGGAAGGGGTCAAGGAATGCAGCAAAGGGGCCCCACAAAGGGGGTGGGGCTGCTCGGGGGCCTCCCCCTCCCCGCCAGGGTGGGGCTGCCTGGTGCCTCCCCAGGCCCTGGGCTGAGCGCAGGCCCGCGGGCAGGGACCCTCCTCTGCGGGCCGGGGGGCGCGGCACCTCCGTGCAGTTGCTGGCGTACTCCTGCGGCCGCACGACCTTGAGCTGGTACAGCATCTTGCACACGATGATGATGCAGGTCCACACGGTGGACAGGCAGGAGGCCATGGGCCGGAAGCGGGGGTAGGGCAGCGCGAAGGCCCAGAGCACCACCAGCAGCAGGTTCATCACCGACACCTGCGGGCGGCGCGGCGGGCTGGTGGCTGGACCCCGCAGCCGCCCCCCACCCCCTCCCGCTGCCACCCGTCCTGCCGCCAGCCCCGCGGGCCCGGCACGCACCTCCTTCAGGGCCACCCAGACGGTGTAGAGGGCCACCAGCTTGAGGACGTGCAGCTCCAGCAGGCGCCGCACCAGCACCTGCACGCGGGTGAGCACGGCGGAGAAGCCGGCCGCCAGCTCCAGCAGGCGCTCGGCCACCAGGCCCCACTTGCTGGGCGCCGCTGCAGGGTGGGAGGGCGGCCGCGGGGTGAGGCGGGGTGAGGCGGCGTGCTCCCGGCCCGAGCCGCCCGCCCCGCAGCCCAGGCTTGGGGCTCAGAGGGCCTGAGCCCGGGGACACGGGGCGCCCTGCGGCTTACCTTCCGGGGCCCGCGTGGCCTGGGGGGGTCCAGGTGCCCCCTCCGCCGCCTCCTGCTGTAGCAGCGGGGTCCCGCTCACCCCGTCCTGCCTGGGACAGGGCCCCACAGCGTCACTTCCCCCCACCAGGCCGGGCGCCCACCCGGGACCGCCCTCCCCGGCTGGGAGCGGAGCGGGCGCCCACCTGGAGGCCCAGCGCGGCCGCTGGGCGCGGGGCGGGGGCACCCGGTCCAGGTCGGTGAGCCGCATGAAGGGCTGGTGGAAGTAGTGCAGCTGCAGGATGCAGGCGAGCAGGAAGAAGCCGGGGATGAGGATGCTGGAGAAGAGCTCGGACACGCTGAACTGCTCCAGGCCCAGGTCCTCCAGCCTGCGGGAGCCACGGTCACCACCTGAGGCCCGCCGCCCGCCCGCCCGCCCGCCGCCCGCCGCCCGCCGCCCGCCCGCCGCCCGCTCACTGCTCGTCCGTGAAGCCCGTCAGGTTGCGCCAGTAGGCGGGGAAGTCCTGGAACTGGAAGGTGTAGACGGCGATGAGCACCAGCATGGTGTAGGCCACCACCAGCCACCAGAACACCTTGAGCAGCTTCCTCCACAGGCTGTAGTAGACCTGAGGGGGCGCAGCGGTGAGCCCCCTGCCCGCCCGCCCGCCCGCCCGCCCGCCCAGCCGCCCCGCCTGGCACCTGGAAGAGCGTGAGGCACAGCAGGAAGAGGAACATGTAGACGATCTTGTAGACCACCAGGCGGCCGGCGAAGCTGACCACGATGAACATGCCCCCGCACACGTAGATCCAGTACTTGGCGTACGCGCCCGTCACCAGCGTCCCCAGACTCCGCAGCAGCGTGCGCGTCCGCGTGGGCTCTGCAGGGGACACGTGGCGTCGGGCCGGGAGGGCCGGGAGGGGGCCCCGCCCGCCTGCCCGCCCGCCTCACCTGTGTCAGCCACGGTCACCCCCGTCAGCGTGGGCGGAGCCTTGGCCCCCCTCAGCAGCTTCTCCTTGACAAACTGGCGCAGCAGGAGCCAGAAGGTCAGGGTGTACAGCAGCTGCGACACGGCGGGTCAGTGAGCGCCGGCCTGGCCTCCGGCACCAGGCCCCGCCCAGAAGTGCCCTCGGTGGGAAGCGGCCGGCCCCTGCCCCTGCCCCGGGCCAACTCTGTGGACATGTTGTCACACCCGCAGGCCCCTGGCCCCACACATGCCGGGCACCGCTGCCTCAGGGCCACGCCAAGTGCGAGGTGGCGCTGGCAGCCGCTCACCATGGCGCCCAGGTCCAGGCAGGGGTAGCGCGTGTGCTCCAGCCCCAGCTGGCGCAGGCTGACGGGGCCCAGCATGACAGGAAGCTCGCGCTGCAGATCCATGGCCCACACGTAGCGCAGGCCGCACAGCGCCAGCCCGTAGAGCAGGATGAAGGGTGAGCACAGCATGGCCAGCTGGTGGCGACTGCGCACTGTCCAGATGACGCAGGCCCAGAGCAGCAGCACGAAGGTCAGCCAGCTGTGGTAGGTGATACTCCAGACCTGGGGGCGAGGGGGAGGCCAGTGGGTGGACCCCCGGAGCGCCAGCACACCCCCCCCCCCCCGAACACACACAGCACGGGCTTGGACTCGGGCTGCTCGGGCCCCGCGGCCGAGGGGGCACATCCCGCAGACGCCACTCACCATCATGGCGATGAGGGCGCACACGTAGCTCTGGTTCATGATGAGGTGGCCCAGGCTGTGCAGCGGTGATGGCTCTTGGGGTCCTGCCAGCCGGGGGCGCCCTAGAGGGGTGGGCCGGTCAGGCAGGAACTGGGGGCCCTCCTGGAAGCTGCAGCTGGGCTCGGCCACATGCGACGTTGCCCCCAGACATGGACAGGTGGCCCGTGGGGAGAAGGGAGCGTGCTGGCAGGAGCCCGTGGCGGGCCTGGGGCAGAGCACGCCCTGGAGCATGGGGGTGCCCAGCCCCCACCTCCGCAGGCCTCGGCTTCCAAGACCAAAGGCCAGGGCGGAAAGGTAGCCCCATGCCAGCACCCCAATGCCTGATTGTGCAGGGGCAGCCCGGAGCACGGGGGGCTGGGCTGGGGGGGCACTTCGAGACAGGGCTGCACAGGGCCCCAAGGTGGGAGAGTTGAGTGCGCTCTGGACTGGGAGGGGTGCGGGGGGCCGGGAGGCCCCTGGAGGGCTGGGTCACGGGGCCCTGGCCCTGGCCCTGGCCCTGGCGGCAGACCAGTGAGAACCCCCGATGGCCACCAGGGGGCAGTGCACGCACACGCAGGAGCGCCCAGGCCCAGCACGCGGGACTCACTCGGGTGCTGCCGGACGGGGCTGTGGCCAGTCAAGTCGTGCACGGTGCAGTTCTCCGGCTCCAGAGACGCGGGCGCCGCTGGCTGCGGGACAGGACAGACCTCGCGAGCCAGCCCACGGGGGCCGCCCCCCCCCACCACCCCCCGCCCAGCCAGGCCCACCCCTCACCTGGGCAGCTCCAGTTTCCTTATCGGCGGCTGCCCAAGCCTGGTCCTGCAGCCACTGGTCCACCTCGGTCAGCTCCACCTCTTGCTCCTCCTCGCCCCCAGTCACCTCCTTCCTCTGTGGAGACCGGAGTCCAGGCTCAGCCCTTCAGCCTGGCGTCGGGGTTTCGGGGGGGGGGGGGGGGTGTGTGTGCAGGGGGGAGGGGCGGCAGGACCTGGTCGGCGGGCCGGTGGGGGCGCAGCTTCAGCAGCGAGACCAGGGTGTAGTACAGCAGCAGCAGCAGGCCGGGGCTCGCGTACACCGGCCAGTCGTGCTGGGTGTTGAGGGTCAGGGTGTGCGGGCTGGAGCAGTTGGCCGGAACCATGAAGTCCTTGAGGCCGAACACCCTGCGGGGGATGGACCCGGCTGAGTGCGCGGGGCCGGTGGGGCGGGGCCCGTGGGGGCGGGGGCCGGGCGCCTCACCTGGCCCAGATGCTGGCGGGCGGGAGCAGGGCCTGGGCGAAGGGCGTCTGGTAGCAGTAGAGGCAGAGCAGGTGGCCGGCGCCGAAGCAGCCCACGGAGACGCAGAGCGTGCTGAAGCCCAGCGGGCTGATGGGGAAGTGACAGGCCCACCAGGTGCAGATGGCCAGGAAGGCCAGGAAGTAGAGGCTGGAGAAGGCCGAGGGGTGGGCGATGCCTGTGGCCGGGGACACACGGGTCAGGCCGGGCCGCGGGGGCTCCGGGGGCGCGAGGGTCCCTACCCAGTGGGTACCTGCCAACGCCAGCAGCGCGATGGCCAGCATGCGCCCGGCGGCCACCAGCAGCCAGTGGGCGGTGACCCGGAACCGGGCGGCCAGTCGAGATCTCCGCTTGGCGGCCAGCGCGGGGCCTCCCCGGAGCCCTGCCAGGGGCCGGGCGTCCGCCTCCCTCTCGTCGTCATCCTGCAGGGTCACGGGGAGACAGGTCAGGGCACGGAGCCCCCCGAGCCCCCACCACTGCTGCCCAGTGGCCGCGGCCTGCACCCCCTCAAGTCAGCTCTGGGGACTGGAGCAGCCCACCTGGCCGGCCCGGCCCACGCAGGCGCCTCCAGAGCTGCCGAACCCCTCAGCGCCCGCCCTCGTCTCATGGAGACCCGCACAGGCCCCTGGGCCAGCCCCGACCGAGCGGCGAGTGTCCGGAAGGGGGCATGTGCCGCCCCACCACGCGTGGCCCACAGGCTGGAGCTGAGCCCACACGGGCTGGGCCCCCATCAGAGTGGGGTGAGGGGACCCCACTTCACCAGGCTTGGTGCTAGGGTCTCAGGGTGGGCGTGCCCTGAGGCTGATTCGCCAGTGGACAGAAGCGACCAGCTGGCTGGGGAAGGGACGGCCCTGCCGGGCCCCACCGTCCCGGGGCTGGGGGCTGCAGCAGCGAGTCCTGCTTCCTGGAGGCCCCGGGCCTCGGGGCGGGCGGCGGTGGCAGGGAGCCCGCGGGCCACACCCCAGCCCCCAGCCTGGCGTCGGCCTCTGGTCAACCCGAAGTGTCCCAGAGAACCCCAGGCAGGACCTGCCCAAGTCTGGGGGCCCGTCAGAGCGGGACGCCCCCGCCCGCCACAGGCAGCCAGCCTGAGCTCGGCAACGCGGCCGCCCCCTCCCACCCCGGGAGCCTGAGAGCCGCCACCTGGGGGGGCCGGGGTGGGTGTGGCCGCCATGACAGACCCGCGATGCGGGGGGTTGGGGATGCCCACGTGTCCCCGCCTCCCGCGGCTGAGCCTGGCTGAGCACGTGCGCCCGGGACGTGGCTCCGGCCGTGGGCAAGGTGCCCCCCCCCCCCCGCTGTCTCCACCCGGCCATCAGGTCCAGCCCCGGGGGCAGACCTGTGATGGGCAGCTTGGAGGGGCTGGCCCTGCCGCCACCCCCAGATTTTGGGAAGGAGTCCAGTCCCTTCCCGGCAGGGCTGTTCCCGGAAGCCCTGGCCCTGCTAACGAGGAAACCAGAGGCCGCCGGCCTGCGTGCCCACACACCCGGGGGGGGGGGCGGGCCGCGGGGCGGGCGGGCGGAGAGCAGGCGGGTCGGCTTCAGGCCGAGTGACCTGCCCTGCGGTGGGCCCCAGGACTCCCCTCCCCCTTTCTGGCCAGGCTGAGGACAAATGACAGTGGGACCTGCACGGGGCGCCCGAGGCCCTGGGCCCCCTGCAGGGAGTGGGGCTGAGGCCAGTGTGGAGGCCTGTGGTGGGGGCAGGGCACACGCAGGACCCGGGCCTCACCCCACTGGAGGCAGGACCCTCCGGGACAGTCCTGATTTAGGGCCTAAACAGCCACGATGACCCACAACCCCACTGGTGCTCTCGTTCTCCAATGCGCTCTCCCCGCCCTTCCCAGCGCTGCCCGCCAGGCGCTGCCCACCCCCAGCATGGCCTTTGTCTCCTGTTCTGGGCAAGCCTGAAGGGCATGGGGTCCCGAGACCGCCCCCAGGACAGACAGGCAGCCACCTCACCCCCCGGCCTCCGTGCCCTCGAGCGTGTCCAGCCCCAGCTGGCCCCTCACCGGCTCCCGGGCACGCTGGCTCTGCCGTGCCCTCCGCACCAGGCGCCTGCAGAGGCCCAGGCACACGGAGGAGACCACCAGGATGCCCAGGTCAGGGGCCACCAGGCGGATGGCGTTGGGGATGTCCTTGAGGTCCAGCCTGTGGAGGGCAGGGAGAGGCTTGAGCAGCTGCTGGCCAGGAGGCCCGGGCCTGGCAGGCGTGCCTCCCTCCCCCACATGGGAAAGCTGGCGCAGGCTCTGGCCTCTCACCTTGTGACCCCCACATGACGGGAGAGGGTCTCCCAGGGGCCACCTGCAGAGAGAGGCGGCGGGGGGGCCCGGGTCAGGTGGTGGGTGCCCCGGGGATGCCAGCTGCCCGCAGGAACGCCGGCACAGGCTGCCTTCGCTTAGGGAGACTGAGGCCCAGCAGGGAGGGGTGCGGCCGGATGTGCCTGAGGGGTGCCGACTGGGCCCCAGCTTCCTGCCTGCAGGGGGCGTCACCGCCGGGCAGATCGGGGGCCCAGAGACCCGCCCCGGCCACCAGGGCCCCCCATCTGATCCTTTGTGGGGGCAGCTGGGGGTTCTGGCCTGCAGTGGGCAGGACCCCAATAGTCGGCAGCTGCAGACCTGAGGGCCCACAGGCATCCCTGGGCCCTGGAGACTCACAGTTGGGCCCCAGCAGCCGGTCCAGGCGCGGCACGACGTGCAGGCATATCTGGAAGGCCAGGTGGGCAGCCAGGAAGAGGAGGCTGAGGCCCAGCAGGGCTCGGAGGAGGCGGCCAGTGTGACCTGCGGGCAGAGTGGCCTGCTGCAGGGGACGGAGGGGCAGGCGGCCTCCCTGCACGGCAGCGGGTCCATCAGTGCTGGTCAGCCGTGGGTGAGACACTGCTGGGGTCCCGTGGCAGAGGAGGAAGTGGGCGTGGGGTGACCCAGCGGGGATGGGGGTGCCCAGCCTGTCTTTCACCTGCTCACAACCTCCCTGGGGTGGGGCCGAGGCTTGTGGGAGCCCGTGGGTTTGCCCACACTCCTGCAGAGCTCTGGGGCCCCTGCAGGGAGCCCCAGGACCTCAAGTCATGCATTTGGGGAGGGGCCCAAACCTAAGCCCCACCTGGAGGGGAGAAGCGGGGCCCAGGAGCCCCCCAGTCAGCACATCCATTCGTGCCGAGGCTGAGAGGCCGCGATCCCTTGCAGGGCAGCCTGTGGCCCTCTGCTCTGTGGCGGGTACCACTGGGACTGGCCCCGGGTTCTGGGCTCTGAATCCAGCTCAGGCTGTGGCGTGGCCAGTTCCCTGCTCCAGCCTCGGCCTCTGCTCGGGCGCCCACGTGGGCCCCGAGGACTGGGGAAGTGGGGGGTCCCTCTCCTCGCCCAGGCACGGCATGTGCCCCCAACTGGGTCAGGGGTCCTGAGATGGGGGTGGGGCCGCAGAGACCAGAGCCCCTTCCTCACCCCCATCCCCCACATGCCCGGACAGGCCTCGGCATGGCCGCCTGAGCCCCGGCCCTGCTCCCGGCCGCTGCCCGCCTTACCTCGGAGGCTGTGCCAGGAGGGGCCTGGGAACCAGGGCAGCAGCAGCAGGAACAGCAGGTAGACCAGGGAGAGCGCGTTGACGCGGAGCAGGCAGGCTGGGAGGACAGGGAGGTCAGCAGGTCATCGGGTGCCCCCTCAGCACACACCTTCCAAACTCCCCACCACACTGCCCCCCAGCGCTTGCCCACCAGCCCCGCAGAGACCCCAGCAGCCTCTTTGCTTTAGAAAGTGCAGTTACGACATGGCGCACTGCCAAGGGCCCCCGAGCCCGGGCAGGCACCTCCCTGCTGGGGTGCGCCCTGGACAGCACTGGAGCTGCTGCCTGACACGGGGTGGGGGTCCTGCTTGCACAGCCCCGGGTGACCCCCACCTTGCAGCCGGGCCCACCACCGGCCTGCCCCTGGCCCCCGGAGGGGCCTGCGAGCAAGCGGGGCCAGGCTGCGTCTGGATAGTCACCCCAAAGAAGCTGACCTGACCCGGCACTCAGACCGTCTTCCCCGGGGAGGGGACAGGGACAGGCGGGTCTAAAAATAAGCCTGGGCCCAGGCCCTCTCTGCGTCCAGGCCGGGTCTCCACAGGCCCTGGTCACGTGACCTGGGGGCAGTGGTGTCCCCTCCAGTGCCGGGGGGTGGGGGGGCGGCTGGCTCCCAAGGGCCTGGCCTGGACCCCCGGGTCCCACCGGCACCGGATGCGGGAGCCTCCTCAGCCCCCTGGTCAAACCAGTCACAGACCCCTGAGCCCACGTGGCCTCACGTCTCTGCCCGCCTCCCCCTGCCAGGAACCCCCAGGCGGAGCTCAGGGAACCGGGGCGTCAGCCACCGCGGGGGACAGAACCATGGGCCAGGCGCCCAGGCCCGGTCAACGCTCCCACCTGAAGGGTGGGCAGGACCCCAGAACGACAGCCATGGGGGCCAAGCATGGGGCCTCAGTCACCCCTCTCCCCACCCCCACTGAGGTGGGGGTTCTGGCCCAGCCCGAGGGGCGAGGCCAGCCCCGGGCTCCCCCAGAGCACTCGGCACAGAACAGAGTTGCTCGGACGCGCCCAGGAAGCCGGGAGGCGCCTACGGCACAGGCTGCTGGAATGCTCAGCCCCTGGGCCCGCCCCCGCCCCACCGTCCAGCCTGTCCCCAAGGGGGGGCTCAGCGCGGGAGAAAAGGGCCCCCGTGAGTGGCGGCTGGGGTTTGTGGGCTGCAGAGGTCTGGGGGTCACAGCCCGGGGAAGGCCCTCGGAAGCAGCCAAGCGGGCACGTGTCACGTGTGGCTCAGTCACGACAGCCCCAGGCCAGTGAGGCCGTCAGGGGCCAGGGCCCGGGCGCAGGGCCAGAGCCGACCTCAGGTCCCCAGAAACAGGCCTGGGAGGGGAGTTGGGGGGTGGGCGGCCCTCTCCCCTCCTGTCACGAGGGGCAGCTGCCCATGGGGACTCAGTCCAGGCTCCGTGCACACAGGCTGGGCATGTGCCAGCCACTGGATGACGAGGAGGCGCCGCCCTCCTGCGGACCCCGGTTCCACCCGCCCCGCCCAGCAGCTGGGGACAGGCAGCCCTGGGGGCGGGATGGAGGTGAGTTCTGAACAGTCCGTGCCCCTCCTCCATCACCTGGGGGGCAGGTGAGGGTACCCTGGCCACAACCGTGAGCACAAGCCCCCCAACAATGCCATCCTGCATCCCTGTCCCAGGGAAGGGGTAACGGCCAGCACTTGGGTCCAGGCCTGGGCTCCAAATCCAGGACTTCCAGGACATTCTGCGAGACGGTGACTGCTGCTGCCCAGGCATGTGGCCGAGTCGGCAGGAACCTGGGCGCATGCGGCCTGCAGGTGGCGCTGCTCTGGCCTGGCCTGGCCTGGCATGGGGGCTCACGGGGCGTCCTGCCAGCCCCAGGGAAAGCACGCCTTTTCCGGAGCCGGGAACAATAGGAAGGGGTGGGGAACCGGCCTCCAACCCTCACGGCCCCCCGCAGGCCCGAGTCTGCTGCCCAGACCCCTGGCTGGGCCAGCCGCTGGGCCGGGCGAGAGCGCAGGGAGGCAGATGACCAGCTCGTGCCCCCCCCCCAAGCATGCACATTGCAGGCCCCCACCCCCGGCCCTGGAGCTCTGGAACAGCCTGGTCTGCAACTTGCGTGCACACGACCATGGGGGCCAGAGCCGGCCACAAGGGGGTGGGGACAGCACAGGCAGGTGACAGAGGGGGTGCACGAAGGCACCTCCATCCCCCCACATCAGCCACAGGAGCAGGAAGGCCAGTGGCTGGGAGGGGCAGCTGGGTTTGGGTGGACACACCACGGCCCACCTGTCACTGTCCCTGGACACGGGCAGCTACTGGGTGGCCCAGCCCTCAGCTGGGTCTGAAGGGGCCCCTCCCTGCTGCCCCAGCGCCACGGGTCCCGGCCTGGTTGGCAGGAGGGCGGCAGGGCTGGACCTGCATGGGCCTGGGGTGGGCCGAGTGGCTGGCTCCAGGGGGAACAGCAAGGCTGAGGCCCAGGGGGGTCCGGAGACACCCCCCCGCTTCTCCCACATTCACTCCCTCCCTGAGGCGCCTCTTTCTGAGGCCTGACCACACCCCCTGGGTGCAGGCCCAGGGGTGCCACAGCCTCACAGTGGCTCAGGTTCGGTTCCCACCACTGCCGGGGTGGCCTCAGGGCCCAGCCAGACAGCCCCTAGGTCCGCGCCAGGCCTCGGGAGCATGAGGCCCAGAGACGCCCTGCGCCGCTCACTGGCCCCAGCGCGCACGGTGGACAGAGGCGGCCCTCGCCTCCCGGGGAGTCTCCTCCTCTGCCGTATTTGGCCTGGAGGAGAACCCGTAAACACGGCTCACCCTGCGGGGGAGGGGGGCGGGGGGCGGTGCCAGAGCGGGACATGGCTGCTGGCCCCGGCCCGCAACTACCCGCAGCTCCGAGGCACCTGCCGGGGCCCCCCCAGGGGACCCCGGGCTGGGATCTAGCCCCCCATTCTGGAGCAGGTGTCTGGAGAGGTCAGCAGGGGCCCAGGGCTGAGGTGCTGCCCTGGCGTGTCTGCGGCCCACAGCACCCACCGCCGCCGTTGAGGAGTGCCCCCGGGAGCTCCAGCCCCGAGGAGGTGGGGGGCACAGGAGCACACTAGCGTGGACAGGGAGACTCAGGAGAGGCCTGCACAGCCGCACGGGCTCCTCTCCAGGGGCAGCGGGAGTAGGCACGGCGAGGGCGACAGCTGAGGTGGACCCTGCAGGGCCAGGGCCAGCAGCAGGGCAGGAGGGGGGTGTTTGGCCCCCAGAACTGGGGCCTGGCAGATGTCCTAGAGCCTGTGCTTGGCAGGGCCGAGCGGCCAGGGGTACGCCAAGTGCTGGGCCTCCAGCCCCCGATCAGGCCAGGCGGAAGGAGCAGCCACGCTCCACCACAGACCCTGGAGGCCCAGGCCGGGGCGGGGCGCCCGAGGCTGCCCTGTATGGAAGGGCTGGGGGCCGCCGATGGGCGGGCAAGGAGGTCCCTCCCCTGGAGGACGCCGCCCCAAGGGCCCAGGCTCATCAGAGAACCCCTCCCGCCAGCGAGCAGTCCCCTCAGCGCCCGAGCCACGCCCAGCACCCCAGCAACCAGCACCGCCCACCGTCTGCGCGCGGGGGTGGCTGTGCCTTGGGCTCGGCTCCTCCGAAGGGTCAGTGCTCGGCCACCCTGCCCAGCAGGCCTGCCGGAGCCCAGATTCCAGGGCCCGGGCGGGGCCTGCATTCCACAGGGGAGGCAGCTCCCCTGAGCCCCGGGGAGGAGCCAGCGCAGGCCCTGACCTCGTGCAACACAGGTAAACAGGCGCCGCCCACCAGATGGCCAGTGGACGCCGGTGGACGCAGGGCCCGGCGTGTGGCCCTGGGCACTGGGCCGTGCTCTTCAATGCGGCCGCCTTGGCTGGGGCCTGCATGGAGGGCAGGGCTGAGGCCGGCCAAGCCTGGGCAGACACAGGGGCCGGCGCTGACCCAGGGCGCAGCAGGGCCTGACCCCGGCATGTGGCCCCGCGGGGTACCCAGGCCACAGCAGGCCAGCACCACCTGAGCTGGCACCCAGGGCGTGGCGTCGGGCTCGCCCAGCCTGTGTGGGGCACAGACAGGTGGGAGGGGTTTCCAGGAGGGCAGGGTGGGGGGCCCGCTCTGGCCCTGCACCCCCGCGGTCCTCTCTGCGGTCACTTTCCAGGTCCTGCCCCACTCTGGGGCACGTCAGGCCCCAGGAAGGGGTGCGGGGTGGGGTGGGGGCCGCCGGAGGGGGGCGGCGGCGCCGTGGCAGGCGAGGTCCAGCTCTGCCCCCGAGCCCCAGTGCCCTTCAGTGAGATGGGAGCAGCCCAGGACCTGCTCTAGGGTGCGCCCTCCCTGCACTGCACCAACCCCGGGGGGCCCTGCCGGCGGGTGTCCCCCGCACCCCACCCGCGGGGTGAGGCCAGAAGCGGGCACCCGGCAGGGGCCGGCAGGGCCTCAGTGCTGGGGGCTGGGGCGGGGCAGCGGCACGTTTCCCAGGTCAGCGAGGCTGGGCCGGCATGGCCCGTTCTGAGTCGCCACGGAGAAGCTTGTGGACGGGGCGGACACTGAGTTCTGTCCACTGGGTGTCCCACAGGCTGAGGTGGGCCGCGGCCACCGCCCAAGCCCAAGAGCCAGGAGGGCCCAGGGGGGTGCCCCTGGGACCCCAGGCGCCATGTCGCCTGCAGCCTCTCACGGGCCAGCCCACATCGCCCGCGCCAAACGCACAGAACCGGCCTCCCGCCCCCCCCCCGCCCCGCGTGCCCACAGAGCACGGGACAGGCCCTGCCCGTGTCCTGCTGCTTCTCCGGGGAGCCCCGACTGCCCCTCAGCGGCCGCCTCCCAGGAAGCCCAGGCTGGTGCACAGCAGGCCAGGGGGTGGCCCTGGTGCTGGAACGCGCTCCCCAGGCTGGGGAGTGGCCGAGCGGCCCCCACCCAGGAGAGGAGAGCGCGTCCCCCGCCCGGGGACAGGGCAGCTGCCCGAGCTATACGTCCGCTTCCTGGAAAAGTGTGAGCGCTCCGCGCGGCGCCGTCATACCCGCCACATCCTGTTTTTATGGAAAACTAATCTAATTCCCAACAGCACAGCGAGCAGCAGTGTCGCGGGGGTCCCCGCGGGCCACAAGGCGGGGCGCCCCTGCTCTGGCCAGTGCGGCCAGCGCCCTCCCCTGCCAGCGGGTCCTCGGGAGGGGGGCAGAGCCTCCAGTGGGCGCCCCTCCTGGGGAGCAGGCCAGCTTCAGCGGCCCCTGCCCGAGAGCCTGCCCACGCGGGGGCAGCTGTCACTTGGGGGACATCAGAGAGCCCCAACCACCCAGCCTGCTCCTGGGCCGGGTGCCCAGGATGACAGGAAGGGGCCTGACATGGTGGCCTCTCTGTCGATGCTGCCCCCCTTTAAAATGGGGGCACCAGGGTCTCCTCGGCGGTGCAAGGGGTTAAGTCCCAGGACTACGAGGCCATCACCAGCCACTGAGGCCTCAGTGGGGTCCCGGCCAGGGAGCTGCCCACACGGCGCGGCAGACCCCTCCTGTCTCCCCGCCGCTCCCCTCAGCAGTGTGTTTCTGGGGATCTGCCTGTTCCGCTCCCCACTCTGTCTCTGGGGAGTCCTCTCACCCCCCCCACCTCGGGCCTGCACCCCAGCTCTTGTGTGCATAAATAAATGTCAGCAAATCTTAAAAAATCATAAATTAAAAAATGAGGGTGCCAGTCTGCTCCCCCCAAGGCTGCCTTGACCACAGGGGCGCATCCGCGCTGGCGCCACCCAGCCCGGGGTGGGATGGCGCTCTGGGCCCCCAGCTCTGGGGCTGGGCTGGCCTGGGCACCCCCGTCCCTGGATGCAGTCAGGGGTCTGCAGCTCCGTCTCCCCACAAAGGGAGTACCACGCGGGGTGGCCCCCTGCCTGCTGCGTCCTGGGGTCCCAGAGTCCCTGAGTGGCCCGTCCAGCCGCAGGGCCCTGGCTAGACGCGGGGGGGGGGGGGCAGGGGGGCAGCTGGGGCAGCCACATGCACCCAGGCCAGGCAGACCCGCCCGCTCCGCCTGAGGGGGGCCCACGGCCAGGCCGGGAGGGCCCAGCTGACGGCGCAGGGCTGCAGCTCCGGCCAGGGCAGCCTCCGCCCCCCAGCACAGTGTGTGCCCAGCGCTGCTCTGCCTGCGCCGGCGCCATCTCTCTGCAGTTCGGCAGAAGCAGCCACACTGCCCGCGAGGCCGGTGTGGGAGCCGGGGATGTGCCCACCCCGTGCCCCCGCCAGCCCCTGCTGCCCCTTCCCTCTGCCCCGGGCTGCCATCCAAGGCCGCCCCGCACAGCTGCCGCCCCAGAGACAGGACACGGGCAGGTGCCGGGCGTGCGCCCACCGGGACGGGCTCCCCCAGCGGCCACAGGCTGGCCGACCGGCACCCAGAAGCCGGGGTTCAGCCGGGCTTGGCAAGCCTGAGGATGGCCCCAAGTCCCCAGGGTCACCAGGCCGCCTCCCCCGTTCCCGCTGAACCGGCTGAGCCGGAGCCCCGCCCAGCCAGCGCCTCACCAGCGAGGAATCCGTGGCCGGCACGCGGCTCTGCTGCCCCCCCCCCCCCCCGCGGCCCCCGAGGCCGGCTCAGCTCCCGACTGCAGGGCTCTGCGGCCGCAGCCCCACGAGCTTCAGCTGCGGCCTGCCCGGGTCACTGCCCACGTCAGTCACGGCTGGACACGGGCCCTCAGGAGGCTCAGGGTGGAGGCCCAGCCTGGCCATGGCACAGAAACAGTAGCACGCCAGGGTGCCAGGCTGGCCACCGCGGCCCAGGGATGCCTGCCCTGGGGACCTCTGGGCGCCTGGGACAGAGTGACGTCTGCGCGCGAGTCCCAAGGTAGCCCAGGGGCACCCCCGGACCCTGTGCACAGAGCAGACAGTGCGGGCGGGGGTGGGACCAGGACCCACGGAGCGTCGGGGGATGCTCTCGGGGCGGCCGTCAAACACCCGCTGCCCAGCCTGGACAACCACCCCGGCCCCCCACAGTTCCGTGTCAAGACCCAGGCCCGGCACCGCAGGTCCCCGTGCCGCTGCCCCACACTGGGGGAAGCTGGACAGGAGCCCCGGCGCCCGCCTGGTAGCCGAAGGTCAGGCGATTCAAGGTGGGTCAGCTCTGGGGGCTCGTGTGGCCCAGACACCACCGGACACGCCAGAGGGCCAGAGCCCAGCTCAAGCCATGGGCACCCCACAGGCAGCCCAGCCAGCCCAGCGCAGAGGAGGGACGTGACCCGGGCGTGGCCTCGTCCCCACCACCCCCGTGCGCCCGCCCACGGCCTGCAGTCACCCCTGAACCAGGGCCGCCGCCCTGCCCTGCGCCCTCAGGGGCGGCTCCCTCCAAAGGCCACTGCACCTCAAAGCCCTCCGCCCCCACAGGTGGCCCCAGAGCCCCACGTGGGCCGTGGCCACGCAGCCAGAGCCGCCAGGATGGCGAGACACAACCCCACCCCTGTCCCGCCACGGTCAGGGGGCGTCTGCTCGGGTGAGCCCCAGGGGCCAAGGACAGAGACTCAGCGAGGCTGGGGGCTCCACAGCCACCCCAAAGGAATGGGGGCCGAGGGGCGTGCTGAGCAGCCCCACCCGGTCAGCGCCGGCACAGGGAGCAGACAGGGTGCGGGAGACCAGGGGCAGCAGGGAGGCCTCGGCCCGGAGGCCAGGAGATGGGGCTGCGGCCTCTCCGCCGCGCCTCCCGGACTTGGGCAGCAGGGGGACCCAGCTCACACCCACTCCGGGCCTCCCGCAAGGGCACAGTCTGCCCCCTCGCCGTGGTAGGGGAACCGGGGCAGCAGACGCCTCGCGGAGGTCCGGGGCCAAAAGCACAAGGGCCCCCCCTGCTCCAAGGAGGCGCCCCCCAGGGCCCCATGTTGCTGTGCTGCGCCCCCAGCCCCGAGGTCCCCGCAGAGGCACCAGCACCAGGGCTGACCTCGGGAGATTAGGCCCGGCCTGGCCGCCTCCCCCTGGCCCAGAGACCTGCGCCCACCGATAAGGCAAGAGCCGCTCCTGCCGAGGGAGGGCGGCCCCGCCAGGGAGGCCTAGCCCGGGCCCTGTCGAGGGGGCAGCGGCCAGCCCCGGCCCTGCCCGTGCAGCACGACGGAAGGGAGAGACGGCCAGAGGGCAGAGGGCAGAGCCGGCGGGACGGCCGGCGCGGGCCCCGGGCTTGGGGACGGGCGGGCGCCTCTCCGCCCCGGAGGACACACGCGTGCCGGGCGGCCAGGGCGCGGCAGGACCGCGAGGCCCAGCGCCGAGGAGGTCCGGGCACGGGGGCTCGGCCGGTGGTGCTGGGGGCCGGGAGGTGCTGGGGGGCGGGAACTCACCGGCCGTCGGAGCCCCAGCAGGACGCAGCACCCAGCCAGGCCGCCCCTGCGAGGCTCCCGGGAACTGCCCCGTGTCCACACGGCCCGACCGCGGCGCCCAGGCGGGGGACACGCGGGGACAGCACGGGCAGGGCCGGGGCCCACAGGGCACTGACCCGGGCAAGCACAGCGCTTGGGGCTCCGTCCGGAGCAGACTCCCTGCTGCACGCCCTGGGGGGGCCAGCCACGGCTGCGCTCCTGGGACCCCGCAGAGGCCCCTGCGGCTCAAGACAAGCTCACGCCCCGCCCCACACGGCGCAGGCTCAGCCAGGGGCCGACCGGAGGCCGGAGCCCAGCCTGGGGGCGGTGAGGCCGGGCCTCCCGTCCAGTCCCGCTCGGAGCACCAGCCTGGAGCAGGGGCAGCTGGGAGCGAAGCCCCCACAGCAGGGCGGGCCCCTGGTGGGGGTGGGGGGCGCGGGCCGGCCGATGGGGCACAGGCTCGACGAGAAGAGCTGCCTGCAGGGACCCCAAAGCCAACAAGCCAAGCTCGGCTACAGTCGGGGCTCAGGGCAGATGGCACCCAGCCGTGCACTCTTCCATCGGGCACAGGCCCCTGCCCGGGCATCCCCCGCCCCTGCCCTGAGGCTCTGTGGGGGCCCCTGGAGCCCAACCAGGCAGTTCCCATACATCTACCCGCCCACAGGCGCCCCAGAGCCGGGCAGGGGACCGCGGCCTGGCGGGCGGGCAGCAGGGTTCCTGGGCAGGGGCAGGAAGCCTGGCTCAGCCCAGTCGCCTCTGCCTTGGGAGTGTTGCCCAGCCCCACGCCCCCAAACGGGTCCCCACCGCACAGGTGTCAGGAGGGGCGCGTCTCCGCGGGCGCCCACACAGCAGGGGGGTCTCGGGTGGGCTGTGGCCAGGGCTTCCCGTCTGTCCAAGCAGAGGGCTCGAGGGCCTGGACCGGGGAGGTAAGCGGACACCCAGCCCTCCACGAGACGCCCCGGGCCTTGCCCGAGCCACCAGGCTGGCGGCGGCCGCGGGGCCATGTCAGGGCCGAGGAGGGCAGGGCCCGGTGGAGACCAGGGCCGGGGAGCTGCCACTGCAGGTCACCCCCGAAAACGGGCAAACCTCACGTGAAGAGCACAGACGCCAGGCCCCGAGCTCGCGCCTAGCCCAGGAGAGGCCGGAGCCCCCTGCACAGGCTGGGAGAGAAAGGAGCCGACGCGTTTGGCGCTGGAAGGTGCTTCCCCCTCAGAGGCTACCTCGGTGGGGCCCGGGCTGGGGGGCGCCCAGGACCCAGGCCTGAGGCCAGCAGGGCCCCCTCACAAGGGCGTGTCCCCCGGCCCCTGCTGCTCCTGCAGGCCCAGGCTCTGTGCCGAGCCGGTCCGCTTCCTCTCCCGGCGGTGGGAGAGGCCCGGGCAGGGCGGCCGGGTCTCGCCACACACATGGGCAGTGCCCGGTGGGGCCCAAGTGGGGCGCCCACCCCACTCCCGCGCCAGGCAGCCACCTGGGCTGGTGAAGGCAACTGCAGCAGGCCACGGCGGTCACCATCCCTGAGGCCGGCCAGCCAGGCGCGGGCCCGGCTATATATGTCTCCAGTCGGAGCAGTCAGCAGCCACCCGTCGGGGGAACCTAAAATACCCCCTATAATTATGTCATTAAAGCACACGGCAGGGCTGACCCACCCCCTCAGCAAACCCCCAGGCGCTGCGGGGGGCCGCTGTGGTCATGGGCCTCGGCCTGGGGGTGCCTGGCTGGTCTGGGCCGCTGCTCGTAACAGGGCTCACCTGCCCACTGCCACCTCAGAAACCCAGCACCAGAAGGGGGGTCCCCCAAATGGGACACCCCATGAGAAAGAACGGGGACCACAGAGTCACAGGCGGCAGGCAACACCTGGACAGGAGAGCAGACCGGAAACAGGAGTGCGCCCTAGGGATGAAAGCTCACGAGGGGGCTCCCCTGGGCACAGGGGTTAGGCCCAGCACTGCAAGGCTACTGCCAGTCGCTGTGGCCTGAGCGCAGTCCCGGCCAGGGAGCTGCCCACACGGCGCAGCAGACCCCTCCCGTCTCCCCGCTGCTCCCCTCAGCAGTGTGTTTCAGTGGATCCGCCTGTTCTGCTCCCCACTCTGTCTCTGGGGAGTCCTCTCACCCCCCGCCCCCCGGCCTGCACCCCAGCTCTTGGGTGCATAAATGCATAAATCTGTTTAAAAGAAAAAAGCTCGGCGAGAAAGTGCATCTTGGGGACCTGTGCGTTTCCGCGGGGGGAGGGGCTGCTGAGCCTCAGGCCCCCCCAGCCCACTTAGCCACGTCCAGCCGCCGCCTCCGGCCGCCCAGCACCATCGGGCCTGCGCACAGCCCTCCTGGGCCCCTTGTGTGGGACATCCGTCCCGCTCCCCTCCCCCCAGGGCAGCACAGGCACCCACAGGACCCAAGCACTGGGACGGGGACCCCAGGACAGCGAGCTCACCAGGAAGGGGCGCAGCCCCACCCCTGGCTCTGGCTCCTGCCCAGGGCCGTCCCCCGGGAGCGGGCAGGAGAACGCCTGCACGGGCCGGGGCTCCTCGGGGAGGCCGGGACCCACGGGAGCGCGCTGCAGGGGCTCTGCGGGGCAGGGGGGAGGGGGCTGCAGACACCCGGGGCCCTAGGCCAGCTCTGGGCACCTTGTGTGCGGGGCCGCCGGGGTCAGGGCTCCCCGGGGCCGGCGCCCTGGCCGCTGACCACAGCACACACCACGCAGCGCGACGCACGCACATCTGGGGACGCACGCGGGCTCCGGGCGCACCAGGACGGTGTTGGGGCTGCCGCGTCAGGGGGCGACCGCGTCCCTGCTCAGAACCAGAGCCCCAGAGCTCGGAGACCTGGGAACAGCCCCACGCTTTCACAGAAAGCCCGGACCGGAGAGGGGTGAGGGCCCCGCGGGTTCAGAGCGACGCCGGCCCCACGCCACCCCTCCCCGCTGTCCCCCCAGTGGGCGACCAGAGGCGCCCCGCCAGCGGGAGGAGCAGGTCACCCCAGCTGGTCACCTCCCGCCGACCCCCCTCCCCCGCCAGCAGCAGCCGCCAGCCCCTCCCAGCAGGCGGGAGCCCGAGTCCTGTGTCCTGCAGCAGCCCCGGCCGGATGGGGGTGGGGTGGGGCAGAGCCGGGACAGTGTCCGGCCGCGGTGACCTGGAGCCCCCGGGAGGCGGCGGGGCAGGGCTCGGACCAGAGAACCGCGGCAGGGCAGGCGGCCGCTCCCGAGGTTTCCAAGATCTGTAGCTAAAAGCAGCCCCGCTCTCGACTCTGCGGGGAACGGCAGGCCCTACAGGGGCGGCCACGCTGGCCGGCAGCTGGGGCCGGAGGGGACGCCGGACACCAAGGCCGCTCCCCTGCAGCTGCGCTCCGCCTGGGGCCCCCGGCTCCCCTCCAGTTTCAAGCGCCGAAAGCAAATGTGCCACCTCTCAGAAGGGGAGACCCCGCCCAGGAAGCAGCCTTGCGTCAGGCCCCGGGGGAGCCGGGCACCTCCTGCCCCACGACGGCTTCCTCTGCGGGACGCCCTGCCGGGCGCGAGCTGGCCAGGCCCGGGCACCTGCGGGTGACCACAAGGGACCCACCCTGCGCTGTGGGCCGACCCCGGCCCCCTCCACACATGCTCACGCACCCCCGGCAACCCCCGTACAAGCAGGCCTTCCCGGAGTGGGTCCTTAGGGGTCCCAGAGGGAGAGGGAGACCCACCCCAGCTCTGGGGTGCCCGACCCTGGGGCTTCTTATTCCTGGCACATCAGCAGCCTCAGGCCGGGAGAGAGGGGCTCCAGGCTGGCGTCACCCGAGGGGCCGCTGTCGGAGGCCTGGGTTCCCTGGCCTCAAGAAGACCCCAGAACCGGGTGCCTCAAGGGGGTGCCGAGGCAGCTGCAGTGGAAGCCTGGGGGGGCGGGGAGGAAGTGTCCCCACAGACTCCCGCAGGGCGTGCTCCTGCGCCTGCTGTGCTGGGTGCCCGCCCCGGCCGGGAGTCAGGAGCTGGGGGTGCTGTCCCGCCCGGCACCTCCAAACGCCCCCAGCTCGCAAGGCTGAGTGCCGGGCTCCAGGGACATCGGGTGAGACCGAGAGGCAGGGTGGGCGTGACGCAGGCGCTCCTGGCCGCGCCAGAGCCAGCAGGCCCGGGCTGACTAAGGCCGCAGCGACCCGGCCAGCGCCACCTCGCCCTCCCCAGCCCAGGGTGCTCGCCGCTTCCAGCCAAGGCCTGTCCGGCGAGGAGGCGCCGAGACACGCCAGAGCAGCGGCCCTCCAGCGCCTGACATCAGCGGCCGAGCGGGTGCTGGGAGCGGCCCATGCCCGGGACGAGGGCCAGCCCCAGGGCCCGGTGTCGCCCGGCTGGCCCCTCACCCGCTGCGAAGCGTGGCCCGCAGCCCGGTGGGCAGGGGCAGGGTGGGCATGGGCGGCCCCGGCGCTGAG
This sequence comes from Talpa europaea, assembly GCF_964194135.1. Taxonomy (NCBI): domain Eukaryota; kingdom Metazoa; phylum Chordata; class Mammalia; order Eulipotyphla; family Talpidae; genus Talpa; species Talpa europaea. Next base: position 429,531 of record NC_140084.1, on the reverse strand, counting down.
GACGCGGCGGGGCTGGGGGGCGGCGCGGGGCGCTGCCGGCACCTGGACAGAGCCTCCCACAGCCCGTTCCCGGCCCCGCCGCCTCTGCTCGTCCGGGGGAGCGCCCGGCCCCACGCTCAGCAGCTGGGGCACCTCAGGGGACTCCGGGACACCAAGACACGCGTGTCTTCTCGGAGCCGCTGCCCTGGAAGCCCCCACGGCCAGAGGCCAGGAGTGAAGGCCGCAGGCGCCCGGGGGGCACTTCCGAGAAGCCTGGCTGGCCTCTGCGGCCCCTGGGCCGGCTGTCCCGGGCTTTCTAGAGGCCGGGGAGGGCGGGGGGGGGGGGACAGTCAGCGGGCAGCGGGCCTCCGGGGCTGCTCTGCCCAGGGTGACTCACTCCCTCCTCGCCCCGCTCAATGGGCCTCATTGATTCCTGCCCGAAAACTTCCCAAACTTCGCCACCTTTCCCTGCGACAGACAAAACCGCAGCCTGTCCCGGGCCAGGCGCAGCCCCAGGCTCCCGGCCCGCGGCTCCTCCGCGGCCGGGCGGGCTCCAGGGGCCGCCGAGCGTCCAGGACGAGCCCCCGCCCCACGCGCAGACCCCGCAGCGCGGCGCCCCGCCGGGGGCCTGCTCGGCAGCCCCGCCCAGCCGCGGCCCGCGTGGGCGAGGCCGGCGGGGGTGGGCACGGCGGGCGGGCGGCGGGCAGGGCCAGGCCGCGCTTCCGGCAGCGCCCCGTGTCCCGCGGGCCCTGCTCCCCGCCGCCCGCCCAGCGCCCCGACCGCGGGCAGCACCAGGCGCCGGGGCCCGGGGCGGGCAGGGCAGGGCGGCCCGGGCTGTGCCCCGAGCGCGGCCGGAGGGCGGGCGGGCGGGCGGCGCGGGGCGGCCGGGGTCCCGGGCAGGAAGCGCGGCCGCTCAGGAAGCCGCGCTGCGAGTTGGCGCTTTTTTGTTGTAACACGAAAGAAAAAGAAAAGTTTTGCGTCCCCCCCGCGCCGCCCCGGCCCTTCCCACGCGGCCGGCGCTCCCGCCCGCGGGCGCCACTCCCGACGCCCGGGCCGCCCCACGCCCGCGCCCACGCCCGCGCCCGCCGCCCCGTCCCGTCCCGCCCGCCCGCGCGCCCCACTCACCGGCCAGCAGCGCGCCGGGCAGCAGCAGCCAGTAGAGCCCGGCGCCGAGCACGTGCGGCTCCATGGCCCGCGCGGGGGTCCGGGGGCGGCGCGGGGGTCCGGGGGCGGCGCGGGGGTCCGGCTCGGGGCGCCGGGGGCCGGCGCGGGGGTCCGGGGGCGGCGCGGGGCGCTAGGGGCCGGCGCGGGGAGGCCGGGGCCGGCGCGCCATGGCGCACAGGGCGGGTCGCCGCACGTGCCGCGGCCGGGACCCCGGGGCCGGCGGGGCCCGGCGCCTCCGCGTCCTTGTTCTCGCCGCCCCTCTCGGGGGTGCGCCCCGCCCCGCGGCGGGGGGCAGCGCGCGGTCCCGGGGCTCGCGGAGGCCGAGCTGGGCCGGACGGCGGCTGGGCGGCTGCCTGCGCCCGCCCGCGCGCCCCGCGCCTTTATAGGCTCTGCCCCGCCCTCCCGGCGGCCCGCCCCGGCCCGGCCCGGCCCGCCCCGCCCGCGCGCCGAGGGGACCCCCGCTCCGGCCTCCGGCGGGGGGCGCGGGGCGGGCCGAGCGCCCCAGGAAGGCTCCCAGCCCGGGCTTCTCGCGCAGCGCCCCACGCGCGACGGCGCCCGCGTGGCCAGAGCGGCTTTCGCTTTGCGGGCCCAGCGGTGAGGGCGCAGCGCCCCCTGGGGACCACGGGGTGCGCCCGCAGAACCCCTTGCGGCCAGGCCTGGTGGGCAGGTGGGGGCGGGCCCTGCACCCCAACCCTGGCGGGGCGCCCAGCCGCGCCCTCATCACTCCGTCCCGGGGCCGCGAGGACAGCCGGGCACCCCGGGGCGGGGTCTCGGAGGCCGGGGTCCCCTGGCGAGGAAGCGGGAAGCCCGGCCCCTGGGTCAGCCGCTGAGGGGGGAGCGGGGCGCCGAGCGAGTGGGGCCCCCCCGGGAGGCAAGGCCGGCCTCTGAGCAGCAGGCCGGGAGCACCCGGAGGTCGCCCCGCGCCCCTCCCGGGCGGCGCCTCGCTGGGCTTTCGCGGACCCCCCAGAACGCGCGGCCTGGGGGTGCCCAGGTCAGGGATGAGGACGCCCGGGTGGGGGTGGGCTGGGGGCGCAGGACTGGGGCGGGGTCCCCCCACCAGGACGGCCCACACGCGCTCTGCGGCCACTGGCTCCCAGGCGCAGGACCCCATCCCCTCTCGGCACCTTGGGGGCTGCTCCGAGACAGGGTGGTGGCCCCCAAGTTTCAGAGCCGTGGGGATTGAAGCGGAGCACCCCCCTGCCCCCGCGGGCTGTGGCCGGAGGGCGCGGGAAGACAGGGGAGGGCGCGCACCTCTGGGGGCTGGGCAGCCCCGCCCGGGTTGGGGGAGGGCCCCCCTCCCTGCCCGCCCTGCTCGGGGAGATTCTGGGGTGCAGGGCCCCCCTCTAGGGACAGGGATGCCGACGCGCACAAGGCCCCAGAGGCGCTAAGACGCCCCGTTCGCCTGCGGGTTTAAAGGCCACGCTTTAAGCTGGAGCCCAGGGTCCAGGTCACACGCCCGCCCCGGCCCAGCGCGGGGAAGGGCCCTGGGGGTGGAGGCGGGGAGGGGCGCCCGGGGCCCCCAGCCTACCGCGGGGCGGCGTCCTGGCTCTCGGGGTCCCGGCCCTCGGGGTCCCGGCCCCCCGCCTCTGCTGCGTGAGCGGGAGTGTGAGGAGCGGGCGGAGGCAGGACGCGCTACAGTGTGTCCCGTGGGCCGCGCAGATACAAGGTTGCAGCCCCGGCTCAGCCCCTGCCGCCCGCCAGCCGGGACCCCCGGGAGGGCCCCGAGAGAACTTCCCAGCCTGCCGCCCCCCAGCCCGGCCGCTCCATCCCAGCCCCGGTGGCCGAGGCCAGGCCAGAAGGGAAGCCCCAAGCCCAGCGGGGGCCTGGCCGCGTCTGCTGCCGATGGACGCGCCGATGGACGCGCGGTGCTGGGGCAGGCCCTGGGCAGGCGGCCGGGCACCCCGGGACTCCGCGGCCTCGGCCCCCAACGTCTAGGCCCAAGGAGCAACCCGGGTGCCCGAGAACAGACGGCCGGACCAGAACACGCGAGCCAGGCCCCCCGCCCGGAGACGGAGCTGCCACCGGGAACGTGGCGGGCAGGACCCGCGTTCAGACAGACAGACAGACAGACAGACGCGCACCCGCCCTGGGGAACCCCGGAACCGGCAGGCTGGGCAGGGAGCGCGAGGCTCCGGGGCTGGGGGAGGGGCCGCTACCTAACGGTGTCGAGTTTCTGCTCCGGATGATGAAAAAGTTCTGGAAATAGACGGCGCCGGGGCCGGTTACACAACCCGAGCGGACACGCAGGCCCTGCCCAGGGTGGTCTGCGCGGCGTCGCCCCCTGGCTCCTCGCCACCGTGGGGGGCCTCCCTGGGGCGCAGGGCTGGAGCCTCAGCGCCAAGGGCCGTCCCAGCCCCTGCGGCCTGCGCGCCGGCCAGGGCGCTGCCCACACCCCGCTGCTGCCCTCAGCAGTGTTGTCGGTGGTGCGGCTGCTCGGCTCCCCGCTCTGTGGCGGGTCCTCTCACCCCCCGCATCTCTGGCCCGTACCCCAGTTCTTGTGTGCATAAATAAGTAAATCCTAAAGGAAAATCCTCCCCCCCAAAAAAATCCCCACCAAAACGCGCTCACGGTCCCGGGGCCAGAGGCCGCAGAGGCGCCCCCCCCCGCCCCCCCCGCCGCCCGCACGGGCACCCCCACCGCAGCCCGCACGGGCACCCCCGCCCGCCGCCCGCACGGGCACCCCCACCGCAGCCAGGTTTTGTTTCTTCTACATTTTGTTGTCCTGACCAGAGGCTCGATGAGATTTTATTCTCCTGGGGACGTTCTCCCCAAGCGCCCTCTCTGGAAACAGGAACCGAAGCTGCTGTAGAAACGCTGACGTCCCGTCCCGTCCCGTCGCCGGATCCCCGCGGGCCCGGAGCTGGTTCCCTTCCCTGCCTCCCCCTCCGCACTGGGCACCAGCTGGTGCCCGGAGGCCCCGCTCAGCCCGCGGCCGCCTCCGCAGCGGCGCCCCGGTCCGCCTGGTCGGCTCACCCTGTGCTGCAGCAGCTGCGCGGGGCCTCACCCGGCCGGCGGGGCCTGTGGCCTGCGCCCCGGCACCTTTACAAGCCGCCCCCCGGAGCCGAGGGCACGGACCCCCGCTGAGGTGAAGGGGCCGGACCTGGACCCGGCTTAAGGGCGTCTGTCAGCTGTCAGCCGTCTCGTCTCGCTCCCCCATCTCGGCACGAAACGGGTCTGACGGGCAGGACGGGGCCGCCCTGGAGTGCGGGGGTCCACAGCCCGGGCCCCAGCAGCCGATGCCGCCCGGGGGCTCTGTGAAGCTGGCGGGGAGCAAGTCCGCCCCGGGCCCCGGGGCCAGCAGGACCACAGAGGGCCTCGAGCCCGCAGGGTCAGGCCCCCCTCCAGCCCGGGCCTGGGGGCCGGCCAGTGGCCCAGGCCCACCTACCCACCCGGGCCCTGCGGGGCAGGACGCCCAGAGCTCCTGGCACTCAGCGGCTGCCCGCGCCCGCGCCGGGGGATCTGCGCTGCACCCCAAGGAGAAGGCCGAGGGGGCGGGGTCCCAGGGGTCCCCTCAGCCTGCACAGTGCCCGCCCTCTGGCTGCCCCGACGTCCTGGAGCAGCCGCCTGTGGCCACCGTCGCGGAGGGGGCACGCGGGTCTGCCTCGGCCCCGAGTGGGCATGAGATCAGCCTCCGTGGGCCAGCGCAGGGGCCGGAACCCCGATGGCGGTGCCGGGGACCCTGACCGCCCTCCGCGCTCGCCCTCCTGCCCCAGCTTCTGCCCAGCGGCTGGGACCCCCGGCCCCAGGGCGCCCGCGGAGGCCTGATGCGGCCGGCGGACACCCTGCCCCGTGCGCCCGGAGCGGCCGGCTTGGCTCTTTGCGGCGAGCTCCAGCCGGAGCGCTCTGGCCGGGGGTGCGGCCGCCGGGCCCGCGCAGGAGCCTGACCCTCCGCCGGGGGTCCGCAGACCCGCGCCCCGCCGCCGCCCGCACCCTCGGGCCCTGGGCGCCCCCCGCCCCCGCGCGTGCCCTCCGCCCGCGGTCACGCCTCACGCCCGGCCCACGCGACGCCCCACGCGCGCGCCCCCCGCTGACCGCCCGTGGCCGGCGACGCTCCCGCAGTGGCCCGCGGCCGCGGGGGGGGGGGGGGCGCGGTGGGCCTCCGGGCAGCCTCCTGCGGCAGGAGACCGGGTGGGGCCTGCCTGACCCCCGCGCCCCCCCCCCGCACCCTCCCGCCCCCTCCCGCCCCCCCCCCGCACGCCCCCCAGCCTGCCACCCCCACCTGCCCCTGCGCCCCAGCCGCCCACGGCCCCGCCCCGCCCGCCACGTGACGGAGCCGGCCCCGCCCCCACCGACCACGCCCACCCCAACCACGTGCCAGTCGCCGGCCTCGCCCATCCACGTCACGTGACGGGAAGTCGGCCCCACCGACAGACCACGCCCATCGCCCACGTGGCGCGCGGCGGCCCCGCCCACCCACCCCGTCGGAGAGTCGGCCCCGCCCCCAGGGCGCCTTCCGGGCTTCGGGCCTCGGCGCCTGCGGGGGGGGGGGGGGGGGGGCGCGGGGCCTGCGGGTCGGAGCCAGGCGCGGGCGGGTCCTGGCCCAGCCCCGCGTCCAGACCCAGCCCCGCCCCCGCGGCCCAGCCGGCGCCTGCCGCCCGGGGACCCCCGCCCGCGCCCCTCGCCCAGGCTGCGCCCCGCTTCCTCGCCGCCTGGAGCGGCAGGGGGGCCCCTCGCAGGGGACCCCGGCCGCCAGCCCGGGCGGCGGCACCGGCGGCGTCGCTGCGGCTCCGCCTGGGAGGACGGGACGCGGCAGCCCCGGGCCGAGCGGCGGGAGCAGCTGGGAGGCGCGCGCGGGCGCGGGCGCGGGCGCGGGGGTGTCTGTGGATGTGGCGGCGACACAGACGCGGCTGCGGCCCGGACGCAGGACCGGCCGCCGCTCGAGCCTTCCGTGGAGTGTCCCGAGAGGACAGCGGAGCCGGCGGTGCTGTGCGGACAGTCGCGCTCACGGGCCTCCCTGGGGCGCAGGGGTTTGGCTCAGCGCTGTGGGGCTGTCCGCGGCCTCTGCAGCCAGAGCTCCACCCCCGGCCGGGAGCGACCCACAGGGCGCAGCCGACTCTCCCGTCTCCCCGCTGCTCCCTCAGCAGTGGGTCTCAGTGGATCCGCCTGTTCTGCTCCCCGCTCTGTCTCTGGGGCGTCCTCTCGCCTCCCGCCTCTGGCCTGCACCCCAGCTTTTGAATGCATAAATAAATAAATCTTTAAAAAATTATAGAGAGAAGAAAGAAATGGTTCTGATAACAAGTCTGATGGTGGTGATCAAAATGATGGTGATGAAGCCTCACCCACTCCAGCAGGAAGCTGACTTCCACCTCTGCCGCAGGGCCTTTGCACACATGCTCCCTGTCCCCACAGATGCTCCCAGCAGCTCCTCCTTGGCGGGAGGCTCTCGGCTCCCTCGTCACCTCCTTCACAAAGCCTCCCTGATCCCTCAGACCTACTAAGTGGCCCCGTCACTCCACCTCCAGGCTGCGCTATTCATTCTTCACAGGAAGCAAACTGCTTTTGTTTTTTAAAGATTTATTTATGCATACAAGAACTGGGGTGCAGACCTGAGGTGGGAGGTGAGAGGACTCCCCAGAGACAGAGCAGGGAGCAGAACAGGCAGACTGACTGAAATCCACTGCTGAGGGGAGCAGCAGGGAGGCAGGAGAGGTCTGCTGTGCCATGTGGGTAGCTCCCTGGCCAGGGACCGAACTTATGCTGCAGAGGCTGTGGGTGGTTTCATAGGTTGCATCTTAACCCCTTTCACCACCAGGGAGGCCCCAACAAACTTTTTAGACTAAAGTCTTTCTGCACTGGAAAGTGCTGTTTGAGAGCAGCACCCCCTCCTCCCTGTGTGGCCGTGCCTGGGGGGTCCTCAGAGGCGCCCAGGAAACACTAACCAATCACACGAGTGAAAGTTCTGTCCCCAGGCTCCCCCGCAGGGCTTGGCCCCTTGTGGGGAGGGCTCTCTGCCCTCAAGCCTGCAGCCCTGCAAGGTGGCATGGCACTGCCCGAGGAGCCTTGATGAAAAAGGGCAGAGCAGGCCTTCTGTCTCCCTTATTTTAGCCTCCATGCTTCTATTAACGCAGCCTCCCACGGACCCAGATTTGCAGCCATGCTTCAGCCAAGGCTCTTGAGGCGCTTTAAATAAGGGAAGAGAAGCAAACATGGGGACGCAGTGGCGTTGGCATGGTGCGGGCCGGGTCTTCCTGGAGAGCTGCCCAGTCTCACCGAGATGAAGTCGGAAATCATTGAGATCAACTGCGGAAGTGGCCCGGCCAGGCTGCTGGGCCCTGGAGACACGTGGCCCGGCTTGCTGGCCCTCCCAGGCAGAACAAAGTGGGTCTGGCCTTTCACTCATGCAATGGTGGGGGTGGCAGGTGACCCTACTCGGGTCTGGGGCTCAGTGAGGATCTGACTGGCTCCGGTGGACGCTCGTCTTATCAGCTGTGACTGGGAGGGATCCCCTCAGTACACATCCAGGAGGGAGCCCCATCCTGGTAAATGGGTCAGCAATTTGCCGAAGAGCAGCCCCCAAAGCTGGGGTCACCCCAAAAGACCTGTGGGTCATACTCATAATACTTCGCAGGGGTGTGTCCTGGCCACGGCAGGCTCAGTGGCGGCAGCAGCGGCTGGTGGGGTGACGGTAGCCACACCCTCAGGCCGCCCAATGCCCAGGCTTGTAACCCTCATGCTCACCGCTCACCCCACAGGGAGCAGAGACACCCTGGATCCAAGCCCGGATCATCCTGGGCCTGTGAACAGTCCTGGGGGTGATACCGGAATTGTCAGGCCTAGTCTCCCAGCCGGGATCGGATTTCAGGCTGCAGGGCAGCGCTGAGCCCCAGCCGCTAGACCCCCACGGGTTGGTGTCTCACGAAGCCGCAGCAGGAACTTCGCAGACGCTCAGGCAAGCAAGCGAGAAGAGGCAGGTTTGTTTAGAAGAAAAAGTTTATTGAGGAGAAAAAGAGCAGAAATAAAGTGGGACTCCCAGGCCAGGGAACCAGGCCTGGGAGGGGCAAGGAAGCCAAAGTAGAGTCGTGTCTTAGGGAACATAGACCTTTTTTTCCCTCAATTTTCTAAAACTTCACCAGTCTCTCTGTGATTGGTTAGTTCTCGGCTGTCTTAATTTGCTCTTCACATTCCTTATCTAACAGCTTTCTCTTTCCCCATTAGTTGCATCTTTAAATTTATGGCCCAGTCCTCTGGATGGGCCTCCCTGCATTGAAGTTAAACAGCTGCCCTTCTAATGTGACCATAAATTAAACCACTCTCCATTTTTTCCAGTCTCCACCTCCCTTTATCACCTGAAGAAAACCAGGACCATCGTTAACAGTATTAATATTATTCGTGGTCCTGGGGTGTTTGTTTTCCTAATGGCATTGGTTATATTTCTTTGGTTGTCCTTATCTCTGAAGCCTTCCTAAATTCTTCAGAGGTCCCCTCCTGCACTGTCCCTAAAACTGCCTAATAACCCTAGCTTGCCCTGTCTCAGGGGCCGCTCGCCCTGGGCCACTGGGGGCTCACGGGCCAGGCAGCCACACCGCCCCGGGCAGGACCCTGGAGGGGCCAGCGCCCAGCCGTGCCTCCGCTGTAGCCCCGAGGTGGCTCCCCGGGCCTCCTGGGAGGCTGGGCCCAGCCCCTGGCCCCGCGCACATTCCGCGCAGCTCGTGCGCCTCAGAGGAAGCCCGAGGAGGGGACAGCGCGGCCGGGCCCAGCACCCCGCGTCAGGCTCCCGCCCCGGCCCTGCACGGCACCGGGCCCAGGGCGGCCGCGCCTTCCCTGCGGGGCCTGCAGGCGCCGGGCGGCCTCCCTCTCGGCGACGGGTCCGGCCCGGCGGCCGCGCGCACGGCCCGCCTGCTCCCCGGCGCGCGGCGGGCTCGCGGGCTGGCAGCCGGGGCGCCCCGCGCGGACGCGGCTTCCCCGGGGGCCCCGAGGCGCCGCGCCCCGCGCCCCGCGCCCCGCGCCCCGCGCCCCGCGCCCCGCGCCCCGCGCCCCGCGCCCCGCGCCCCGCGCCCCGCGCCCCGCGCCCCGGCCGAGACGGCGCCTGCGCACACGCGCCCACGCCGCCCCGCCCGCCCCGCCCACCCCTCCGGCGCGGCGCGAAGGCGCGTCCTGAGGGCGGGGCTGCCGCGCGGCGCGGCCTGGGGGCGGGGCCTGGGCGGGGCGGGGCTGCGGCGTGCGTGCGTGCGTGCGGGGCGGGGCGGGGCGGCGCGGGGCGGGGCGGCGCGGGGGCGGGGCCGGGCCGCGCGCGAAAGTCGGCGGGAAGCGGCGCGGCGTCCCCTCGGCCGGCCGCCATGGCGCAGCGCCGCCTCACCGACTTCTTCGCCCGCCGCCGGCCCGCGCCCCGCGCCCCCGCGCCGCGGGCCAAGCCGCCCTGGCGCACCCCGAGCCCCGCCAAGCCCGCGCCCCGCGCCGCGGGCAGCAGCCGCAAGCGCCCCCGCCCGCCCGCCGACCCCGCCGCCCGCGAGGGCCCCGCGCCCCCCGCGCGCAGGAGGCTGCGGCTGCCGGCCGGGCCCGCGGTGAGCGGCGGGGGCGCCGGGGCCGGGGCCGGGGCGGGGGGCGCCCCCGGCGGGGGGGCCCGCAGCGCCCGCTGGCACCCCGGCCGCCGCAGAGTTGGGGGCGCGCGTTTCCGCCGACTCCCCGCGAGGGGCGCCCCCGGGGCGGCGGGACGCCCTCAGCAGACGCGCCCGGCCGCGCCCCTCCGTAACCTTCGGGTCCTTCCCCAGGCGTCCGGCCCCGGCGCCCCGGAATGCTCGTCGCGCGGGAAAGCAGCGCAGGCCGCGCCCCCGGCGGGCCCCCTGCCCCGGCCGGCGGCCCAGGAGCACGAGGTGAGGCGGCTGGACGCGGGCTGGGGTGTCCCGGGGCCCGGCTGGCTGACAGCGCCCTGTGTCCGCAGGTCCCCGCCAGGCCCACGGCCTCTGAGCTCAGGGCGTGCCTGCGGCGGGCCCGGGAGCTGAGCGCCGGAGCCCTGAAGGACGACGCAGGGGAGCCCAGCACCCCCGAGGCCGAGGGGCACCCGGCAGAGCCATGGTGAGCTCTGGGCAGGGGGCGGAGCAGTGGCCTCCCCCTGCGGGGAGCTGCAGCGCTCGGGTCCGGGCATCTCTGGGCTCTCGCCGCCTCCCGGGGCGGTTGACCGTCTCCGTGTCTGCCTGTGCTGTGGGTCTCTGTCGGGCTGGGGGTGGCCGGGATGTCACGGGTGCTGGGCGGGACAGGGGTTCTGGGTCTGACTCCTGGCTCCTGCCTGGCAGTGGAGGGACCCCGCCCGCCTACCAGCGCTTCCATGCCCTGGCCCAGCCGGGCCCCCCCGGGCTCGTGCTGCCCTACAAGTACCAGGTGCTGGTCGAGATGTTCCGCAGCATGGACACCATCGTGGGCATGCTCTTCAACCGCTCCGAGACCGTCACCTTTGCCAAGGTCAAGCAGGGCGTACAGGACATGATGCGCAAGTGAGCAGGCTGGGGCCTGGCCTGGGGGGGTGGGGTGCTGCCCCGAGCCCTGGCCCACACCCTGTCCTGCAGGCGTTTCGAGGAGCATAACGTGGGCCAGATCAAGACCGTGTACCCCTCATCCTACCGCTTCCGCCAGGAGCGCCACATCCCCACCTTCACCGACGGCGTCCGGAAGGCTGACTACCAGCTGACCATCGAGCCGCTGCTTGATTCAGGTGAGCCCATGGGCCTGGCCCGCCCTGCTGTGGGACCTGCGTGGCCACGCCCCCGTACACAACTAGAGCCGGGGGCTGGCCACTGCGGCTCAGCCGGACTCTCCCTACAGAGGCAGACGGCACAGCCCCCCAGCTCTCGGCTTCCTGCCTCCTGCACCGGCGGCAGGTCTTCAGCCAGAACCTGGTAGCTCGCGTGCGGGAGCACCACAGGGTGAGTCCTGGTGGAGCTGCTCTCTACTGCCCACGCTGTCCTGCTGGGGCAGCCGCGGTCACCTAGTGGACATGGACACGCGTCAGGGTTCTCGGAGGACAGGGTGGGTGTGGCGGGGCAGCTGCGGGCTCGGGCCCTGGAAGGCACCAGGTGTGTTAGCAGGAGCGGGGGTTGCTCTTTGCGCTTAGCCCAGCCACCTGGGCACAGGGAGGGGGACTGGACATCCTTGCCCCCATCCCACACGTGCCAGGTGTTACCTGCACACACTGCCTCCCAGGCCTTCCTGGCTTCCCTGGACCCCCCCATGGTGGTGCCTGAAGACCAGCTGACGCGCTGGCACCCCCGCTTCAACGTGGACGAGGTACCGGACATCGAGCCAGCCGAGCTTCCCCAACCGCCCAGCACCGAGAAGCCGGCCACCGCCCAGGAGGTGCTGGCCCGCGCCCGCAGCCTGATGCCGCCCAGGGTGAGGCTGGTGGGCTCCTGGGGAGGGCGGTCTGGCCCACACGGGTGGGAGCCGGCCCTGCTATGGGCCCTGGGGTGGCACCCGCCCTCCCATGTTACCAGCAGGGTACACCCCAGGATGAGCTAGGTCTGGACCTTCCGAGCGGTCAGAGGTGGGGTGTAGGTGACCTCACACGGGCTGGGCGGGAGGCTTCTAATATCTGTTCTCTGGCCCCTAGATGGAGCAGGCCCTGAGTGACCTGGCCCTGCGCACAGCTCAGCCTGGCAGCCCAGGGCCCCCCAGCACGCCCCTGCCGGTTACACCGCCAGCCACGCCCCCCACTGCCCTGAAGGGGGTGTCTCAGGACTTGCTGGAGCGGGTGAGTGTGCGTGTCCCAGGGGTGTGCCGAGGGTCTGGTCCCAGCTGACCCTGTGCCCACTGCAGGTCCGGGCCAAGGCAGCACAGAGGCAGCTGGCGCAGATGACGCGGCGCCCAGAGCAGGAGCAGCGGCTGCGGCGGCTGGAGCGGCTGCCCGCGCTGGCCCGCCTGCTGCGCGGCATCTTTGTGTCAGAGCGCAGGCCGGCGCTCAGCATGGAGGTGGCTTGTGCCAGGATGGTGGGCAGCTACGGCACGGCCCTTAGCCACGGTGCGTGTGGGGCCCGTTCTTGGTCCCTGACCAGGTGGCCCCTAGGGGTGTCCCAGGGTGCACTGGGTGGGCACTGTGTCCTCAGGGGCCCCCCAAGGCTATGTGCAGGGGTGCTCTCTGCCAGGTGGCACGGTCAGGCCCTGCGGAGTGCTTCCCATCTTCGACCCTTGGCTTTCACGGGGTCGGCTGGCGGGGCAGGCCTGCGGCTTGGAAGCCGCTGAGGGCCTGTGGGTGCCGGTGTTTCTGCAGGGGAGATGGAGAAGCACGTGCTGCTCCTCTCCGAACTGCTGCCCGACTGGCTGAGCCTGCACCGCATCCGCTCGGACACCTACGTCAAGCTGGACAAGGCTGCCGACTTGGCGGACGTCACTAGGAAGCTGGGCCGTGTGGCCAAGGCAGAGGCTGCATTGTGAGCCGTGGCCCACCCACACCTTGCCGGGCTTTTATCCCTTGCACAGAGGCGCCAAGTTCATTTATCCCTTGCACGGAGGCGCCAAGTTCACTCCACCGCAGACCCCCTCACCGAGGCTGCCTCTGCCTGGCCAACCTGGGGCTCCCGGCCTGGGGCCCGCCACGTGCACGATTGTCATTAAACTGATTTGCTGGTGACTGGTCTCTGCTGCCGTGGGGTGGTGTCCGAGCCTAGCCCCATGCTGCTCTTCAGGGCGGGGGGCTTTGCCCCTAGAGAGATCTGTGTATTGATGCAGGATGGGGCGAAGACCCCCTAGTGTGGGATGGGAGGGATCCCTCCGAGATGGGGGGACCTGCCACGCTGGTTTTGGGGCAGAGGAGGGGCCTCTGGGAGCTGCTCCCTGCTGGAGCACCCAAAGATCCGTCCCGGGCTCCCAGCGCTGAGACTGAGAAGGTGGTGTCTCAGGGCAGCCGCCCTGCTGCAGGTGGGGCGCCCCCTCACCCCACATACCCCTCCCGGCCTCAGACACCTGGGCAAGTGATGCGCCAGCAAAACCATTTATTATGTTCGGGCTGTGCTGTTCCAGGGCCAGACCCAAGGACCTGGGCTTGGCTGCATCTAGGCTGTCGGCTCCAGGCCGGCACCCACTGGAAGGGCCCGGGTGGCGGAGAAGGTCACAGGACGTTGTGGGTGGGCAGCCAGTGCGCCCCCCTCCGCCCCCCGGTGGAGGTGGCAGCAGCCGCCTGAGGCAGGACCCTGCTTGCTGCAGGTGCCCGGATGGGGTCACTCATACTGCAGCAGGGAGAAGAAAGGCACGGCCCCCAGCGTCTCCCTGCCTTTCAGCGAGGTCAGCTCCACCAGGCTCACACACTCCAGCACCTCCGCCTGCAGCTGGCCCAGCAGTTCACAGGCGGCACGCATGGTTCCTGGGGGAGGCGGGAGTGAGGCCCCTCGCCTGCACTGCCCGGGCTGCAGTCCCACCGCTCGCCAGCGGACCTAGGGTGCCCCCCGCCCCTGTGCCCGGGGCCCTCACCGCCAGTGGCCAGCAGGTCATCCACCACCACCACCTTCTGCCCTGGCTCCAGGGCATCCCTCTGGATTTCCAGCTCAGCCTGTGATGGAAGCGCAGCCTTAGAAGATGGCCTCCGGGCCAGAGTCGCCCCGGCTCCACCTCCTGCCGTGGTCTGCGTGGCCCCGCTCAGTGTCTCGGCCTCTCTGAGCTCTGCGCTGGGTCCTCTTCAACGTGTGCTCTGCCTGCGCAGCTCTCCTGGGGCGGAGGGCCATGGCGACGAGCCCACTCACCTTCCCGTACTCCAGTGTGTAAGAGGCAGACACGGTGGGGCCGGGCAGTTTCCCCCGCTTCCGGATGAGCAGGCAGCCCAAGCCCAGCTCCTGGGCCAGGGAGGGGCCGAACAGGAAGCCACGGGAGTCCAGACCTGTCAGGCAGAGCGGGGGTGTCGGGCGCAGCCGTGTGGCACGGGAGCCTGGGGTCCCCGTGGGCCGGGGCTGCAGTCACGAGCCGCCGTCATAGCCGCCAAGGAGCCTGGCCTCGTTGGCTCCAGACAGCCCAGGGGCACCTGCTGACCAGGGCGCGGTAACCTTGGGGCCCCGGGCTATCACCTGACCTTTAACCCGCTACTGCTGAGCCTGGGGGCAGGCTGCGCGCAGCAGCCGAAGGCGGACGGAGGCCTCCTGAAGGGCACCGCAAGGACACCTGCTCCGTGGCCCTCCAGGCAGGGGGCTGGGGCGTCGGAGGGGGTGACCTGCGGGCCGTGCCGGGTCTTGGTGGATTCCCCGCGCCGGGGGAGGCGGGCCCGGGAAGCCGAGCTCGGGCCGCGCCGGGCGGACGCCACGCGGTCAGGGCGACCCCACGCCCGGCTGGGCCGGGAGGTGCCCGGCGGAGGGGAGAGCCCGCCCGCCAGCGCGCCCACGCGAGGCAGGGCCCCGGGCGGGGGGCGGGGGCTCGGGGAGGCCGGGGGGGGGGCCCTGGGCGCCGCAGCCGCCGCCCGCACTTGCCCGCGATGTAGTCGATGCGGCCGCCGTGCGCCGTCCGCAGGTGGGCGGCCAGGAGGCCGATGCAGGCGCGGAAGGAGTCGGGGTCCTTGAGGAGCGGCGAGATGTCCCTGGGGGCGAGGCAGGTCGGCTGACCCGGGCCCGCCCCGCAGCCCCCCAGGGCCCGGCCCCGACCCCCGGCCCGGCCCGGCCCGGCCCGCCCGCCCGCGGCGGGAAGGAAGCCAGCGCCGGCCGCGCCCCGCCCCGCCCCCCGGCCGCCCGGAGCCGCGGCGGGACCCTCGCGTCGCCGCCCGGCCGGCCGCACCTGAACAGCACGCCCGGGACGGGGAAGTCCGGGAAGCTGCGGATGCGCCGCGCCACCAGCTGCAGCCGCGGGTCCGCCATGTCCACGGCCCCGCGTGTCCGCGGAGGGCGGGGCGGGGCGGGCGCGCCTGCGCGGGAGAGCGGGGCGGGGCCTGCGCGGGAGGACGGGGCGGGGCCTGCGCGGGAGAAGAGGGCGGGGGCGGGGCCTGCGCGGGAGGACGGGGCGGGGCCTGCGCGGGAGAAGAGGGCGGGGGCGGGGCCTGCGCGGGAGGACGGGGCGGGGCCTGCGCGGGAGAAGAGGGTGGGGGCGGGGCCTGCGCGGGAGGACGGGGCGGGGCCTGCGCGGGGCGCCGCGTGTCACGGAGTCGCCGCCGCCAAGGCGCGCCCGTCCCTGCCGTGCCCGACGCGCGGGGGCCGTCCCGGGGGCGTTCGCGCGGGGCCGCCGGGCGAGTCCAGGCCCCAAGACACGCGGCCGCGCAGCTCGGACCAAACTTTGGGGACTCCCCGCGCTTTCGGCCGGGCCGAGCTTGCGCGAGCCCGGGGGGGCCCCCCACGGGGCCGAGGCAGCCGGCCTCGTCCCGGCCTCCAGATGCGCGGGGCGCTCGGCGGGAGAGGCGGCGCCCCTGGCCCGGGCGGCGCACCTCGCCAGCCCGCCACGACCTCCTCAAACTGGTCCCCGTAAGCAGAAGGCCGGGCTGGGTGACCCGTCGTTTATTGCGAGGCTTCTCCCTGCCCACATCTGGCGGGGCAGCTTGGCACGTGGGGCGTCGGGGGGAAAAGCCCACTCGAGGCAGGGGACCCCAACCTCGGGGGCAGGGCGCGGGTGGGTCTCCTCGGGGAGCTGGAGCTGGGGTGTCCGCTGTCCCCGCTGGGGCTGGGGCGCCTGGCTGGGGAGGAAGCGGCTCACGGAGGCCCCCTGCCACCCAGGGTGCTGCTGGGGGGGCCACCCGACCTCTGAGTCCAGTGCAAGCCAGCCTGGGGGCGGTCAGCGTCGGGGAGGGGCAGGGGCTGGAGTGATGTGGGGGCTGGCGCAGGGAGTCCAGGCTGGGGTTGCTCGTAGCACCTGCCACAGGCTGCGGGCGGCGTCCCTGGCTGTTGGCCTGGCAGCAGCAGGCTGAGCAGAAGGCAGCAGGGCTCCTCCCACGTAGATGCCCCGCCCCTGGGCACTTGCGGCCACAGTGCAGGTGCTAGTGGCGCCAGAAACACTTTTGGGGGACAGATTCCGGGGGCGTCAGGCACTTTCCCAACTTCTCACATCCTGGGGGTGCCCAGTTCTGTAATGAAGATGGAGAACAGGGTTCACGGAGCTCCCGCCCATGCACTGGGGGGGATGCAGCCCCTGCAGCCTTGCTCCGGGCTGCAGAGGAGATGGTGACTGGAGAGGGGCCTCCGAGGGCCCCGGTTCCCCAGTGAGCAGGTCCTGGCCTCCAGGCGGCCCCTGCAGGAAGGGGCAGTGCCACCGAGGAAGGCCGGGCTGAAGGGCCTCTGCACCACTTCCGCCAGGACGCTGCCAGCCCTGCGCGTGCGGCCTGTACCGGGCGTGTTGCGGGGGCCGGGGTGCGGGACGGCAGGGTCCCCGCCTGGGTCTGCTCACTCAGGTCTCAGGGGAGTTGTGCTGGGTCGGCTGCCCCCGGTGTCTGCGTGGGGCGGGGGGAGAACCAGGCTCATGCTGAGGGTGCTCTCAGGGATGGGACTTCTGCTTGCCGCAGAGCCCCAGGGAGGCCCCCAGCGCTGGGCTGAGCACAGGCTGCCTGTGCTCATGGCAGGCAGAAGCCGCTCACCAGGGTCCCGGCCCTCCTCACTATGCCCCTGGGGCAGCGTGGCAGCTGGCCACTGCTCAGGGGCCACAGCACACAGACCTGTGGTCACGGGTCAGAGAACACCACCCGAGTCCTCCCTGGGCCAGCCTGATGTGCGAGGCCAGCGCTGAGCTGGGGTATGTGGAAGGGCCCAGGGCTGGGAGCAGGAGCGTGGAGTGGTGGGGGCTGCAGAGTCCTGCACGCACATGAACAGATGCATCACCCACCCCTTCCGTGGCCACCCTGTTGCGGGTGCAGGGGCTGTCCCATGGGACCCAGAGAATGGCTGCAGAGCCTGGCCAAGCCCCTTCCTGCTGGCACCAAGACCCACAGAGGCGCCTGCGGGATGTGGCAGACACGCGGGGCGTCATGGTCACTGGGGGCTGTGCAGGCTCTAGGCTCCTGGGACTGGAGGGCCGGGGTGGGGGGCACTGAGCTGGCCTCCACCGAAGAAGCTAAGCTAAATTGCCCCGGCCTCATGGAGTGTGGGGTGCGGCCTGAACACATGCCCCGCCCAGCTTTGTGTGAAGGGTGCCCGGCAGACCCCCCCACAGGCTCGGAGTCCTTCCCTGACCTGGGTCAGCTGGTCCCCCCACAGGGTGGCCACACCCGCTGGCCATCGGACCCAAGTGTTCCGGCAGCACAGGGTTTTGGCTCACCCTGCATCTGCAGAGAGCACCCCCGTGCCACGCCTGTGCGATGAGACAGCAGCAGCAGAGAAGCGCGGTTCGGCCGTGTGCAGCGCCCCCTCCCCAGAGCACAGGCTCCCGGCACTGGCTGGACCCTCGCGGGCCCTGTGGAAGCGACCTGGGAGTGCAGCCCCCAGGGCGCCCCATCCTCCCGTCCCCTGCCAAGCCGGCCCACTCACCATTACAGCCGGGTCGCACACGTTGAGCTGGGGCTGCCCGGGGACGAGGGACTCCCGGTGCTGCCGCACGGCCAGGGTGATCCAGCCGAGCGCCTGCTGGTACTCGGCGTCCTCCAGGCTGCCGGAGAGAGTGCCGGGTCATTGCGGGGCCCGGGGTCGGGGGCTCGCGGGGGGCAGGAGGGACTGGACAGAGGGGCCCGCCCTCCACGGGCGCGTGCCCAGGCCCGGAGCGGCTGCACGGCTGCGCGTTTCTGCACGGAGGGCTGTGGTCCCGGCAGAGAGTGGGAAACCGCAGGCCGGCTCTGAAGGCCCAGCTCAATGCTTTCGAGGAAGCCTCCGACCAGGCCCCAGGAGGCCATGAAGGGGACTGGAGGTGACGCCACCCAGAGGCACGGCCTTGGGCCCAGGCTGGGCTCTGCGCTGTGGGGGCGGGGCGGAGGGGGCAGGCGCAGTGGGTGTGCCAGCGACGGAGCGGAGGCCAGGCTGTGGGGTGCAGCGGCTCGGGCGCGCCTGCTCACCTGAGGGGGAACCGCTCCCCGGGGTCGCGCCCCAGGTGGAAGATCAGGGGCAGCTTCGTGTGCTCCTCCTGCGTGTGTGTGGTGACTCCGGGGACGCTCTGCCCGGGGCAGAAGTCGATGCCCTGGAAGGAAGCGGGGATGGTGAGGGCCCCCCTGCGCACCCCCTCCACACCCTCGGGCACCCTGTCCATGTGGGCTCCTCTGCCTGACACATCCGGGGCTCAGTCCCTCCCTACAGGCCACTGACCCCGCATGCTCCCTGGGAGGAGACACTGCCCAACTCTCCCCTCCAGGGTGCGGGGCCACGCCAGAGAGAGACCCGGGAACAAGCCCGGACTCAGGGTGACAGGCAGAGCTCGGGGAGCCCCGCCCTCGGGGTGCCCTGGCCTGGGCAGGGAGTCAGCAGGGCCAGGGTCTCCCCACCCTGAGGCCTTGCCACCCCAGGGCCCTGCCCACCACCCCGCTCGGCAGCCACCGGAGCACCGAGGCCCCAGGCTGGGGCAGCAGCTGGGGGGCCCTGAAGCCAGGGCTGCACCTAAGAGGGGGTGTGGGCAGCCCGTGGTGGGTTCCCTGGGGGAGCTGGAGAGCAGCTGGGCGTTTCCAAGTGTGGACGGAGACAGGCCGTTTGGATGCAAACCAAGGAGCTGCTTAATGAAGGTCCCCGTTCTCGGGAGGCTGGCGGTGGGAGGCCCTGCCAGGGGTCCCCGCTGAGTCGGCCCCGGCCCTCTGCAGCCCAGGGGCCACGTAGCCACGGCGGGGTTCTGCTCCTCACACCAAAGCGGGGGGCCGGACAGCACTGACCTCCGGAAGGTGGGCAGGGTAGAGAGAGCTCCTGGGACAGCCCAGGCGCGCCAGCCCGCACACGGCCCAAGCAGCCCCCCGGCGGGGCGGTCTCGGGTCACCAACGAGCGCGGGTGTCCTGCGCAGAAAGACCTCGACCCGAGGCGGGTGGGCTCTGGGAGACCCAAGTGGACAGGAACTGAGGGGCGGGAGCAGGTCACGGGGCTCCTTACAGCCCAGGCCATCGCCACCTCTGCAGGGGCCCTGCGGCCGCATGCCCGGCCCGAGGACCGGGGAGGGGGGGTGCCCGCCCTGCCCCCACCTGTCTGAACTCCTCCCAGGAATTGGTCCAGGTCCAGAAGTGAGCCTTGTACCGGCCGAGGGTGACCGCCATCAGCGCGTTGCCCCGGTAATAGAATATGGGCCTGTCGGGGCGGGACCGGGTCAGGACGCTGGCGGGCGGCTCCCGTCTCCAGCCTATGCCAGCGGGAAAAGCAGACACCCCGCCCCCCGAAGCCGGCGGCCCCCGGGATTCCCAAGAACGGGCCTGGGCTGGAAGGCAGCTGGCTGGGTGTCTCGGCAGGCTGGCGCCTGGGCCTGGGCCTCGCAAGCCCCAGCCCTGCAGCGGTGGGGCCCAGGGGAGACAGCGGCCCCCCAAGGCCTCCCTTGGGCCCTGGGCACCGCAGGCCGCCGGAGCTGGTCCCGCGGGGCAGAGGAGGCTCATTTTGAGCAAAATGGCAGCCGGCCTCAGAGGCAAGAAGCTGAGGGGAGAGGGGCCGGCTCCAGAGCCGGTGGCTCCAGAGCTGATGATTGGGGCAGCACATGCGCGGCGTGGCTCCCGCCCACGGCCTGAGGCAGGAGCGAGGGGCCCAGGGGAGGAAGAGGCCCTGGACCCCAGAACCAGCCCAGGGCCCCCTGCGTCCGCGCCGCGGGGAGCCCACCCGTGGGGAGCACAGGGCCCACCTGTCAGTCAGTCGGCCCTGCAGCATGGCGGGGAGGAGGTCCAGGCCGTCCACGACCCTGTCCCGGGGCGGCTGCAGGCCAGCGAGGGACAGGCTGGTGGTGAAGAGGTCCATGACGCTGCCCACCTGAGGGCTCACCTGGGGGGACAGGAGGTGTCGGGACCCGCACACCCGGCCCAGTCCCCCAGCCCCACGCGGGGGTGGGGTGTCTGCGTCGCAAATCTGCGCCCCCGCGACGGGGTGTGACGGGGCTCTCCAGTGTTCCCCCTTTACCTTTTTAAGGGCCAAAAAAGAAAAAGGGGGAAGAAGGAAGCTGAGGGAGAGCGGCCCGCGGGCACCTGTGCCCCACACCAGGGGCGTGCCGCAGGGGCACGTGGGGGCTGGGGAAGCGCGATTCCCTGAGGCCGCGCAGCGTGGAGGCCACTGGCAGCCAGCGCTGGGCTCGGGGTCCACGGCCAGGTGCAGGCAGGCGGCGCGTGGAGGCCAAGGCGGCACAGCACCCGGGCCCAGGCGCCTGGGAACCACGGACCCAGCACGGTGCGCTCCGGGGCGAGGCGCAGGGCGGGCGGAGGAAGGTCCCCACCCAGAGGGCGTCCTCGCGGAGTCTTCTTGGGGCAGCGGGAGAGGGGTCCCGGCCGAGGAGCTGGGCGGGGGCGCCCCTCGCAGGACAGCCACCGGTTCCTGGCCGGCCCTGGAAGGGCTGGAGCCTCACGTCCCTCCAGACCCACGCCCCGTCCTGAGTCTGCCCTCGTTCTCACAGGGGGCACTGGTGACCCCAAGTGACCCACATGCCGAGGGGCCACTGCTCAGGACCCCTGGGGGCCACCCTGGTGGGAGAGGCCAGTCTGTGCTGGGGGGGTGGATGCCAAGGCCCAGGCTGGAGTCTGCTCAGCGAGGCCCACCAGGGACTTGGGCCTCCGTGCGCCGATGGGTGGGTCCCCAAGGACGCCCACGGGCGTTTCTGGACAGCAGAGGGGAGGGCCCACACGGCCTTCCAGCAGGGAGCAGCCCCGGCCCACCTGGCGGCCTTGGGAAAAGGCAGGAGTCGGGTCTGCCCCGGGGCCCTGGGCAGTGGCCGGGGAGGCCGGCTGGGCGGGACCCGACTGACAATGGTGAGGGGCGGGCTCTCAGCACCGCGCTTCCGAGACGCCGGACAGGCAGCGACCTGCAGCTGGCATCGTCCCGACGCCGCGTCCATGGGGCCTGGACCAGGCCGGTGCAGGAGCCCCGCGTGGGGACCCGGCAGAGCGAGGGGCTCCGGGCAGGCCGGCGCAGGGGCCAGTGCCGGGGGCAGACGCCCCTGGTGTAGGAGGGCGGCAGACGAGCCCGCCGCTCGGGCCGCGAGACGCTCTGGAGATGGGTCTGGACGTGGCGGCCGCGGGGAAGGGGCCCGCTTACCGCGGCAGGAGCCTCCTGCGCCAGGGCGAGTGGCTGGGCCAGGGCAGGGATGCCGCAGGGGACTGTCCAGGGCCCCCCGCTGCCCCGCCCCTGCTGCGGAGAGGGCTTCCTCACCCCCAGGTGCTGAGGCTGACCTGGCCGGCGGGGATGTGGCCGGGCCACCAGGCGATGGCGGGCTCCCGCACCCCGCCCTCGAACGTGGTCTGCTTCCCGCACAGGAAGGGCCCGTTGCTGCCGCCTGCGGAGGGAGAGCCCCGGTGACCCGGGCTGCCAGAGCCAGCAGGGCCCTGGGTGGAGAGGAAGACCGACGCCTGCGGGGGCCGAGCCTCGGGGAGGAGACGGGTTCGGCTGCATCGGCCGCCCACATGACACCCGGGGCAGGGCTGGACCAGGGCACCCCCCTCGCCGTGCTGGGCCTCTCGGCCCCCCGCAGCTGCGCTCAGGGAGAGGGGCCCTTCCCCTCCCTCCTGGCCTGGTGGGGAGCCCCAGGGGGGGCCGGCCTCCAGGCCCCCTGAAGACAGAGAGAGGCGCAGGCACTGCGGGGGGCACACGGCCAGGGCTGCTGTGTCTGTGGGAGGTCGCCGGGGACGCGTCACCTGCAGCCGGGCAAACCCGAGACCAGCTCGCCCAACATCGCATGGGGCAGGCCGGTCAGGGGCGGGGGCCGGGCAGGCGGGAGGAGACCCCATCGGGCCCGCACCCCACCCCGGCACGGGCAGGGGAGCACGCGGCCCATCCTGGAGACCACGCTCCGGCACCGCCGACGCCCTTCCCGGGCTGGGGACGCTGCTCCACGGACTCGTGGGACCCCAGGCCGCTCGGGTCTTCCCTCAGCGCTGGGTGGGCCCAGAGCCCCTCCACCTGCCCCGGGGCGGCCCCTGCCTTGTCTGGGGGCAGAGATGAGGGCGGCCCCGTTGTCGGACGTGAAGAACACGAAGGTGTTGTTCGCGGCGCCCAGGTCCTGGAGCAGACTCAGGATCGCCCCGATGCTGTGGTCGATCTCCCGGACGGCATCCCCGTACCTGTGGGCGGAGGTGGCCGGAGACACCCGTCGGCAGAGGGCGGCCGAACCAAACTCCCGGGGCTGGCGGCCGCTGCAGGTGGACCCGTGGCCCTCCCCACTCGGGCGCGCAGGGGCCCACGGCCCCGCTTGATACTCACAGCCCACGCCGGCTGCTGCCCAGGAAGCGTCTGGACGCGTAGACGGGGGCGTGCGTGGCGTCCACGGCCCAGTAGAGGAAGAAGGGGCGCTGGGCAGCGTGCTGCCTCTTGATGAAGTCCAGGCCCTCCTGCGAAGCGCCGGCCGTCTGGCTGTGTCCGGGCGGCCTCCCCGACCCCGAGCCCGCCCGCGCCTCACCTGCAGGTAGAGCTGAGTGAGGTTGGCCTCCCCTGTCTTCAGGTTGATGGGAAATTCTTCATAATACCTGAAAGCAACCCAGACCACGGAGAGGTCAGCACGCGGGCGGGACAGGCGCCCCTCCCTGAGCTCAGCGGCGAGGGCGGGACCCGAACATGAGGGAGGACACCAGAGAGCCAGAGGCTGCGCTGCTGCTCGGGCCACGCGTAAGGCCAAAGGGCGGGGGGGGGGGGTCCTGGCGACCCCCAGAAAGCCAAGGCTTCTCTCTGAGGACACGAGAATGTTCTAGGGCAGCTGACGGCTGCCCGGGCCACGAGCACGAAAACCCGCCCACCACGTGCTGCCGAATATCTGCCCAAAGCCGGGCGCCTGTTTACAGAGACCCCGGGCCTCCCCGGGGGCGCAGGCGGTTGAGCGCAGCACCGGGAAGCTGTCCGCAGCCTCTGCAGCACCGGTTCCATCCCCGCTGGCCGCGGAGCAACCCACACGGCGAGCAGAACCCCCTGTCTCCCCGCTGCTCCCCTCAGCAGTGGATTTCAGTCCTTCTGCCTGTTCTGCTCCCCGCTCTGTCTCTGGGGAGTCCTCTCACCCCCGCGCCTCTAGCCTCTATCCCGGTTCTTGTATAGATGAATAAATCTTAAAAAATCATGGAGTTAAAAACACCGATTCCAATTAATAAAAAACAAAACGAAAGCGTGACCCGCCCTGCCCTTTGGTCCCTCGGCGCGTGAGGGGAGCACCTGTGAACCACCCAGCCGGGACACAGCAGGGCAGCGGGACAAGCGGAGCTGCCCAAGTCTGAGCGCGCCTGGCCTGGCCTCAGTACACCAGCCCAGAGACCCGCGGCCACCCCCTTGGCCACCCCGGGCCCAGGAGGGCTCAGCCCCGGTGGGGGTTTGGGAGGGGCGCAGCCCCGCACATCTGGAGCCCGCCCACGCCAGCGGCGCTCCCGAGCCCTGGGCTCCCGGCTCTGGGCGCAGGACGGCCGCGGGGCAGGGCGTCCAGACCTGGAGCCCAGCGGAGGGACGGTTACCTGCCGACCATCTCCCAGTCTCTGTACACGGGGATGTTGGGCCGGACCCTGTTGTCGTAGGGTCCAAAGTGGCAGTTGGGGGAGCCAAACCACTCGTCGAATCCATGCTTCAGGGGGTGGTATTTAGGCCTGTGGCCCAGGTGCCTAGAACAGGAACCCAAGACACCTCAGGGGCCCTGCACAGGGACCCCCCAAAGTTCTGGCTGCATAACGGGCCAGCCCCAGCGCACCGAGCCCTGGCCCTCGAGGGGTGCACCGGGATCCCTGCCCCGGGCTGCCCAGGCTGGAGAGTGTCCGGCAGCACCGTACGGGCGCGGGAGGCGGAGGCCAGCGGGCAGGGCGCTCAAGCATCCGTCCAGGAGCTGGGTGGGCTCAGGGAGTTGGTGCTCGTGAGGCACATCCCCTCCCGCCCAGAACCCCGAGCCCGCCCATCTCCAGCCACCTCTGCCCAGGCCTCCCAGAGTGGCCCTCAGAGGCCAGGGCCCCTGAGCCCGCCTCAGCGCTTATCCAGCCCTGGGGGCCACGTCGGGCGTCTCTGGGCCCTGTTGAGCCCACCCCCGCACCTCTCCTCCACAGTCCTGACCCTCACAAGCCCACAGACACGCCCATTCCCACCCGCGTCCATGACCCTAAGCAGAGGCCACCAGGCCCAGAGCAGAAGCTCTCGGCGAGGCAGAGCTGGGGCGCGGTGGGGTCTCCTCAGCCCAGAGCCCTGCCTCAATGCCCTGGGGGCTTCCTGGCCCATCCGGGGAGCCCCACAGCGCCTGCAGCAGCCCCCGAGCTGCGGAGGGACCTGCAGCAGCCCCCACACCCGCCCCGCGAGCCATGTGCGTGGGCAGGCGCCGCAGGAGAAAGCGCCTGAGTGCAGCGCAGGGCAGAGGGCGCCTCGGCAGCGCATGCGGGAGACCGAGGGAGGGGCCAGGGAAGGCGGCCTGGGGCTCGCTGAGCTCCCGGAGTGGGAAGGAAAGGGCGGCCTGACCTCCACGACGCTGCCTCAGGGCTGTGCGCTCTGCACCACGCGCTCAAGGCCACGTCCACAGCGTGACGGGGCGCGGCCCCTGAGTCATCACTGCAGTGGCCCCGCGCTGACCGTCCCCTCCTCGCGTCTCCATTTCACCCCGGCAGCGCCCCGTGCCTGCGGGTGGTGCAGCGCCGCAGGCAGATGTGGAGCAGAGCAAGGCCGATGGGGCGGGCCCCCATGCAGGAGGCCCGGGCATCGCCTAAGGTGGGCCGAGGACACGCACGGGGCCAGACACAGACCTCCCGCCCCGTGTCCGTGGCTGGGCGCACACGGGAGTGCCAGGATGGCGCCTGGCAGTGCCGGCGAGCGGACTCACCACTTGCCCACGATCTTGCTGGCGTAGCCGGCCTCCTTCAGGAGCTCGGGCAGCAGGCGCTCGGAGTCGGGGATGCCGCCCGTGACCTCCTGGGGCGTGTAGGCTGCAAGGGCAAGGCTGTGAGAGTCCGCCCAGCGGCCGCCACCAGTGTCCTTACCTGGCCATGGATCTGAGCGCTGGCCTGCGGGGCCCACGGGCAGGGTCCTGGGCACTGCACCTCCTAGTTGGCACCAGGGCCCAGGGCCAACCCCGCCTCGGGGGCCTGCACGGTCAGAGTCCCCGGCCTGCCCTGCGCTCCCTTCTCCGGAGCCGGCTGGTCTGGGAGACGGCTCCTGGGGACAACGGTGCACGCGCCCGCTTCCTGAGGTCGCACCCGAACCCACAGCCTGTCCGCCCGCATGCCCCCCCCCCCCCCCCCGCAGCCGCTCTGGGGGAGGGCGCCCCCTCCTGCCAGACCCGCTGGGCGGTGCCGGGGAACAGGACAGGCCAGGGGAGGGGAGGAGCCCGCCGCGCTCTCCGGCAAACACCGTTTCCGACCGGGGCCGCCGCCTGCTTTACGTGTTCTAACAAGACCGCGCGGGCCTGCTCAGGGGAGGGCGCCCTGCGCCCCCGCGTCCCCTCCTGCCCGAGCAGCAGCGCCGCGTGGGGCCTACCGTTCCTGGCGTGGCCGTTGGTGGTGTAGAAGCCGTTGCGGATGGGCAGCCGCCCTGTGAGCAGGGCCGCCCTCGCTGCGCGGGGTGAGAAAACCAGCTCGATGAGTGGGGGCTCCCCAGGCGGCGGTGACCCGGGACCCTGCTCCTAAACCCCGTGGCCTCGAGGCGCCTGGCGGGGCGGACGGTGCCTGAGGCCAGCTCAGAGCCCCTCCCAGGACTGCTGTCCTGACGCCCCGCCCTGCCCGCTCCCCTCCTGAGGTGGGTTTGTGCCGCTTCCTCTCCGCCCCGCCGCCAAGGCCCTGCCCAGCTTCCTGGCTCCGGAGGCCCTGCACCCTTCGCTGAGGGGGTTGGACTCCTGCCCCACACTCACACGGGGAGCACAGGGGGTTGGCCGCGTAGAAGTTCGTGAAGAGCATCCCTTCTGCGGCCATTCGGTCCAAGTTCGGGGTCTCCCGGGAGGGCTCTCCGTACACCCCCAGATCGCCCCACCCCATCTGCGGGGAAGAATGTGGAGGGTAGAAGCAAGCTCCTCTGTCTAGGGGCAGAGAGACCAGGAGGGGCTGCCTTGCGCCCACAGCAGCAGCGCCCCCACCAAGCCTGGCCTGGTTGGGCACCGGGGGTCGGCTGCTGCCCCAGATGCCAGCGTGGGGCTCACAGGGCAGCAGCCGCAAACCCAGCCCTGCCTTCCACACAGAGGCCAGCCCGTGCCCAAGTGCAGGTGCAGAGGTGAAGGCAGCGGGGACCCGCCAAGCTACAGGGCCAGCGACCCGGCGGCCGACCCCAGGGAGCCGACTGACATGGAAAGGGGAGCCACAGCCACAGGAGCATGACCCTGAGGCCCAGCGGGCACCCTGGAGCCCCCAAGGGCGGGGCTCGGGCCCTGGGAATGGGACCATGTTTGCACGGTGGGTACGACCAGCAGACTGTGTGGGTGCGGGGGCCGGGCCCAAGCTGGAGACGGGCTGTGTGCATAGAAGGCATCGTGCCGGCCCAGGGGGTGCCCAGATGGGCCCGCATCCCAGGCGGGAGCCCCAGTGGGCTGCGGTGGGTCCAGAGGCACCCGGCACCTGAGAGAACCTCCCAGAGTAAGGCAGGGGCTGAGCAAGACAGAGGCCCCCAAATTCCAGCTCCCAGATGCAGCCAAGGGCCCCTGCTCGAGACCACCGTCACTGCTCGCTCGCGTCCAGCTGTGAAGGAGTCAGTGACCCCACCCGCACCGAGAGGGGCGAAGGCACCTCCTCTCTCCTGGCTGTGGCTCCTGCTCACGGGGGCAGAAGCCAGCCGACCGGGGCCCTGGCCCCCCCCACTCCCCTCTGTGGGTGGGAACTTCAAGGCTCCTGAGCGCCAGGACCCTGGTCACTGGCCACGAGGGGCTTCTACCGACACCGGGGCCCGTACGCGTCCATGTGGTGCGCTGGCCCTGCAGGCTAGCCCGGGGTGACACAGCAGCTGGCCTTGGGGCTCTGACTCCGACAGAGTCGGGGTAACCCTTCCCCATTCTGATTCACCCAGGCAAAGAGACTCAGGAGCCCTCGGGCCCGCCGCCGCCAGGGCCACAGCTGCGTGCCAGGCTCCCGGGCCCTGCCCGGCCAGACCTGGGGAAGAGCCAGTCCCTGCGGAGACCGTCTCAGCCCCCACCCTCGCTGGCGCGCGTGCACAGGCTGTCTGGCTCTGAGGGTACAGGAGGCACAACCGCCCCGACGGCCGGGGGCCCTGTAAGCCCTTTGTGGGGGCCTGAGGCCGGAGTCCGGCTGGCCAGAGCCCTCCCCTGGTCAACTCGGCTCAGGGCAGCGCCCCTCCCCCCCAGACCTGTTGCTCATGAGGGTGGGCGAGGCCACGTGGGGACAGGGCAGGTGAGAGGGCAGAGCCAGGGGGGTGTTTGGGGGTGGTGCTGGGTCCCAGGGCCTGAGGCTAGGTGGTCACAGTTGGGGGAGCTGGGATCCCCATTTTTGCTTTCACTCTTCATGCGCCAGGGAAGTCCTAACCGGCACACAGGCTGACAGGAACAGGGGCCTCAGACTTTGGGGTGCAGCCATCCAAGCAGCACTCGGCCACAGGAGAGCACTGGCAGGGGAGCCCTCGACCACCCCGGACTTGGTGGGGTGCGGCAGGGTCCTGCTCACAGGGCGCCCTCACATCACCTCCCTCAGAAAAAATATGTGCTGACGCCACCCACTACTCAAGACCCCCAGAGACCCCGGAGGCCCCCATGTGTGCTTTGCAGCAGCCGCCTTCGAGAGCCAACAGAGACGCGTGTTGAACGCGGATGTCCAGAGCATCATGGTTCCAACGAGGCCCCGACTCCAGCAAGGAGCGCCCTGTCCCCAGGCCGGCCCTCACCGGTGCGCGGGCCCCTCCAGATCCGGGGAGGCCATCAGAACCGCCCAAAGGGGCGGCCCCGTTGCGACTGAATATGAAACAGGAACCGGCGTCGTGACTACGTCTGTGGACTTCCTGAGCATGCTTGGCCGCCTGGCCGTGAGGGCCAGGGACCTGGGCGCTAGCTGCGGGCGCTGGGGGGCTGGGGCTCCCCAGTGGGTTTTTATCAGTTACTTAGTAACAATCACGAGCTCAGAGTTACTCTCCTTCTCCCTGGCGGGAGGTGCCTGGGGACTTCAGAGCGGGTGGCCAGCCCCCCAGAAGCACTCCTGTCATTAGGGGCATGAACACTGCTCAGCGAGACTCCGTGCTGGCCGGCTGATAGGTATGCAGCGTCCTGGGGGGCTGTCCTCCAGCCACTACGGGGTGAGGAAAGGGCCTCCTGGCATCTCCCAGTCACCCCAGACTTGGGGGGCCTGGCGGGCAGCTCGGCTTCTGGCTGGAGTCCTGCCACCAGTGACTGCGCCGACCAGGTGACCACGGTGACCAGGTGACCACGGTGACCAGGTGACCGCACCGACCAGGTGACCGCGCCGACCAGGTGACCCTGCAGACCAGGTGACCGCGCCGACCAGGTGACCCTGCAGACCAGGTGACCTTGCAGACCAGGTGACTGCGCTGACCAGATGACTGCGGAGACCAGGTGACCGTGGAGACCAGGTGACCACGGCCTAGCACTGCACACACGACAGGTGCCTTCTTCCCGCCCACAGAAGTGCCCTCGGGCCAGTCCCCAGCAGGGTGGGAGCAGCCTGGGGGGACGGCTGGGGCAGCAGGCGGGCAGCACCCCGGCAGGCGTGCAGGCCCCGGCGTTGGCGGGCGCGGTGCCCCCTTCCCTGCCCAGACGCTGGGCAGTGAGGTGGGGGGCTGGGCTGCCGCCCCCGCCCTCCCAGAGCCCGGGGGCAGGAAACCGACCGGCTCCAGGACGGCGGACGGCGGACGGTGCCGCCCCTGCTGGGCCGCAGCCCCGGGGAGGGCGGGGGCAGTGGGGGGCCCCCGCGGCCGGCCCCACGGTGGACCCGAGCCCAGGCCCTCGGCGCGCCCACGCCCCCCGGTGCCCGCGGGCCCAGGCCCTCCGCGCTCCCGCGCCCGCCCGCACTCACGTCGTCCATGAGCATGAGGAGGATGTTGGGGGGACGCGGGACGCCCGCGGCCTCCAGCCCCCAGGCGCCCAGCACGAGCAGCAGCAGCCGCCACGCCGTCGCCTCAGCTGCCTCCGCCATGACGGCCGCGGCGACCGGTGCCCGGAACCCGACGGGCGAGCGCGACCCCCGGCGGGGCGGGGCGGGGCGGGGCCTGCGGAGACGGGCGGGGCCTGCGGAGACGGGCGGGCGGGGCGGGGCCTGCGGAGACGGGCGGGCGGGGCGGGGCCTGCGGAGACGGGCGGGCGGGGCGGGGCCTGCGGAGACGGGCGGGCGGGGCGGGGCCTGCGGAGACGGGCGGGCGGGGCGGGGCCTTCGGAGACGGGCGGGCGGGGCGGGGCCTGCGGAGACGGGCGGGGCCTGCGGAGGCGGGCGGGCGGGCGGGGCGGGGCCTGCGGAGGGACGGGGCGGGGCCAGGGCGTCAGCGCGACAGAAGGAGGCGGGCTCTGAGAGCCGCGTGACCCCGGGGGTCACGTGACGCGCACCGAGCCTCTCAAGATGGCGGTCTGCGTAGCGGTGATCGCCAAGGAGGTGCGTCGCGGCCCGGCGCCCCCGCAGCTCGCTCCCCGGCGCGGGCGGAGGGCGGGGGCGACGGGCGGCGGCGGACCCCTGCCCGGAGCCCGGCCGGGCCTCTCGCCTGCGCTCCGTGCGCTCTCAGAGGGCTCCGGCCCTGCCCCGGCCTCCGCGCCCCCTGCCCCTGCCGCGAGCCGGCTGCGCCGTCCCGCCGCCTCCCGTCCGCTGCGCCGCGGCCACTGCGCTGTCGTCCCGCCGAGCGGATGTGCCGCGGCGGTGCCCACGACTTCCCGGGACTTCGCGGTGCCTTAGGACGAGACCCGCGTAGCCGGGCGGCCCCCCAGGCCGCATCGCGCTCACACCCCCCTCCAGCCTGCGGCCTCCCTGCGCTCACCTCTGGGCCCTCGCGGGGTGGCCGTCTGCGCGCGGCTGCTGCACGGCTCCGCCTCGTCTTTGCCTTTTCTGGAGGATCGGATCGTGAGGCCGTCCTGCCTTAGTATTTGCCGTCACCTGTGTGTTATTTGTTGGCCAGTTTGTCGGTGTCTCCCTCGCAGCCGTCAGCCAGGGTGGGGTAGGGACAGCATGCTGCTCACATCCGCGCTGCGCCGGGCACACGACCGTGGAGGGGGCTGTATGTGGCCTGGGGGGTCCCTAGGAGAAGCCGACATGCCCTGGGTAGGACGTTTGGCAGCGCAGACACCACAGAGGTTTGAGCGGATCTTGAAGGGCTTGATGAATGGGCAGGCCCAGTGTCTCTCCAGGAGGGAGAGGTGGCAGCAGGTGATGGACGGGAGGTACTAGCTTTGGGGGGCCAGGGGGAGAGGTGGACCTTGCCCCGAGGGAGGCAGCTGCAGTCTGTGCGCTGACAGAGCTGGTTGTCAGGCCACACCCAGACGCGTTCTTCTGAACCACTTTCTCTCTCCTGCCCACTTAGCAGTATAGACATATGCAGGTGTCTGTAGATGACATTGGGTCCCCTGAAGGGCGGACCCCCAGCAGTTCTTGTGAGCACCGGGCTTTAAAGAATGAGGGTGTGCCTGTGGCCAGTTGGAGATTGGCCAGGGACTCTGGCCGGGGTGACTGTGGCCTGGGTTCTCACTTCAACTGCCGTCGTCTTTTCTTGCAGAATTACCCCCTTTACATCCGCAGCATCCCCACGGAGAATGAGTTGAAGTTCCATTATATGGTGCACACATCGCTGGACGTGGTGGATGAGAAGATCTCCGCCATGGGGAAGGCCCTGGTGGACCAGCGGGAGCTCTACCTGGGCCTGCTGTACCCCACAGAGGACTACAAGGTGTATCCTTTGGGTGGGAGGCTCTCCCACAGGCCGCACAGAGGTGGCACCGGGCCGCATGCTTTTGGGCTGCTCGGTTTCTTCCCAGGCGGCTGTGCCGCTTGCCCTCCGTGGGATCCCTCTGAGCACCGTGATCTGTGGGACTCCAGACCTTTAGCATGAGGGGTGTATGCCTGGCGGGGTTTGCTGTATTCTCAAGACCTTTGTGGCTCGCCCTGCAAAAGGAACTCATTCAGAAAGAGGGTGAGCGCCCCAGGGTCTGGGCAGGCGGATTCCAAGTGTGAATCCGTATAGGGCCCAGCTGCAGGCTTGCGCTGCCCACAAACCCCAGGGCTTCCCGGAAATGTGCCTACATGGCGCCTCGTGGGGGTGCGGTCTGGCCCACCTGCCCTGAGGTGGGTGTCTTGCTTCTTGGGTGGAGCTGGTCTGGGTGCTGTTTCGTGCTCCCTGACCTACTGTGCAGCTACGGCTACGTGACCAACTCCAAGGTGAAGTTCGTCATGGTGGTAGACTCCTCCAACACGGCCCTGCGGGACAACGAGATCCGCAGCGTAAGTGCCGGGTTGTGTGGCCCTGGGAGGGCTGCTGCTTCTCTTCCCCTTGACTGGGGGGAGGCGAGGCGTCTGTGTGACACCCAAGGGCGGGCTCTCACCACAGATGTTCCGGAAGCTGCACGCCTCCTACACGGATGTGATGTGCAACCCCTTCTACAACCCAGGGGACCGCATCCAGTCCAGGTGGGCATCCCGCGGGTCGCCCTGCTGACCAATGGGGAGGGGTGGTCTTCCTCAGGGAGGGGCGCTGCTCCCCTGGGCAGGATTCTGACACCCCAGGACCCCGGCTTCCTGGACAGGCTCTTCCTAGGAGAGCAGAGCTGGGGGCAGAGCTCGCCCATGTGGTTTCCCAGGTGTGCTGGGCAGGGGCACCTCCACAGAACCCCGGAGGTGGGATTGTGGACAGGCCTCTGGCAAAGCACTGCCTCATTGAGCGTGTGATGTAGAGGCCAGCTGCAGGCCCCTCCCAGGCAGCTTTTGGATTGATACGTTAGAACGTCACCAAGACACCCCCTGGGAAGTGCCCACGAGCTCATGCTCCCTGGTGTTTCCTGTCCCCCAGGCCCTGTTCCCAGAGCTCTTGCAGGCAGCAAGGGTATGCGCCATACCGAAGCCAGGGCTCTCTCATAGTATCCCCTTAGCTGCAACTGTGCCTGGGGTCCCACATGCAGAACCCCTGATCTCTGGGCCTCGCAGGGCAGGAAACCAGCCAGGAAAGGGAGGCGGGAGGCTGGGGGGGGGGAGCGGTAGGAGGGATGTACGCTGGCCTCTGTGCACCCGGGACTGGGCTGCGGGGCAGCTAGGCTGGAGGCAACGCCTGCCGCGCTGACTGGCTCCTCTCCCCGCAGGGCCTTCGACGGCATGGTGACGTCCATGATGATCCAGGTCTGCTGACAAGAGAAGTGGCTGCTCGTTGAGTGGCCTTTACCCTCCCGTCTATCGCCTCTGTGTCTCCTTGCGTGTCCTGGCCGCGCAGGCGCGTGTCCACTAAAGTCGTGTAAGGTCAGAGTTGGCTTCTTTCTTCTGTATCAGCAGAGGATTTGACACTGGACTTCTGGGGTGGGGGCAGAGGTCAGGGTGCAGACAGCCGGACACCACTGTCCCCAGGCGTGCGGGGGCGTGGGGTGGCAGGACCCGGGGAACTTGGAGCCCTGCAGTGAGGAGGCGGGTCTGCGGTGTGGAGGGGCGGGGGGGTCCGGCCTCTGCTCTGTCCCGTGTTCTGCCGCACCCTCCATGGGCTGGTGGTTGGGAGGGCAGCCTGGGAGGGCCTGGGAGGGCAGCCTCCCCGAGCTCCAGGAGCCTCTGGCCGCTGCTGCGAGGAGCCTGGGCACTTGTTGGGGCATGGTGTTCGCCAATCCCCTGAGGCCCAGACCCCAGGCAGGCTGGCCAGCAGGGGGTACGCTGGAGGGAGAGCTGACTTTCCGCCTCCCAGAACCTTAGCAGAGCCCAGAGGATGAGCCTGGCTTGTTACCTCAACCCCCGCGATTAGGGAGCGGGCTCTGGCCCTCGTCGCGGGCAGCGCGGCCCAGGCAGGGGAGGCAACGAGGCCACTGGGCCCGCTGCCTAGGTGCGGCAGGGCCATCTGAGGCGCGGGCCCGGGCAGTGGGTGCACCTCCTGGCTGCTGGAGGGGGGCCTACGACCGGAGGGAGGGAGGGGGCTGTCCCACGGTGGGGAGGCGTCAGCAGGCTGGGAGGGGCTCTGCGGTCCACCATCCGTGGGGAGCGCGGTGGTGATGCTCGTGCTGACAGGAGCGCGTTCAGACTAAGCGCAACTGGGAGGCCCGGCGGGGCTGAGCAGGACCGGCCGGCCCCTGTTCGTGGCCTTTCTTCGCTGTCCAGCGTCGAGTCTGCAGCTCTGTTGGACCCCCTGTCCCGGGTAGCACGTGGCTCTGGTGGGTCTGCAGCGCCTCCGACCTCATCTTCCCCGCCGGGGCTTCGGTGAACCGAGCTCCGGAGCCGCGGAGACAGCCGAGGGCACTCGGGGCGGGCGCGGTGGGGGGACTGGCAGGAAAGGCACTTTAACGTGGACCGCAGCGGGCATACGGGGTGCCCTGCCCTCGTCCCTTCCTCCCGCGCGGGGACGTCCACGTGGGGTGGCTGGAGGCGCGCAGCCGTCCGAGAGCGTGAGGACGCCCCGGGACAGGGAGCTCGGCGCTGGGCTCCGCTGACACGCCGGCTTGGACGGCCTGCGTCCCGCGTCTTTCCCCGCGAGACCATAAACCCTGCCTTGCTGACGCCGCTGCTCTTTGGGCTTCTGCGGGCGCAGCCGACCGGCCTGTAGATGGCCCTCGCGCCCCAGGGGCCTCGCGTGCTCCGCGGCCGGACGTCAGCTGTGGCCTCTGCTGTCACGCAGAGCTGGCGGGCATGTTCACATTCCTGCCCCGAGCCCAGCCTCGGCTGCCGGCCCCTGGCCCCACAGAGCTCACAAGCAGGCTCCTGCCCTTGTCAGCCCTGGGCCGCTGCTCTGGGGCTCCCCGCGCCACGGTGTGGTCTGCTCAGGGACCCGCTGCCCACGGGCGGCCCTCTGGGGTGAGGGAGAGGCAGGGCCGCACGGAGGTAGCAAGGCTGCGCCCGGCACCCTCCCCGTGTGGGAGCGGCGTCCCAGCCCCCATCAGGAGGCTGGACAAGGGTCCTCTCACCTCCGGGGCCAGAGCATCTCCTCCCGCCCCCCGGGGTCCCCACTCCTGCCTGCCTCCGCTGGGCGCGCCACGTGGCTGCTACCTGGGCAGGGGCTGGGCACGCAGCCAGGCCCGCCCCTCCAGGGGAGAGCAGGAGGCCGAGTCTTGTCCTCTCCTCTGTGCCACCCCACCCCTGCCCCGAGCGGGGTCCAGCCCTGGGCCTCAGGGCGGGGATGCTCTCTGGAGCCAGGCCGCTGCAGGGGATGGGAAGCGATCTGTGGGGGGAGGGCCACACGGTAGGCAGCCGAGGAGAAGCGTGGAGGCCAGGCCCTGGGCAGCCCGCCTGCCCACCAGCACCTGCCCGCTAGGGCTTCTGGGAGTTCTCAGCCCTCCTGGCCTGCTGGTCCTGATGAGCACATAACATAAGCTGGCTCTGCCTGGCCCAGCTTCCAGGCCTGGCTGCTGGGCTCTGAGGGCTGGGCTGTGACTGCTGGGCTCCGTGTCCCCCTCTTCACCCCACGGACACCTCCAGACATGCCAGGTGGAGACAGGCGGGCAGCTGAGGCAGAGAATGGGAGACGGCCGCCCTGCTGTTTCGGCTCTGCTGTGTTCCCGTGAGGCCTGAGTAGGAAGCCCCCTGGGGTGGGGGCCAGACGTGGGGCCCACATAGCTCGCTCAGTGTTCTAATTCCAGGGGTGGGCCACGGCCGTGAGCAAATCAGCCGAGCCGGCAGAAGCGTGGAATCAGGGGGCTTCCAGGGGGAGGTGGCACGTACCGTGCTTTCCCAGACAGGGCAGACAGAACTGAGCTGAGGCTGCCTGGGGGAGGAAGCTTGAGCGAAGGCCGGGAGGTCAGAGTCCCTGCTGGCTGGTGGGGGTGGGTCCTGCATCTCTCCTGCTGCCCCAATCCCTCCCATGCCCCTGACCCTCGCCATTACACGCTGGGCCAGCTTTCCGGTGGGACCCACTTCAAGGAAGCCAGATCCTGCCCTGGCCACAGCGTGTGCTGGTGACACCAAGTGCAGGTCAGCTGAGCCTGGGGTCCTGCCTCTGCCCCCAGCCTCCTGCAGGGGCTGCGAGCCGGCGTGCTGGGCCCTATCGTGGCTCCAAGCTGCTGCTCGCGCCTCGTCCCGCCTGGGCTCCGTCCTGGGGTGGCCTCTGTGCCTCTCCCTCCTGCCAAGGGAGCCCAGGGCGTGTTGCCCGCCCTCCGGGCCCTGGCTGGTTGTTCCTGGCTTGGTCAGCTCCTTCCCTGAATGTCCGCGTTTGGAGAAGGAGGGAGGTAGAGGCTGGGATGGAACTGGGGCGTCTGCTGGGACCCCAGTTCTTTCCTCATCTCCACAAAGGCTGAACGGCAGCGGCGTGGTGGCCTCTTGGCAAAGGCTTTTCTGGGCACTCTCACCATTGGTGAGGCCTGGCCCAAGGGCCTCCCAGCCCCCACCCCTCCAATGCCAGTGTTCCGGGCCAGGGACACCCTCTCCAGGCGCCACACGGCTGCCCACACTTGCATGCCTGCGACACCAGGGGGCACTGTTGCCATGCGCTTCGCGTGCTGCCTCTGGGAGGCCTCCCTGATTGCTCCCCCTCCCTCCATGGTCCCTGTGCCCGCTGGCCCTCTGGTCTGCTGTGCGAGCCACACGCCCCAGGTCTCCCCTGGCTGGCCAGAACGCCCCACGGGCCGTGTCCACGTCTGCTGAGGAGGTAGAAGCCTATAACACAGGCAGGTCAGGACCCCGGCCTGTGTGGGTCTCACCCCAGCCGGCCGGCCACCCCCACGTGGGGGCAGGGCAGGGCAGCAGCTGTGTCCAAGCTGAGAATGCTGGACTCAGGCCCGGCCCGGCCGCCTCCCCGAGCTCGGCCCTCTGAGGTGGAAGAGCTCGGTCAACACCCTCTGCTGACGCCGCGACACCCAGCGGAGCCCCTGCCTGCCCTGGCGCGGGCAGCACCCCCCCCCCGCCCCCCGCCGCCTCTCCAGCGACGCCCTTCCAGATACACCGTGGCCCAGGCCCGCGGTATTAATAACACTCGCCCGGGCTGCCGTGGTGGGAGCCCCGGCCCGCGCCCGGCTCTGGACAGCCGCCCCAGCTCGGGATCAAGGTGTCCCTTCCCTCCTCGCCCTCCCCCGGGGCCCAGCCCCTCAGGGCGCCGTCCGCCCCACCCGGAGCCCGAGGCGGGGCAGTGGCACGTGTGCAGGCGTCCGCCTCACTTCCGCACGCAGGTGCCAACCTGATGGCGTGAGACGCGCCGAGAGCGGGGCAGCCACCCTGGACACCCGCTCCCGGAGGAGGCCCGCTCCGTGCACCTCCTCTGGGGAGCTGAAAAACAGAAGGGCAGGCAGAGGAAGCGGGGGCCCCACCCACTGACCGTCCTGCCGCGAGAACCACCCCTCACCCGGGCCGTGGACGACCTGCCAGCCCTCGTGGGTGGGGCTGCCGCGCCCCCGTTCAGGCTCTAGGGCCAGGTTGAAGCGGGGCACCTGCCGCCAGGGCCCCGGCCTGGCCGGACTGACCCAAAGGAGCAGAAAGCAAGCAAGACGGGGTGCGCTGGGTGCTGGGACCAGAGGAGAGACGCCGTCCTGTGTCGGGGCCCCGCCAGGGAAGGCGCTGCCCTCGGGATGGCCCTGTCAGGCCGGAGCCCTGAGACTGGCCCGTCCCCCCGCCCGACCCCGCAGGGGCCCTGCAGGCCGGCAGAGCCGAGCCGGTTCCCCAGGGGAGCGGCCGTGCCCAGCACCGCCTCGGGAGCGGACCCAAGGCCACCCCTCCGAGGGACAGGTGTGTGTTGGGGGCACTTCTGAAATCGTCCTTTTTAATCATTCAGCCTCACGAGAGAGAAGGCGGGGCCCAGACGCCACTGTCTGCCTGGGGCGGGCAGGCGCTGGGGGTGCCGGCCGGTGCCGGACGCATCTCGCCTCGCGGTCAGCTCTGCCTCCCGGGGCTCAGGACGGCGGGGCGACCCCGGCCTCCGGTGCTGGGTTCTTACCGCTGGAAAGTACCCCGTCGCGCAGACCCCCCCCCGGGGCGCCTCAGGGCCAGGTTCGGCCGCCTCTGAGAGGAAATGCCGCGAGCTTCCACGCGCCGCCGTTTCTGACTCCCTTTTATTTGGCAGAATCCTCCTCCCCGGCACCGCGCCCGCCACCCGGGGACTATGTACATTCACATTCTCGGACACGGCCCCCGCCTCGGGCGCCCGGCGCCTGCTTCCGTGGCTGGCCGGGCGCCTCACAGCACGCAGGGTGCCCGCTGCGCCGTCCCCCGACGGGGACCCGGGCGGCTCCTCGTTCCTGCACCTCCTCCTCGGACGGCCGGGGCTCGGGGCAGGCGAGGGCGTGGGGGTGTCCCCGGGTCGCCCCGCAGCGCAGCTGGGCAGCGGCGCAGGTGCTGTGCACAGCCACTGAGTCTCGGGGGACGGTGCTGGGTATTTTCTGCAAAAGCGTGAGGACGCGGAGGCCGTGGCGGGCCGGCGGCCGGGAGAAGAGGTAGCGGAGGGCAGCCGCGGAGGGCCGGCCGGGCTCGCCTCCTGCCCTGAGAGCCGTCGAGCCCCGGCACAGGCTCGCCGCCGTGGGCCGCGGAATGCGGCTCTTGGAAGGACCCGGTGGCGGGTTTCGTCGGCAGAAAAGCAGGACGTGGCAGAGCCCGCGCGGCGGGGACGGGCCGCTGGAGCCGCGGAGGAAGAAGCGAGACCCCACCAGCCCGTCGCCCAACCCCCCAAAAAGGATCAGGCAAGAGAAGGGGCCGACGAGGGCGCGTGGCGGGGCTTGGGGGGCGCGGGGCGGCGCCCTGGGCCGCAGTCGCGGGGCTCCCGTCACCTCGCGGCGCGGCTGCTTGGATTTCTGCTTGGAGCCCGCGGCCGACGCCGCCGGAGGAAGAGAAACCTGAAGCCACAGCTGCGTGGAGTGGGGCACGTCCTCTGTCGCCTCCCTCCCGCGCCAGGGCCGGGCGCCCCCGCGGCGCAGCTCGGGTCTCCGGCGGGAGCGGGTTTTCTTCTCCCCTGTAATCAGCAGCGGGGCCCGGAGGCGTCTTCGTGCGCTTCTGGGCGGCTCTCGCCCGCCCTGCCCTCCCTCTGTCCCTCGGGAAACGGCAGCCGCCGGGCAGCGGGGCTCTTCCGCTGGAGGGAGGGCGCCGGAGGGGCCGCCGGGACGAGGGGGCGTGAGGCCGGGCCGGGGCCCCCGCGGCTCGCGGTGGCTGAGGAAGCGGCGTTGGAGGCGGTTCTGTGTTTTCTTTTGGAGAGAAGCGGTAGCAGCAGAGCCGGCGGCCGGGGCCGGGCCGGGGCGGGGCGGGGCGGGCGGCGGGGGCAGCGGCGGCGGCCGGGCGGCAGGGTCTGGGCGGGTCAGCGGGGGGCGGCGTCCGGCGGGCCCGGGGAGCCGGGGCGAGAGGGCCCCGCGGAGCCGGCCTCGCGGGGGCTGGCGGCGCCCACGGGCAGGCAGGGGGCGGCGGGCGGGCCGGGCGCGGCGTCGGGCGCGGCGGCCGCGGGGCCCTGCAGGCTCTGGCCGCACACGTGGTGGTGCTTCTCCCAGTCCCTGTGCTGGCAGAAGGAGCCGCAGTAGCGCGCCGCGTTGCAGCCGCTGCAGGTCTCGCTGGCCTTGCGCCCGCAGTTCCAGCAGCTCTGGTGCGAGAGCGGGCGGTCAGGGCAGGCCCGGAGCAGCAGCCCGCCTCCCGAGCGGGCACGCTCCCCGAGCCGCGCGCACCCAGCCCGCCGGGCGTCACGCGAGGAGAGGAGCGTGGCAGGTGGGCCGCGCCCATGGGCGTCTGGCCGTCGCAGTGCCAGGCGGGCACGGGGGCAGGCTGCTGCTGCGTCGCACGACCCCGCCGGTTCCAGTTGGGCCCCCTCGCTCACAGGGCCGCAGGTCTCCACCAGGAGGGCCCACAGCCCCTTCCCTCTCCTCCAGGAAGCCCTCGCGGCCTCCCCGGAGCTCCCGTACCGGAATTTGGAGCCGGGGAGAATAAAGGCGGCCAGGCTGCGCGGTGGGGTGGGGGCCAGGCACGGGCCTGTGCGGGGGTGGGGGCCGCCCTACCTCACTGGAGTCCTCCTGCTGGTTCACGACCGTCAGCGCGTCCTCCGAGGCCTGCCGGCGCGCCTCGGCCAGGGCCCGCTGCATCTTGGCGCGCTCGGTGCTGATGAGCTCGTGGGCCTTGCGCTCCGCGTCCGACACCGCCTTCTGCAGCTCCGACATGGCCTGCCGCTTCACCTCGTTCACCGCCTCCTCTGCGGGGGGGCGGCCCCGTCACGAGAGTGCCGGGAGCCCTGGCCGCCGCCCCGCGCCCTGTGAGACCCAGGGCCACAGTGCTCGCCCCACGCAGAGGGGCTCAGACCAGCAGGCCGAGGCAGCTGGAGGTGGAGCTGGAGGCAGGAAGGGGGTCTGGCCACCCCTGTGCTGATGAGGCTGGGCAGGGCCCAGGAATCTGCATCCCAGCACCTTCCAGGTGCTGCTGCTGCTGCTTCTGCTGCGGGTCCCGGGCCCCATGCTGACAGCAGCTGCGCTTCCCCCAGGGGCAGCCTGCCTCCTCCAACCCCTCGGACGCAGCGCTGAGCCCACTGCTCTCCCCACACACCACCTTCGGCCTGTTAGGCTCTGGCTAGTGGCCACCCGGTGTTGGCCAGCGACAGCCCTGCCCCGCACAGGTTGCTCCAAGGCACCCCCGAGCCCGCAGGCCTGTAAGGCCCAAGATTTTGCCACAAGTTGGGCACAGCTGAGCCCCTGCCCCCCATATGCTGGGCAGTGGGGAGTGTGGCCTGCCCACCCCTGGCTCCCTCTTGGGGTCCCCACTCACCAGCCTTCCTCCAGATCTCCTCGGGCATGTAGCCTGCGAGGGTCCTGGGCAGGAGCTCCCGGGGGGCGTCTATAACATAGGGGCTGCGTCACGCACGGGCCGGCTGCTGGCCCCGGGGCCCCGGGGCCCCCCTGGTTGAAGCCCTGCAGCAGCTGCTGGGTGGGCAGGTGCTGTCGGGAAAGGGACTCGGGTGCTGACGGGCCTTGAATTGGGGTGGGAGCCGGGCCCTCCCGGCCTCTCGGTGTCCACGAGCGTGGCGAGAGCCAACGGGCCTTCCCAGCCCTGTCGCTTGGCGTGTGATGGGTGCTGGCCGTGGCGCCCCTCCACGCACACACGACACTAGGTCAGGCCTCCCGCCACCCCGTGCATCCCAGCTCTCCGCACACACGCCCCATGCACCCTAGCGCTCTGCATGTCCACCCTGCCCCATGTACCCCAGCTCTGCACGCCCACCCCACCCCACACACCCCAGCTCTTGGCACGCACACCCCGTGCACCCAGCTTTTGGCACGCCAGCCCCGCCCTGCGCACCTAGCTGAGCCCCCTCTGCACCCCCGGAGCTGCCGAGGGGCCGGATGCCAGGCACCGGGCCCTTCTTGGGGTCCTCGGAGTCGCTGCAGCGCCGGCTCCAGTGGTTGAGGGCCTCACGGTCGGCCTCCTGGCAGCGCCGCAGCACAGTGAGTGAACGCCGCGTCTTCTCCGCCATGTCCATGATGCAGTTCAGGAGCTGCGGGCGGGGTCTGAGCTTGGGCACGGCCCACCGGGCGGGGGTGGGGGGGCGGGGAGGGCTGGAGCAGGGGTCAGTTTCAGCCCAGACCCCCAGCCTGGGCACCAGGCTCGCCGGCAAGTGTGCTGGAACTCAGGGCCTCGGGCTCTGCCCCCACGCTCCAGGATCAGGCCGGCCGCGGGGGCGCCGGTCACTCCTGTGTGCCCCCGGCCCAAGGCAGCGTGCGGCGGCTGATCCTGAAAATGGTGTGAGTGGCCCCCACGTCCCGCATTACTCTGGGGAAACTCCAGGCAGAGGAGGGGCCTTCTGAGGAGCTGACCAGAGGGGTGGTCACTCTGCCCCCACCCTCAGGTGGCCCTGGGACGTGCGGCCCCTCAGCCGGGCCTGGACACTCACGTTGTTGAGGTGCTTCCACTCCTCGGCCCACTCGCGCTCCGTGAGCCTGTGGTCAATCACCTCCTCCGGCCTGGACCCGTGTACCACTGCGGGAGGGTGGACGCTCAGGCCCCTGCTGAGCCCAGGCCGCCTGCCCACCTGCCCAGCCCCAGGCCAGCCTGTGTCCCCGGCCCAGGGAGCCGCGCTGGCTTGTGAACCTGCCCACGTGTGCCCTCCTGGCTGTACCGCCAGGCCCGCTGGGACAGCGGGTCAGGCAAGCTGCTGCCCACACTCATTCCCAAGGGAGCCCTGGGCCCCGACTGGCCCCTCTCTCTGCCTCAGTCTCCCTCTCCGGACCCCACAGGAGGAGACGGGGCCCGAGAGCTGCCCGGGGTCTGTGAGGGGACCCCCCCGCCCTGTGTTAGCCCCAGGGTCTGCTTTACAGAAGAGGACACGGCTGGCGCGGGACTGTGCTGGCCCAAGGGCGGTGGGGTCAGTCAGAACCGGCTTTGGCTGGCTTGGCCAGACCGGACGGTGGGGCTCTGCACCCCAGAAACCAGCATGCCCGAGGCTCTGTCCTCGCCCTGCTCCCTGTGCTGGGTGCCCTCCGAGACGCTGCCCGGGCCTGTACTGGGTGCCCAGGTTGGTGGACACCTCCTGGGGCTGGGTACTGTCCACTTAGGCCCTCAGCATCCTGGCCTCCCAAACCCGCCTGCCCCCGAAACCGTAGAGGACTACTTGGCCGACGAGGTGCCCACCGCCCTGCCCTGTGCCAAGGCCCCAACCAAAATAGAGGCTGAGACGTGCCGGCAGCTGGCGTTTATTTTTGCAGTCGCTGGACGGGCGGGAGTTAGCACCTGCCTGACCCCGGCTGGCACCCGCAGACGTGTCACCTGCTGCCTGGCCCCGGGAGCCTCTGCAGGGCTGAGGCGGCGCTGGCCCTGCCCAGGGGGCCTGTGTCCCTGCACCAGGGCCGCTGGCCCCTACCCGCGGGCAGGTGGGGGGGTGGCAGCAGCTGTGTTGGCTGCTCCCCACGGCCGTGTGCCCGCTCCTGGGAGCCAGCCCACCAAGCACATGGGCAGGAGGTCGTGTGA
Source organism: Talpa europaea (assembly GCF_964194135.1). Lineage (NCBI taxonomy): Eukaryota > Metazoa > Chordata > Mammalia > Eulipotyphla > Talpidae > Talpa > Talpa europaea. Next base: position 387,544 of record NC_140084.1, on the reverse strand, counting down.
CCACCCAAGGGTGCACCGTGGGGTGCAGGGCTTGAGGCCAGGCATCCACATGTGCTCACCCTGCCCATAAGCAGGTCTCCGACCTGGACACTGCCCCTCTGCGCGGCTGAAGCTGTTTTGGGCCCTGCTGGGAGATGAAGTCCCCCCAGAGGCCTCTAACCCGAGGGCTGTGTGCCGGGCAGGCGGCCAGTGCCCCTCAGGCTCAACATCCCGCAGACTCGGGCCTGCCCCACCAGCGGGGGGGCCCAGGATGGACACCTGCAGCCATGGCCCCCCACCTGGGGAGAACGGGCCCTACAGGGCCCTAAGGGAGGGTGCCCAGGCCAAGAAGATGCCCTCCTGCAGAGGTGTCCGGGGGGGCACAGCTCAGCCCGGCCCTGGGCGGGACCCCCACTCTAGTTCCCAGTCCACACCGCTTCCTCAGCAGCCTCCCGGACAGGCTGAGGCGTCCTGCTGTGTCCCGGGTACCTGCTGTGCCCGTGGGCTCCCACCGACCCAGTCTGGTCCTGCTCATCCAGCTCCTGGGGGCTCCCGCTGGCCCACCTGGCCCACTGGCCTGCCCAGGCTGGCCCGCCCCAGCCCCTGACACCCGGCCAGGCTGACCCGCCCGGCCCCTCACCCAGCTGCCGAGGGCGGTCCCGCAGCTCCCGGGGGTCGGCGTGGCGGTAGGCGTCCCGCAGGTGGTGGGCGGTGGCCATATCCTCCAGCCGGAAGTGCGGGGGTGGCGTGGGGTGTGGGGGCCCGTGGGTGGGGCTGTAGCGCTGGGCGGGGCTCAGGGTGCAGGGACGCTTGCTGAGGTGGTCGGGGTGCAGCGGGTCCCGGTCCGACCCGTTCTCTTTGGTCCTGGAGTGGGTGGGGCACAGATGATGGACGACGGGACTGGCGGAGCCCTGGCAGGTGCCAGGCTGCGGTGTGGGCAGAGGGGGCGTGGCGGAGCCCCGGCAGCGGGAGCAGCTCCTCCCTGTGTCCTCTGGGGCTGTCCTGGGGGCCCTGGCCCTGGCCCTCCCGGAGCCCAGGGTGCTCGAAGCCTGGCCTGCTGTCAGGGGAAGGGGAGGGGGACCCCAGCTCCCGTAACCAGACGCAGTCACCCCGACAGCGGTGGCCTCCTGGGGGGGTGTGCAGGCCTCGGCCCCCCCGGTGCTCAGGGCCATCCCCAGCACGGATGGAAGAGCCGGGCAGACCCTCCTGCCTCTTCCCCGGCACGCGTCCTCGGCCTGACCGGAGGCCTCCTGGGATGGCTGCGCCTGCCCAGCCCGCTCCCAGCGGACGCCCCGCCTCAGCCCGGCCGCCGCTCCCTGCTGGCCCCAGCGCCCGCCCAGCACCACCCGCACCTGTCTGGCGACCTCCTCTTGCCGTTCTCGCGGGCGTCCAGCAGGAGCTCGGAGGAGTCGACCGGGGAGGAGGCGCTGGCATCCAGCAGCAGCTGCTCGTGCTGGGCCAGGTACTGGGCGGGCGTCTGCTTGGCCAGGCGGGCGCAGTGCAGGAGCTCTCGCTGCAGCAGCGGCAGGTTTGCCTGTGGGCAGGAGGGGCAGGGGCAGGGGCAGGAGGGTCAGGTCTCTGGCTGTGTGACTCGGGGAGCTGTGCCCTCCGGCCCCCCGGGACGGGCACTTCCTGGTGATGCCCGGGGCAAGCGGGAGCCTCGGGGGACCCTGTCCCCCAGCGTGCACAGCAATTTGGGGTGCAGGGGGGCCCAGATTCTGGGTCAGATTCTGAGTCACCTGGCTCCCTCCCCCCGGGGCGTCTGGAGGAGGCAAGAGAGGCCTGCAGAGAAGACCTTGCTGGTGCCCGGTGCCACGCGTGACTGTGTGGAGGGGGAAACTGAGGCTCAGAGAGGGGAGCACGGCTGCCTGTGAGCGGGGGGCTGTGTGGCTGCTCTGACCCGAGTGCACCCGGTTGAGGTCCACCGAGCCCCACTTCCTGTGGGCTCCAGCAGTCCTGGGGTGCCTCGGCCTGGAGCATGGGCACCGTGCGCCCCCCGGGGTCTCGCAGCCGCCTGCAGGGGGACATTTGACGTGGCTCCGCATTTGCGGGTGAGGACACGGCACAGCGGGTGGGGGTGGAGCGATGTCCCATGGGGGTGCTGACGGGAATGTGGCCCCGCCCGCCACGCCTGTGGGGCCGCAATGCCCTGGCCCTGGCGCCAGGCCCCCAAGCCCTCTGGGCTGCCGGTGGCTCCTCAGGCGCCTTCCCCGGAGTCTCCCACAGCTTCCGCGGGGGCCGGCCGGGCCCGAGGACGCTGGACAGGGGCCCAGCGGCCCTAAGTATTTGTAAATAAACCCGGTCCCAACTTTCTCACGGTGCTTTCGAGCTGCCTTTGCCGCCCCGCACCCCGTCAGTGCGTCCACCCGGACCCGCCGGCAGCCCGTGCGTCCTGTCAGGCAGCGCCGGCTGCCAGGCCTGTTTTTCTGTTTGGATAGCTGAACCGGGGCCAGCCCGCCATCTGTCGAGCACGTTAGCAGCAGGAGCTGGGAAACGCGGCCCCGGGAGGCCTGTGGACGCCAGCATCCTCTCCCTCCGGCCCCGGGGCCGCCCGCTCGGCAGGGCGGGGGCAGCAGGGCACCGGCTGGTGGCTGTCAGGGCCTCACAAACATCTGGATTCCTGGCCGGCTGGGGCCAGCTGGGAACCGGCAGTGGGCGGGCGGGTGGGGCTGCCCCTGCTCCCGCTCAGCCGGTGGGGTCGGGTCAGGAGACGGAGCGGGGGCCCAGGGCCCTGCTGGGGGCAGTGAGGACCCTGGCATAGAAGGAATGGGGTGGAGACCTGGGCACAGATTCTGCCCTGTTCCCAGGGCCCCGCTGAGATGCTGGCAGCAGAGCGGTCACTGAGCCCTCCAGACCCCACCCGCGTCTGACGCTGCAGGAAGGCGGGGAGACCCTCTTCACAGCTGGGAGCTCGGCCCGCGCGTGTGAGCAGGACAGCGCGGCTCCGCGTCACAGGGCTGGAGGGCTCCCGCCTTGAGCGCTCCGTCAAAGGCCTACGTGGCCAGCCTGCCCTTGGCGTGCACTGTGGCCTCCGGTGTGCTCTGTAACTGGGCGGTGGAGGCGCCTGTGGCCCGGGGCACTCCGTGGGAATGAAGCCCCAGCCCCCTGGGAGGCTGAAGTGGGACCCGGGCTGACCCCAGGGCAGGGCTGACATTCACACAGCCTCTCTCCAGGGGAGGACAGCCCGAGGGCCACTGCCCATGCGGCCCTGGGCCACGCAGACTCTCTCTCGGAGGCTCGGGCCAGCTCCTCGCCCACCGCCCTGGACGCCGAGCTGTGTCTTTGACACCCCGCTGGCCAGGGCCACGCATGAGGCCGGGAGCCGCTGTGGGCAGAGGGGAGGCCGCGCAGGGGCCTCAGCGTCCTTCTGGCCCGTGCTGGGCCTGGGGGGTGTGCAGTGGTTGGGCTGTGGCCGGGCAGGGGTGACCGCAGGGACCGGTCTCCGGGATGAACAGGGGTGGCGAGGCGCTGGCAGCTGCTGTAAACATCTGACCTCACAGAACAAGCATCGAGTGTCCCCTAGACGGGGCTGCGGCCAGCAGCCTGCGGGAGGGGGAGCAAGGCCCGTGGGGCAGGTGGTCGCCAGATGGGCCGCCGGCCCTGCCAGCAGCAGGAGGGTGAGGGGGGGTGTCGGGGGGCAGGGGCTACAGGGGGCCAAGTGCTGCCTGGGGCCTCGGCGCCATCTCAGTGGCAGCAGGTGGACCTCAGGGCCTCAGTTTCCCTACCGGCTAGTGGCAAGCAGCGGCAGGGCCTGCGCTGGCCTCAGGGGCTGCTGGGAGGGGCCAACTGGCCACCAGCCATGGGCCGCACACCTCCTCTACAGCACGTCAACCTGTCTCCAGAGGACACCGCCCTGATGAGCAGGTGTGGATGCCCAGGGTGGACCCTGCGGCTGGGGCCCGGCGCACACAGCCACAGGGGGCAGCAGGTGTGGCCTGCGGGCAGCAGCTACATGACAAAGTTGGGCTCTGGCTGCAGCCTCTGGCAGGGTCTGTCCTGAAGGCCACCCCTGGGGCTGGAGAGGCCTTGTGCTGGCACCTGGGCCAGCCTGGAAACCAACCCCAGAGGGGGCCCTAGAGGCACGAGGCGGCTAAAGGGCCTCCATCAAGTGCTCCTGGGCAGGGCCTTGTGCTGCCCTGTGGGCAGTGAAGACCCGAGAAGGGGCTGGGCGGGAGCACGTCCACTCCACGAGCCCATGAGCTACCCAGCGCCTGCTCTGGGCCACGGGCTGGGTTGTGGGGCCTGCTCTGCTCCCAGCCCTCCAGCCCCACAGGCTGTCCTGCCTGCGCTGGCCGTGGCCAGGGGCTCTGCCCGGCTGCCCTCCCCACCCGGCCCTCAGCAGGTCACGGCCTCATGCTGCGTCGGCCCCGGGGCCCCGTCCTCTCTGCATGCGACGTGTCCCCAGCTTGGCCCAGTCTGGGAGTGCAGGGCTGGTGGAAGCAGCTGACCGGGTGGCCGGCCGAACCCGCCCAGCAGGCTCCGTAAGGGTCGGCTCTGACCGGTCAGCGCTGCTCCGGGACAGGAGCTGGAGCACGGTGGGAGGGGCAAGGCCAGCCATGCAGCCAGGCATGGGGGCTGGGCCTTACCTTCAAGAAGGGGATGACAAAGGGCCGCAGCGGGAAGTTGGTGGCCTCCTGCAGCTTGGAGTGGAACTCCTCGATGGTCAGGGTGGAGTTCTGGGGAGAGGGGCGGGGTGAGCCATTGCTGCTGCTGCCGCCCGCCCAGCCCGGTGTGGGGGGCACTCACCACGAGCCCCAGCACCAGCGCGCGCACACGCTCCCCGATCTCGGGGGAGATGTCGCCGCCGAACTGCTGCAGGGTGCTGAGGAAGCGCTTGAGCTTGCTGAGCTGCCGTGCCCCGCAGGCCGGGGGCAGGTGCTGCGTGGACAGCGAGGCTGTGGATGAGGCGGCCGGGCCATTGCTAAAGCCGCTGGGCGTGGACGGGGCACCGCTGACGGCTGTGGGCGAGTGGCTGCTGCCGTTCATCACTGTGGAGGGTAAAGGGCGCATGAGGGCGGAGGGCAGAGGGCGCGTGAGGGTGGCAGAGGAAGCCCTGGGCGCCCTGGCAAATGCCCCTGTGGCTCCCACAGACCCCAGTGGTAAGGGGAGCTGAGTGTGGCTGTGACCTGGGCCTGGCACCCACCCGGCACTGCCCCTTCCTCCCGGCCACACAGTCCACAGTCCGGCCTCCAGACCTGGCAGGGACGCCTGCCTCCCAGCCAGGACAGCCACAGGCAGGGTCCACCCTCAGGGTCCACCAGCCCACTGCCCTTCTCTGGGGTGAGGCCGCAAGCCCCCGAAGTCTGGGAATCCACCATCCAGCATGCCACCCCCAGCTCTGCTGCCCGCAGGGGCCCAGGGCCAGCTGCTGGAGCTGGGCAGGCTAAGGGCCGGTGCCCAGGACACGTGGGGCTGGACCCTGGCGGCGGCTCGGGTCACTGCAGCGTTGCCATGCATGGGGTCCGCACAGTGGTGTCGGGGCCTGCGGGACACGAGCCGGGCCCAGGCCAGCACCAGCAGGCACCCAGGCCAGCCTCCGGGGCAGCGCCTCAGCCTGCAGCCTGGCCAGCCCCTCGCACCAGTGCCCTGCCTGAGCAGCCTGGCCACAGCCGCCCAAAGGCGACAGTGGAGGGGGCTCTGGGAGGGGGATGGAAGCCCACATGCACGCACACACACGTGCACCCACATGAACACACGCAGCACGCGTGTGCACACACGCACGCCGCGCCCACTCAGCCCCGGCAGCAAGGGCCCTGCCTGGCCCTGGGCCGCGGGGCCTGTGCCTTCCGGCCCTGGTGGGGTGAGCCCCGTACAGATGCCCCACCAGCGGCGCCTTCTGGGAGCAGCTCCCGCTGACCTTCCTGCCGGAGCCCCAGAGCCCTCCTGCTTGCTCAGGCCCCGTGGCCAAGGGCCGGGCCCTGGGCAGCCAGGCGCCCACATCCACAGCTGCCCACCACAGGTGCGGGACCGTGGCTGAGTGCCGGTGCCGTGGGGCCAGTCCGGGACTGGCTGGACCTGCCCAGGGGCCTCCATCCGCCTCTGCAGAGGTGCGTGGGCACGTGTGGGGCACACCGCCTTGGACAGACCCAGCCCGCCGGCGGGCAGGGACAGCGCGGGCTGGGCATGACCATCAGGCCTGGCCTCTGTATCTCGTCTGCAAACAGCCCTGGCCTGGACCAGAGTGGGTGCTGGGGGCCGGGGGCAGGTGCTGGTGCCCTCTGCCTGTGCCCGCCCACAGAACCAGCTTACCCCTGCCACTCAGGGCCGGGCGGCCTCAAGCTGGGAGCCGGGGGAGCAGGGCCAGGGCTGCCACCCGACGCAGGCAGGCGGGGTGCCCCTCCCTTGGGAAGGGATGGCCGCGGGGAGCAGACCCCCCTCGCTCTACAGAGTAGCTGGCGACGTCCGCTGGGAGCACTGAGAGCCGCTCCTCCGCCCCAGGGGCACCGCGGGCTGGCTGGCCGCAGCAGGGTGCCCCCACCCGCCCGCCCTGCTCTGGAATGGAGCATGGAGCTAGGAGGGGCACGCGCCGTCCCCACCGCTCCCTGGGCAGCGTCCACTCTCCACTCAGCGCCGGCCACTGTGAACACGGCTGCCCCCAGGGACGCCGACACTTGCCTGGCGGTCAAGGCCCACGACAGTCTCCGGCTGTCACTGCGGAGACTATCACCGCGGAGACACCCGGGGCCGCGAGGCCTCTCCCGCTGGCTCCCTGCACTGTTGCTGGGTGGGCTGCCCCGGGGGGCCCGGCCTTCCCCAGCTTCCCACACTGGCCGCTGTCCACCCTCCACCACCCTGGTCGGGGCGGGCTGCCTCCCGCCGCTCCCTTACCAGCCTGGCCCTGGAGCCTGGGTCCTGCCGGAGGCCTGCTGGCCCACGTTCCCTCCCGCGGCTGCCGGGCAGTCTCAGCAGCTTGCTAAAGAGACGCCGAAAATAACCCCAGGCCACAAGTGCCTTCATTCCCACAACAGGTGTGTTACTAAGTTAGACCGCACACGTGTCCCCAGCTGAGGTTTGGGGGCACACACTAGCACCCCTGCAGCTCCCCAGGCCTGTGGCCGGGGCGGGGGCGGGCTGGGACGAGGACCCTTCCGCCAGCCCCTGCTGGGCCGGGAGCCCAGGGTCCTTGTGGGCAGCACTGCTGTCCAGGGACGTGGGGACGGGCGTGAACGAGGCATGTGTGTCTCTCCAGCATCTCTGTGGTCTGTCCCCGGTGCCGGCTGCACACCTGGGCTGACCGGCCTGTCCAGACCAGTGCTCTGGACGTGGCCCCCCACTGGAGCCTTCGGCTCTGCACACCCGCTAGGCCCCCGCTCTGGACAGACAGGTCTCCTGGCGGCCAGCGCCTGAGCCCTGGTGTTCACAGGTGAGGCACAGGCACCGGCCAGGTGACTTGGGGCTGTGGAGGTCGGAGAGGCCACCCCGGCCGCCAGCCCCTCCGCTCTCGGGGTGCCGCCGTGGGCGCCTCGCAAGGCCTCCCAGGGAGAGGGCCAGGCGGGGCACAGGGAGGCCGTTTGGAGCCGCGGTTTTTGTTATTTTACTTACAGAGACAGACCATAGACCATTTTAAGCAGCCATGAAAACGGCCGGGCGGCAGAGACATCACAGGCCCGTCCTCTCGATCTGTGAGCAAAATAAGAAAAACGCGGTCAGGACGGCCTGCGGGGGCTCCTTCCTGCGCATGGCGCCCCCAGCCAGTCCCTGCCCTCTGCCTCCTGGGGCAGCTCTGGGGTCGGGACCCCCACGGGCCACCACCGTGGGCCTCTGCAAAGGAATGCGGTTGGGCGGGGGGCCCTTCCAGGGTCACCTCTGGCGGGACCTCCTGGGGGTCTGCGAGAGTCCTGGAGTGGCCATCGGCCAGGCAGGAGACCTGGGTGCAGCCTGGTGACCCTACTGGGCCAGAGCCGCTCCCGGCTGGTGTCTCCGCGGACAGACGGTGGGTGGGGTGGCTGGCGGCGGAGCTGTGGCTGGCAGAGCCCATCTGTCTGAGCTGATGTGTGCGGCGGCGCAGCGGGAGGAGCCCCGGGCAGTGCAGGGAGTGAGCCCCCCGTCACCAGGGTCAGCCAAGGGCAGGGCCTTCCCGGCTGCAGAGAAGCTGGCGCGAGACCTGCTCTTGGCTTCTGCATGCTCTCACACTCCCGCCCCCCCGTGCCACCCCGCAGCCCAGCGCCAACGTGCGCGTGTCCGGCAGCTGCGGGCAAGGAGGCCACAGCTCGGGCTGTGGTCAAGGTCAGCCTCTGGGCAGCTGGGTGCGCTGGTGGCCTGGGCAGCGCTGAGCGTGGCGGCTGTGTCTGTGCTGGCTGCCACGAGCCAGGCACACCCCACGGCTAACCACGGGCTTCTGGGGGCTCCTGGGGTTAGGAGCGAAGCCGAGGCCACCCTGAGCCCTGGGGGACACTCTGCAGGGGACACGTGACAGTGCCCACTCTGGGCAACAGTGCTGCTGGTCTCCCCACACGCACGGAGAGAGGCCCTCGGTGCCAGGAGCGCCAGCGCAGAATGGAGGGGCCAGGGGGGTGCAGGGGAACCCCACGCCACACCACAGTCCAGCAGCAGCCCCAGGCTGCTGGACCCAGAGGGCCAGCATGTCCGCTGACCCGTCCCCAGCCAGGACATCGGGCTCCCACTCCAGGGCACTCGGGAACGCGGCCCCACTGGGAAGGGACCCCGGCAGGCGGACACACGCTTGTGCTGGGGCTGCTACTTGGGACCCACACTCAGGGGCTGCAGTTTAGGGGTGCCCACACGCTTCTGCGCACAAGCAGTTCCACCGTGATCTCCTTCCCCCACTGAGCCAACCAGTGCCCCTCACCACCGCTGAGGTCAGGTCGGGCCCGCACGGGCCTCGTGGCAGCCTCAGCCGCCCGCCACGGGAAGGCGGCTCCTCTGGGCCAGCCCAGCGTGGCCGCTGCAGCGGGTGGGGCCTGAGGGCTGCTGGGTGCCGGCTGCCGTGCCCTGTGGGGGTGGGGCCGCAGGGAGGGTGATCGGCGGCCAGGAGGGCCCCGCTTTCGGACATCAACCATTGACCATGTCCACCAAACGCAGGCAGAAAGTGGACCAGAGACCGGCTCAAGCCAGCCCCACACGTGGGGCCTGCCTGGGCCCCGGCCGAGCGCTGAGAAGCGGCTGCCCCGTCCCAGGGGTGGGCCCAGCACCCTGCCCCCCCGGGGGGGACGGGCCAGCCCTACGGTGGCCCAGGAGGCGGGGCCGAGGGTGGTGGTGGATGCAACGGGACAGAGGAAGTAGCTGGGATGGGTGGGAACCGGGGTCCACGAGGCTAAGGAATGTGGGGTCTCCAGAGAGGGTGTGACACGGGGGAGGGGCCTCTGGCCTCTGGCCCTGGATGTGGGCGCCATGGACACTCCCACCCTGTCGCCGCAGAGCCCCGGCAGGCCCGGGTCTGGGGGCAGCGGACACCGACCCGCACGTGGCCCGAGCCCGGTCGCCCCCTCGCAGTGGCTCAGGACCCCAGAGTCACAGGCCCCGGCATCTGCCCAAAGGACGGGGCTGCGGGGTGGTAGGGTTATCCCTAACGCTAGCCCTAACCCTCACGGGCCACGCAGCCACCCCCAGAAGCGGCCCCGCTCCCGAAGCTCTGGCTGTGGCCCGGCGAGCTTCCCGCCCGCCCCGGGCCCAAGCGGGCACCCACGGGGGCAGCCCGGCAGCCCCAGCGCCCCAGCCCGCCCGGTACTCACTGGCGTGGGGCGTGAGGGGGGGCTGGCGCGCGGGCCCCTGGGAGGCGGCAGGCGGCGGCATGCTGGGGGGTGTGGCCCGGGGCTGCGTCTTCACCTCGGCGGGCGAGTCCGGCATCGCTGTGGCCTTCTCCTTGTCAGCTGTGGGCGCTGGGTGGGGAAGAGAGAGGCGGTGAGGCAGGCTGTGGCACAGCAGGGGCGTTGCCTGTGGGCAGCCCTGGGGCCAGGGTCGGCCCCGCCCCCCGGGCAGTGGTGCGCACCCTCCATCAGCCCCTCCCGAGGCAGCCCCCATCTGACCCAGCAGGTCGGTGGCCCGAGAACCTGCGTTTCTAATAGACCCGGTGAGCCTGCTGCCACCGCCGGGCCCCTTGTTCTCGCTGGCAAGCGGCTCATCTGGGGCGTCCTGGGAGAAACCGGGGGTGGGCCACCTGGGTCAGCTGGGCCTGATGTGATCACCTCCTGGACCGCCCAGGCCGGGGACGTGGCCGAGCTCGCCTGGGCCAGGCTGGGCCGCTCAAAGCTCTGGCTGTGGCCAGGCCAGCGGGTGATGCCCCCGGACGCTGTCCAGATTCCCAAGTGGCCTGAAGGTCAGGTGCAGAGAGGGCACAGCGGGCAAGGCATGACCGTGGCTGGGGGTACCAGAGCCCCGGCCCCACAGAGCCAGGCCAGGGCAGACCCTCCCGGCCCCAGGCTGCTCCAGAACCAGCAGCTGCTCATCTTCCCTGAGGTGCAGAGGGGGAGCCCCACGCTCCCCTTCTCAGTTCAGGGTCAGCCAAGGCCCAAAGGGGGCAGCAGCTGGGATCTGGAGTGGCCAGCTGCTCGGACTCCATGGCCGGGCCTCAAGCGGCCCCGGCTCTCCCTGCCGATCCAGCGAGTCCCGCAGGCAGGCAGGCGGGCAGCTGCACACGGGCAGGCTCGGACCCGAGCCATTGCGGACACTCCTGGCCCAGCAGACCTCGGTGACCGACGCGGCCCAGGCCAGACCTGCCACCCCTTGCGCTCCAGAGCAGGCCTCCCGGGGTCCGGCCCAGAGCGGGCAGCACGGAGCCCCGTGGGCCCCGGAGCGGGGAGGGCGGCCAGTGCCTGGCACCTGCTGCCCTCAGCTGCAGCGCTGGCTGCCCTCCCGGCTCGCCCGCCCGCAGGAGGCTCCAGCCGGCACACGTGTGCCGCAGCTGTGGGCGCCCGTCAGCGCGGCTCTGGGCGGCTCTGGCCAGCCCCGGCGACAACCAAAGAAGGCAAGTGTGGCTGCCGGCGGGGGTGCGAATGTCCCGCCTCCTTCACCTGACCAGGCCACCCACGACAGGCTGCCCGCGAGGCACCTGGACGCCAGGCTGGGCACAGAGCACAGGCCTGCAGAGGCCCTCCTTGCCAGCCAGCTGTGCTGACCACCCCGTCACCCTGACCACGGCCTGTTTAGTAACTGCTGGCCGTCGGCAGAGCGGACATGGGGGACAGGGTGCCACATCACACTGGCCCTGAGAGCCGGCTGCGGATGCTGGATGGGCCCCGGGAGTGTGGCAGCCGGCCCCCTTACAGATGGGGTGACAGGCCCCGCGTGCCAGTGACCGGCGTCCCGCGTGAGAGCCGGAATCTCAGGGCCTGTGGGCCATGAGGATGGTCAGAGCAGACCAGCGGACACGGCTCCAGGCCTCCCTGGGGCTGCTGCGTCAGGCAGCCCAGCCAGGGTCCAGTGCACGTAGGGAAGGTGGCTGGAGTCTGGAGAGGGCCTCGACCCCCGCAGGCATTGGGGCGAGAATGAGGCCCCTTGTGGGGGGCGTGCCCTGGCCCGGAGGAGCCTGCCGGAGTGTGGGGGCGCCTTGAAGACACCGGGGCACAGAGACAGGCAGCACCTGCTCTCTCACCAGCGGGCCGGGGCACAGAGGCCGTGCACCGTCCAGCTCTCACAGCCGAGGGGCTGGGCAGGGCCCAGCAGACAGGCCCACGAGGCCTGCTGACCGCCTGCCTCCCCCCCCGTCTGCTCTGCTCCTACTTGGCCCCCCAGGACTTCTGTGTTGTCCCTCCCCGGCAGGGGCAGCGCCTGTTGGCGTCTTGATGTCCGGCTGAGCACCCCCGAGTCCCCTGGGGCCGGACTTCCTCCTCCAGCCACGGGCCGTGGCCTCCTGGGCTGAGAACGTTCCCAGCCCCCCACGGTGCTCCAGGCCCGGGTGAGATCCGTCCCTCCCAGACGGTGGCTCCATTCCCAGCTGACCGTCCCTGACCCTCTGAGAGGGACGCAGCTCTGTGCCGGCGGGCCTGGTGGGACGGCAGGGAACGTGGCAGAGCAAGCCCTGCCCTCGCTGTCCCCGCCAGCCCGCTCCCAGCCCAGGGCCAGGCCCTGGGGGCGCCCACCGCCTGCCCACCCGGCTTGGGAAACAAGCAGCCCCGCTCGGTCTCCAGGCCCCAGGTCTCTGTGTTCTCAGGTGACCCCCACGTGCGTGGGCCCGCACCTGCTGTCACCCTGTCGGCGCAGTGCCGTCTGCGACCGCTGCCCCCTCGTGCAGCCCTGAGCCGCGAGGTGTCAACACGGTGAGGACGAGGCCGCACCGCCCTCGTGCGGCCAGGCGGGCGGCCCCCACACGTGGGCCAGTGAGCACCCCCAGGTGCGCGGCGGGAAGACCCCGCTCGTGGGACAGTGCTGCAGCCTGGCCGGTGCCCAGCCGGGGCCGGTGTGACCGCCTTTCGGGCCCTTCTTGCTCCCTGCCCCGGGTTGCGGGGGCTGGGGTGTGTGCGGGATGGCGGACGTGGCAGCGGGCAGTGCGGCCCCGGGGCTGGGTGTGGAGCCAGGGACACGCTCAGGCCAGCCCTGCGGGACGGGACACTCAGGAGGACCCAGGCACGGTGGGCAGAGCTGCTGACCGCAGACCTGACTGTCAGCCGGGCTGGGTGGTGAGAGCCCCGTGCCCGCTGGCCGGCAGCCCGAGGCTGTTCTGGGAGCCATTCACGCCAACAGCCACGCCACGTTCTGCGCAGGACCTGGACGCGCTGGGCTGGGGACCCGAGCCGGGCCTGTGGGCAGCAGCTCCCCCCCAGGCTTTGCTCGAGGGACCCCCAGACAGTGCTCGGCAGCTCTGTTTACGGCGATCACAACGGGGACAGATAACAGGGCTCGTCGAGGCAACACCAGTGTCCAAGCCTCAAGGTGGTCGGGCCCCTGTGGGCGCGCCCAGGGACGGGTGGACGTTGGGAGGGATGGAAGCCGCAGGAAGACACCGGAGAAGGGGCCCCGGCCTCGGGGACAAGTCGCCGCCAGGTCCCACCGACTGCAGACTCCCGGCCAGGGGCCCGCGGCCCCTCAGACCCGGCCCGTGGTGGCTCTGCAGCCTGGTGCCGGGCAGAGTTGGGGGAGAGGGCGGGAGCTCAGGGTGGCCAGCAGGGACACCTCCAGGCGCCCCGGCCCTGCGCTGCCTCCCAGATGTGACGCCTGCAGCCCCGCGGCCCAGCCAGAGGAAGCAGGCTCTGCCCCACGGGTGGGGGCGGGGGCACACAGGTGTCACACAGCAGCCAAGGCCGCCCTGGGCGCGTCAGGGCAGAGCGTGTGGGTCTGTGCGTGTGGCTGTAGGGGCTGTGGCCCCAGGAGGGTGCAGGGCACCCCCGGACAGCCAAGGCCGGCCTAACGTGCACACGAGCAGGACAGGCCGATCCACTCTGGCCCCTCACACCATGCCCTGGACTCGTAATTGAGACCACTGCCCCCAGCTGGCTAGACCTGCAGCCCCCGGGAAGGAGGGTGCCCTGTGCAGAGTGGGGGCAGCAGGCGCCAGGGCACCCCCTGGGCCAGGGTCCCAGATGTTGCGGAAGCTTCTAGAAGTGGCGAGGCTGAGCCAGCCCGGAGGCAGCAGAGCCTGTACCCCTGAGGAAGCGGGGAGGGGGCTGGCCCAGGCCCAGGCAAGGGGTGCAGGGGGTGCGCAGGGCTGTCCACAGGCTTGGAGGGTCTGCAGAGCCGCCACAACTCCCTGCCGGCGCCCGGGAGGGCTCAGCTGGTTCCCAGAGCGTCTTCGTCTGAGAAGCGGGAACTTGGCTGCGCGGCCCCTGGGCTCCTGGGGCGCTGCCGGAGCCTAAGCCCATGCTGCGCCCCGGGACACTACATGATCACCAGGGGACCCCCGCCCGCCCGCGTGCCCGCTCCCTGCCTCACACGGGGCTCGAGGAGGGCTGCTGGGCAGGCTCTGGGCCGGCTCCCCTGCCTGCCTGCCTCCGCCGGTCTCTCCCAGAGGCCTTGGAGGGGCCCCGCACACAGTGTGCGGCCTGCGGGGAGAGGCAGCCCCACGGCCCCTGGCGCTCAGTGGACGCATGAAGCCGGCCCAGCCAGGCACAGGCACACCCCACCTCCTCCCAGCCCCTGGACATCCAGGGGGCCGTCCCTGACCCCCACGCCCAGGGACGAAGCCTCGAGGAGCCCGGCAGGCCCATGCCCCTGCCATGCAGCCTCCCTGGGCGCCGGCCCCGCTTCCTCCCCTGCCTGGCGGGCAGGAGGCCCGGCCCCTGGGGGCCTTCGGCCTGGGCTGCAGCCACTGACCACTCTTCACACGAGCTGAGCTCCAGGCCGCCCCTCTCCCACGGGGACACAGAAACAGGCCATTCTTTTCCCCCAGAACCACCGAACTGTCCCAGAAACTCCAACCCCAGAGCCCCCGGACGGCGTAGCCTGATGTCCCACAGCCGTGCGCAGCACAGAGCAGGCTGCTGGGGCCCCGCCGAGCCCCCCCCACACCTCACGCCCACACCGGTGGCCACCTGCTCCCCCTCAGGAGGCTGGGCCGCAACCAGCGGCTCAGGCCTGGCCGGCACCTGCTCCCCGGCCCCTGGCCCCGCGCGGTTCTCCGGGACCCTTCCAGATGCCTCGGAGTGACCACAAGCCGCATGTTTACCCTCGGGCACGGAAGGCCGCTGGGGCTGCGCGGGGCTGCTCCTGGTCCGCACAGACGGCCCAGCAGGCCCGGTCTCCTGCCCGCTCCTGTCCAGCGGGGACGGCCAGCCCTTCCCACGGTGTCGCCGCGCACACAGACACGCAGCAGGCTGGCATCCAGCAAGCACCACCCGGCACTGACATGTCAACGGCAGCTCCTCTCAACACTCGCTTCCCGGAAGGGCGCCCCTGCCTCGTCCGTCCACCCGGGGGCCCGGGCAGGTGGCAGAGCCCAGCCCGCAGGCCCACGTCCACCGTCAAGCTGCCCTCCCAGCAGCAGCACCCCCGGCCCCCGTCTGGTGGTCTGGAGGCGAGAGCGCGGGCCCGGGGACGGCATGGGCGGCCCTGGTGTCCCCACGCGGGGAGCACCCCCTCCCCGAGGTCGGGAAGCAGCCTCGGAAGCGACCTTTCCCACCGCGTGAAGCCCTCCCGCGGCCTCCCGGGGCCCCCTCTGCTCCGAGCAGGCCCGGCCGGGGCTCCAGCCCTTCTGTGCAGGACGGGGAGGGAAATACCAAAAAGACGCGTTTCCCGAGCGCCTCTGCCATTGTTTATGTAAACAGGTAAATTGTTTCCTGCCTCAATTAAAAACATCTGCCACATAAATGAATACCAATTAACTCATCCTGTTTTTAATTACTCTGTTAATTACACGCAGGCAGCAGAAAGGGTGGCTGGGAGAAGGGGAGCGGGGCGCGGCCCTCCCCCCGCTTGGCGAGATCCCAACACTGTCTGGCTCCTGGTGGATGCGGGTGGCAGCGAGCCCTGGCTGGCTGCCAGCCGGGATTCCCCGCTCGGGCGGCGGGGCCACCTCCTCCCGGGCCACCTCCTCCCGGGCCTGCGGGCGCCGGGCGCCCGCACCCCACCAGCCCCCTCCCCCGACCCGCCGGGGAGGGAAGCAGGGCTCGGACGGCCTCCCCAGGGCTGCCGGGGCTCAGACCCCCATCGGAGCGGCCCCTCGCCCACCCTCCCGCCCCGCCTCGTCCGACCGCGCCCCTAGCGTGCTCACGCTCTGGCAAGCCCACTGAGCGAGCCGGACCCGCGTCCACGAGGACCCTAGAGGGGCTGTGGGAGCTGCCGCCAGGCTGGCACGGCCGGGGGGTGAGCCCAGCCCCGCGGTGGGGTGCGGCCCTGCAGGCAGCACAGCGGCCAGACTCACGTGCAGCCTGGGGGCCAGGTCTGGGGAGGGACCTCCGTCCGGGCCACGCCTGGGGCGCCCCAAGTGACCATGGCTGTCCAGTGTCCACTTCCTCCCCGGTGTCTGCAGCCGAGCCAGTCAGGCCTTCCAGCCGCAGTGGCCGAGCTGCCCCAGGGCACCGCTGTGTCCAGCAGGCTCAAGGGGAGGGGGACACAGCCTGGCCGTGGGGAGCATCGTGTGGGCAGGGGAGGTACCTCACAGTGATGCGTCAGGGCCCAGTCACCCCACAGGGGGAAGCCAAGGCCTGCGGGGTTCCAGAACAATCTGTGTCTGTGTGCACCCCGTGGGGCACTCAGGGGACAGCGTGCGGCCGCCCCCGGCCAACCCCTTTCAGTGTGAGCCTGGGGCAGAGGCCGAGGGCCTTCTGGGGCCGGATCCCAAGGGCGGACAGAGGCACAGCCGACGCCGCTCGCGTTTCCTGCCGGGGAGCGCCCAGCGCCGGCCACGGGGGCAGTGCTGGGTCTGACCGCAGTGGGCCCCACAGGGGCCCGCCCAAGCCCAGCAGCCACCTCGCCCCAAGGCAGCCCCCCACAGCCCCCCACGTTTGGCACAGGCCCCAAAGAGAGCCAGGCCTGGAGCCACTATAGCGCACAGCGAGGGCCACAGGCTTCAGGGGAGCAGGACATGCGTCCACCACCACCGCGGTCACCAGCTGGCCCCAGTGTTCTGCGTGAGAAATGAGGCCCTTGGCCTCGCCTTGAAGCGTGGGCCGGGACTGCCCCCCGCCCGCCTCTCCTTCCAGGCAGGCCCCCAGGCTGACCCCGTGGCAGGCAGCCGCAGGCTGCGGCACAGTCGGGGACACGCTGTAGCAGACCCCTGGCCACGCCCGCCGGCCACCGCGAGGGGTGGGCAGTTTCCCTGGCGCCCTTGACCCCTTTGGAGGATAAAGCGACCCTGCCAGCGGGCGCCGAGGGGCCCCTGCGTGCGGCTCTGGGCCTGGCCGCCTGGGGAGGCTCCCGGCACCGGCCCTGCTCCGAGCCGAGGCAGTGGGGAGGCCGGGAGGCAGAGGCCCAGGCGGCAGAGGGAGGCCGGGAGGCCGGGAGCCCCTCGCCCTGCACACGGCCCCGGAGGGCCAGGCACCGGCACGTGGGGACCCCAGGCCCGAGAGGCCACGCAGCCATGGACAGCGCCTGCTGCTGCGCTGGCCCAGGGCCGCGGGCGCCACGTGGACCCCAGCCTGGTGACCAGCCGTCCGGAGCGCGCCAACCCACGGAGGCTGGCGGGTGGGTGAATGGAGGCGGGTGGCCGAGGGTCGGGGCCTCCCCGCCCCACGGCGTGTTCCCGGCAAAGTCACAGAATCTCCCCCCCACGGGGGAGACGGGCGGCCGGACACCCTGGGGCCGTGGGTCAGTGCGGCCCACTCGCCGGGGTCAGGCGCAGGTTGGAGGGTCCAAGCCAGGCTGCAGGTGGGACCCCGCGCCGCTCCTGTGGGCGGGCTCAGGGAGGGCGGGAGCTGCCGGGCCCGTCGCGGCTGAGCGGGCGGAGGGTCTGCTGGGGCTGCCCGCCCTCCCCAGCCTTGGGCGGAAGCCAGGCGGGCAGATGGGCCTGGCGCTGGTGCAGCCGCGGCAGCTGCTCCGGGAGGCGGCGCGGCCCGGGCTGCTCACCTCCCTCCCGGGCGGGCCTTCTGGATGTTTTGACTCATCCTGCCAAGCGGCCTGGGAACCTCCAGGAGCCGCGAGGCCGGGCCGCTCCGCCAAACAGCCCAGGGGCTCTTGCGGAGGAGGCGTCTCCCGCTGGACAGCAGCCCCAGGCCAGCAGCAGGCCAGGAGTGGCGCCTCCGCCCCCCCTGCAGAGCCTCGCAGGGCACCTCGGGGCCACGCCTGTCGCCAGCCCTGGCTGGGGCCTGACCACTGGCAGCCCCTGGGCTGTGTCCGGGGTGGCTGTGGACCCCCCGGGGCTTCCAGCGAGCCTTCTGGGGGCTCAAGGTGCAGACATGGCCTGGGGGCTCTGAGCACTGTTCCTGCAGCCCTGGGCCAGTCTGTGTGGGGCGAACCCTCGTGAGGACGGCAGGGCGGGGAGCAGAGTGTCTGCGCAACCAAACACGGGGACAGCTTGCAGGCCGCTGGCCCCACTGTTCAAACAAGGTCTCCAGGCACCAGGCGAGGTGCCCTGACCTGCCGTGACCTTGGGCGAGGCCTGGAGGAGGGGGCGCCCTCGCAGGTGAGACGGGCTGCCCGCGGGGCCTCCTCTGTGCCAGGGGCTTGTCTGGGCTGCGGGAGCAGAGTCCTGGCCCCACAGAAGCCCTCCAGGGCGGGCCCAGAAGGAGCGCAGTGGGGCGGAGCGGGGAGGGGGTCTTCCTCAGCAGGCCTGGGGGATGCGGGTGTCGGGGAGGGAGCTGCTGGCGCAAAGGCCCCGGGGCCAAGGGGTTGGGCCTGACAGAACACGGAGCCCCAGCCCTGTGCGGGCGCCGCCCCTCCCCACAGGCAGGGCAGGGAACCGGGAGGGGACCTGGGCTGCCCCGGGCCCCAGGTGCCGCGACTGTTTGTGGAACCAAACACAGCGACAGCTTGCAGGCCTCCAGGCCTCCAGGCCTCCGAGCCTGGCTGTTCAAACTGCGCCTGCCGGGTGCAGGCGAGGCGTCCCGGCCCGCGGTGACCCAGGACCATGGCGCCCACCGCCCGAGCCATGACGTGGTCACCCGGCCACCCTCACGGGGTCCTGACGCGGGCGCCCCGGGCCCAGCGGGCGGGCACGGTCCGGCTCATTCAGCTCCAGAAACCCAGGGGACGCTCAAAGCAGCCCCCTGAGAGCCGGGCCCCGAGTCCAGGAGCCATGTCCACCCCATCCACACACAGACGCCCACGGCACACGTTCCGCAGCGCCCTGGGGAGAGGCCGCGGCAGCCGATGAGTACCGGGAGGGCACAGGGGGGCACAGCCCGAGAGGCAGGGCCCGCCACCAGGGAGCAGCAAGGGGAGCGCAGGCGGGGGTGGGGGGAGGGCGGAGCGGGGGCACCGGTGGGGACGTCTTCCCTTTTTGGGGAGAGTTTGGGAGGCGGGTGGTGTGAGGACCATGTCCTCAGCGCCACGGACCGGACCCCCAGGGAACTGTGCGGTTGTCACGGGGCCCGGACCACCGCGGCAGCCCCAGGACGGAGCCGGGGTCAGAGACCCGGGCACCCACCTCCCCTGCAGCCGACGGAGGAGCAACCCGCGTGTCCCCGCGACGTGCACGCTGACCGTGCAGAAGGCCACGGGACCCAGGGGCCCGCAGCACGGGGCTGGGAGCACTGCCGGGGCCAGGGGGCTCGGGCACTGGTGAGTGACCCCAGGGCCCCACAGGCTGAGCGGGAACTGGGCCGAGGGAGGCGTGGGGGACGCGATTTCGGCCGGGGACGAGGAGCGCCTGGGCCGGGGGTGGACGGTGACTTGGACCCACCCGCTGCCACTGCCCTGCGCGGGACGTGAGTCTTCCTGCTGCGTTTATTTTACCAAAATAAAAAGACCCGCAAGGAGGTGACACAGGCGGCTGGGCCTGCTGCCTCCACGTAGGATGGGGGACGGGGAGGGTGAGGGCAGAGGGTGTGCTGAACCCCAGCGGCCGCAGCCTGACCGTGGCCTTCCTCCCCTGACCTGGGCCCTGCCGACCTGGGGACGCCCCGCGTGGGCGGTGGGGGGGGGGCGCTTGCTGGCCCCAGCCCACGCGCCTGGAGGAGGTGCTGCAGCAAGGAGCGCCTGCCCGGGTGCTGGTGACCATCCTGCTCGCTCGCGCCCACGCACACGCCGGCACACGCCTGCACGCACCCCGTCCCGGGACAGGCCCTCAGGGCCAAGGCAGCCGCGGGAAAGCTCTGTGTACACAACCTCACCACCAGGAGCCCGCCCGGCTCGGCCCCGGGCGTGAGGCCACGGGCGTGAGGGCCACGGGCTGGAGGGCGGAGGCGCGTCCAGGGTCTTGGCCCTCCCAGTACTGGCGCCAGCAAGGGCACCAGCGCCTCCTGTGACCTGCCCCTGAGCCAGCACAGTACAGCCCGAGCCCCCGCCAGGGCTCAGCAGCGAGCGTGCAGCCCGGGGAGGGTCAGCAGGCGGAGGAGGACACACAGCGGCTGGGGCCGAGAGCAACCCTGGAGGCCGATGCAGCACTAAGCTCCTCTGTGCCACAGTCCATGGACGCAGAGTGAGGGAGCCCTGGACGGTCCCCGTGGGTGGAGGTGACAGTCCCTGGAATAGTCCTCGTGGATGGAGATGACAGTGCCCAGGACAGTCCATGTGGATGGAGGTGACAGTATCTGTGACGGCCCATGTGGGTGGAGGTGACAGTCCCTAGAACAGTCCATGTGGATGGAGGTGATAGTGTCCAGGACGGCCCACGTGGCTGGAGGTGACAGTGTCCAGATGTTCCACGTGGGTGGAGGTGACAGTGTCCGGGACGGCCCACGTGGATGGAGGTGACAGTCCCTAGAACAGTCCATGCGGATGGAGATGATAGTGTCCAGGACAGCCCACGTGGGTGGAGACGACAGTGTCCAGGATGGTCCACGTGGATGGAGGTGACAGTTCCTAGAACAGTCCACGTGGGTGGAGGTGACAGTGTCCGGGGCGGCCCACGTGGGTGGAGATGACAGTGTCCGGGATGGTCCACGTGGATGGAGGTGACAGTGTCCAGATGGTCCACATGGGTGGAGGTGAGTGTCTGGGATGGTCCACGTGGATGGAGGTGACAGTGTCCGGGATGGTCCACGTGGATGGAGGTGACAGTGTCTGGGGCGGCCCGTGTGGGTGGAGGTGACTGTCCTGACACTCTGCAGAGGAGACGTCTCTTGGGCAGCCTCGCTGGGCCCGGGGCCTCACTGGTGTCACTTGTGGTGGCGGGTTCTGGGGCGGTGGTTCTGCCTGAGCCTGTGTCCCCGGCTGGGCCCTGTGTCCCCGTGGCCGCAGGCAGTGGTGGGATGAGCGGCCTGGAGGGGCTGCCTGCCCTTCTGCGGGCTCTGTCTTCAGGATGTCCAGCCCCGCGGGCGCCCATGAGCCCACGTGGGCGAGCAGCCTCTCCAGAGCCACCTGGAGCCGTCCTCCCTGGGGTGCCCATGCGGCACTCCAGGGACACCCCACCCAGCACCCGCCCTGCTGCCTGCGCTGCGTGTCCCCCGCCTGTCTCAGGGCCTCATCTCCAAAGGCGGACTGACTGGCCTGGCACCTCCCGCGACCCAACTCCCGGACGGAGGTGCTCCTGGCAGTGCCCGTGTCCCCAGCCTCTGGGGCCTCCCCGAGTGCCGCTGGGGGACATGCACAGTCGGACGTCAGGGGCCAAGGAACAGGATTTCAGTAACCAGAGGTCAGCTGCAGGGGTCACGTCAAGCCAAACACCCAAGTCTGCGCCGATCCTGGCCCTTCCCAGTGGCTGTGGCCGTGGGTCCAAGTCCTGTGTCCACCTGGCTCGCGGCGCCGGCCCTTTGGAACGTCCCTATGAGGCACAGCCCCCGTAGGGTGGGGGGTTCTGAAGGGGCCAGGACCTGGCACGGGAAGGCGTGTCTCAGAGCACGCTGATCCCCCGGCCCCTTGGTGAGCTGGACTCGGTGGCAGGCGCAGGGGGGCCGGCCACCCCTCCACGGGGTCTCAGGCCTCCCGCAAACCTCCACGAGGCCATCCAGTCCACGCTCCCATAGACGGACACGGCCCAGGCAGACCCACAGCCTGTCCCCAGGGAGCCCTGGCCCCACAGGCCCCCAGATGGACACCCGCCGGCCACACGGTCAGCGTCCCCTGCACCTCTGCACAGCAGCTCCTGGCACTGGCACGTCAGGATCAGGCTGCAAGCGAGCTCTTGCCTGGCCCCACACAGCCCCCATGGAACTGGCCACTGGCCTGCCCCGCCCGGGCCTCAGCTTCCAGGCCTGGAGGATGGGCAGCAAGGCCCAGCCCTCAGGACTGCCGAGGGGCTGGGGCATGAGGCCCAGGGATGCAGCGTGGCTGCTGCATTATCAGTCGACCCCGTGGGGGGACACAGGTGCTCAGCCAGCTCTGCCTGGGGAGGGAGCCCTGGCCCGGCACACCCCACTGTTGCTCCCCAGGCGCACGGCGGGGTGGGGAGACGGGCAGGTCAGTTGGGAAGGACAACAGGAAACGCCGGAGGGGCTGGCTGACCCAGGGCTCAGGTGCGCCCCCGCCTGGCCCCAGGGGCCGTGGCGCATGTCCCAGCTGAGCCCCACCAGCTGCGGCCACGTCCAGGGCAGGGCGCCACATCTGGAGCACAAGCCCTGGTCAGCACTGAGCGCAGCCACCAGTGCCCACGGGAGGGGACACTGCCCGGCAGGCCACGGGGGCTCGGCCGGGTTGCCGCCGTCTGTGGGGTGACTGTGGGGGGCCGTCAGACCCGGCGCCCGCTCCCTGCTGTGGGAAGCCCCACCTCCCTGCAGGGGGGCACAGCCCCACCCAGTGGGCGCCTCCTCCCGCCGCCCCGCTGAGGAAGCGCCTACTGTGCGCCAGCCCTCCTGCACAGGGCGCGCTGCAGCCCTGCCGGCCTGGGGCTGTGCATTAGCAACACAGCCTGCGGGTCTGCAGGTCCTTGCGTAGGAAGAAAATTAATTTCCTCCAGTCATGCAGAAATTAAAGTCAGCGGCGCCAAGTCACAGCGATGTCCTGGAGGTGGGGGCTGGCGTCGGACAGCCGGGACGGAGGGAGAGCACAGGGCTGCGGGGTTGGTGGGCAAGACGCGGCCTGCCAGGCCAGGGGGACAGGCATGGACCCCATCTGCGCCCCAGCCATGCCGACCAGACCCCCCAGAGAGAGGACCCCAGCAGCAAGCAGCCCCGCCGGGCCCGCCCCCGGCACAGCGCCGTCTCTGCCCTTGCGGCTGGAGCGTGGGCCCAGCGGCCAGCACCCAGGGGCTCCCCGGGCAGGGCCGACGGCCGCACAGGCCAGGTGGGTGGCCCCTGCGCTCTGCCTCCCGGGGCGCCAGGGAGTCTGCTGGTCCCGCCCAGAGCGTGGGGACAGGGAGAGGCCCCAGCGCCTGTCACGGTTCCAGCGCCCCCGTTTTGCCGGGAATCTGTGCGGGGCCTTCGTCGCGGCCCCTGCCGGGGCAGGATGCCGGGGCCCTCGGCTGCGGGCGCACCCCGGCGCCGCCTCCTCTCCCCCGGGCCCTGCACCTCAGCACTTTCTCCGATCCGCAGGGACCTGCGCGCAGAGCCGGACGCAGGACGCAGCCCCTCCCCGGCCCCCGCCAACCCCGGCCCCTCGAGGGCGGCGGGAGCCTCGTCCGGCCCGCAGGAAGCGCCGCCCGCCCGCGCACAATGGAGCGGGTCCCGGGGGGCGAGGCCCGGCCCCGGTCACGCCGCAGCCGGACGGGGCGGCTCTGCGCGTCCCCAGGGCGCGGCCTCCTGGCTCCGGGCAGGCCGGGGCGGCCGGGGTGGAGCGCGGCTGTCGGCGGGGAGGCCGGGTCTGCGGGGCGGGCAGCGGGCAGCGGGCAGCGGGGCCGCCGCTCCACCGAGCGGCCGAG
Source organism: Talpa europaea (assembly GCF_964194135.1). NCBI lineage: Eukaryota > Metazoa > Chordata > Mammalia > Eulipotyphla > Talpidae > Talpa > Talpa europaea. The sequence continues at coordinate 364,344 of NC_140084.1, read as the reverse complement.
GCTGAGTCCGGCCTCTGCCCCTGCCGCGCCCCCCGCCCCCCGCCCCCCGCCCCCCGCGCCCTCCCGGCTCCGCGGCCGCCCCGCGTGGACGGTCCCCAAGGGCGTGAGGCCCGGCCGGGCTGTCCGGACCCGCCACCCTCCGCCGCCGGGGCCTCCTCGCGGGCTTCGCCCGAACCCCACCTGCAGCCGCCCTGGAGGGGTCGGGGGGCCACACAGAGGGGGCGGGGCCGGGGACCGACCCCTCCCGCGCAGGCCGCGCCCCCCGCCTCCCGGGGCCTTCCGCGCCCGCCCCGCGGTCCCCGCCCCGCGCGGACCCCCCCCCCGCCCGGCCCCCCCCCCCGCGCGGCCGCACCCCCCGCCCCGCGCGGCTCACCGGGGCTCGGCCGGGGCAGGCGCAGCCCCCCCCCCGCCGCGGCGCCAACTTTGCAAAGTGGGGGGCGCGGGGCGGCCGCGGCGGGGCGCGGGGACCTCGGCGGCACTGGCGGTCGGAGCCCGCGGGCGGGGCGCTCCGGGCGGCTCTGGAGGCTGCTCCGCGCCCGGCCCCGCCCGCGCCCCCGCCCGCGCCCCTCGGGGCGCCGCGCGCCTCGTCTCGTCGGCCGCCGGCTCAGGAGCGCGGGGGGCCGGGGCGGCCGCCGGGGCCGGGAACAAAGCGCGCGGCCGCCCCGCGCTCCGGCCCGCGCCCCTCGCGCCCCGCGTGCCCCCCGCGCCCCCCGCGCGCCCCTCGCGCCCCCCGCGCCCCCCGCGCGCCCCTCGCGCCCCCCGCGCCCCGCGCGACCCGCGCGCCCCCCGCGCCCCCCACGCCCCCCACGGCCCCCCGCGGCCCCCCGCGCCACCTGCCGCCCCCGCGCCCGTCGCCCGCCCCCCGGGGCGCCGGCGCGGAGAGGGGCCCGGGGGCGCGGGGCCGCCCCGCCGAAGCCGCGCCTCCGCCCGCGCCGGGCCCGGCGCCCCGCGAGGTCAGGGCCCGGGGGCGCGGGGGCGCGGGTCCTCGGGGCGGCGCGGGGCGCGGGGCGCGGGGGCCTCCCCTGCCCGCGGCACCCCGGGGCTCCGGCGCTCCGAGGCCGCGCCCCGGGCGGGCGGCGGGTCCGGGAGCCGAGCGCGCCGCGCGCCACCCACCTCAGCAGTCGGCGCCGCCGCCTCGCAGTTTGGGGAGCCGCGGCGTCTGCGCCCGGGCGGGAGGCGAGCGGAGCCCCCCAACGCCGCCGCGCCCCCCGCCCGCCGCCTGCGCCGGGAGCGCCCGGGCCGCCGCCGCGCTCGGCCAGCAGGGGGCGCCCCCCCCCCGCCGTCCCCCGCCGCCCGCCCGCCCGGCCCCCCGGCCCCCCGGCCCCGGCCCCCCGCCCCCCGCCCCGCCGCCCCCCGCCCCGGCCCCCCCTGCCCCCCGCCCCCCGCCCCCCGCCCCCCGCCCCGCCGCCCGCCCGCGGCTGCTCCCCGCGCCCGGGGTGCCCTGCGCCCCCGCCCGCGCCCCCCGCGCCCGCCCCGCCGCGTCGCCCCTGGCGTGCCTGCTGCGCCCCCCACGAGCCCCCCACGCGCGCAGTGACCCGCGCCCCGCGCTTTCCCCAGCTGGGCCCTGGGCTCGGCCTTGGGGCCGCGGGGGCCGCGCGTCCAGCAGCAGCGCGCCCAGCCGGCCCCCCAGGGGCCCCCGCCGGGGCCAGAGCAAGGCGGGAGGCGGGTCTGGGCCAGCCGGGCCGCCGGAACCTGCTCCCCGGTGCCCGGCGGGGCCAGAGCGCGGCTGTGCCCGCTGCCACCCGCTCCAGCCTCGCCCACACTGGGCCCAGCGCCCGCCCGGCGAGCCCAGCCTGGGAGCCGGACACTCAGCCTGGCTCCTGCGGCGCCCTGCGCGGGCGTGAGTGCGGCCGGAGGAAGGCGCCCGGCCGTCGCCCTAAATGCCCCCGGTTTCAGAGGGGGCCGCCTCGGGGACCCAGAGCCCAGGGCCCCCTCCCTAGCCTCCGGCTCCCCAGGAGCCCGGCGCCGAGGGCTGTGGCGGGTGGACCCGACGGACAGCAGGGGCGGGCTCCGTCCTCTGGGACCCAGGTGCCCGTTAGCCCGGCGGCTGCGACGCGGCGGAGGGCAGCGGAGCTTCTGTCCCCGGCAGAGGACACCAGCCCGCGCCCCAGGGTCAGACGCCAGGCCCTGGCCGGTGCCGTCAGCGGCTGCGAGTCCCACCCGAGAAACTGAGGCTGGTGGGGAGGGAGACGCCGCCGCAGGGCTTTGGCGTCAGCGGCTTTGGCGACAGCCGCTCAGCCTGTGTGCACACGGCCGGTTCCCGCCGCTGCGGGCGGCTGCCGTCCACTCAAGGTGGAGACGAATCGCGGCCACAGAGCCCCTGCGGTGGAGGGTGCGGGCCCTCCCCGCTGCCCGTGGCCTGCCTGGGCGCCTGAGGGGTCGCAGACCCAGGCGCGCCCTGAGAGGCGGAGCTGCCCGAGGGGCAGTGGAGGCGCCCGGCAGCCCTGCGGGCGGGCCCCAGAGCAGGCGGTGGGCCTCGGGAGAGGCTGGCTTGATGGACGCTGTCTCGGGGCCCTGCCTACAGGAAGGCCCTCTGGCCCTCTCCAGCTGCACGGCCCCTCAGTCTGCAGGCCATGGGGAGCAGGGCCGCACCCCCCCGTTAAGCCCAAAGCCTGGGGCTTTGACATGCGCAGGTCACAGACACACAGCCTCCCGCCACCTCCCGCAGCCGGGGCCTGCCCTGCGCCCCCCACTCCTGCAGCCAGGGCCTGTCTTCCCAGCACCCAGGGGCCCTCTCCGGGGCAGCAGGCCTGGGGCTGTGTTTGGCTCATGGGGACCCTGAGGCGAGGTGTTCCAGGCTGGGGGACACCAGGCCGCCCGCGCAGGAGGCCAGGCCACCAGCACAAATTCTGAGTGGCCGTGGACCTGCCAAACGTGTCAGTCTCGTCCTGCCCGTGTGGACGGCAAGCGGCTACCGGGGCACAGACCTGGCGCCTACTCGGAGGGACTTGGCGCCACCGTGATTTGCGGCCCCCGCGGCCCCCGCGGCCCCCGCGGCCAGCTCACAGACACACAGACACCCCCAGCGCTGCCCCCAGGGCTCCCGACGGCCTCCAGAGCCAGGTGGAAAGTCAGCTTTGGGGGCTTCGTCAACATTTAAGGCTGCACCGTGCAAGGCAGGCTGGCGACTGTGAGAAAGGGTTTGCAGGATGGCGCGAGGTAAAGGCCGTAGCCAAGTCAGACAGACAAGTTCAGGACTCAAGCACGGGAGAAAAAAAAATTAAAAAATGGGCACAAGACACGGTCAGACCCTCGCTAAGAAGACACATGGGGCCTCCCCGGTGGCGCAGCGGGTTGAGCGCCGCACTATGAAGCTGTCCGCAGCCTCCGCAGCGTGGGTTCGATCCCCACCGGTGGGGGAGCAGCCCACAGGGCCCGGCAGACCCCTCCTGCCTCGCCCGCTGCTCCCCTCAGCAGTGGATTTCAGTCCGTCGGCCTGTTCTGCTCCCCGCTCTGGCTCCGGCGGGTTCTCTCACCCTCCCGCGCCTCTCGCCTGTACCCTGGCTCTTGTATAAATAAATAAATCTTTATTAAAAAAAAAAAAAAGACACGCGGACGGCAAATAGGCACCGGGCCTCGCGGTCCGTCCCAGGGACACGCACGCGGCCGGCGCCCCGGGGAGCCCAGGCAGGCGGGCTGGGGCCTTGCTCCTGGGGAGGCAGGACAGCACAGCCACCTGGGAGGACGTCCCAGAGGAACGTGCCGCCACCGCCCACGCCAGCGCCGGGCTCCCTGGTGCAGACCCGTGAGCTGACTGCGCCCACAGCTGCCCGGGGCCTGCCCACCGTCTCCGAGGATTCAAGAGGGAGCGAGAGGAGGGATTGTTCTGGATGCCTCTCCCGACGACCCAAGTGCAAGGCTGGGGGGAGACTGTTCACCGGGCTCAGGGGGCGGCCATGGCGCTGCAGGGGCCAGCTGGGGGCAGCCATGTGGTGACCAGCTGGACTGTCCTGGTCGCGCCCCCCACAGGGCATTTGGCGATGGTGGTCAAGAAGCCAGCGGCTTCTGTATAGACCTCCCCAGCAGGGGTGCTCGTTACGTGGACAGCGGGCTGTAGGGACCGGGCCAGGAGTGCAGGGCACCCACGGGGGGCTGTGGTCGGGTCGGGCCCACACTCAGGCCCCTCCCCGGCCGCCCCAGAGCCGGTGAAGCAGAGTCAGACCCGGGGGGGTCAGAAGCAGGTTCTGCCTTTGGCCTGAGGCCACGGGCCCGGACAGCCGGCGGCTGAGCACCCGGAGCAGCGGCCGCGGCTCTGCCCAGTGTCCTCGTGTGCGGGCCCCACTCGTCCTCCAGGGGCGGGGCTGGCAGGACCGGCCCACGGGCTCGGAGGAGACCGGGGATGTCTTGTGAGGACTCCGGCCCCCGGAGGGAGCGGGCAGAGGAGGGCGCCGCCTCTGGTGCCAGCAGACACAGGGAGATGCCAGCACGGGGACCAACCTCCCGGGGTGTCCACCAAAGCTTCCCGGGGCCGGTGATGGGCCTGGGCCCCACGTCCCGCGCTGACCAGTGTCCAGCCCTCACCCCACGCAAGTCTCAGGCAGCTCTGCCAGCTGCTGGTCATCCCTGGGGCTGGACCCTGTGGCGGCCTCCAGGGGCATAAGGACAGGACATGGGCCTGTCCCCCTGCAGAGACAGCCCCTGCCGCCGCCTGTGAGCCTCCTCGCTCTGTGCCCCCAGCCTGGTCCCTGCGGCCATGTCCCGGGGGCCGTCAGGGCATGGTCAGAGCAGGCAGGCCCAGAGGCCGAGAGCAGATGACCGGAGGCAGGGGCAGGGTGTGGCGACTGCTGAGGGGCGCGGGTGCTTTGGGGTGACGCCCAGACGCCCCGCGCCGCCCGCCTCCCAGGGGGTAGCACGAGCGTGAGCTGCTTTTCTGCAAAGTCGGCCGACACCAAAGTGGATGGGAACTGGCCCTGCCAGGAGGGGGGACGTCCTCCAGCACAGGGGGGCGCCTCGGCCACCCCAGGAGGAAGGGCTGCGCCTGCGGCCGAGGGCAGAAACCTCGGCCAGCCAAGAGCCTGCAGTCCCGGGAGAAGCTGAGGGAGGTGCGGCCGCCTGATGGGGAACTCCTCGGGCAGCAAAGGGGAAGTTTGCTGGGGGTTAGCATGAAGCAGGGGTGGGCGGGAAGGGGCGTAAACACCCCCACTCGGCGCCATGGGGACACTGGGGCTGGGAAGCCCGGGCTCCTGGAGCGGGGCGCCGGTCGCCCCCTAACCGTCCACCCATCAGGTCCCCCTCCTGTGCATCTGTGGCCACACGGCCCCCCTGGGGGCGGGATCCTGCCCCGCACGCCCCACGCGTCCTGCCACACCTGCCTGCCCACGTGCTCGCTGTCCTCGTCGCCACGCGTGGCTCCAGCCAAGTCAGAGCCGGAGTCAGAGGCGAGACACTGTCTGCCTGACGAGCGGACAGTCCTGGTGCCCGGGGCACTCCCAGCGAGGCCCAGCCCTGCCCGCCTGGCTGCGGGGTGGCAACGCCACTCTCCGGGATTCAAATTTTAAAATGAAAGCTGCTAAGTCTTCAGGCTCAAGGCTTTCTGGAAGCCGGGTCCCCAGCGGGGCAGAGCGCCCAGCACCCCACGCTGGGCCCTGAGCAGTGGCCGCCCCTCCGTCTGTCCAGCGTGGTCGAGACAGCCCCACAGGCTGAGCAGGGCCCTGCGAGGGCGGCCCCCTCTGGCCCCGCGGGCCCACCTCACACCTCTGTGCCCGGGCGGGTGAAGGCTGGTCCTTCTGTGACCCCAGAGCCAGGAGGGGGAACAGCCAACAGTCACCTCACAAGCTTCTGGAGCCGCCCAGGACCACCATTTCCACCACGCCGGACGCCAGCCCCGGAAGAGGGCCCGAAGGCCGGCCAGGGAGGCTGCTGTGCAGAACGTCCCCCTTAATGGGGCTCAGCTTTTCAAAAACACTTTGGGGTACACAAGCGAAGAGAAGTAAAACCACCAGGCCACCAACTTTGAGAATGGACCTGGCATCCGGCCCGCGAATGGTGTCCCCGGCCAGGGCAGACGCCCCCTCTGTGACAGCAGGCAGGACGGTGCGGGGGCCCAGGAAGGCTGGTGCAGCGGCTGCAGGGACTCCACAGGGTCCCCCCAGGGCTGTGCCCTTCCTGGACCCGAGGCGGACGCGCCGACCCAGCGCAGTGGCTGCAGCTGCCCCTCCTGGAGCCCACCTGTGCCTGCCTGTCCCTCACCTGCTCCTACGCCCGGACCGCGCCCCACCTGGGGGACACCGAGCCCTGTCCGGAAAGGACAGCAGCCCAGACCCTCCATGTGGCCCCAGAGGTGCTCGCCTGCCCGCCCTCCTCTCCACCAGGGTCGGGGGCGGCTCCAGGCCACCCCAGCGCAGGGCTGCGTGGCGGGGAGCGGCACACACCAGAACCACCCAGGGCAGGAGCAGGCCCCGGGCACCCCGGAGGCCCAGGTTGCAGAAGAGGAAGCAGAGGGCGGCAGGGTGGGGTCCGGCAGCTGCCCGCGGGCTCCCAGCAGCTCCTGACCCGGTGTGGGGGCCCAGGGTGGCCCGCAGGGGGTGCGGTCCTGCCGCGGTGAGCCCACGCCTGGAGCGCATCCCCCGCCCCGGCCTTCCCGGAGTGTGAATCACTTCGTGTCTGAGCAGGACAAGCTGCCCAGCCGGGGAGCCCCGTGGGCCCCCAGGGCCTCCCGCCCTGTCGGGAAGCAGCTGCCCAGGCCTCGCGCCGCGGCCCAGCGGGGAAGAGCAAGGCGTGTTCGAGGTGCTGAGTCCTGCCCTGGCCCGGGCCGGCACCTCACGCGGGTCCAAGTGGGTGGCCGGGCCCCGCACCCTCCTCGTGCGCGAGGACAGAGTCTGGGCCGCTGGCCCGGCGGGGGGCAGGCAGGGCCACTGGGCCGGAGAGCCGGCCCCGGGCGGCTGCGGCGCGGGCAGAGGGCGTGGGGCCGGGCGGGGCCGCGCACGGGGTCCAGCTGGCTGTGCCATGGGGAAGCACCTGGAGGTTTCAGTTTCCGACCGGAAGCGCCTGGTCCCATCTCCCCGCAGCTGCATGGTGGCCGCCCTCCCGAGAGCCCCGCTGGGGCCGCCCTCCCAGGCGGGCAAGGACCCCCCCAGGAGCCAGGGCTGCGCAGCCCAGGCCGGCCTCCTGCACTGGGGACTTGGGGTGCCCAGCCCGGGGGTGGGAGCAGGGAGGACGGTCGCACCTGCGCTGTCTGTCACTCCGTCGCCTGCTCTGGAATGTGGGGCCCAACCCTTCGCCCAGAAAATAAACGCAGCTGGGGGCGGGGCAGGCGCCGGCTCTGAGGACCGCCCGCGTCCAGGGCTGGCGGGGGTGGGGGGCACGATGACCCCCGGGCCCTGCGGGCTGCGCGGACGGGGCCCCTCAGGGGCGCGAGGACGGCTGCCCCTGCACTCCCCGGGCTCTCTCCGCCCCTCTGGGTCTGTGGGGCTGGGGCTTTCCACACACTCAGAACGCGCCCTGCTTGGGAGGAAGGAGGAACCCCGGGAGTCCGGCTGGGTGAACACCCCAGTTCCTTCTCTGCCAGGCTCAGGTGGCCTTGGGGCGCGTGGCATGGAGTGGGGGGAGGAGCCTGGGCCTGGGGACCTCCCTCGCCAGACCCCGGCCTACGGGGGGCCGGCAGTCTGTGGGGGTCTGTTCCCCGCCAGCCCCTCCATCCCAGCCAAGAGCCGCTGTGACCTCTGGCCTCCCCAGGCCAGCATGGGGCGGGGGGTACCCCAGCCGAGCACACCCCGGGGAAGGTCATGTCCCTGAGGGCCTCCCCGCCCCCTCCCCGGGGCCCCTTCTCAGCGTTCGCTCGCTCTGCGGCCAGGCCCTGGGCTCCGCCTCGCCGGCCAGGGGTGCCGTGGATGCCGGCCGGGCCCCTGGCTGGAGGGCCGAGCTCCCCGCTGTCCCACCTGTGTGCCCGCCCCTCGGCCTCCCCTCGAGGCTGCAGGCAGCCCGGCGCCGTCCCCACCGCTGGCCCCAGGGTGAGACGCAAACACCCACGTGCCCCTCGACGTCAGGTGGAGAGAGGACCCCAATTTCCCGAAGGCTTCAAAGCAGCAGAGGGGGTTTCGCCCTGGGGACAGCCGGGTCCTTGGATGCTGGCAGGCGGCGGCGGCGGCCAGCACAGGGCTCCTTGGGGCGCCCGTGGGTCCTCGGTGGTCTGGCCGTCACCCACGGAGAGGGGGGGCACGGGGTCCCTCTCCTCTGGGGACCGCTCCCCCGGGGGGTGCTGGCTGACTGCAGCGCAGTCGGGGAGCCCCAGCCTGACAGTGACTTCCGTGTGACCTCGGGGGGCCCCTTGACCTGATTCGTGCCCCCATCTCCACCACCAGGCCACGCCGCCTCTGCAGGTGGCCGGGAGGGCCTTGTGCCAGGCCGTGCAAAGGTCCCGAAGGGCGTGCCTGCCCTCCCGGTCTGCAGAGAGCCCCAGGCCCCCTGGACCCCTGCCGTCCCCATGTCTGCCCCAGGCAGGTCACGACCCACTCGGGGCACCCACGCTGTGGAGGAACAGGCCTCCCAGCAGGACAGCTGAGTCCCCAATGCCGCCAGAGCAGAGGCTGCAGCCGAGGAGGGAGCCCTGAAGTCTCGGACCCGCAGGCGAGCCTGAGGCGGCCGCTCGCTGCCCTTGCCCTGCTGGCTCCGGAGCTGGCTGGGGGGCAGGACAGAGGGGACCGGACCCCACGACTGAGGGAGGGTGAGCTGGACACAGGAGCAGGTGGAGGGCGAGGTGTGGCTGTCAGAGGCCAGGCCGGCCCTGCCCGCTGGGGCCCGCCGGGTGTGGGCTGCCCGCCCCTCGGCCCTGTGTCCCGTCCTCCAGGCTGCGTCCTCGCCGGCTGCCGGGCCTCGGCCCTGCCCTGGAGAGCTGCTGTCTGCTGAGGGGCCACCCCTGGGCTCTGGGAGCACGGCCGTCTGGGCCCCGAAGAGGCTGGGACACCAGGCTGTCCCTCTGCAGAGGCCGCTGCCAGGGGGCAGAGGACGAGGTCCCAGCACTGTCCACGCGGTCCTTACGCCCCTCGGAGGGGTGCCTCCCAGGCCTGGGCTAGCAGGGCCCGGGTCCCATCCCACTGGACAGGAGGCTACCGGGGCCACCTTAACTCCAGGCGTGACCTAGTCCCCAAAAGCCTCAGCCTTGCTGTGGTGCGAGACAGAAGTGGACACGGCTGGGGGGCAGAAGGGACACGGCTGGGGACAGTGGGGGACACAGCTGGGGTTGGCCGAGTCCCCACAGCTCCCTCCTGCTGGGCAGGCTGTCCTCGCACCCAGGCCCCGGGGACACCTCGGGAGGTCAAGGACCCGCCCCGTCCCTGAATTTCAGGAGGACGCCCAGACCCCCAGCTGCCCTCTGGGGCCGCCCTGCGGTGCCCCTGCAGGCCGGTCTCCTCTCCTGGAGGCTGGCACAGGGAGACCGCAGGCCCAGGAGCCAGCGGCTGGGTCCAGCTCTGGCCAGGCCAGTGGCTCCTATCGATGGTGCCTCTGCCCACGGATGTGGACTGTGGACCCCGACTCAGACCCGCCTGCTGCCCCGCGGCGTGGCCAGCGGGATCCCGCTGCGGGGTGGCCATGACGGCCGGGCGCCCGGGCGTAGCCTGGGCTCGGCTTCCCACGGTCACCTCTGCAGCGACGGCGGGAGGCCCTGGCTGGGCACCACAGTCCCCGCCCCCGCTGTGCTGCCCTTCCGGGGCTGCGGGCGCCTGGCATCTCCCGGGGGGCTGGGCACCCGCCACCTGCAGCCGGGAAGTGAAAGTGCGAGAACGCCCCCCGCCGGCACCGGGCGGCCACACGGGCCTTCTCGGTCATGCTGAGAAGCGAAAGTCGTCCCGCCGCCGGCCCCTCGGGCCTCTCCCCCGGGAAGCTGGCGGGATGGATGGCAGCGAGCCAGGAGTGCTCCCCCTCGCCGCGGGTTCAGCTGCGTCCTCCTGCCCTGGGGGGCTCTCCTGCGGGCCGGAGGGGCGGCCTCTGCACACTCGCGGGCGCAGGGACCCGCTCGCCCCAGGACCCGGGGCTCCCGCCGCCCCGGGAATTGGGCTGGAGGCTGCAGGCGCCCCCTTGTCTGGTGGCCTGGGGGGCTGACCCGGTGACCCCCCCCAGGGCACGGGAGATGGGGGGACGAGGAGGGCAGCGGCTGTGTGTCCTGCTGGCCTCTCCCCCGAGGGCCGCGGTGCCCTGGACCCTTCTCCCGGCCCTCTCGGGCCTCCCTTCACCACCCCCAGCGCCACCTTCGCAAACGGGCCCCAGCAGCCCGCACTCTGGCTCTGCCAGGACCGCCTGACGGGGGCTGGGTCAGCCCCGCTCCCTGCGGGACGCCTGCCCACCACCGCCCTGCGGGCCAGCGGGGCCCTGTCCACCTCTGCCCTTGCGGGTGGGCCCGTGGCCCTCGGGGCTTCCCTGGTGGCGCTCACGGGCACGCGGGCCTGGGCTCCGCCGCCTGCAGCCCGTCTGTGCCGCCAGCAAGAGGCGGGCGCTGGGGCCGTGGCGTGCCCGGGGCCGGCGGGGACGGGGAGCCGGGTGGACACACGTCCGCGTGGGCGGCGGCCCCACAAAGTCAGACGGCAGAGCTGCACACGGGGGCGTCCACCATGTCCCAGCCAGAGGCCCGTGGCCGCCTCCCCGTGCCAGCCCACCAGCTGCAGGCCAGGGCCGCCCACTGCCCTGTGCCGCGGGAGCCCGGCCACGAGGTGGAGAGGAGACGTGGCCGGTGCTGAGTGGCCGGAGGGCCAGAGGCCTCCTGGGCTCAGGGCGCAGCCGCTGGTGTCAGGCCCGGGACCGGGGGCACACGCGGGCCTGTCTCCGCAGGGGACGTCGCCCAAGCAGGGGTGTCCTGGCCTGAGCGTGCAGGGAGGGCCCGTGCGGGGCGTGACCTCAGGGAACGGGGCTGCTGGGTGAAGCCAGCGCTGGACGGGAGGGCTGGCCCGTGGCCCCAGGCTTCCCGCCCACACAGCCCCTCACAGGGGAGAGGATGCACCGCCCAGCCCGGCCCTCCAGGCCTTCCTCTGCCTGGGCCGGGGGCTCCACCGCCCTCGGGCTCCCTCTGCCACCGCGGGGGCTGTGCCCAGGGGCACGGAAGGTGCAGGTCGAGCCCCCTCCCCCTCCCCCACCCCCACGGCGCGTTCAGGCTTCGCTCTGAGAACAGAAGAATCCCGCACTTCAGCTTGCAGCAACGCCGCCTCCTCCACCCCTGGGGGTTCACACCGTTGCTGTCGGGGTCCCCAGGTCTGGCACAGACCCCTGAGAAGCTGCAGGGAGGAGCTGGGCCCGGGCCCCGTCCCGACCCCAAGCCCCAGCCTGCCGGCTGCCGCGCCCCTGAGACCACCCGGCACTGCAGAGCTGTTTGGGGGCCCTGGGGCAGCCCTCCCCGCATCCCCCACCCCCGCCACCCTGTGGCTGTGGTCAGCCCCGAGGGGCCAGGGCTTTTGAGAAGATGGGATTTGAGCTCCAAAGAGACAGAGAGAGTCTCAGGGCTGGGACCCTCCCCAGGCGAGCACCCACCCTGCACCCCAGACAAACAGCCCCGGCCCTTCCAAATGCAGCTGCCCCAGTGAGCAGAGGCCCTGGCACCTCTGTGTCCGGGGTCACCAGGGGGTGCACAATCACAGGTTTGTCCTGACACGACCTCACACCTCCCACGGTCGACCCAGTGCCAGCAGCCAGCAGCCGGCACGGAGCCCGCGCCTGGCCCCTCTCCCGGCCCCGGGGGACAGGACGGGTCAGACGCACAGGAAGCTGAGCCCAGCTGGGGAGGGGCTGCCCCAGGGCACACAGCGGGCCCCCCCCAGGAAAGGAGAGGCGCCTCCTGGAGCCGGACGGGACCAGCCTGCAGCCGGCCGGAGGCAGCCCCACGCGCCCGGGTCCCATCACCACAGACCAGATGCCTGCGACTGGCTGTGATTGTGAAATGGGCATTTACACACCGGCCATTGCAGCTGGGCATGCATCCGCTTGGGGGGGCTGACCCTGGGGGCCCCCGGACAGTGGCAGAGGGGGGTCGGCCCAGGGAAACGTGGTGACCGTGCTGGGCCGCTGGCCGCGGCTGCTCTGACTCTCGAGCCGCGCGCTCCGGAGCCCGGCCACGTGGCCGTGACTGCAGGGCAACCAGCTGGCCCCCAGGGACTTTGCGCTGGGGTCGGGGTGCCAGGGAGCCTGCAGCAGGGGAAGGGCTGGGTCCTCCTGTCCCCTCCCCACTGGCACCAGCCCCAAGCACAGGAGCCCTGGAGTGAGGACCTGGGGTTTCAGCAGCTCTGGGGTGGGGTGCTGGACTCCCCTGCCCGCTAGCCTCAGTTTCCTCAGCCACCTCCAAGTTTTGGGGGCTCCCGGGAGGAGGGCTCTCTGTGCCCCCCACCCGTCTGCACACCACCTTTGCCCGCTGAGAACAGAGACCCCTCCTAGAGGCCCGGCGCCCTCCTGCCGCCAGCACCTGCCTCCGGGTGGGGCCGCGCCCGGCCTGGCACCTGCCGGGCCCTCGGGGCCGCCTGCCCAGCTGTGCGGGCTGTGCCGGGCCGCGCTGGTGTTTGAGGTGAGTCAACAGGGCAGGCTCGGCTGTCAACAGAGCCACACGGCGGCAGCTTGGAGATGTCACCCTCCCGCCACCTGCGCCCCCCGCCCGCCGCCCCGGCTCCGGTCGCTTACCTGGGCCGCCCTTCCTGGGACCCCGGGGTGCCGAGCAGCTGGTGGATGCCAGGAGCCTGCTGTCCGGCGTGGGGGACGCCCGGGACATGGAGCTGGAGGTGGGCGGGGCACCGCGACCTGGCGCTGGTGAGAGGCCAGAGCCCTCCAGGGGCTGGGGGGCGGGAGCCGGCCGGGGCGGTCCGGGGGTGGTTCCCGACCTCGTGGGGCCCCAGGGAAAGGCGAGGGCCTCGCCAGCCGGGCTCCTCAGCCCGAGGCCTCTGCCCCTCGCGTGCCCGGCCTGCTGGCTGCCGCTACCCAGGCCGGGGAAGGGGCGGGAGGCCGCAGGGGCCATGTGATGCGGGGCGGGCGGGGGAGGCCCGCGCGGGGCGGGCAGCCAGCTGCGTCGCCGTGATAGCGTGGCCCGGACAGGGAAGCAGCGCGCAGCTGTGCCCGCGTCCCCAACAGGAACCATCTGGGCCCTGCCCTGCCGGCCGCTCCGGCCCCACTTCCCAACAGCTTCCTGCCGCCGCCCGCCGGGCACCCCACCCACCGGAGCGGAGGGCTTCCTTGTCCCGGGCCAGGCCAGGGTGCGGCTCGGTGGCCTGGGGATGCGTCCACCGCCCGGCCCGCCTGGCCTGCGGGCTGCTGCCCCTTCCTCCAGAGCCGGCCCCAGGAGCCGGCCATGCTCCCCACCAGACCTCCGGTCGGCCTGGGCCGAGCTGCCCGCTGGTCGGCCCCCACACGCCCACGAGGCCTCCCCCCTGCCGGGGTCCTGGCTCCCCACTTGCTCTGGAAGAACCGCCTGCCGGGAGGCACGAGGAGCCTGTCTCTGTGCTTGACCTCACACTCGGGCCTTGGGGTCCGGGCCGGCCAGCTGGAGGCTCCTCAGGGGCCCTGACACCCACCTCCTGCTGGGAGCTGCCTGGGCCCACAGAAGGGGCTTGCGGGGGTGGGACGGCTCCCAGTCAGGGGTCCCCCCGGGACCAGCAGCATGGGTGGCTGTCCTGGCGCCCCCTCCCCACAGGCGAGCCTCCCTGCCTGCTGGCGGCCTCCCGGGATGCCGGTGGTGACCGCGGCCGCAGGCGCTGTGGTCAGATGGACGGAGGGGCGTGGCCGCGGAATCAGGGCTGGCCCCGGGCTTTGCGCCCTTGTGATTTAGCTGAGCCTTCAGGTGATGTGGTTAGGAGGGGGGCCCCGCCCCCGTGTCTCCTGGTGTCTCCCCGGGGCGCCTGTCACAGTCGTCTGGGCTCCTTCTAGGTCGGGGTGGGACGCCGTGTCACTGTAGGGACCCTGCTGGTTCCTGGGAGGGGCAGCCACGCACGCTCCCCGCTGGGGCCGCCCCACCCCAGGGTTCAGGCTGGGGAGGGTCCTGAGTGGGCCAGCCCTGGACCCGCCCTGCCCTCGAGTCCATCCTGGCCTCCATGCTCTGCCGCAGGTGGACGCGGCACCGGGATGCCCGGGTGACCCCGTCCAGGCAGTCCCCAGGAGAGGCGCGTGGACCTGGGGATGGGTCCTCCGCTGGGCAGGTCCCGCTCGCGCCAGCCGCAGTGGGCGGGTGTCCCCGAGGTGGGCGCGGGGGGGTCCGGGGGCCCGGCCGCTGCGAGGGCCAGGCCAGCAGTCGGGTGGGCAGCCGGTCCCCACCCCGCCCAGGCAGCTGTGCCGTGCACCTGCGGGCGCCTGCAGGTGGGGTCGCGCCCACTCCAGCCCGCAGCCCGTTCGCTAGTCCGTAGCTGCAGCACTTGCGTGGCAGAGGAGAAAGTAGCCCGCTAGGGCGTGGCGGCCGCTGCCCCTCGGTGGCCACCTCAGGCACTTGCCGGCTCCCCGCGCGGCCGGCCGGGCGGTTGGTGCCTGTGGGGAGGCGGACGTTGGCTGCGGCTTTCGGCTTTCGGGGCTGGTGGCCCGGGAGATAAGGCGGAGGAGGAAGTGGCTGCAGCAGCATGGCGCGGGGGTGGGGGGGCCGGCTCAGCCTCCGTCCCAGGCTGCTCCCCTGGCCCGGCGTTGGGGAGGGGCACGGCCTCCCTTCCTCCATGCCCCACACTGCCTGGCCTCCCCCACCCTCTGCGTCCCCTGCAAGTACCCCGCGCTCAAGAGACCCCGCTCCTCAGGTGGAGGGCCACGCGCAGCCTGGCACAGTGGCCGCGGAGCTCAGAGGTGATTTGGAAGCTGAGGGGTCAGTTAGAAGCTGCCCCTGAAGAGGTGGGGGGGACCCACCCCCAGGATTTCTGGGAGCTGCAGAACACTGCTGAGCGGGGCTGAGGGGCAGCGGGTGCAGGTGTTGGGGAAGCACATCAGACTGATGTCTCATTTCTGCCTCCGCTGCCTCACAGCTGTGACTGCTGGGGCTCTGGGTGAATGGGTGTGTGGGTGGGTGGAGGATGGTGGGTGGTGGGTGGTGGATTGGTGGATGGGTGGATGGTGGATGGTGGATGGCGGATGGTGGATGGATGGTGGAGGGTGGATGGTGGGAGGATGGATGGTGGAATGGTGCAAGGTGGATGGATGGTAGGTGGTGGATGATGGATGGTGGATGATGGACGGATGGTGTGTGGATGGTGGATGGTGAATGGTGGATGGTGGGTGGATGGATGGGTGGGAGGATGGATGGTAGGTGGGGGATGGTGGATGATGGATGGATGGATGGTGGATGGTGCATGGTGCATGGTGGATGGTGGGTGGATGGTGGGTGGATGGTGGAGGATGGATGGTAGGTGGGGGATGGTGCATGGTGGGTGCATGGTGGTTGGTGGGTGCATGGTGGAGGGTGGAGGGTGGATGGGCAGACTGAAGGGAACACGATCCTATGCAAGTCTCACTGCAGCTCCACTTTACAGAGACCAGGGTGAGCTGGGTGACATCCCCTCATGAAGCGCCCAGAGAGGGATGTAAGTCCCCCACAGGAGGGCAGATGATATGGGCAGCTCCCCGTGGACCAAGCCATCCTTGGGCCAGGGCTTGGCAAGCAGCGGGCCTTTGCTCTGGGGTCCTGAATGCGGGGCAGGGCAGTGGCCAGGTGGGAGCAGACGCGGGGCCAGGGCAGAACAGCTGAGGCTGGCATGGAGGCCACGTGCCCAGCTGGGGGGGCGAGCGAAGCCAGGGCTGCAGGCTCCAGGGAGCCCCGGCCGCGGCAGCGCAGGTCCACTGAGATGGGAGGTGGCGGCTCTGCCTTTGGGGCTGGGCCTGCATGGTTGGGGCTGGCCCTGTGGAGACGGGGACCCCTGGGGATGCTGCGACCCCTGACCCCGGGCTCTCAAATATGGTCTCGAGACCTGACTCACAGGCTGCAAGGAAGCCCACGGCAGAGAGCACGGCTGCCAGAGCTTGGCGCCCAGTGCAGGGCACGCGGCTGCTCCGGTCCCGTGGCTTGGAGCCGTGGGGCCTGAGGGCTGCATCTGGGGATGCTGGAACATGGGTAGTCTCGGCTCGCACCCTGGGAAGCTGACCCCCACAGCGGCCAGTGCCTTTGGTTCTGTGGTCAGCGGCGCCGAGGCTGGAGGACATCTGGACACGGCTGCAGCTTAGAGAGCCACAGGGTGACGCCCCTGCCCAGGTCCCGGCCCCCTGCATCCTGAAGAACCCCCCCGGAGGGCCCCCATCAGGGCCCTCTGGCCTCAGGGAGCCTCAGGGGGGTCCTGAGTTGGACACCCTCGGGGCCACCCCCAAATTTGCTGCCTTTGCTGGGTGGTCTTGGGTGGGCAACTTACCCTCTCTTGGCCTCCGATCCACACAGGAGTGATGGGGTCCACGAAACAACCCCACCCAGATGCTGTCCCTGACACCCCCAAGCTGGGGAGGCCCAGTCCGGGGAAGCGGGAACCCCCACCTGCCAGCCTCCCTCGTCCACCCCGTCCCGGCCCTGAGCTCTCAGGCCCCACCCCACCCTCGTGCCCTCCTTTCAGAAAGACTCCCCAGGGCCGGCCTCAGGCCTTCCCGTCCCCGAAGACCCCTGCATACCCCCAGAGCCCCCAGGGGTGGCTCCCAGGGCCCTGGATGCCCGCCGCTGTGTTCGCGCCCTGGGCTGGGCTGGTCTCCCCACGCGGGCCACCTGCAGGGCCCCGCCTTGGTGGCCGCAGCGAGTCCGGCAGGCGGTGCAGCGCCGCGTGCGTCCGGAGGCTTCCTCAGCTGACGCCGCTGCCCGGGGCTCCCGCGGGGAGCTGCACCCCGGCTCGAGGGCCGCTGCCCAGAGGGGATGGGCTGGGAACCGCATTCACAGCCACGAGGCCCGGGGCTGCTCAGGTGGACGCCGCAGGGCGCGGCGGGCGTCTCCGAGCTCAGCCGAGGGGAGCTCCTCAGACCGGGGGTGTGGCTGGGGCCGGGGCCGGGGAAGTTGGGGCGTGAGCCGGCCACTCCGGACACAGCTCCCTGGTGGGCCAGGTGGGCCGTGGGGCGCCTGTGGGGTAGCGTCTGGGGCAGGGGGCGCCTCAGACTGGAGACGCCTTTCCTGGGCGCACACATGGGGGCCTCTGCAGCCTGGCCTGAGTGGGGGGCCCGGCCGCACCCAGGTTAGCTCCTGAGGGGGCTGCCTGCCACGAGCACCCACACCCTCCACGCCCTGCCCGGCCCCTCCGCTCTCTGGTATCAGGATGAGAAACCAAGGCTCGGAGGGACGGGGAGAGGCGGCGGCCCACCTGCCACCTGCTCCCCGGCGGGGGCCGCCTCCCTGCACCCTTGAGCGCCCAAGCGAGGGGGGAGCCCCCGGGCCACTTTCCCTCCGAGGAGCTGGGGGAGGGAGGGCAGGCGGCGCAGCTGGGCCCGGTCCCGGGTCACAGTTTCCTTCTGATTCTCTGGGTCTCCCACGGCCCCGGGGCCGGGCTCCCCTGCAGAGCAGCAAGGGGGCTCCCCTGGCCTGGGCGAGCTGCAGCAGTGAGACGCGGACTCCGTCTCCCTCTTTGCCCTCCCCCGCGCCCTGCCTTGGGTGGGAGCAGCGCGAAGGTGGGACGTGGCGCTGGCCACCAGCCCCCGTCCGAGGGGCGTGAGGCCAGTCGGCAGCCGGACGTCCCCTGTGTCTGCGGGGCTGCTTGGGGAGGGGGCGCAGCCGGCCCTCGGGCCTCCCCGAGGAAGCCCGTTCTCCCGGCGCCCACGGCCACCGCCCTCCCCCTGAGGGGCAAACCCGCGCGGGTCCCCTGAGCTGCCCCGCTGGCTCCTCCTCAGGCAGGCTGAGGCCTTGGCCAGGGCCCCCCGCGTGCCCTGCCCAGAGCCCCCACGAGGGGCAGACGCAGACGAGCAGGGCCTGGCCGCCGTGCCGTGCGCGCTCCTGCCGGGAGGCCGTCCACCGGGCCCCTCCCGGGGGGCGCCGGGCTGCAGGCCCGGAGGAAGGGCTGGGAAGCAGCCCCACATCCCGCGGGGGCGGAGGCCGAGGGTCTGGGCGACCCGGCCGACCGCCTCCCAGGTCCACGCTGCTGGCCCGGTCCGTGGGTGCCGCCCACCTGGCTCCGGGCCGGCCGAGGCCGCCAAGGGCACACACATCCGGGCTCGGGGCGGGGGGCCTGCCCCGAGGGCGGCTCAGGAGGCCCGCACGGGACACAGGCGCGTGACCCCCGGGCGGCGGCCCCCGTGAGGCCTCGCCTGGGCTGGGTGGCCGCCGCCCGGTCCTCAGTGGTGCCCTCGAGCCTGCTCCCGAGTCCCTCTTCCCACAGGGCACCATCAGGGGTGCCCTCTGACCCCTCGCCCCTTCCAGCGCTCACCCCTAAATAGTCACGGGGGCCAGGGGTCCACGAAGACGTGGGGCCTGAGTCCAGAACCCCGAGCTCCAGGGACTCAGAATCGCCTCGTGTTTGAGGCCCCATTTGTGGCCGCTGGGGCAGGAGCGGGGGCCCAGGGCAGCAAGTGTGGAACCAGCCCACGCAGCGAGGGGCTGCGGCCACCGTCCCCACGTTCGGCAGTTCCCGTGGGGGCCCGAGGCCTGGACGGGGCCCTGGGCTCCGAGCCGGGAACCCGCAGGACGAGGCTGGAGCTGAGGAGGGGCGCCGCGGGGGGCGGAGAGCGCGGGCCCTCGCGTGGCGTGGCTGTGGGGGAGGTGGGCACGGCGCCCAGCGGGCGGGGAGGCCGGTGGTCTGCCCGCGGTGTCAGAGCCGGGGGCCGGTGCTCAGGCCGTCCTTGTGGGGGTCTCCCGAGACCGTCGCCAGCAGCCCGAAGGTGAGCCCCGCCCGGCCGCGTCTCACCACCCAGGTGCCAGGACAGATGCCCAGGCTGGCTCGAGGCAAAAACACGGTGTGTCACGACGGGTTTGCATGTAAATATTTTCAGCTGTGATGGGAACCGGGCGGGGGGCCTCCCCACGTGTCTCCGAGGGAGGTGGAGCGGGGCCATCTGGCCCCAGGCAGCCCTCCTGGTGGGCAGGCAGGTCTGCACCTGCGGGCGAGGCCGGCCCCGCGCTGTCGCAGCCCGCCTGACTCCCGCCCACAGGGGGGCTCCCGGGCAGGCAGGGGGCCCCCCAGCCCCCCACTTGACTTGTCCAGCCGGGCTGGGATGAGAGCAGGGGCAGCCTGTGGCCGGGGGTGAACGGACGTCCATCGGGCGGAGGAGCTTGGACGCCTCCCGTCACTGGGAGGGCCCAGGATTCCTGACCCCTACCACGCTGGCTCCCCCCACGAGCGCAGACCCCGACCGTCAGACGGGCCCTTGGGACGCCTCCCTCCAGAGCCCTCACTGGCGCCCAACGTCCGCAGTCCAGGCCAGTCCAGACCCCGGAGCGAGCCTCCCTCCTGCCAGTCAGAGCACAGTTCCTGGCATCTCGCTGAGGCCACGGCCCCTCCCTCAAGTCTGGCCCAGGCGTCCCTGCTCACGGCAGCTGAGCTGGCAAAGCCTCAGCGTGCCCAGAGCCTTGGTTCCAGGTAGGCACTGGGGGGCGCAGCCGGTGAGGAGCTGCAGGGCCCTCTCCCACGTCACGTGGGGAAATGGAGGGTGCAGCGACTCGCGGGGCCAGCAGGCAGCGGGCGGCAGAGCCTACAGACTGACCAGGCCAGCCCCGAGGCCCATGGCCACCGCTGCCCTCAGGCGCACTCGCGTGTCCTCCCAGGCTGGCCTGCCTCGGTTTCTCCTGAGCAGCAGGTGCTACAGGGGAAGCGCGCAGTCTCCGCGGAGCCCAGCGGGGCAGTGCGGGGCCCAAGCTGTGCTGGACACCTGCTGCCGGACCCAGGAGAACCAGGCCTCGTGCCCCTCCCCACAATCGCTGAGTGCAGGTCCTGCTTGGAGCCCCTGGCCCCGGCTGCATCCGGCAGCCTTATCTTGGTTCCTGGGAACTTCCCCTGGCCGGCGCGAAGGTGGCCCCCGAGATACCAGGCGTGTGGGGGTGCTTCCTGCCTGTGACATGATTAAGTAACAAAAGCAGTTGCTGGTGGGAAGATCAGCCGGGACACTCGCCATCTGGCCCTGCCCAGCCCCAGATTTATCTCCCCCGGCCAGGCCGGCCGCCGCCGTCCCTCCCCGGGTGGCTGGGGATTGCCACGGCGAGAGGCTGCACAGAAACTGCAGCCAAAGCTGAGGTGCAGGAGGAAGCCCCCCAGGGCACCTGGGGCCTCAGGCAGCCTCCGGGCGGCCCCCACCCGCCCCCCCAGGGCGGCACGCCCTCCCGCCATCCTTGGCGGCTGCCGCTCTGTCACACCTGCGCTCCGTGTGGGTTCACATCAGTCCCCAAGTCTAACTGAATCCAAAAATATTAAACCAGGGCCCATCTGTTGGCCAACTGATGAACACAGATGTGGCGGATCTCGGCGCCTGGCAGCCAGTCAAGGCTGTTAGAGGCGGCACCTGCCGCCCGCCCTCCCCCACCCACCAGGAGCCTGGCGACCTGACACCCTCCGGGAGGGGCACCCCGGGCGGGCGGGGCCCGCAGACTGCTGGGAGGGGGCGCCCTGGCCCAGCTGAGCCCCACCACACGGCAGGCTGCAGCAGGGATGGGGCCCAGGGCGGCAGCCGGGGCAGGCAGGATCCCGGGCGCAGCACCACGGCCCCTCTGCCCGCCGTCCCCGGAGCCACAGGCCGCTCCCACCTGGCCCGTCTGCTCAGACACGTGTTGGGGCCGCGCAGACTTCTGTGCTCCCCTTATTGTGAGACTCACACAGGCCAGTCCTGGGGCCTGAGAGCTTCTGGGGTCACATTTCAAGGGGGGAGGAAACAGCAGGTGCCTCCCCCCTCCCACGACAAGGCGGAAATGGGGGGACCGGCGGGTGTGGGGGTTTGGGGTGGACCGGGCGGTGGGTGGCGGTAGGAGGGGAGCAGGGGCGGCAGTCTGGGGTTGCTGGAGGAGGAAGCCGCAGGGCCGGCCGGCGGGTGAGCTGCCGCGGCCACTCAGACAGCCTGCCCAGGCGGGCTCAGCGGAGGCGGCTCGCCACGGGCTTCGGGGCTGGACGGCCCCTCCGTGCTTCCGCCAGGCGGGAAGGGGCAGGTGTCCCGGGTGCCATTTCAGACTCCCCGTGGGTGAGGCTGCAGTGGGGGTGCATTCCCATCCCACGCCGCCGGGCACCTGCAGGCTCACGTGAGCTCTGCAAACAGCACCTGCCCACCCGTGCCCTTCACGTGTGCAAGCATGTGCAACCTGCACGTGTGTGATCCTGTGCAATACCTGCACGCGCAGCCTGTGTGTATGTAACTCCCGTGTGATACCCATGTGCAAGCATGCAGTACCCACGCGTGTGCGTCCCATGTGACACCCGTGCGCAAGCATGCAGGACCATGTGTGTCCCGTGTGACACTCTTGTGCCTGTGTGTGCTGCCAAGGCCCACCCTGCGGGCAGGCCACCCCTGCCTTGGGCACCCAGGGCTCCTGCAGCTGTTGGAGGACGGGGCCGGGGCTGCAGGAGCTGGGGCCCAGGGTCTCGGCATTGCTGTGCCTCGGCTCCACCCTCTCTGTGATCCCGGGGCGGGGTCGGTGCTGGGGTCGTGGCCCCCTCTCCGCCTGTCACCCCTCTGTCCTGTGCTGGTGTCACTTCCCACCAGAGGCCTCTCGCGCCGGGGCGTGCACCCTGCTCTGGCGGGACGTGCCTGCCGGGTCCTGGGGCTGCCCAGCTCCCCCAGTTTCTGCTTTATTCTGTCTTGCTGAGAGCGCGGGTGACGCCCTTGCTTGTGGGGCTCCACGGCGCGTGCAGCGTCCGGGACAGGCTGCCTGCAGACCGAGGGGCTGGGGGCCCTGGGAGCGGCGCAGGGGTTTGGGGAGGAGGGCGGGGCCCCGGGGCTCCCTTGGGGACAGTGAAGCCTTCTGGAACCAGGTCGGGGTGCTGCCACCTGTCACGTCCATGCTGAAAGCACGTGACTGTGACCGCCCTGGGGCCTCGTGTCCGCAGGCCGGCCCATGGCCCGGTCGCACAGGAGGGAGCTGCCTGGCCCCAGCCGCTGCCTGGCCCCAGTGCCCTGTCCCCCACCCGGCCCCCCACTCCGAGGCCCCAAGCGCAGGGCCCGAGGGGAGGTCTCTGGGACCTCCCCCACCCTGCCTGGACTCGGGTGCGTCCTGGGAAGACCAGACCGAGGTCCCGGCACTGGCGCCGTCACCCCAGAAACGTGCCCTCCTGGTCCCGGTGAATCCTAGGGCAAGTTAGGACAATTAGGCAGCCTCGAGGACAGTGCAGGGACCGCAGGAGAGCTAAGGAAGGCTCCAGAGAGGACAGCAAATTCCAAAGGGGACTCATCAAGCACCCCAGGACTTAGGACACTGGGGACTTACTTTATGACCTTGGGGCCAACAGGATATTCCAAACAGAGGACAGTGAAGACAGAAAGATAAGGGCTGGGCACAGAGACTTAGGCCGGGCACAGAGACATTAGGGCAGTGACGAGACCTCCGAGGACTAACCAACCCAGAGAGCCTGGGGGGCTTTAGAAAATTAGGGGGACAGGGTCCATATTCCCTGAGGCCGGCTCCACTTGCGTTTCCCTGCCCCTCCCTGCCTGCCTCCTCAGCCCGGGTCCCACTTTATTTCTGTTTCTTTTCTCCTCGATAAACCTTTTTTTTCTCTAAGCAAACCTGCCTCTCCTCGCCTGCTTGCCTGAGCGCCTGCGAAGTTCCTGCAGCGGCTTCATGAGACACCAGCCTGTGGGGGGTCAGTGGCCGGGACTCAGCGCTGCCCCTGCATCCTGGGGTCCGTTCCTGGCCGGGAGACTAGGCCTGAGAACCTGCAATTCCGGTGTCCCCGGGGCCCCTTCACCTGGGCTGGCCCCCGCGGGTCGTGTAGGTCGACGCTCTGGACGCGACAGCTGCCGCGAAGGCCGTGTCCACCTCAGCACTCATGCGTGGGTTCTGGGCCAGCAGCCCCCAGCGGTTTTGGGGGGACTCAGTTTGACCCGTGACAGTCACAGGCCCTGGGTGCCGCCCCTACCCCGGCTCCCGGTGTGCTCACGTGTGGGCGGGCAGGGCTTGGGGTCCAGGTGGGCACACGCTGGGCACAGGGCTCCCCCCAGGCCAGCCTCGGGGCAGGCGGGTGTGGGCGCACAGGGGCGAGCTCGTGCTGGCCCCTCTGGGGATGCAGGAGCTGGTGCAGGGAGCTGATATGGGAGCCCCGGGGGCAGGAACGAGGCTGGGAGGGAGCAGTAGCTGCATCCTGGGACTTCCCACGTGTGGGGACAACCGGGCCTGGAGAGCGTTTCAGAAGGGACAGTGGGACAGGGTCTTGGCAGGACCCCTCCGACCCCCCGAGGAGACAGGGCAGCTGGCGTGGTGGCCCCGCAGCCTGCTAGCCTCCAGCTGGGGGTCCTGGCTGAGACCCTCAGGGGCCATGCTGAGCCCCCAGCCCCGAAGCCCTGGCTGGGTCCCGGCATGGGGCCTCGGCTTTGGAAACAGGCTGTGCTGGAGCAGAGGCAGGTGCGAAGCGGAGCCTGGCCCTGCGTCCTGGCTCCAGCTGGCCACCGGCTCTCATGGGCTGCAGGGGCGGGTGGGTGGGGCGAGCGTCCCAGCAAGTTCCTGGCAGACAAAAAAGCCTGTGATGTGGCATTCTGCCTGCACCCCAAGAGTGCTGCCTGCACCCCAAGAGCGGCATGGGGCCCCAGGACTGCCAGGCCAACTGGTCTATGCCCAGCTCTCTGGTCCTGCGCCCCAGGAGGCTCCTGGCGGCACCTGTGTCTGCCCACCTGTGTCTGACGCCCTGTGGGCACAACCTCTGAGCCTGGCAGGGGCTGGGCGTCTTGGGCTCTGCTCCCTGCACTGCAGGGGGTGTTGGGGCTGTGTCTGCAGGGGGGGGGGTGGGCAGGCTGTGTCTCCAGCGTCTAGAGCCCTGACCGCCCCTGAAGAAGCCCACCTCCCCCTGCCTGGACTCTGGGGGCCCATGGCCCCCCAGGGGAGGGGGTACATCCTGCCTGGTGGGGTCGGGCAGGGCCACTGCTGGTGGGATGTGAGGGACTGAGTCCGGAGGGGAGGCCACGTGGGTGCTTGTGGGGTGAGCCAGCGGTCACTGCCGGCCACCGTGGTGCTGCAGGAGCCTCCCCGCGGGGCTCCGACCCCCGAGCAGGCCTGGGGTGAGGTGCCCCTGGATGCACATGGCCTCGGGTGCAGCCCTGATTGGAGCCACGCCTGCTCCCAGCACCTGCCCCGCCCCACAATCCTCCCGTGCAGCTGCGCCGGCCCCTCCACTGCGCAGGCTCGTGCTGGAACCTGACGGACAGCTGGCAGGTGCGTGGGGGGTGCCAGCGTCAGGGGACCCGGCCCGGGGGCGCGGCTACTGGCCTCTGTCTGCGCTCAGGCAGCCCCGGCCGCTCACTGCCGGGGAGGGCAGCGCCCCCGGCCATGGCTCGGGCGGTCGGGCCACAGCCGGCTGGTCAGCTCCGTCCCCGCAGGGCGGCGCGTCGGAGGGCGAGTGTTCTCCTCCCAGGCGCCCGTCGCCCCCCGGTCTTTCTGCGGTCGGGCGAGAGGTGGGGCCTGATGGCGGCTGCATATTATTGTCGAGACTTTTCTGTCTCATATCCCTGGACGTGACTGTCTCTTGAAACGCCTTCCCGAAGGGTGTTTGACTTCTGCAAAGGTTGCAGGATTTACTGACTGTTTTGGGTTTTTTAGTGAGACCCGCCCGGGGCCCCAGGCCGGCGAAGCTGGCAGGGTGCTGGGCTCGGGCCAGAAGCACCTTCGCGCGGCCTGCGCTTGCCTGTGCGCACGTGCCCCCGCCCCAGTGTCCTCGCGGTGCTCGCCCTCCCCACCGCTGCGGCCCGGCCCTGCCCTCCCGGGCGGGCTCTGGACTGGCGCGGGCCGCGGCCGGGAGCCTCCGTGCCCCCGCTCGTGTGCCCCGTGAGCCTGCAGTGCTGGTCTTTGCCTTCCCGACCTCCCGTGCAGCCCACGGCTGTCTCGGCCTCCCCCACTTTGTGAGAACCGGTGCGTTTCTTCCTTCGCAAGGCCCCGAGGCGGGGACAGGCCTCTGGCCCGGCGGGCTGGCCGGGGCGTGGACACGGTTCCCAAGGCCTGGCTTCTGCGAATCACGGAGTGTCCCACGGTTCTCAGCACTGCAGCGCGGGCTTCCTAAGGGAAGCAAGAGGAAGGCGGGGCCTGCGCGGGTGGGTGGGCGGGAGCTGCACCGGCGTCCAGGCCGATGTCCCGGGCGGGTGCCGGCCATGCGTGGAGCCGGCAGAGACACACCCCCTGTGCCCGGGAGCGGCCGTGGGGCCGGCGGCCTTCCTGGTGGTCTGTCTGTGTTGTGTGGTCCTGAGAACCACGGCTCACGCCTCCGAGGCAGGCGCGGCCTGCGGCCCAGGCAGGGGTCTCGGCCAGCACAGGCGCAGCCCTGCAGAGGCCAGCTCCTCCCGCTGCCCCCTCGGCCAGTGCGGCCGTGTGTGGGCTCCGGCTCCGGCTGGCGGGCTTCTCCATGGCTCCGCAGCGTTTACGCCCGTTACACCGCCCCTGCCCTGCAGACACCCCCTCCTCGGCCCTTCCTGCATGGTTCCCTGCCCTGGTCTCTGCCCTGGCCTCTGGCCCGGGGCTGCTGTGACCAAGGAGCTCACGCTGGGCAGCCTGGACAGCAGAAAGGTCCTTTCTCACCACAGGGGGCCAGAGGTGCTGGGTGCCCCGGTGAGGCCCTGGGGTCCTGGCTGAGTACTTGTCGAGACCGGGGCCAGGTGGCTGGGCCCACAGGACTGTGGGCGGCGGGGGGCGGGGGAGGCACCCTGGCATGGGGCCCCGGAGGTCCAGCTGAGGGGCTGGGCTGAGCATCAGGGAGCAGGTGCCCTGCCCCCAGGGAATGGTCCGGAAGGAGTGAGAGGGAATGTGGGGTGCAGGTCAGCGTGGTGGGGGTGAGAGCTCAGGTCTGCCTCTCAGTTTGGGGGCATGGGCACACTTCAGGGGCGCCAAGGGCCGCGCAGCACGGGCCCGCCAGGGAGACAGGCAGAGTCGCCTGGACAGGAGTCCTGCTGCGGTCGGGGGCAGAAACTCACGGTGTGGCCCTGATCGGAAAGTTCTGGAATTGCCGTTGGGATGCCAGACTTGAGGGGCAGAGTACAAGGGTGCTGCCGGGGGAGCCCCTGGGGACGGCGTGGGGAGGTAAGGTCAGGGGGAGAGAGGGGCAGTGAGTTCAGGTTTGGCAAGAGGCTCAGGAGCCCCGTCACATCGGAGGAGCCGGGCAGGAGCCAGGCCAGGCAGGGAGGCCGGGCCCTCCGTGTTGGTGCCTGCGGGGAGGCGAGGGGAGGGGCGAGCTGGGGAGGGGAGACAGCAGAGGAGAGCGGGGAGAGAGAGGGGTCCCCCGGCCCAGGCTGGGAGAGTGAAGAAAGCCCCCAGGCCCCAGGGAGGGCCCCGCTGGCCTCCAGCTCCGGGGGGGCAGCGTCCCGAGTGCGTGGGTGCCCCCGCTCCATTCCCCACGGCCCCTCCTCCCGGGGCCTGCGTCTCCCCCTTCTCTTCTGCAGACGGTCAGCCCGGGCGGGACAAGCCGCTCTCCAGCTCCCGGTGAGCCAGCTGCCAAGAGGTGGGCTTGTCTCTCCGGGAGACTGACCACTGCTAAGGGGAGTGGCCAACGGTTACTGTGGCCAGGGAGGAGCCGGGGCCCGGTGCGGCCTCGGCCATAGTCTCCCCAGGACACTCTCACTGCCGCGCCGAGGAGGGCAGGAGACCCTGAGGCCGGCGGGCGCCGCTCCAGCCCCACGCTGACCGTCCCGGCCGGCGGCTCGGCAGTTCCCCTTTCTGTCTCCAGTCGCCAGCGCGGGGCACGGTGAAGGCGGCCGATAACCTCTCGGAACCCCGACTTCCTCATCTGCGGAAGGGCGATAACCCCTCTTGCCGGACCAGGGGCCAGCGCGGGAAGGAGCTGGAATCCAGCTCCTCCCGGGGACCCCTGGTAGCCAGGCCCCCCCAGGGACTGAGGGTCCAGCCTCCTTAAGGGACGGCCCAGCGAGAGTGGAGGCCCCGATCTGAAAGTGCAGACCACGGGGAAGACCAGGCCGGTGGGGGGGTGCGGGGCGCACGGGCACACCCTCGCCCGCCTCAGCCCCCCGCCTGGCCAGGGCAGGGGCAGCGGAGAGATGCAAGCGCGACCCCCTGCCTGTGCAGAGAAAATATTCCCTGCAAGACATTAAAATGAAGTAAATAAAAGAGATAAAAATGGAAATATCAAGGCAGCAACTTCTTCTCTTCTGATTACAAAGTGGCCGCGGTGGGGGTGGGGCGGGGTGCGGGCGGGGTGCGGGGGGGGGGGCGGGGTGCGGGCGGGGGTGCGGGCCCAGCGCAGCTGCAGCCGCCGGGCTGATAAGGGCGGCCGCCTGGGCCCTCGAGATAAGCCACGTCCCGGCCCTCCCGGCCATCAGCATGCGCAGCGCCAGCCGCCTGGCGCTCCAGATAGAGCAAATATAGACGCTGCTCTTCCCCAGCCCTTATTAATCCGCTCGCAGGCATTTAAATGCCGCGGGAAATATGGCGTCTACGAGCGCTGGCGAGAGCGGACGCTCGTCTCTTCTCCTCGGCGTCCTCGCCGTGGTCTCTGGCCTCGGCTTCCACGGGGCAGGGACGTGGGGCGGGAGGCGCCGGACCCCTGGGGGCCCGGGGGGTCCGGTATGCGCCTGGCTTGGCGGGGCACAGAGCGGGGGCAGCGGTGGGCGCTGGCGGTCGGCCCCGTGTCCTTTGTCTGGGGGTGCGGCCTTGGGTCCTGAGGGGCGCCCGGGACTGGCACGGTCGCTCCAGTGCACGGTGGTCACGGCACAGGGAGGCGAGAGGGCGCCGTCCAGGCATTCTGCCCAGCCCACCCTCTCCGCTCCTGCCCCGTCTTTGGGAAGCCCAAGCCCCCCGCCCAGCCTCCCTCCCGCCCCGGGGAGCTCTGCCCGGCCTCCCCCAGCAGGTGCCCGCTCTCCGTCCACCCTCGCCCCACGAGGCGTTGCTCCTTCTCAGAGAGGCTTGACCCCTCTTCTCCCCAGTGTGTGAGCTCGGCCATGGCCCGGGCACCAGGACCAGGAGCAGCGCGGTGTCCATGTGGAGGTCCAGGTGCAAGAGAAACCGCCTGGCGACCTGCCGGGGGTGGGCTGGAGGTGATGCCCGGAGGCACTCAGGCAGGCCGGCTGTGGGAGGCCAGCAGCGGGGGGCCTGCGGTGGGCGAGGGACACGGCCTGGGCTGGTGTCTGGGGAGGGGGAGAGGAGCAGGGCAGGTGGCAGAGACAGGCGAGTCAGGCAAACAGACTGGGCCATGGAAGAACCTGCGGTGCTTCTCTCAAGAGAACAGGACGGCACGCCTCCCGGGCATTCCGCACGCGGGGCACCGCTCACAGCTCTGCTCAGCCGTCTGGCTCAGGAGCCCACAGAAGCTCGTCCCAGGGGCTGCAGCGGCCTGGCGGGGAGACATGGGCTGCTGGGCGGTCTGTCCTGGTGTGAAGTCAGGGCCAGCAGGTGCTGCAGGGTCTCCATGTTGGCGAAGGCGGGTTGGATCCTGACCCTGGTGACAGCCTGTGGCTGAGTGGACGAGGTGGTCTTGTGGGCTCGCAGCTGGACAGAAGGTCCAAGACGCAGATGCTGAGCCCCGCGGTGGGAGCCCCTCTGCCTTTCAGCTGCCCCCGTGCAGGGCAGAGCTCATGCACCCCTTGGTGGTCACACCCTGGATTCCTCATCAAGCCTGTGACCAGTTTCCATGGGGTAACCAAGGCGGGGACCACCCTGTTTCCCAAAATGAAGCACCAAGTCCCCCCAGGGACGTGCAGGAGCGTTTCTGAAGGCACAAGGGCCAGAGGAGCCGCCAAGTCCCAGCGCCGTCTTTTTCCAAGGGCACAGGGTGTCGGTCTCCCGGTCTCCCGGAAGCCGCAGCCCTGCGCGCCCGCGCAGCTGCTCCAGCGTGTGGCTGCTGCTCCCGGCATCCGTGCTCCGGCGGCCAGGCCGCCCTCCTTCTCCATGCAGGCTGGTCTGCTTCTGCCCCCGGCTTCACTCACGAGCAAATGCCAAGTCGCCCAGGCCCGGAGCTCGCTGGCAGCAGGAAAGGGCTGTGCAAATATCAGCAGTCGTTAGTAAGTATTAATGAGGACAATACATAAGTGAGAACTGCGACTGGATGGGCTCTCCCACGGGGTGCTCGGGGTGCGGGGGCCTCGCCTGACGCACCTGCTCCCCCTCTGCCCCGCCTCAGGTTCCACCTGCCCCACCAGGCTGGACTGAGGGTGGGTCCTGGTGGCCGGGGCTGGCCGTGGTGGGTCCTGGCCAGCGTGGCTTCCGTGGATCCGTGTCCTCACGGCCTCAAGTGTGAGCTGGGTGGAGGGCCGGTCGTGTCTAGGGCTGGCCAGCTTCCCGTCCACCCTCAGACTTGGCAAGGACCCGTGAGCTGGGGAGGGGTGCCTGTGTGGCCAGCTTTGGCCCTGGCCAGCTCACTTCCCCTTCCGAGGCTTCTGTTTCCTCATCTGCAAAGTGGCCGTTACAGGGGCTCAACAGACTGACGCGTGAGGTGCGGCGCTGCTGGCCCGAGCATGTCGCGGCCGTGCTGCTGTGGACGCAGCTGCTGCCCAGGGTTGGACAAGCGAGCCAAGGAGCCTGGGGAGGGTGGCAAGGGGTGGGGGCGGTTCTCAGGCAGCTGGGGCAGAGGTCCACTTAGGCCCGGGCCTCTGTCCGCGGTGCTGAACCAGCATCCTGTGCGAATGTTCTTCTGCCGACCTCGCCGCCATGTGAGCAGGCGACAGGCAAGAAGGTGTCAGGGACGCCGGAAGCACAGAGGGAAGAGCTGCGGGAGAGCGGGAGAGAGACACGGACATGGACGCAGCGGCCTGCGGAGATGCGGCTGGGAGAGCAGAGCAGCTTTCCCATCACTTTTCAACAAACCTGGCTACCGAAGAGCGTGTTTTCATGGGGTGACTGCCTGCCTGCTCTTCTCCAGCCCCCGGGAGCCCCGACAGCTCAGCTCAGTAGCGGGGCAGCCCCCCTCCCGGTGTGTGCCTGTGTGCGCACGTGCCTGCGTGTGCGTCTCGGGGCTGTGGGGGCGAGTAAGGGCTGGCGTGCGGTTCCCCAGCCACATGACCACACGTGGCGACGCAGCTCTGGGGGCTGCTGTCCGATGCCAGAAGTGAGTGGCTGTAAGATGGGGTGGGAGGGTCAGCTGCACCCCAGCCTGGGCGGCGGATGGGGACAGGTCACCACAGCGGGGGCAGCCAGTCACTGGGACCTGGCAAGTTACCTGTGGTGAGAGGTCAGCTCCTCTCAGGTCAGAATGGGCCTCTTACCTGTCTGCGGGCAGCCCCAGGGAACTGCCCACCGGTAGCCGCCTGCTGGGCCCTCAGTGCTGAGCCAGACCATCCCCCCAACTCTGGACCCGGGCCAGTGACAGAGAAGCTGCCGTCCCTGGGAGAAGCTGGATCTTGGCGCGCTGAGCTTGGCCTCTTCTGCTCACCCGTTTGTGTTTTAAGTCTCCTAACCATTTCCCTGACGCCAGGGAGGACAGAGTCTTAGGCCGGTGGCCCCGTCCCTTCCTGCCGTGCCAACGGCACCCCGTCCCTTCTTCTGTTGAGTCTGAACATTGAGAAGGAGCTTCCGAGTGGACAGAGCTGTCCCACAACTAGATGCAGGGGCCCTGGGCTGTCCATCAGAACCCTCCTCCTGCTGCAGAGTAGAAAGCCCCCCCAATACTGGAAGAAACCAAAGAGCTCACATTCTGGATGATCGTGAGGGCGCCCAAGACAGTTGAGGACTAACCTAAACTTGTCTTCTCGTCCACCCACCCCCACCCAGCCCTCCCCCACCCATCCATCCATTATCCACCATCCACCCCCACCCACCCACTGCCCATCTACCCACCCCCCCGACTCATCCACCTGTGCACCCTTCCACCCAGCATCACCCCCCACCCTTCCACCCACCACCGAGTCACCCACTATCCACGCACCCACAGATGTTTGTTGTGTCCACACCATGTGTCCAGGGACTCTGCCCGCCTTTGAGAAATACAACAGTAAACAAGCCCCCTTGTTGCCCTCAAATTTCTGATCCAAGGAGGGGCTCCAGGAGTGACCCCTGGAGTGCAGGAAGGGGACACCAGCAGCTCCACTTGTTGCATTTTACCCCGTCCCAGGGCCCAGATGGCTCCTCCGTGCTCTCCGTGCTCTCACAGCGCACGGGGCGGTGCTCAGTCGCTTCTTCCTGCGCGGCGTTTCCAGTCAGGGTGTAAGTGGGGATCGCCAGGTACAGAGCACAGCTGCACCCACACCCTTCATGCGCGGGCGCGAGGCTGCAGGATGAGTGGCGTTTGGAGACCCGGGCGCACCCCTCGAGGGTGAAGAGGGCGCACCTGGGTCTTGGCAGACGAGCCTGTGAGAAGGGAGGCTGGGGAGGCGCTCCCCAGGCGGAGCCGGCACGAGCGGCCGTGGTGTGGTTCGGACCGCAGCTGGGGTGTGGGGCTGGCCCGGCGTCACCAGCCCGTGAAGTCAGCCGGTCGGGCCACTTGGACCCGCCGCCAGGTGTGGGGGGAGGACGGAGGCGGAGCCCGTCGGCAGGGGGCTGGCGTGGCTGGCGCTGCCCAGGAGAAGGGGGCTCGCAGCGCCCGCGTGCTGGCCGCTCCCTCCAGTGGCCGTGCGGGGCTCCTCGCGAATGGGTTTGCTATTTTGCCTGGTCTCGTGCCTTCCGCTGCGCGTCGGGGCCGTGGGGCTGGCGGGCCGAGAGCCGCACTCAGGAGCGTGTGCGTGGAGATCCTCGGGCGCCCTGGCCGCACGGCCCCCGCCCCGGTGACCTCAGCGTCCTCCCCGAGGCCGCCGCGGGCCGGGGCTGCAGGCGCAGGGCCTCGCTGTGGCCGCCACGGCCAAAAGACTGGAGGCCCGAGCCGGGTGCGTGGGGTCCTTCCCCCAGGGCATCTCTGCGCGTCCTCTGCGGCCGCACCGCATGGCTGAGAGCGCTGCCGGCGCGAGAACCGCAGTGCCGGGGCCGTGGCGGGAGCCGCCTGCAACCTGCCACTGTCGACACGTCTCCCCTTGTACCCTCCAGCGCTCGGAACCCCAAGCTTTTATTGTAGTGAATCCACAGTTGTTCCCGCGCCTGCACCCCTGCAAAGCCCTGGGCGCCGGGCAAGCCTGTCAGGGAGGGTCCCCGGAGCGGTGGACACAGGGGCGCTCGGACTCCAGTTCACTGAGCCAGGTTTGCCAGGCGGCGGGAGAGTGCAGCGGGCGCGCTGGGGCGGGTGTTGTGGGGGCGCAAGCTGCTGTGCTGCTCGGGTTCTCTGCGAGTGTGGACAGAGGGAACAGGGTGGACCGGGCTGGCAATTTCAAATCTGCCCTCGGGACCTCCCTTCCGCCCTTCCCAAGGGGAAGAGGCTGGAGTGGCAGGAAGCCCTCGGCCTTCTTGCATCCAGGCGGCTGCCGGGGGCCCGCAGCCAGGGGGTTCCCCAGAAGCTGAGGAGGTTCTGTGGACAAGAAGGGCCAGGCCCGAGGAGAGCCCCTCCCACCGGCCAGCGTGGAAGAGGCGAGAACCTGGGGGTGCTGGGAGGGCGAGGGTGGGCTCAGGGCCACTACAGACACCTGCACGGTCTGTTTTCCTTCCTGGCAGAAACCAAGGGAGGGAGGGCTGGGAGGGGAGGGGTCTGAGAGAGTTGGGGTGTCCGCATCATGTGGAACCCAGAACCTTCTAGGGAGGGAGGGCAGGCTCCACTCAGGGTGCCCACTGTGGGTGGTGTGGCACGGGTGTCCGCTGTGTGCCTGGACGTCCCTTAGAGCAGAGGGGAGCCCCTGGGCTTTCCCAGAGAAGGTGCAGCTGGGGTTCCAGGAGCGCCCACTGGGGAGGAGCGGCTGTGGCAGAAAGGAGGGCAAGCTGGGCCCACCTGGCAGCCTCGCTGGTCTTCCGGAAGCCTCCAGGGTCTGGGCCCTTGAGGATGGCCGGAAGCTCTGCAGCCAGAGGACCCAGATGGAATTGGGGCTCTGGAAGCAGTTGGGGGAGCAGCCGCCGGCAGGCTTCTGGGGCTGCCCCCACCTCTCCAGCCAGGAGGGCCAGCAGTGGTGGCCAGATCCCTCGCCAGGGGTGCAGCTGCCCTGACCCTGCCATTTCTGCCGGGCTTTGATGGGGCACCAGGCCTGCACCCCATGCACCTTCGCACCTTCCCTGCCACCTGCAGGTCAGAGGCGCTGCTTCGGGCGGGTCAGAGGCGCTGCTTCGGGCGGGCCTGCTGCTCGCCGGGCCCAGCGCGTGAGTCACGGCGGGCGAGTCGGCGCCGGGAGTGGCCGTCAGCCGAGAGGCACGAAGCCCGCAGGTGAGGCTGCAGGTCTGCCCCAGCAGGTGGGCACAGGACGCTCCTCCTGGTCTGGGCCTCCTGGGGCCGCTTCCTTGGCCTCCCACCCCCTGCACCCCTCAGCTAGTGGGGAGGGCTTAGGCAGAGGTTGGGGCTCAGGCCAGGTGGCGGGGTCCCCCAGCCCCAGTTAGGGCCTGAGCGGGGCGCTGGGGGCTCAGGCCGGGCGGCCGGGGGGACCAGCGTGGTGGGGAGGGCCCCTGAGTCGGGCCGGGCCCTGCTCCCAGCCGGAGTGGACGTGGACTTTGCCATTTGCCGCCCGTGCCAGGCCCTCCTGCCTCGGGGCTGCCTCTGCCCTCACGGCCTGGTGACCCCTGATCTGTTGTGGCTGCCGCCAGCTTTGTGGGGCTGCGGGGGCGGGCGCCGGCCCTCAGTGCAGTTGCCGAGGTTTCCCCTTTCCTGTGCAGGGCCCCGGGCCGCGGCCTCCTCGAGGCCAGGGCAGTTCTGAGAGTGGAGAAGCTGCAGGGTCCGGTGGGGCCTCTCCGCGCGCGCGCGTGGGCGCCAGGGCTGTGCACACACCCTGCGGGACCAGGCTGGCCCGGAGCAGGCCCCGCCGTGGACGTCAGGTCAAGTTTGGAGCAGGGACCGGGGCTGCGACGCCGAGGCCGGGCGCGTCCCCAGCAACCGCAGGCCGGGGAGGGGACGTGCGGGCCGACAGGCGAGTCTGAACTTGCAGCTCCTCCGGCAGAGGCTTGATTTGCTTTCAAAGCTCTCCAGGCGGCCTGCGTGGCGCCGCTGGACTCCGGCGCGCCGGGCCGTGGGCAGAAAGCGGGCAGATGTCTCCGCATCAGCATGTGCCGAGCGGGAGGGCTGAGCCGAGGGCTGCCGGCCTCCACAGCGCTGCAGCTCGCGGGCGCCGGGTCCGGCAGCCGCGCGGCCAGCCTGAGGGACCCGCAAGTGTCCCCCGCGCTGGGGCTGCGCGCTGGCTGGGTGCTGAGGGGCGGGGGAGGGCGCGGGGGATGAGGCTGCGCACGGAGACGGAGGAGGGGACGAGGACGTCTGGGGGTGATGGAGAGGACCGTGAAGGCGAAGGGGGCACCGGGCCGCCGCAGAGAGGGAGGCCTGGAGGGCGTCGCGCCGCCGGCTCACGCGTCCTGTGTTTTTCCTCTCTGAACAACGAAGTCTGGAAATCGTCTCGGCGTCGTGGAGGAAAGCAGCACGGGTCACCCCAGCTTCGCAGCGGAGAGGCTGCCAGGCGCGGGAGGGAGGGCGGGCTCCGGGCCCTCGGGGAGACGGCCTCCGCCCTCTCGCCTGCTCCTGCGGGCGAGCGCAGCGCCCGGGGCCATCGGGCCGCGCTGGCTCTGGGGACAGGACGGAGGCCGACGGGTCAGCAGGGAGTGGAGCCCGGGACAGGAGCCGCCGACCCCTCCATGAGTGGGGCCGGGGTTGGAGCAAAACCTGTGCCCGGAAGACTGAGGCTGGTGGCCGGAGCCCGCGAAGGCCGCCAGGGAGCGCAGGGCCAGCGTGTGTCCCTCTCGCCGCGGTGGGCGCACGGGCTAGAGAGAGGGACTCGGGAGACCGGGGTGGCCGGAGCGCACAGGGCAGTTCTGGGTCCAGAGGCGCCTTGTGAGCTGGCCGTCCCCACAGTGAGAGCCGGGGTGGGGGGCGCTCAGCACTGTGCGGGCACCACCGGGCACCGGGAGACGGGCTCCTTCAGCCATGCCATGGCCGAGCTGACCCGGGCGGTCAGCTGCTCCGTGGAGGGAGTGCTCGCGACGCCGCTCCTGCCCGCACGTGCCCGCTGTCCTCCCCCGGGCCCCGGGCCTGCGTGTTGGCCTCGGCACCTGCGCTCACCTCACCCGCGGGGCTGGGGCTGCTGTGGCCCGGGGCAGGCAGGGGCGGAGGGGCCGTCCTGGGACCGGCTGGGGGCATGGAGGGGGTACGCTGGGTGGCCGCCCCGGAGCTGCTCCCCCGTTGGCCGGACACCCTACCCTGCCCTCTCGGGACAGAGGCCTCCCAAGGCTCTTCCAGACAGCACCCCGGGCCTGCACCCCGGACCTGGGGCCGTAGCCAGCGGGAGCAGCACCCACCACCCACTGCGCTCCCAGGAGGCAAAGGCCTCTTGTTTGACTCTTGGCCTCTCCGTCTCCCCAGAAAGGGGTTTCGCTTGTCAGCCAGAGGGGTGCTGTGGGGGCTGGGCCCACCCCCCTCCCTCCAGACCCTCCTCTCCTGCCAACAAGGAGATGGGCTCTGCGGGCTCCCCAGGTGGACGCACAGGCCTGCCTCCCCCCGCCCCTCCCCCTGTCCCCTCGGGGCGCCTGGTTTTCCTTCCCTGTGCCCTCCCTCCCCCTCTGGTCCCCTCTCTCCTCTCCTCGGTCCTGCCCCCTCCTCCCCCAAGCTCCCCCCACCCTCCCTCCTCTGTCTCCCTCTTGAAAGGCAAGACACACGCCAGTGAGGACCTTCTCCCGGCGATAATTACTGAGAAGTTGGGTGCGGAGCCGGCGCTGCGCGGAGGGGCGGCATTAACATGCATGTGCACAGCTTGGCTTTGCAGCAGATGTTGGCATAATTAGAGAGGAAAAAATTATGAAATTAATTTGTGGTTCAATGTAAATTTCAGCGGTGGGGGAAGCTGGCTCCCGTCACCTCGTGTGCACAGAGCGCCGCGCACACGGGCACACAAGCACACGCGCACACACGCACGCCCACCAGCTGCCAGGGACCAGCGACTGTCAGAGCCTTTGGGGGGGCGGCAGGGAAACAGGAGGGGGCCGGGCGGGCTTCGTCCTCTTAAAGGCGCAGCGCCTGGCGGGCTCCGGGAGACGCTGCCCCGGGCAGGCAGGAGCCTGACCTGTCCCCCGCTGGACCGGGGTGGCGGTGGCCGGTCAGCCAGCGTCGGGGCTGCGAAGTCACTTTGCAGCACGTCAGAGGGAGAAGTGCTTGGCTGTAGGGGCAGGTGGGGGGCAGGACTTTGGGGTGCCAGGACCCCGAGAGCCAAGCCACACAGCGGCACACAGGGGCCGTGTGACCCTCAGGGAGGCCAGTTGTGAGGTGCCCAGAGGGCACCGGTGACGGCTGTGACATGGGCCTGCTGAGCGTCTGCCCCTGCTGCACCCCACACGGCTCCCAGCACCGTCCCAGCCTCTGCCCCGCCCTCCAGGAGCCCAAGCTCACACCTCCTTCGCCAGGGGGCCCCTACCCCTCGGCCATGCCCCTGCTGCCCCCGGGCTCCGTGGGCACCCACGTCTGGACAGGCGGGCCTCCGCTCCCACCCCCTGGGCCGGCCTGTCGGAGATGCAGGACCTCCCGGCTGACGCAGAGCTGGGCTGGGCAGCCCTGTGCAGCCCGATCCTGCAGGTGCTGGCACGGGCCTGGCTGCAGCCCCGGGGACCCTGTGCCGGGCGGGCAGCCTCGGCTCCCTGCTGCTTCGGCTGTGCCCCTTCACGTCACCCCAGCCCTCTGGACCCCGTCCTGTGTGTGACACCACAGGAGGCCCAGAGAGGGAGGCTGTGCGGTGAGCACGTGCCTGCCCGGGCGGCCCTCGGGGCGCGAGCGAGTGTGTGCGGTTGCAGGAGGCCGCAGGAGGCCGCAGGCCCCCGTCCATCGATCCATGCCGCGTCCATGTGGCCGCGGCCTGGTGTTCCCCAGCGCTCCCAGCGGCCCCCGCCCTCGGCGTGCAGCTCATTAGGCACCCCATTATTCTGACATTTGTGCGCGTCACGTACCGGCAAGAAGTAATTTACTTAGAAGAAATTAAAAGTTCATTTTAATTGAGCGCACACTGCAGTATGCAAATGGGCACATTATGCACCCACTGCAGAGACAAAGCTATAATCAGCGCTTAACCCTCCCCGCGCCGGCTCCCCGATGCTGCCCGCCCCGCTGGCCAGCCCAGGCCGCGGGCCCCCCCGAGCAGTCTGGGCAGAGGGCGCAGCCCCGCAGGCGGGCATCCCTCCCGGCCCTGAGGGCTTCTAGGTGGAGTGCCCTGGGGAGAGGCCCAGGGTCTGCGTCCACCTCACACCCCCCAGGCCTGGACGCTGCACAGCCTCCCTCACCAGGCTCCCCTCAGCCCAGCCAGCCCAGCACAGCGTCCTGAGGCCGACTACTGTCCACCGAAGGGGACCTACCCAGCTGCGCCCCAGGGGCCGATGTCCCTGAGCAACACCGTGCACGGGCAGGGAGGTGCCGGCCCCCAGCCCAGCACTGAGCACCCCACCCAGCCCAGCCTGGGCAGAGCCCGAGGGACCTGCAGGCGGGCCACACGGTGGCCGCGTGCCCCACGGCTGCGCAGCCACTCGCCCTGCCCTTCAGGTGCACAGGGGCTGGACGGGCAGCGCGGGGATGGGGCCGCATGAGGCAGGCTGCTGCGCCCTCCTGCCCGCTGAGCCCAGCCCGCACCTGCCCACTGCCCACCTCACGTCGCAGACCCAGCCAGTCACCTTGGCCACAGCCCCCGTGCCTTCCTCCTGCTCAGGTGAGGGACTGTCCTGTGGCCCGGAGGGGCCGAAGCCCAGGGCCAGCCTCTGCCACTCTGCCTTCCAGCCCCACCCCTCCCTCTGCCTCTTCTGTGCCTGGGGGGCGCGGTCAGCCCCGGTCAGCTTAGCCCAGCCCCCAGACTGGGGCAGCCTGGCTGGAGCTGCGAGTGGCCCTTGGGGCATTTCACGAGGTCTTCCTGCCTCCGGGACCGGAGTTGTCCCGTCCAGTGCTGGGGAGGCGCCCCCACCCCCAGCCCCACCTCTGCCCTGGTCGCTGCACCTCGCACCCCACCCAGAGGAGGAGGGGGAGCCGGGCCGGTGGCTCCTGACCCCAGTGCAGGGCCTCGTGTGGGCCTCAGTGCCCCCCAGCCCCGGCGCTCAGATCAGCAGTGGGGGAGAAGACCTGTGGGGTCCAGCTGGCAGCAGCGCCAGGGCGGCCGGGCCCAGAGGCGGGACCCGTCCCCCTCCCCCTCCGCTACACACGCCACGGGCACCCCCAGGCCCATCCCACAGTCAGCCTCGCTGGCCGCGTCTGATGCTGCGGGGGCCTGGGCACAGCACTGGCTGCAACACAGTCTGCCGAGGGGCACAGGGCGCCTCTTCCTGGGCACCGGACAGTCCACGGCCGGGCCCAGAGCCTGCTCCGTCGGCACTGCGGCCAGGAGGGAGGTCCTGGGCCACCTCCCGGGTGTGCGGGGCGAGGATGCCTGTGGCCCCTGGCGCTGCGGATCGTGGACCCCGTGACTGGCCTTGGGCAGAGCTGGTGGGCAGAGCTCCCCGGCGCCCCTGGGTGGTGGGGGCTGGCGCTGGGCAGTGATGTCCCCCAGCTCGGGGCCCAGCAGAGCAGCCCAGTCCCGCAGGGCAGAGCTGCTGCTCCGTGGAAGGGGCCAGTACACGTGGCGTGTCTGCAGATCCCCGGCGGTGACCCTGGGCTCCACACCCACCGTGCAGGATCCCCGGCAGCGCCCTCGGGGGCAACGTGGGGGAGCCCCGTCTCTGCATGTGGCAGCCCAGCTATATGGAATTAACCTCAGGACATCCTTTCCCCCAACAGGAGGACCACCCCACTGCACGCTGGAAGCCGAGGGGCACCCTCTAGCTGCCGGTCACCCCAGGGCTGTGTCCGCAGCCTCAGGCCAGCCAGGAGCCCCTTCCTCCCCCAGCCTCCTCCCGCCCAGGGAGCCCTGACCACTGTGGGGGAGGCTGCCCATGTCCCAGGGGGCCGGATGCCGGGGACCCTGCATTTCTGGTTCCCAAGAGACGTGCATAAGGGGCAGCTTGGCTCCCCGCGTGCCCCCGCCGCCTGTCCCAGGGGCCCCCCACCCAGGGAAGCCTGCCAGGAGAAGACCCAGCTGCCTGGCCGTGGGCGGGCAGCTCTGCTGGATGGGCCGGGCTCCGCCATGCCCTCCCGCGCCCCGGCGCCCGGCAGCAGGCACGGAGGAGTTAAGTCCTCCCGAGTGAGAGGGAAGCGGTAAACAATTTTTCTCTCCCTTGGCTAAATTAATATGCAAATTCCTAAACCCTCCATTCCTTCTCCTGCCTGGAAATTAGCGAGGTAGAATGCTCGGGCTAATTACGCATTCAGACGAGCAGGCTGCGCGGGTGGGGCCGGGCCAACCCGCCCAGCCCTTGGGCGCATCTGGAGCTGAGGTGCTGGCAGCTGTGGCGCCGCTGCCCTGCCCGGAGCTGGGGTGTGGGGAGCCACACCTCACGTCCCACCTGGAACAGCCCGAGGGCCGGCGGCCGCAGGGTGCAGCAGGGTCCGGGCTGGTGGGTCCAGCCTCTGCAGCCCCAGGCCAGCGGGCGGCTCGGCCCAGCCCCTCCCGCTCTCTCCGCTTCGCTGGCGTTTTCCTGCCAGAC
Organism: Talpa europaea; assembly: GCF_964194135.1. NCBI lineage: Eukaryota > Metazoa > Chordata > Mammalia > Eulipotyphla > Talpidae > Talpa > Talpa europaea. Next base: position 324,884 of record NC_140084.1, on the reverse strand, counting down.
GGTGTGTGGGGTGGCGGGGCAGGCGGTCCCCTATCCTGGCGGGCCCCAGCGCCTTTTCCAGAGGGCTTCTTCCTCCAGCTGCTGCCCGCTGGTTCTCCTAAAGCCTCTGTCTCCACGGTGGCCCCACCTGGCGTGGGGTTCAGCGTCCCTGGGTCTGTGTCTTGCCTGTGGGACTCGGGGGCCAGGCCCTGCGCTGGGCCCCGCCTGGACGTGCAGCCAAGCAGCGGGTGGAGGCATTGGCTGCCAGGCGCCCTGCGGCCTCGGTGTCCCCGTTGGCATCCCTGTGCACGGTCCACACCAGGCCATCACCCCTCACACTCCGAGACCTCGGGTGCCGGGGCAGGCCTGGGCAGCAGGGCGGGGGCGACCGAGGGAAGGCAGTCCCGCACGGGCCTCCCGCCAGCCCAGGTTGGACCCGCCCTGGCCTCCTGCCTCGGCCTCCAGGGAGAGTCTGGGGCGGGCGGTCCCCTTAGGTACCCACCGTGTGCGGTGATGTGTGGCCTGCGGCCTTCCTGACCGGGGCCACTGGTGGCTGACGGGGGTGAGGGAGGCAGACTGCCAGGGAGGCGCCCCCAACAGTGTGGGCCGGCGGCTTGGGCTGGACGAGGCTTGCCGATCGCTGTCCAGGGCGGGCAGGCCCCCAGCGCATTGTGGGCGGTGGTGTGGAGGGACCGGGCTCCTCTGGGGGCCGGAGCACAGCAGCGGCCTTTGTCTCCTGGGGTGCGGCCTGGCCTGCCCTCCATGGCCGAAGCACGGGCAGCAGCCACCCCACCTCTGCCCACACGCCACAGAGCAGGCCGCTGGTGCTGCAGGACGCGGTCACTCCCACCTCGCACCCGGCCATTGCCTCACAGCAGGGACACAGGGTGGGCCAGGGCCCTCCACACCCCTCCCAGGGCCACTGCCTGCGCATCCTGGGCCCCCTCTGTGGAGGGCCGGCGGGGTCCTGTCTGCCGGCCCCACCGACGTCCTGGTCGCGTCCCTCTGCACCTCAGCCTGTGGCCTTGGGCAGGCGGCCTGACCTTGGAGCCTCACCCAGGGCCCCCGGACAGCAGCACTGACAAGGCCCCGCATGAAGGCCACTGTCGTCTTCTGTCCCTGGGGCCCGTCCTGGCTCGGCCAGGCGGGGTCGGGGCCGGCTGGAGTCCGCGGGGCCTCAGCTGGGCGGCCCACGGGTGGTGCAGGGCCGGCCGGGCACAGCGGGAGCCCCTCACCAGGGCTGCGGACGGCCGGTGGGTTCTCGGCGGGCCACTCCCCGCACGAGGGGGCCACGCGTCCAGAACCCGCCGGCCCCGAAGGAACGCGTCACAGGTGGACGGTGGGCAGTGGCAGGAGGAGCCTGGGGGGGCGTGGGGGGCAGGCGTGGTGGGGCTGCGGGGCTGAGCCGGCCAGGCCCCGGCGCGCTGCTCACCCTCCAAGGTGTGGGAGCTGCGGGGCTTTCAGTCAGGAGCAGACACGCCATGAATATTTCATAAGGGAGAGCCTGGGGCCCAGGAACGACTTGCGGAGTCTCTGGGGAGCGGCCGTGGGGCAGAGGCGAGGGGCGGGGCGGCCGAGGGAACGCTGCTGGCCGCTGCCCCGTGCTCTCCCGGCCCTGCCCCCGCTCTGCCCTGGCTCTGGCCGCACACCCCATTCTGTGGACAAAGTCCTGCCTGGCCAGGGCTGCTGCAGGCTGGTCGTGGGCACCTCAGGCTGGTGGCTGGGGGCCTCGCCGTGCAGACCTGAACGCAGGTCAGCACCAGGCCGGGCCGAGCCCCGGGTCTCCCATCTCAAGGGTCCGGCGGCCCCGGGCACCAGGTAGGAGGGGCTGTGGGGCGAGGCTGGCTGGGGAGGGGTCTGCACCCGCCAAGCTGCTGCCGCCCCCTGGACGCACAGTCCCCATGTCTGCTCAGAGCTGGATGGGCGGCTGTGGGGGCTGTGAGGGCCTGGGGCTGGGGCCACGCTTGAGGACCCGGCAGGCCTCTTTTGGCCAAGCTGGGGTGCTACAGGTGAGGGCCTCCCACAGCCCCCTCTGACCTCCACGGAGGGCACCCACCACTTCACAGCCCAGCACCCGAGGCCTGGACTCCAGGGCCCTCTGGGCAGCAGCCCCTGTAAGCCCCCCAGCGCCCAGCCCCATGCGCGCTGCCCCCTGCGCCGAGGCTGGCCGGGCCCCTCTGCACAGCCCCGTTTTCCTCCTGCCACGGGGCTGCCCCTTCCTCTGCCGCACCCTGGGGGCCTGAGCCCCACGGATGCCGCCCCAGCTGGGGTCTCTCGTCTGTACCCACCTGCCTCACTATGGTCCAGCCTCCCTCCAGGGCTGGGCCTCCCCAGGTTGCTGCCCCTCATTCAGCACAGACCTTAGAGTCCCCGTTTTCAAGGTATAGGGCCCTCTGGCCCATGGGTGCCCCCAGATTCAGCCACCGCCTGGGGTGCACAGCCCCTGGGCCCTTCTTGCTGGGTCTTTACGGGCTGCTCTGGGAGTGTCCTGCCTGTCCTGGTGCCACAACAGTATCCCCTCTGCTGGACCCCCAGCCCAGCCTCTGCTCCCCCAGCGTCCCTGAGGTGATGACTCCCTCCGCCCCCTACTCACGCCCCCCAGCCACTGAGCAGCCTCCCAACCTCACCCCATCTCCACGGTCCAGCAGGGCCGTGTCCTGGGCACAGCCCAGGGCATAGCTCCTCCCTACCGGGTGCCTGCTGGACCCGGGCAGCTGGGCTCCTGGCACAGCCGCCAGCCCCTCGATGGCTTGGCTGCAGTCCACAGTCTGCACACGGCGCGGGTCTCCAGCAGATGGGGTGGGCAGGGGCGCGGGCACAGCTCGCCAGGGCCTCCAGCCCTCTGGACTTGCTCCCCCCATGTGCCTGGCCCCACCGAGGCTAACCTTCAGGATGTTGGGGACACCTGCCAAATAGTGGGGCTGAGCGGGCCGGCCGAGAGCCTGGGGGGGGCTGAGGGCGGAGCATGAGATGCAGCTGTGCGGGACCCCACCTGCCGCCCACCAGCCCGCTCTGACTAGCTGCGTGCAGGCCGTGGCCCCGCAGGACACCTGCACCGTACCTGCAGCAGGCCGGGTGGCGGCCACCCCATGCCAGCGCGTGCTCGCCCCCTGGCCTGTGCCCAGGAGGGCCGGGAGCCTGGACCAGTGCCCCTGGAGCTGGCTGCCACCTCCTGCGTGCGGCCGACGTGCACCAGCCCAGAGCCCCTGACCTACCTGCAACGCCTACTGCCTCCACTGCCACTCCGGCGGGTCCCGCTGGGCTCCTCTGCCCGGTGGCGGCGCCTCCAGACAGGCTGCCAGCCGCCTGTGTGGGTCTCGGTCCCGGGTGCCCGCTGGCATGGGCACGCCCGCCCGCCGCTTGTCCATGGCAAGCGTCCATCTTCCCGCAGCCCCCCGCCCTCCCTCCCCGCTGCCCATCCCCGCGGGGCCAGCACGGAGGGACTTGGCACGGACGGAGCCGGCCGGCTCCCAGCACAGTGTCGCCACGCTGCCAGCTCTGTGCCCGAGACACGCGTACGCACGCGCCGAGCCCCGCCCCCTGCGCCCCGTCGGAGCAGCCCAGCGCCGGGAGGGGCGGTGGCGCAGAGCTGGCCTCGCCACGGCAGCCCAGGCGAGACCCCAGGGCGGCCACTCCAGTCCCTGGGCACAGGCAGGATGGGGCTGCTTCCCCAAGCGGGGTGCAGATCTGGGGGCAGCCGTGCTAGCAACACCAGAGTTGGGGCCCTCAGGTCAGGGGCACTCCGGAGCCCAGTCCCCACTCCCTTGGGAGGAGCAGGGACGGTTCCGGAGACCTGAGTGTTTCCACGGACCCTGGAGGGTCCCCAAGGTGCTCAGAACAGCTGTGGCCTGGGGCTGGGCCTGCCTTGGGGGGAACAGGATTCCTGGGGGGGTGCAGAGGAGGGGAGCCCTGGGTTCCAGGTCCCACTCACCAGGACGCTGGGGTCTGCACCCTCAGCGGGGCCCCTCTCCTTGGTGGGCGGCCCTGGGTGAGGTGTCGAGGGCCTCAGTGCTCCCGCTCTCGCCGTGGGGATCCCCCCTCGCCCCAAAGGCAGGGCTGCTGACCAGCCCTCCCCGCCTGGCGCCTGCCGGGGCACCCCATGTGGATGTGGAGCACTCATTTGATGGAATCCGATTCTTTCCGCACCCGAATATTTACATTTGGCCAGTTTTCGTGTCTTTTGAGGCGGGTTTATGTCTTAGGGCCGTGCTCGCCGCTCTGCAACCATCCCAGTGGCCAGGGGTGGCTCTTGCCTGCGCGCAGCCCCTTGCGCTGACCTGCCAGGCACCCTCGGGCCTCGCCCTCCGCAGCGTCCTCGTCCTCAGCACCCGGCCGTGTGCGGTGCAGAGCGAGGCCGCAGGGGACCTGGACACCACGGGACGCCGCCGGCCCCGCCCCGCTCGGGTGCTCCCTCGGGTCTCCCGGGCCGGCACTTGCCCACTCCCCGCACCGGCGCTTTGCTGCCTGTCAGCCCGCCTCGCCCCGCACGGCCTCTTGGGCCTCTGGTGTGAGCAGCCACCGTGTCCACTGCGGCGAGGGCGGGGACGGAAGAGACCACGGAGCCACAGCCCCGGGTGCGGCCCTGCGCCTGACCCGCCGCGGCCAGCGCCTCTCCTCCGTGCCCGGCGCGCCCTCAGCTTGGGGCCCCTAGTGGGCGCCCCGTGCTCTGTGCAACAGAGCGTTGGGATCACGGGAACGTGTGTGGACATTTATTCACCTTTGGAAAAGTCCCTCGGAAGTGTCACCAGAAGCGCCACGTCCGTCATGTAACTTGAGAACGTGGCTTCTCCGGCATCCAGTACCCACCTAGGACCTCCCGGAGCGGGCCCGGGGGGCGGGGGTGGCGCGGGGAGGAGGCAGGGCGAGGGGCGCCATCTGCGAGGGACACTCAGTGCACAGAGCGTGGGGACCACACAGCCGGGGCGAGGCCCAGGCGCTGCTGACCACCAGGGGCGCGCAGTCCTGGGGCTGCCTGGCCTGTCCGTACACTTGACATTGCTCCGAGGAAACAGTCAGAGGAAGGGACCGGGCGGTCGGGGCCGTGCGGCCGGAGGCGGGCACTGCCGGGCGCGGGGCTCTCCCTAGTGCGGCTGGGCTCCCCCAGGGCTGGGCACTCCTGGGCGCTGGGCTCCCCTGGGGCTGGGCACTCCCGGGAGCGTCCCCGCCACCTGTGGACCCCTGGGCTCCCGCCGCGTGTCATGCGGTGTGAGTCTGACTTTTTCTGTCTCGTTTCTTTTGCTTTACCTTCTTCGCTCCTGCTTTCCCCGGGTTTTCTCTTTCCCTTGCCACCCCAGCGTGGCCCGGGGCAGGGCTCCTGCCAGGGAGCTTGCCGAGAACGTGCCTCCTGGTCGGAGGGCAGAGTTTAAAATGGGAGCCGCCTCATTAACCTGATTCATGGTATCTCTCGGCTCCTCTGTATTTTTTCCTTGCTGATTTGATTGGTCAAGAATGCAGGGAAGTGTGTTGAAGTGTCTCAGCACCCACGGGCGCCTCGGGGGCTGCGGGCTGCGGCCTCTGGCACAGAAGCCGTCTGTCACCACAGAGGGACAAGCCTCCGGCGAGACGGCCAACGGGGGGCCCGCACAGGCCTGCAGCCCCGCAGAGTCCGGGCGCAGGCATCACCCACCCACGCTCCGCCCGTGCCCGCGGCCCCGCACTCGGCGGAGGAGCAGACGGCCCGGAGCCACCGGGAAGCCACACCGGAGCCCGGAGCTCCCCAGAGAGACATTCCCGGGTCCAGGTATTTTCACTGGAGAATTCTAACACTTTAGGGAGGTTCAGCCCCAGCCCCCCTTACTCTTCTGCCCAATGGGGGGCACTGCCCTGGCACCCAAACCAAAGGCAAAGCAGAGGGAGGAACCGCGGCCGACGCCCACGAGCCCAGACGCAGGCCCTCGGCGCGCACAGGCTGGCAGACCTCGCCCAGCGGGCTTCAGGTGCCCAACCCTGCCCCCACCGGGAGCGGCTCCAGCTGCGCGAGGCCGGCTCAGCGCTGGAGACTCACCTCGGGGCCAGAGAAAACCCCGACATCAATCCACGTAGGAAAGGCCTTGGGTGAGGCCCAGGACCCCTGCTGAGTAAAAAAGGAGAAGACTCAGCTATCGGGAATAAAGGGGGAGCGACCTCTTTGTGCTCAAGAGCACCCACCAAGCCGAGGCCCGAGCTCGGACACCGCGGGGAGAGGGCAGCTGGCCCCCCGAGGCCAGGAGCCAGGAGCGGCTGCCCCGCCCGGGTCTTTCAGCGCAGGCAGCGCCGCACGGGCCGTGGCGAGAAGGGACGGCTCACGGGGCGCACAGCAAGCTGCCACGGGGCCCCCGTGGGGGAGAGGCGGCTGGAGAAGGGAGGGGGAGGTTGGGGAGCCGGGAGGAGGCTGGAGGCGCGTGGAGAGAGACGTGAGATGCTGCCCAGGCTTCTCGGCCTCGCCCCAGGGACGCGGGGACGTGGAAGAGACACTCGAGCCCTCGGGGGCGGACGGCGGCGGCTCGGACCTCGGCGCTGATGCGGCCCCGGCACCATGTTCTAAACACCGCGGAGGCGTGACCGGCCAGCGTGGCCCCTGCTTTAAGACACGCAAGTCCGCTTTGACGTGTTTGGTCACGAAACCAGCTCCGTCCGCGGCCGTCCGCCCTCTGCTCCCCGAAGCCCCCGCAGAGGACAGGGAAGAGGAAGCTGGGGGCGAGGGCAGCCGGGGGCCACAGCCGAGGTGGGGGCTCGTGCGGTTGCCTTCAGGGAGACCCTGTCCCGGCAGCTGCGTGGAGACCCAGGATGGCCAGGATCCCCCAAAGGGACGACTCCCGTGCCCGACGGCGCCCCCTCCACCTTTCCCCTCGTGCTCCCCTTCCCGGTGGCGCCCCAAGGCCACGCTGACAAGCCAGTGGCCTGGCTCTGCGGTCAGGCCCTTCCCTCCTGGGGCCCCCGGCCACGCTGGAGCAGGGCTGAGGCCTGGGTCCCGGGAGTGAGACGGGCCAGGGCTGCACAAGCTCCGGGGGCCGTCCCTGCCGCCACCCGCCCTCCGGCCGTCCCGGGCCTGCACTGGCTGTGAGGAGACGCCGGGAGCTGCTCCCGCCACGTGGCTGGGCAGGGTCCTCACCCTCTTTGTCTCCCCCAGAGGGGCCAGGAGCGAAGGGCGGGGGGGCGCGGCTGCAGGCTGCGGCCCAGGGTGGGTGACCAGGTGTGGTCCTCGCCCGGCCAGGCCGGGGGAAAGAGGAAGGGAGAGTGGGGAGGCCCCGCTGGAGTTTCCAGGGCTCGGCGGGCCCCGGAAGCGTGGGCTGCCTGCGACCTGAGCCCGTGACCCCGGGCCCGCCCACCGAGCCCCGGGTGGCAGGGTAGGTGGGGGTCACCCGTCACTCTTGGGCACCCACCCCCGCGGGGGCGGAGGCCGCCCAAGCCTGACGCAGACCCGGGTGCCCAGGGCTTGATCGGCCGGCGCTGCTGCGGGAGCTGCCTTTCAGGCCCGGTGCTGCCCCTCCGCGGCCCGCGGGAACGGGGCGGGGACAGCGTGCGGGTGTCCGAGCCCTCCGCCCCTCAGCCGCCATGGGTCCAGCGGGCGCAGCCTCCGCTCAGAAGCCGGGTCTCCTCCCCTGCCCGTGGGAACGTGTCCCTGGTGCTGCTGCCCCTTGCCCCGGGGGGCATGAGAAGCCCCTCCCTCTTCTCCCGGGAGGGACTCGCAGGCCACGCGGAGGGCAGGGCGCCTGTGCACTGAGGCGGCACCCTTGTTACAGCCGCCAGTCCCTGGTCCAGACCTGCCTCGGTGGGCCTGGGGCCAAGCCTGGGGCACATGCTGCCCTGGATGGAGCCTGAAGGAGCCACAGCTGGCCCAGGGAACCCCGCCCCCCGTGCCTGCCCACCAGGTGCCCCAAGAGGGTGCACGTCTGTGGCCCCACAAACCAGGCCTTGCGTCCCAGAAGCGCTTCCTTCTGGATGGGAGCCAGAAAGCCCCCAGGGCTGCAGGAGTCCAGCAAGGAAGTGCAGCCTCGGGCCAGGTCGTTCCGTCTCTACTTCTAGAAACTTCCGTGAACTCAGACATGTTCAGACGAGCCCCTTGCTCTGCTGATCACATACCTGCTGTGCCCAGTGGCCCGAGGCAGGTGACCCAGGTCCAGGGCTTGGTTTGGAAGGCGGGACTGTCCCTGACCCCTGCATCATCACTTCCGTGGTTGTGGGTGGCCTGCAGCTTGTCCTCACCCGGGGCAGGGAACGTCTGCTCAGCTGCCGCCCAGCCCCTGAGAGCAAAGGGCCGGCCCCGAGGCCCCACACACCGCCAGCCTCCTCGACAGCCCCCGGCTCCTGGAGGCCCCCGCCCAGCTGCTCAATGTGGGCAGTGGCTTGGGCTGGGAAGCGAAATGGCCTTTGTACCGAGCTTGTGGGTAAGGGGCCAGGTGCCCCCGACAGGACTTCAAGGATGGCATACAGCCAGTCTTCTGCCAGGGTGTCCAGGCCCTGGGGAGCCCAGCTGTCCTCAGAGGAGGATCTGGACAGACCCTGCCTAGCCAGCTGCCCATGTGGCCACCCCAGCCTTTCTGGCCTCATGTGGCTCTGCTGTGCTCTGTTCAGGCACCCACTGCTAGGAGAGTCTTTTGCACGGTCACCTAGTGATAGGGGGCAGTCACCACCCCCCAGCCAGAATCACTTGGCTACCCACGTGCTGGGGGCACTGACCTGTCCCTCATCCAGCACCGTGCTCCCTGGAGTGCCCACCCCAGCCTCACCAGGGGTAGGGCAGGTGGCAGTGACTTGCGGGCGTCCAGGGGCCTGTGTCCCTTTGCTTCTGCCAGAACCCACCGGGGCCAGCTGCCTGGGTGGACGTCTGCCAGGCTGGACGGCTCTGGGCTGCTGACTTCGGCCACTTGCACCGTGGTGCCCACCCCATCAGTTTCTTGTCTTAGGATCTATGAGATAGAGGACCCCTGTGTCTTCTGTGATGTGTGCAGGAAAGGGGTGCTGGGCCCCACAGGCTCCTTCCTGGGGCATCCCCTCCCTCCACCGAGAGAGACAGAGGAAGGGCAGGGCCCTTGGTCTGGGCCCCAAGTCCTTACGCAGACCGAGGCTATTCCATGATTGCGCGAGACCCCAGGGCAGCACTTGGTCACTGTCAACCCTCGTCCTCCCTGAGCCTCATCAGCTCCTGGAAGCCCAATCCACGTGGGCCTGGACACTGCTTGCAGCCGGGATGCCTCTGAGAGCTGGGAGCGCTGGGCCGCCTCCTGTGCGCGCTCCGAGCGCAGCTCTCCTGGGCCGCCCGCTGGGGGACAGGTAGGCCCCGCGGCCAGGTAGGCCCTGGGGACAGGTAGGCCCTGGGAGCACAGCTGTTGGGAGCAGCTGGGCAGCAGCAGGGAGGGCCCGGACAGGACATCTGTGCACAGGGCCCGCGGGACAAGGGCCAGGACCACCCAGCTGTCCCTCTGGTTAAACCCAGGTGCCCCTCACCCCGCAGAGCACGGTGGGGCGGGCACTGACCAGAGAGGGGCCCCGCGGGGTCCGGGGGGAGGTCGGAGCCCAGGGCAGGCCCCTGCGCCCACCAACCGCGCCCGCGCTGCAGCCCCCCGCCCCGAGGCTGCCGGGAGGAGGCGTGGGGTCCACGAGACCTGCGCCAGACACCCCGGGGGGCGGCCGCGGGGCGGGCGGAGGAGCCGCGGGAGGAGCCTGGCTCGCGGCGGCCCCGCGGCGGGGAGAGGGGTGCGGGGGCCCGCGGCGGGGAGAGGGGTGCGGGGGCCCCGCGGCGGGGAGAGGGGTGCGGGGGCCCGCGGCGGGGAGAGGGGTGCGGGGGCCCCGCGGCGGGGAGAGGGGTGCGGGGGCCCCGCGGCGGGGAGAGGGGTGCGGGGGCCCCGCGGCGGGGAGAGGGGTGCGGGGGCCCCGCGGCGGGGAGAGGGGTGCGGGGGCCCCGCGGCGGGGAGAGGGGTGCGGGGGCCCCGCGGCGGGGAGAGGGGTGCGGGGGCCCGCGGCGGGGAGAGGGGTGCGGGGGCCCGCGGCGGGGAGAGGGGTGCGGGGGCCCGCGGCGGGGAGAGGGGTGCGGGGGCCCGCGGCGGGGAGAGGGGTGCGGGGGCCCGCGGCGGGGAGAGGGGTGCGGGGCGCTCGGCCCCGGCCCCGCAACGTCGGCCCCACAGGCTGCGCGGCCCCTGAGGCGCCCCGCCCCGCTTCCCGGCCTGACGCGGCCCGGCTGCGCCCCTCGGCCGGCGCCCTCGGACCCCGGGCACGGGGGGCCGGGGGAGCCGGGGGGCCGGGGGGGGGCCGGGGGGGGCCGGGGGGCGGGGGGCGCGGCGCCGGCCTCGGAGGGGGCGAGGCCGCGGGCTCCGCGCGCTCACCCCCAGGCTCGGCCGGCCCCGCCCGGGTCGCGTCCCGGCCCGCCCGCCCGCCGGGGCCTTCCTGGGGGCCGCGCCCGCCCCGGGGACCCGCCGACCGCCGGAACCCGCGCGCCGGGGCCGCCGCTCCGGGGGAGCCCGCCGGGACGGACGCGGTGCGCGCCGGTTCCGGTTCCGGCCCGAGCGGCGGCGCGGGACACCCCGGCGGAGGTAGAGCGCCCCGCCCCCGCGGCCCACGCCCCCCGCGCCCCCCGCCCCGCGACCCCCGCCGCCCCCGCCCCGTGACCCCCGCCCCCGCGCCCCCCGCCCCCGCGGCCCGCGCCCCCCGCGCCCCCCGCGCCCCCCGCGCCGTGACCCCCGTGACCCCCGCCCCCGCGGCCCGCGCCCCGCGACCCCCGCGCCCCCCGCCCCGTGACCCCCGCCCCCCGCCCCGTGACCCCCGCCCCCGCGCCCCCCGCCCCCGCGGCCCGCGCCCCGCGACCCCCGCGACCCCCGCCCCGCGACCCCCGCCCCGTGACCCCCGCCCCCACGGCCCGCGCCCCGTGACCCCCGCCGCCCCCGCCCCGTGACCCGCGACCCTCGCCCCGTGACCCCCGCCCCCGCGGCCCCCGCGACCCCCGCCCCGTGACCCCCGCCCCCCCCCCCCCCCGCACTGCCGGCGGGGACCCCGCCCCCGGCCGCCCGCTCCCTGCCGGGCGCCTTCCCGCGCGGGTCGGGGCTCCCGCGTGCGGCGAGCAGTCTGTTCCCCAAGACGCAACTTGGGGCGCCCCCACCCGCGGGCTGCTGGCGGGACCCCGGGGTCCTCGCGGTCGCGGGGGGACCTGGCCGCGGGGCGCGGCGGGGAGACGGGGCGGCCGGCGCCCAGGGGCGCGGGGCCTCGGCGCGGGTGTCCGGCGGCCGCGGTCAGCGCCCGGCGCGGGGGAGCCGGGACCCCAGCGGCTGCCGGGGCCTCTGAGGGGCCGCGGGTTCCGCCTGACCGCGGGACAGTGTGGCGCGCTGCCCCCCGGGGTCCCCGCGCAGGAGAGCCGCCCTAGGGGCGTGGGGGCGCCGGGCAGGCGCGGGCCTGGCTCCTTGCGCGGCTTGAACTGCACCGTCCAGGGGCCCGGCGGTCCTCCAGGGCCGGGCCTGCGCCCCTCCCAGTCGCCAGGACCGCCGTGGGGTGGGCCCCAACTTTGAGTTTTCCCCGGGGCCCATGGGGTGGGAAGTGGGCGCCGCGCTCATTGGCCAGGGCGGCCGCCGTGCGATCGCGAGGGGAGGACCAGCCGTGTAACTGCGGCACCACCCGTGGGCCAGCTGCCGCTCGGGGTCAGGGACGCTCTCTGGCCGAGGGGCGGCACCCGGCGGCTCCCCTTCTGGCGGGGGGGCTGTGTTGGGGACCCTTCAGTCCCCGGGCGCGTGACATTGAGGATCGCCGCCGGCCGCCCCGGCTGCGGTGCTCACGGCGCGGGCAGAGCAGGCAGACGCCCCGGCCCCTGCCCGGCCCTCCTGTCCTGCAGGAGCTTGGCCGCCCGGCCGCGGGCCCGGCTTCCTGCTGCCGCTGCTGGCGCGGTGGTGGTCCAGTCCCTGCAACCAGGGCGCCGCGGAGCCAGCTTTCGGGTTGCAAACAGTCTGCTCCTCACCCAGGAGCCTGCTTCCAGGCCTCCGCGGCCTCCCAGCGCCCGCTGTCCTGCGGGCCGCCCAGGGCGGGGCCCGCCTGAGCCTGCTGGCGCCTGGCGTCCAGGCTGCCCGCGGCGCGTTCCCCTGAGTCCCGGCTCAGACCCCGGAACACTGTCGTTCCCAAACAACCACAGGTGCTTCGCGCTCCAGGAGCTTCTTCGGTTTTGCCTGGTTCGGTTCATTGTTTCAGGGTTTTCGAGGGCCTGGGGTCCTTAAACTAACGAGGTTAAGCAAGCGCCTGAGCGGTAGACGTTTGCGTGGCAAGGCGGCGTCCCGGGGCCGGCGCTCTCCTTGCTGGGGTGCCTTCTGACTCGGGGGCAGGGCGAGGGCTCGGCAGGTGACCGCTTTGCATCTTGCTTCGCCCAGGCCGCTTTCACCCCAGCGCCCTCTCTTTCAGCTTCGTTCCCAGTCACCATGTTGGTCAGCGTGGCGTGGCCCCACGTGGCGATGTCCTTCCGGCGCCTGGTCCGGGCCCTGGCCCCCCGCCGGCCGGCTCCCCAGGCGGGGCACAGCCGGAGCGCCTCCCTGCACTTGGCCCCGGCGTCCCAGCCCGACAGGAGCGCCCCGGTGTTCACCCGTGCCCTGGCCTTCGGAGACAGGACGGCGCTGGTGGACCGCCATGGCCGCCACACCTACCGAGAGCTGTACCGGCGTAGCTGCCGCCTGGCCCGGGAACTGTGCGGGCTGCGTGCCTGCGCGGGTGGGGACCTGGGCGAGGAGAGGGTCGCCTTCCTGTGCTCCAACGATGCCTCCTACGTGCTGGCCCAGTGGGCCGTGTGGATGAGCGGGGGCGTGGCCGTGCCCCTGCCCCGCGGGCACCCGCCAGCCCAACTGGAGTACTTCCTCCAGGACTCGCGCAGCTCCGTGGTGCTCGCCGGCCTGGAGCACGTGGAGCTGCTGCGCCCCGTGGCCGGGAGGCTGGGTGTCCCGCTCCTGCCACTCACGCCCGAGGTCTGCGACGGGGCCGAGGAGCCTAGCGAGGGGGCCATGCCCGAGCGGGACTGGCGGGACCGGGGCGCCATGATCATCTACACCAGCGGGACCACGGGCAGGCCCAAAGGTGTCCTGAGTACCCATCACAACATCAGGGCTGTGGTGAGTGTGCGGCTGTTGGGGTCCCCGCGGTGCAGGCCAAGTGCCTTCCCGTTGGCCGCTCACTTTCCCAGGGCCGTCACCGCCTGCCAGCCCCCCGAGTCCCCCTGAGGGACCTCTGAGGACGCCAGGCTGGCGAGGGGGGCTGGCCTGGAGCAGCCTGGGGGGTGCAGGGCTTTAGGCCCCCTGAGGGCTCCCGTGGGACGAGGTGGACGAGACGCACGGTGCTGGGGGTTTGCAAGGACACCAACTGCAGGTCCTTCTTGGGACCCACGGGATGCTCTGGCCACGGCCACGTGCCCTGCTTGTCCTCAGCCTCGGCCATGCCGCGAGGGGCGCCGGGGGGCGAGGGGGCAGTAGGAAGGGCAGATCCTGTGTGCCTGCGGTGGACACAGGGCGAGTCGAGGGTGTCTGCTGAGGACAGGCGAGGATGCCTGTTTTTTGAGTTGGGGGCACCCTTGAGATTAGGACATGGTTGTGGGGTGCTGCCTGCCAAGTCCTGGTTGGCCCAGCAGTTTGAGAACTTACCCCAGGCTTCGCTGGGTGCAGGGGGCGGTGAGGTCCCGTCTCAGTCATCATCTCGGGCCCCCCGTCTGCCCAAGGCCTCCGCGTCAGCTCTCCTCCTCAGCTTAAGCTCCTGTCCCATCTGCCAGGCATGGGACTGAACTTTAGCCCCCAAACCCCGGCTGCGGACTCCCCGGCCCCCGGGCTGACTCGCTCTCGCGTCCAGAAGCGCTGACGTGCCCGCTGCACTGCGCGGCAGGAGCCAGAAGCGAGCTCGGCCTCGGAACTGGCGTTCCCGGGCCACGGAGCCGCAGCCCTTCTCGCGTGGAGGCCCAGGTGCCCCCCGAGAGCTGCGGTCGCCTGGGCTGAGCAGAGCTTGTCTGCAGGTGACCGGGCTGGTGCACAGATGGGCCTGGACCAAGGATGACGTCATCCTGCACGTGCTCCCGCTGCACCACGTCCACGGCGTGGTCAACAAGCTGCTGTGCCCGCTCTGGGTGGGCGCCACCTGCGTGATGCTGCCTGAGTTCAGCGCCCAGAAGGTGAGTCTGTGGGGCCGGCTGGTGGGGGCAGGGGGAGGCCCCCATGTGAGCCCCCGGCTCTGCCTGGGCTGGCGGCCCCTGAGGCCAGGTGGGCTCGTGCAGGCCTGAGCTGCTGGCGGCAGTGTGCACCTGTCCTCCGTGGGCTGGAGTCCCGCTGCACGGTGGGGCTGACCTTGGAGGGGTGAGCGGGCGACTTCTGCCAGAGTCCCCCTGGCCAGGTCACTCCCTCCACCTGTCTCTCTTGAGGGCCTCCCTTTTTCTCGCTCAGGTTTGGGAAAAGCTCCTGAGCGCGGAAGCCCCGCGGGTGAACGTGTTCATGGCGGTGCCCACCATCTACTCCAAGCTGATGGACTACCACGACGGGCACTTCGCCCAGCCGCACGTGCGGGACTTTGTCCGCGCCGTCTGCGAGGAGAACATCAGGTGAGGGCGGCCCGGCTTCCCGCGTGGAGCCCAGCGCGGCCGGCTCTCAGGAGGCTGGCCTCTTCCGCGCGCGGCTCACCCGCACCCCGGGGCGCTCCGTGTGCCCCCGCGCCTGCGTGCGTGCGTCCGTCTGTCTGGGGGCAGGAGAGGACGCCGAGGGGGCCTCGTCCCCATGCTCCACGGGGAGGGGGTTCCCAGACGCCGCCTCTGCAGGACGCCCCGCCCTCCCCCTCCTGGGGCACGCACCCTTCCCGGCAGGGACGCCCCGTGGGTGTTCCCGGGCCAGGGCCTCCCGGGGCCTTCCCCTGCTTTTCCGCAGGCCCCGGCTGCTCTGCCCGCTGGCCTGGCGGGAGCCCTGCTGGCGCGGCTGAGACACAGCCCAGCAGCGGGCGGGGGCCCTCAAGGAAGGCCGCGAACCCCCGTTGCCTCCTTTTCCTTGAGCGGCCGCTGCCATCAAGCGCGCCGACTTGTTCTTTTCGAGGAACAAAGTTTGAGGTCCGCCCTGACTGCGGGTGTGACAGGCGTCCCGAGCGGCGGTGTGGCCAGCGGGGCGCTGTCCCTGCCGCCCCGTCCAGCGGCCCGTCCCGGCGACGCTCAGGCCGCCCCTCTCGCCCGCAGGCTGATGGTGTCGGGCTCGGCCGCCCTGCCCCTGCCGGTGCTGGAGCGGTGGCGGGCCCTCACGGGCCACACCCTGCTGGAGCGGTACGGCATGACGGAGATCGGCATGGCCCTGTCCAACCCGCTGAGCCCCGCCGCCCGCCTGCCAGGTATGCCCCCCACACCTGCACGCGGGGGCCCGGCCCGGGGCCATCCTCCCGGCAGGGCCCCAGGTCTCCTTCCCGCCGCCCCTCCTTGCAGGATCCGTGGGGACCCCGCTGCCTGGCGTCGAGGTGCGCATCGTCTCGGAGCACCCGCAGAAGGACGGCGGCCCCTATGTCCTCCACGCAGAAGGCAACGAGCAGGGGACCCAGGTGCACCGCTGTCCCGGCCGGCCGCCCAGCGGGCTGGCGACGGCTTGGCAAGGGTTCTCCATGCCCGGCACCGCCCCCGGCCTCAGGGGTGCGCGCTCTTGGGTCAGGCCTTGCCCACCCCGTACGGCGGACACAGGCGCTGCTGGTGGACGGGCTTGGACTGGCGACTCCACAGCCACGGCCGGGGCAGGAGGGCTGCACCGTCTCGTGTCAGCTGCAGGCCTGCTGGGGCGGGAGCAGGGCCCAGAGCCCCAGGGACCCAGGAGGTGGCGCTGGATTTCACAGGCAGTTGCTTTCTCTTGGCCGACTCCCAGGCTTATGGCCCCATGTGGCTCAGAGGAGGGGCCTCCAGCCCCCATGCTCGCCCCAGCTGGCCGTTCTGTCTTCCTCTGAGTTGAGGGTGGGACGTGGCAGCTCCAGCAACTAAGACTCGGGTGCTTCTCAGTGTAACTTCATGAAATTTCTTAGAAGACATCAAGAAGTAGGTGTCCTGTTTGCCCAGGAAAATGCCTCCCCTGTGTCCACCTGCTACTGACCACACCGAGTGGTGGCCAGAGAGCCCCCTCTCACTGGCTCTCGGCCTCTGCTTCTGAAACACGGACGTGCAGGCCTATGCTTACTAGCCACCTGCCCACCTGCCCGGTACCACCCCAGCTACCCACCTGCTCTCCCTGGGCCCCGACTCTGGTAACCACTGTCGCCCGACGGATGCCCTGCTGGGTGCCAGGGCAGGGACAGGTGCCGGCCGGGAGGCACGCGTGAGGCCTGAGAGCAGTGGCTCCTGAGAGCTGTCAGTGCCAGGACACTGGGCTGGGCTGTGGTGCTGGGCGGGTGCGGCCTGGAGTGTGGGGCTGGAGGGCAGGATGTTGGGAAGGAAACGTGTTCTGTTGGCTCCGGGCTGCCGTCTCGCCCGTGGCCCAGCCGGGGCCCCCCTGTTAGGAGCGCGGCCGAGAGGCGTGGACGCTGCCCCCCAAGGGCTGGCCGGCCGCTGTGGGTTCAGTTGCCCCCACAGTGCCCGCTTCCCAGAGGCTGGCAGCCAGGGCAGGCCAGGGAGGACAAGCCCGTGTGTGCCCGGCTCACTGCTGCCCCCATGCTGCAGGTGACCCCGGGGCTCAAGGAGAAGGAAGGGGAGCTCTTGGTCAGGGGACCCTCTGTGTTTCGGGAGTACTGGGACAAGCCGGAGGCCACCAAGGGCGCCTTCACCCCGGACGGCTGGTTCAAGACAGGTAGGAGGGCCGGGTGGGGTGTGGCCACCCCGGTGTCTGCCCACCAGGGCCCCTGGGGTCTTCCAGCCGGCAGGCTGGGCGCTCTCTCCCCAAGCGGGGTGCTGTTCGCAGCTGTGCACCCCCACTCCAGGGCATGCCTGTGCCTTCAGAGCTGCCGCGTGGGACACAATGTTTGTGATGCCTTAAGGTAGTTTTGTTCAAAACGGAAAGCCTCCCGGCCTCCCGCGCAGGCCTGGTCCCCGCTATGGGGCGGAGCCTCCTGACAGCAACAGTGAGAGGAGAGGCCGGTGTCCAGTGCTCAGGCCGTGTCCTCTGTCTACTGGGGTCACTGGTGATGGACTGGGCACTGTGTGGAGCCCCAGGCATCTCGGTGTTCTGGGGACCCAGCTGCTGGACGTCTGTGAGGCCTGGGGGGCTTTGGGGGCAGGTGGCACCTCGGGCCATGCTTGCTGGTCCGGCTCAGGCCCACGTCCACCGTGTGTGCCCACAGCCCTCGTGGACGCTCACCTATGTGGGTAGAGGACCCTGTCCCGGCCTCCACGCCTGTCTGTGCCCATGGCACCTGGGAGGTGCGTGTCCAGGACTGGTCAGAGCTGGGAGCAGGGCTGGGCCGATGGCCTTCCCTGTGGCCTCTGCTGTCTGTGCAGGTGCAGCTGGCCCAGGGCTCACGGCTGCCTGGCGGCCTCGTCACATCCCTTCACTGCCCTCCAAGGTGGTGTCCTGGGCATGCGCTCGAGCTGCCCTGCTCTGTTGCGCAAGGCTCCCAGGGGCCGGGCGGTCCCGATGGGGCACCCAGACTTGCTCTGACCTTCCCCTTCCCCTTCAAGTCAGCTGGACAGCTACGGGCTCTCCCTCTGACCACGCAGGCCCCAGAGCCCGTGGGCATCGCTGGCGGCAGGGCGCGGGGTGCGGGGTGGTGGTTGCTCGGGTGGGCGGGCGGGCGGTGTGGAGGTGGCTCAGCGCCCTCCTGAGGGCCGTGCCAGCTGAAAGCGCGTCGCGTGCATTAATTATTGTAAAGAGATGTCTTTAGGAGAAAATGATTTTGAAATTCGGTTTAATTTCATTGTAATGCACCGCAAACAGGAAGGGAGTGTGTGTGTTTAATTGGCTCTCGGGGGGCAGCCGGGAGCCGCACGCCTTTGTCACAGGCCATTAGCGACACGGGCTGCGTGATGAGGCCGCGCAATCAGCTCCCAGCTGCCGGCTCCTGCGGGGACCGCGTGGTGCTAAATAGAAATCAGGGGAGATGAGGTTTAACCCTTTCCTGGCCAGCCCCTCCAGCCCCCGGCTCGGGGCAAGCTGCGGGCGCAGGCCCCTCGCCACCTTTTGTCTGACGAGGGGAGAAGTCGGGGCCTGTGATGCCACCAGCCCTGGGCCCTTGGTCCCCGCTCCTGGCTCTGCAGGGACTCGTGCAGGGGCTCTAGCCACGGGCCCTGGGGCCCCCCACTGCCCGAGGACACCCGAGTCGCGGCCCCGCCCCAGGCCCCCTGATGCTGGCCCTTCCCTCGCCCGTTGGGTCCCTCCTGAGCAGCACCGCCCCCACCAGGCCGCGGGCACATGGCACACGCAGGCACGCGGCACAGGCGGTCACAGGCTTAGGCGGGCACAGGCTCACGCAGGCACGGGCACACGGCACAGGGCACGTGCATGAGCACACGTGAGCGCGGCATGTGGCGTCGCGCACTGGGCCTGCACACGCGCTCATGGAGCAGAGTGAGTGTGAACAAGCACACAGGCAGGGCACACGCACACGCTTCAGACAAGAGACCGCCAATTCTAGGGCCAGAAACCCTCAGGTGCCCCTCGGCCCCGCTGCCAGGGATGAGGCCCGGGACAGACGTGCGGGCGCCCTGAGCAGTGTGTGCTCTGTCCCGCGAGCCCGAGCAGGCAGGGGCTCTCGCTGCGTCCGCGCCGAGTGCTGCGGGGGCAGCCGCGCGCGACACTCCGCCTCGGAGCGGGGACCCGCCGGCAGGACGGAGGCCAGACCGTGGGGGCCCAGGGGCAGGCGGGCGCCAGGCCTCAGGCCTCCCGGGAGAGGCGGTGGGTGTGCGCGTCTGCTCGAGCGCGCGGGTGGTGGGTGGCGCAGACCCTTCCAGCCAGCGCCGCCTTGGTCGGGCAGCAGACCCGCCGCTCAGAGCCACCCAGGCGTCCGCACCCCTCAGCGCGAGTCACCGCCCCGGGGTACGCGGCACAGGGAGAGCGTGCTCCACACGCGTGTGCCTCACCCCAGCCCGCCCGCCTGCACCCGTGTGCGCACCTGCATTCCGGGGCCAAGGGAGCGAGTCCCTGTGTCCACCCCCAGCTGCTCAGCCGTGACGCCCCAGCCCCGTGGTCACCACGGCTGCCCGCTGTCCCCGGGGGACGGCCCAAGAGGCTGTGGCTGAGGTCAGAACCCTGGATGTCTGTTGGCCGCCTCCTCCCAAGGGCCGGAGGCCACGTGTGGGGAGGGCACTCAGGTGGGGGGGCCTCCACCCCGCGGCCGCCATGACCCAGCCCGCCCGCAGGTGACACGGCCGTGTTCAGGGACGGCGCCTACTGGATCCGGGGCCGCACCTCCGTGGACATCATCAAGAGCGGCGGCTACAAGGTCAGCGCCCTGGAGGTGGAGCGGCTGCTGCTGGCACATCCCAGCATCACAGGTGGGCGCCCTGTCCAGGCCGGCTGGGCGGGGGGCTGCGCATGTGGGGGCCGGGTCTCCTTCCAGGCCCGAGGCGCCTCCTGGCCCAGGGGCTCTGCCTGGCCTGGGGGCTGGGGGAGGACAGGAGGCCCGGGGGTCCCAGCAGGGGGTGAGCCAGGTCATAGCTGCAAGGGCCCAGGCAGCCGTCTCAGGCCGTCCATGGGCGCAGGCAGGAGGAGGGTCTTCTGGGCTCGGGCCCTGGCCGCCCTGCCCCTCCCAGGTGCCCCGCAGCCTGAACGATCATCCCAGGTGTGCAAGACCCCGACCATTCCCCTGTTTGCAGATGTGGCCGTGATCGGAGTTCCAGACATGACGTGGGGGCAGCGAGTCACCGCCGTGCTGACCCTTCGGGAAGGACACACACTGTCCCTCAGGGAGCTCAAGGAGTGGGCACGGTGAGGGCGGGCCTGTGGCGGGAGTGGGGGCGGCCAGTGGACTGTGATCTGGGGGTGGTGGGATCTTGGGGCTGGGGCTGGGGGGCGTGGTGCTTCCGGACACCCTGAGACGCAGGTGGATGTGGGGATGAGGAGCCTGGAGGGCCATGCTCCCAGCCGCCGCTGCCCACTCTCCGCGCTGAGCAGGCCCCGCTCGTGCCGGGCGGCACTGGGCCGCACCCAGCTCCCTTGGCTCCCCCGTACCCCACTCTCACCCAGTGCGGCGTCCCTGCTCCTCAGGCCGTGGGCAGCTGGGCACCAAAGCGTTCTTCCCAGTCGGCCCGGTGGGGCGGGGCCCTGGCTCTGGCCCCGCCACGTACAGTGTCCTCAGCCCAGAAGGAAGCTCCAGGGGCTGCTGTGCTTCGCTCCCCCTCGCTGCTCTCCCCAGCCTGCCCGCCCCGCTGCCCGGCACTGGGGATGTTTCTGGGGGCGCAGCAAGGCCTCTCCAGCGGCCCCACCCCCATGGCCGCACCTGCTGGGGTCCCTGTGGCCCAGCCCCTGGGTGACCGGTTACTCGGGTCTCACAGCCGAGGCGGAGCCTGCGCCCGTGCTGAGCTGTCCCGGGCACAGGCGCGTCTCCATTCCCAGCTCTGGTCCCTCCCCTGCTCAGGCCGGGGCAGACGACTGTGGGCGACCAGACCCTGGACACGCCCCGGGGGGTCTCCAGAGGGGCAGGGGCCTTGTGTCCACCTCAGCTTCCCCAAGAGCACCGGGGAGGGGGGCTAACACCCAGGGTCCTTTCTGAAGGGCTCCCCTCTATTTGCCACCTGACTCTCACGCGGAGACCCCGGCCCTGGCTCTCGCTCCCTGCGTGGGGGCCCCGCCCGCTGCTCCCAGGGCCAGCCTTCCGGCCTGCGTCTCTCACGGCCACCACACTCCCTCCCCACGCTCTGCACATCGAAATGGCCGCGTGGGGTGGACACACCAGCGGAGTGGGGAGCCCCTGGCTTCCACCCCACAGTGGCGGCTGCCGGCCCCAGAGCAGAACAGTCCTGCCCGCCGAGCCCCCTGCCTCCCCAGACTCGCCGTCCAGGGGCCAGACCGGCCTTCCATGCGGTGTTTCTGCCAAGCAGCTTGGCCTGCTGCCCGGGCGGCCCCCAGCGTGGCCTTCGCCTTAGGGCGCATACTGCCCGGCAGGGCCGACAGGCCAGTCCTGGACTCGTCCCGGCAGAGCCTGGCCTGGCCCCTCGCGGAGCCTGAGCTGCCGGCAGCCGGGCAGGGCACCAGGTCCTGGCCAGCCCCGGCCTGGGTGTGCCTGGCAGCGGGCCGAGTGCGCTCTGGGACGGGTTGGTCGGGTACCGACCCCAGCCCGTGGCCTGGAGCCGCCCCGCGAGGGGGCCAGAGGCCCGGGTGGCTGTGCTCAGGCCGCCTGTCTCTGCAGAGGGGTGCTGGCGCCGTACGCCGTGCCCGCGGAGCTGCTGCTGGTGGAGGAGATCCCGCGGAACCCGATGGGGAAGATCAACAAGAAGGACCTGCTCCGGCAATTCTACCCAGATGCCCAGGGCGCCCCCGCGGGCCCAGCCTAGAGCCCTGTGCCTGGACAGAGGCGGGTGGCTTGGGGGGCAGGCAGAGCCCCAGCACCCTCCCACCCCCTGCAAAGCGCCTGGGCCGCAGGTGCCCAGACACAGCCAATAAAGACCCGCAACAGCGCGGCGCGTCCTTGCCTCCGGGCCCACGGGCCTGAGGCTCCTGGGTGGGCACGCAGGTGCTGAGGGGACACTGGGTGTCGGGTGAGGGCATACCCCACCATGTTTCCTGTGGGCGCAGGCTGTAGGGATCCGGAAGGCGGGAGGGCGTCACAGAACCCCGGGAGCCCGCAGGGGCTGGACTGGCCGGCGAGGGACGCCGCTCGGGCAGGGGCAGGTGCCAGGGGGGCTGTGGCTGCGGCGGTGGGTAGAGCCGCCTGTCGCCTGCTCACACAGCAGACCTGGGCGAGGCTCAGGCTACGTGGACACCAGAACCTGGCCCCGGCAGCCCCGGGAGCCCGTCCTCCGCCCACACCGCTCTGCCCGTCGCCCTCCCCTGGGACGGAGCAGGTGTGTCCCTGTACTGTCCGCTGCCCCCGGAGTGAGGGTTTGCTCCCCAGAAAGCCGCCTCTTCAGGGGTGGCCCCCATCCTCCTTCCTCGGAGCCCCCCAGCCTGTGTGGGCTGTGCTGGGCGCTGCATGGAGACCTGTGGCAGGACTCGGGCCGGGCGCGCAGGAAGGCCCAGCCACCACCCCCCAAGCTGGAGCCAGCAGTGCCCTCATGTCGGGTAAGTCCTGGCTCAGGGCAGGGGTTGGGCTCCCTGGTGCCGGTGGCCAGGCAGGAGCCAAGGGCCCATTTGGGGAACAGGGCCCGTATCCACCTGCTGAGCTCGGGGTCGTGCCCAGGACAGTGCCCCTGGTGGCTGAGCGGGCGAGGGTGCCACTGGGTCTGCGCCGCGCCCAGAGACGGGGCCTTCCACGGCCGGGCTGAGAGCCCCGCTCCTGTGCACGTGGCCAGCAGCCACCTGCTCGAGGCCGGCTCTGCAGGGGCGCTGGGCGTGCGCATGCCCATGGGCAGGCGTGTGTGGCGGGCTGGACTGCCAGGCAACAGGGCCGTGCCCCGAGAAACCCCAGGTCTCCGCGACTTAGGAAACTTCAGCTCCGTTTCACATCAACTTTCTACGTGAGAGTATTTTGAGGGACTCCGGCACTGAAGAGTAAATTCATGTATTAGTTTTCAAAGATTGGTTTATTTATGCACGCGAGACCTGGGCTGCAGGCCAGAGGTGGGGGGGTGGGAGACTCGCCAGAGCCAGAGCGGGGAGCAGAACAGGCAGACGGACTGAAATCCACTGCTGAGGGGAGCAGCGGGCGGCAGGAGAGGTCTGCGCGCCACGTGAGTTGCTCCCTGGCTGGGAACTGAACTCGTGCTGCAGAGGCTGCGGACAGCTCCATAGGTTGCGTCTTAACCCCTTGCGCTGCCGGGGAGGCCCAGCAAAGCAAATTTAAAACTTTTAGTCCATAAAGGATCCTCTCCTGGGACCTCTCATCTCCAGACCCCTTCCCCTCACTCTGCGCTGCCACACCCACCTCTGCCTGCTCCCCCTACAGCCCTGGGCCGGGCACCTCTCGTCCAGTCTCGTGGCCATGCCCTCGCCGGGCACTCGGTGGTGTCCACAGGCGGCTGGCCACTTGGCTCCAGCACGAGTTCCTGGAGTGCTGCCCCGGGGACCCGGCATCCCAGCCAGCCTGGCCATGCCCGGTCAGCAGTGCCCCCGGACCGACAGGTATCGGCTCCCTCCACATCCTGGGAGGGCACACTGGGGTGGGGCTGGGCCTGAGTCGCCCGTGTGACAGGCCCTCACCCGTGGCCTCATCCCACGTCTGCATGCCCCGCGTAGCCGGGAGGCCGCAGCCTGGCACCTCGGCCCCTGTGTGGGGAGATGACGAGCGAGGCAGGCCGTGCCCTGTAACAGAGGCGCCCGTGAGCCAGGAGACGCGGATTCCCAGGCCTCTGGGGTCGCGGCCCGGGTCCGGGCTCGGGAGCCCGTGCGTGGTGTGGGGCCAGGGTGGCTCGGAGGGGCCTGGTGGCTTCAGGGTCTTCGTGGGGCCTCCCAGGCCAGCTGACCAGTGTGTGCCCTGCGCCCAGCCAGAGGCAGCGCCACCCCATGTTCGGGCCCACCTGCTTCTCACCCCAGGGTCGGGCATGGTGCTGGGCCGCACTTTATCTCGGGGGTGGGCAGGCTCACCCAGTCCTGGTCTATTCGAAGCCTGACTCCCGGCGAGCCCACCTGTGTCTCTTGCGGTGCCACTGCCCGGGCCCAGGCCCGCTCTCCCGGCGCCCCCGACTGCTCCGGCGCCTGGTCCTCGGCCTGTGGCCACTTCCATTCCTGCACTCCCGGTCCTGGCCCTGGCTTCACCCCAGACACATACAGGGGGAGCGGGCCCTGCCCTGGCCTCGCCCTGCTGCTGCCCCCTGAGGTGACCTCTGTCCCTGCAGCACTCACGGTGGCCGTCTCGGGGCCCTGTAGCCTGGTCCCCGCCCGCTCCGCACATCTGGCGTGGGCCGAGGGCGCCCACGGGGTGTTCTCCCAGGCTCGTGCTGTCTCTGGGTGACTATAGTGACGTCCTGGCCGGGCGAGGGCCTCCCCACATCACGGTGGCCAGCCAGAGCCTGGGCCTCCAGATGGGGGGGCTGCACCTGTCTCGGCCCGGGCCGGCCGCATCTGTGAACGCTCCCCACTCTGCCAGGCGCCGGCCCCCGCCCCCCGCATGCCCACGCAGCTTCGCTTTGTCTCAGTCACACGCGCCACTTCCTTGCCCTCCCGAAAACCGATTTCTTTGCACAAAGCGCCCTGGGATGGGGCCGAACCCTGTGCCCCCTGCTGGCTCTGGGGGCGGCTGTCGTCCTTGCGCCTAGAGGGAGGGGCTGGCACGGGAGGACCCGCGCATGTCTGGGCCTGCCCAGGTGAGTGGGCAGAGGGGAGGGGCCAGGAGCTTTGGGCCAGAACGGCCACCTGGTCCCCGAGCTGGGTTGGGGCACCCGCCGCACAGGGGCCCCACGTGGAGGGGGCAGGAGTGCGGAGAACTGCTGTGAGGGCCCGGCCTGGCCTCCCTGACTGCTGCCTCCTCGTGCCCTTCCTTGGCACCCAGGGCCTGCGAAGTGGCCCCACAGGGGGCCGACTCCCCAAGGGAAGATGCCTGCTGAGCCCATGAGCCCGGGCTGCAGCCGGGCCCCCATCCCTGGCTCCCTCTCCCCAGCTAGCCAGAGGGCAGTATCCACCCGGCCTCTGGCCCTCAGCACCCCAAGCGGGTTCATCCCCACCGGCCTGAGGGCGCTGGGTGGCCTGAGCAGCTGGCGGCCCCCAGGGTGGACGTGGCAGGACTCTGCCAGCCTGTGGCACAGCCTTGCCCCCCCCAGAGGAGGGCTGCGGTGAAGGGCGCCCGCGGGTGTGGGCAGGCAGGGAGAGGGGCAGGACCAGCCCTCCCTCCCGTCGTTTGTCTGGCTCTTCACCCCCCACCCTGTCGCCGTGGGCCTTCCCTGGAGCCACACTGCCCCCTGCTGGAGCCGGCAGGCTGGGCGCCGGCCCGAGGTGCGTGCAGCTGCCTGTGGGCTGGACAAGGGAGCTGCCCCAGGGTCTCTTCCGGGGGCCTCCGGCGGTCACCCCGCCCCCCCAGCTGTCTGCGCCCACCCCCTGGTCGGTGGACCTCCCGCGACGGCTGGAGAGCAGCTCTTCTGCTTGTACTGGGGTGCTGGAGAGTCCAGGCCCCAGCCCACGGCCACCCTGCCCGCCCCCCCCACAGCCCCAGCCCCCCGCCCAGTTGGGGCCCCCGTGTGTCCTCCCGCACGGCCTCCCACTCTGCCCCCCACCCTCGCCTGACTGTCGCGCCCTTGGGGAGCCCTCACCGCTGCTGCGCCATCCCGGTGTGGGGAGCCTCCAGCTCGTCCCCCAGAGCAGCCCCAGCATTTCCTCTGCGCTGAAGGCCCATGGCCTGGGAGGGGCCTGGCACCGGGGGCCGCGGCACAGAGTGGCCAGCGGCAGGCTCTTCCCGGAACAGGGCAGCGCCCATGCCGCACGCCTGGCCTTGGCCAGCGCCCTCTGGGCTGTGGGTCTGAAGTCAGGGCTGCTTAGCCCCAGGCCTGCCTCAGCCAGCAGCACCCGGATGCCTGTCCCCGCGGGGCCCTCTGCCCCCAGCCCTGCTGGCCCAGGTGGCCCGGTTGCCACACCCCTCCCTCAGCAGCCCCGCTCCAGGGCTGGATTCCCCAGTGTCCCCCGGAGGCCCCCAGCCCACCCAAGGCCCAGCCTCGGCCTCCCGTGTGCAGTTGGGCAGGGGACAGATGGCCAGAGGCAGGTGGGGGAAGGATGGGACAGCGAGGGAGGTGGGGGGCCCGGGGCTGGCTCCCCTGAGCTTAGGGAGGCCCACAGGCTGCGCCCTCGGGGGGAGCAGGGCAGCAGCCCCGCCCGCCAGCATCCAGGCAGGAGCCATCCCTGGAGGCCCTGACCCGAAAGGCGCCCAGGGCCCCCCCCCAGCCCTGGAGCCATCCCGTGGACGGACCGGCCCCTGCCAGAGCCGCTCCGAGCCCCGCCCCTGCTGGGCCAGCGTCCAAGCAGGTCAGGGCGCAGATGGCGCGGCACCTGCTCGCCTCGACCTGCCGCGGCCCTGCCGCCCGCGCCGCGGAGAAGGCCCGGCTCCCACGCAGGGCCCGGGCGGCCGGCAGCCCCCACCCGCGTGCAGGGAGCACGTCAGCGCACGCCGAGGGCCTAAGGAGCCCAGCCCGCGGGGAGAACGGGGGGCTTGGGGGCAGGGCGCTCGAGCCTGGGTGTGTGGGGGCGAGCCCGGGCCTGGAGCGTGGCGGGACGTGTCAGGAGAACGGGGGTGGGGCCGCGGGAGCGCCTGGTGGGAAGGGGCGCTGGGGGGCTGAGGTGGCCTGCAGAGGGGGCGGGCTCCGCTGCGCCCGGGGGTGGAGCGAGGCGAAGGGCCCGGCCTGCATGGGGCTGCGGCTTGGCCCCCCTGGGCGCTCACGCCTGGCAGGGCAGGCTGGGGCGAGACTCCGCGGAACCTCAGGCCTCCACCGGGCAGAGGGGCTCCGAGAGGGGCTCCAAGGGGGGCTCGCCAGGAGGCGTGTGGGTGAGCCCTCCACCCCTCTCCCTGGTGGCGCGGCTGCTCCCCCATCGCCCGCCGCGCCCCTGCCAGACCCGGAGGTCCAGAGTGGCTGGGGTCAGCCCTCCCGCGCCGGGCTCTGGTCTGGAGCTTCTCCTGTGCCTCCTCGGGGGGGGGGCAGATGCCATAGGTGAACCCCTTTGTCCTCCCAGCCCCGCCGCACTGCTGGGGTGAATTAAGGCACAGCCTCTTGCACCCTGGGGTTCACAGTTGGGGTGGCCGGGGTGCAAGAGGCGGTGACCAAGCGCAGGATCCAGGCCCCCCAGCCAGGGTGTGGAGTCCCAGCCCTCGACCGCCAGCTCTGCACCCCAGGAGGGGCAGTGCCCTCTGCTGGCCCGGGCGGGCTCGCCCCAAGGCAGGGACCCCACAACGGGAAACAAGCTGAGCCCAAATGTCCTTCGGCAGGTGCAGAGGAGGCGCCAGGCTCGCGGCTGGGAGCAGCACAGCAGGCAGGGCCATGCGGGGCGGGAGCCAAGGGCCGGTGGCCCCCGGCCTGGCCTCCCACCAGCCCCGCACTGGCGCCCCCACCGGTCCCCAGTCCCACCCGGGATCCCCACAGTGCTGTCGGGCAGCCAGCCCAGGCCCCACACGAGTGCTGTCCATCAGCTCTGGCCCCCCAGCCCTCAGCGAGTGCTGTCCATCAGCTCTGGCCCCCCCTCCCCAAGCGTGTGCTGTCCATCACCCCGGCCCCGCCCATAGTGTGCTGTCCATCAGCCCAGGCCCCACCCCACACATGTGCTGTCCATCAGCCCTGGCCCCGCCCCCGCACATGTGCGGTCTCCCGCCGGACCCTGCACTTGTGCTGTCACTCAGGGGCCGCGCTGGTCACCGAAGCGGACACTGACCACGCTGCCGTGCTGTGGCCCATGGACACCATGCTCCTCCTCACAGTCGGGCTGCTGGCCCAGGTAAGCGGCGGCGTGCATCCGGGCAGGGCTGCTGGCCCACAGCGCTGGGCTGTCCGGCTTCGTGGGGCCAGAGGCAGTGACCATCCAGACAGGACGGGGAGCCAAGCCGGGGACCGGCAGAACCTCGCGGGCCATGCTCTCTCCGGGGTGCACCTCAACTCTGCTGGGTCTGAGGGTGCTCATTGTCACTCTCGTGGGGAACGGGGAGACGTGGGCAGGAGTACCCCAGTTGGGGGAGCCAGGCCACATTTCCCAAGGGGTTCATAGGCCTGCTTGGCAGTGACCCTCAGTCCTGGGCAAAGCCCCCCTGGCCCAGCCAGCGGCAGCAGCAGCTGATGTCCTGCAGGACCTCATGGTCCCTCCCTGGAGAGCCCGGTGTCCCAGAAGCAGGCCCAGCACCCCCACACTCGCTCCCAGCCCCTTGGCCTGCTGGTCTCCCCAGCACAGCCCGATGGGTGGCAGGGGGCTGAGGCCGCTGCCCTCACGTGGGTGCCCTGGGTGGCCGCGCCGCTGTTCCCTGGCTAGGGCAGGCAGGGAGTGAGGGCTTGTCTGGGCACAAGCAGGCTGAACTGGGTCCCAGGCCAGGGGCCGGGCCAGGCCTGTGTCCACTCATCCATTGCAGCTGCAGTCGGGCCTTCCCAGCAGAGCCCCGCTGATCGGCTCAGGTTTCAGCCCCTCTAGCAGCTGGCCCTGCAGGGCCCCCAGCCCTTGGCGCCCGCTCGCTCTACCCGTCTCGGGGCCTTCCTGCTGCCCCTCAGTGGCCCCACCGCCTCCATGGCCAGCTGGTTGGCATGGCTGCCCCCAACCGCACCCATCAGCCCTCTGCTAGGGCAGCAGCCATCGCAGTGGCCCTCCGGCTGACCCCCGGCCCGGTGCCCGCACACGTTGGATGGGTCCCTGAGCTCCATGCCCTTGTGTTCCTCCCCACTTCTCCGTCCATCCCTCCAGTGGGCCAGGGGCTCCTTAGGGTCTGTGGCCGTCTGCCTGCCCCCGGCCCAGGGGCCCTGTCGGGAGAGTCAGCACCAGCTTGAATCCTGAGGCCCTTCCCGGGGGCCTGGCTGGAGGCTGTGGGGCTCAGGCGCGGGTGGGGTCTGTCCCCGGCCTGGCCTCCGCCCTGTGCTATGTGGCTCGGCCTCGCTCCCCCCTGGACCAGGACTGTGTCAGGACCCTGGCCTCCCTGCAGCCTGCTGCCCCGCAGATTCTGTCCCGCCAAAGTGCAGGCTTCGGGTACCCGACTGCCTGCCGGGCACCCCCACCTCTGTGGGCCGCAGGGCTCAGCAGCACCATCAGGGCCAGGGAGGGGGCTGCGCTGGTTGGTGGCCTCTGGGTGCCTTGGACCGAGCTCACCCCTCCTTTGCTGTGGCCCCTGGGCTGGGGTGAGACCCTCAGAGCCGGGTCCTGCCAGCCCTGCCTGTGCCCTGGGCATCCCCAGCCGCTGGGCCTGCCTGGGCACGGGGAGGACCAGGGAACCCTCACCCCGCTGGAGGGCCCAGGCCTGCCCGCTCCGTGGCCTTGTGGTCTCTGGAGGGAAGCCTGGGCCTCTGGGACTCTCGGGCTTGGCAGGCTGTGGGGACCCGGGTCGGGTGCCCCACGGCAGGGCACCCGCCATCTGCTCTGCGTTGGTGTGGGCATCCCAGCCCGGGAAGGCGGCCACCTCTGGCCACTGCCCTCCACAGGCAGGACGTGTTCTGTGTCCCAGGCCGGCTGGGGAGGAAGCCGCTCCCCGGTCCCAGCTCCCGCTGCTCTGAGGCTCGGGGCAGCTGGGCAGGAGGGGCGCAGGGGGAGGGGCGCAGGGCCAGGCAGACAGCTGGGCTCATTCCTGGCGTGACTGAGCCGTCCAGGAACGGGTGGCTTGGATTCCAGCGGGGTGGGGTGGGGGCTGGCATGGTGGGGAGGGGCTGAGGACGGAGAAGCCCGTGGGAGCCCCCGGCTTTGCCCAGCTCGCGGCCCGCATTCCACCGGGCTCCCAGCCTTGGGCTGGGCCCTGGGCCTGCCTCGCCAGGGTGACGGCCACACATCCGGCCTCCGCGCTGGGTGGCCTGTGACCTGCCCGAAGCCGCAGCTGCGTCCCAGGTTTGCTGCATGAGGCGACCTGCGGCCCCGCTCCCTGCCCTGGCCCCCGGGAGCCTGCCTCTCAGCCTGCCTGGGCTCGCGGGGCGCCCCAGGTCACCAGGCAGAGCCCCCCTTTGTCTCCATGATTTCTGAGCAGGGGCCGGGCTGGCCCTGGGCGGCTGGCGTGACCCGCGAGGGCTGTCTAGAGCCGCGGGGCCGCAGGTAGAGCGGGGAGGGTCCCTGCATGCAGCAGCCCCGGCCTTCCACGCCTTCTCCCGAGCGCCCCGTGACTCGCCTGGAGGCCCGTGTGAGGCGCCAGGGCTCGGGGCTGCGCTGCGCTCTCTCTCGGGGGGGCGGGCAGACTCGGGGATTCCCTTTAACTCCTCAGGGGTCCTGGGAATTAGCTGATTGAGAAGCCCGTCCCCTGCGTTGTTGAGTCCTGGCCCTCCTGGGGGTGCTGGGGGTCAGCCGGGAGGGGCCTCGCCTCCTGTGATGAACCTGTTACAGGGCAGGGGGGCCCCCAGAACCCCCAAACCTGCCTGCTCTAAATAGCTTTTGCCGTCCGCCCCATCAAGACAAAACACGCTGGTGCGTGAGGCCGTCCGCGGACGGGGAGTTTAACGCCGTCAGCGTGCAAGGGAGAGAAGGGGAAACCCGGCTGGCCCCCCAAGCCAGCCGTCCCCGCGCGGGGCAGGCCCAGCCCGACGGGGCGGCCCAGGGCAGGGCCGCGGGGCCCGGAGCTGCCCGTCTGAGGCCCTGCTGGCGGGGCCCACGGGAAGGGGCAGAGGGGCCGGGCGGGGCTGGGGCGGAAGGAGCCGCGTCAGCCCCCGCGGGGCTCTCACCCGCGTCTGTGTCAAGTGTCTCCCGCCGCGTCCCCGCGTCCCCGCGTCCCGGGCCGAGGCCGAGGCCGAGAAGCCCGCGCGCGTCTTCACGTGTCTCTCTCGCCACGCGCCGCCTCCGGCCTCCCCCCGGCTCCCCGTCCTCCTGCTCCCTTCTCCAGCCTCCTCTCCGGCCTCTCCTCCCTGCTCGGCTCCACCCCCTCGGGTGGGGCCGGGGACCCAGAGCCCCCCATTTTCCCTAGGGGCCCCCGTTACACTCCCTGCCCCTGAGGCCAGGGCAGCATCCAGGAGGAAATGTGGCGGCGGGAGGGTCTGGCCCGCCCAGCAGCCAGGTCTTCGGGGCTCCCTTTGCAGGGGGCTGGGGCTGGTGCAGACCCAGTGGGGGGCCCATGGCCCGAGTGTCTCGAGAGCTTCCGGGCTGTCCTCTCGGGTCCTTGGTCAGGGCACGCACGGCCCAGGACAACTGTGTCCCAGACACCCGCTTGGGGAGGTCGGGCACCCCTGGTCGCAGGTGCCCGCTGCTCCCAGCCTTCCCCCGCAGCCATCCCCGGAAGGGCGGTGGAGCACGGCCCGGGGACCAGCAGCCTGGCCCCTCGGCGCAGCTTCTGATCTGGGCGCTGGGGCTGGGCTGATCTCACGAAGGGGCCGGGGCTCTGCCAGGGCCTCGCCCAGGCTGCCCGCAGGCCGAGAGGCCGCCAGGGGTCACGGGCAGACTAGGGGCGTTCTTGGGCGCGGGCGCGGCCTCCCAAGAGCCTGCGGACCAGGCCCTGCCCCCAGCCCAGCCAACAGCTCTGCTGCCCAATGGCCGCGTGGCCCCGAGCCAGTGTCTCAGCCTCTCTGGGCCGCCAGGGAAGGAGGGAAGTGGTGGGGGGAGGTTGGCGCGCCTGGGCCAGCGGAAGGGGGCGTGGGGCACTCTCCGCCCGGCCGGTCCTGGTCCCTTGCTTGCCCGAGCACAGCCTCGCCTGGAAGTGGCTGGCGGCCCAGCGGGCGCTGCCATCTGTCAGGCTGTCAGGAAGGGGCAGGGAAGCCCCTCCTTTCTGTGAGAGGGGCTGCTGCCACCAGGACTCCGGTGGGCGGGCGGGCCGGGCAGACCCCGGGAGAGGGAGGGCGGCGGAAGTCCGCCTCAAGGGCACAGAAATGGCTGCTGTTCTGTCCACAAAATGAGGACCCCTGCGTGCCGCAGACCGGGGGCCGGAGCACAGGAAGGCAGAGCCAGCAGGCAGCAGCCTCCCGCCAGGCTCCCCAAAGCACCCCTGACTCACCAGCGCCGCACCCCTCCAGAGGCTGCCAGCCTGCCCATCCCAAAGGCTGCGGGGAGCCAGAGGAGGAGGCCGTCCAGTGCCCTGTCCGGGGACAGGCCGTGGGGGCTCGGGGGTCGAGGTGGCGGCAGCCGGGGCGGGGAGGTGGCCTTGGCCCGCCTCTGTGAGGAGGGAGCCTTCCACACGGGCGGGTGGCTGGGTGGGCGCCCCTGCAGGGTCTGCCAGTGCACCGTGAGGGGGCGGGGGGGGCTGGACGCAGGAGGTTGCCGTCCAGCCCGGCAGCCTTGCCCCCAGTGCCGGCACCATGTCAGCCCCTCCCCCCCCCGTGAGCTGGGGCGTGTGAGGACCCCAAACCTCCTTGTGCAGCGGGCCGGAGCCAGTGCCCTGGGTGGGGGCGGGCAACGCAGGCAGCTTCTGCCCAGGCAGCCAGTGGGCTCGGGCCTTCCACTGCTGCCCGCCCAGACCTGGGGGTGCTCCCAGCCAGTGGGGCCACTGTGGGGGCCTCGAAGCCCTTCCTCGCGTGCCTGACCCCCGCCTGCCATCCACTCCCTCCCCACAGAAGGCCCCGGGGAGGGCCCAGCTGTTGTTCCAGCAGCTTAGCCCTGCGCCTGCTGCCCCCCTGGTTCCAGGAGCAAGAGCACCCTCCTCCTGAGCCCCCCAGCCAGTCACAGGCTGTGGGGGGAGCCCCCGGTGCGCGGGCAAGGGCAGGAGGCCATGCCGGCCTGGGGCTGTGGGCACTGCCCCCGCCCACGGGAGCGGGCCTGCTGTGTTGCAGAGCCTGGGTCCGTGTGCGGGGGTCCCTGGGCTGAGGAGGCCCAGCACCCTGTACCCCTGGCGCCGGGCGCCCGTGCCGGGCCGCGTGCGGAGGGCCTGGGTCATCCCCCCCATCAGCGTGTCTGAGAACCACAAGCGGCTGCCCTACCCCCTGGTGCAGGTGAGGCCGGCGCGGGGCTGCGCGGCGCGTGGTGGGGCGGGAGCACCTGGGGCCACAGCGGCCGGCCGCCGGCCCGCGTCCAGCCCCGCGCGCTGCCCGCAGATCAAGTCCGACAAGCAGCCCCTGGGCAGCGTGATCTACAGCATCCAGGGGCCCGGCGTGGACGAGGACCCGCGGGGCGTGTTCTCTATCGACAAGGTCTCGGGGAAGGTCTTCCTCAACGCCGCGCTGGACCGGGAGCAGACCGACCGCTTCAGGGTGAGCCCCGGGCCGGCGGGCGCAGGCCTCGTCCCAGGCTCCCCGGCAGGATCCGCCCTGGGGCTGAGGACCTGGAGCTGGGAAGCCGGGGTTCCTGTTCAGCGGGCAGAGCCGAGGCCCCCGGAGGCAGGATTGGGCCTGGCAGGGAGGACCCGGCGGCCCGAGGCCGCTTTCCCCGGCAGCCCCCGCCAGCCAGCAGTGCCGGAGCTGCTCCCACAGCCCCTCGCACACCGGCCCGGCCTTGAGGGGAGGGCCAGGGCCACAGGGAAGCCAGGGCACTGGTGGTTGCAGGGTGGGGCTGAGAGCCAGGCAGGTCTGGACCAAGGAGGAGCGCCCCACCCTCCCAGGGGTGCCCTCCCAGCTCGGCAGAGGCCCGATTTAACGTGCCTCTGCCGGCCATCGCCCTCCACCTCGGTTTCTGATGACAGAAAGACGCCAGAGAGCGTGTTTTCACCGGGAAATCATATCCCGTCCCTCCTCCAAAGGAGCAGGAGGCAACTTAATCTAAAGTTTTCCCTGCACAGAAGGATGAACCCTCAAGAGGCGCCGCCGCTGCAGAGGGCAGGGGAGGGCGGCTAGTGAGCACGTTGCCCGTCCCCGCGGCGCTGTGCGCGCATCCTGGGGGCCAAGGCAAGAGGGGAAGCTCGGCTGTAGTTCCCCCGCTGCAGGAAAGCAGCCCCGCGCCGGCAGAGCCACGTCTGCCTCCCGCCGCCCAGCTGCCGCGGCCAGCGGGCTGCGCCTGTGCCCTGGCAGCGTGGGCCTGGGCCGAGAGCGGGGTCCACGCTGCCAGCCCACGCTCGCTTGACAGCTCCGGGCCTTCGCCCTGGACCTGGGAGGGTCCGCCCTGGAGGAGCCCACGGACCTGGAGATCGTGGTCGTGGACCAGAACGACAACCGGCCCGTCTTCCGGCAGCAGGTGTTCACCGGCCGCGTGCTGGAGGGCGCCGCCCCGGGTGAGGTGCAGGGCTGGGGCGGGGGCAGGGCAGGGGTGGGCCGGGGTGAGGGGCAGGGCCGGGGGCCGGGTGGGGCGGGGCAGGGGCGGGGCAGGTCCACCAAGGCTGGCCGCCGCCCCAGCCGGTCCCTGGGCTCCCGGTTCTGGCCCACTGGCCGGCGGGTCTCCACGCCAAGACCGCACTGCCTCGGTCACTGTAGCTTGGGGCTTCCGCGGTCATGAGACGCCGGGGGAGCGGTCGGGGTGCCCACCCCACGCCTGGGTGCTGCACTCGGGCTCTGCCCTCTGGGGAGTGGGCGTTTCAGGGGCGTCTGCCGGGCCTGCGGGCCACAGGGTGAGCCCAGCCCAGTGCTCGCAAGCACCTGGCCTGGGTGGCCTGCTGGCCGGCCCCACGATGGTCAGCCGGCCCCACAAGTGAGTGTGGCCAGTGGGGCCCGCGGGTCAGGCCGTCGGCTGTGGCTCTTCATAGCTGCCGCATCCATTCACGTCCACGCACATGTCACAGACCGGACCAGCGTCCAGGTCGCAGCAGACAGCAGGGGAGAGCTGAGCACACAGGCGTGGGCCTGCGTGCGCCCGTCCACACCGGGCTTTACACGCATGTCCCCACCACACGTCACAAGACTTGCTAACGTCTCCACCTACTCCGAGCACCTCCTGGGCCCTCTGTGTGGCAGCCTACCCCCAGGGCACGGCTCCCGCTGCAGACCCACCCCCGACTCTCACCTGAAAGCACCTTTCGGCTTGCGCCGGGGGCCCTGCTGGCCAGAGTTGCCTGGGCGTAGCTGCCCACCTCTCACAGGCCCTAAGAATGACACAGGCTGGACTCACCACCTTCCCCCAAAACCAGCAGGGCTCTGGGGCGGGCCCTGCCCATTCCAGGCGGGTGGGGAGGCCCCAGCGCCAAGGAGCCCCCAGAGAATCCCCACTGCTCGGAGCTGCTCCCAGTGGCCCCAAGCCCCCCCACCTCTCTGGTTTACCCTGCCACGCCCCCGAGCTCTCGGCCCCTGGCACACGCAGATGTGGCCCCGGCGGCAGCCTCCTGGCACTTCTCTGCGGGCTTGCCAGGGCGCCCTCTGCGCGGGCGGTGTGGGCCAGCCCCGGTCTCCCCAGCCGCTGGCCCAGCCTGACTTGTGCTCCCGGCCCTGCTGGAGACAGTGGGTCAGCTCTGGCTGGACCAGGCTCTCCTGCTTCTTACCCACACAGTCGGGGCAGAAGGCTTGGATGTTGGGGGTTGCACAGGCCTCGTGGGGGCCTGTGGCAAGGTTAAGGGTGGGCGCTGTGGGCCTCACCCCCACACGTCCCTCCCAGGCACCTACGTGACCAGGGCCGAGGCCACGGACGCCGACGACCCCGAGACGGACAACGCGGCCCTACGGTACTCCATCCTGGAGCAGGGCGGCCCCCAACTCTTCAGCATCGACGAGCACTCGGGCGAGATCCGCACTGTGCAAGTGGGCCTGGACCGCGAGGTGCGCCCCGCCTGCCCCTCCCCGCCGCGCGCTCCCCCCCCTCGGTGAGGGCTCAGACCACTGCACCCACCCAGGGGCCTGGCGGGCCGGAAACCCACAGGGAGCCCTCAGGGCAGCTCCAGGCCGAGGCAGGCCCGCCAGGGCTCCTCCCCACTCCCACTCTCAGCGCTGGACCCGCAGCCCTGCAGCCTGGCTGTCGTGTGGGCTGGCACCTCCAGGAAGCCCTCCTCGGATCCCCCACCCCCGGCTGACCAGCTGAGCCCCGCTCCTTGCAGGAACGCAGCTCAGCGGGCTCAGCCTCCGGCTCGGTGCGGCCTGTTGGGGGCGCTGCGGGGCCCGTTTGCCGAGGGGCTCAGGTGCCACCTCTCCCTACCGAGGCCCTCAAGCTGGCGCCATTGGGGACCCAGAGCATAGGCCACTGGCCCCACGGTGCCCGTCTCCCTGCCCCAGGTGGTCGCCGTGTACAACCTGACCCTGCAGGTGGCCGACATGTCCGGAGACGGCCTCACGGCCACCGCCTCCGCCCTCATCTCCCTGGACGACATTAACGACAACGCCCCGACCTTCACCAGGGACGAGGTGCTGCGGGGGAGAGGGGGGCAGGGGGGCAGGGTCTGTGCGGGCCTCGGTGTGTCGCCCAGCCCCTGGGGAGGGGCTCGCGGGGCCCTGGGAGCAGAGCCTGCGACGGTGATGCCAGAGGACACCAAGCAGGTGGGCCGCAGGCCCCAAGACCCTCGAGGGTAACCTGTGGGGCCCCCAGGTCTCTCTGCAGGTCACAGAGGCGGTGAGCGGCGTGGACGTGGGCAGGCTCGAGGTGGAGGACAGGGACCTGCCGGGCTCCCCCAACTGGGCAGCCAGGTTCGCCATCGTGGAGGGCGACCCAGATGGGCACTTCGCGGTCCGCACGGACCCCAAGACCAACGAGGCGGTGCTGTCCATAGTGAAGGTGGGAGCGGGCTGGCCCCACTGCTGCTGGGCTGGGGGCGCCCCGGGCCTGTCGGACCCTCCCGCATGCTTGGGCGAGCGCGGGGGGGCGGGGCCAGGAAGACTGGACGACAGGTCAGGCCACTCCAGCCGCTGGGAAGAAGGGCCACAGCGGGCGCCTCCCAAGCCGGCTGAGGTCACTGTCCTGCCGCGGCGGCCGTGGGCTACAGGGGCGGGGGGGCGGGGGCTGCGCGTCCAGGCCCACTGCGCGGCGGCGGAGATTTGAGGGGCACGGGCCTGTGCGGGGGCTGTGGGCTTCAAGCAGGAGGTGGACCCACCGCCTTGGGGATGGCTCAGTCCTGCTCTGTGGGACCCTCGGGGGCTGCCCACCCGTCTCCTCTCTGGAGAGCTCATCGCCACGTCTCCCGGAAGGCTCCCTGGCCACCCCCGCAAGCTAGGTCCCGGTGGCCACGGGGCTTCTGTCCTCCTGGGGCTAAATGGGACCGAGGCTCTGGGGGCAGACCTGCGGGTGCGTCTCAGCCCAGAGCCGCCTCCAGGCCCCCGAGCACTCGCCTGTCCCCCCAGCCCCTGGACTACGAGGGTCGTGAGCAGTACCACCTCACCGTGGTGGTGCAGAATGAGGCCCCCCTGCAGGCGGCTGCCGCCCGGGCCGAGCGGGGCCAGGTCAGGGTCAGCGTGGCGGTGCAGGACGTGAACGAACCCCCCGTGTTTCTGGAGAACCCGCTGCGGACCAGCCTGGCTGAGGGGGCGACCCCGGGAACCCCTGTAGTCGCCTTCTTGGCCCGAGACCCAGATACACAGCAGCTGCAGAGGCTCAGGTGGGGTCAGGGCCCCGGGGTCACAGGCACCCGCTGCCTGGGCGTGTCGGGCCGTGCCCACCGTGGCAGGCCTGTCCTCCTGTCCTGGGTTGCCCGTTCCTTGCCCCGGGCCCCGGGGATGCGTGCCCAGGGCGCATGTGTCAAGTCCTGGATGTCACTCGCCTGCCCTGGACTGTCTTTGTCCACTGGCAGGACCGACACAGACCAGAGCTGACACTCGTCGAGTGTGTCCTGCGGTGTGTTGTGTGCGCGTGTGCTGTGTCTGGGGTGTACGGTGTGCTGTGGGGGGGTGGGGGGTCATGCTTTCCTGTGTGTCTCGTGCCATCGGGGTGTCCATCTGAGACGGGAGTATGTGGCTGCGTGTGCTTGGGGGTGTCTGCGCGTGACCACACCTCCGGGGAGGCTCAGGACGCCCTGACCCTCCTCCACCCACAGCTACTCCAAAGACTACGACCCCGAGGACTGGCTGCAGGTGGACTCGGCCACGGGCTGGGTCCAGACCCAGCGGGTGCTAAGCCGCGAGTCTCCGTTCCTCAAGGACGGCTGGTACAGGGCCATCGTCCTGGCGCGCGACGATGGTGAGCTCAGGACTCGCGCCGGCCCTCAGCCCCTGGCCGGCCGGAGGGTGTGCCCGGGCGCAGGACATGGGCTCCAGGGCCCGAGATGCCCACCCGCCTTTCCCGTCCGCAGCCTCCCCGCCCTGCACTGCCACGGGGACCCTGTCCATCGAGATCCTGGAGGTGAACGACCATGCCCCTGAGCTGGCCACGCCGTCCGGCAGCCTGTGTAGCGGGCCCGGCCTGGGCCCCGGCCTCCTCCTGGCAGCCACGGATGCGGACCTGCCCCCCCACGGGGCCCCCTTCCACTTCCAGCTGAACCCCAGGGTCCCAGCGCTGGCCCAGAACTGGAGCCTCAGCCAGATTAACGGTGAGTGCCCCTAAAACCCCAAATCCAGAGCCGGGAACTGGGGTGGGGTGCCACTGGACACCACAGGCGCCCCCGGGCGTGCCACCACCTGCCCAGAGCAGGCCCCTCATGGCTGGCTGTGCGGTGGGCAGCTCGGGCCCTGCTGACTGGCGCGCCCTGCTGACTGGCGCGCCCTGCAGTGAGCCATGCTCGCCTGCGCCTGCGGCACCCACTCCAGGAGGGTCTGCACCGTCTCAGCTTGCTGCTCCGGGACTCGGGGCAGCCGCCCCAGCAGCGCGAGCAGCCCCTGAACGTGACCGTGTGCCGCTGCGGCCAGGACGGCGTCTGCCTGCCCGGGGCCGCCGCGCTGCGCACAGGGGCCGCGGGCGTCAGCCTGGGCGCCCTGGTCATCATGCTGGCCAGCGTCATCCTGCTGCTCCGTGAGTGCCCTCCGGGACACACCCCACCCCGCGGCCCCCACCCCGCACGCCCACCCTCCACGGCTGCCCCCTGACCTCCCCGCGCGCCCCGCCCCCGCCCCCCCGCCCCCGTGCCCCCGGCCGGCACCAACCTCCCGCCGCCCGCCCAGTGCTCGCGCTGCTCGTGGCCCTCCTGGCGCGGTCCCGGCAGCGGTCGTGGGACAAGGGGCTTCTGCGAGGGCTGCAGGACGACCTCCGGGACAACATCCTCAACTACGACGAGCAGGGGGGCGGCGAGGAGGACCAGGTGAGGGGCGCGCTGGCCTGCTGAGCATGGGAAGGGCCCCGGCAGCCCGGCTGTCGCGCCTCGAAGCCTGCAGGGGCCGCCCAGCCGCCAGGCAGCCTCCTCGCGGCCCCACCCGGGAGCCCCGTGGCCACCCCAGGCAGGTGCGTGATGGGGGCGCCGCTTCCCCCCGCCTCCCGTGCATGTAACTCCGCGCCTGACCCGCAGGAGGCCTACGACATCGACCAGCTGCGCCACCCGACGGGGCTGCCGGTTCCGAGTGTCCGGCTGGGACGGCCACCCCTGCGCCGTGATGCCCCGTACGGCCGCGTGCGCCCCCAGCCCCCACGCGTGCTGCCCACCGGCCCGGCGGACATTGCCGACTTCATCAGCAAGGCGGGTGCCGGGAGTGGGGGTGGCGGGAAAGTGGAGCTGCGGGCGTGCACCACACTGAGCTCGGGAGCCCTTCGCCGGCGCCCTGCCAGGATGGCGATGGGGCGGGCGAGGGAGCCGCAGAACCGGTGGCCGCAGGTGGTCAGGAGACCGCGGGCACCACCCGCTTCGACCCATCGGGACCGGGCTGGGGAGGGGCTGGCCGGCCGCATGCACCCAGGGCAGGGCCGCCTGTTCTCTTCGCCCGCCCCTGGGCCAGGGGCTCCCACCCCGATGGGTGGAGGCTGCCCCGAGGACTCTCAGATCCCTGCGCGGCCACGGGCCTCCCCTTGCTGGGGACTGGCGCCCGCCCGCAGCGCCCTGAGTGCCCGCGCCTCTCCACAGGGCTTGGAGGCCGTGGACAGCGACCCCAGCGTCCCCCCTTATGACACGGCTCTTATCTACGACTATGAGGGGGACGGCTCTCTGGCGGGGACGCTGAGCTCCATCTTGTCCAGCCTGGGGGACGAGGACCAGGACTACAGCTGCCTCCAGGATTGGGGCCCCCGCTTCACGCGCCTGGCAGACTTGTATGGCTCCCCATGAGCCAAGCGGGGCGCCCGGGGAGGTGCTTTCGCCGGGCATCCCACCTCCCTGCTGCAGCACAGCGGTCACAGCGGCCGGGCAGCCTCTCCAGGCCCCCCGGACAAGCTGGTCTCTGCCAGGCGGCCAGGCCACCCGCGACCCTCACAGAGCAACCAGAGGGCGGGCCTGGGGAGCTCCCCGCGCCCCCAGCCCCGGTCCCCGGCAGGCTCCCCTCTGGACGCGGGAACGGCCCAGGCCCATTAAAGCGTTTTCATCTCCACCTGCCACGGCGAACGGTGTGGGGTGGCTGTGGGCGGGGCCCGAGGGGCCCCAAAAGCCTTGTCATCCGCGCGAGAGGGAAGAATGCACGAGAGGGCCAGTCCCACGGATCTTTATCTTCCGTCACCCTACACGCTGGGGGTGCCCCTTCACAGGCCCCCACGCCTCCCCGCGTCCTGGGCACCATGGGGTCCCCTGAGGGGGGGCGGGCTGCCCGGTGGGGTCTCCACTGCCGGGCCGGCTGGGTCCCGGCTCTCGGGGGACGTCCAGGCCGGGGCAGTGCTGCAGGGGGGCGCGCCGGCCCGGGGCAGGGTGGCCGGCAGCAGCGGCAGGTGGTCCTGGGGGCGGCGGCCCCGCAGCAGCGGGGAGCGGCGCAGGCGGTCGGCGTCCTGCAGCGCTGCGGGCAGCCGGCGGCCGCGGGTCTCCGGCAGCAGCAGGACGCACAGCAGCGCGAGGATGGCGAAGGAGGAGAAGACCACGTGTTGCAGGAAGAAGCCGCGCCGGCCCGGCAGGTCGGCGAGGGGGGCGGCCGCCTGGCCCA
This sequence comes from Talpa europaea, assembly GCF_964194135.1. NCBI lineage: Eukaryota > Metazoa > Chordata > Mammalia > Eulipotyphla > Talpidae > Talpa > Talpa europaea. The sequence goes on along the minus strand of NC_140084.1, from coordinate 284,632 downwards.
GGAACCCGGCTCCCAGCACGAGGCCCAGCCCGGCGCCCCTGCGGGACAGCACGGGGGGCGGCTGGGGGGCGGCGGCCCCAGGCAGAGGATGCGAGACGGGGCTGCCCCGCTCGGAAGGGGTAGGGCCAGGGCAGGAGAGCTCAGCCGGACCCCACAAGGGAAGCTGCCCCCACCCTGGGACAACTCTGGCTCCCATCGGGGAGTCCCCTGGAACCCCCCTCCAGAAGTCTCGCCGCTCCCCTTCCCGGGCTCCCGAGCTGCTGGGCCACGAGGCAGGCCGTCCAGAAGGGGCGAGGGACAGCCTGATGGGGGGGGCCTCGGGGTGGTGGGGACCCCGGCTCACCTGGTCACTGTGGGCAGGACCTCGGCTGCAAACAGGCTGCTGAGGGAAGACACGGCCTGGGAGCCCAGCAGCCCCAGCACAGAGAGCGTCCGCGCGGCCCAGCCAGGCAGGTCTGGGGACAAGGAGGGGGGCTCCAGGGCTGTTCAGGACGGGGTGCTTCCTCCCTCCCAGGGCACCATCCCGAAATGCCCTGTCCGGGTTCCCCACACCCCACCAGGCGTGCTGGAGAGGCCTCGCCCCTGCAGCTGTGCCCAGCCCAGCCCACTCCCTGCCTCGCAGAGGAACGTGCCGCCAGACGGTGCTCCAGGCGCGCCGCCAAGACCGCCCCCTCGCCGGGCTGGCGTCCCAGCCTTTCGCCCCATGCCTGCTCCGGGCTCCGGGTCAGGTGTCAAGCTCTGTGCACACCCGGCCCTTGCGTCCAGCCCCTTCTCGCGCGAACCCTTTGGCCTTTTAACTCCATGGGCCCCGACTTCCCTCAGTGCACAGAGGCGGACCCGTGTCCTGTGCCCGTCCAGGTGTCCCTGGCGGGTGCTGGCCCCAAGGCCCTTCGGGGAGCAGACCCTGCCCAGGACCCCAGGCTCACACTGGGTGCCGGCGAGGAGCAGCAGGGACGCCAGGCCTGTGACCAAAGTGCCCAGCAGCAGGACCGGGCGGCGCCCCCAGCGGTCCGCCGTCAGGAGCAGCAGGACTGTGGCCACGGCCTCTAGGCCGGCGGCCAGGAAGTAGGGCAGGTAGAAGGCCTCTCTCGGGGCCAGGCCCCGCAGGAAGCTGGCAGCAAGGCCCCCGCCGATCAGCCTGGGAGGGAGGGCGAGGCTGAGGCCAGCGACACGCAGGGTCTCCGGCGACCAGCCACCACCGGGCGGAGGGCCCTGCCCACCCCCACCCTAACCCTGACCCTCCTCACGAACTGAAGCCCAGGATGAGTCCGTTCCTCCAGGCGACGCGCGTGTGCCGGAGGTCCAGGACGGAGTGGTGGTGGGGCGGGGGGCTTCCTGCAGACAGCACGCCCAGCTCTGCGGCCCAGGGACACGAGGCGTGAGGGGGGCCCTCCGGCCTCCGGCCCCTGCCCGCCCCTCTCGCGGGCTGGGGTGGTTACCAGTGGCCAGAGAGCGCTCCTCTTCCGAGCTGTCCTCGGGGTCCACGCCGCTGGCTTCCGCAAAGCGCCACAGCACCTTCCTGGCTCGCGCCAGCTGCCCCGTGGCCAGCAGCCAGCACGGAGACTCGGGGAACAGTGTCGGGAACCTGCAGGGGCAGAATTTGGAGCAGGACCCAGTGGCCGTGGCCAAGGCTCCCTCCCTGGACCCGTCCCAGACCATGTGCCGGCCCTGCCGGCGCTGTCCAGGCCCCCGCCATACTTACCCCCAAAAGGGCAGCAGGAGTCCTGTCGCCAGGGCACCCAGACCCTGCAGGAGGCGCCAGTCCTGGGCCAGCAGTGCTAGGCCGGGCAGCAGCAGCCTGCCTGCCACCAGGAAGAGCCCGGCACCCGCGGAGAAGGCCAGGCGGTGCGGGGGGTCGCACAGCTCCAGGCCTGGGAAGGCACACGGGGCCTGAGGCCGAGGCCCAGGGTGGGGGACTGTCCAGGCTGATGGGGGTCCAGCCATGGTCCAGGGATGGCATTTCTGAGGCCAGTGTGAGGTCGGCACCACCCCCAGACCCTCCCTGCCCATGCAGCAGCGCCCACAGCAGTGCATCTCCACCTTCCAAGCAGGAAGGCCCCCAAGGGTGCTGGGGGGCCAGTCCCTGGGGTCCCCATGGTACTCACGAGCCACGTAAAGGGTGAGGAGGACGCCTGCCAGGGCCCCCGCGTGCAGCAGCCGCAGGGCCACCAGGGCAGGGAAGCTGGCAGCCAGGGCCTCGCTGGCCCCCAGGCCCGTGGCCAGCACCAGGGACAGCACAAACACAGCCCGGCGGCCAAACCTGGCGGGAGCGGGGACGCATGGATGCAGTCAGGACAGCCTGAGGGCGCCCCCCGAGGGACTGGGGGGTGTCTCACCGGTCACAGGCGGCGCCTAGGACCACGCAGCCCAGCAGCCAGCCCAGGAGGTGGCTTGTCTGCTCCAGGGGCACCTTCCACGCGTCCTCACACACCAGGTTCCACTGCAGGGACATGAGTGTCTGCTGAGGGGACCCCTGGCCAGCTGGGGCTGGGGGCCTAGACATGCTAGGGGTCCCCAGGCTTGAGGGGGCCCAGATGTCCTGCTCCTGCGCCTCTGGAGAGAAGGTGCGACTAAGGCACAGGAGGGTGAGGCTGGCTCGAGGCCCCTCAGCGGGAACTGGCGCGTTCCTGACGGAGCCCCAGTCTGGCCAAGAGTGTGGGGGCCCTGCCTGCTTTCTTCCAGATGGGCCTCACCCTCCGCTCCCTGGCTGGGGCCCAAGCTGGCCTCCTGTGTGCCCGCCCTACCCCCTTCAAGAGTGACTCCGGGAACAGCTGGAGGGCCCTGCTTGCCCGCTTTCCTGCCAAGGGCCCTTGACCCCAGCAGTGTGCCCTTCCCGGCGGCTCCTGCGCCCCAGCTTGCCGCCCACTTGGGGAGCGTGCTGCAGCAGGGCTCTGCTTCCGGGCCGAGCCCTTGTGAAGGATGCCGGGCCCATAGCACAGGGCGGGGAGGGGGCAGGGAGGGGGGCTGGGCAGGCACCCGCAGGGATGTGGCAAGGCCGCTGTTTCCACACACCTGGCAGGGCAGGCAGGGGTGCAGGGGGGCGGGGGCTGCTGGCAGAGGCAGCCAAGAGGGGGGCAGGAATGGTGGGGTTCCGAGGGTGGGGACAAAGAAATAGGGTCAGGGAAGTGCCAGCAGCCCCCTCTTCCCACCCAGACAGCCAAGTGACCCCCAGGCACCTCTAGTCCAGCTGGCGCCCCGGCCCAGGGCAGGGACTGCCCTTCCGGAAACTGAACTGACCGGCTCACGCCTTGATTCAGCGCCCCCAGCTTTGCCACCCTATGGCCCCAGGCCCCAGGTTGCTCAAAGTGCTCTTGGTACGAAGGAAACTCCAGGCTGCGCTCACCCGCCGGCCGAATCCTCCTCCCTGGCGCCCCACCTACCTCACCAGCGCTGGCCTGGCACCTGCCCGCGTGGGCCCCGGCTGCCCGCCGGCCAGGAGGGGCGAAGGCCCAGGCGAGAGCCCCACAGCCCAAGGGCAGGCCAGGCCGCGGTCCGGTGGCCTCCTCCCGCGGGGACCCTCCCCCCGGCCCGGCCCGGCCCGGCCCGGCGGCGCACCTGGGTGACCGGGCTGCTCCGCAGGCCGGCGGCGGGCAGGGCGAAGTGCCAGCCGTGCGCGCAGGGCCGCGTGCCGTTGGGGCGGGCGCGGGGCCCGGGCTCGGGGTAGCGCGGGAGCCGGCAGGGGCTCGGGGCGCGCGGGGCGCGGGGCGCGGGGGGCAGGCGCGCGGGGTCGGGCCGGCAGTGGTGCGCGGGCAGCGCGGTGAGCAGCGGCTCGGAGCCCAGCGCCAGCCCCAGCGCCACGCACGGCAGCCACGAGGCGGCGGCCAGCAGGCGCCGGGCCCGGCCGAAGCCGCCCGCCGAGCGCAGCACCCGCGCCTCGCGCTCCATCCGCAGCCTCTGCGCCCGCCGGCCGGGCGCGGGCCTGGAGCGGCCGGGGCGGGGCCACGGGGCCAGGTGGAGGGCCGGGGGGCGGGGCCACGGGGCCAGGTGGAGGGCCGGGGGGCGGGGCCACGGGGCCAGGTGGAGGGCCGGGGGGCGGGGCCTAGAGCGGGCGGGGCGGGGCCACGGGGCGGGGGCGGGGCCTGCGGGACCGTCGGTTCCGGGGAGCGGGGCGTGTAGAGGGCGAGGGCTGGGGCTGCGCGGGGGGCGCGGGGGAGGGGAGCGCCCACGCGCACGGAGTGGGAGCGCGGAGACGGGGCAGGACTCGGGGCAGCTCCCGAAGTTGGCGCGGGGCGGGCAACGGGAGCGCCCTGAGAGGGCGGGGCCGGCACGGCGGGGGCGGGGGCTGCGGGGGCGGGGCCTGTTGGGTGGGCGGGGCGGGGCCGGAGGGGCGGGGCCTGTGGGGCGGGTGGGCGGGGCCTGCCGCGGAGCGGGTGGGGCGGGAAGCTCGGGCGCGAGGCGGGAAGCTCGGGCGCGAGGCGGGCGGGCGGGCGGGGTCGCAGCGCCAGGGCCAGGGCGCGAGGCGGGTGCGGGCGTGTGTGGCCGCCCCTGGGTGCGCGGGAGGCCGCGTCCTTGAGTGGGGCGTGGCCCGCGAGGCTCGTGGGCGGGGCGGGGCGGGGCGGGCGCGTCAGGTGCGCGTCAGGTGCGCGTCCAGCGGCGTCGCCGAGGCCGCCTCTCCTCAGACCGCGGGCGGGCGCGGCCCTGGGCGGCCGTGGGGCCCGCGCTCCCCGCGTCGCAGCGGCGTCCGGCGGGAGCGGCGCGCGGTAAGGCGGGTGCGGCGCGGCCTGCGGGGGTCGCCGCGGGCGGGCGGGCGGCGGCGTCGCGTTGCGAGCGGGGCCGGTTCGCCCGGCCGCGAGCTCCGGGCGCTGCGAGGCGGCCGCGGCCTTCGGCGCCCTCCCCGACGGGCCCGCGGGGACGAGCCGCGCGCGGGCGTGAGGGGCCGCGGGCTCCGCTGCCGGGCCCGGAGGGCGCCCCTGGTCGGCGCGGGACCGCCGCGGGCCCTGCCGTCGCGGCGCTGGCTCCCGAGGCGCGGCCCGGCGGCGTTGGCGGCTCCGCGAGGTCGCCCTGCCCGCGGCCCGGCGGAGGCGCCGATGTGGGGCGGCCCCCGCTGCCGGGCGCCCCTCGCCGGCCCGAGGCGCGGAAGCCGCCGGCGGCCCCTGAGTGGGCGCGCTCGGGGCGCGGCCGCGGGGCCTGGGGCGCCTGAGGGCGGCCGGGCCGGGCCGGGCTCGGCGCGCGCGGGTCTCGTTCGCGGCCCGATTCCGCGGGGGCGCCGGGGCCCCGCCGAGACCCTGAGGCCGGCGCGAGCCTCCCCCCCACCCCCCCCCGCGCGGCTCTGCCGAGCAGGTGCGTGTTTGACGCGCGCGTGCACCCGGCAGACGTGGGTGTGCGGACACGCGCGTGCACGCTCACAGTGCACACGCGCAGCGCGCGCACGCATAGCACGCACGCACAGCGCGCCCACGTACTGACACGCACAGCGCGCCCACGTACAGCGTGCCCACGTACAGGCACGCACGCACACCGTGCACACGTACAGGCTCGCGCGCGCACGGCGCACGCACGGTACACGGCGCGCACACGCACGCCGCACACGCACGCACGCCGCACACGCACGCACGCCGCACACGCACGCACGCCGCACACGCCAATCCCTAGAAGGGCTCGGGGCGTCGGGCGCGGCCCCTCCGGCCCCCGCTGCCCCGCGAGCCCGTCCGGGCCTGGGGGCCGGGTGGCCGCCAGCCCCGGGCCCGCCGAGCGGTGGGCGCGGGCGGGATGCGGGCGGCGCCGCCCCGGGAGCAGCGGCCACGCGCGGCCGACACACTTGGCGCGGGCTCGAGGCCGCGAGGGGGGCCGGGACGGCATGTGCCTGGGGCGCCGGCCGCTGACGGGGTTTAGTGCCGGTGCCGACGCGGGATGCCGACCCGGGGCTCCCGGAGCCGCGGCGGGCCGGGCGCAGCCTCTGAGCGCCGGTTCGATCCCCGGCCAGGAGCGGCCCCCGCGCCCGCCGACTCCCGGCTCCCCGCCGCCCCGCAGCGGTGGGTCTCGCGGGGCCGCCGTCCCGCGCCCGCTGTCTCGGGGCGCTCACCCCGCGCCTCCGGCCCGCGCCGGCGCTTAGCTCGGCCTTAGCCAGACGGGACGCGGCCCCGCCGCGGCGCCCGGGCCGGTGAATTTTGGCGCGTTCGGTGGCACCGGGCGGGGCCCCCAGGGACAGCGGGGCAGGACGGGCGCGTCTGCCGAGACCCGCCGGGGCCGGGCCGGGAGCTCCGCTGCGCCCTGCGGCTGCCTCCGGGCGGGGCGGCGGCTTCACAGGCTCGGTTAGGCCCTGCGCCCCCAGGGAGGCCCCGAAAGTGCCTCGAGGCCGTGCGCTCCCGCCCGCCCTGCGCCCTCTGCTCGCCGCGGCTGCGGGGTCGGGAGCGGGAAGTGGCGGCGGCGTCCGCCCGGGTCACGCGCGCCGCAGAGGCCGGGCCGGGCGGGCGCTCCTGGCGCCGGGTCGAGCTCCGCGCTCCGCTGCCGCGTCCCGGCGGCCTGGCCCGGGCGGGCGCTCGCGGGTCGGCGTCTCGGCGGGGCACCCGGCGCGCCTCCCTCGCCCCGTGGGGCCCACGCAGACCCGCGTCTAAGCGTTTTTAAGGAACCTCCGGGCTGTGGGGCGTGAGCGCGGCCGGCCTGTGTTCCCGGCGGCCGTGCGGGGGCGCCTCTGCCCCTCCTCGCGGGGTCGTGTCCCGGTTGTCTCCCGACCGCCGCTTGGCCCGGTGCGAGCTGACGTCTCGTGTTTTCCTTTGTGGTTTTTTTCCCTCTCTCGTTAGTTTGTTTTCCTAGCTTTGCTCTCCCCCTTCCAAACCTCCTGCGCCCACGCCCCGCCTGCCCCCCACCTCTTCCTCGCTCTCGGCGCTGAGTGCCGGGTCTGGTCCTGCTGGTCTTTGTCTGTGGACGATTCTTTTTTTTTTTTTTTTTTAATAGAGGCATGTTTTATTTATTTATTTATTTGTTTGTTTTGTTTATACAAGCACTGGGTACAGCCAGAAGCGCGGGAGGGTGAGAGGATTCACCAGAGCCAGAGCGGGGAGCAGAGCAGGCAGAAGGACCGAAGGACACTGCTGAGGGGAGCAGCGGGCGGCAGGAGAGGTCTGCGCGCCATGGGGGACCCTCCTCCGGTGGCCGGGGAGCAGCCGGGGATCGAACCGGCGCCGCGGAGGCCGCGGGCAGCTTCGCAACCCAGCGCTCAACCGCTGCGCCACCGGGGAGGCCCTGTGGACGATTCTTTCATCTGTGCTGCGCAGAGGAGGGCAACCCCCCGCGGGCTGGCTGCTGCTCTGCGGTGACTGCACGCCACAGCGCCATCCGTTCTGTCCCAGATGCCACCCTCTCCGCCATTGCGCGTGTGTCCCGGTCTGCCCGCCCGTCTGCTGAAGGGCACGGGTCCTGGTTCGCAAACGGCAGCCGCGGGAGTCCTGCTGTGTGACAGGCGTAGGGGAAACTTTTTTTTTTGAAGATTTTATTTCTACAAGAACCGGGTACAGGCTAGAGACGCGGGAGGGTGTGTCGCCAGAGCCAGAGCGGGGAGCAGAACAGGCAGACTGACGAAACCCACTGCTGAGGGGAGCAGCGGGGAGACAGGAGGGGTCTGCTGCGCCCTGTGGGTTGCTCCTGGCCGGCTGGGGATCGAACCCGCGCTACAGAGGCCACGGACAGCTCCACAGCGCGGCGCTCAACCCGCTGCGCCGCCAGGGCGGGCCCTGGGTGAAGCTCCTTTTCCTAGAGTGCTCCCGGCTCACGGGTGTTGCTGGGCCACGCGGGATCTCCAGCCGTATTTCCTCGAGCTCTGCGCGCTGCTCTGCACCGGGGCTGCCCGGCGTGGGTGCGGCGCCTTCCCCCGCCTCGCCGGCTTTCCTTCCTCCAGCTCGTGGCCGCGCGGCGAGGGTCTCTGCGCGGCCCCGGCGCCCACTCGGCCGGGGTTGGCGCTTCTGTCTCCAGAGCGTCTGGTCGGTGGCGCCGAGTCCGGGGACCTTTCTCTGCACGGACGGGGACCCCAGTCCAGCCTCGTGCTGCTGGGCGGTGCGGGGGTGGCGCCGCCCGGTCTCTCGGTGCCCCGCGTCTAAGGCCGCGGCTGTCGTCCGGCAGGGCCAGGCTTTGGCATGTGTGGGGCCCAGCGCTGCCTGGGGGGCAGACCAGGGCGAGGCCGGGAGAGGCCGGGGAGGCCCGGGAAGGCCCGGGAAGGCCCGGGAGGCCCTGGCATGCCCCGGCGGGTCTGGGGCAGGAGCTCGGGCCCTTTCTGCTGCGCCTGGAGCCGCCCCCCCCGTGTCCCTTCCTGCGTCCCCTTTCCCGAGGGGCGGCTCCGCGCCGGCGGTGGGGGGGCACATCCGAGCAGGGTGTGTGATCGGGCACCCGGAAACCGTCACCGTGTGCGCCCCGGCTCCGTGCTGCCGGCCCTCGGCCCCAGGGCGGGCGCGTCCACGCTGGGTGCCTGCCGGGTGTCCGCGGTGGGGCCTTGCCCCGGGACCGCCCTCCCGTGCGGGGCCCTCGCCGGAGAAGGGGGCGCCTGCAACTCACCCGGCGGGGTGACTGGCCAGGGGCGGGCCAGGGCTGGCCAAGCACGCGTCCCGTGACCGTGGCCGATGTTTCAGGAGCAGGCGTTGAACCCCGACACCGGCCGTGCTCCGTGGGGGCCCTCCCCGCCGGCTCCGACCCCGGGCCTGACACACACATCCCCCCCCCAACCCCCCCCCCCCCCCGTGCCGTCAGAGGAGGGTCGCGGTGGCCCCGCTGGGGCCTCAGGGAGGGAGGCGCCTGGGCGCTCAGCCCTGTTCTCCCTGCAGGGGCTGCTTCAAGGCCTTGTACACCCACAAGCCCCCGGCGGACTGAAGGGCCCCGGCCTCTCCCCCGTGCCGGGCAGGGCGTCTGGTCCTGTGCGGCCTCACTTCCCCGGCCCTGACACGCCCCTGGGCCGCCCTGGGGGACGCCTGCTGGACTGTTAGTCGGGGCGCCCTCCTGGTTGCCCGCCCGGGCCCCGGGCCAGGCGCCTGGCTGTGCTGCCCGTGCAGGCCCAAGGGCCGCTAGACAGCTGGGGGTGCCCCGTGCCCCCGTGGAGACCCTTGGGGGTCTCAGGGTGTGGCGGGAAGGAGAGCGGCCCCACTCTGACCCGGCGCCTGCCTCAGGGCCCCCCAGCTATGGTCTCCTGGGAAATGGACGTCTGGGGTTTGTCAGAAACTCTAGACTGAGCTGCACCGCAGGGCCAGGCCTTCCAGCGCGAGGCTGCCGCGGCCCGCGGGGCAACACCAGGTCCAGACGACACGGCCTCCCCCGCCCGCCTGGCCAGCCCCCCTTCAGTCGGGCCCCCAGACGTGAGCAGAGCTGACTGGGGGGGACCCGGCTGCCTCCAGGGCCGGTCTGCACCAGCCCGGTATGGCGGCGTCGGGGGAGGCCGGCCTGGGGTTCCTGTGCTGGCAAGGCCCGAGTCGAGGGCAGCTCATCACCGGGGCGGCCGGCCTATCTGGAGAGGCAGAGGGTGTGCACCAAGCCCCCCGCCTCCCGCCGGGCCCCACGACCCCCGCAGCGCCGCAGGCACGCGCCAGCTGGCCCCCGGGGTAAGCGGGGTCTTCATGAGGCCTGGCCTTCCCAACTAGCTCCTGCCCCCAGAGCTGCCCGCACCCGGGTCCTGTGCCGGGAGCCTCCCAGGGACGCCATCCACAGCGCAGGGACCCAGGCGCCGGCCCCGCGCCCTCAGCCCGTCGCCAGGGGCAGGCTGGCCTGGGAGGGGAAGGAGCGCCTCCCTCTGCTGCTGCCCCGGCTCCAGGGCGCTTCTGGGGGTTGGGGGTGGCCCTCCGCGTCCCCGGGCTCGTGGGCCAGGCTGGACCCACCGCACCCTGGCCCCGGTCTGCCTGCCTGGGATGCAGGGCGGCCCACCCAGCCCAGCCCGGACGGGGCGCAGCGGCAGTGGCGCCTCTTGCTGTCGGGGGGTGGTGGGGTGGGGGGCGGGCGCGCGCGCACGGGGAGCGCAGGACCGGCTTTGAAATGAAAGGGCGACTTGGGGGGACGCTGGCGCCGCCGGGCACCGGCCTCCGGGAGCGGGTGGACGCCGCCGTGTACGAAGAGCATGTAATTAATTTATTTATTTCTTTACACAGAACTGAAGTGATGTTACAGTACATAAGTTATTTACACTGTGCAGTAATGTGTTGCAAAATAAATTATCTAGAAGGCAGCAAAAGTACATTGTGAATGTGTATAAAACTGTACAGCTTACGGGTACGCGTCTATGGTTATTGGCTCTGTAGTGTTTCAAGTTATGTTCTCAGAAAGAGAAACCAAATGCCCAAGAGTAAAGGAAAAAATATACAAACCACGTGGATTTGACTCCATTAAAAACACGAAGGCGAGCCTGGCTCCGCGTCCCTCTGAGCGGCGTCCGGCCCGGCTCCGCGGGGGCGGTCGGCGCGCCCTGGCCCTCCGGCCGGGAGCTCGGGATCGGAGGGGCGGGCGCCTGGATGTTCTTCCTTTCGCCGACCGGGACGGAACACGGGCCCTCGCGCTCTGTCCTGCAGCCGGCTGCGGACGGGCCAGGCCGCGGGGCCGCGCCGGCTCCCCGGCTCCCACGGCGGCCGGCGGCCTCTCCCTGCGTCCCCGCCGACGGGGCGGGCGGCGGTGCTGGGCGGACGGGCGGGCGCGTCAGGCCGGCAGCAGCACGAAGTCGTCGTTGACGTCCACCATGGGCACGTAGAAGGAGGGCACCTCGTTCACGCACAGCGACTTGTGCCCGGCGGGGTCGAGCTCCTGCACCTTGAGCTGCCACTCCATCCGCTGCACGGCGTTCAGCGCGGCCGCCTCGTGCTGCTGCCGCATCAGCAGGCAGGTCTGCGGGCACAGCCGGCGGGTCAGGACGGGACCCGGCCCCACGGCGCCCCTTTTCCGTCCGAGTGGCCCCGCGGCGGCGGCCCGCGCCGGCCCCGACCGCGCTCCTAGAGCGCAGGCGCCGGGGAGGGGCGGGCTGCCCACCCGCCGCGGCGCTCGGCTCGGGCCTCGCCGGCGTCTGCCGAGGTCCCGTCCCCTCCGGGCACCGACTGGGTCCCCGTCACCGGGGACGCGCAGACTCTGCTGCTCTACAGGGAAGCCCCGCGTCTGTGCTGAGGCGCTGAGGCCGCCCCGGTCCAGCCGGGGAGGCGGCGGGCAGAGACCGCGTGGCCGGAGCCCCAGCCCACGCCCTCGTCGGCCAGCAAAGGGCCAAGTGAGGCTGGCGTCTGGGGGGGCCGGCGCCTGTTCCGGGAACCGAGGCCCCGACCCCGCCAGCCACGGCCGCCACCCACAGGAGGCCGGCCGTGGGCCGCGAGGGCCGGGGCGGGGCGGGCACCCACCTTCATGCGGTCGTACTTGTCGTCCACGTCCTGCAGCCAAGAGATGAACTGGCGGGCGTTGAAGCGGTCCCGCACCGACTTGTTCTCGTCCCCCTGTCGGGAGCAACGGCCGGTGAGCGGGAGACCCGGGTGCCGCGGGCCCCAGTGGGCGTCCGAGCACACCCCGAGCTGGGGCGGGGCACGCGCCTCCACTTTTTGTCATCAAAATGGATTTTGTTGTTGACGGGCGACTGCGCGTCAGCGTCCGGGGTCCGCGGGACGAGGGGTTTCCAGGAGGAGCTGCGGCAGGCGCCACCCCCCCTCCCCCCGCGGGGGTCTCTTCCTAGGTGCCGTCCCCGACCCCCAGGCCTGTGCTGGCGCCCCTCTGGCCAGAGCACCCCTTACAAATGCCAAAGTACCCGGCCCTGCTGGCGCAGCGAGGGGACGGGTGTGCTCGGGGCCACGGGTGCGGACGTTCCCTGCGGCGCCGAGCATGTGCCGGCAGCCGGCAAGCCTGTCTGCGCCCTCACGGCCTGCGGGGCGCCAGGAGCGTCCAGAGCTCCTCAGGCCCTGGGCCGGAAGACAGGCGAGAGCGCCCACTGGGTGGTGCCCGGAGGTGGCCAAGGCACCAGCAGGCTCTGACCCCACAGGCAGCTCTGACCCGGGGCAGGAGGCAGGAGGCACCCCGTGGAGGGGACGGCTGGCTGCGCGAGGGCCCCGCACCAGCGCGGCCAGCTTCATTCACAGGGCCCCGGGGCCGTATACAGGCCAGGAGGCGCCATGCCCAGCAGCCCGGGCCCCCAGGAGGACTCTGCGTACCCAACGAGGACACATGCACGGAAAGGCCCCCGTCCACCCCACGGCCTGAGTGGCCTCCGGGCCCCGCGCCCGCCCACCTGGCTCTCCAGGGGCATGTTGTACACCTCCGAGTCCAGCAGCATGGTGCAGGCGCTGAAGGGCACCGCCTGGTTCGCGATGGTCCTGGCTGCCCGGCAGTGGACGCGCAGGATCTCCTGCTCGCAGGAGACGATGAGCTTCTCCTGGGGCAGGGGAGGAGCAGCATCAGCCAAGCCCTGACTCCCCAACAGGCCCCGCGCACCCCTCGAGGCCGCGCGCCCCCAGCCCCGCGTACCCGCTCGATGCTGTGCTGCAGGCGCAGTTTCCCCCTCACCGCTTCCTGCTGCTTGAACAGCTCCTTCAGGGGCTCCGCCAGGGAGGGCGGGGGCGCGATCTGGGGTCACATGGGGGAGCGAGTCAGTGCCGCCGCCGGCTGCCCGCACAGCCTCGCCCCAAGACAAGAGGCTCAGCGCCGGAAGAGCACCCCAAACCCCACTGCCCGCGGTGTCTCCCAGGGAGGGCCCCCAAGAACTGCGGCCACGTGGGGGGTGGGCAGGGGCGCGGCACAAGGTGCTCCCAGAAGAGGGCCTCGGCCGCCACCGCACCCGGCAGGCCCCGACGTCAGGTGCCGGGTGAGACGGGCGCGCCGGGCACCCCAGGCCGCCCCTCCCTGGGTCCCGGGGACGACAGCGCCGCCTCCACACGGCCCTGGGGGCCCCGGGCGGCTAACCAGCGAGGGGGAGGGGAGCCCCCCGACGCAGCAGCCGGCGGGGCGCACTCACCACGGGGATGTGCAGCTTGCTGAGCGGCTTGCCGTCCAGCAGGTAGGAGCCCGTGTAGGTGACGTACTCGGCGTAGCACTGCGGCGCCTGGGGCGTGATGTAGCAGAGGATCTTCCGCTTCTCCTCAATCTTCTTGCGGATCTGCAGGTACTCGAAGTAGGGGTTCGCCCTGTCGCTGTGGTAGGGCTCGATGGCGTCCAGCTTGATGGCGTCCACGATGGCGGCCAGCGTCTGCTGGATCACCTCCCGCGTCTGCTGCGTGGACGGGTGCAGCGGCGGCGGCAGCGTCTGGCCCGAGCGCTGCAGGCGGCGCTTGCGCGGGTGCTGGGCCTGGGCCTCGTCCTCCTCGCAGCCCCGGCCCCGGGCCCTGGGCGCGGCGGGCGCCGGCTCCTTCTCCGGAGGCGGCGAGCTCTGCTTGTGCTGGTTGGCCAGCATCTGGGCCCGGTTCCTGGTCATGCGCTGGGGGACCTCCTCCACGCGGGGGGCCTTCTGGGCCTCGGGCGAGGGCTTGGGCTCCGAGTCCGCGGCTTCGGGCTGGACGCCGCCCGGGGGCCCCTCCGGCCCGGCGCTGTCGTGGGGGCCGGCCCGGTCAGCCGCGTCTGCGGGAGGGTCGGGGGCGCAGCGGGGCGCGGCCAGGGCATCCGGGTCCTCGGCCTCCTGGTCCGCGCTCCCTGGCAGGAGCTGCTCGGGCAGGGCTGGCTCCGGCCCCGAGCCCGGGCCGGCATCCCCGGGGGTCTGCTCGTCCGGCAGAGCCCCCGCCTCCCCAGCTCCCTGCCGCGCCGCGTCCGGCTCGGGCTCCGCGGGAGGGTCGGGCTCGGGCCGGGGGGGCGCCTCTTCTGGAGGCGGCAAGAGCTGTTCCTCGGGGGCCGACGAGGCTGCGTCCCCGCCGCTCGCCAGGGCGGGGGGCCCTGCAGGGGTGTCCTCTGGAGGGCTGAGGGGGCTCCCTTCCGCAGGCTCTGCCCCCACGTCGGAGACGTCCTTGGGCTGGAGAGGAAGGTCGGGCAGTGAGAAGGGCCCCAAGTCCAGGTCGTCCTCCGGGCCGGCGAAGGCGTCCGACCAGGGCACGGCCTCCACGGGGCCCAGGGCAGCCAGGCCGTGGCCGTTCCCCAGGAAGTTGCCGTCCAGGGCCCCCAGAGCCTGCACCTGCGCCACGGCGGCCACGCACGCAGGCTCGGGGGGCGCGTCGGGGGGCGCGTCGGGCAGCGCCTTGCAGTCACCGAAGAAGGACTCCAGCCTGGAGGAGGTGGCGAAGGGGGTGGGCTCCTCGGAGGCGGGGACGGGGACCGCCGCCTCCCCGGAGTCGTCCTTGACGTCCTCGAGCCCGGGCTCCGGGACGGACAGAGGGTAGGGGACAGGGGAGGCCGGGTAAGGGGCCTCGGTGGGGCCGAAGGGCCCCGGAACAGCAGCGTGGAGGGGCTCCTCGGCACAGAAGTGTTTCGGGGACTCCGGGAACCGCTGCGGAGACTTCAGCAGGAGCTCCGAGCCCATGGGCCAGCTGACGGGGTTCTCGGCGGCGCCCCCCAGCAGGCCAGAGGACAGGGCCTGCTCTGTGGCAGGGTGCGCCCACTCCACGGGCCCCTCGGTGATGACCGTGCTGAAGGGCCCCTCGTCCAGGGGCTCCAGGTAGCTGGGCTCGGGGGGGATGATGGCCGCCGTGGCCTGCTGGTCCTCCGTGGCGTCCAGGGGGATGCCCAGGTCGGGGGGGAGGGCGCCCTCCATGGACGGGGCCGACAGCGCGTCTCTGTGTGCGGGCGGGGACTTGGCCGGCAGCGTGGAGAAGGCGCCGTCGGGGGAGGGGGTGGCGGTGACCACGGCGGCCGGCGGGCAGTGCAGGGCGTCCACTCTGGGGGAGGCGGCGCCGTAGTCCGGCGAGTAACACCCCGGGGACAGGCAGGCGAACTTGTCCGCGGGGCCCGGGGGCCCGGGGGCCTTGTCCTCCAGGAGCGGCCCCGGCGAGCCGTAGCTGGCCGGAGCGGGGACGCTCTGCTGCCGGAACAGCTTGTCCCCGACGCTGAACTCCTCCTCGGGGGTCCTCCGGATGTCCACGGACACGGACCGGTACAGGCTCGTGCACAGGGGCCGGGTGGGCGTCTGGCCGGGGGTCTCCGAGATCCCGCCGGCCGCCGCCGCCGCCGCCGAGAACCGGTCGTAGAAGGAGGGGGAGCCGGTGCCGGCGACCGTGCCGGGGGCGGGCGGGGGCTCCGTGCAGTCGAACATGAGGTCGGGGTAGTCGTCCGCGCTGCAGGACGGGGTCCGGGGCGTGTGCATGGCCTCCTCGTAGCCGGGGCAGGGCGGGGCGGGCGCGGGGACGCCGGTGGGCCGGCCCTGGTCCGGCCTGGGGGAGGCGGGCAGGCCCTCCCTCGCGGGCGGCCCCGCCAGCCAGTCCCTGGCGTCGGGCGCGGGCGCGGGCAGGGGCTTGCCCTCGGCGGCGGGGGCGGCGGGCGCCGGCTCGCGGGGCTTCCTGTCCTTCGGGGCAGGGTCCGGCCCGGGGGGCTTCCTGGCGGAGGCGTCCAGGCTCTTCTTGCGGGCGTCGTCGGCCGGCCGCGCCCTGTCCTTGAGCTTGGGGTCCCCGGAGCGGTGCCGCAGCTTCTCCATCTGCTTCATGCGCTCCTTGTGCCGCTTGTGCCGCTCCTCGATCTCCAGGTCCTTCTGCGACAGCATCCGCTCGAAGCTGGTCATCATCAGGTCCCCGTCCCCCAGCAGCTTCTCGCGGGGCCGGGCGTCCTTGCGGCCCGGGTCCCGCGGCAGCGGCAGCCGCTCGCTCCCGTTGCTCAGCCGGGCCGCGTCGCCCCGCTCCTTCTCGGGGTTCTCCTTGAGCCTGTCCCTGGGCTTGGCCTCCCCGAGCCGCGGGCCCTCGTCCCGGGGCTTCTCGCGGCCGGGGGCCGGGGGCCGCGGCTCCTCCTTGTGGTGCTTGTCGCGGTGCCGCTCCTTCTCCTCCCGCCAGCGCTCGCGGCGCCGCTCCCGCCGGCGCTTCTCCCGCAGGAGGCTGAGGGCGCCGGCGCCGAAGGGCTTGAGCTCCTTGTCCGGCTTCTTGGCCGGCTCCCGCTCGGACTCGCCCTTCTCCCTCTTCTCGGCGGGAAACGGCTCCGCGGCCTTGTCCGGCTCCTCGTCCAGCTCGGCCTTGGCGCCGTAGGCCAGCGCGTAGGCCTCGGCGTCCAGGAGGTCCCTGTCGTGCGGGCCGGGGTCCTTGCGGCCGCCGGGGTCCTTGTGCTCGTCGGCCTTGTCCCGCTTGTCGGCCTTGTCCTTCCGGGCCCGCTCCCGCTCCCGCTCCCGCTCGTGGCTCTTCTTGGAGGAGGACGAGGCGTGGCGCAGGCGCTCGCGCTCGCGGCCCCGCTCCTCGGGCGGCTCCGGGAAGGCGGCCTCCAGCAGGGCGCTCAGCGCGGGGTCGGGGCCGCGCTCGGGGAAGCTGTCGGACGACGCCTCGCTGGCCTTGTCGTTGGAGTCCTCGCGGTCCTCGCGCAGGGCCGCCTCCTCCAGCCGCTCCAGCAGGCTGCGCTCCAGCTCGCCGGCCCGCGCGGCCTTCCGCTCCCGGCCGTGCTCCCGGTGCCGGCCCTTGGCCTTGTCCTCGGCCGCGCCCTTGCGCTCCGCCCGCTCGGGGGGCTTCTGCTTGGGCCTCTTCTCGGGCGCGCCGTCGGCGGGGGCCCGGTCCTTGCGCTCCCTGTACCTCTCCGCCGGCTCCTTCTCCCGCCGCTCCTTGTGCCGGTCGGCGCCCCGCTCCCGCCGCTCCCGGCCCCCGTCGGCCGCGCCCCGCTCCTTCCTCTTCTCCCGGGGCTCCTTGTCCTTCTGCCTGTCCGCGTGCTGCCGGTCGGCGGAGCCCTTGCGGTGCCGGTCGCCGTCCTCCCGCTCGGGCGGGCCGTCCGCCCGCGCCGCCTCCCCGGCCTCGGCCGCCGCGAAGGGCTCCTTGTCGTCCTCGCTCTCGTCCGTGAAGATGTCCGCGATGTACCAGCTCTTCTCCTTGCCCTTCCTGTCGTCCTTCTTCTCGGGGGCGTCCTCCGCGGCCGCGCCGGCGAGGGCCTTGTCCCTCCGCTCCCGCGCCGGCTCCGGGGCCGCCCTCCGCTCGCGCTCCCGGCCGTGGGGCTCCCGGTGCTTGTCCTTGGCGTCCTTCTTCTCCTTGAAGCCCTTGTCCGGGTCCTTGTCCTTGGGGGCCCTGTCCGGGCCGGCCTTCTCGGCCCTGTCCTTGTCGCTGGACTTGTCCCTGTGCTTCTCCGCCTTGCTCTTCTCCCGCTTCTCCCGCTCGCGCGCCGGGTGGTGCCGCTCCCAGGGCTCCAGGCTCCTGCCCGGGTCGCCGTCGGGCCGGTCCCGGAAGACGCCGTCGCAGCCCAGCTCCTTGGGCTCCTCCCTGAAGGCCTCGTCGGGCCTGGCCCTGCCGTCCTTGCGCTCCCGGGCGCCCTCCAGGGCCTCCTTCCTGTCGCGCCCGCCCTCGGCGGCCTCTCTGCGCTTCCGGTCCTTCTCGGGGAGGCCGCCGGGGGGGCCCTTGTGCTTCTCGGCCGGCTCCCGCCTCTTCTCGGGGTTCCTGTCCAGGGGGTCCCGCTCCTTCTTCCTGAAGAGGGCGTCCCGCTCGGCCCGCCGCTCCCCGTGCTCCCGCTTCTCGCGGGCCCGGGCCTCGCGCTTGCGGTCCTTGCCGTCCTCCTTCACCGTCTCCAGGATCAGCCTGGCCACCGAGTCGCCCTTGAGGTCCCTGAAGTCCGTCCCGGGCGAGTCCCAGCTGTCCTCGCCCCGGAAGTCGAAGGAGGAGTCGGACAGGTCGGAGAGCCAGCGGTCCTGCTGGTCGTCGGAGAGCCCGAACTTGGCGTCGTCGGGCTCCAGGAACTGGCCGGCGCCGCGGTACTCGTCGAAGGCGGGCTCGTCGCGGAAGGCCTTCTCCCGCCGGGGCGCCGGCGCCTTCTCGCGGCTCGCGCGCTCCTCCTTGCCCTCGCCCTTCCTGTCCGGCCGGGCGGCTCTGTCTTTGGGCTTCTTCTTCCTCTCCTCGCGGCCCGGCCTCAGCTTCTCCTCCTTCGGGGACTTCTCCTTGGCCGGCTTCTCCCGCTCGGCGCGGAGGCCGCGCTCCCGCTCCTCGCGCAGGGCCCGGCCCGCCTCTTTGGTTCTCCGGGGGGGCTTGTCCTCCCGGCAGACCCTGCCCCCCTCGTCCCTGAAGAGCCAGTCCTTGTCCTCCGGCTTCGCCTTGCCGGGCCGCTCCTCCTTCCGGAAGTGCTCGCGGTCGTGCTTGAGCGCCCGCAGCTTGCTCTCGGCGGGCAGGTCGCTGTCCAGCAGGAGGGCCTTGTCCGCCCGCGGCTTGGCGTCCTCGTACTCGTAGCCGAAGCTCTTGAGCTTGAGCTCCTGGCCGACGGGGCCCAGCCCCTTGTCCTTGCTCCTGTGTTTGTGTTTCATCTTGTGTTTCTTGACGACCTTCCCCTCCTTGTCCAGCTTGGGGATGGCGCCATCCGCGCTGGAGTGGACGGCGCTGCGCTTCTCGGGCAGCGCGCTCTGCAGGCCGCCCCTCTTCCGGTGCTCCTGCCGCTTCCGCGCGGGCTTCAGCGACTCCACGCTCGAGCCCTCGGAGGGGCAGTCGGACTCGCTCGTCAGCCGCGTCCGCGTGGAGTCCGACAGGGAGCTGACCTCGGACCAGGCGGGGGAGGAGATGGTCTTCCAGTTGTCCGTGCGCCAGTGCTTGGCGTGCTGCTCCGAGAGGCCGGGCGCGTGCTTCTGGGCGGCGCAGCTCCCGTGCGACGAGGTGGAGGAGGCGGACAGGGGGCTGAACAGGGAGGGGTCCTTCAGCACCAGCGGGGACTCCTTGAGGCCGCCGGAGCTGAGCACCGAGTCGGCGTCGTCCGCGCCGCTGTCCGGGCACTCGCTGTCCGAGTCCGAGGAGAACTTGTCGCTCCTCTTCCCGAACCGCACCTCCTTGCCTTTCGGCTCCTTCTTCCGCTTCTTCTTCACCTTGTTCTTCTCCTTCTGCGGCTTGGCGGGCGCGGGCTCCCGGGCCTTGCCGCCGGGCAGCAGCGCGTGCGCGAGCCGCAGCTTCTCGGCCGGCCCCGCGGGCACGCCCACGTCGTCCTCATCCGAGGAGTCCGACAGGATGCGGTGGACGGCTTTCTTCGGTGCGGCCGCGCTGTTCTTCGCGTAGCTCTTCACGTCCATTTTGGGGATGGACACGAAGCTGGTGGCCTTGGCCTCCTTCCTGTAGTCCTTCTTGAGCAGGTGCTTGTCGTCCACGGGGGGCACCCGGTCCTGCTCGTCGTCCTCATCGAACTCGTACTCGTCCTTGACGGGGGCCGCGGCCTTCTGGGGCTCGGGCGTCTTGGCCTTGTGCTTGAGGCCCTTCTCGAACTCTGAGTCCGTGTTGTTGCCATCGACGGAGCTGGACGGGGCGAACGAGGGGGCGTCCTCTTCCTCGGAGCTCTCTGCGGGGGACAGAGGGGGTGTCAGGCAGGCTCGGGGCACCGCGGACAGGGCAGCGGCGCCCCCCCCCCCCAAAGCAAGAACAGGCCTCTGGGCCCCGAGACCCCACACGGAGCAGAGGGGCCACCCCGCCCGGGCCCCGGCACTGACCGGTCGAGCTCTCCTCGCTGGATGTGTAGGTGCCTTTGCCCAGCAGGAGGTTCACCATGGTGGGCGAGCTGGCCACCTTCAGCGGTGTCTCCCCCTTCCTGTTGCTCTGCTGGGGGTTCCCCCCGTACCGCAGCAGCAGCTTCACCACCTAGGAGACAGCGGCGGGCGCGGGGCGGCGCTGAGACCAGGCTGGGGGCCAGGGAGATGCCCTCGGCCCTCCCGTGGCCCTCGGCAGCAGCGGCCTGGGCCTGCATCCCAGGGCGCAGGAGGCTGGAGCCAGCACTCCCACCCATGGGCAGCACTCCCCAGAGGAGCCACAGCCCTCGGGGGCGGGGACGTGAGTGACGGTCACCGCCCGTGGCCTGGGGCAGGGGCTCTGCCGGCTGAGGCCCTCACGCACCCTCCCCCGACCCTGCCCACGTTCTTCTGAGCAAACCCCAGACGGCTCACGAGCTTCCTCCACTTACTTGCCCAGAAGGGCCTCAAAACACGAGCCCGGCAGCCGACGGCGCCATCCCACCGGGGAGGCCGCTCCGGCTCCTGGGCCTCGGACCCCACCTGTCGGACCCCACAGCCCAGTGCCCACCTCGGCGCTCAGGCCCTACAGTGGACACCGCGGGGTCTGCCGACGCCATCTCCCCAGCTGGCACCACTTCGGTCCCGTGCGTGGTACTCCCTGGCCCCAGCCCCGCTGGTGGGGGAGCGGCTCAGCGCCCCGGTCTGCAGATGGTGGCCGATCGTGGGGGCATCTGCACTGGCTTCCGGGACCCCCGCTGAGCCCCCAGAGCCCCCTTCTGGGGCATGACCATCCACTCCCCCGGCGGGGCGGCCCCCACGCGCGCAGAAGCCCACCTTGTAGTGCCCGTTGTTGGCGGCGTCGTGCAGGGGCGTGTCGTCGTCCAGGCCCTTGGTGTTCACCTCGGCGCCCGCGGCCAGCAGCTGCTTGGCCACGTCGTAGTAGCCGCGGTTGCAGGCCTCGTGCAGGGCCGTCCAGCCTGCCGAGGACACACAGGACGTGGCTCTCCTGACCCTTGGCCCCTCGCCGCCACCCGCAGTTGGGGAGCCCCACCCTGCAGCCCCGGGGCCCATGGCCGCCCACCTGCGAAGTCCTTGACGTTGACGTCGGCGCCCTCGCTGATGAGCTCCTTGATGCGCCGGGCGTCCCCCCGGATGGCCGCGCGGTGCAGGCGCGTCTCCCCACGCTCGTTCCTCTTGTTCACCTTGTCTTTGGTCTTGGAGGCAGAGCTGGGCGTCCCCTTCTGACACACGGCCGCCTGGGAGGGGTGCTTTGGTGTCGTGTCCACTGCGGCCGGAGAGGACGCGGCGTCACCGAGGCTGGCGGGCACAGGTGTGGCCGCCCCGGCCGGGCCCTCCCGCTGGGCTCACCTGGGCTGTTGGCCGACTCCTCGGCCGTCATCTGCATGAGCAGCGCCACCTGCTGGCGCTCGGAGAGGGGGTAGCCGGCGCGGATCCCCGACAGCCCCATGCCGAAGAGCAGCCCAGCCTTGCGGGCCACCGGCTCCTTCTTGATCCGCTTCCGCTCGGGACCCTGCTTCTCTGCGAGGCGGTGGAGAGAGGGCAGACTTTGTGCCGGCGCGTCCCCGACCCGCGGGCCCTGCCTGCCGCCTCGCGGCCTCCGGGCACCGGGGACGCCGGGCGGGCGGTGCCGTCACCTCGGCCGGAGAGCCACGAGCCACCCGCCGCCTCAGAGCTGCCGGACGCCCGCGGCGGCGCCCCGACCCCGCTCCGCGGCAGGTGCCTCCCGGACCGCCCGCCGCCCTCGAGGCGGAGGCGCATGGCCCGGCGCTCGCAAGCACGTCTCTGCCTAAGCACGCGTGTCTGGCTCCGGCCGCCTTCCCCGACCCGCCTCCACACGGTCCAGAACACGCAAGCAGGCCAAGCGGCTGTCGTACTGTACCTTTCTTCTTGCTTCTAGGAACCTCCATTTCAGGGCGTGGCGCCTCGAGGAGCGAGCCAGCCTTGCAGTGCCACGACGTGGACTGGGCTGGAGGCATCTAAAGGCATCAACACAGAGCACTAACGAGACACGAGGCACAGCCCGCTCGGCCGCGCCTGCTCGGCCACCTCACCTACCAGCACACGCTCCAGCCTCAGGCCACGCAGGGGCGCGGGGCGGCCGCTCACGGAGCCCCGGGGTGAGGACGGACACTGCCCCGGCACCACAGGCCAGGAGCCCAAAGCTGCCGCCTCCGCCCGGCCTCGGCGGGTGGGGCCCGCGCGGGAGCAGACCCCAGGCCACAGCCTGAGGCGCCCCACTTCACTCAATGCCCCCGGAGCGCCCCTAGAGCCCACCTAGCTGGCCACCTCGCCACACGCCCACCCAGCCTTGGGCAGTGCCCCGGCCTCCCCACCCAGTCCAGACGCGTCCCAGCGCCTCCACGCGCAGAGACACGCTTCCCGTAGGGCGCGCGCCTGACAGCGTCCGGAGAACGCCGACGCGGCACCCCAGGCGGCCCCTGCCCAGCACCTGGCCAGCAGCAGCGCTGCCGGCTGCTCGACCTCCGCACGCACGGCGGAGCCACGCACCCCGGGACTCCGCCCAAGGGGACCACCGAGCCACCGGGAACACACGCCGCCCTCCGGGGCGCTGAGGAAGGAGCCACAGGATGACCCAACCGGCCCAGGTCGGGGTAAAGGCTCTCCACCCGCCCCCACCGCACAGACCCTGAAGACCACACGGGGGCCTGCGGGTCCGGCCCGGCCGCGTCTGAGTCACGATCCACTTAGCTGTCCACTGACGGCCACGCTGGGGCCGCTTCCTCCCCGGCACGCTGCAGGCAGCAGCGCCCCTCACCCCCGTGTGGGCTGGCTGCCCTGAGGCTCCCGACCCCTTGCCTCCTGGAGCCGCGGCGCCCCTGCTCCGCCTGCTGCACCGTCTCCCCTAGGGCCCCGCGTCCCTGCCAGCACCTGGCCAGGTGCTGCCTGAGGACCGTCCTGGGCCTGGAAGCTTCGTGAGAGTGGACAGGCTGGAGGGGCTGCCACGGGGTGGGCGGGAGGCCTGGGGTCAGAGCCTGCGCGCACTGGACCAGCTCCGCCCACCAGGCCTGCCCTGCACGGTTCCCAGGAGGCCGGCGCTAAAGCCTTGGGTGCGGGCACGGGGCAGGGGCACCCCACAGGCACAGGCCTTGGGGTCGCTCGGGGCGCCGGCCCGGCCCGCAGAGCCTCCAGTGCCCAGCTGGCCTCCCGAGCAGGGCGCCCGCATGGCCTAGCCACCAGGCCTGGTCAGGAGACACAGGCCTGTCCGGGCCTGTCTGCACGCAGGCCCAGCCCTCCCGCCAGGCGTCACACTCTGGCCGGGCTGCCGTCCCTCAGCTCCACGCCCGCCTCCCTCCCTTACAGACCAGCGCCACGGTCACCGCGGGGAGGAACGGGCCTGTGAGGCCCCGGCCGGCCTCCTGTGTCCAGATGGAGGTCACGGTGCTGCCGCCGGGGGCCCAGGAGCTCGGCGGGGCCGCAGTGGCGGACCAGGTTGGTGCCGAGCCTCATGAGGGCCAAGCCCCGCCCTGCCCGGCCCCTTCAGAAGGCCGGAGCGGACGGCGCCTGTGTGGCCAGGCTGAGGACAGGCCAAGGGCGGGGGCGGCCTCAGGCTGAGCGCTGCTCCGGCAGCTCCGCCGCAGGCGCTGGAGGCACAAGGGTCATGTTCCCCCTTCCGACGCTGGATGGGAGCTGCTGATTGGCGAGGCTCCTCAGAGGGCGGACGAGTTCCCGGCCTGGCCCGCATGTCCGGAGGCGCCGGCCTGCGGTCTGTGTCACCAGGCAATGTGGCCAAACGGGGACCCGGCTGCGGGCAGGGCCCGGGCAGAAGGCCCAGCCCCCTCGGCACTGATGCGGGCGCGCAGCACGGCTCAGGCACCACGCGGTCTCTGGGGGGCTCGCCGCGCTCCCTGTAGCCCCAGCCCAGCAGCAGCAGGAAGGACACAGCCCACCTCCTCCCTGCACGGGCTCACGTGGGCGGCCCCCACCGCTGCTCCAGGCTGCGGCCTTTGCGGAGCCCTCAGCCGGCCTCCGGGGCCCCGCTCCTCTGACAGCAAAGGGCGTCGGTGCCAGGCTGGGAGCAGAGGGCAGCCCCGATGCCCACCACCTGCGTGTGCTGCCCACGTGCTCACCCAGAGCGCCCTCAAGTATCCTTTGCTCTTCCTGCGCACAGAGCCCTGTGGCCACCAGCCCTGAACACCGGAGGAGGCCTGGCGCGCACCACCTGCTGTCTCCCGCCGCCACGCCACCCAGCTGGACGCTCCGGAGCCCATACTCTAGAGAGGCCGCAGGCCTGCGGGCGTGCGTGCTCAGGAGCCGGGCTGCAGCGCGACACTCCCAGGGGCACCCCACGGCCCGTCCCCACCAGCGCCTGCGTCCCCGGCTCTGCGCCAGCCCCGTTCTGTTCCCAAAGTGCGGCCCCCTGGAGGGAACCGCTCCTGGTCAGAGCCCTCCTGCGGCCCAGCCAGGAAGCCAAGGCCCCCGGGCCTGCGTGTCCACGCCGCTTGCAGTTCAGACCAGCTCCGGACTCCCCCCGCCCCCCGCATCTCAGGCCGGGACCCTAGGGCCTGTGCACACAGCCCCCGGCCCGCGGGGGCCTCTGCCGCTGCACTGGGTTACCGCCCCAGGCTTCCCGCCCTCAGGTGCCTGGGCCCTCCTTGGCCGCCTGCAGAGCAGGACAAAGACGGTGGGGCGAGGCCCAGGCCCTCCTGACCCCGCTCCTCTCCCACGAGCAGCCGCCGCGGGGAGAAGCCAAGGCACACGCCCCAGGGTAGCCGGCACGGACGCCACAAAGGCCCCTCGCCCGCCGCCGACTCACGCACGGCGGCCACAGAGGCCCCACGGCCGCTCCTCAGCCCAAGGAGACTCGGGCGCTGCCCTCAGTGCCAGCTGCCGGGCACGCGGGCGAGCGCGCAGAGGGCGGGTCCACTCCTCTGGGCTGCGGGCCCCGGGCTGCCTGCGGGCGGCGGCGCCAACTCCAGACCACCCCCGCGCAGCAGGGCGCCTCCGCCGGCCGCGGTACCTGTGTCCGAGTCCTTCTGCTCTCCATTGGCGCCCGCGGAGAAGGGCAGCTTCCGCTTGCTCGCCCGCTCCCTCACCTCCTTGCCGCCATCGCCGCGGTCCAGCTTCGGGGTCTTGGTCAGAGAGAGTTTATCCTGGGAAGCAAAGGGCGCGATCAGACGCCCCCTGAGCCAGAGCCCAGCCCGCGTCCTCAGGCGCGGGAGACCCAGGCCTGGGGGGCCACGGCCCAGCCGCCGCGAAGCCTCTGAGCCCGAGGGGCACGCAGGCGAGAGCCCCCCGCCGCCATCGGGACGCTGGGCCCCCGCGGCGCAGGCCATCTGCTCCCACCGGGCTGGACAGTCTCAGCCAGCCCAGCTGACGGTGCTGTCGGGGGGACTGCTGGGCGGTCCCCACAACGCTGCCCTGCCCCACACCGGCGACGCGGCGCCTGGCCAGGAAGCCCCGCCAGCCCCACCTGGACTGCACGGCCCTCCCTGCCAGCAAGGTCCTTCCGGAGTCTCCCCCAGGGAAGCTGTTGGCG
Organism: Talpa europaea; assembly: GCF_964194135.1. NCBI lineage: Eukaryota > Metazoa > Chordata > Mammalia > Eulipotyphla > Talpidae > Talpa > Talpa europaea. The sequence goes on along the minus strand of NC_140084.1, from coordinate 259,688 downwards.
AACATGGTGCCCTCACAGCACCAGGGCCTCCTGGGAAGAGCACCCCAAGACGGGGCACTGCCGCCTTCCGAAGGCCCACAGCCCCCGCGCTCGCAGCTGAGCTGCGGCCACAAGGAGGGCTCCTGGCCACGGCCTGGACCCACCACCCCGGCCCGGGGGGGGGGGATGGGGGCCGCGTAGCTTCTCGGCACTGGGCAGGGTGGACAGACGCGGGTGAGAGCCCCGCGGGGGCTGACGCGGCTCCTTCCGCCCCAGCCCCGCCTGGCCCCTCTGCCCCTTCCCGTGGGCCCCGCCAGCAGGGCCTCAGACGGGCAGCTCCGGGCCCCGCGGCCCTGCCCTGGGCCGCCCCGTCGGGCTGGGCCTGCCCCGCGCGGGGACGGCTGGCTTGGGGCGGATGCCCCCGTGCACGCAGCCATATTAAAACCCCTTCCCGGTGCAGGTCTCCGCGCCAGAGTGCATCTTGAAGCAGCAAACGGCAGGGCCCAGAGTGGGCAGGTTTGGGGGTTCAGGGCGCCCTCCCCCGCCCTGTAACCGAGCCACCGTCATCACAACAGCCACAGAAAAGGCCCGTGAGAAACGCAACGCTGCCCACGACGCGTGCTCTCCGCACACGGGGCACCAGCACCCAAGACCAAGACCCCCGGGGCCCTGCGCCCCACGACACGCGCCCACGGCAGGAACCTCGGGCAAGGAGCCCGCTGACCGTCCCGCGCGAGAAGCCCGGCCACAGCCCCGCGGACGCCAGCAAAGCCGAGCACCTGCTGCGCCACAGCCATCCGTCAGCCAACGGCCCGGAGCCCGGGGGCACCTGCCCTCGTGAGCTGACACCCGGGCCCTGGGCCCCCCTTCACCAACACCGCCTGCCCCCGACGGGGCACCCGCCTGGGACAGGACGACCCCCACCACAGGGCCGCCCCCCACTCCCCAGACGCACCCGGAGGCCAGAGGCAGCGCCTGGACAGGGCCTGGGGGGCCCGGCGCAAAGGCACACCCACCGCCGACGGGCACGCGCAGGGGCCGAGCCGCGGCCCTGCGCCCGCCTGCGCTCTCCTGCGGGCTCGGCCGCTCTCGGAGCCCGGGGAGCCGCGGCCCCAGTGGTGTGGGCCGGGCGCACACCGGCCTCCTGGCCCAGCCTGTCGCGCCCCGTCCGGCACCCACCGCGCCGGCCTGGGTCCCCACGCACGCGCCCGGCGCTCCCGCCGAAGCCCAGCCGCGCGCCCACCTTCCTGCCGGCCGGCTTCTCCACCATGTCGCTGCTGAGGGCGCCGTCTCCCTGCTGTGGCGTCCTGGAGCTCCCGCCCTTGGGCATCGTCGTCCTCCCTCACGCCGCCGTCATCGACGCTGCCGGCGCCTCTTCCTTTACCTGCTCCGGGAGAGAGGACGGGATTAGGACGGGGTAGGCCGGTGCCCCACCCACGCGGCGGGCCAGCAACCCCGAGACGGACACACGCCCCCACCCCAGGGCTGCAGGGAGCGTCGCTCCTTTGAAGAGAAGGCAAGACTAAGAAAGAAACACAAGAGCAGCTGAGGGTCCCCCAGAGCCACCCCGGGGGGGGGGGGGGTGGCCGCACAGGCATTGTGGGGCCGCGGCGAAGGGCACCCCCAGACCCAGCCGCCCGGTGGGCTCGAGGCAGCGCCGCCCCCAGAGGACGGGGCAGAGCATCGGGCTGTCTCCACCGGGCGACGCACGTGGTCAGGCTGCTGTCACGCAGGCGCCCCGGGCGTGGGCTCTGAGGACACGGGCAGTACGGAGCGGGAGCCGTGGGGGGCAGGGCTGCTCCAGCTCCTCCCGGGGGAGGCCGACAGGCACCCCCCTCACCCCTGCAGGAGCCCCGTGGGCGGGAGACCCGGGCCGTCACCCGAGCAACAGCCCCAAACATGTGCGCGGCGCCAGCTGATTCCCGGGAGCTGTAAACAGAGGCTGACGCTCCAAATTTTCAGAATCAAAGCAAGGACCACCCACCCGCACCCCTGCCCGCCCACGCCTCACACCCCGCAGGGCAGCGCCAGCGCTTCCATGCAGAGCAGCCGCAGGAGGCCCCAATTCGTGATCTCTGCGCGACGGAAAGTGGGGGGTAAAGAAGACGACCCAGCTGCGTAGGGACGTGCAGTGGGAAGGGCACAGAGAGGGTGCCCAGGCGCCCAGCACTGGGGGAGCCCCACAGCCAGAGCACAGGGTGACCTCCCCGCACCCCGCTCTGTGAGCTCAGCCTCACCCACGCCCCCCCGCAGGACCGTGGGAGGAGGAGCCTTCCCAGCTCCCTGCCGCCACACGGTGACAGAGCGCGAGGACACCGGCGAGTGGCCTCCTCGCACCCACGTCTAGCCGGGCCGACCGGGCTGGACACGGGACCGGACGCCGCCATCAGGGACCCACCCCTGGGCGAGGGGTGCTCGGGCTCTGCTGTGTCCGGCCCTGGCCCCGAGCCCCCGACAGTGACCGGCGGCAGAGAGGAGACGGGAGTGCTGGGGCCAGCGTCCGGGAGGGAGAGCCCCAGGGCAGGGCAGCGGGCGCAGCGCTGGTGCTCCCAGCAGGCGGGGCTCCCTCGGCCACGGTGGCTGCCCGTGGGAAGCCGGGACACGGCCCCGTTCCGCTCACCTCACGCAGCCCAGGCGGCCGCAGGGGCCGGCAAGGAGAGGCCTCCAGGCTCAGGGCCCGCACGCGGGCCGTAGGGCAGGCGCCGCTCCGCCCGCCAGGCTGGACTCGCTTTCAACGGCTCTCGGGAAACCAGAGCCTGGGGCTTCCCGCGCAGACGCCGTAGGAAGGACGCGGCGCCCTGAGCTGCTCGAGCTCCAATTTAAGGGGGACACGTGAGACCCCTTCCCCCAAGACGCTCGCTGCGAGAAGCTGCTGTTTCTGGCACCCCCTTGGCACAAGGCCGCTGCTGCCCAAGCACCGCCCTCTCCTGAGCTGCCGAGAACTGGGAGGCTGGCGGCCGCAGGCCCCACAGCAGCACAGGGTCAGCGCAGTCAGGCCGCACACGCCGAGCACGGGCCCAGCACAGGATACCTAGGGGCACGGCAGCGGAGCTGGGGCACCTGAATGGGGCGACCGGCCCCTCACCCCGCCCTGGGGGCCCTCCAGGGAGCAGCGGCTGGAGAGAGGCTGCAACGTCCCGCGCGGTTCTGGCCGGGAGCACAGGAGGCCCCGCCCAGCGCCGAGTGCCTGAGATGAGGACAGGGACAGGGACAGTCCAACGGGGGAGGGCCACCGGGCCCCGTCATGAGGTGGGCGCCCCCCCCCCCGCGCAAGGACCCACGCTGACTGGCCAGGCCAGGGTCCCAGGCCCAGATCTGCCGTAGAGCAGTTACGGGGCAGGGACAGGCCGCGGCAGGGTCTGGAAGACTCGACATGCTGCCCACTCCGCCCACGGAAGAGCCCCACAGGCTGTGAGGGCAACCTGCCGGACACGCGCGGCTGTGGGGGGGGGTGCCCCGGGCTACCCCCAGGAGCCACGTTCCTCAAGCTTTTATACCGCAGAAGCGAGGGAGACGGAAACATCTCATGCGGATCTACTGGGCGAAAAACTGTCGAAACATCAACCGTGGAAGTGCTTGTTGGCATTACGACCCCCCCAGAGTCCCCGTCCTCCCCGGAGGTGAGGGCCGTGCTGGCCTCTGGCTGCCGGGACGCCCGCCGCGGCGGAGCAGGACAGGGCCGCGGGCCCGGGTGAGCAGGAAGGAACACGCAGGGAACCGCCCGAGAGGCACACCCGCCCGGGAGCAACCCCGGGCCGCAGCTCCTCAGGACGGCTCACCGCGGAGATGCGTCGGCCCCAGAAACGCCCCCTGTCCCCTCACGCGCGCGCGCACCCCACGCTGCCACTGTCCACTCGGCCGTGGAGCCGCGCACCGTGCCACAGGCCCACAGGCAGGGGCTGCGAAGACCCGGCTTCGTGTCTCAAACATTCTATGGCGGGAAGTTCCGGAGAAGTCCCCGGGCCAGCAGCTCACGGCCACAGCTGCGAGGACGCGAGCAGGAGGACAGAGAAGGGGCCGGCGCGGGGTGTGTCCGCGCCCGTGGGCCCTCTCCCGGCGCAGCCTGGGGGCGCAGGCAGGCTCAGCGCGGCTGCACAGCCGCAGATGCCACACCTGCCCCTCTGCTGCCGGAGGACCAGCTCCGGCGACATCGGGACGCCGCCAGGGCAGCCGCGCCAGCCCCGCTCCTGCACGATGGCGGCTCAGACACTGACCGCTGGGCCCGCAGAGCGGCGAGCGGAGATGGACAATCACCCAGGCCCTGGCGCGCGTGAGACAGACCGCCCTGAGAGCCCAGGGCTGGAGTCGACTGCTGTCAAGCCCCCCACGTCGGTCTGGAGCCAAGTCACCCACCCAGAGACCGCAGCAGGTGGGCACCGCGGCCACGCCCGCTGGAAGCTGCCTCCCAGCAACACCGAGGGCCGGAGGCCCCGCGCAGCAGGCAGCCCCTCGGTGACCTGCCCACCAGTGCCTCTCAGGACCACTCCTGACCGTGACGGAGGGCCCTCCCCCCGACCAGTGGCGGGCCTCCAGCAGGGCGGGCTGCAAGAGGGCCACTGACTCGGAGGCCCCAGGGGCTATGCTGCACCCAGCAGCTGCGTGGACAGTGGCCCGACGCTCGGTCCCGTCGGCAGCCTGTGTCTCCCGGCCACCCGGACGGGGCCGGTCCCCGAGCCCGGCAGGCGGGAGTGCCCCACGCCTCTCGGGTGGCTCCGACGGGACAAAGCTGCTCAGAGCGTGGGAAACAGCCTCCTGGACTCTGTGTGCTCGGCAGCTGCGGGGGCGTCACCCCGGGCGCCATGTCCGCCTGGAGGTTCCCACTTACAGAGGCCCGGGACCGCACACCAGCCCCGGGCAAGGGAGGCCACAGGCTGCGGGAGGGCCGGAGCCAGGGCACACCTGTCCTGCGGCCTTCAGAAGGTGCCCCCTGCCCAGCGCCTCATGAGCCAGCGGCTGCGGGGAGCACCTGAGACAGGCCAGAGAACACAGGTCGTGACGGGGGCGAGCCCGGGGTCCCCAAAAACGCGCGGCACCCCACCTTCCGAGCCACCCAGGTGAGCCACCACTCACCAGCGCGCTCCCGCACTCGGCCCACAGCTGCTGGACACCCGCAGCTGCAGGCTCACACCACCAGGCTCCCCAGAGGCCGCTAGGCCTCCCGCGCGCCGGCCAGCCTGGGCACCCAGACGGGCCGCTGCAGGGGTCTGTGGAGCCCACACCACCGCTGACAGCCGGGGCCGCCCCCGGAGCCATGTGCCAGGCCCCCTGTCATGGGTTTATCTAACTTAAAAGGGTTGCCGGGCTCCAAGGCTCATGAAACCACGACACCGCCAGGAGTGGGCGCGACGTTGGCCACGGAGGACCCGCACGGCAGCTCGGGAGGAGGCGGCTGCCCCTGCGCCTCAACCCCGGGGCCAGAGGGCCGCGGCTGACGGGCCAGGAGCCCACCGAGAGACCCTTCCGCCCGCAGGGGCCAGCGAGACTGAGCTCGGGGCTCAACGGTGGGCCCAGGTGGGAGATGCGGGCCGGTCCCGAAGAAGAGGCTTCAGGCCGGGCACCCGCATCTCCTCAGGGGCTTCAGCTCTCAGGGCCCTGGAGACAGGGTCCAACCCTACACGTGGCCACGCTGGGGAACGGACAGGCGCGGGGGGACCGCGGCGTGGGGGCCACGCTGAAGGGGTGTGGGAAGGCGGCCACAAGCTGTGGGTGGTCACAGGCCGCACCCGCCTCAGAGGCACAAAGTGGGCGCTCCTGGCCGAGGGGCACCTGACCTCCGTATCCGTGGCCCACCCGCCTGGGCTGTGTCTAGGCCTGGCGGCCTGGCGAGCCTGCCAACAAGAAGACCAAGGCCAGGGCAGGGCCAAGGTCGCGGCCCGGGCACACAGCTTCAGCGTCAGGCCGCACCTGAAGCCAGGGGTGGACACCACCGACCCAAGGTCATCGCCGTAGGACCCAACTCACCGAAGCAGCCCTCCAAAGCCCCCCAGACAAAACCTGGACCCCGGCAGCCTGACACCCAGACCAAGGGTTCCAGAGAACCCACAACTGTGGCGCCTGGGCCGCGAGCCTGGCCCCTGGGCTTTGGGCGGAACCAAGACAGCCCCCAGGGCTCCCTTCCAGGCCCGCCCCCGGCCGCCACCACGTCTCGGAATCCAGTGCTGAGCCTCCCAGGGCCCCGCAGAACCGTCACGGCGGACGCCAGCCGCGGCCCTGCTGTCACGCCACACGGGGCAAAGGACAGAGTCCGCGGCACTGGGGACGGCGCGGGACAAAGGCTGCATTCTAGGGATGGGGAGTCCGGGGCTCCCCAGCACAGCCTGTCAACGGACCCCTCGTCCTCCGCACATCCAGAGCCGCTGTCACCGAGAACCACAGCTCCCACCCCACGTCCCCCAAGTCCACGGCTCCCCAGACCCCGCCTGGGACAGCAGGCGCCCCTGCTCTGACGGCCTCCCGCGTGGGCAGACCGCCCGCCCCTAGACCGGCGCCGCGGCAAGGCAGCTGTTCAAACCTGGTGTTCGCCCCAGAGCAGCGGTCGGCGGAGGGGAGGAAAGGTCAGGAGACCAGACGCTGGCCTCGGCCCCTCCTCTCCTGAGCACGTCTCTCCCTGCCCCCAGAACCGGGCCCTCTCCCGCCACGGCGCGGCACGGGTCACGCGGGCTCCCTCCGGCCTGGCCTGCCCCGCCCTCCCTCCCCAGGGCCGAGCCCCTCGCCAACCTCCCTCTGCTGCTGCTCTGCGTCCTGCTGGACGCGGCGGTTGGGGCGGCCCCGGCTCTCTGCTCTGCCGCCCCTGCGCCCCGCTGTTCCCAGAGCGTGCACCTCCTCCGGCGGGGCCCCTCACCCACCTCGGGCACCATCCGCCTCCTTGGCCCAGGCCGGCAGCCCCCACTCCAGGACGCGGACTCCTCCGGGTGCAGACGGCGCCCCCCCCAAGCAAGGCGCGGAACAGCCGGCCGGGCCAAGCGCCTGGCAGGACAGACACGAGGAGGCGCGGCCGCGGGGGCCTCCAGGCACCTTCTGCACCACGTGTGCCCAAAACCACTGGGAAGCGCAAGTTCATGTAAAACAAAGCCAAGCCACACTCTGGTCAAGCGGGCCCACCCCGGCACTGCGCAAGCTCCAACCAGCCCCCCGCCCCCCGCGCCTCCTCACGAGGGCAGCCCCCGGCCCCAGCAGTTGGACAAGGGCGCCCCCAAACTGGCCCCGACGCTGGGACCTGCAGTTTTTCCCACATACAAGAGCTGGGGTGCAGGGCAGAGGTGCAGGGGGGGAGAGAACTCTCAGAGACAGAGTGGGGAGCAGACCAGGCGGATCCACCGAGATCCAAGGCTGAGGGGAGCAGCGGGGAGACAGGAGAGGTCTGCTGCGCCCTGTGGGTCACCTCCCTGGCCGGGGATGGACTCAGGCCACTGTGGCCGCGGACAGCGTGACGAGGCCTAGACTCCACCCCAAGGCCCCCAGGGAGACTCCTCGTATATTTCAGGTTGCAGGCAAGGGGGTGGTCAGAGCTACGTGTCAGCAGATGTGGGTGATGCGGGATGACCAGGGCGGGGGGGGGGGGGGCTGGAGAGGCGGGAGGGAGGCCTGGCGGGGAAGGTGGTCAGAGGCGCGCAGTGCAGCGGGCTGGGGAGATGGAGAGAGGGCCTGGGCCGCACCTCGGGACCACCCCCAGGACAGCGCGGCAGAGTTGGCGCCCTGGGGGCCACCCGCCGCAGGTGACCTCAGCCAGGGGGACAGGGAGCTCAGCTTCCCGGCAGGTCACCTCACGGCCAAGCTGCATTGTTTCAGGTGCCTCGATCTGGACCCCGTGTCGCGTCCATCCGAGGGACAGGCGAGAGCGCCTTGCAAGACCCGACGCAGGCCCAGAGTGGGCTCTCCCTGTACCCCGCCTCTTCCCGCCCCTCCACCCACGCCGTGCACCCACCTGCCAGGGAGAGGAGAAAGGGAGGCCACGGCTTGAGTTCTGGGAGAGAGGTTTCCCTCCCGAAGTCCCGCAGCGTCGCGGCCCCACTAGCCCTCGCTCAGGGGTGCCTTTTTAAAAACTGAAGCCCCTCAGCGTCAGCCCCCCGGGAGAGCGGGTCTCTGAGGAGGGCCCAGGCTGGCCGCAGCACGCGGCCACCCACGGAAAACAACCTGACCTGCGAGCCAGCACAGGTCTCCAGCCCGGGGAAAGCGCCCAGACCCGCTTCCCAGAGCCGGGAGGGGTCCGCGTGGCTGGCGCTCCAGAGCCATCAAAGCAGAAAAAAGTGGGCGTCTAGGAGCCCCGACATCAGCACCACCCGAGGCGCCATGGCCACACGGAGCCCCCAGTGCTGCTGGCTGGGTCTGCACCCAAAGAGGCCAGGTTTCCTCCAAGTGCTTTGCGTGTCCCTCCGAGAGAAGGGATTTCTGGTGTTTTTTTTTGTTTAAAGATTTATTCATGCAAGAAGTGGGGTACAGGCCAGATGTGCAGGTGAGACGACTCACCAGAGACAGAGCGGGGAGCAGAACAGGCAGACTGACTGAAATGCACTGCTGAAGGGAGCAGTGGGGAGACAGGAGGGGTCTGCTGCGCCAAGTGGGCTTCTCGCCGACCGGCCGGGAATCGAACCCGCGCGGCAGAGGCTGCGGACAGCTCCACCGCAGGGTGCTCAATCCGCTGCGCCACCGGGGAGGATTCCGGTAATTAAAAAAGTGAATTCCTTCAAGGGTGTTGCTTTGGGGGTTTGGTTTTATTTCTCCTTCCTGTGTTACAGGATGTGAAACCACACTCGGAGGCCCGGGCAGGAGCCAGGCCCGCTCCCCCGCGCTGTGGGCGGGCTCACAGCATCACCCGAAAAATCTAATGTTTCTCCGTTTATTTTGCTGAAGATGACTACAACGGAGGGGGAAGGTCACCCCAGCTCCAGCGAAGGCCTTAGGAACCCCATGGCTTGCACGCTGGTCCACCGGCTACACCCCCGCAGGATGCGCGGGCCTGGGCAGCGGGCGGCATGGGAGGGACCGGCTGCCCGGCGCCGAGAGAGAAAAGCAGCCTCTGGCGTCGTGGTATTACTACACACAAGTTAAACTGCCATTGCAACCAACTCTCACAGATCGCATCTCTCTAGGCTGACGCAAATCGAAGGGGGTGGGATCTCATGGATTTCAGCTAAAACTTGACAACCTTGCTCTAAGGGACCGCGCACGTCCTGTGCGGAGAAAGGCCCGCCGTGTCATGGGGTGAGCCGGCGTGCGTGGCTGCTTTACAAGTGGAAAAAGAGCGCCTACGGATTTTCAGGGTAATAAATAATTCACTGCACAGATGCCAAGGGCAGGCCTGGAAAGTCAGGCCTCGCCCCAGCGGCCAGCACCCTGCAGGTCAGACGCGGCCCCACCTGGGCGGCCCCAAGCAAGTGCCGGCCCGGCCGCACCGTCCGGGACTCCACCAGGGCAGGGCTCCCCCCCCCCCCGCCCCGCGCGCGTCCAGGCGGCACCCCTCGTTTCCATGCTGAAGGCTCACGGAGCCCTAGTCATCAAAGCAGCTTCGGCACTCTGGGATTTTTTCAGCTCTCCAGGGGTGTCTCTCAAAGCTTTCAAGCCCACCATCTCCTCGCCCCTCGCGACCTGAGACGCCGAAGCCGCACAAACCCAGCTGTCGCCAAAACCAAGAACTCGGGTCTCTCTCGCCCGAATCACACCCGCTGTCTTCCCGAGTCTGCGTCTCGCCAGTTACATAACAGGTTCATCAAATAATCGCCGGAAACTAAACACAAGTGGGAACCACCTCCCCGCAGCGAGGTTTCCGTTTTCTCCAGTAAAATGCTAAGGCTGGGAGAAGGGGGCGCCGCACCCAGGAACGTATGTGACATTCGAACCGCGGCTTCGACCTCGGAGCCTAGGCATTCTTTTACTGTAATTGCTAGAAAGTAGAAATATAAAAACTAAACTGCTGAGACTCTGAGAGGAGCCAAGGCAGCGCTGCCCAACCCTCCTGTGACCTTTGGCCAGAAGGGGCCCCGCGGCCGGCCGCAGCAGGGCCGACCGGGCGCCGCCACACCCAGCAGCCCGGCCCGCACCTTCCAGGCCGCACGGTCAGGACAAAGCAGTCCCCGGAGACGCCGGCCCGGAAGCAGCAGTCCTCCCAAACCCACCGCCACCGAAGACCTCTTTCCCCGAGACGGCCTTCCTCGTCACTGACTCAGGCGCGTCGGGGGCCGGGGCTCACCTGCGCCGCCGCGCCGGTGCTGACGACAGGCGCGACGCTGCCAGCCCAGCCAAAACAGACGCACCGGGACCCCAAGTCTCTCCTGTCACACAGCCACACTCAGGCTTCCACCCACTCACTCAACAGAGGTTGCCCGAGCCAACTTTCAGGCACCGTCATGCCCAGGCTGGGTCCTGGACGCTTAGAGACACAATCCCTGTCGCCATCAACCGTCAGCCTCGAGGACAGAGACATCCGTCAGCCGCCACACACACTGGATCAGCTGTGCGAAGCTCCATGAGGCTGCAACACAGCCCGGGCCCCTTCCCTGGGAGCGAGGCTGCACAGACCCCAGAGGACAGGAGCAGGCCAAGGCCCAGGCGCCGCCTGCAGAGGCGCAGTCTGGAGACGCTGGAGGCGGAGGACCGGGCGGAGCACCTGCCTCGTGACCAGGCTGAGGAGAGCGGGGAGCGTGGCCACAGCGCCCAGGTGAGAGGGACGGTGGCCCAGGGCCTGACTGGGGCCCGAGGAGAAGGCTTAGGCCTCAGAGTCAGCTCAGCGATCACAGGGGCCCTGCCGTCAACTCATAATTCCGCCACAGGTAAAACACCGTTTCCTCTAAAATGAACTTGAAATTTTAAAGGCGGCCTGGGGAGAGCAGGAGTTAGGGGAAGCACAGAAATGACAACAGGCAGCTCTGGTCCCGAGACCGCCGTGTCCCCACGGGCGTCCCTCTTCACCGCCCTGCCCACCAGCGTGCATGCAGGTGCTGTGCCCGCCTGCCCTCCCTTCCCTAATAAACCTGTCCTGCTAAAATGGAAAACAAAGAAGACATTTGGACACAAAGCGACTCTGCGCTTAAAGGACGCCCCAAACACTGCCCGTGAAGCACACCCCGAGAGGTGCGGAGGCTCTTTGCCTGGCCTGGAAGGCGCTATGCCCACCCCGCACCTGCGCTCCAGAGCTGGGACGCAACACACGCTCTCGTGTGGCATAAGGTGGAAAAGTTGAATGGCACAGAAATTCCGTCTGAAATTCACATGACGAGGACGCGCGCGGACAGTACTCGGAGGCAGTAACTTCTGTTGCCAGAGTCCCTTCAGTTCTTGCATGAAGTTTAGCAAATGGACCAACTCAGCCCCCACTGGGACCTGACTGCCCAGCAGTGACAGCGGACACCGATGCGCCAGCCCAGCAACAGCGTCCCACCTGCTAACCAGCGAACGGCTCCGCTCACCATCGGAGGGATGAAGGGACTTAGGCAGGAAGAACAGACAGATCAAAACACTTATTTTGGCAACAAGTGCAGATTACGCTCCACACCAGCATTTGCTGACACTCTCTAATTATGTCATTTAATTGATGACGGGCTCACTGCCCATATGCAAAGTACCCTCCTCGGATGGCTGGCGACAGCCTCACCACGTCAGACTCGCGCGCAGCCCCGCAGCACATAGTGCTCTGCGAGAGGCTCCCACGGCAGCGTTTCTTAGCTCGATTGGTAGAAAGTTCTACTCATCACTGAATCAAGACTGTAATCACAGTGGACGCGTCCGCCACCGGTGCCGGGCAGCCCGTCTGGTCAGATGCGAAAGGCGGGTGGCCGAGGAGTGACCGCGGCTGGCCCGCAGAGGCTGTCAGACAACACCCAGAGCACGGACTCGGGGTAGGAGCTGCAGGCGTGGGGACCGGGCCACGCCTTTGTGTAAGTGAACTTCTGGTAAATTTTGTTCTGCACATTTTAATTTAGAACAAAAACGCTTCCGCAAGTTTCAAATTTGGGTGCAATTCAGCCATATTTGGGGGTAGCGTTTTAATGATTGAGACAAGCACAAAGAACACAGAAAAATGTCACAGCCACAGGCCTTTGTTCCTCCCCTGCCCTCCATTGAGGCGGCCGGCCTATCAGAGGACACGCGGACCCCGAGCTGCAACTCGGAGCACAGCTGAATGCGGCGGGGGAGGGCCGGCGCCCAGATGACCCGAGTCAAGGGTCACAACCCGAGTTGGGCAAGCCCGTCTCTCTCTCCTAAGCGAGCTTCAAAGCAACCTGCGGGCCTTGTGCAATCCTTCCCCAAAACACACACGGGCCGCCGGGCCCGCCGGCCATGCCCAGCGCCGGGGAGGCCACGATCCCGAAGGCACCCAACAGACCCTCCGGGGGCTCTGACGGAGAAACGTCCGAACGGTGCCGTCCACGGGGCTCCAGACGCCAGAAATAGCGACTTCCAGCGGCCCGGTTCGCGCAGGCGGCTGTGCCCGGTGATGTCTGTTCGCCCCCGCGGGCGCCGCGACACCGGCTCCGCGGCCCGCGCTGGAGCCCGCCGGACGCCCCTCGCCGCCCGAAATCCGCTTTCTCCGCCGAGAACGGGGCGCCCCGGGCCGACGGCCGCCAGGGCCCGCGCCCGCCTGGAGAAAACGGCCCGGGGCCCGCGCGCCGCGGAGGTGGGCGCCGGCGGCCCATGTGCGGCGGCGGCCGCGGATGATGAAATGGGGAACGGAAATCGGGCCGCGATGGTTCCCGGAGGCCGCGGCGGCCGCCGCTCCGCCCGCCCCCGGCCCGGCCCGGCCCGGCCCGGCCCGGCCCGGCCGCGCGCTCCCGCCGGGGCGGGCGCAGCAGGCGCCGGAGCAACCACCGCAACCCCCGGCCCGGCCCCGCCGCCCGCCCGCCGCCCGCGCCCCGCCGGGCCCCGGAGCCGGCCGCGGCGCCCCCACGGCCGCCGGGACCCGGGAGCCCGCGCAGGCCCCGGCCCCCCCCCCGCCCCTCAGGCCCGCCCGGCCCCGACCCCGACCCCGACCCCGGGCCCCTCGCCCCCAGGACCCCGGGGCCGGCGGGCCCCGCGCCGCAGCCCGGCCCCGACGAGGCCCGCGCGGAGGCCCGGCCCCGGGCAGGCCGCAGGCCCCGCCGCCGCCGCCCGCCGCCCGCCGCCCGCCCGGGACGCTCACCGGCGGCGGCGGCTCAGCGGCGGGGCGCGGGCGCGGCCATGCACCCCGGCCGCGGCTCCCGGCCGCGCGGCCCGGGCGGGAAGGCGGCGGCGGCGGCGCGGCTCCGAGGGCGGCGCGGCCGGCGCGAGGCGGGCCGCTGGGGCGCGGCGGCGCCGCGGCGGCGGGCGCGGGCTCACTGGGCGGGCGTCGGGCCGCGGGCTCGGCGGCGGCGCCTCCCCGCCTGGGGCCCTCGCTCCATCGCGCTCCGGCTCGGGCGGCCTCTGGCTCCAGGACCCGGCGGCGGCGGCGACGGGCCCGCCGCATGAGACGCCGCCGCCCATTGGCCCGCCGTATCAGCCGCCGCCATTGGCCCGCCGCTCCGGCGGCGCCGTGCACGTCACGGCGTCGGAGAGGAAGTGCGCCGCGAGGTGAAGGGGCGCCCTCGGGGCGGACGCTTCCGCGACGGTGGGAGGCGGGGCGGAGGGGACGACCGCGCGGATTGGTCGGGTCTTGCGTCAGGCGCCCGGGCGCTGGGCAGCGCGTCTCCGGATTGGCTCCCTGCGTCGCGGAGGGGCGGGGCTCCTCTCGGACGTGACGCTGGGGTTGTCATGCCGGCCGCGACGGGCGCTGGCAGCGCGGGCGGGGCGGGGGCGCGGGCGGGGGCGCGGGCGGGGCGGGGGCGCGGGCGCGGGCGCCCCTGGTGGTCTCGGGGCCGCCCCGGCCAGTGCGGGCGGCCGCGCCTCGGGCCTGCCCCGCCCCCGGGCCCCTCGCGCCCGCGGCCAGACCGCACGGGGAGCGGGCCCCGCCCGGCCGGGCTGGAAGACGCGGTCCTGCGCTCGCCCCGAGACCGACGAGGGGCGCGGAGCGGCCTCCTGGGGGCCGCGGCGGGGCGCGTCCGGGCGGTCGCGGGAATAAAAGGGCGGAAAGGGCTTTCCCGCTCCTGCCATCGCGGCTTCGGGGCCGGGCGGCGCCGCGCCCCGCGGGAGGGGTCGGGGCGCCCGGCGCTGAGGAGGGGCGCCCGGCCGCCTGGTGCGCGGGCGCCACGACCTTTGAGCGGTGGGCGGCGAGGAGGCCGGGCTGCGCCCCGGGCCCGGGCCCCCGGCGGGGCGGGAAGACCCCCTCGCGAAGTCTGAGGGACCCCGAGGGAGGGGCCTGCACCCCGGGGGGCTGGAGACGCGGCCCGGGGTTCCCGGGGCCAGTGGCCGATGAGGTCAGCGCCGGCCGCGAGGGCCCGCAGCGGGGGCGGCTTCGGGCTGCAGAGCCTGAGGCCGAGTCTCGCGGAGTTAAGTCTTCGCGACTCCGCGTGGGTGACGGTGGATTGGGGGGCGGGGGGGGACCCAGGGGCAGGCTGGGCCTCGCGGGCGGGGGCGCCAGTGCCTCTAGCAGAGCGCTCAGGAGCGGCCCGAGGGCCAGGGGCGGGCGGGCGGGCGCGGGCAGGGGGCGGGCGGGCGGGCGCGGGCAGGGGGCGGACGCGCGGAGAGCGCCTGCTCCGCCAGGGCTCCGAGGGGCAGCCAGAGCCGGCGCAGCTCCCAGCTCCCTGTTCCGAGTGGAAAGGACACTAGCTTTCCACACGCCGTGGGGCAGACGAAGTATCACAGTCGCAGGCTCCTGGCGGCCGTCCCTAAAGGCCGTCCTGCTGGCGGTACCTGGGCGGCCCAACGCCCCGAGGCGGTGAGACCCGGCCGCCTGCACCTGCTGTCCAGAGCCGCGCCCATCCGCAGAGCGTTCCCAGGAGGCCTGATGCTCCAGGTCCCGCGCTGGGAGGCCCCGTGGCTCTCGGCCCCCCAGAGCTCCAGGGCCACCCTGCAGACTTCGAGTCCAGGCCTGCCAATGGCCAGGCACGGATCTAGGAGCTGTGGACAAAACCAAGTCCGGCCAGAGGCCCGTAGGCCTGGGTTACCCGCAGCCCCAAGCAGCCAGCTGCTGAAGGAACACAAGCCAGAGAAATCCTGGTGAAGCCTGCTGCCCCTCCCCCCACAGAGGGACTGCCAGGAGTCTGCTGGGGATGGGGGTCCCCTGCTAAGTGAGGCTACCCTGCCCCCCTCCCCGCCCCGCCCACTTGTTTTAGGCACTGTGGCCACCGGAGCCAGGGCAGGCCAGCCTCATCCCGCACCTTCCTGTCTGCCCCCAGGAAGGGTCAAAGAACTACCATCTGGACTTGGCCCGGCAGGCCTAGCCCCTGCCCCGGGTGAACCCCAGCTCACAGCGTCCTTGGCCACAGGAGGTGAAGCCCGACTGGTTTCACAGCCAATCCTTCCCACGGGCTGCAGTAGCTGCACGGGGCGGGGCACAGGGAAGTGAAGCGTGACCAAGGTTCAGGTGTTCTTGGGGCGCCTTACCTGAACCACCAAGCCCCCCCTGATTTTTAAAATGCCTCACTACATTTTTTGTTCCCCAGCCCCTTTTTTTTTTTCCCTAAAGATTTATGTATTTATTTATACAAGCACTGGGAACAGTCAGAAGCGCGGGAGGGTGAGAGAATTCACCAGAGCTAGAGCGGGGAGCAGAGCAGGCAGAAGGACCGAAGGACACTGCTGAGGGGAGCAGCGGGCGGCAGGAGAGGTCTGCGCGCCACGTGGGACCCTCGCCGGTGGCCGGGGAGCAGCCGGGGATCGAACCGGCGCAGAGGCTGCGGGCAGCTTCGCAACCCAGCGCTCAACCGCTGCGCCACCGGGGAGGCCCCGTCGCATCCCATTTTGATGTGTCCTTAAAGTCTAAGCACCAGATGCGTTCTGTTCAGCCAGTGTATCACAGATCCAGCCAGAAACACTGCAAGTGAAGAACAGAAAAAGGTCTCCTAAGTCTTCCCAAAGCCTTTGCCTGAAGTCTGTGCATATGGCCTGCACTGGCCTGCAGCAAGCAGGGAGCCTGCTAATGGGGAGCTGAACCCGGTGCTCCCATATGCACACCTCGGTGCTCACGGCTGAGCAGACACCAGGACACGCACTGCCCAGCCCCCTTCTGGAGAGTGGCTGGCCGGGAATATTGCTGGCGGCCATCTCAGTGGCACTGCCCCCTTCTGCAGCTCCAAGTGGAGACCAGGAGGCTTGGCCATGAGACCCTCTCTGGAAATTAGCTCCTAGGAACACTGAGTGCAGCCCCTGTTCTGGGTGAACAACAGGCTGGTCAATGCAGAGCCCAGTAAGGGTTAGAACCAACCCCCAAGCTGTCTGCAGAGTTCGTGATGTCTCAGCTGGGAAAGGACTGCAAAACATTTATTTATTTATTTTTAATTTATACATATAAGAACCCGGGTGCAGGCCAGAGGTTGGGGGGGGGTGAGAGGACTCCCCAGAGATGGAGCAGGGAACAGAACAGGCAGACTGAGTGAAATCCACTGCTGAGGGGAGCAGCGGGGAGACAGGGGGGGTCTGCTGCGCCACGTGGGTAGCGCCCTGGCAGGCCGGGGATCCCACTCACGCTGCAGAGGCTGGCAGCTTGATAGCGCTGTGTCTTTAGCCCCTGCGCCAGCTGCCCCCACCCCACCCCAGCTTTATTTTAAGCAGCAGCGCAGGCCCGGGTGATCTATCTCGGGCAGCGCAGGCAGAGGCGGGGAAACCGGGAAGGACAGGCCCGGGGCCTGACAGCACAGCAGGGAGAGGGGTGCAGCAGGGAGAGGGGTGCTGCCCGGGCGCGGGCCAGGAGCCGGGCACCGGTCTCAGGACGCTTTCCAGCGGGGGGCCGGGCCGCACAAGTCGAGCGGGCACAGGCCCGCGGGAGGCGGGAGGGGCATCTGCGCCGCCGCTGCGGCCAGCACCTCGGCCGACAGGCCCCCACTCGCCCTGTCGCGCCCCCCCCGACGGCGCACGGCACGAGTCCGGCCACCGGGCGCGTCCCCAGGCGGGTCCCCAAGGCGGGTCCGAGCCACGCGTCGCCGGGAGCTCGGGGCGCCCCGGGGCCGGAGCTGTGGCCCGACCCCCCCCGGGGTGGGCGCCTGGGGGTGGTCGCGCGCGCGGGGCGCGAGCCCGGCACTCGGGGCGCAGGGGCGGGGGCCGCGCTGGTCTCCGGAGCCCCGGGAGGGTCCGGCCCGCCCGCCGGAGGGACGCCCGGGGCGAGGGGCCGGCGTCGGCCGAACTCCCGCCCCCGCCGGGCCAGCCCCGCGGGCTGCGCCCAGGGACCTGCTCCCGCCCGCCGGCCCCGCCGGCCCCCGCGGCGGCCGCACCCCGCAGGGGCCCCGCCAACGGCCGCGCGCCCCAGCGGCGCCGCGACCCGGGACCCGCCGGCGCGGACGGCGGGGCCGCGGAGGCCCCCACGGCGCAGGCGCGGGAGACCCCCCCACGGCGCAGGCGCGGGAGACCCCCCCCCCACGGCGCAGGCGCGCGGCCGCCGCCCGACCGCGCAGGCGCAGTTTCCGGCCGCCATGGCCGCCGCCATGTTGCTGCTGCGCGCCCTCGGTCGGGGCCCCGGGCCCGGGCGCCTGCGGGCCCCCTGCTGGGGCGGGAGCCCGGGCCTCCCCGCCGGGGCCGGGAGGAGGCGGTGGCGCTTAGCCCACGGGCCTCCGCTGGGTGTCGCCGGGGGTGCCGGCCGAGCCCCACAGGTAACGCCGCCGCGGGCGCCGCCCGGGTCCACCCCGGCGGCCCGTCCGGGGGCCGCTCCCAGCGCCGCGTGGCCGGCGGCTCGTCGCGGGCGCCCCGGGGGCGTCCCCTGGGGCGCGGAGCCCCCCGCGCCCCGGCTTCCCCCCGTGGTCGGCCGCGGCCGGGCCCCGCGCCCGGCTCTGGCCGGCGCCTTCCGCGGGGGCCGGCGCGTGCCGAGTGAGGCCTCGCGAGCGCGGCCGGGGCTCGACGGACGCTGCGAGGCAGAGGCCGAGGGGCCGCTCGCCGACACCCTGCGCTGAGCGGGCGCCCGCCCCCGCCCGGCCCCTGCCGCGAGGGCCTTTGCCCGCCCCCGGCGCGGTGACTCGCGTCGCTCAGGCCCCGCCGCCCGGGACGACGCCGGCCCGCGAGGCGGGGCGGGTAGTGAGTGCACAGGGCGGCGCGAAGCCGGGCGCGTCCCTTGCTGGGAGGAGACGGCGCCGGCCGCGTGTTCCTCCCCTGGCAGCAGCCGGAGAGCGAAGGGAACATGAAAAATAAAAAGAAACGACGTCCTGGCGCGGATGGAAAGCCGCGGGCTGGACGGGCTGGACGTCGGCGCTGGAAGACGAAACACTTCAGGGCGCGCTCACGCTGCCTTCCGCGCGCCCGCTCGCTTTGTCGTTCTTGTCTCTTTCCTGCGATGTTCTGTGAAAACCGCCGTCATGCTCAGAGGCGGCGTCGCGCTCGAGGGCCGCGGTGTCGGCGACTGGGCCGCTGTGTTGCTTTTTTGTTTTCCTTCAGAGTCTGCAGATGCAGCTGCTGACTCCTGTGTTTGAAGGGCTCCGCGGATCATTGTTGAAACCACATCTCGTCCAGCATCCACTCCGCTCCTGGAAGCTTTTAGGTGTGTAATGCCGAGAGAGGTGGCAGA
The DNA here is from genome assembly GCF_964194135.1 of Talpa europaea. Taxonomy (NCBI): domain Eukaryota; kingdom Metazoa; phylum Chordata; class Mammalia; order Eulipotyphla; family Talpidae; genus Talpa; species Talpa europaea. The sequence goes on along the minus strand of NC_140084.1, from coordinate 241,177 downwards.
GGCCATGGCATTTGTGAAAAAACTAGGGTCCCGTTGCTGCCTTGACAACGGACTGAGAGATGAAGTCGGTTCAAGGTCCTCAGTTAATCTTGTTGGGGTTCCTTGGTTGCCCTGAAATGAAGTTCACCTAACACGTGATTGTTTAAGGCCCGAGTAGGTCATTTATGTTTGTTTTCAGACATCATTTTTTAAAAGCTTGTGGTGCAGAGTAATAACCAGGCCGCTTGAAAACGTGTCTTGTCTCGGTATTACCCGGCCGACGCCGGGAGTGCTCAGCGAGGGCCACACAGCGGCTCTCCGTGTCTTACATCCCACAGGCAGCTCCAAACCTCCTGTACATAATTCTCTGGGACACGGGCCTGCACTGTCTCGTGAGACCCTGAGCCGTCCTCCCACCTCTCTTGACCTCGCGTCAGAGGCCCTTGGCATGGCCACCAGGCATTTTGCTCTTGCTTCGCCCAGTGGGGATAGGAAGAGGTAGACCCTCCCACTCCTCATGGACTTGAAGCAGTTGGGCGGCCATATGTGATCCATGCCACACGCGGTCAGGAGGCCTGTAATGCCCAGGGGCACCCCTGCCATCTGTGTTCCCCTAGAGCCCACCGCACCCAAGGCACACACACCACAGGCTCATCAAGGTGGCTCCTGCCCCAGCACGTACAAGTGTGTGCAGGACGGGGACACGCTGGCTCTGAGCAGTGGTGCCATGCCCTGTGGGCCAGAGACGGCGCTGCCAGGCCCCGCTGATACAGAGCCCTCGGCTTCACGGAGCCTGCAGAGCACAGGGTTGTTCTCCAGCAGACGTGTGATCTTTCCCAGTTTGCACGCGTTCCCTCACATTCATTCCGTCACAGCGGCCAACGTGCGTGGAAGCAGTTCATGGCTCCACCATCAGCAAGTGCTGCCCTGGGGTGGGCAGCTCGGACCCCGAGTGCTGGGCAGGGCTCTCTGGGCAATTTCTGTCTTGGTCTGGTCGTGCAGGAGGTGCACCTGTCCTGACTGGCCCTGCAGTTGCCGAACCGAGTGCTCAGCACTGCCTGGCCCTTGCAGGTGCCACCTACTATTTCAAGACCTCAAGGATGCAGCAGAAGACAAAGGACGGCGACAAACCCAAGGGGAGGGCGCCTGAGGACGACGAAGGTGCGGCCGGGGTCCCTGGTGGCGCTGCCCGCACGGCCTGCGGCATCCCTGTCCCAGCCGGTGTCTCGGGAGTGGGGTGTGCCTGGCAGCAGGCTTCTCGCCTGAGAAGCACTCCCAACTCTCACCCGCGCTGCTGTGGCTGGAGCCCTGCCCGCCACCCTTCAGAGGCTCCAGTCCTGTCCAAAGGCAGGAAGGAGGCGGGGCTGCCTGGCTCAGCCCCTTTACCAGCCGACTCCCTGCCCCACCGCTCTCTTGGCTACCCTGGGCGGCTGAGGCGCCCCGGAGGTCAGCTCTCTTGCCTGCTCTGGAGATTGGGGTAATGGGGTGAAGGTGTGGGAAATAGGGTGTTTGCGGGCCTGCCACTAGTGGTGCCGGCTGCCCGAGGCAGGGTGTGTCTGCTGGGGGAGGGCCGATCTCTGCCCTGGCAGCGCCTGCCCTGCCCAGTGGGCGGTCCCTGGTGGAGCCCGGGTGCTGACTGAGGTGCGAGGGCGCGGGAGCCCAGGTGGAGACCTGGGGAGGGTATTTTTGGGGGCCAGGCTCAGAAGGGCTGTGCCTCTCCAACCCAGATGTCACCCTGGGTCGATGGAGGCTCCTTTTTGGTGCAGCCCCTCAGCAGACAGCTCCCAGTCCCATCCTGGGGGGCCCAGATGGCTTCCTGGCCAGCTGCTTGCTGACTCTGGGCCCTCGCTCCTGTGCCGGGCATCTGCGGCTGGTCTGCGGGCCACACCTTCACCCCACACGTCCCACCAAGGCAGCCACTGAGCCCCGGGCCCGACTGCAGGCGCGGCGCCACCCCCGTCACACTCGGCACGGACTCGGGCAGTGCTCTGGCTCCGGAGTGCTGCGGTGGTGGCCGCGACGTCCCCCGTTGACAGGTCCCTGGTGTTAGATGGGGGCTGTGCTGTTCTGGGGCTCCGTTCCCGTGGGTTCCGCCTGGGCGTGTGCGGCGTCTGGGCCAGGTGTCGCCTCGGGCGGTGCCGGAGCAGGTGCGTGCATCGCCGGAAAGTGCAGGATCTTGGGCGGCCCTGGGAGGCTGGGGTGGCCAACGACAGATCCATCCAGGTCGCCCTGGCACAGGGGAGGCGGCCTGACGCTCGTGCAGACAGACACAGTGCGGAAGCACTAGGAGGAGGCTGGAAATGTCCCCGTCCTGACACGCGAACGGTCTCTCTGGGCGAAGACTAGGCCAGAAAGGACTCCCCGGGGCCCGGCCTGCGCTGCCTGGGGAGTTCATGGGGAGGCGGCTGCTCCCCATTCTTTCTCTGAGCCTCTTTCCCGCCTGCTCCCAGCCCCCAGGGCAGACTTTCCCTGCAGGCTCTCTGGCACCTGCGAGGCCTTTCCCAGATGAGTGGCCCAGGCTGAGGGGGCGAGGGCGGGCGCTCCTGCCGTGGGCTGCCCGGGTGTGCACGCTGGCCAGGGGTGGGGGGGGCACCTCTGGCCAAAGCAGCGGCTGCTGGGCCCCAGGCGTGAGGTGCCCCAGCTGTGGCAGCGCTTCCTGCTGGCCGTGCTGGGCCAGCGGTCAGAAGGTCTGTGTGGCCGTCTCCTGACGAGTGGCCAGCACTCTCCATGCCTTGGGTGGACAGCCTGACCGCTATGCCTCCTCGCCTGCCCCCTCAGGGCTGCCGCGGGCCCTGCGCCCACATCTGGCTCTCCCAGAGGGTCTGGGGTGAAGCCCTGAGGCGCTCCTGGGGGCGTGGAGCCTGGGCAGGGGGCCTGGGAGACGGGGTTGGGACCGCTGGGGCAGGTTGCCCGGAGGCGGACCTGTGGGAATGGGGCACCCTCAGGGCGGCTGCTGGGGCGTGGGCCCCGGTGGCGGCCCCATCTGACTGACCCCTGCACCTGCAGAGGGGAGGCGGCGCAAGGAGCGGGAGGACCAGATGTACCGCGAGCGGCTGCGCACCCTGCTGGTGGTCGCCGTGGTCATGAGCCTGCTCAATGCGCTCAGCTCCGGCGGCGGCAGCATCTCCTGGAACGACTTCGTGCACGAGATGCTGGCCAAGGGCGAGGTGCAGCGGGTGCAGGTGGTGCCCGAGAGCGACGTGGTGGAGGTCTACCTGCACCCCGGAGCCGTGGTGTTCGGGCGGCCCGTGAGTGGGCGTGGCGGGGGCCGGGGGCTCAGGCTGCGTGTGTGGAGGGGAGGGGAGTGTTCGGCTCCCCACAGGGGATCCAGGGGGCCCAGGCTGTGTCTCCAGGAAGCCTGGAGGAAGCCCCCGGGAAACCTGGCGCTGACTCCTGCCTGGCCGTGTTGGCGTCTGGAGCTCAGGGCCAGGCTGTGGGGGAGGTGCCTCGGCTGCCATGCCTGCTTGGGGCGGCCCTCATGCCCCTCTCCTGGGGACGGCAGCGGGACGCCCAGACTCTGACCTGTTGGTCTCCCTTCCGGGCGGCCAGACCCCACCAGTGCTGTTCTCCGCGGGGGAGGATATTCAAACACGCACCCCCCGCCCCATGCCCTGCAGCGCACCTCCCGGTGGGACGCCTGTGCGGGGGGGGGGGGGGGGGGGGGGCACCTGTCCAGGCCCGTCCGCCCGCCCCCGACTTACAGTGCTCTCTGCCGCAGCGACTGGCCCTGATGTACCGGATGCAGGTCGCGAACATCGACAAATTTGAAGAAAAGCTGCGCGCAGCCGAGGACGAGCTGAACATCGAGGGCAGGGACCGGATCCCCGTGTCCTACAAGCGCACGGGCTTCTTTGGAAAGTACGTTGGCGCCCCCCGGGCGTGATGTGGGCTGCCCGCGGCCCGAGACAGGCGCAGCCGCTGGCCTGCAGCGGCAGGCATGGGGATGAGGGCCGGGTGGGAGGCCGCGCTGGGCAGGCGGCACCAGTCCCCCGGCCACCCTCCTGTTGTCTGGCACGGCCGGGCCAGCCACGGCGGAGGCGGCCACGGGCCTGGGTCCCAGCAGCCCCTTCCTGTCCTGGGGTGGTGAGCGCTGCTAGGCCTGTGGGAGCCCGCGGGGGGCAGGGTGCAGGTTCCTATGCGGTCGGAAGCGGCTCCTGGGTCTGGGCAGGGCCAGACCTCGGGGACTGTGGCCTCCCGTTTGCACACGCGGGTGGGGACAGGGAAGCCCATCTGGGGCGTGCTCTTCACCACGGCTCCAGACATCTCTGGGCTCACCGGGCGCCTCCATGCTCTTGGCCTGGCACTGCAGCCCGCACAGGTGCACAGTGGGCACCCTTCTCGGTGCTGTGAGTGCCTGGGCAGCGCCTTCAGGCCCTGATTCTGCTCCTCTCCCGCCAGTGCTCTCTACGCCTTGGGGATGACGGCCGTGGGCCTGGCCGTGCTGTGGTATGTCTTCCGTCTGACAGGGATGACGGGACGGGAAGGAGCGTTTGGCGCTTTCGTAAGTTGTCCCGTCCCTGTCCTGCAGAACTGGGGATTAGGGCCTGTCTGGGGCTTCCCCTCACTGGCCCGGGGGGTGGTGACTGGCCTGGGGGTGACTCTGCCGCCGCAGCCCCTCTCTGTGGCTTACCAGCCGTTCTCAGTGCTGGCTGGCGTCAGCTTCCCCTGCTAGCTGAGACGCTGAGAAGTGTCAAAGGCCATCTTTAAAGAGCCACCGCCGTGCCCCTTGCAAACCTGCAGCCGCAGGGTGGGAGCCATCCCCGCTGGTCGTGTGTGCCTGGGCCTCCGAGGCCCCCAGGACCGTGACCCCTTCAAACTGGGGCTGGAGACCCTCCTCGTGGGGCGGCCTGTCTCCACGCCACCTTGGCTGTTGGGGTCCTGCACCCCACTCCCACTGCGGGGTGCATGGCCTGCATCGAGGGCAGCCTGGCCCTGTGCCGGCACCACCTCGTCTCCCGGGCTGCCTGTGACTGTCCTGCCCCGACAGTCTGGAGCTGAGCGCCAGGCCTTGCTCGTTGCAATTGGGAAAGAAACTGGTGGGAGATGTCACGAAGGAAAAGGAGGCTGTTTGGGAGACTTAAATGGCCTCACTTGTTGAGGGAGCTTTTTGATTTTGTAAGGGAGGTTCCTGGACGCCAGGCAGCTTTCCAGCCGTAAGGACTGGACTCAGCCTCCCCAGCGCGTCTGCGTCCGCGCTGGGAGGGGGACCTTGCTCTACTCCGCCCTCTGACCCCTGCCCTTTCTGTTTTCTGCCCAGAACCAGCTTAAAATGGCTCGCTTCACAATTGTGGACGGCAGGACGGGGAAAGGAGTCAGCTTCAAGGATGTGGCGGGGATGCACGAGGCCAAACTCGAGGTCAAGGAGTTTGTGGATTACCTGAAGGTGAGCGCCGTCGGGCGGATGGGGGCAGCCGCAGCACTGCCCTTAGCCCGGGAGGCCAGAGTCCCTGTCGGCCGCGCCTGGACCCACACGGGACCTACTCCTGGCCCAGCACCTCCTGTCCCCCACCCGCAGGGGCGGCTCCGCAGGCAGCAAGCAGCCTCACGGGAGCCCCTCCTTCCAGAGCCCAGAGCGCTTCCTCCAGCTGGGCGCCAAGGTCCCGAAGGGCGCGCTGCTGCTCGGCCCTCCTGGCTGCGGGAAGACGCTGCTGGCCAAGGCGGTGGCCACAGAGGCCCAGGTGCCCTTCCTGGCGATGGCCGGCCCGGAGTTCGTGGAGGTCATTGGAGGTGGGCGTCGCGGGCCTGCCACCGCCACGGGACAGAGGATGGGGCATCCAGAGCGGGGAAGTGGGGTGTTCAGTAGGGGCGGGCGTCCTCTCAGGGCCTTCCAGGCGTGTCCCCAGGGCCCTCTGCCGGCGGCTGCAGCCACTGACCGACTGGCCATCCTCCCGGTGCCCACAGGCCTCGGCGCCGCCCGCGTGCGGAGCCTCTTCAAGGAAGCCCGGGCGCGGGCTCCCTGCATCGTGTACATCGACGAGATCGACGCGGTGGGCAAGAAGCGCTCCACCACCATGTCTGGCTTCTCCAACACCGAGGAGGAGCAGACCCTGAACCAGCTGCTGGTGGAGATGGACGGTCAGTGCCCGGCGGCCTCCGTGGGGTGGGCTGGCAGGGCACAGCCACGGTCTCCTCCACCAGCAAGGGCTGTGCACACGGGGACCGCCCGGCCGCCCTGCCAGACGATCAGCTCCGGAGCGCTGCCCTCCCGCCCCCGAAGGACACGGCTTAGGTGTAAAGAGATTCAAGGCGAAAGTGAAGGGAGAGCCAGGACACGAGCAGCCAGGGAGGCAGTGGTGCTGGCCCCCAGCCCCGACCCGAAGCCTTGGGCTGGCCGTGGGGCCCCTGCCGCGAGATGGGGCAGGACGCTGGGCTGTTGTCACATGGCCTCGTCTGCTGCCCTGGCCGGGGCTTCTGGCCGGCTCTTTGTAGCACTGGCATCGCAGGGGGCGATGGGGGGGCCCGGTGGTGGGCCCTGCTGAGCTCTGTGTCATCTGGAGCCTCTGCCCACGGAAGCTCTGGCTTAGCAGAGGCTCCCAGCTGTCCCTGGGAGACGGCCGCCTGCGGGCGCTGGGCAGATGGGGAGCGCCGCCTGTGGGAGATTGCAGAGCTGGCAGCCCCACCTGTCGGACGCGGGGCCTCAGCTCCTGGAGAGGCCGGGGGTGGGGGGGCCGCGCCAGCCCTTTCTCTCCGCTGTGGCTCTGGTGCGTGCGCCGAGGCTGCTGTGGACGGGAGCCACGGAGGGCCCCCCGGAGCTGGCCCCAGTGTGAGCACGTCTTTTTGCTGGCCCTGCTCTCGCCCCGCGAGACAGCAGCTTCTGCAGGGGCCCTGGGGCTCAGCGGTCAGCTAGCACTTTCCTGAGCCAGGGCTCCACGCAGCGGCACTTCCGCCCGGGACCCGGGACTCAGGTCTGCTTGTGGCGCTGGGCCCGCCGCGGACAAGGCCTTTTGTGCGAGGCCCGGCTGAGCTGTGCGCCTGCAGCTGCCTCTGAGGGCCTTTGTTTCCTGGCGGGTGGAGCTGGCCGGCGTGGGAAAGCTTCTCCGGGAAGAGGAGCCCCGCCTCCCGGCCGCGGCGTCCTGCTGGCTGCCTGCACCCGGCACCCACTTGTGCCGGCTCAGCCCCATCCACCCGTGCAGGCGCCTCCGACCGGCTCGGGCGGCGAGGAGGTCATGGGCCACCCCCGTCCGGCTTCTAGAAGCTCCTGAGTTGTGGGAGCCCCAGTGGGGTTCCGTGGCCCCTGCACTTCATTCTGCCACGCGGTTGGGATTCGTTTCTTGATGAGGTTTTGGCTTTTCCTGTTCGTGCTCCTTGTGGGGTGCTGCGCCGTGAGGGAGGAGCTGGCGGGCTTGGGGCTGGCCCCGCGCCCCGTGCGGCGCCCCCCTGGGCCGGGACCTGTCCTGGGGCAGGTGGGCACGGCCCAGCCTCGCTCTCCGGCCATGGTCGTCGCGGCTGTTCTGCTTCTTTGGTGTTTCCCATGACTCCGAATCAGGTGGTCCGGATGCACCAGAACTGCTGCTGCTCTGGGAGCGCACACTCGTGTGGGGCGCCCGGGCCGCCTCATCCTCCCAGGTATGGCCTGGGCAGCTGCTGTCAGGACAGTCGGGCAGTTCCTGAAAGACTAGACACACTCCGTGGCTTTGTGTCGCCCCTGGATGCGGCCCCAGAGCTCACGCCGCCTGCTGGGAAGGGCCGTCCATCTGAGGCTGGGTGCTGGCCCCGGGTGGCCATCCTGGACCGTCCTGTCGGCACAGCGCACTTCCTGCCTCCAGCGGCCGCTGCCTGGGAGAGGCTGGGCTCCGTGCTGGAGCATGGTGGGCGGCGGCGGCACCAGGAGAGGGAAGCCAGGACTTGGGCTGCTCTGAGACATCGTCCGGTGCCCTCTGCGCGCCGCGCCCGGGACTCGGCAGGGTGGCCTTCCCGCCGCCTCTTCCCAGTGCAGGGCAAGGACGAGGTGCCTGTCCCTGCTGCCCCTCTGGGGTCTGGGGCCGTTTCTGGGGACCGGGGGTCGTTTGGGCCGTTGCGGTGGCATCTGCCCCATGGCTCAGGAGGTCGGTCAGTCCCGGGGGACTGGGGGCAGCCCTTGGGGGTGGGCAGTCCTGGCAAGTCCGGGGCGTGTCCTTCAGGAACACAGCCTGTGGATGCAGCGGGAGGCCGTCCCACCTGCTCCTCCCGCTGCGGGGACACCTCGCTGGGCCCCTGCCCGCAGCCCCCACCCGACCCCTGCTGTCCCGCAGGAATGGGCACCACCGACCACGTCATTGTCCTGGCGTCCACCAACCGCGCCGACATTTTGGACAACGCTCTGCTGAGGCCCGGCCGACTGGACCGGCACGTCTTCATCGACCTCCCGACGCTGCAGGTCAGTGTGCCTGGTCCGCCCTGTCCCCGCGGGCCCGGCCTCTGCGGGCTCCCCCGCCCCCCCGCGCCTGCTCCGGCTCCTGTTGTTTTCCTCTCCGTCCGGGGCAGCGGGCTGCAGGGGCGGGTCTGGCCGAGTTTCGTAGCCAATTCTTTGACATCCAAGCCAGGGGACACCAGGCGTCCCTCTCTGCGCCGGGCTCTGCTGGGGCCAGGCGCCCTCGTGTGAGCCGCGCCTCTGGTACCGCGGTGAGCCGGGGGACCCAGCGTGGGCAGGGGTCGGCGCGGGCCTGACGGCGCCCCGGTGTTCCTGGGTCAGCAGCGGGGCTGGGGTGCGCCGCCCTCCCCTGCAGGGCACGGGGCCGGGAGGGTCAGTCTCCACAGAAGACCCACCACGCGCGTTGCCCCCTTTGCCTGCCTGAAACGCTCCTCACGGGCCAGCGTGACCAACAAGCCGGTGACGCGCGGGGCTTTCCGGCGCGTCCGTCTGGTCACGCGCACGTGTCTGGCAGGAGCGGCGGGAAATCTTCGAGCAGCACCTGAAGAGCCTGAAGCTGACGCGGCCCAGCAGCTTCTACTCACAGCGCCTGGCGGAGCTGACCCCCGGCTTCAGCGGTACCAAGGCTGCAGCCCTCGCGCTGGCGGGCGGGGGCTGGCACAGCGGGCAGGGGCAGTGTGTCCATCCCTGCCCTGCACAGTGCTGGGCGCCCGTCCTGGAACAGCCGGCTCGGCTCTTGACCCAATCAGGGGACACTCTGGGCTGCCGCCCCGATGGCTCTTACTCTATTTATGTCTTCACTTTAAGGATTTTATTTATTAATTTCTGTAATAAGAGCTGGGGTACAGGCCAGAGGGACGGGGGTGAAAGGCCCCCCCAGAGACAGAGGGGGGAGCAAAATAGGCAGATCCGCTGCAACACTGCCGAGGGGAGCAGCGGGGAGTCAGGAGAGGTCTGCTGTGCCCTGTGGGTCGCTCCCTGGCCGGGCTCGCACACAGGCCGCAGTGGCTGGTGATAGCGCTGAGACTCAACCCCTGAGCCACCGGGGAGGGCCCCATGGCTCTTACTTTAAAGGGGTGTAAACACGGCCCCTTCCCCCACCACGTTCCTTCCTTGCTGTTTTTTTGTAAACGTCCTGAAGAACCCACTGTCAGCTGTCAGAGAACCCCTAGTCCCTGCCTCCCGCTGTGCTTGCAAAGGGCCGCTTTGGCACACGAAGCCACACAGGCGGGTGGACAGAGGAGGCCGGTGCCTGGGCTGGCCAGGGGCAGTGGTGCCGCCCACACAGTCCCGGGCTCCTGGGTCTCCCTCAGCCTGAGGACGCGGAGCCCATGCCCTGTGCCCACAGGCGCCGACATTGCCAACATCTGCAACGAGGCAGCCTTGCATGCAGCCCGCGAGGGACACACGTCCGTGCACACATCCAGCTTCGAGCACGCGGTGGAGCGCGTCATCGCTGGTGTGTTGGGCTCGGCGGGGCGGGGGCAGAGCTGTGTGCAGCGTGGCTGGCTTCCCTTCGCCTAAAATATGGCGGCTTCGCCTAGAAGCAGCGTAGGCCAGAGTGTGCCAGGGCCTGTGGCCTGGGGTGAGCGTGCGGGCCCAGGAAGGGAGCCGCACCACCTCAGGGCCTCTGCTGTTCTCAGGCACTGCCAAGAAGAGCAAGATCCTCTCGAAGGAAGAGCAGAGGGTGGTGGCCTTCCATGAGTCGGGCCACGCCCTGGTGGGCTGGCTGCTGGAGCACACGGAGGCCGTGATGAAGGTGCGTCTGGGCCAGGCCTGCGCCCGCGTGGCCGTGCTCCAGGTGCGCAGGAAGGGGGTGAGGCTTGACCGTAGCAGCTCGGAGGATCAGCGTGAATCACAGTGTGTACCTCTCACAATTTGGGGGTTCTTCTTAGGATTTTCACGTTTCAAGGTCAATCCATTAAAGAAAGCAGGAGGCAAAGCCCCTCCCTTGGAGTCTGCTGCTCGCTGAGGCCTGGGGTGCCCGGGGCTCGTGCTGGGGGTGTCTCAGGCCTGCACCTGCAGTGAGCTCTGGGCTCCCCGGCCCCTCTGCTGCCCCCGCCTCAGGCTCCTGCGTGGGCCACTCCCAGCGCTGCTGTGGGCCCCACCTCCATCCTGAGCCCATCTATGGCTGTGGCCGTGGGCACAGGGTGCACGGCTGGCCTTGGGGGGGGTGGCTAGCACTCCAGGACGGCTCCCCTGGGCATCCTGCCCCTGTCGCGGGAGTGCAGGGCCCCCCGTGCACCCCCCTTGGCCCGAGCCCTGTCCTGCTGACGGCTCTGCCCGCCTGCAGGTCTCCATCGCGCCGCGCACCAATGCCGCACTGGGCTTCGCGCAGATACTGCCGAGAGACCAGCGCCTCCTCAGCAGGGAACAGCTCTTCCAGCGCATGTGCATGGCCCTGGGTGGCCGTGCCGCTGAGGCCATCTCCTTCAATGAGGTCACCTCTGGTGAGCCTGGCCCGCGGGGCTCCTTAGCGCAGGAGTGGATCCCCGGGGCACCATGGCCAGCGGGCTCTCAGACGGGGGCCAGGCAACCCTGAACGTCCAGACACATGGTGGGCACGCCACATCCACGGCTGTCAGGCCCACGTGTGCCTGGGGGCCGAGAGGGTGTGAGCAGGCTCCGGCAGCACTGAAACCCTCCCTCTTGTGCCACATGCAGGGGCACAGGACGACCTGAGGAAGGTCACCCGCATCGCCTACTCCATGGTGAAGCAGCACGGCATGGCACCCCGCATCGGGCCTGTCTCCTTCCCTGATGCCCAGGAGGGCCTCCCAGGCATCGGACGGCGCCCCTTCAGCCAGGGCCTGCAGCAGATGATGGACCACGTGAGGGCCTCGGGCGTGCGTGGGGGGCTGTGAGCAGGCATCACGGGCAGCTGGGCCCTGCCTGTGGCCCAAGGCCCACGGCAGGTTCCCGGGCGGCTGTGCCAGGTGTAAGCGTGGCCTGTCCCGTCTGCACAGGAGGCGCGGCTGCTGGTGGCGAAGGCGTACAGGCACACGGAACAGGTGCTGCGGGACAACCTGGACAAGCTCCAGGCGGTGAGTGAGTCTCCTGGGCCTGCGAGCACCGGCCCATCCTAGCACTAGGACACACACAGCCGTGCACGGGGCCTCTGCCCCACTCCCCCCACCCCCCACCCACTTCTCTTAGCTCTGTTTCGGACACATCAAGCCAGTTGCTTCCATCGGAGGAGCCTCCTGGCCTACCTTCAGCAGAATTACTGACGTTTTCTCTATTTTGTTTAATCCTTTCCCAACCTGGGTTTTTCTAAAAAAATTTTTCTTTTTCTGGAGTTTCAAGAATAAGGTTTAAGGTTTGCGACAGTTTTACATTTACAGAGAAGTGGCAGATCTCTGATGTGGGTAACACTGGCCACTTCCTCCTATTCCACAGCGTGGGGCCGCTGCCCTGCCAGGAGGGAGGTGTGTGTGCCGGCCTGACCACCCCGACAGCCTCGGGGACTTTGCACAGGCAGCTCTGGTGCTCACATCCCACCGACGCTGCTGTGGGGACGGTGGCTCCCTGTACTGCCTGGGCTACGTATGCCTCCAGCTGACATGTGGCTGCTCCCAGCTGAGGGTCCAGGCAGGGCAGCCGTCAGGTGGGGTGTCACACGCAGACATGCTGGAGCAGCAGCCCTCATGGCCAGCACCCCCACAGTGACCACTGGTGCGGTGGCTCCCAGGACCCTCAGCTCTCCACAACCACTCTGAGGCCACTCCCTCCCCCACTACACGCAGGGCTAGTTTGTAGAAGCAGTTGAAATTGGCGAAACGAGCATTTTGGAGAGGGAGGCAGGAGATGCCAGCTGGTGGCTACGGTGGCACCGCCAGCTCAAGACGGGCTGTTTCTTTGCTGGTCCTCGGCCTGCGAGCTGGGCCTTCACCTGGGGGGTTGCTCTCCAGAGGCTGGTATGTGCCTCTGTGGGGTCACACTACCTGTCTGGCCCCCAGCTGGCACACGCCCTGCTGGAGAAAGAAGTGATAAACTACGAGGACATCGAGGCCCTCATTGGACCTCCACCGCACGGGCCCAAGAAGATGATCACGCCACAGAGGTGGAGTGATGCAGAGCCAGATGCTGGGGAGGAGGAGCCCGCGCCTCCGCAGCCACGCCTCAGAGAGGAGCCATCCTGACCGAGCAGCTGATCTCCTGGACTGCACCATGGGGACATGGTACCATCTGGCCCGGGGGCTGTTCTGGCATCTTCATCTGAGATGGACGCCTCTGCGCAGTCCTCACCAGTCCTGCTGCAAGGCTTCCGGGAGCCTGTCCTCACTCCTGCCTCGGGACTCACAGTCTTTGGGAGTTGGGCTCCCAAAAGGTGCCCCACAGGAGGCTGCCAGGCTCATCCCAGGTTCTCTGCTCCTGGTGTATGGGTGCCGGGGGGCTTGTGCTGCAGCCTGAGTGGCCTGATAGCTTCAGGATGACGGGGCCCTTGGGCCACCAGCCCTGGCCTGCTGTTCACGAGGGCACAGACAGCCCAGGGCTGGGGACCAGACCCAGCTGCCACTGGCCTGCCGAGCTGTTCGCACGCCTGTTTTTTTTTTCCCTGCCAGAGCTCTGTTTGCACTTTGTAATAAATGCTGTGACTGGAACATCTCCCTTTGTGCTGTGTGAACCCCTCCTCCCAGAGCAGGTTGACCCGAGGTGCCCCACCCTGGCATGACTCCACGCGGGTGATACTCCCTGCCTTGTTACTTGCTGCTGCCCTCCCTCTGCAGTGGCATTTGGTTGACTGGGTTTGTCTCTTCCACACTCAGCCCGGAGGAACCGCCAGCACCCCTCACACCTGCAACAGGGTGGCTTTGAGAGGAGTGGGGGTTGGTGAGGACAGCTCCTCCTGCTTCATGGAAGGAACAGGTCCAGCAACCTGCCCGGTCCCAAAATGAGCTCGCGCCAAGGCCATGGCCGTTTCCTTAGCGACCTGTTGGGTGACCGACCTTTGTCTAAGTGCCTCACAGGTAGAGCGCGCTAACAGGTCTGGGGAGGGGGCTTGGTCTGCCAGCAGCTGCGCAGCGACGGGGGCCTGGCCGCTACGTGAGCACAGGCCTGTTCAGAGCCGGGTGGAGCCTCCCCCAGGCTCAGGGCGCTTCCCGAGGCCGTTCTCCGCCTTCTTCTAGGCTGCCTGCATGGTCGTGCCCTTGGGGTTCCTCCGAGCCCCCCCGGTTTCCTAAAGCTGCGTGTCTCGGCCCAGCGCTGTCACCGGCCAGGCGCTCGGCGCGGGACACGGGGCTCCCCAGTCTCGCTTTGTGGCGTGACGCTCTGCAGCGCGGGCGTCCCTGGAGGAAGCCGGGGCGGGGGGCGGGGGGCGCGAGCGGCCGCCGGGGAGTGTCCCCGGGCCGGCGTCCCCGCGCGGAAGGCGGCTGGTGGCTGCCGGCCCGGCTCACGGCCGCCACCGAGGCCGGGCGCGCACGTCCCCGCGCGGGGAACAAACCCCGCGAAGGGGGCGACGCCCCGGCGGCCCTGCCCGGACGCGCGCCCCCGCTTGGAACGGCACGGGCGCCGCCATGGGCGCCGCCATGTCTGCGCCGGGCCGCGAGGGCGGCCGGGAGTGTGCGCGTCACTTCCGCCCGGTCCGGCTGTGATTGGCCGGGACGCCCTGACGCTTGGGATTGGTCGGGCTCGCCACGACCCCAGCGTGCTTTGCGGCGCCAGTTCCTTTGCACCGGCCGTTCTCCCCCGGAGAGGTGAGCCTGCTCGCGCCGGGCGCCATGGGCTCCATCCGCCGCCATCCGCCGCCATCCGCCGCTTCGGCGCCGGCCCGCGCCCCCTGCGCGGCGCGGAGGCGTCCCGGGCCCGCGGCGCGGCCTCCTCTCGGCCGCGAGCGGCGCGCCCCGCCGGGCCCGGCCCTGACTGTCCGCCCCTCGCCCGCAGGCCCGTAGGCCGCAGCCATGGCGCCCAGCCGGAACGGCATGATCCTGAAGCCGCACTTCCACAAGGACTGGCAGCGCCGCGTGGCCACGTGGTTCAACCAGCCGGCGCGCAAGATCCGCAGGCGCAAGGCCCGGCAGGCCAAGGCGCGCCGCATCGCCCCGCGCCCCGCGTCCGGCCCGATCCGGCCCATCGTGCGCTGCCCCACCGTGCGCTACCACACCAAGGTGCGCGCCGGCCGCGGCTTCAGCCTGGAGGAGCTGCGGGTGAGTGTCCCCCGCGCCGCGCGCCCCCCCCCCCCGCCGCGGCCGCGTGATGACCGTCTCCGGAATCGCTGCCCGCCGTGATGACAGCCTCGAACCCTCGGCTGACGGCCGCGCGCGCGCCCCGGGGCTCGGGCGCGGGCGCGCGCGCCGCCTGACCCGGCCCGTCCGCAGGTGGCCGGCATCCACAAGAAGGTGGCGCGGACCATCGGCATCTCCGTGGACCCCCGCCGGCGGAACAAGTCCACCGAGGCCCTGCAGGCCAACGTGCAGCGGCTCAAGGAGTACCGCTCCAAGCTGATCCTCTTCCCCAGGAAGCCCGCGGCGCCCAAGAAGGGGGACAGCTCTGTGAGTGCGGCGGGCGGCGGGGTGACGGTGTTTCTGGGGAAGCTCAGAGCCCCCGTGGTGCCCCGGCGTTTCCTAGGGGGCGGCGGCTCTGCACACACCCGGCGGGCGCGCAGGGCCGCCTGGGGGCTTCGGGGTGAGCGGAGCCCCCTGACCCCTTCTCTTGGACACACAGGCCGAAGAGCTGAAGTTGGCCACGCAGCTGACAGGACCCGTCATGCGCATCCGCAATGTAAGCCTGGGGGGGTGGGGTCTGCTGGGCCCCCTCCCCCCAAGGGACCTGTCTGTCCACCCCGCGGCCCCCCCCCTGCTGGGGCAGCTGGTCCTTGGCCTGGGGGCGGACAGGCATTGACCCCCGTGCCCCCCCCCCCGCAGGTGTACAAGAAGGAGAAGGCCAGGCCCATCACAGACGAGGAGAAGAGCTTCAAGGCCTTCGCCAGCCTTCGCATGGCCCGCGCCAACGCCCGGCTCTTTGGCATCCGGGCGAAGAGGGCCAAGGAGGCTGCGGAGCAGGATGTAGAAAAGAAAAAATAAATTATAAAGTGTTGTCGGTTAACTGGAGCCGAGTGTGTCTGGAGCAGGGCTGTGGATGAGCAGGTTGCTGGGGCGGGACTCGGTGCACTGGGGTGGGGGCTGCCGCTCTTCCATCACTGGCGGGCTGAGCCCTGGTCTTGGCCGTACCCCAACCAGGTCACTCAGGTCGTGTCCACCTCAGCTGACGGGAGGAAGGCGGTGTCCAGGCCAGGGGGGCGGGTGAGGAGTGTCTGGCCCGGCCCTGGCGTCACGCCGAGCTGCTGGGGGTGGTCAGAGTGCATGGCTGGTCTGGGTCCGGCCCCCACACGGCCAGACCCAGGGTTTATTAGGCAACCTCAAATGTTAGGAGTGGGGGAGGGAGTACAAGGTGGGCATGGCTGTGCCCCGTGCTGCCTCCCATTTGGCAGAGGCTGCCGAGGGCAAGTCCCCGCCATGCCCCGCTGGCTGGCTCCAAGCACAGGTGTCTTCCCCGGTCTCTGGGCAGCGCGGCCAGGCTGGGTCCAGGGGGCTGGTCCGGGGCTGTCAGCTCCTGAGCCTGGGTCCTGACTCGGCAGGCGGCTCAACCCCTTGGCTGTGGATGCCCTCCCTGCTCTCAGGCCATCTGGGCCAGGCGGGTGGTGTCCACCAGGCGGCAGCAGCGCCCCAGCCTCGTGGGTGGGGCCCTTGGGTTTCCTGTTCTTTATCCTTCCCAAGAGGTGGCCATGCTCAGCCAGGAGCTGGAAACAAATTTTCTCAATTGTTAACTTTGTTTAATTTTTTCAGGGTGTAGTTTTCCTGTTTTGATTGCTTTGGAATTACCAGTATTTTTTACTTCTGGGGGGAAGATGGTCCTTGCGACTCTGGTGTCTCCACAAGTCTGACTGGAGTCGCTGTACAGCCGGCCCTTTTAACAGGAGTTGAAAGTCTTATTTATTAAAGGTTTATTTACGCATACAAGAGCTGGGGTGCAGACCAGGCGTGGGAGGGCAGAGGATTCACTGGAGACCGTCGGGGACAGAACAGGCGGATCTCCTGACAACTGCCGAGAGGACCGGTGGGGCACCGTGTGGGTTGCTCCCTGGCCGGGGATCGAACTCGGTGCTGCGGAGGCTGCAGACAGCTTCGTGGGTTGCCTTAACCCCTTGCGCTTGTCCTTAGGTACAGAAGGAATGAAATCTTCCGGGAGAGGAGAGAAATGGAGGCCTTTGCCTGCCTCCTGCAGCTCTTTCACTTCAACGGGCTCCCGCTGGGCCCCTTCCGCAGGGGCGTCGCCCTGGTCACTTTTTAAGCCACTTTACTTTGGGGTTTGGGTTGGGGGGGTTGGCTTGATGTTGAGGAAGACCCCAAGCTTGGGCCTGCCGACTCGCGTCAGCATCCACTGCTAGACTCGGGGTCATGGGTCAGTGGGCACCAGCTCCAAGCTCAGGCCCCCCGCCCCCAGATGCTGGGGGCTCCCTGCAGCCAGCGAGGAGGTGGGGCTGGCCCCATGGCCCAGAAGGCTTATTTCTGTGAGGACCAGCACCAGCGTCTGGACACGTTTGTGCCAGGCACCCCGGCCCCCGGGAGGGGACACCAGCAGCAGCCACAGCAGCTCCGCTTCGCAGCTGAGGCCTGTCCCCGAGGGCGTCTCCCTGCCTTCCAGGGCCCTGCCCTGCCGGGCCCACAGCAGCCCTGCTCCCTGAGGAGCCCCCCGTGGGGCCAGCCCAGCCTGCAGAAGGCCTTTCAGCGGGAAGAGTGCCCCGGCCGCCCCCAGGGGCTCAGCTCAGCCTCCGCTTCCCCCGCTTCCTCTGGAGGCCGAGGTCTGGGGCAGGAGGGGCGGCGGGAAGGTGTGAGGCCAGGCTCCCCGCACTGCAGTCCCAGGCCTCCCCGGGAAGCCTCTGCCCACACCTGGGGCGAACCCCAGAGGACTTCCGCGGGCGCCTGGGTCACCAGTGAGCGCCGATCCCTGCGGTGGTTCCCCGAGCCCCTTGGGTCCAGTTTCTCCGAGGCCCCCAGCCCGGCGCCGCGCGTCACCCCCAGCGGGGAGTTGGCCGACCAGCGCGCAGCATGGAGTTTGACCTCCGTGTCCGCGCGCCCAGAGCCGGCTGCCCCGCGCGTCCCCGGGCCCGGGGAGGGGGCCCCCCAAGGCCTGAGCCACGAGGGCCGTGCCCTGCGCCGAGGTGGGGGCGAGGAGCGCCGTCCTCTGCTGGTGGGGCGGGGTGGCCGCGGGCCGGCAGCGGGGCCATGGGTGGGGGCCTCTGGGCGCTGCTGACTTCTAGAGCGAGCCCAGGGCCCGGCCCTCCGAGCCCCGCGTTGTGCGGTGAGGGCCTCTCTGCGGGGGGCGGCACCCGGGTCATGAAGAGCAGCTCTGAGGGGGACGCTGTGTCCTGCCTCTGAACAAAAGCAGCCAGCGAAGCCCGCCCCCCGAAACCCCACGCCCGCGCCTCTTCCCGAGGGGCCCCTCGAGTTGCCCTGGAGGGGCCCAGCGCGGACACAGGCCCCCGGCACCCCAGCGGGGACTGAAGGGGTGTGGGCCCCGGGAGGCGCTTGGCCGGGCAGGTGCTGGGCGGGGGCGGGGCCAGGACGCCGGCTGCTGGGACCCCGCCCGGCCCGGCCTCAGCTGGGCTTCCGAGGTGCCCTGGCTGCTGGTGCCACCGCCGCCGTCCCGGGGCCGCCGGTGCAGGTGGGTGGGGGGCGAGGGGCGCCCGGGGTCTGGGCGGGCTCCGCAGGGGCAGGCGGCGGGGCCAAGGGCGGGGTCGGGGGCTGGACGGCCGCAGCGCGGAGAGAGCGGGGCCCCAGAGGCCGTGCGCCCCGCTGGGCTGGGGACCCAGAGTGAAGCGCCTGAGCAGGTGGCCGGCGGGAGCGGGTGCTGCACCGCTGGGGCCTGGCCGGCCCCTCCGCCAGGGCCTCCTCCCCGGGCAGAGGCGGGGTTGGGCATCGGGGTCTGGGCAGGGCTTAGAGGGAGGGCCGGGCTGGAGCACCCAGAGCCCAGGCGGGGCCTAGATTTCCAGGAGCCCCCAGCGGAGGGGGCGCCGCTCCTTGGAGACCTTGGCGTGGGCTCTGAGCCCTGGCACCGGCCAATGCCCTGCTGCGGCTGGCTTGGCCCCGCTGCGCCCGGCGGTGCTCCCTGAAGACTGGCTCTGGCCAAGGGTCCGCTGCTCTGCCCCCGTCCTCACCCTGTGGCCATCACCCGGTCACGCCGCTCTTCCCTGCGGCCTCTGGGCGACAGGACAGCTGGTGCCCGGCACGACTGGGCGGCCAGGTGGAGGCTGAAGCCGAGGTGGGCTTGGGGGATCCGCGGGAGCCTGTGCCCGCCTGCGCCCCAGCCCCACCCGCGCCGCCCCTCCATGCCCTCCAGCCGGCCCCAGCCCTGCAGCCAGTGGGGCCCGGCGTGGGTGCCGTGAGATGTGGGGTTTCTGGGGCAGCTGCCAGTGACCTGGGTGGGGGTGCCTGCGCTGTGGGGCAGGGACAAGGCAGAGCCCCTGCCCCAGAGCCAGCTGCTGTCACCTGAGACCAACTTCCTGGGGCTGAGAACCCAGCGGGGTCCATCTCAGGGTGAACAGCAGATTCGAGCACCGTTGTGGGGGGGCTGGGGGGACCCTGCTCCGAGCCCCATGAGGTCCAGAACGCATCCTGGGGCGATGTGGGAATTAGCGCTCCCTCTGGGCGTGCTGGCGTCCCTGCCCCCCTTAACCACTGGCCGCTGGTAAGGACATGGGGGGCCTCCGCTCTGACCCCTCAGGCCGGCTCCGCGTGCCTCCACTGCCGCGAAGCCTGGGGGTGGGGAGGGGGCGCAGGCAGGTGGGCACAGGGCCTTGGAGCCGACCCTCCCTGACGCCTCCAGATCGTGGCCCAGAAGAAGACGACCCGCCCGCTGCTGCTCAAGCCCGGCCGGACAGCCGGCAAGTCCGCCATCGCGGTGAGGCCCGGCTCGCCCTTCCGGGGGCCGTCCTGGGGGCGAGGGGGCCGAGGGGGGCCGCGCGGAGCTGGGAGCCGCTTCCCTGCCAGGTGACAGCCGAGGATCTCTCTGGGAACGACTTCCGGCCCGGCAGCTGGACGACAAGGTGGGGGTGCCGGGCCGGGGCTCCTGGGCCCCGGAGGAGGAGTGGGGAGGAGCTGCTGGCTGGGCCGGCAGAGGCTCTGGGGTCCCCGCCCGCCTGGCCCAGCGCCCCTGCCCCCCCAGGACCTCTTCAGCAAGTCGGACCCTTTCCTGGAGCTGTTCCGGGTCAACCCCGACGGCAGCGAGCAGCCGGTGTCCAGGACGGAGGTGCGTCCGCGGGAGACCCCCGCCCGGGCCCAGGAGGAGCGGACCCCAGCATCGCAGCGGGCGGGGCGGCCGGGCCTCAGCCCCGGCCACCACCTCACTTTCCACCAGGGCGCGAGCAGGCCCGGCTGCAGTGGGATTCCGGCTTCCAGGGCCCAGGGCCCTCCGCCCTCGGGCCCCCACCTTCTCAGGGCCCCCTCTCGGCCCCTCCCTGGGGCCCCCCACGCTGTCCCTAGAATTCCAAGCTGTGGTTTCGGCTGCAGCAGCAGGGAGCTAACTTTTGGGGCAACTTGGCGTGAGTGAGAAAGGATGGGTCTAAGGGAACAGCCGTCCAGGCGCTCCGCCAGGGGGCGGGGCCGGGCGGCAAGGGCCGAGGGTGGACGGCTGGGCCCGTCCCCCCCCCCCACCCGCTGCCCCAGCCGCGCCCCACGGGCGGTGAAGAACAACCTCAACCCGGCGAGGGAGCCCTTCAGGGTGTCCCTGAGCTCCCTGCGCAGCTGCGAGGAGAGGCGCCCCCTGAAGGCGTGGCCCCCAGCAGGCCAGCGGGGGTGGGGGGGTCCCCGGGGCCCCAGGGGCAGGGCTCGGGGTTGTGCACCCCCAGGGCCTGGTCTGGGACCACGACTCCCGCGGGAAGCACGACCTCATCGGGGAGTTCTCCGCCACCCTCCAGGAGAGGCAGGAGGCCTCCGGGCCGCACCAGGTGAGCCCGGGCTGGCCGCCCGGCCCCGGGCAGTGTCCGCGGAGGGGGTGGAGCGGGGCGCGCCTCCAGGCCAGTGGCTGGGGGGTCACACGCGGGGGCATCGGGCCGTCTCTCCCGGGGGCAGGGGGACGAGGCGTCTCTGCCCGTCCGCCCCTCAGGCCCTGTGGGACTGCGCCAGCGCCAGGTACGAGCAGAAGCAGCGCAATGACAAGAACTCCGGGGTGGTCACCCTGGCTGAGCTAAAGGTGAGACACGGGCACCCCAGCCCCCCAGCCCCCCCGCCCCCCCAATTACGCACCACACCCGCTCCTGCCCCATGATGCCCCCAGACCAGAGCACCCCCCACGGGCGTGGATGGCCTCCCCGGGGGCCCCGCTGTCAGTAGGGGCTGCCCAAGGGGAGGGGGAGGCAGAAGGGAGGGGTCCCTGGGGCCCTGCCTCAGTTTCCTGGGCGGGCCGTGCTGATGCCGCTGCCCGGAAGCGCCACAGCGTCTCCTCCTTCCTGGACGACATCATGGGCGGCCGCAGATCCACTGCACGGTGAGTGAGCCCTGCCCCCCACATCCACTGCAGGGTGAGCCCCCGGGGGGCCGAGGCAGGTGTGGGGCTCTGCAGGGCCTGGGGCTCCTGGGGCAGCGAGGCTGGTGGGTGCTTTGTGGGGGTGCTGCCCCCCAGGCCCAGGAGCTGCTGGTCACCCGGGCTGCGTGTGCCGGGTCAGTCCTCGGCAGAGGTGACAGGAAAACCGTCCGGGCAGAGGCCAGTGGTGACCTTTGCGGAGACCCGCGGGGGCCGCAGGTCTGCAGCCATGGGGCCGGGCCGGGCCGCCTGCGGCTTCCGCGGAGCTGCCACCTGCGCCGGGGTCACTGGGGGGCCAGAGCCGCTCTTCACCCACATCCGAGCAGAGGCAGGCCCCGGGGGCCTCACCAGGCTCCCTGCCCAGCGGCTCCCAGCCTCGGTTTCCCTCCCCTGTCCAGCGGGGGCAGGCGCCCGGCAGCCCGGCGGAAGAGGGGCAGCTCACGTGTGGCCTGCAGGTGGCCATCGACTTCACGCCTTCCAGCGGGGACCCCCGGAACAGCCGCTCGCTGCACTCCAGCAACCCCTTCCGGCCCAGTGAGCACCTGCGGGCGCTGGTGGCCGAGGGCGAGATCTGCCGGGACTACGGCGGGTGTGCGCCCCAGGTCCTGCCCCAGGCGGCGGTGCCCTCAGGCCGTCTCCCAGGCACCCCCGTGCGAGCGTGCCAGGGCTGGGGCTTGGGGGCAAAGGTCAAGCTGGCCAGGGGTCCTCGGGCGGAGGGGGTGTGGAGCCTGGTGGTGACCCCAGGGGCGTGTCCCGGGAGCCCGCGCGTGATGGAGCGTCTCTTCCAGCGACAAGAGGTTCTCTGCCTTGGGGTTTGGAGCTCGAATTCCTCCCAAGCATGAGGTAGGAGGGCCTGGGGGCTGGACGCTGGGGCCAGGCTAGGCCCCCTGGCTGCCGCCTCTCCCTGGTGGGCACCCCGGGACGGATCTGTGACCCATTGGGGCCTGCTGAGCGCTGTAAGGACTGGAGGCCAGCTTCGGGGTGCTGCTGTTCCCTGCTCCACAGGAAAGGGGGTGTAGGAGGGGAGACGCATCAGCCCAGGAGGCCCAGCCCAGCGGTGGGCCCCTGACTTGGTGCCCCCCACTCCCTAAAGGTGAAGGGGCTGGGGGAGCCCCACGGACAGGTCCCTGTGCCCCCAGGTGTCCCACGACTTCGCCATCAATTTCAACCCTGAGGACGATGAGTGTGAGGGTGGGGACAGGCGCGGGCTGGGGCAGGGGCGCCCCGGGCCGAACTCACCCGCTGCCCCCACAGGGATCTGGGGAGCGGTGGAGGCCCACCAGGCCCGCCTGCCCCCGTCCAGCTCTACGGCCCCAGCAGCGTGGCCCCCGTCATCTCCAAGGTGGCCCCGCACGGCAGGGCTGAGGAGCACCGGGGAGGCCTCTGTAGGTGCCTGGGGAGGGGCTGCGGGGAGGTAGGGGTGCGGGTGAGGCCTGGGGGAAAGGAGGGGCGCTGCCCGGCTCCCCCACTGGCCGTTCCGGCCTGACGCCGGTCCCCCCAGGGCCGCACCTGCTCCGTGTTCCCGCCTCGCTCTGAGAAGCGCTGGCGAGGACTCCACCTGGGAACAGCGGCGCCCACCCCACGCGGGCTTGCCCGACCCCAGCCAGGGCCGCGCGGCTCCCCACCCGCGCCCCAGTCTCTCCGGGCCGGCTCTGGGTGGGGCTGGGCCGCCGCGCTGTGCAGCCGGGTGTGGGGCTGGGTCTGCCCGCCGGGACCCGCGTGGGCTGCGGGGGCCCGGGTGTGCCGCGGCCGCTGCTGCGGGCGCTGCTCCTGCTCCTGCTCCGCGCCGCCGCCGGCTGGGGGTCGGACAGGCGGGGGGCGGCTGGCACGGCCCCGGGGCGCCGCCTCGGCCCGCGCCTGGGGGCAGGGAGCCCCGCGGGGCGCAATGGTGGTGCCTGGAGGGGCGCGGCCGGGCGTCCTGCTCCCCGGACGAGGGTCCTTCCCGCCGCCGGCCGCGGGGTTAGAGCAGGCGAGGCTGCGCGGCGCGCGCGGGGCCGGGGTGGACGCCCTGGGCCGGGACCTGCCCGCCGCGCCGCCCCGGCCGTCCTCCCGCTGTCCGAGCCGGGGGCGCGGGGGCGCGGGGGCGCGGGGGCGCTCTCGGGCGGGGCGAGCGGGCGCTCCGGGAGCGTGCTCCCAGGGCCCCCCACGCTCCGGTCTCTCGCCGCAGCCGCGGGCGCCAGCGCGGCCCCCGCCGCGGCTCCCCGGCCCGCCGACCCCGGCGCCCCGCGTGCCCCTCCGCGGGCCCCGAGGCCAGACCGCCGCGCGGGGCGGCGCGGGCGGCGCGGGGCGGCGCGGGGCGGGGCCGGGGCCCGAGGCCGGGTCTCCGCAGCGGCGCCCGCCCGGCTGGTCCTCGCGGGCCGCGTGGCCGCCGACAAGGCCGGCGCGCGGGGGCCGTCGTGGCGCGTCCCGCCTGCCCTTGCCCGTCACCATCGTGGGGGCGGGCGGCGCCGGCTTCACCGACGTGCAGGTCCTGGACGGCGACGCCGGGGTCCTGCGCGCCCCCCGGGGCGCTGCGCGACATCGTGGGGTTCGAGCCCTTGCGCGAGCCCCAGCAGGTGCGCGGCCGCCGGGGCGGGGCGGGGCGGGGCCGGCGGGGCGGGGCGTCCCTCGGAGGGGGCGGGGCCGGCGGGAGGGCGGGGCCGGCGGGGCGGGGCGTCCCTAGGCGGGGGCGGGGCTGGCGGGGCGGGGCGTCCCTCGGAGGGGCGGGGCCGACGGGAGGGGCGGAGCGTCCCTCGGCGGGGGCGGACCTGGCGGGGCGGGGCGGGGCGGGGCCGGAGGCAGGGGCGGGGTTGGCGGGGGCGGAGCGTCCCCGGCGGGGCGGGGCTAGCTGGCGGGGCGGGGCGGGGCGGGGCTCGGGGCCTGGGCCTCCCCTGGGCCCCGACCCGCCCTTGGCGGGGCCTCTGCGCAGCTGAGCCGGGCGGGGCCGCGGGCGGGGCTGTGCTGGGGCGGAGGGCGGGAGTGACCCCCGGTGCCCGCAGGCGTCCCCGCCGCGCTGGCCGAGGGGTGCTGGCCGCGGTGCCCGGCAGCGGTGGGTTCTGCAGCCGCCAGGGGCTGCCCCCGCCGCGCTGGGCGCCCCGGCCCGGAGGCCCGCCCAGCCTCCGCCCGAGAGCCGGCGGCCGGGCCAGCCCTCCGTCCCGCTCCGCGCCTGGGCGGCCCCCAAGCCCCGGCCCAGGCGCGCTCGCCCCCACCCGGCCGCGGGGTCAGCCGCGGCCGCCGGCGCCGAGGGCTGGACGGGAGCTGACCGCGGGGCGCCCGGCCCCTGCCAGGCGGTGCGGAGAAGGGTCCCGAGTCCGCAGGCGGCCGCAGCTCAGCTGAGCGGGCCCCGCCTAGGGGCAGGGGGTGCCTCTGTCCTTCGTGGGAGGGGTCCAGCTGCTGCCAGCACCCGGCGCCCAGATCCCCACCCCTGCAGCCCGACCCCGCCGAGTGCTCGCAGGCCAGTGTGCTCGTGCTGGGGCGTGTGGGTAATAAAGCTTCTTGCCGCCCGCCTGTGCCTTCACTGCCCTTCCAGCCCGGGCGCGGGACTTCACCCACCTCCGGTCTGCAGGGGACAGGGCGTCCTCCAGACAGATGCTCCCAGGGCCCCCCACGCTGAAGAGCCACCTGCGCGGGGAGTGCCTGTCCCTGGGCACCACCAGGCCGCGACGGCCCCCTGCCTGCCATGCCTCCCCTCCCCTCCTGCCGTCCCAAACAGAATCTGCACCATCAGCTCCAGGGGGAGGGGCAGCCAGGCGGGGCGGGTGTCACCTTTGTGAGGGTCTGCAGGAGCTGCCCGTGAGGCAGGGCGCCAGCGTCCCCCAGGCTGAGGCTGTGCTTCCTACTGAGACTCCTCCTGAGCTGTCTTGTCCGGGATGAACAAAGCCTCTCACCGTTGTCCAGCCCGTTCACCCCTGGCCTGTCTCCATCCATCACCCACCACCGTCCACCATCCTTCCATCCACCACCCACCCTCCACACACCGTCCATCCGTCCACCACCGTCCATCCGTCCACCACCATCCATCCATCCACCATCCATCCTTCCATCCATCCGTCCACATGTGTGCTTTTGTGAAGCGCCATCCATCCATCCATCCATCCGCTCTGGGGCCTATTTTTAGCTCGATTCATCTCCTGCTAGGCAGGGATGACAGGCATTTGCCATGGTAACCTGGCTACAGCTGAATCCTGGAAGGGCCAGTGCTGTCTTATTGGGGATGGACAGTATCAGAGACGCAGTCCTGTGCACACCTGAGAGGTGGCAGGGTCACAGATGGGGGGTTGTCCCAAGGCGGGAGGACAGGACTGTGGCCTTGGAGTCAGTAGCCTGGGTCTGAGAAGCCAAGCTGTTGGTCAGCAGAGCCCCACGGGGCCACCCAGCAGAATGCCAGGAGGGCCTGTGTGCCGGGTGCAGGCGTGGCCCATGAAGGTGTCCCTCCCCTTCCTGGAGCTGTTGTGTCCATGTGTGTGGCTGCGCGTGCACACATGTGTCCCTGCACACCCATGTCTGTGTGCCTCTGTACGTGTGGATGTGTGTATCTCGGTGTTGGCGCACATGTGCCTGTGTGTGGGGTTTGGGGTGCCTTCAGCAGCAGGAGACGCTGGCCCCCATCTTGGGGGGGGGCGGTTCCTCCGGTCAACTGCCCGTTTCTGACATAGCAACTGGCTGATGCCAGGAGCTTTAGTCCCTGGAGCCACCAGTTTCTGCCCGAGTCCGGTTTGATTTTCTTTTTTTTTTTAATTTATTTATTTTTATACAAGAGCTGGGGTACAGGTCAGAGGCATGGGAGGGTGAGAGGATTCACCAGAGCCAGAGCGGGGAACAGAACAGGCAGACTGACGAAACACACTGCTGAGGGGAGCAGCGGGGAGACAGGAGAGGTCTGCCACGCCATGTGGGAATCTCCCTGGCCGGCCGGGAATGGAACCCACACTGCAGAGGCTGCAGACAGCTCCACAGCGCTGTGCTCAACCCACTGTGCCACCAGGGAGGCCCCAGTTTGATTTTCTTTCTCGGCCGAGTCCCGGCGCCCACCCTGTGTCAGGAGGACACGGACTCTCCCCAGCGCAGCCCAGGGGCACCCGAGAGAGGGACAAGCGCACCCGTGTCCACTCCACCCCGTCTTCCTCTGGCCCCATCCTTCGTGACCCAGAGGCACGGGGCTCCGTCCCGAGCCAGGTGGACGCAGGACACGGTCGTCAATCAGAGGCCTCGCCCGGCCCTGGCTGCTGCGGTTGGCTCAGGCCCGGAGCAGGGGGACCACAGGACCGCCCAGGCGGAGCCCGCCCCGTGGTCCGGGAGCTGACGGCCCCAACCGCCTCTCTACCAGGCGTCTTCCCTCAAGGACGTTGGCTCTGGGGTCCCGACAGGCTCCGGGGGCACCCTGGCGGGTGCGGTGCTGGGCCCCTGGCCGAGGAGCGAAGACAGACCAGGACCCGGCGCGATGCCGGCCGCCTCCCTGCTCACACCGCCCAGGGGGGAGCTGCCCAGCCCGCTGGCCTGCAGCGCCCCGAGCAGGGCCCGGCAGCGGGGAGAGGGTCTGCGGGCAGCGCTGTGGAGCGCCGGCGCCCCCCACTGCAGTCCAGTCGCTGCAGCCCCGACGAGGCCTCTGCCCGCCCCAGCCTTCCCGGCGGTGGGCGCTCCCGCTCGTGGGCCCGCGGGGCCCGCCTGGTGCCTCCAAAGCTGGTTCATGAAATGGCCGCACGGCTGCTGGCTCCGGGGCCGCCGCCTGGGGCCCACCGGTCGCTGCAGCCTGGTGGTGGGGACCCCGGCCCCTGCGCGGACGCGCGCCCGGGCAGAGCAATGGGCTCGGGTGACCGAGGCCAGGTGGGCGAGGGGGCGCGGCTCTGCCAGCCAGCCTGGCTTTGTGCTCCCGCGCCTGTTGTGAACGCGCGACCGTCCGGTGCCCATGGCCGCCCCAGCGCCAGGCAGGGCTCAGAAGCCGGGGCCACGGCCCTGGGCGCACAGCGTGGCCAGGCCTCCCCTCGCCTGCAGGGGTGGGCGGCGGTGACTGAGTGCGGCTGATTGGTGCAGAGGCTGTGGCTGGGCTGCCAGCGGTGGGGGGGGGGGTGTGGGGGTGTGGGGTGGGGGCGGCTGCAGGCCCTGCCCGTGCAGTGGCCGTCCCATCCTGCACGGAGGGCGTTCAGGGCCTGCGCCCAGCGTGGCCCCCACAGCCCTGGGCCCAGTAGTGAGGGCGCCCCCAGAGGGGGTCCTGCTGAGAAGGACAGGCAGGGCAGGAGGCACCCCAAGGGGCCGGGAGGGTGCCTCCCGGCCCCCGGCCGTGCACATGCGTGTGCCTGCGGCACCCGACCCCAGGGGAGCAGCCAGCGCGTGCACCCTCTGCTGCGCTCCGTGCTCTGTTCTCCCCAGCGCGGGCGCACGGTCTCCCCTGGGGTGAGCCACAGGTAGGACCCAGCGCCTGGGTGAGCCAGGGCGTCACTCCCCTTGCAGGGGTGGAGTGGGCACCTCTGGGCGGGTGCGGGGGAGCCCTCCTGGCTGTCTCCTAGCAGGCCCCCCTCTCCTGGAGGACCGGGAGGGCCCGGGAGGGCCCGGGAGGGGAGGGGAGGCCGGCAGCGCTGGGGGCTGGGGCGGCCAGGTGGGTATGTCCTGGCCTGACCCGTGGCGGTGAGCGCCTGCCCCCAGAGGCCTGAGGCTGCTCTCCAGGGCAGGGGCTCACTTGGGGACCCCCAAGCAGGTCAGGCGTGCCCTGGGGCCAGATGCAGAGGCAGCTCCTCCCAACCTGGTCTGGACAGGAGCTCACCTGTGTGGCCACCAGGGCTGCGGCAGGTTCCCCACGAGGGTCCCTTCTCAGGGGCGAGGAGACCAGGCAGGAGCTGCTGCCGGCCAGAGGGGCTCGGGCTCTGGGGGCGGGGCAGGGTCCTGCTGAGATGCAGGTGGGTGTCTGCTGAAGGGCCAACACCATCCCGTGACCCCCTGCTGGACCCAGGTGTCCAGGGCAGGTGGGCCAGGGACGGTGGCACAGCCCCGGGGGTTCCCGGGAGCCTTCCCGCATCCGAGCAAGGCTCAGCGCCCGCCAGGCATGGAGAGGGCTTTCCTGTCCTCTCCTGGCTCCTGTCCCAGCCGACCAGCAGTGGCCATGTGGCCGCCGGAGGCCGTGCCACCGTGTCCCGGGCTCACCCTGCGTGCTGGCATTTCCGACGGCACTTTCCAGCTTCCTTCCCGCAGGCTCCCAGCGGCGCCTTCGCAGCTGTGGGTGTGTCTGGGCCGGGCTCCTCAAGGAGTAGCCCCAGGCCCGTCTCCACTGGCAGCACAGGGAGACCTGGGGGCCGGGGTGCCCGCCTAGGGTTCCCCAATGAGGGGGCCAGGCCCAGCAGATGCCCCCGACACTCAGGGGATTAAGGGAGGACACTGCACTGGAGAATGTGGGAAGCAAGGAAGACTTCCTGGAGGTGGTGGCATGTACTTGGGGTGGAGGATGACGCGTTATCCTGACAGGCGGGGAGGCCTCCCCTTGGCTGGATTGCTCGTGGGGACTGCCTGGGTCACTGTGGCAGGCTCCCTCCTAGTGAAGGCATCAGCCTCCTGCAGGCCCCGTGGGCAGCATCCAGGCCCCCCAGCCTGGACTCCCGCGCCCTCAGAGCGGGCTGCCCTGCCTTAGGACATCTCTGGCCAGCCTGCCCAACCTTGGCACTGCCGGAGGCCGCAGGAAGCTCCTGTCGCCCCCGTGCCTGCAGACAGAAGCCTGAGCCCGGGGCCTGTCCCCGTCTCCCCGCGTCCTTCCTGGGCCTGGGCCACGCTCAGCCGAAGCTGATGTCCTACGGCGCCCTCGCCTTCACCCGCTGTCTGCCAGCCGCTGCTTCCTGCTTTTGTCAATCCCCACTTCCTGCTGGGCGCATGCCCCCGGCCCTCGCCCTCCCTAAACACCAGCCCTGCAGCCTGGCAGAGCTCCCTCTGCGCGTCCCCTCCTGGCCGCAGCGATGGCCGCCATCTGCCTGGCAGCTCCCGGGCCCTTCTCAGGGGGTCTCGGCAGCTGGGGGGACACACTGTCTGCTCCTGGACTGGCCCTGCACCGGCGTTGCCCCAGGTGCCCTTAGAGGCCGGCCCTCTGCGGGGTCCTGCGGGGCGGGGTGGAGGGCAGCAGGGAAGGGGCCGCAACCCCGCACAGGGTGTTGGGGCAACAGGAAGAGCTTTTGGAGAGAAAAGACCGACTCTGGGGTCTGACCGCCCTGTCCTGGGAGTGGGGAACACGATACCAGAGCAGAGGGGGTGCACCTGGCCCGGCTCCGGGGAGATGCTGGGCCCCGCTCTGGGCTCCTGGAAAGGCGCCCTCGCCCCTAAGACTAGATGACTTGGACGTCAACACCTGCTTTAGAATGAAAAGAATTTTCTTCCAGATGGCTGTGCCCTTGCTTTAGTCGACCGATACTCTGGGCCCTGGCTGCTCGGGCTCAGACTTTGGAGTAAATAAGGCGCTGCCTCCTGTGGGAGTGCTGCCTGCTCCCCTGACGAATCCTGCCCAGCAAACTGACAATGGACTTCCCGGCAGGGATGGTTGCACAACACCCAGCCTGTACCCCACCCAGCCCCGCCCCAGTACAGGCCAGAGGCGCGGGGTTGAGAGGACTCCCCAGAGACAGAGCGGGGAGCAGAACAGGCAGATCCACTGCTGAGGGAGCAGTGGGGAGACAGGAGGGGTCTGCTGCACCGTGTGGGCAGCTCCCTGGCCGGGGATCGAACTCGTCTTAACCGCTCGCGCCACCAGGGAGGCCCTGAGGGAGGGATCTTAAGAAAAAAATCGTATGTGCTTGGATGACTCACTACAGACCGTGAAAGGACAAGCCGTCCTCGCAGCTCATCTCACGAGCTCCAGAGGTCGGGCACGGCCTGAAGGCCTCCATGGCAGGGAGGAGAGGGTCAGACTGAGGGAAAAGCGGGGAAGGGCCAGAGAAGGGCCCCAGAAGGGCCCCGTGCAGCTGTTGCCGGCCCCGGCCCGAGGCCTGTGCTCCCAGGCAGGCGGGACCTCGCCCCGTTCTTGGGCTGCTGGCAGCCAGGACACCCCACCAGGGGCCTCTGAAGCAGCCACCCCAGGGCCACGCCCTCGGTGCCAGCGCAGGGCACGGGAAGAGGCACGTCCCACTCCCCGAGAGAGGGTCAGCCGCAGCCCCAGGCCAGGGCGGGAGGACAGCTTGGCCGTTGTCAGGGCCTGGGGCTGTGAAGAACCCAGCGCAGGAGACATTTTCTGAAGATGCCAGAGCGAGACAGCCCCGGCGGCCCTTGGAGTGGCCGCAAAACATCACCTTCCTGGGCCTCCCCTGGGGGCGCAGCGGTTGAGCGCTGCTGCGGCACCTTCACTCCCGGGGGAGGGTCCCCCAGGGCGCCAGCCCTCTCCTGCGGGGACAGCTGATGAGCGCCCTCAGGGCACAGCCCCAGATCACGCACTCCCTGCCCTGTGGCCCTCGCCTTAGTCAGGAACGCTCTGCGACCTGCTGCGGGCTCAGGCTCCGAGCGAGCCCTCCTGGGGCCACCAGGGTAAATAAAGAGCTTCCCTCCGCTTCTGAGTGCTGCCGGCTTCCGGGCCGATCCGCTGTGACAAGTTCTCACAGACGAAAATAGAATTTGGAGCCTTCGTTGGGTTTGTTTGTTTTTTTTTAAAGATTTTTATTTTTATTTATTTACACAAGCACTGGGTACGTCAGAAGCGCGGGAGGGTGAGAGAATTCACCAGAGCCAGAGCGGGGAGCAGAGCAGGCAGAAGGACCGAAGGACACTGCTGAGGGGAGCAGCGGGCGGCAGGAGAGGTCTGCGCCGCCATGCGGGACCCTCCTCCGGTGGCCGGGGAGCACCCGGGGATCGAACCGGCGCCGCGGAGGCTGCGGGCAGCTTCCCAACCCAGCGCTCCACCGCTGCGCCCCCGGGGAGGCCCCCTTCGTTGGGTTTTTCAGGCCCTTAATGCGGAGACAGGGACGGTGCAGATGCCCCCAGAGAGCCTGAGAGGCAGGAGGGCCCGGCCAGGGGGCCCCCACGTTGTTGCGCCCCCGCGGCCCCCGCTGTCTGCTGTGTGTCAGAAAGGGGGAAACTGACATCTCAAGGTTAAGGCTGTTGTTGTTCGGAAGGCAAGGAGCAGCCCGAAGAACTCATTTTCCTGACACTGGGCCACACCCGGCTTCCAGATGCTCCAGCGAGGGGCCCTCCCCCCGGGCAGGGGCACTGGGTTGTGGCACCATATAGGATTCCTGGAAACACAGTCACGCCTCTTCATACCCACCACCAAAATGCACACCCCCCAGCACAGCCGGCAGCGCCCCACCCTCTCGCCTGGCTCTGCATCCACTTTCTAGGGTTTGTTCCAGTTTGGTTTCGTCACTTCCTCCGTTTCCCTACATTCCACACCGAGTGGGGTCGTCCGGCGTTTCTTTCTCCTCCTGACTTGCTGCCTGGCGTCCACCCCCCAAGCCCACCCAAGCCATCAGCAGCGCCTCGTCCCTTTTGACAGGTGAGTAATATTCCAGCGTGCGTGGACCCCACGCCTTCGCCCTGGTCTGGACACCAGCTGCTCCCCGGGGGCACAGTCAGCGCGGCCAGAGGGCTCCACTTGCCTCCCCGCAGGGCTCGGCGCTCCTGGAGAGGCCCGGGGGCCACACCGCGCGGCCCTCTGGCGGGCGCAGGAGCTGTTCGCGTCACTCTGGTCGGAGACGTGATCAAAACCTGAGTAGTGCCCCTGCCCCTGCTCTGGAGCACCCAGAAACGCCCAGGGCTGGGGGCGGAGCTGGGACCCGCTGCGGGGAGTGGCCTGGAGCTCCTCAGACTGTTAAAAAGCCAGGCTGGTGCTGGGCAGACTCGTGGGTGGGAACACCCCATCACAGCGCTGCCCTCCGCGCCCCGAGTCCCAGCAGTGTGGGCTCCCCCACACCGGCGACTCTCGGGCCTGCAGGCGGCACCAGGCCCCCAGACTCCATCTGAGGCCGCTGCAGCCCGGCACGCACTCCTGACCAACCCTCTCAGGGCACAGACGGGCCGGGACAGCCCAGAAGCTGGTTTTCTTGCTAACCCCGAGGCCACCGCGCCGACAGGGATGGGGGGGTGCGTGCTGACAGCAGAAGAGGGACATGAGGTCCCCAACCAAGGGGCTCTGTCCCCTCGGAGCTTGGGGTCCTGCAGGGTGGCGGTAGGAGTGCTCTGGCCCAACCGTCTCAGAAGATCCTCCTTTGGGGATTTCAGGGGGCTTCACTGCTGACCTCACGGGTTATCTCATGAGGCATTGAGCCCCAACTCTCCCCTCCCCGTCCTGGGCTTCAGGGCGACTTCCGTAGGCCCCTGGCGCAGGGAGGCCTGGATCTGGGAGCCGCCCCAGGATGGTGGCCGAGGACCCATAGATGGGGGCGCACTCTGCTCCTCTCGGGGACAGTGTACACGTGTCTCGTCAACCACAGCGCGTGATTAGTCATCTATGGCGAATCCAGTCAGGGGACAGATTTCAAGGACAACCAGGCAAAATGGGCCTGTGTGTCCCCCGGGGTGGGGGGCCTGGCAGAGAGGGGAGGCGGAAGGGGCTCCTATGGTGGGGACCGTGGGCTCCTGTAGGGGTGCAGGGGAGTCTCCAGGCTCCTCTGCGTTCTCCAAGGCTGGCAGATCGGCAGGAAGCAGCGCACAGCTTGGTGGAGAACAGGCCCTGCCTCCTGCATGTGGGCAGCCGGCGCGGGGCCCTGGCTCCCTGGAGGTGGTGTCTGCGGGCTGGGGTCTCTGGCGTCGGGCTGGGGCCCTGGACGGTCCTGCAGGGACGGCCCCTCGGCTGCCTGGCCAGGCGCGGGGGCTGAGCTCCCTCTCCCGGGCAGATGCTTGGAATTGGCCCACCCAGTGGCATGTGGTGAGCTGGTGCTGCCCCGAGAGGTGATGTGGAGCGCCCCCCCACCCCCACCCCTCCTGCACCCCCATCTGGGGGAAGGTGCTGGGAGCACATTGGGGTGGCCCTGCCTCAGGGCGGAGGGCCCCATGAGGGTGCTGAGCCCATGCGGGGCTCCACCTCCTGACCCCATCACCCCCAGACACCATTGCCCCGGGGGTCAGGGCCTCAGCCGGGCTGTAGGAAAACACTCCTCCGTGGGGGCCCCTCACGCAGCCCAGCAGCGGGTCCCAGGTCCCCCAGTCCTCGGAAGGTGGGCCCAGTGTGGGGTGCAGGTGGGGTGAGGTCTGCGTGGGGGGCCTGACGCCCTCAGGCTGTGTGTGCCTGGAGAGGAGACTGGCGGCAGGCGTCCCCCCTCGTGGCGGAGCTGACCGCGCTCACAGGAGGCCCCCGCGGCCCCTCTGGCGCCCCACTGAGACCTGGTCCCCGGGCACTCCGCGCCAGTGAGCCCTGGCGTGCGCCATTCAGCCGTCATGCCCCGAGGCGCTCGGCCACAGCCACCCTAGAGGGCCCTCAGCACGCGAGGGAGCGCCCGGGCAGCGCCCCAGCCTGCGGTCCCCCAGGGGCCAGGGGCTGCTGGACGGACGCCAGGCCGCAGACTCACAAGCCGGCGGACCACCCGCAGAGCCTCCCCCACAGCAGGCTGCGGCGCGGGGGTGCGGGGGGCTGGCCACCCCGCTCCGCCTGGGCCGCCTGCGCCCCGGTGCCATCGCCGCGGTGTTGTGGGCTCGCGGGGGACCCGAGCGCGGGGGGCACAGGCCAGGCGGGTGGGGGGGGCCCTCACGTCTCGCAGCCGGCCGAGCCGCCAGGAGCGCCGCCTCCGGGAAAGTGGAAAGTGTCGCCGGGAGGGAGCCGCGGGCAGGATGCGGAGGGGCGCCCCCGCCCCACCCCGCCCCTCCTTGAGGACGCCCGGAAACGGGGCATTATCACCTTCCTGGGGAAGGCCCGGCGGGAGGCAGGTGGCGGGTGGGGCCAGCGCGTCCTGAGGGCCGAGGGAGCTGCCAGGTAGAGCCGCCGCCGACCAGCCTGCGCCTCGCTGGGTAAGCGGGGAGCCCCAGGGCCGCGGTGGGGTGCTGTCCCCAGGGGAGGGGCCCCCTGGACGTGCTGCCGCCCGGCGTGGGCTGCCTCAGCGACGGCCGCTCTGGCTCGGGCCGGATCGCGCCTTGTCCTTCCAGACGGGCCCTGCCCCAGCCCAGGGTCGGGGCTCTACCCCGGTCCGCGCGGGCAGCGGTGGTTGTGGGCGCCCGAGGGCCACCTCCAGCGCCCAGGGCCGGGCTGCTGGGGTCTGTGTCCCTGAGCACGCGGCGCCACGGCCTGCACGGGCAGAGCCGGGTACCCCTGCCCGGCGCGTCTGTGTGCCGCAAGCACCCGCCCTCAACCGCGCCCTCACCTCACTCTTGCGGGGACCGGAGTGGGGTGTCCGGGCCGGGGGGTGCCCGGCCCCCCACGTGCCAGTGCCCTCCTGGCTGGACTCCAGGCCTCAGCCTCCTGCCTGTGAAAGGGCAGATTTACTGTCTAGTCCTATCAAAGCCCAGGGCCGAGGGCGGAGGGACATCTGTCCAGTGTGACGTGGGCACTTCTGCTGTGGCGCTGCCTGGCTGGTGGGGCGCAAGGGTGGGGGACAGGGTGGGGGGAGGTCTGGGGGGGCTCCGCTCCCACTGCCCCGGGAGATTCAGACTGGGCAGTAAGAGTGGCCGGAGGACACCTCTGAGCCGCCGGCACCACGTCCTGGCTCAGCCCGGGCTGCTGCTCACTGGGCGCCCTGAGTCCGTTCGCAGAGCCAGGAAGGGGTGGGGGGCAGCCCTCAAACCGCAGGCGCTCTCTGGCCGCTGGGGGCAGCAGCAGGGCGCAGCCTGCAGTGGGGGAGGCTCTGCGGGTGGTCCGCCGGGCTGTGAGTCTGCGGCCTGGCGTCCAGGAGGGGCTGGCCGGCTCCCCGTCCAGCAGCCCCTGGCCCATCTCAAAGGACAGCGAGGCCCACAGGGCGTGTCCACCCATGTCCTTCCCGGGAGTGTCTGTTGCCGGGCGCCATGCTCCACACCTGCTGGTAAAAGTGGTTTCGAGGGTCATGACCGCGGGTTCCCTGTCCCGCCCTGGACAGGGCTGTAAAGGGCACCACCCCGGGCGGCAGCCCCGATCTGGAGCGGGATCACTGACCGAGCAGGTGGCGATGTCCCCAGAGATAAAGGCAGCCCCGCCCTGCGTCCTTGCCCGGGGCCGCCTGCTTCTGGCTGGGCTCAAAGTCGCCCAGGAGCCCACTAGGGGGTGGCCGGTGGCTTGGAGAACACGTGGACATGCTGACCTGCTCCTGCAGCTGGGAGAACCCCGCCAAGCCCATGGGGGCCTCTGGGGAGCAAAACACAAAGCACGGAGAGCCCCAGCTACGGAGGGCTGTGTGCTGGTGGGGAGACCTGTGCCTCCCCGGCAAGTGCAAAGGCTCTGGGGCCCGAGACACCCAGAGGGTTGGATGGGGCCAGCATGCTGGATGGGGCTGGGCAGGAGAGGGGGCAGGGTCCTGGGGCTCTGAGCTGAGCAGCTGCCCTTGTGGAAGGTGGTAGGGGCTGGTGGCAGCAGGAGGAGGAGGGGCTGCCTGGAGGAGCGCTAAACGACTAGTGTTGGGGTCTCCTGGGAAACAGAACCCCCGACTGACCACGTGCGAGGCTGGCGGCAGAGCTCCACGGGCAGACACAGTGGCCGCTCCCTGGGGTCAGCTCCAGCGCTGGAGGCGCGGCCGCAGGGGAGGCCTCTGCAGGGGACTGGCCCCCCCACCCCCACTCCGGGGCACCTGTGTGGCGAGGGGGAGGGTGACAGGTGGGTGGAGGAGCAGGCTGGGGACGATTTTGCATCTTGGGGTTTGGATGTGTTATAGGGCAGGGAGAGGGGCAGCCCAAACCCCGCAAAGCTGCCTATTCTACATGGGTTCTGCCATCCGCCGCATCAGCACAAAACATAGGAGACTTTAAGGGGAAGGATCTTTAATACAACTAGGAAACAACACAGGAAAGGCAAAGAGTCTAGTTTCTAAGTGAAGCACCCAAAGTGACCCGTCCCCTCGTGGGTAAAAGTCCATCCAGATGGGATTGGCCCAGAGCAAGGCCCCAAAGCCTGCCCCAAGTCTAAAGCATCTTCCAGTGGGGACCCACAGAAAAGGGTCACAAACAACCGGACAAGCCCGGAAGGAAAAGAGCAAAATCAACATCAAGATAAAAGCTGCCATGGTCACCTCCCCACGGGTCTCACCCACATCTGTGTCACCCCGTCCACGACCAAAAGACAAGCGCAGGTTCTTCACGTGTCTCTAGGCTCCACGCGCCTCCTCCAGGTCTCCTGGCTCCATCCTGCTTCCTTCCTCAGTCTCTTCTGCAGCTTCTCCTCTCCCTGCTCAGCTCCACCCTCCCTTGGGTGGGGCAGGGAACCTCCCGCTTTCCTGGGGACCCCCCGTTACAGATGGAGTTCAAATGCTCCCCAGCCCAGTGGGCAGCAGGCTACGGGGGACCCTAGGAAGGCCCTGGGTGTGGGATGGACCCGCCGATGGTCAGCGTGGACTCAGCAGGACTGGGCAGGAGAGGTAGGGCCGGCTGGCTGGAGACGTGACCATCTCACCAGGCACCCAGCCCGGCCTTTCTCCATGGAGGCCTTCCGAGGGGTGGCTGTGTGAGTGGTGCTCCCACACCGCCTGCACCCCCGGTCTCCCCAGGAATCATGACCTGAGTTGGCGGCAGGTCAGGCCCGGGCAGGGTGTGGGGGCGGCCCGGGGGCGGCGGCGTCCTGCGGGGTGGCTCCAGGTCTGTGTTTAGCTCTGTGCTCCTGTTAGGTGGACGCTGGCCTAGCAGGCGCTGCTGTGCTCCCTTCTGCAAGCTCAAAGCGGCACCGCTGTTTTCAGGGCAAAGGATTACGCGAGCCCTGAGAGCAGAGCCGGACGCAAGGATCTGGGCCGTGACTGCAGGGCCTGGGGGGCGGGGAGGCCTGGGACAGGAGTCCCCAGCGCGTCCCCGTGTCCTCCTCGGGCCTCGGCTGCGGTGGAGGGTGGCTTGGCGGGTGTGGCCGGCAGGGCTGTCGTCCGCGGGAGGCTGGGGGCGGGCAGCCGCTCCCATTGCACAGCGAACAGCAAAGCCGCCCGGTGGCCATCGTCCCCTCTCCGTGTGTGGACGGAGGGCCCCGGCCTGGCACATACTCCCGGCAGGCTGGGGTTCAGGCCCCGGGGGCCTGCCGGTCTCTGCCTCGGGGATCCCGGGACCCTGGAGGGCAGCAGCCACGCTGGGCCCTTGGGGAGGGCAGCGCAGGGGCCCGCAGCCATCACAGCAGCCAGAAGAGCTCCGCTTGCCTGACACACCTGCTCGGTGCCAGAGACGCCCCCGAGCAGTGCGCGCCTGGGCCCCCAGCCCTGCTCCCGAGGGGGAGCCTCAACGAGGTGCCGGGAGACAGAGGGCTCTTTGGACACGGAGCCGGGAGCCAGATCAGACTGGACGGGACGCGCGGGGCCGGCGGGTGCAGGGGCGGGCGTGGCCTGGGGTGGCCGCTGTGTGCCCAGGCCCGGGGTCGCCGGGTCAGCCCTTGTGCCTGGCCCCACTGCTGGTCCGCTGGCAGGGAGCCTCCCACGCGGGGCTGGGCCAGGCCCTGGAAACCATATGGCTAAGGCCTGGGCGCTGGGCAGGTCCCTGGGCAGGGGTGAGGGCCCAGGGAAGGAGAAGCAGGAGGCCCAGGGACCCCCACGCGCACCCCGGGGTAGGGAGACCGCCGTCCTCTGGGTGTGGAGGGGAGAGAAGGCGGGAGGCCCTGGCCTGCCTGGACACACAGCCACTGACCAAAGGGGCCGGGAAGGAGGTGGCATCGCCCCGGGGTGGTGGGCGTGAGGGCTTTTCCCCCAGACCCAGCAGGCCTTTGGAGTCCAGGCTGGGCTGGGGTCCTCCAGAGGCCCCCGGGTCTCCCCACCTCGCCCACACCCCTACTCTCTGCCACCAGCCTCTGGGCTGCCCTCGGGCACCTCTGGTCTCAGCAACGCCTGCCAGGCTGGGAAGGGCCCCCGGGGCAGAGGCTTGGGCTCCTGCCAGCCCCAGCCCTGGCCCACCTGCCTGGCCTGAGGCTGCAGCCGAGGGCGGCTTAAGGGCTGGGTGTCACCCCAGGGGGCTCGCCCTCTGCCACTGTGGCTGGCAAGAGACCGGAGACCGATGCATTGGGAGGACGCGGCCTGAGGGCGTGGGTGGGCAGCTGTGAGGCTGGGGCGGCCTCTAGGGGCCCCTTGCCCTCTCCCTGCCATGTCCCCGCCCTGGGGGTGAGGTCTCTGAGGCGTTGCCGGGGGGGCTGGTTACTGATTGAACAGGGAGTGGCCAGGAGCCCGCTGGGGTCACCCGTTCTCAGGCCTCTCCCTGCGCAGAGCGCCCGTCCCCACCGAGCCCAGCTGAGTGCAGACGCCTCGCGGACCCGCCATGTGGAGCGGCTGGTGGCTCTGGCCCCTGGTGGCTGTCTGCGCCGCGGACCAGTTTCTGGAGCAGGCCCGGAGCATCATGCGGCACACGCCGGCCGTGGATGGGTAAGCCGGGCGCGACGCAGGCAGGGCAGGCGAGAGCGGGACTCGGTTTCTCCAGTGGAACCTCGGCCCCTCCCCGGAGCCGGCCAGGCTTCCGCAGGCGAGATCCTCGGGGAGTGGAGCGGGGAGAGGGCTGGGAGGCCCCGTCTCACCCTGCTGTGGGGGCCGGGAGGGCTGGGTCCTGCCGCGGGCAGCAGCGGATGGCCTGAGGGACATGTCCTTCCATGGGACCCCAGGTCCCACCAGGCTGCCTCTGGGCTCCCTCCGGCCTCCCTGGGGAGTGACCCCGTCAGGTGCGCCCTGGACACTCCAGCTGTGAGCCTAGGTGTCCTGTCACCCTCCTGCTCCCTCAGTTTCCTGTGCACCAAGGGTGCTAGACCCCGCCCTGTGGGTCATGCAGTGCTACTTCCCCCACCGGCCCAGCCTGGCCCAGCCTGGCCCTGCCGCAGAGGGCCAGGCTCTCCCGAGTCCCCGAGCATGCTCTTCTGGCCCCCCGGAGCGGGGAGTCCAGCCTGTGTCCTCCCAGCGCCCGAGGCCAGCAGAGGCCACAGGGTTCTGCAGGGCCTCGGGGACTGCGGCCAGACAGAGGGCCCTAGATGGTGTGTCTCCCACCCCAGCATCCCCCCAGAGTCCTCCCGGGCCCCACAGGGCTGACCGCGCACCTGCCGAGTGCAGGAGTGGACGGGTCTGCTGCATGGGCTCCTGCCGGGAGGCCCTGCTGTCTGGCAGGGACGTCTGCACCCAGGGGTAGGGTGGTCTGGGCCGCAGGACACAAAAAACACCTTGTGGGAGCCAGGGGCTGTCCCTCCATCCTGGGGGGTTCAGCTGGGGGTTTCCAGGGACTCCCCCATGTGATGGGTGAGGGGGCTCGCAGGGATGGGCCTGGGAGCTGGGATTACCTAGTGGGCAAAAAATCAACTGTCAGGCCTGTCCGGCAGCACGGAAGACACTGGGGAGCGCTAGCTCCAGGGGCACAGTGCCCCAACTCAGGGTGCCTGGTCCCTGTGGCCCGCGGTGTAAAGTGGCTGCGCCGGCTCCGAGCATGACACCCCACCTGCAGAGGAGGGGCAGGTGTCCAGGATGAGGGCGGGCTGGGAAGCGGCCAGGGCAGGGCCAGCTGTCATGCCCAGTCATGGGGGGAGGCCGATTGCTGCAGCCCTGGACCCTGAGCACGGCTGTCTCCCTGCACTTGCCAGCTCCGCCCTTCGCGGCAGGTCCTGGTTGTGCGGATCAGCCCCTGGGACGACTCTGCCTCGCCCCGACCTGTCCGGGGGTTTGCTCTGGGGAAGGGGAGAGCGGGCCGGGCTGGGGCCTCCCTCCAGGCTGGAGAGCAGGAGGGCGGGGCCGGTTCCCTGCACTGTGGGCGTATCCTCAGGAGGGAGTAAAGTCCCCACCAGGGCCCTTGCCAGCCTGCCCTGGCTTGTACCTGTCTCCTGGGAGTTGTCTCCAGCCTGCAGGCTGCAAGCCCAGGACAGGGCGCCTCTGGAGGGGGCCATGGCCCTAGGGACGTCCAGGCGATGCTCCCCACCCCGCGGCCAGCGGGGCTTGTCCAGCTCCTCCCACCTGTGCCCACACAGCACATACCTGACAGATCACCACAGCACACACACCAGCCGCCTGCGCACGCTCATCCCCAGAGACCGGCCCTGGGAGGTTGTCCATTCAGGCTGCCAGCTCCCTTACCTGGCTTACCTGTCCGGGGTGGACAAAGCAAGGGCTCACCTGTGCTCTGAGCTCTGAGCAGCCTGTTTCCTCCCTGCCTGCCCCTGACCCTCTCTGGCCACTCCTTGACCGACGTCTGGCTGCCTGCTGACCCCCTCTGGTTGCCCACTGACCCCCTCTGGCTGCCCCACTGACACCCTCTGGCCGCCCAGGCACAACGACCTTCCGTGGCAGCTGCTGAAGAGGTTCAACAACCAGTTGCAGGTCCCAGGCGCCAACCTCAACAGCCTGCTGGACACCCACACCAATATCCCCAAGCTGAGGGCCGGCTTGGTGGGTGGCCAGGTACAGCTAGGCCCGGCCAGGCGTGCCCCCCCCCTTGGGGCCTCCCCGGTCCTGCTGGGGTGCTGTGCCCCTGGGTGGGGGTCAGAGAAGGGAGGAGGGGCAGGGCCTGGGGTCCCATGTGCCAGCTGCTCTCCCCTCCCCCGTGGCCCCCAGTTCTGGTCTGCATATACCCCCTGCGACACCCAGAACAAGGACAGCGTGAAGAGGACGCTGGAGCAGATCGATGTCATCCACCGCATGTGCCAGATGTACCCTGACACCTTCGCCTGTGCCACCAGCAGCATAGGTGGGCCTCCCCGCCCTGCCCGCCCCCCACTCGCCCTTCGGCCCTGGTCGCTCACCACGCGGCTCTCTTCCCAGGCCTCCGGCATGCCATGCTAAGCGGCAAGGTGGCCAGCCTGGTGGGCGTGGAGGGTGGCCACTCCATCGACAGCAGCCTGGGCGTCCTGCGGACCCTCTACCACCTGGGCATGCGGTACCTGACGCTCACCCACAGCTGCAACACCCCCTGGTGAGTGGCGGCGACCGGGCACCCACCTCCTGCCGGCCTGGACGGGCAGGTGGGGTATCGGTGCCCTCTGCCTTTCCAGGGCCGACAACTGGCTGGTGGACACCGGAGAGGACCAGGCTCGGAGCCAGGGCCTGTCGCCCTTCGGGAAGGTGAGCGGGCAGCGGGGCCTCCCGCGGCTGGAGTTCTGGGGTGGGGTGTGGCCGGCCGCGGTCCTGAGAGCAGCGCCCACACCGCCGTCCCGGGCTCGGGGTGCCCGTCTCCCGCAGCGGGTGCTGAAGGAGCTGAACCGGCTGGGGGTCATGGTGGACCTGGCCCACGTGTCCCGGGCCACCATGCTGGCCGTGCTGCAGCTGTCCAGCGCGCCCGTCATCTTCAGCCACTCCTCGGCCTTCGCGCTCTGCCCGCACAGGCGCAACGTGCCCGACGACGTGCTGCAGCTGGTGGTGGGTCCCGGCCGGCCCCGCCCGCCCGCCCCCCCGCCCCCCCCCCCGCGGCCCCATCGCCCCGGGGGGCGCGGACCCCGCCTGGCCTCCCCGCACGCCCCGCCCCGCCCGCCCCGCCCGCCCTGACCCCTGTCCCCGCACAGAAGCAGAAGCGCGGGCTGGTGATGGTCAATTTCTACAACGACTACGTCTCCTGCGGGAAGGAGGCCAACCTGTCCCGCGTGGCAGGTGGGCGGGGCGGGGCTGGAGGCGGGGCCTGCGCCAGGGGCGGGGCTGGAGGCGGGCCAGGGGCGGGGCCTGCGCCAGGGGCGGGGCGGGGCGGGGCTGGAGGCGGGCCGGGGCGGGGCCTGAGCCAGGGGCGGGGCTGGAGGCGGGCCGGGGCCGGGGCGGGGCCGGCACCAGGGGCGGGGCCGGGGCGGGGCGTCCGAGACCCACGGGCCGCTCCCCGCAGACCACCTGGACCACATTAAGAAGGTGGCGGGCGCCGGAGCCGTGGGCTTCGGGGGGGACTTCGACGGCGTTTCAAGGTAAGGGTCTGGGCGGGGGCTCCGAGCCCGGGCGTCCTGGGCGTGGGGCTGGGCCCGGCCCTGGACGCAGAGCCGCCTCTGCCCGGCGCAGGCTCCCCGCGGGGCTGGAGGACGTGTCCAAGTACCCGGCCCTGGTCGCCGAGCTGCTCCGGAGACAGTGGACCGAGGAGGAGGTCAAGGGCGCCCTGGCCGGCAACCTGCTCAGGGTCTTCGAGGAGGTGGAGAAGGTGAGGGGCGGCGCGACCACCCTCCCCTCCCCCTCGGGCCCTCCCCCCCGCGGCAGCGCCTGAGGTGGCCCTGGCGTCCCTGCCCGTGTCCAGGCGAGCAACCACACGCAGGCGCCGGAGGAGGAGCCCATTGCCCTGGACCAGCTGGAGGCCTCGTGCAGGACCCTCTACGGCTACTCGGGGGCCTCGGGGGCGCCCCCCCTCCGCGGCTGGCCCGGGGCCCTGCTGGCCGCCGGCGCCCCCCTCCTGCTCAGCCTGCGCCTTCTCTGACAGCCAGGGAGGCCCGGCCCCCCAGAGCAGAGTGGCGCGCAATAATGGGGACCCTGCTGCGACCTGACACTGGCGCCCAAGCCTGCAGGCTCCCGAGCCGCCAAGCAGCCCGAGTCTGGCCACAGGCCGGGGCAGCGCTGGGCCTGGACGCTGCTCCCCGTCCATCCCCACATTCTCACACAAGCCCGAGCGCTCTCACAGGCCCCTGCACTCGTCCGCACCCCCCACGCCCCCCACCCATCCACGCCGGCCCCCAGCCGCCAAGCCTGTCGCACAGCCGCCCCCAGCCAGCGGCCTGGGGAGAAGCGTGGGCCCTGCCCCAAACTCCCACTGGGTCTGAGGGCTCGAGGCCCTCGGGCACAGCGGGCCTGTGGGGCGGGGGCTCGGCCTGCGCCCTCTCCCAGGACAGGTCAGAGGGCTGCCTGGGGCCTGCGGCCCACCTAAGCTCAAGCCGTGTTGATCCCACTGCCTTCCACAGGCGGCTGCCGGCCCCGTAGGCTGGGCCTCAGGGCGCCGTTTTCTGGTGACCCCCATTAAAGCCGCCCTTGTTCACCCAAGAGCCCTGGCTCCGGAACTCACTCATCCGCACCCGGCCTGGGAGGCAGCGGCAGGCCCGGGGGCAGGCGTGCCCTGGGAGCTGGCAGCGGTCAGTCCCCCGCCGTGGCACCAGGGGGGCACGCACTCGGGAGCCCTGCACACAGACCTCCACTCGGGGAGGGTCGCAGGCAGGGCGGAACACCCACAAAGCGCCCTGTTCCAGGGGGACCCTGGTGGGCGTGGCAACCAGTCCTTCCCGGAAGTGGCTGGGGGAGGGGCACACTGAACCGGCCATGGCTGCACGGGTGGGGTTCCCGGCCTGGCCGAGGGCGGGCACGCGGCAGCACAGGGGCCCACTCCCAGGGACAGGGTCTGGGGGCAGCAGGTCCAGGCCGGGCTCTGGCTGGGGCCTGCTGGGACAGTGCGGGGTGATGCTGCACACCTGGGGGCCCGAGGGCCTTGCTGCCTTGGGGTGCTCGGCACCCCCATGACCTCGCATCTCCACAGCGGCTTGTGGGGACTGAGCGAGAGGCTGTGCCAGGCTGCACCCAGCAAGTGGCGGTGCTGGGTCTGGCTCAGGTGGCTGCTGGCAGGGACTGAGCTGCCCACGCAGGAGTGCAGGAGTGCAGGACATGTGACTTCGCATGTAGCTGCTTTATGAGTTTTAATCATTCAGGGTGGACACTAGAGAGACGTGCACTGGGCACTGGCTCCGTGGGGTGGAGGCCCATTTCTTGGGTGCCCCAGCGGGGGCTGCAGAACTGCCCACGGGCCACGCCTCAGCAGAGCAGGGCAGAGCCCTGGGCATCAGCCTGTTCACACTCAACAGTACTTCAGGGCAGACGGGTAGGCGAGGCCGCACCACTGGCAGAAGACCCAGCCGCACCCAGGCTGTGGGCTCAAGTGTGAGGCCCCAGGCCTCCGGCCACCTGGCAGCTGTGCTGGGAAGGGCTCGGCCTGGTACCACCGCTGGCCGCCAGCTTTGCCCATCTTGGCAATAACAAAACAAACAGAAATCTCTGAAGCTTCAAGAAAAGAAGTGGGTGCCGGGAACTAGGGAGAAGCGCCTGCCCCTCTGGGGGACCGGCTTGGGGACCGGCCGGGCGAGGCAAATGGGTGTCCCCTCTGGCTGGAGGCAGGAGAGGCAGGTCCAGAGTGGGTGGCAGCTGCAGCGCCCGACCAACATGATGGCCTGGCAGGCGGGCGGGTCCCACCGGCCGGGACTCAGTGCTTCCCCACCCTGGGGCAGCTGCAGGCGGGAGGCATAGTGGGGTGGCCGCAGAGACATCTGGCGCCACACTGCTGTGCGTGTCCACCCTCCAGGCACGGCCTGAACACAGGTGGCTTCGAGCCTGGAGCCGCACCCCTCAGCATTCTGCGGCCCAGGGACCATGGGCACCCCAGCTCCTCAGCAGGTGGAGGGGAGGGCGCCTGCCCACTCCCCAGCTGGCCAGCCCCCATCAGAAATCACCCACCAAAGTCAGAAGTTTGTGCAAAGTCACCGGCCCTTCCTCGAGCCCAGCAGGGCACCTGGCTGCGGGGCGGCGCTACGCTCAGGAAAGGGCCGGCGGCGGGCATCAGGCATGGGCAGGTGTCAACTTCCTCCTGGCTTCTTTCTGTGCCTGGGCCACAGGCGGAGCCCAGCTAGTTCCTCAGTGCGGCCAGCCTGCAAGGCAACAGTGCAGCTGTGGGTGGGCAGGGCCAGACCAAGCCCACCCCGCGCTACCCGCAAGCCAGTGCCCTCACACCCAGTAGCCAGCGGTTGGGGTACCAGGCCCACGTGGGCTGTGGGACTGGTGGGGTAGGGCC
Organism: Talpa europaea; assembly: GCF_964194135.1. Classification (NCBI taxonomy): domain Eukaryota; kingdom Metazoa; phylum Chordata; class Mammalia; order Eulipotyphla; family Talpidae; genus Talpa; species Talpa europaea. The sequence goes on along the minus strand of NC_140084.1, from coordinate 196,638 downwards.
GTGGGGGGTGCCAGGCCACATGGGCTGGGAGACGGGCAGGGCCACGGGCGGGGCTGGGAGCCCACCTCCGGGAGAGCTGGTCCTCCTGGCTGCGTACAGAACTCTCGCCCACAGCAGAGGCGCCCTCAGGCAGCTGGCTGAGCTGGTCCAGCACCTCCAGGCCATTCTCCTCGGCGATCTGCACAATGAGGCTGTCCACCTGCTCCTGAGGTGTGGTCAGCGTGGTGGCCGAGCTCATGGAGTCCTCCATCACCTGGGGGTCAGGCCCAGTTCTGCTCATTTGGTGCCCAAGTCCCCGCTGGCTCCCTGGCCTGCCCACCCCATTGCTGGCTCACACCCGCCTGCCTGCCCGGCCTCCGGCCACCTTGAATGTTCACAGGTGTGGGGGCCCCACGAGGGACACTGGAGCCGGGACCAGGCCACCGGTCACGTACCGACGTGTGCACGTCCAGGTTCTGCACCTGCTGCTCAAACCGGTCCATCACCGCGGAGACCTTCTGCAGATCCATGGCGCTGAGCGCCCTGTCCAGTGCCTTGGTCACCTGGGCCATGTTCTTGGTCACCTATTGCAGGCGCAAAGGGTTCAGGACAGAGCAGAGCAAAGCCCCTACCAGCTGACCCACAGTCCTCGATGTGAGGAAGGCCGGGGCAGGCCAAGGCCAGCGCGGCCCTCCCTCGGCCCCTGCCAGCACTGCGACGAACACTCACCCCCTTCATGGTGACAGCTGTCTGCACTTTGGAGGCCACCGCGTCCACGCGGGAGGCCATGCGCAGCCAGTTCACGCCTTCATTCTTCTTGCGGATGGCATTCTCGGCATACACGCGGGCACACTCCACATTCTTCTGCTGGAGGGCCTGCGGCAGGGGACACCAGCTAGAGATCATACACTCCCTGCCCGCCCGGGCATCGCCTGCCAGTGGGCAGTCCCCACCCGGCGCGAGCTGCCCCTCCAGAAGTGCCTGAGCCTCCTGATTTGGGGACCCCGGTCCCGACCTGCTCAGAAGCCTGCACCACAGTGGACTCGCCGACGCCTGCGGAGCGCACTCAGGATGGAGGAGCAGGACGCACCTCCGAGTGCCACCCAAGGGAGATGCTCACCCACCGGACAGCGGTCAGTGCTACGGGGGCTGTCCCCCATCCTCCAAGAGCAGCTGGGGCCACTCAGCTGGCCCTCCTAGAGCCCAGCAACCTCCCGCCCCATCTGTCCCAGGCCTCTGAGGCAGAGACGAGGGGGCCCACGAGATGGGGCTGGCTGCAGACAGCCGGTGCCACCCCATGGGGAAGGCGGGTGCAGAACATGGCCGCCCCACCCTCTCCCGTAGCCTATCAGGATGGGGACCTTGTGACCTTGACCCCACCCTGAGGAAAAAGCCGCACCCAGGAGAGCAGCTCACCTTCTTCACTTTGGCCTGCTCCGCCTTGGAGTCCTTCTCCGCCTTCTTGGCCAGCTTCTCCAGCTGCTTGGCCGTGAACTGGGCAGAGACAGCACCAGGTCGGACGCGCGCAGAGCCCTAGCCCCGTCTGGGGACAAGGCAGCCCCCGCCCTGAGGCTCCGGGAAGGGAGATGGTGCAGGGTCTTCGAGCACAGCTGTCCTCCCCCAGGACAGAACCCAAACCCACCTCGGCGCAAAGCTAAGGCTGCGGCGCCCAAGGCCCTAAGCGCACACGTGGGTTTCCAAGGTGCAGAAACCCGGACAGCATCTGTGCAGGCTGAGTACCCACGCAGGTGACAGCTCCTCCAGGCGCCACCCCAGGACGTGGTGCTCTGAGGGGCGACACCAGCAGAGATGTCTGGGCCCGGTGGCAGCCCTGCTGGCTGCTGCCCCTCCGGGAGGGCCCCGTCCCCACCCAACACAGGACGCCAGCAGGGAGTACGCGGGACCTGCAGCCCCACCGCCTGGGGGCCCCACTGGGGACTCTCTTGTGATCCATAAGGGGGAAGGTCTGGAGCCTGATCTGGAGCCTGGCCCTGCTGCCCACACACTGGACATCTCCCAAGGTGTGCTAGGGCCCCCTGGCCCTCTGCTGGCTGAAAGCTACCCCAGAACAAGCAGCTGCCCAAGAGCGTTCAGGGGAGAGGACACGGGCCTGGCCTCGGGGGAAGCCCAGCGGCCTGAGCGCTCTCCACAGCGGGGTTGGCAAGGGCTTGAGGCTGCTCTTCGGCGCCCGTGACCATGCAGGTGGCTGATGCGCGCTCCCACAGACAGCGCCTCGCTCTTCCTGGACGAGCCCACCCGCTGCCTGGTGCCCTTCTGCCACCAGCCTGACAGCAGCGGGCAGCAGCCATGAGTGGGACGTGCTCACCATCAGGGTGGGCGGAGGGGGTGGGTGGCACCCCACACATACCTTCAGCTGGAACAGGGTGTCTGCAAGAGAAGAAGGGTTCGGTGTTGAGGGGGGCGTGACAAGGCCTAGCAGACCCTCCTAGGCCGGGGCAGCGCAGAGCACGGGCGTGGTGCCGGCCCAGGCTGGCCAGCGGGAGCTGGACACGCAGCCTGGGCTCGGCCGCAGGGCCCCTGCACTCCCGACGCCCCAGGCAGCAGCAGGACGAGACTGAGCTCCGGGGCGAAGCCGTGGGCAGTGAACTCGGGAGGGTGTCTGGGGCTGGTGGTCCCTGGGGCGGCCCCGGGCCCTTCCCCACAGTGACAGGCCGGGGTGTCCGCACTCCGCGGAGGAGGCCGTCCCGCGGGAGGGGCTGTCCTGGCGTCCCAGGGCCGGCTGGAGGCCACTGTCCAGAGCCGCGCGCTCAGCGCCGGCCCCAGCGGACACCCGGGACGTGCCCGCGGCAGCGCCCGACCCGCCGGCGGGGCTGTCCGAAGGCGCTGGCCCGGGGCGCGGGCGGGCGGGGGCGGGGGTTCGCCAGCAGCCGGTGCCCGGGGGTGCCCGGGGTGCCGGGCCCGAGCGCGCCGACCTGGCAGGTGCCCGCGCCCCCGCCCGCGCCCCCGCCCCCGCCGAGGAGCAGGCGCCCGCCCCGGAGCGGCTGGACGGGAGCGGCGCCCCCCCCCCGGGCCCGAGCTGGCCGCGGCGCCCTTCCGGGGCGGGGGGCACCTCCCGCGGGCCGGCGGCTGCCGGGGGCCTCGGGGCGCCCCTCGCAGGCGCGGGCGGGGCCGGGGCCCGGGCGGGGGCCCGGGGGGCGGGGCGGGCGGGCGGGCGGACAGCGGGGCGCGCGGGCCTCTCACCGTCCATGGCGCGGGCGGCGGCGGCGGGACGGAGGGCGGGGCCGGGCGGCGGCTGCGCAGAGCGGCACTTCCGGGCCCCGCGCCCCCGGCGGCCGCTCTCGCGAGAGCCGCGTCGCCATGGAGACGCTTGTGCGGCGGCGGCGGCGCGCATGGGGCTGTCCAAGAGCAAGGCCAGCCCCGGCCGGGGCGGGCGAGGTAGGCGGCGGCGGGCGGCCCGGCCGGGCGAGGGCGGCGGGCGGCGCGGCGGGCCTGACCGCGGCGTCTGTTCCAGGGGCCGAGCGCAAGCGGGGCCGGCGCTTCTCGGGGCCGCCGCCGCCCGCGCCTCCGGACCGGCCAGCCCAGGGCTCCGAGGCGGCCGCGCCGGGCGCCGCGCCCCGCAGGGAAGGTAGGAGCGCGGCGGCCGGGCGGGCGGAGGGAGCTGGAGGGCGGGGACGCCGGCCCCGGGCGCTCCGGGGCCTCTGCCGGGCTCGCCCGCCGGGCCGCACCGGGCTGCCCGCCGGGGCCCTCCGCCCGCCGGGGCCGCCCTGACACGGGCCTCGTCCCTCGCCGGGGGCGCCTCCCCGGGCCTCCCGGCCTGCGCCCCCAGCGGGGCCTCCCGCCGCCCGCCCCTCCTGCTGCAAAGGCCCAGGGCCTGTCCCACCCCTCTCAGGAGGGGAGCGGCGGGGTGACCAGGCCACAGCGTCCAGCTGCTCTGGGGCCCCAGGGCCAGGAGCCCGGCGGGAGGCCCGTCTGTGTGATGTGTCCACGAGGGGCCAGGCGGCCCGGGCTGCAGAGCCGCAGGACGCCCATCTCCCCGAGTGGGCACAGAGTGCTTTTAGGAAAAGTTCCCAGAACGGGGTTACCGGCTGCCAACTCCGAAACTGTTGGACTATGTGCTTTAAACCACACCACAATAAAGCCGTTAAAAAACGGAGGAAAACAGGGCCTCCCCGGTGGCACAGCAGTTGGGCGCTGGGCTGCGAAGCTGCCTGCGGCCTCTGCGGCGCCGGTTCGATCCCCGGCTGCTCCCCGGTCACCACAGGAGGGTCCCACATAGCGTGCAGACCTCTCCTGCCGCCCGCTGCTCCCCTCAGCAGTGTCCTTCGGTTCCCCGCTCTGGCTCTGGTGAATTCTCTCACCCTCCCGTGCTTCTGACTGTGCCCAGTGCTTGTATAAATAAACAAAACTGAATAAATAAATAAATGAAAAACATGCCTCTATTAAAAAAATGCTTAAAAAATAAATAAATAAATAAACCACACCACAATAAAGCCGTTAAAAAACGGAAGAAAACAGGGCCTCCCCTGGTGGCGCAGCAGTTGAGCGCTGGGTTGTGAAGCTGCCCGCAGCCTCTGCAGCGCCGGTTCAATCCCCGGCCGCCAGGCGAGGGTCCCACATGGCGCGCAGACCTCTCCTGCCGCCCGCTGCTCCCCTCAGCAGTGTCCATCGGTCCTTCTGCCTGCTCTGCTCCCCGCTCTGGCTCTGGTGAATCCTCTCACCCTCCCGCGCTTCTGACTGTACCCAGTGCTTGTGTAAATAAATAAATAAACCTTAAAAAAAAAAGGAGGAAAAGAGTGTCTGGTTCTTTGAAGAGATGGAGAGCCTGGGGAGGACCGAGGCCGGTGACAGCCCTGGTGGCTCTGCAGTGGAGTGGAGACTGACCAGTGAGACAGACGGAAGGGCGCCGGCCAGGGGGACCGTCCAGTGTGGGCCCGGGCGTCCTCTCTGCTTTCCCTGATAGATTTAGAGAAGTCACACTTCACCCTGACCGGGAAAACCTTAGCAAAGTGGAGCCTGCTGGCAGGTCAGAGCAGACATGTGCTGCGGGGCAGCTGGCAGGGACAGGCCCCAGGGGACTAGGCGGGTGCGGAGTCCCATCTGTGATCAGCCAGGGCGGTTTATCGTGGGTGCGTTACCTTCAGAGATGGGAGACAGGAGCTGCCTCTTAGACCTGCATCCACAACACTTGACACGGATGAGTGGGGCAGCCCATGTGGGGCTGCACCGCTGGCCTCCTCCCAGCTCCCCGCCTGTGACCTGACTTGACCTCCCGCCAGGCAGTGTCCCCTCCCTTTCCTGTTCAGGATTGGCCTCCTCCCTTGAGGGTGTTGGCTGTGTCCTGAGGCTGTGCGATCCCCAGCTGCCCTGCTGTGAGGAGGCTCTGCCACCTGGAGGCCTTGGGGCTCCCTGTCTTCAATCCCTCCAGCCCAGAGGCTGCACAGTGACAAGCCTCCTGCAGCCCTGTGGCAGCTGTTTTTCCCCCAGGCTGTCAGATGGCCACAGTCCCTGCCATGTGTGCCGTTCGCCGCCAGGTGGCCACACTGCTACCTGCCCAGCGGAGCTGTCCCAAATTCCCATCCCATAAAACCAAGGAACCCAGGGCCTCCCCGGTGGCGCAGCGGTTGAGCGTTGGGTTACGAAGCTGCCCGCGGCCTCTGCGGTGCCGGTTCGATCCCCGGCTGCTCCCCGGCCACGGGAGGAGGGTCCCACATGGCGCGCCCGCTGCTGCTGCCATCTCTTTGCTCTGTCTGCTTGCAACCTTGCAGCACAAAACCCACAAACACCATGCTTCACAGAGCCCAAGACACCCCACTTGCTATCAGCCAATTCCAAAACACTGGAAATTCTACTTGAAAGAAACAACCCAAGGGCCTCCCTGGTGGCGCAGGGGTTAAGTCTCAGCTTGATCAAGCTATCAGCAGCCACTGCGGCCTGAGTTTGATCCCCGGCCAGGGAGCTGACCCACATGGCGCGGCAGACCTCTCCTGTCTCCCCGCTGCTCCCCTCAGCAGTGGGTTTCAGTAGATCCGCCTGTTCCGCTCCACACTCTGTCTCTGGGGAATCCTCTCACTCGTGCCCCTCTGGCCTGCACCCCAGTTCTTGTATGCGTAAATAAAAACAAATCTAAAACAAAAAAAGACCCAAACCTGTCTGGGAGATGAACGGGATGAAAGAGCTGGGTGTGGGTCTGCTCGGGCGGCTGGGGCTGAAGTCACAATTTGCTGCTTGTTCTTCTGGGGGCCCCGTGACCTGGGCTGCGGTGGATTCCTGCGAACCCCTTTCCTGATCCGGTGTGTCCTCACGTGGCGGGGAGATGTTCTAGTCTCCTCTTTCTCTCAAAAGAGCACTCAGGACACCCTTGGGGCTCTCACAACCTCTAAACGCAGTCACCCCAAAGCCCTCGCCTCCAGACACCATCACTGCACGTCGCTGATATCTGAACAAACCAGTAAGCAGCCCGTGCGGCTGTGGGCACCAGCCTCACCGCAGACCGCCTTGCCTGCGGGGTGTGGATCCCCGCCAGCTGGCCCCTGGTGGGGACGCAGCCACAACAGCCAGTTCAGCCTCCACTCGTGGCTGGAAAGCGAGGCCACGCACGTGGTGCTTTCCCTCGGCCCCACGCTCGTCACCTGCCGTGCGGCTGTCGGAAGCAGAGGCGGGAGTGTCGAGGCCCCGGAAAGTGTTCATATTTCTAAATGAAGAGGCTTTAAGACTCAGGAAGAGAAAAGAAAGCCTGCTGGGTGGGGCCTCAGCGGCCTCAACACGGCTGTTCTTGGTCTGCGGCCAGAGCCACCCCCGTCAGAGCACCAAGGGTCGCTCAGGAGGCCGCCCAAGGGAGTGGGCATGTCGGAAGCGGCAGCTGGAGGCGGCGTTGTCCACAGGCTCCTGCCAGGTGTGTGTGGGGGAAGATATTCGCTCCCGGGTGTTGGCGCAGCTGACCAGACAGTCGACACAACTAAGGCTCGCGTTTTACTTCAGTCCTTCAAGGTCCTGCGTGCATCAGAGTCAGCATAGGAGAGCGGGCCGCAGAGGTCGAGGCGGAATTGGGTGTTCTGAGAGGCCTTGGGTTTGAGAAGCTACAGGCCTCCAGAGACGGCCAGTGTGAGCACAGCAGGGCCAGCCGAGCAGCGGGTGCTGGGCCCAGGCTGCATGCAGGGTGATGTCCTAATGACACAGGAAGTGCGGGCGGGAACATGACCTTTATGGGAGGAGATGCCTGCTGGCCCGGGGTCTGGCTCTGGACACGGAGTTGGAGGGCTGGGGTGAGGCTGAGCTCACACCCACCTCAGGATGCGGGAAAAGGCCCAGGAAGTAGACAAGGCCTAGGAGGCTGTGGAGAAGTGTCTGTGTCCAGCCCCTGTGTGGACACGCAGGCCGAAGCGACCTCCGCGGAGAACAGCTCGACAGTCCCTGTGGTGTCCCTTCTCGCCACCATGAAGAGGCCTCTCATGCGCATGGAGCCCAGTGTCCATGGCAGCGCTGTTCACTGTTTGAAAAAGACAAAAACTGGAAATAAACTGAGTCACATTCACGATAAGAGCAGCCGAGGCCCCTTGCAGGGCATCCAGGCTGTGGGAGGCTGTGACTGGCCGGGGTGCTCGCGGGCTGACCTGTGAGCCTGAAGGTGGGGGAGGCTGGGCGTGGGGAAGGCAGCTGCCGCCCTCCCCCACGGGTTGTCTTGTTATTTGCAGGGTTCCAAGTTGCCTTGTGCGGAGCTACATACGTGAAAGAATGAACTTGAAATGCAAAACACGATGAGATGCAACCTTTGGCTTAATGATAAATAAGAAGACTCGGTGCCCAGTGAAGGGTCAGGCTTTGGTCACCTGGTGGTGGGCAAAGCGGTGGGGGCTCTGGACCCAGGGCCCCAGGTCGGGGGGCTGCGCCCTCTGCCACCAGCTGAGCAGGCGGCCTACTCTCGGCACCTGCTCTTGGCACCTGCGTCTGCGGGAGCAGGGTGGGCGCACCCACTCGGGGCTGCCCCGAGAGCCGCACCCCAGCGCCTGGCGTCCAGAGGCCATGTGGGGCTGGGCGGGTGCTGGCTATAGGCAGCGAGAGCTCCCTGGCGTGCTGGAGGATCTTGGGACCGACTTTAAGCAAAACAGCGTGTGAACGCAGGCCCTTGAGCAAGCAGGCCCTCGAGTAGACCCTGTGCACAGAGGTGGCGCGCTGGGGTTTCCCCGAGGCCGGAAGGGCGCCCAGCTGGGCCACACATGTGCGCGGGCGCCCCTGTCTGTGCTGTGTGCCCAGCCCAGCGCTGATGAGATCAGCCGTGGCCAGCTTCTCCGGTGTCCTGATGAAGCCTGTGCAGAGACGCTGGGGCTCACCCCCGAGTATGCCCGCACATCCCCGGGTCCTCCCTGTGAGCAACCCCTGGCCCTGCTCTCCAAGGTGCAGGCTGGAAGTTGCTCCTGTTCCTTCTCCAGAGAGGGCACCTAGCACTGGCCACAGTGAAGCTCTGGAATGTTCCAACACGGAACCGACCGCTTTGGGCGTCTCCTGACCACACGGCCGGTGCCTGCTTTACGGGGCTGCTTCCCACAGGCCTGGTAGTCAACACCTGGTGTTTTCTTCCTTCCAGAGAAACCTGACGGGAAGGTGAAGGTGAGCAAGAAGAAGCTCATCATCCCCCAGATCGTGGTCACCAGGGCCTCACAAGAGACCCTGCTCAGCTACAACTCCGCCACCGCCGATGAGCAGAGAACCATCAAGGAGGAGGGCAGCTGGGGCCCCTACTACCGGCACCGGAACCCCAGCACCGTGGCCGCCTACAACGCGCACGCCGAATAAAGGCATGCCCAGCAAGCGCGTGTGCCTCTCTGGCGGGGCAGCCATGCCCCTGGCTGCCTGTCTCGACTTCCCCAGAGCTGCCGGTAGCTCAGCAGACGGGAGTGACCCTGGCTTGGCGCAGGCTTGTCCAAGCTGGCCCTGCTGGCGCTGGACAGACACCGATGAGCCGGTGGGGCTGGTCTGACCCTTGTCCTGCTCGCTTCTGAAGGAGCTGGGGTCGGTTCTGGCAGTTCACGTGAAGACAGGTCTCCACCTTGGAGAAAAGGTCCTGCAGAGCCCTGGAAGGTCTCCAGGGCTCCGAGCTCGCCTGGGACCTGATCCAGGATAGTAGAGGATGTGGAAGGAGGGGCGGGGGGCCTTGCAGAGCTGTCCCGGGAGGAGTCAAACTGAAAGAACTGCCTCTTTCTGCCTGTGAGGGGGGCTCCGGTGGTGAGGCCATTCCGGGGGCCTGAGCCTTGGTGCTGTCAGCTGCCCCCCTCCCCTGTTGGCCCCTGACCCCTGGGCTAGTGTGGTGGGAGAGCACGTCTGGCCTCGCTGGAGTCGCCGTGTGGCTGCCTTAGTGCCCAGGTGGCCACAGGGGGTTGCCGTGGGAGTGGGTTAGGGCGCAAGCAGCTTGTGTGGCCCGCCACAGCCGGGGCAGCCCGGCCCTTCTCCATGAGCCCGGCAGGGCACTGCCCTCCGCCCACTGCCCCAGCGCCGCCTCCACAGCGTGAATTCCAAAATTAAAACAACGGAACACGAATGTTCGAGTTAAACACTCTGGCTCGCTGAGATTTACCAAAGGCCTTCGGGGGTCACTGACTCCCCCGCACCCACAGCGCTGCCCCTGGCCCAGGAGGCGTCCCTGGCGCCCTCCGAGCCGTCGGCCTCGCCCGCCCCGCTGGGAGGGACGGCTCGGCGGGCTCAAGCTGCACCCCCAGGTCCGCGCCGATAACCCTGCGGGCCCCCCCAGTGCCTCCAGGGCGAGCAGTGGACAGAGGCCCGACAGAGGCCCGCGCCGGCAGGGCCCCGCCCCCGCCCCCCGGCCCCGCCCCCGCCCGTTCCTCGCCAGGCCCCGCCCCCGCCGCCGGCAGGGCCCCGCCCCCGCCCCCCGGCCCCGCCCCCGCCCGTTCCTCGCCAGGCCCCGCCCCTCCCCCCGCCGATCCCGGGCCCACCCCGGCCCCGCCCCTCCCCCCGCCGATCCCGGGCCCACCCCGGCCCCGCCCCTCGCTGCACCCGCCCCGCCCCGCGCCCCGCGGGCGTCAGGCGCGGGGTCCCCGAAGGGCCTGGCCCGCCGGGCTTCTCCGCGCATCTGGGGCGCCGGCGTCCGCGATTGAAACTCGGCGGGCCCGTGGCCGCGTGGGCGCTGGGGTCCTCTGGGGACGTCGGGGTCCCCTTGGCAACCAGGGCCCACGGGGGACGCCCCGGAAGTAGGCTGCGCGCGTGCGCGGAGGGGGCCGCTCTGCGCCTGCGCGCGGGCGGGGCGGGCGGCCTCGGCATGGGGGAGCCCGAGCCGGAGCCGGAGCAGATCCGCCTCAAGTGTATCCGGCAGGACGGCTTCTTCACGGTGCCTGCGGAGCACAGGGTGCGCCGGGGCGCCGCGCCAGCTCCGTCCTCGCGGCGGCGGGGCGGGACCGGGCCGCGCGGGGCCCCGGGTGTCGCGCGGAAGCACGTTTCGCGGCCCGGGCGCCGTCGGGGGCGGGGCGGGGGCGGCAGCCGGGCGCGGCCTGGGCGGGGCCGGGGCGTAGAGGCCCGGGGGCGGGGCGGGGGGACGGGGCGGGCCGGCCCGGGGGCGGGGCGAGGCGGGCTGGGGGCGGGGCGGCTCGGGAGGGGCGGGGCTGGCTGGGGGCGGGCCGCTCGGGGGGCGGGGCGAGGCGGGCTGGGGGCGGGGCTGGCTGGGGGCGGGCCGGCTCGGGGGGCGGGGCGAGACTGGCTGGGGGCGGGGCGGCTCGGGAGGGGCGGGGCTGGCTGGGGGCGGGCCGCTCGGGGGGCGGGGCGAGGCGGGCTGGGGGCGGGGCGACTCGGGAGGGGCGGGGCAGACCGGCCCGGGGGCGGGGCGAGGCGGGCTGGGGGCGGGCCGGCCCGGGAGGGGCGGGGCGGCTCGGGGGCGGGGCGGCTCGGGAGGGGCGAGGCTGGCTGGGGGCGGGCCGGCTCGGGGGGCGGGGCGAGGCGGGCTGGGGGCGGGGCTGGCTGGGGGCGGGACGGCTCGGGGGGCGGGGCGAGACTGGCTGGGGGCGGGGCGGCTCGGGAGGGGCGGGGCAGACCGGCCCGGGGGCGGGGCGAGGCAGGCTGGGGGCGGGCCGGCCCGGGAGGGGCGGGGCGGTTCGGGAGGGGCGGGGCGAGGCTGGCTGGGGGCGGGGCGGCTCGGGAGGGGCGGGGCGAGGCCGGCTGGGGGCGGGCCGGCCCGGGAGGGGCGGGGCGAGACTGGCCGGAGCGGGGCGCAGGTCCTCTGGCCTCCCCCGGACCCAGGACTGGTGGTTTCGCTGGTGCCGGACGCCGCGGGCCTCTGCGGCCCTGTCCTCCGCCCGGCCACGCGGCCTCCGCGCTGCCCGCCCCTGGCGCAGCGTGGCCGTCCTCGGACGCAGCTCACGCAGCCTCGACGGGCGGGCCCGGCCCCGCCGCGGCAAGGCTGCTGGCCTCCGGGGGCGCCGAAGCACCGTGCTGCCCGCTGCCGGCCCCCCGTGGGCAGCAGGCGCTCGCTGGGCCTGAGCACGGCAGCCCTGCCGCGGGGCGCCCGGGCACCCAGGACGGCGGCCTCCTGGGGCGGGGTCAGGGCGCTCAGAGGAAGCCGGCGCCCGCCTGGAGGGGAGGCGCGAGGAGGGCGCGAGGAGGGCGCGTGCCTGGCGGCTGGGCGTGTGACTGGGGTTTGGTCCTGCAGCCCGGAGGTCGGCAGGGCAGGCCAGAGAGTGCAGGGGGCGTGGGGACACGCGCGCACCTGGACGGGGGGTCCTGGACTGCCCAGTGGCCACCGGCAGTTGCTCGGCAGCACTCTGGGTGTGCTGCTCCTGGCTGTCGCTTTGCTTTGCGCCACACGTGGCTGGCAGCTGCCTGCCGGGCTGGCCCGTGTTCAGGTGACAGCCACGGTGAGGCCACCCCCGGCATCTCTGGCCACCCCTGGCTCCCCTAGACCCCTGCAAGGCCCCACGTGTGGCTGCCTTCTAGGGGGATGAGCGGGGTGTGAAGGGCCGCCCTTGACAGGCCCCGCAGCCTCACGTGGCGTGTCTTCCAGCTGGGGCGGTGCCGGAGTGTGAAGGAGTTTGAGAAGCTGAACCGCATCGGTGAGGGCACCTATGGCATCGTGTGTGAGTGACGGAGGGACCGACTGGAGCGACACTCCTGCCTGCGCAGCCGGGCAGGGACTCGTGCCGGGGGCTGTCTGCACAGGCATCGGGCTGTGGCGTGACCAGGGCAGGGGCCCACAGCGTGCCAGGAGGGCAACTGAGCTGCCTGAGTGCCCAGGCGCTTAGGAGTGCCACGCAGAGTCCTTCTCACTGGCCGCGGCGCCTCATGCGCTATTCGGGCAGCAGCGGGGGCAGTCGATGGGGAAGGAAGACTCAGCCGCGCCCCCCAACCTTTTCCCCCTGCCCCCGCCAGGAGCATGTCTAGTGGGTGGGGTGTCCCCACAGAGAGGACCAGGTGTCACCGGCAGGGTGCCCCAGGGTGCAGGACGGGGCTTGAGGGTGTGGGGGCTGGTGGCACTGCACTGGGTGCGTGTCCTTTCCAGATCGGGCCCGGGACACGCAGACGGACGAGATTGTCGCCCTGAAGAAAGTGCGGATGGACACAGAGAAGGATGGTGAGCCTCAGTGGGCGGCATGTGGTGGCCAAGGGGGCTGTCTGCCTGTCGCCAGCTGCATCCCCCCCACCCCCGGGCTCCGGGCCCCACTGGCCCGTGGGGTCCTGGGCCGGCTCCCCGCAGGGCCCCCCCAACCCTGGCAGTGCTGGTGCCCCCCTCCCCCCAACTTGGCACCTGCCTGCAGCCCCGCCTGAGGCGGGCCGGCCCAGCCCACGCGTGGCCTGGTGTGGTGTGGGGCGAGTGCTGGGTGTTGGGTTGCAGGGGTGCCCATCAGCAGCCTGCGTGAGATCACGCTGCTCCTGCGCCTGCGCCACCCCAACATCGTGGAGCTGAAGGACGTGGTCGTGGGGAACCATCTGGAAAGGTGAGGCCAAAGAGGGGAGGCTGGGCGCCCCCTCGGCCAGGCGGCGGAGCCTGGGGGTAGCCAGCCTCTCCCTGGTGCGCAGCATCTTCCTGGTGATGGGTTACTGTGAGCAGGACCTGGCCAGCCTTCTGGAGAACATGCCGACGCCCTTCTCGGAGGCCCAGGTGTGGCCTGGGGTCGGCCTGAACGCCTTGTCCCGTGGGTGCCCAGGGGCCCTCCCGGCCCTGCTCACCTCTGACAACGCTCCCCCCAGGTGAAGTGCATCGTGCTACAGGTGCTGCGGGGCCTCCAGTACCTGCACCGGAACTTCATCATCCACAGGTGGGACTGCTGGCGCGGGCGGGGGCCCAGGCCGGGCTGTGGGGCCTCCGACCCTGGGGGTCTGGCCCGGGTGGGGTGTCCCCGCAGCACAGCATGCTGCCTGCGGGCTGGTCCAGGGGAGTGAGGGGGCTGCGCCCAGGACCTCTGCGCTCTTCTTGCAGGGACCTGAAGGTCTCCAACTTGCTCCTGACCGACAAGGGCTGTGTGAAGACAGGTGGATGAGGAGCTGCCGTGGGGTGTGGTTGGTCCCTCCACGCGCCCGGGAGGCCGAGTGCAGCCCCTCTTGGCGAGGCTCACGCTCCCTGCCGTTCTGCCTCCTCACAGCGGATTTTGGCCTGGCCCGGGCATATGGCGTCCCTTTGAAGCCCATGACCCCCAAGGTGGTCACTCTCTGGTGAGGGCCTTGGGCAGGTGTGCCTGGTGCAGGGAAGCAGGGGTCTCGGGGTCAGCTTGCCCAGGGGGAGCAGGGAGGGACAGAGGTCTCCCTGAGAGGAAGACCCCCACCCGCTGGGGGCTCAGATGGTGTGGAGTCATTTCTCCCATTGCTAAGAGGCAGAGGTTCTGGCTTGGGGGCTTTGTGCAGTGAACGCTGCAGGTGTGCACCTGCAAGCCCCTGCGCCTGGCGCTCGCGCACCTGGAGCTGCAGCCAAGCTGGGGCAGCAGCCAGCGGCCGCTGTTGGCCTCAGGAAGGGGGCTGCAGGGCTGTGGGTGGGGCTGGAGCAGGCCCCGACTGCCCGTCTCTGCAGGTACCGGGCTCCCGAGCTGCTGCTGGGCACCACCACGCAGACTACCAGCATCGATATGTGGTAAGACGCTGTCGGGCCTGGGGCAGGGTTGCTGCAGGAACAGAGTAGGGGGCTGCTCTCCCTGGGGCGCCTGCTGGGGGCCCTGAGACAGCCTCCGCTTGCTGCAGGGCCCTGGGCTGCATCCTGGCCGAGCTGCTGGCCCATAAGCCCCTCCTGCCCGGCACGTCCGAGATCCACCAGGTGGACCTAATTGTGCAGCTGCTGGGGACGCCCAGTGAGAACATCTGGCCGGTGAGAGCCCAGCCCAGCCCAGCCCGCTGCGCTCAGCGCTGACCTCTCCTGCCCTCCCCACACAGCCCCGCCCCACACCCGGCCCTCCGGGCGCAGCCCCGCCCTCCCCAAGCCCATCCGTGGCCTCAGCGCAGCTCCCACAGGGCTTCTCTGCGCTGCCGCTGGCCGGCCAGTACAGCCTGAGGAAGCAGCCCTACAACAACCTGAAGCACAAGTTCCCGTGGCTCTCGGAGGCCGGCCTGCGCCTGCTGAACTTCCTCTTCATGTACGACCCCAAGAAGAGGTGCGCACCACGGGGTGGGTGTGTGGGCGGGCCGGACTGGGACCCCCTCCAGACCCCGCTCTGGGCAGGGCAGCCACGAGGGCAGTGCCCCTGATGTGGCTCTCACGCAGGGCGACGGCTGGGGATGGCCTGGAGAGCTCCTACTTCAAGGAGAAGCCCCTGCGTGAGTCCCGGGCCCTTCCTGGCACGGGTAGTGGGCGGCGGTGACTTGTGGGGTGTGGCCTGGCCTGGGGCTGGTGCCAAGGGGCTGGGCCTGGGCTGAAGAGAGGGTGGCACACTGAGGCCACGGGAACCACCCGCAAAGTCGAGGGGTGGGGGGGTTCAGGCTCTGCCCAGGCCCCAGCACAGGTGCAGGGTGGGGTTCAGACCTGCACCCCCCCGGGTGCTCCTCCCACCCCTAAACAACCCCCTCCCCCAGCTTGCGAGCCAGAGCTCATGCCCACCTTCCCCCACCACCGGAACAAGCGGGCGGCCCCCGCCTTGGCCTCCGGCGGCGGCGGCGAGACCCAGGCCAAGCGCAGCAAGCCCTGAGCCCAGCGTGGCTCCCAAAGATGGACACCAGTGGCGGAGCTCCGCCCTCCTCTAGGAAGGACCCATGACCTCAGGACACAGGGTGTGACCACAGGGCTGTTCCTAGCGGGGCCAGGGCCCCCCACTGCCCCACCCTGGGTGGCCACGTGGGTCCATCCCTGTGGGCGTTGCTGACTTGGGCCTAGCAGACTCTGCATGGCCACTTGCATGCCGATGTGGGCCTGGGTCCACCCAGGTTAGGGCTCGCGGGACTCCAGAGCGAGTGACCTGGGCTGGAGGGGGAGCCGTGGGTCTGCCCCAGGGGCCCGGGGGAGGGGAGCACCGCGGAGATAAAGACGTTGCTGACGCGTGCGAGTTCGGTGTCCTTTAATAGGTGTAAGTGGTATAAGTGGGCTTTTCGAGGGGTGGGCAGATGGCCCCCAGGGAGGGGCACGCTCTGGTCAGGGAAGGCGGGCCTGGACCTCCTGGGCAGACAGCCCCCTGCCGTCCTGTGGGCCGGTGGACTCGCTGGGAATGGCTGTGCCTGCCTGCCGCCCCCAGCCTCAGGCTCAGCCCCACAGCTGCTCAGAGCCCAGCACCCTTCAGCACTGGCCCGAGGCGCGGGGAGTGGCGCCGGGCAGAGCCAATGCAGGGGCTCCCGCAAGCCGTGGCTGAGGAGACCGTGTCCCCAGGTGGGCAGCTACTCTCCAGATCCCGAGGGCTGCCTTCCTGCTCCCGGGAGGTGAGCCTGTGCCATCCCAGCCCCGTCCAGCTGTGAGGCAGGTGCTGGCCGTCTGTGGCCAACCTGCTGCGTGCGCCAGGGCAGGTCTACACCGGCCTGGCCGCCTCTGGCTGGGCTCCCGTCCACGCAGTTGGCAGGAGGCAGCTTGTCCCAACACGTAGCTGCAAGTTAGGACGGGGTCCCCGCTTGGCCTCCAAGGGTCCTCACGGGGACAGGCTTGGAAGCCAGGACATCTGGGCCCAGGCCTGGGTGCTGGGGATGGGGTGAGCCTGAGGCTGCTAGAGGGTAAGCCCCCACTCCCACTCGGGGCCTGGGCGCCCTCTGCCCTGTGCGCAGGGCTCCTCGGGCGGGTCTGCCGGGGGCCAGGCCTGGGTGGGGCGAGGCCCGAGCAGCACCATGGAAAGCCCGAGCCCGACCTGCGGGCTAAGGCTGGGCCCCGGGCCCGTCGTACAGCGGGGCGTCAGGCTGCGTCCACCGCCGCTGCTGGGTGCGGCCGAGCAGAGCCCGCAGTGCGTGGCCGGGCCGGCAGGCGGCCAGGGCGGCACAGTGGGCAGCGTGTAGCTGGCGGCATGTGTCGCAGCAGAGGGTGGGCAGGGTGCCCGGGGCCAGGCAGCTGTGGGCCTGGTAGCCGGGGGGCTCGTGGGCGCCCTGCGGGCTGGCCCGCTCAGGGCTCCCGGGCGGCTGGGGGGCGGCCAGCTCTCTGCGCAGCGAGAGGAAGGAGAACACTTCGGGCTCGGGCTCCAGCTCGTCCTCCAGTGCCCCGTAGGGCGGGCTGCTGGCCCTGGGTGACCCCCCGGCCTCAGCCCCCGGGTCCCAGGCCCCAGCGCTGGCACCCCACAACTTGGCGCTCTGCCCCCACGGCTGAGGCTGGTAGGCCAGCGCTGAGGAGGGCGAGTCTGGGCCTGGGGAGGACCTGCCATACAGGCTGGCCGCCTCCAGGCCCTCGTCCTCCTGCAGGTCTTGGTACAGGTCCAGCGGGGCCCGGTACACGGCCAGGGGGTCCCGCGGCGGCAGGGGTGGCGGCTCCTTGTCCCCAGCCAGCCGCCGCCGCAGCCAGGCCACGCAGGAGGCCACGTCAGCACTGGCCCGGCGGGCCTGCAGCAGCTCCTCGGCCGGCAGCAGGCTGGTGCCCAGCTGCGCCAGCACCTCCCCCAGGATGTCGCACTCCAGCCGCAGGGCAAAGCAGCCCAGGGCCACCTGCACCAGCTGGCCGGCGGGGGGTGGGGTGGCCATCATGAGGTGGTGGTCGTCCTGGCGCACGTAGCCCATCTTCTCGAAGCTCTGGACGAGCAGGTCCTCGGAGAGCACCCCCTTCAGCACGTGCACGTAGCCGCCTGAGAAGGTCTGCGGGGACACCGGGTCAGCTGCGCGCCCAGGCCCCGCCCAGGCCGCCCGGCCCCGCCCGGGAGGCGGAGCAGCTCCGCGGCTCCCCGAGACGGACCCCGCCGGCCGGGGCAGCCCGGCACCGGCACCGCGGCCGGAGAGAAATGCTCGCAGCGGGGTCACGAGGCAGGAGAGGCCGCTTCAGCCGCGAGCCCGGCGGCCTGGAGCTCCGCCGGGAGGGGCCCCTGGGCGCGGGGCCCGCGTGGGCACGGCGGCCGTCGCGGCCTCCCCGGCCGGCCCGGTGGCGCGGGCCCCGCAGGCCGGGACAGGCCGGGGCCGCCGTCGGGTGCCGCAGACCCCGGGCTCGGGCCGGCGGGGGTCCTGCTGGGGCGGCAGCGGCCCGGGCTGGCTCCGGAGCGGCTGCCATGGCAACCCGGGAGGCCCGCGCCCACGTGCTGCGACGTCACCGCCTTCCCACCCTCCCGAAGGAGCCCGGAGCGCCGGGGTGCGCCCGCCAGCGGCCCCCGCCCGCCTCGGGGACCCCCGGGTCTTCCGTGAAGGGCGACGGCCCGCGGCGGGAGGAGTCGTGGCCCCGGCCTGGGCGCGCCCCCGCGGCTCCCCGGGGAGGGCTGCGCCTCGGCAGGTGGCCGCGCCCAGCCCGCGAGCGGCCCCCGCGCCCCCCGCGCCCCCGCGCCCCGCCCGCGCCCCGCCCGCGCCCCGCGGCGCGCACCTTGATGGTGGCGAACTCCTTGCGCCAGGGCAGCAGGTACAGGTGCACGGCCGCCAGCTCCAGCAGCTCGAAGGCGCGGGCCAGGCCGCGCAGCGCGGGCGCCAGGTCGGCGCGGCCCCAGAGCCCGTCGGAGAGCAGCGCCAGCGCGTCGTCCTGCAGCGCGCCGTGCAGGTCGAAGTCCTCCACCAGGATCTGCCAGAGCACGGCGCGCAGCGACGGGTCCCCGCACACGCCCGCGCGCCCGCGCCGCAGCTCGCGCTCCAGGCACAGGCGGTAGTCCTCGGCCAGCGGGCGGCTGCCCATCCTGCGGCCGCGGCCCGGCCCCGGCCCCGGCCCCGGCCCCGCCGCCCGCCGCCCGCCGCCCGGGCCTCCCGGCCGCCCGGGCCTCCTGGCCGCGCGCTGCGCCCGCACCCGCGTCCCCGCCGGCGCGCGGGGCGGGGCTTCTCGGGGCGCAGTGGGGGCCCCCGCCGGCGCGCGGGGCGGGGCTTCTCGGGGCGCAGTGGGGGCCCCGCCGGCGCGCGGGGCGGGGCTTCTCGGGGCGCAGTGGGGGCCCCCGCCGGCGCGCGGGGCGGGGCTTCTCGGGGCGCAGTGGGGGCCCCGCCGGCGCGCGGGGCGGGGCTTCTCGGGGCGCAGTGGGGGCCCCCGCCGGCGCGCGGGGCGGGGCTTCTCGGGGCGCAGTGGGGGCCCCGCCGGCGCGCGGGGCGGGGCTTCTCGGGGCGCAGTGGGGGCCCCCGCCGGCGCGCGGGGCGGGGCTTCTCGGGGCGAAGTGGGGGCCCCGCCGGCGCGCGGGGCGGGGCTTCTCGGGGCGCAGTGGGGGCCCCGCCGGCGCGCGGGGCGGGGCTTCTCGGGGGCGAAGGCGGGGGCCGGCCGGCCTAGCTGGCCCCGCCCGCCCCGCCGCGCACCTGCCCGGCCCCGCGCGCGCCCGGCGGCCGCCAAGTCCTCCGCAGGGCCCGGGCGCGCACGCCGATCCCTGGCGCCCGGGGACGCGGGCCCCGAGCCGGGCCCGCCGAGGCGTCCCTCGGGGCGCCTGGCCGCGGGGCGGGGGGCGGGGGGCGGGCCCGGCCGCTGCCGGCCCCCCGGGCGGGCACCGCCCCACGGTGGAGACACGAGGGTCGCGGCGGCGTTCCCACGGCGGCCCCGCCCCGCCGCTCCTGCCCGCGGCCCTCGCCCCGGCCCCGGAGAACGCGCGGCGGGCCGGGGACGCCGCTGTGTCCGCCCGCGCGCCTCCAGGCGCCGCGAGGCCGGGCAGGGCTGGGGGTCGCCGGCGCCAGGCTGGGCCGGTGTCCGGGGACACCTGCTGATCCAAGCGCCGGTTTCCGCGGCGCCGCCCGCGCCAAGGCCCGCTGGCCCGGCCCGGCCCGGCCCGGCCCGGCCCGCACAGGGCGCGGCTCTCCCGCGGGCGCCCGTCCCCGGCGGGGCTGCGCGTTCCCCGGCGCTGCGGACGGGTCTGCGCCGGGTCGCGCGCCGCTGGGCAGGCGCCGCTGGCGCGGGACTCGAGGGCACGCGGGGAGCCGTCGCTGCCACTCGAGGGCGCGAGGCCCTTCTCGTGGGACGCGGGCCCCGGGCAGGACCTCGCCCGCCTCCACCCCCAGAACAGACGCGGGCCGGAGCCCCCAGCGCCGGCCCCGCCGCCCGGCCCGGAGCCCGCGGGAGAGCGCGCTGGCCGGGGACGGGGACGCGGACGCGGGCTGCACGCGGCTCCGCCTGTGGTCTGGGGAGCCGCGCCGGCCGGGGCCCCACGCGCGGCTCCAGCTCCCGCAGGGCGCCTGCAGGGCCTCCGCGGGCCGTGGCCGCCCGGACCCTGGACCCCGGCGGGGGCGGAGCTGCGGGCGGGAGGGCAGTGCCGCGCCTGGCGCCGCTGCCGCGCAAGTGTCACCCCCGCCCGGGGCGCGCCCGCCAGCCCGCCACTCCCAGACCCCCGCCGCGCTGTCCTGGGCTCCCCGTCCGCGCTCTGCTGGACGCCCTCTCTCCAGGCGTGCGGCCTGCGAGCTTCCTCGGCGCCTCACGGGATGCTTCATGGCAAGTCCCGCTCCTGTTCCAGGAGCCCCGGACCATCCCGAGCCGGGACTCAGCAAGCTGCGGGCAGCAGCAGCCCGCGACGAGAGCTGCGGAGGGGGGCGCTGGTCGTCCCGCCAGGCGCGAGCAGGCTGGGAGCCCCGTTGGGGACAGGGCACAGGCGGGGCGGGGGCTCCTGGGCAGAGGGGTGCCCAGGGCCGGAGGCTGCAGACAGGCGCGGTGGAAGGTGTTGCTGTCTGCTCCTGGGATGGAAGCCCGGCCCTGGGGCTCCTGCGGGGCAGCTGGCCGAGGGACCCTGCCCGGGGCAGGGCTGGACTCACGCTGTGCCGTGGCCGCAGGGCAGGGCTGGTCCCGGGCCCCTCAGGATGCTGCAGAGGGCGGGAGGGCCGCCTGGCCCACTGCACGGGCACAGGTCTTCCTGGGTGCCGGCCCTCAGTGGGCCTCCCCCACCCCCACTGCAGGCGCCAGGCCACCCGCGTCCTCTGCCCTGCAGGGAGGGCTCTTCCAGCTCCAGCCAGGGATGGCTCGAGACACGGCGCTCCCAGCCCACCAGGCCCTGCAGAGTGCCCTTCCCGGGGCGGGGGTGGGGAGAGCAGCCTCGGGGTCCCGTGCAGCGCAGGTTGGGGCAGGCTTGGTTTGGAGGTGCATGTGACCCCTGGAACGGTCACCCCCAGCACCCTCCTCACTGTCACCAGTGGTCTCTGGGACCCTCTGGCTCTTGCCGGCCAGCAGAGGCGGGGTCTGTGTGGCCAGGCCCCCCCCGCCGGGCGCAGGACGTGAGGAGCTGCCGGCAGACACTGTGACTTCTTTATTTGCGGCGTGCTCAGTGGCGCCTGTCGGCGCGTGACGGAGCGGGCAGGGGACCGTCGCCACGCCACGTGCTGACCTCAGGCCACACCAACCTGGACAGGGTTGTGGGAATTGTCAAGGAGGGGAGGGCAGACTGGCCCCCAGGGGAGGGTGGTCAGCGCCCAATAAATAAGAGCAGTTTTGAGCCACCTGGCCGTGGTCTCTGGGGACAGAGTAGTGGGTTCGCCTCTTGACTCCAGCAAGAAACGGGCTCAGACGCTGAGGACTGTCACGGGACGGGACAGAGGCGGGCCAGACTGGCCCACCCGCGGCCACCGGGTCGAGTGGAGCGAGGTGGCCTGGGCGGGATTCCCTCTGGCTTTCCTGCACGGGCCTTTCAGAGGCCGGATGGGGGAGAGTCCTGGGTGTGGGGCCAGCTCAGCCCTTTCCCACAGCAGCAGAGGTGGGGTGAGGGCAGGGGTGCAGAGCCCCGCCCCCCGGCGCTGGGGGCTCGGTCGCCGGCGGGTCACGTCCTCGCCCATTGCTTGCCCAGGGCCCTGTGGGGAGCAGCTCCACGCAGCTCAAGGCGCTCTGCAGCGAGGTCAGGCAGTAGCCTTCCTCTCCGACCAGGAACCTGCGTGGGGCAGCGCGAGCGGCCGGTCACACCAGGGGCGCCAGGAGACGCGGCCCAGGGAGGTGAGGCTGGCGGGAGGCAGGGGGTGCGGGCTGTGGACTTCCAGCTTGGAGGCTCCCAACCCAGGTGTCCCGCCCCGCCCCCGGCCGCCCGCGGGCGCACCCCTCGTGGATGAACTCCTCCAGGGCCGCGCACTCCGACACCAGCTGGGGAAGGCCGCTTCTCAGCACCACGAAGGACAGGATGGGCAGCAGGTCGTCTGCACCGCTGTGGGCACAGGACAGGGCCTGCTGGGGGCTGCTTAGCCCAGAGCCCTGTTCAGCCCCGCAGCAGCCTCGTGCTGGCAGGCTGCTTGCCCCGTGCCGGAGCCCGCCTGGGAGAGGCTGGAGAGGGAGCTCCAGCTGGCAGCTGGGCCCAGGGGCAGCTGAGGGTCAGGGGCTTCCAGGTAGAGTGACCCCAATTTCACCAGTGAGCCAGGTGGTCCCTGACCCTAAGCCCCCCCCCCGCCCCAGGAGCCCCTCGGTCCGAGAGGGCTCCAGGAGGACTGGCCAGAGGGTCGGGCGGGGGCCGGGGCGGGCCCTCCTGTGCAGGACTCACATGGCAGCAGCGCTGGGCTGGGGGCCCGGCTCTGGGGCGGCACCCTGGGCCCGGTAGTACTCCTCCGCGCAGGCGCAGATGACGCGCAGGGCCCGCACTGAGGGCAGAGCGGCTGGGGTGAGGGCCAGACCACCGGCCAGGATACCCCTGGCTCCCGCGCTGCCCCTTCAAGCCTGGGCTGGTCAGGGCTGGCCGGGCCTCTGCTGGCAGGGCTCTCATGCCCGTGTCCCCACGTCCCCACGGGCAGGAGGGGTGCGCCTCCGATGCCCACAGCACCGAGTGGCCAGGGGCCCTGTCTGATCCAGCCAGGGTCTCCCTCCCTCCCTCGGCACCAGCCGCCTCCCCTGTGCGCCCCACCGCACCCCTCACCGATGCACCCCAGCTTCTTCTGGGGGCAGCTCTCCAGAACCAGCAGCCCCAGCTCCTGCACGGCGGCATGGTAGGGGCAGGCGCCCGCTCGCAGCACTGCGGGGTCCCGGGGCAGGAGCTTGGTGCTGATGCCCAGGGCGGCGGGCGGTGCGTTCCGGCAGAGCTCCATGCTCCTGCTGAGGGCGGCCTCCCGCCCGCGGTGCACGCTCCTGCGCAGACAGAAGCTGGGCTCGCGAGGGCCTGCCCAGGACAGAGGCCCAGCCCAGAGGCAGGACCCAGAGCGGGACAGTGAAGCAAGGGGGTGGGGGCCCAGGCCACCCAGGAAGATGCGGGGGTGTCGCTCTGGGTGCGCGTGGGAGGCGAGGAAACAGGGTTCAGGCGCCAAGGGCTGCGCAGGGATCAGGAAGGAGGGGCGGGGCTGGCCGTGAGGGGACTGCGGGCCCCAACCTGTAGAGGGCCAGCAGCAGCGGCCACAGCGGGGAGAAGAAGGGCTCCTCGATGCCGGCTAGGCAGCGGTCCTTGGAGGCGGCCGTGTTCAGGCCGTCGAAGGCCAGGAGCGTCAGCGAGAGCAGCCTGTCTGCCGGGGCACAGCCGCGTCCAGTGGTGCCGGGGGACGGTGGCTTTGGGCCCCGCGGGCAGGCCCCAAGTCACCCCCTGCAGCCTGGGCTGCCACCCCCTTGAGGCCTCCCAGGCGGGGGCACAACCACAGGGAGCATACCCCGCCCGTGCCCTCTTTCCGCTCCCTGGGCCTGGGTCAGAGCAGAGTTGGGCCCAGCTGCCTCCCCATGGGCACAGGCCCACGCCACGGTTCCCCAGCGATAAGGAGGCAGGTGGGGGGGGAGTGGGGAGGTCTCTGTGCCCTGAACTGCAGGAACCTGGGAGCTTTAGACTCATATTTGAAGGCAGGAAAACTGAGGCCCGAGATGGTGCCGCTGCCTGAGGCTCCTTGGAGTGTGGGGCACCGCATGAGAAAGCCATGGAAGCCCCCCTCCTCCTTGGAGACCTGGCAGCTACCTGCCACTCTGAACCCCAACTTTTAGGTGGCCCAGCCACTTTTTTCAGAATGGAAACACAAAGGGGATGAACCCAACAGCAGCACACAGATGCACGCCAACCACACAGAACACCGTGATGGGGACCCTGCCCCCCAAAAAGTTGGGGTGCAATAGCTATCTCCCAGAATTTAGGTGACTGTGAATCCCCCCACCAGCTGCTGCCTGAAGCTGGGAGCAGACCGCCGCGCCGTGAGGGTGCTGGGTGCGGGGGCGCTGCAGGCCAGCACTAGTCTATTGTCGGCTGGGGGGCCCCCAGCTGGGGGTGCTTCCCGCCGCCTCTGGCTCAGGCCTCACCGATGGCATTGTGGATGTCCTTCACGGTGTTCTTCAGCTGCTCCAGCAGCGGCTCCTTCTTTGCTCCTGAAATCTGGGGCTCAGGGTGCCCCTCAGGACCCCGGCCCCACAAGTCGGAAGCCGCCAAGAACTGTTCCAGGTCCTCAAAGGAGCTGTCTTTGGCCGGCGGCCTAGGCGAGGAGTCAGCGGGGCCGGGCTGGAACGGGCTGGCTGGGGGACTGGCTGGGAGTTCCGTGGGGGGCTGTGGGCCCGGGCTGGGCTCAGGAGGGGCAAGCATACAGTAGAGGCTCTGGGAGGGCCGGAGTCTTCGGCTCCCAGGAGCCAGCAGCCCGTCGGTGTCCGGGGGCAGGGAGCAGCTGCCTGGGGCCGAGGCAGGCGGGGAGCTGCTGCTCACCAGGGGGTACAGCGCCCGGTACACGGCGCACTGCAGCCGCCGCAAGAGCTGAGCGATCGGGTGGTCGGGCACACTGCGGGCACAGGCATAGCTGGCGGGCAGGGCCGGCTGGAGGCACTGCACCCCCCGTGGGCCTCGGCCGCCCACCCGCCTGGCGGGGTCTGAGCAGCATCAGTCCTTCCCAGAGTCTGGCAATGTCCCACCCGCCCCTGGTGCCAGAGGGTCAAGGCCCCTCTGTGCCCGCCCCAGGTCTTCTTCCCTTCCTGCCCGCCCTGCCCCCTCGCAGCAAGCTGGGCACCTGAGCAGGTGGGAGACCAGGCTGGTCACCAGTGACAGGTCCCCTGGGCTCCTCTTGAGTTTTGCCTTCCAGGTCTTCGGCCAGTCCTGCTGGACACGAGTCTTTGCGGGAGGGCACCACAGCCGACCCCCGCGACAGGAGCGCCCCCAAGGAGGCCAGCGCCTCACTGCACTGCCCTTCCTGGGCCTTAACAGAGACCCAGCAGGGAGCAGCAGGCCCCGCCCCGGCACGTGACCCGGCGCCGTGGACTCACGTGGTCCTGCTCGTACTCGAGGATGGCCGCGTACAGCGCGCGCTGCTCCCGCTCCTCCGGGGTCAGGGCCACCTGGCTGCAGAACCTCCTGGGGCGCGGGACGGGCCGGCGCTCAGGGTAGGTCGGACACCCCCCAGCAGCCCAGCACCCCCGACAGACGGGACGAGCAGGGGCGCACCTGTTGGCGGCCTCCTGGAGCCGCAGCCGGCGCTCCTCCATCTTCCGCTGCAGCTGGGGCGGCAGAGTCAAGGCGGGCGCGATGGCCCCACTGCCCTGGTCAGGCCCCAGGGGGTGGGGCGGGTCCCACCTGAAGGCTGGAGGTGGGGGGGCCCACAGACGGGGTGGGGGCCGCCGTGCATAGGCCCTAAGGGAGGCGGGCCTCCGGGTGGACCCACAGCAAGGGCCGAAGGAAGGATACTGTCTCCTCCCGGGCTTTAGCGATCACCAGGTTCTCCATCATCTGCCGCTGCAGGGACAGGGTCTAGGGAGGACGGGGAGGAGGGACTAATAAGACCCACCCCTCGCCCACTGAGCCCAAGCCCTCCCCCGGCCCAGCTGACCAGGGACGTCTTCTGCATGGCCTGGCTGGGATCCAGACGTGCCACCCGGGCCTCATAGGCAGCCTTCAGCTTCTGATTCTGAACGGAGGCCTCCTCCAGGGGTGTCAATTCCCTGGAAACGGGGGACAAGCTGCTGTCCAGGGCCCCGGAAGCCCAGGACTGCTCAGGTGACCCGAGGGCCTCTCTGACCCCTGGAGACCAAAGGTGAGGTGATGAGGCTGGGGGCAGGACTGTAAAGGAGGGGCGGTCTGGGCGCAGTGAGCTGGACATTGTTGCCTGGCTGAAGCCTGGGCCTGCTATGGCTGGACTTCTGGCCTTTATGCAAAATGGGTTATACCTGTTTGGCAACAATGTGGAACTTTTTTTTTTTTTTAAGATTTATTTATTTAAACAAGAACTGGGGTACAGGCCAGAGACGCAGGGGGGCGAGAGAATTCACCAGAGATAGCAGGGAGCAGAACAGGTAGACAACGGAAAACACTGCTGAGGGGAGCAGCAGGCGAGGCAGGAGAGGTCTGCTGTGCCATGTGGGATTCTCCCTGGCCGGCCAGGAATCGAACCCACACTGCAGAGACTGTGGACAGCTTCACAGCGCTGCGTTCAACCCGCTGCACCACCAGGGAGGCCCAAACGTGGAAGTTTTTAAGGGCAGCATTGCACTAAACAGCTTCTTTCCAACCCCGAAATAGTGGACCTTACACCATGACAGTCCCACAGCTGTCTGCCATGGAGCTTCCTGTCCAACAGGCCTTATGGCCTTAAGGGGTGGGAGAGGCGACCTCCTCGCACAGGACTGAGCAGGGGAGTTTGTCCTGGATGGAAGCCCTGCCCTACTGCCCAACAGCTACACTGAGGCGGGAGCAGAATCCCTGGTGGCAGTGGTCCACACCTGGCAGCAGCCCCTCCAGAGTCCTTCCTCCCACTCATGGCTCGGTGGGCTCTAGCTTCTGTCTAGGTGGCTTCATCAGCTCTAGAAAATGGTCTATGGCCATCTCTTCTAACGGTGCCTCTGTCTACCATGGCTGTTTCCTCTGCAGAACTTTAACAACCTCATTGAACCTTATTTTTCCTTTTTAAAGATTTATTTATTTTTGTATAGAACTGGGGTGCAGGCCAAAGGTGTGGGGGGGTGAGAGGACCGGCCAGAGACAGAGTGGGGAGCAGGACAGGCGGATCCACTGACACACACTGCTGAGAGGAGCAGCGGGGAGATAGGAGAGGTCTGCTGGGCCCTGTGGGTCAGCTCACTGGGCAGGGATCTAACTCAGGCTGCGGTGGTGATAGCCTGATAGCACTGAGATTTAATCCCTAGCCCCCCCCATTAAACTTTCTATCTTGTTCCAAGTTCATTTTTCCCCCATCCTATAAGTCATTCTGTGTGTTCTTTAAACTGCTGTCTAGTTGACTAATATTCTCTTCAACTGTGTCTACTGTTATGAGCACGTCTACTCATTTTTATGTGCATTGTGAATTTCTACTGCAAAATGTTATTGTTTTAAATTCATTTAAAATACTTTTATTATTTTCAATTTATTTCTATTTGGTGGTTAGGTTGTATAGTTTACTTTTACCTGCACGTATTCTGAAATTTGCTTACACTTTTTCTAAATATGGAAAACGTGATTATTTTAAAATGTGTCTGACAACTGTTTCAACTACCGTTCCCTCATAGTCGTTTTTTTTTTCCTCCTCTCTTGCTTCGCTACGTTGAACTTTGTGCCACTCACTTTTTGAAAGCTGAAGAAGGCACTCTTTTCCAAAGAGGACTTGTATTTCTTTCTGTCAGGCACTAAGACATTTACATTCTGAGACCTGTTTTAACTAAATTTACTGTGGTTACTTCACTTGATTCTGAACCCAGGTATCATGTCTTATCTTACTTCTTAGAGCTTTGTGACTCCACCACCTGAAGCTTCTGGAAGATTTCGGGCGGCAGAAAAGGAGAGAGCTTCCCCCCTTCATCTGAATACACCCTGCGGTGTCGGCTGGTAGTTGTGGGGACAGGCGTTGCCACGGGCATGGCTGACTTCAGGTGTGTTTTCCCTGCAAGACATGCATGCTGAGTCAGCACAGGCCCACAATACACCTAGTAAATGCAGACTCTTGTGGGGTGGTGCCCTGGTGGCTTTCTGCTGGGGAACTAGGGAGCTCATGTGCCACAGATGAGACCTACCGAGCTTGGCAGCTGTTGACTGGGCCCTCTCCAGGCACTGCTCCGCCAGCTTCAGCATCTTCCAGGTGTCGGGGGGCACAGCCTCCCCAGGTTCTGGGGAGCAAGGGACGAGAAGGCTGGTCACCATCACTGCTATCACTAACTAGACTCTTGCCAAGATAAATGCAAGGAAGTGAAGACGTTAGTGAGCCCGCCCCTTCTCCGGCCATCTGCCTGGTTTACCTGCTGGCCCTGTGTGGTCCCTGGCATTGGCCAGCCCAGCATCTGTCTTGTCACCTCATCTTGACCACCAGAGCCCGCTCTTCCTCACTGGGGGCTCAGTCTCACCTACAGACCCTCATTGAGGTGGGCAGGGCAGCTGACTGCACAGACAGAGCTCCAGGCCCTCCCCACACCCTCTGACCCCCGCCTCCCAGGCTTTCTGTTCTGTCTTCACTGTCAGCAGGCGCATGCTGGAGGAGCTGCCTCCCCGCTCCCTTCCTGCCCTGTGTTGCCAGTGACAGTCGTGCCTGGGGACACCCTCGGCTTGGGACCCACAAAGGGCTTTGCTCTGCACACTCTGCCCAGCAATGGCGGGTGGCTGCGGCTGCAGCGATGCTGAGAGCTGTACCTTTGGTGGTTTCCACTTCTTCCAGTAGCACCTGGGAGATGTAGTGGATGCTCCTCAGGTATTCAGTATATGCTTCCTGTGCCCAGGGGAGAGAGATGGCAGAGGCCAGTCAGTGGAGGCAGACGCCCCCCCACCCCCGCCCACGGGAGACAGGGAGGGTGGGCTCTCCAGCCTGCACGGTGGGCCGGTCAGCGAGTCACCGGTCCAGGTCTGATCAGGGACGTGGGGCCTGGGCCCTTGGGCCTGCAGGAGAAGAGCCCCCCTCACTGCCTGGCTCATTCAGTGGGCCTGGGGAGGCAGCCCTGGCACTTGCTCTGGTTTACCCCACGTTTCCTTCCTGTGCAGCTCAAGGGCGATTTATTCACTGCAGTTAAGAAAACGTTTCCTCGGCGGTCACCGCGGGCCTGACGCCGTAGGGCGCCCAGAGCGCGGCCGTCGCGGGACCCCGGGGCGCGCCGGGCTCGGGCATGGGCGCCGCCCGGAGCCTGCCCGCAGGGACGGGCCCGCCTCCGCCCCGGGCCCCTGCCAGACGACCCTCCGGGCGCGGGCGCGGGCGCGGGGGCCCGGCGCGGGGCAGCCGGGCGCGCACGGAGAGGGCGGCGGGCGGGCGGGCGGGCGCTGTCCGCGGTGGCGGCGGGGCCCTGCGCCGGGCGCGCGCCTCACCCGGGGCCGGCTGCCGGCGTCCAGCTCGATGGCCCCGTTGGCCAGCTTCATGGCGCCCTGCAGCGGCCTCGCGGCGCCGTCCCCGGCCGCAGCGGCCATGGCGCCGGCGGGGAGGCGGCGGCGGCCCAGGGCGGGGCGCGCGGCCCGGGCGGAACGCGGGGTGCGGGCGCGGGGGGCGCCCGGGCCGCGGACCGCCGGAAGCCGCGGACCCGAGCGAGACGCACTTCCGGCGGCCCCGCCTCGCCGCGCGGAGCTCGGCGCCGGACGGCGGGCAGAGTGGGGCGGCGCGCCCGTCGCGTCCCTCGTCACGCACGTGCCGCGAGCGCGTAAGTGCGGCGACCGGGCCCTCGCTCGGCGGCGGGGTCCCCGCCCCTCCCCCCCCCGGCCCCGGCCCCGGCCCCTCCCTCTCCCTCCCGGGCCCTCTTCCTCATCCCGCCCCTCGCCGCCCGCCCCCCCTCGCCGCCCCGCCCCTCGCCGCCCCGCCCCTCGCCGCCCCGCCCCCTCGCCGCCCCGCCCCTCGCCGCCCCGCCCCCTCGCCCCGCCCTTTGTCACGTCACGCCGCCCCGCCCATTTTGCTCCGTCCGGAGCGGAGCCGAGCGGCGGGAGAGAGGGGGAACCGCCGAGCCCGGGGCTCCGGGCCCAGCGAGCCGAGAGGGACCGAGTTAAGCCGAGTCAAGAAGGCCGAGCGGGGCCGAGCCGGGCCCAGCCGAGTAGGGCGGGGCCGCGCCGAGCGGGGCCGAGCCGAGCGGGGCGGGGCGGAGCCGAGCGGGGCGGGGCGGAGCCGAGTAGGGAGGGGCCGAGCTGAGCTGAGCCGGGCCGAGGTAAGTGGGGCGGGGCCGAGCGGGGCCGAGCCGAGCCGAGCGGGCCCGAGCCGAGCCGAGCGGGCCCGAGCCGAGCGGGCCCGAGCCGAGCCGAGCGGGCCCGAGCCGAGCCGAGCGGGCCCGAGCCGAGCCGAGCGGGCCCGAGCCGAGCCGAGCGGGCCCGAGCCGAGCCGAGCGGGCTCGAGCCGAGCCGAGCCGAGCCGAGCGGGCCCGAGCCGAGCCGAGCCGAGCGGGCCCGAGCCGAGCCGAGCGGGCCCGGGCTGTCGCGTCGCCATGAAGCGGGACCGGCTCGGTCGCTTCCTGTCGCCCGGGGCGGCGGGGCGGCGCGGGGGCGCGGGCGGCGGCCGGACCCGGGGCCGCCCGGGGCGCGGCGTGGGGCCGAGCGAGGCCGAGGCGGCGGCCCTGGTGGCGGCGGCGCGGCTGGGCTGGGGCGCGGCGCGGGCCCGCGGGGCCGCGGGCGGGGCCGGCGCGGACGGGCCAGGTGGGTCGGCGGCGGGGGCGCCGGGGGCGGCGGGGGCGGCCGGTGACGGCCCCGCGAGGCCGGGGCGAGCGCCCGTGCGCGGCGTCGGGGCGCCGCCCCCCGCGGAGGCCGGGGCGGGTCCCGCCGCCGGAGAGCCCCTCGGCCCGGGCGCGCGGCCGGCGCTCCCGCCCCCTGGAGGCCCCGCGCCTGGGGGGCTCCCCGGGCCGGGCGGGCGGGCGGGCGCGCCTGGCGCCTCGGAGTTGCGGTGCGTCGGCCGCGCCCGGCGGGGAAGTGCGCGCAGGCCCGCGCCCCTCTCCGCGTGGCCGCCCGCGCCCCTCTCCGCGTGGCCCTCCGCGCCGGCCGCGAGGCCCTGCCGGGCGCTGCGGGGACGGCCGCGGGGGGCGTCCTCCCGGCGCGCGGCCGCACGGGGAGCATCTGCTCGCGGTGAACGACCGTGAGGGGGACCGTGGGCGCGGGCGCCGCCCTGGGGGCGCAGGGGCAGCCCCTGCGGCCTGAGCGCTCCCGGCCCGAGCGACCCCAGGGCGGCGGATCCCCTGCTGTGCTCCCCACTCTGGCTCTGGGGTGTCCTCTCACCCGCACCTCTGGCCCGCACCCCGGCTCTTGCAGGCATAAGTAACTAAATCTTAAAAAAAAGCTGGCCTAGGGCTCGGGAGTTCCGCTGGGCCGGACGGCGCTCTCACTCGTTCTAGCCGAGTTTCATCTGCCTGGCTTTGGAGGCGACGCCTAGGGAAATGCGAAGGCGAAGTGCGCTGTGAAAGGCCCTGCTTTCCTCCCTGACGGTGTCTGTAACGCGCGCGTTTCCTGCCAGCACCCTTCAGACCTCCACGACCCTCCAGGACCCTCCGTCCTCCTCACAGTAGTGTCCGCTGGTTTGGGGTTTGGTTTTATCACACTGTCTGAGATAGGAATTTCCAAGTTTGCTTTTGTCGTTCTGGCTTGGTTGACTGCATGTTTTTCCTTGAACGCCTTCCGAGTGTAAGCGCAGCATTTCGTCTTTAGGAGCGAACAGCGCCCCGTCTTTGGGGGACCCCCGCTGCTCCGCCCAGCCCTCCCACCTGGCCCCGGGGAATAGCTGCAGTTGAGAGCTGAGTTCTTTTTTTTTGAGCAGGGGCCTAGGGTCCCTCTGAGACAGAATTCAGCAGACATTCCCACTCGTCAGCACAGGGTTAGTCCACTGAGAACGAGCGCGAAGGAACAAGACGCCTGCGTGGACACATGGGCAGTCTGGAGGCTGGAGCAGTGGCCCCAGCAGTCCCTGCGAAGGTCACCCAATCTGGGCTGCTGCATGTTCCCCTTTTTTTTTTTTTAAAGATTATTTATGCATGGGCCTCCCCGGTGGCGCAGCGGTTGAGCGTTGGGTTGCGAAGCTGCCCGCGGCCTCTGCAGCGCCGGTTCGATCCCCGGCTGCTCCCCGGCCACCAGAGGAGGGTCCCACATGGTGCACAGACCTCTCCTGCCGCCCGCTGCTCCCCTCAGCAGTGTCCTTCGGTCCTTCTGCCTGCTCTGTTCCCCGCTCTGGCTCTGGTGAATTCTCTCACCCTCCTGCGCTTCTGACTGTACCCAATGCTTGAATAAATAAATAGATCTTTAAAAAAAAAAAAAAAGATTATTTATGCATACAAGAACTGAGGTGCAGGCCAGAAGTGCAGGAGTGAGAGGATTCACCAAAGTGGGGAGCACTCTCAGAACCCACTGCTGAGGGGAGCAGCAGGAAGGCAGGAGAGGTCTGCTGCGCCATGTGGGTAGCTTCCTGGCCAGGGATCGCAATCGTGCTGCAGTGCCTGGGGCAGCTTCACAGCGCCGAGATTCACCCCTGTGCCACCAGGGAGCCCCCTGTTTGCCTTTTTTTTTTTGTGGGACCCTGGCCGGCGGCAGGGGAACAAACCAGTGCTGCAGCCAGTGCTCAACCGCTGCGCCACCAGGGAAGGCCTCTGTTTGCCTTTTTAAGATGAGTCCAGTTTGCTTTTCAGAATGGCTCCACCAGTGCACACCCCACCAACAGTTCCACAGTCTCTCTCGAACCTTTTGCAGCATTCGCCGGACCTCTGTGTGTCCCTCTTTGCCAGCGTGAACCCCCCTCTCCTCATGATGGAACTGTGTCCCCTGTCCTGAGAGTGACGCCCAGCAGTTTGCTTCTGTTCGTTTATTTACTCTTCTGTTTCTTCCACTTGTTTTGGGTCTTGCTTTTCAATTTGCTGTAAGTCTGATGCTGCAGTGTTTGGGGTTCTTCTTGCTCATTAATGTGGGCCTGGACTGCACTTATTTCCCCTCTAAGTCTGTGCTTGCCGTGTCCAGTATATTCTGGCAGCTTCTATCCTCATTTTTGTGCATCTTGAGCTTTTTTTGACTTCTGGTTTAATTTTCCTCTAATCCAGTAGCTTTTTTTTTCTTTTTTTAAAATGATTTATTTTATTTATTTATACAAGCACTGGGTGCAGTCAGAAGTACGGGAGGGTGAGAGAATTCAGAGCCAGAGCGGGGAGCAGAACAGGCAGAAGGACCGAAGGACACTGCTGAGGGGAGCAGCGGGCGGCAGGAGAGGTCTGCGCGCCATGTGGGACCCTCCTCCGGGGGCCGGGGAGCAGCCGGGGATCGAACCGGCGCCGCAGAGGCTGCGGGCAGCTTCGCAACCCAGCGCTCAACTGCTGCGCCACCAGGGGAGGCCCTAATCCAGTAGCTATTAAGTTGTGTGTTGCTTAATCTCCATGTATTTAAGACTTTTCCATTTTTTTTTTAATAGAGGCATGTTTTATTTATTTATTTGTTTATTTGCTTGTTTTGTTTATACAAGCACTGGGTGCAGTCAGAAGCGCGGGAGGGTGAGAGAATCCACCAGAGGCAGAGCGGGGAGCAGAGCAGGCAGAAGGACCGAAGTCCACTGCTGAGGGGAGCAGCGGGCGGCAGGAGAGGTCTGCGCGCCGTGCGGGACCCTCCTCCGTTGGCCGGGGAG
This sequence comes from Talpa europaea, assembly GCF_964194135.1. Taxonomy (NCBI): domain Eukaryota; kingdom Metazoa; phylum Chordata; class Mammalia; order Eulipotyphla; family Talpidae; genus Talpa; species Talpa europaea. The sequence continues at coordinate 163,866 of NC_140084.1, read as the reverse complement.
CAGCCGGGGATCGAACCAGCGCTGCAGAGGCCGCGGGCAGCTTCGCAACCCAGTGCTCAACCACTGTGCCACCGGGGAGGCCCTCATGTTTGTTTTTGGGGGTCCGTTTTTGTCCTATGTGTTACTTCTGCTGGTTTTTGCTTGAAGATCTCACTTGACAGTCTGCCCGTGGCCTGGTCCATGGTCTGACCTCAGACTCTGCGCCGCGTGTCCACGCTGCCCTGCGTGTTGTGGGGCATGAGCGTGTGGTGCTCGGGGTGCGTCCTGTCCCTGCCTCACGTGGCCCTTGGGTGCTGCTGTCCTGGGAGGCGGTGCTGCGAGGGCGCCATGTCCTCTCTGCTCCTTGTCCTATCTGGGTGATGTGCTGCAGGACAGCATGCCCGCATGGAGGCTGTCCTCTGAGCCCCCCGCCGCTCCTTGCTTTCCCACGAGGTCCCGCTGCCAGGCCCTGGGCAGTCTAGTAGGTGACCCCTTACAGGTCACTGTTCTTTCTCGACACCAGTGTTCCTGTCACCGGCTGTCAGCAGCAGTACGCATCTTTGAGCGTGTGGGTCTCTTACCTCGTTAGAAACTCTTGGGGCCTCTTGGGTCAGGCCCTTTGGTTCATTTCCTGGATTGAGGTGATTTTTTTGCAATTGTCTAATAAACTTTCTGTGCTTCTCCCGTCTCCTGGCGCCCTGTGCTGCAGATCTCTCTCTTCACGTTGTGTTGAGCTGAGTGTTTACATCCTCGCTGGCGTCTCAGAGTCCAGCCCCGCCCCAGGTAGTCGCCGCAGCACCCCACCGCTGGAGCACCCCCTGCGCTTCTCTCCCTGCTCCCACCCCCCCCCCCACCCTGCCCCTCTGAAGGCTGGAGATCTGTGATCAGTTTCCCTGGTTGGTATTAAAGTTTGTCTGGCCCTTCCGTTTTCTGCATCTCCCCAGAAAGCGGCACAGTTATCCAGCCTTTATCTCTTTCTGGTTAGTCTCACTTAACGTAATCCCTGCCTGCTCCGACCATCTTTGCTTCAAAAGGCATGAGATTATCTTTTTTTTTTTTTTTTTAAAGATTTATGTATTTGTTTGTTTGTTTATACATGCAAGCACTGGGCACAGTCAGAAGCGCGGGAGGGTGAGAGAATCCACCAGAGCCAGCGCGGGGAGCAGAGCAGGCAGAAGGACCGAAGGACACTGCTGAGGGGAGCCGCGGGCGGCAGGAGAGGTCTGCGCGCCATGGGGGACCCTCCTCCAGGGGCCGGGGAGCAGCCGGGGATCGAACCAGCGCCGCAGAGGCCGCGGGCAGCTTCGCAACCCAGTGCTCAATCACTGCGCCACCGGGGAGGCCCTAGATTATCTTTTTTGATTGCTGAGTAGTATTCCATTATGTCACTGTACCGCATTTTCTTTTGTTTTTTTCTCGTGAAACTTTTTTTTTTCATGTAGAAGAGCTGGGGTGCAGGCCAGACAGAGTGGGGAGTAGAACAGGCGGGTCCACTGAGACACTGCTGAGGGGAGCAGCAGGGAGACAGGAGAGGTCTGCGCGCCCTGTGGGTCACTCCCTGGCCGGGGATGGAGCTCGTGCTGCAGTGGCTAAGGACAGCTTCACAGGTTGCATCTTAATCCCTTGCGCCACCAGGGAGGCCCCCATCTAATTTTTAAAACTTGCTGCAGGGCCTTCCCTGGTGGCGCAGTGGTTGAGCGCTGGGCTGCGAGGCTGCCCGCAGCCTCTGCAGTGCCGGTTCGTTCCCCGGCCGTCGGCGAGGGTCCCCCCCCACCCCCCCCCACACAGAAAAACAAAAAACAACTTGATGCAAATCTCAAAAACGAACCCCCAACGTGTTTATTGGAAAAGCCCTGCTCACAGGCAGAGCGCGTGGCCACGCCTGTGTTGTTCAGTCAGGTGTGCGCCCCGTGCCCCCACGCCCCGCTGCGGCTCAGCCGGACGCTGCCCCCCGTGACCCCGCGCCCCGGCTCCGTTTGTCTTTGCGAGTTCGCGTCTCATCTCCTTTGGATAAAGGCCTGGAAGTGGAGCTGCTGGATTCGCTGGCGGTTCTGTCTTCGGTTTTGGGAGGACTCCGCGTCCTCCACAGCGGCTGCTCCGCTCCGCCTGCCCGCCCGGCCTCGCCGCCTCTCCGCTCCTTTTCGCCGTGGCTGGACCTGCAGTTCCCTGGGCCAGATTTGTGGCGTGGTCTTGTCCTGTCTCTGCCCCCGGGGTGTTGCGTTAGGGTGTCCAGCCCATCAGACGAGGGCTCACAGGTGCTTCTCGTGCAGCCAGCTGTTGTCCGTCCTGCTGGCTGTCCCCATGCTGTGCAGAACCTCCTGCTTGGATGTCGTCCCGCTCATTTGTTTTTGTTTTTGTGTCTTTGGTGTCAAATCCAAAAACTCGTCTCCAGACTGAAGTCAAGGAGTTTGCTTCCTGCAGGAGCTTCGTGGGCTCAGGGCTCGCATTCAAGTCTTTAATCCCGTCTCACTTGGTCTGGTGTGATGGCGTCTCCCGGCCCGCCCTCTGGCCCGCCACAGCGCTCCCCCGTGTGTCCTGGGCTCTGGCCGTGGACTGAGCGGCCGTGTGGGGGTTATTTCCGACTTGCCTGTCCTGCTGCATTGGTTTCCATCTCTGTTTTCATGCCAGCGCCGCGCTGTTGTGGGCCCAGCAGGTCTGTACCGTGCGTGGTCTGAGATCCGGAACATGGCCGCTCCAGCTTGGCACGTTCTCGCGGCTGCCTTGGCTGGGCAGGGTCTGTGCGGGTCTGCGCGCTCCTTAGTTTTTTCAGTGTTTGTGAAAAGCAACCGTGGGCTTTTGCACAGTGTTGAGCAGAGCAGCAAGAGCGGGCACCTTGTCCTGCTGCTGACCTTAGAGGAAATGCTCTCGGCAGTCACCACAACCATGGTGCTGGCTCTGAGGCCGGGCCTGTGGGCATCATGGTGGTGACACTGTCTTGGGGCCGTGGGGCGGGCAGGTCCCGGCTCTCCTTGGTGTGGTGGGCCCGAGCGCCTCGTGCTGGGTGAGCCTCTTGCCGCGCACTGAGCTGGGCTCCCGGCCCCTGTGCGGGTCCCAGCCCATGTCCCTCAGGTGCTAGTCTGGGTTGTACCGGCCCTGCTGGGTTCTGAGGAAGGTTTTCTGGACCAGAAGCACCTTCACAGGCTGCAGCCCCCGGGAGCAGCGGTTCGCCTGGAGCCTGGCGCCTGCCTCTGTCCGGCGCAGCCGCTGGAGGGTGGGGCCTGGGGAGGCCTGCAGGCTTGTCTCCCCGCAGACCGCCCGTCTCTGTGCTTGCTCAGGGCCCGGCCGACCTCTGGCCATGGGGCACTGCCGCCTGTGCCACGGCAAGTTCTCCGCGCGGAGCCTGCGGGACATCTCCGGGAGGGCGCCTGGGGACAGTGCGGAGAGGCCCTCCTCCGGGAGCCGGGTCTTCGTCAGGGACTTCCAGTGTCTGCTGGGGGTGGCCGTCCGCCAGGACCCTGCGCTGTCCCCGTTCGTCTGCAAGAACTGCCATGCCCAGTTCTACCAGTGCCACGGCCTCCTCACGTCCTTCCTGCAGAGGGTCAACACCTCACCATCGCGCCCCCGGAAGCCGTGCGCACAGTAGGTCACCTGCCTGCGGCTGGGCGCTTCTGGGGTGGGCACACCTAGTGAGCATCCGGTGGGGGGCTGCGGCGCCCTGTGGGGACGGCTCCCGGGAGGCACGTCCAGGAAGGGCCTCCTAAGTGGACTGAACACCTGCTCGCAGCCGGAGGGCCTGGGCCTCTCGCTGCCTGCCCCCCAGCCCTGCCCCTGCCTTCTCTGCAGGGTCGGCGCCCACCCCCTGGCAGGCTCGGAGGAGGGAGCGCGTCTGGGTGAGTGTGCCCCTGCTGCGGGGGTGGGGGGCGGCAATGCGGCGGGGGTGCTGACCGGCCCGGCCGGCTCTCTGTGCCTCTCCCCAGTGGACCTGACTAGCCCGAGCACCCAGGGCCTGCACGGCTTGGTGGGGTGGGTGCACGGACATGCGGCCAGCTGCGGGGCCCTGCCCAGCCTCCAGCGCACGCTATCCTCCGAGTACTGCGGCATCGTCCGGGCTGTGTGGGGCTGTGACCGGGGCCACGACTACACCATGGATGCTGAGGCCAGCTGTGGGGCCCGCTGGCGGGGCAGCCACCCGGCCGTCCAGTGGGCGTGGGATAAGGAGGCCCAGCATCGGGGATCCGCCCCTGCGGGGGCCACCCCACAGGTCGGCCAGGGCAGAGCAGCCGGGCCCGAGGCCCAGACAGAGATGCTGCCCGGCTCGGACCTGGCGCAGCCGCCTTCGGATGGCAACCCCGTGGGGCCTGGGCCTGGCCCCCCGCCTCAGCCCAGCCACCCCCCAAGGGGGACCCCAGGTAGGAGGCTCCTCTGGCCTCGCAGAGCAGGACCCCATCCTGAGCCAGGCAAGACCCCAGGGGGAGCTGCTGGGTTCTGGGGAGCGGTCCATGAGGGCTGGCGACTGAGGCCCGTGTCGGCGAGGGCGTGGGATGGGCCTCATCGTGGGGCTTGGGGAGGAGGCGGCCTCGTCTCAGATGCTCTGAGCCAGCCAAAGGTCGCATCCCAGTGACCCCCGGGAGACCAGTGTGGGCAGACCCTTGCTTGTTGGCCAGGGAGACACAGGGCCTGAGGCCAGGGCCTGACCCTTGTTGGGCTGGCGCAGCTATGGGCGAGGCGGCCTTCCGGTGCTCGGGGTGCGGACGCCCGCAGCCCTGGGCCCTGCCGTCCCCGGCCATACATGGCCTGGAGCTCGGAAGGGCTGGGCCTGCGGTGCTGCAGGTGCTGGGGTTTCAGCCAGCGGGGTGGGGGTGGGGGGGCGGGGTGCAGGGTTCCCTGGAGGGCGGGCTCTGCTGGGCGTGGCTGCCTTGGTAACCAGCCTCCTCTTTGCTCCTCAGGGCGATTGGTGGAGAAGCAGGTCCCGTCTCCAACTGCGGATGATCGGGTAAAAGACGAGTTCAGTGACCTTTCTGAGGGGTGAGAGAAGAGTGGGTCTCAACAGCCTAAACTTCCTCCTTGGAGCAAACCCCGTGTCCTGGGGCTTGCGCCTGTCCTGGCCGGACACCCCTCGGCTGGCAGGAGAGCGGTGGGAGGCTCCTCCTTGCTGACTGAGGGATTCCCGGCTCAGTCGCACCCCTGGCTGCCCCAGCGCCAGAGGCGGGCGCAGGGTGGGCGAGGCAGTCCGTCCTGCTGCCGGCTCGGTCGCAGATGTCTCCGTGGGGTGCCCAACCGGCCCTTCCTCCCAGCAGGCGGCGGCAGGTGGGGCCCCAGCAGGAGGGAACGCAGGGCTGTGGGCTCCTTGGCCCCCAGCCACGTGCCCTGGGACGGCGGCCGCGCCCGGCCTGGCCCCACCGCGGCTGGAGCTCAGGGCAGCGTGGGCTGGACAAGGGCGGACGCTGAACCGTGATTCCTGCTGTGGGCACGGGTCACAGACACTGCCCTTCAGCGGGCTGATCGTTGCCCGGTCGGCCCTTGGCCCCCACCGTTGGGTGAGCTCGTTCACGAAGGTGGCAGCGGGCGCCCTCTCTGCCCCGGGCTTGTAGGTCAGGGCTCTCGGGAGCGCGAGGGCCAGCGCCTGCGGAGGCTTCTGCCCTGGCTGCCGTCCTGCTGGTGCGGCGTCACAGGCAGCTTAGGTTCCTTCAAACCTTCTCAGAAGAAGCCAGCGGTGGAGGCCGCGCGTCTGCAGCGAGGACGGCTGGACCTGCCCAGCCGGGGCTGCGCTGACGCTTCTCTCCTCTGCCCCAGGGACTTGCTGAGCGAGGACGAAAACGACAAGCGGCAGAACCCCCCGTCCTCCGACGAGTCCTTCGAGCCTTACCCAGAAAAGAAGTAAGGGGCGGCCACGCACACACCGGGGTGGTCGGTCACCAAGGGACAGGTGGGGGGGCGAGACAGAGAGCCCCCACCCGCCCCGTCTGGCTCTGGCGCCCCCTGCGGGCTGAGCGGCGGCCTCGGCAGCGCTGGGCTCCATCAGCCCCTCTGCCCCGGCAGGCGTGGTCCTGGCAGGGCGGTGGGGCTGCACTGCCCACGTGCACTGGATGCCACAGGTGGTCAGCGTCCACCTTGGGTACTGTCCCTGAGCGTTCACAGGCGTCAGGCCACAGCCGGGTCATTTGGCAGACAGGGCAGGTGGCAGGTGGGAGCAGGTGTTGGGGCTGTGGCGGCTGCCCTCCGAGCCCTGCCCCTACTTGCGCTCCAGGCTGCGTCTGAGTCTGGGGCTGGCCCAGAGGTCCGCTGCCCAGCAGGCCTGGCCCACAGCGGGGCTCAGGGTGGGGTGTCTCTGCGGCTCTGAGAGATGTCCCTGGAGACCCTGGGGGAGAGCGTGGAGGGGCCTTTGTCCAGACCCGCCTGCGGGAGGGGATGAGCTCTGGGGACACCCTTGAGGAGCACGGGCTTTCAGTGAGTCCCGGTGAGGATCCACATGGACCTCAGAGCCACCCTGGCCCGTCTGACTGTCTCCATGGCCAGTGGGCAGTGAGAGTGGGAGGAGGTGTGCAGAGCGGGGGGCCCTGCCCCACCCTGGGGACTCATTCTAAAACCCCGGCCTTGAAAATCGCAGTTGGATGGACCCCACAGGGCAGCCTGGTGGGGGCCGTGGGGTGGGGACGGGGCAGCAGCCTTGGTACAGTGGCGCTGTGGCCTGGCCACACAAGAGGTGAGGCGGACGTGTCACTTGCCTCTTTGCCAGGGGCATCACCTGCCTGTGGACCGTGCTGTGGCATTGTCAGGGCCCGAGCGGCCTGCGTGGTGTGGCCACTGCTGTCCCCGGGCTTCGTTGTCCAGACAGGCCGCCCTCTTGGGCCCAGTCGGCTGGGGGACTCGCGGCTTGTCTGGGGTGGCGCCTGGCGACGCTGTAGGACTGCCCGGAATGTGCCTCACAGCCCCTGCAGTCCTGGGCGTTTCCTCCTCCCGCGGGCTGCCCTGAGCACTGCTGTGCATGCGTCCGTGGGCTTCCTGGGGGCCTCTGGTGGGACAGCTGCTGGGCAGGCACCTGGCTTCTGGGGACTGTGTGGCCCGGGCAGCTGTGGCCCGGGCCACGTCTCGGCTGCTGGGTCGCGGGCACAGCCGTCGTCCTCCAGGCACGGCTCGCAGACACCCTCCCGACCTCAAGTTCCCTTCTCCGTTGTGGTAGCAGGACTTAGGGGCCCGCGGTTTTGGGGTTTTTTTGGCTCACAGCACTTGAAATTCTAAGGACTTTTCTGTGCAGAAAACAGGAGGAATGTTTTTGGGGCTGACCTGTTGCTCCGTGGGGGACGGCAGGGACGCACCCCCGGCTGCAGGCCCTCGGGTCTCAGGCTGGTAGTCCTTATGGCCGCCTGCGCCCTCCTGGGGGAGGTGCCCTGGGCCTCAGTGCCTGCCGCCATGGGAGCCCACGCTGCCCCTGCGCTGTGGGTGGGTGTGTGTGGCCGGCCTGGCTCCACCTAGCATGCGGTGAGCCCGTCGTTCCCTCCTGTCCAGCTGGGCTGCTGCTATTTCTGGCAGCCACAGGCCCTCTGGAGTAGCTGTGGGGACGCCGGACTGCGGGGCCCCGGACCCTGGGGGTGAGCTCAGGCCCCCGCCCTTGAGGGTGTCCTCTGGCCGGAGGCCCTGACAGGTGCCCGGGGTGTCTGCGCCCAGGGCGCACACTCGCAGCTCCCCAAAGGCGTGGTGGCACGGCCCGAGTGCCAGCCCAGGTCAGTTCTGGTTCTTCCTCACTTGTTTTTCATTTTGGTGGAGAGTCGGTGCCTGACGCATCTCTGGACCACTGCATGTGCGGGTGGGGGTGCCCAGGGCGCACCCCGGGACATGGAAGGCACACTAGTTCGGAAACGTTTTCTCTTTTCAGGGTCTCTGGTAAGAGGAGTGAAAGCAAAGACGCCAAGAAGCCTGAGGAGCCAAAAATTCGAAAGAAACCTGGGCCCAAGCCCGGCTGGAAGAGCAAGCTGCGCGGAGAGAGGTGGGGGCAGGGCCTGGCCTGCTGGGGTTGGGGGGCGGCCCAGGGCCAGGGCCTGTGCGCCTCCATCTGCATGGCCTCCACAGGGAGGAGCTGCCCACCATCTACAAGTGCCCTTACCAGGGATGCACCGCTGTGTATCGAGGGGCCGACGGTATGAAGGTGAGGGGGCGCCCGTGCAGCCTGCACCGTGGCTCCTGGGGTCTGCGTTGTGGCCCGCGGCCAGGCCCTCAGGTCCCTGCCCTCCCCAGAAGCACATAAAGGAGCACCACGAGGAGGTACGGGAGAGGCCCTGCCCCCACCCAGGCTGCAACAAGGTGTTCATGATCGACCGCTACCTGCAGCGGCACGTGAAGCTCATCCACACAGGTGTGTGCCGGCCCCCAGGCTGTGCCCCAGCAGCAGACCCCGGGGGGCGAGGCCCCGGCCTTGGGTTTTGTGGTCATTGTTTCTTTAAATACAACTGTGCCCTTTGGGATTGTGGAGGGACGTACTTGTGGAAGTCAAGTGGAGAGCACCGGGGTTGGTGCCCCCATGCTGGATGCACCCCAGCTGCGCTCGGACGCCCCCCCAGGTCTCCGCCGCCCTAAGGACTCCTGGCTGGTGGGCTGAGGGGCGGGGCGTGCTATGGGGGCCGTGCCCCAGCTGGGGCTGGGGTGTGGCTCCTGACATGCTCCCAGAAGTGGGGTCCCCAGCTGTCTGCAGCTGTCAGTGCTCGGGGTGGGGAGAGCGGCTGCAGCCCAGCAGGCGTGCAGGGCATCCCTCAGCCCTCCTGGAGGCCCCGCCCTTCACCCCATCTGCCCGCAGAGGTGCGGAACTATATCTGCGACGAGTGCGGACAGACCTTCAAGCAGCGCAAGCATCTCCTGGTCCACCAGATGCGCCACTCGGGAGCCAAACCTCTGCAGTAAGTGTGGGCGTGGGGCGCGGGGCACGGGGCCTCTTCCGCGGGGCCTGGCTCACCCCCCTCCCCCCAGGTGCGAGGTCTGCGGGTTCCAGTGCCGCCAGCGGGCGTCCCTCAAGTACCACATGACCAAGCACAAGGCCGAGACGGAGCTGGCCTTCGCCTGTGACCAGTGCGGCCGGAGGTTCGAGAAGGCCCACAACCTCAATGTGCACATGTCCATGGTGCACCCACTGACACAGGCCCAGGACAAGACGCTGCCCCCTGGGGCGCGGCCAGGCCAGGCCGTGAAGCCCGAGCCCACCTGAGGCCCAGCCCAGGTGGTGGTGGATGATGGTGTGTCCTGACCCCCGTGCTCGCCCAGTGCGAAGGGGCCAGGGGCTCGGCCCGCGCCTCAGGGCCCTTCCGGGTTCCGTGCTGGCCGGCAGTTTCCACAAACACTGACCCCTCCCCCTACCGAAGCAGTCAGGAGATTGTGACCCACTTTTTAGCACAAGGAGAGCTCGGCGTCGTGCTTGTAATAAATTATTTACAATGCGAGGGGTGCGTCAGACAGTTGGGCTCCGGGGCGGGGGTGGCCTGCTGCCGGCTCGGGAGGGCGGCGCTCAGCTCGGGGTCGCGGTGTCCGCAGGTGGCCAGCAGCTGGAGGAGACCAGAGTGAGTGGGGAAGCAGGGCCTGGCAGCCCCCTCAGCAGGGCACGGGTGTGCTCACCTCTGCCGCCTGTGTGCGGCTCCATCTCGGGCACCTGGGTGCCATCTGCAGCAGAAAGAGCCGCGCTTGCATCAGCAGGCCCACGGGGCTGTCCTGCAGGGCAGCAGCAGAGCCCAGGTCAGCAGCCTGCCGGGTCTCAGCCTGCAGCCCTGGGGACATCTCGCTGGCTGGCTGGGACCTGCCTCGTCCTGGAGATCCTGCCTCCCACCATCCGCAGCGGGTGCCGCGCCGGTCTCCCCGGACACAAACAGGCAGGTCAGCTTCAGGTACATGTCCACTGCCACGGGCAGGAAGGTGTCTTCACCCTCGAGGGAGTCTTGGTCGAAGTAGGGGAGCAGGCTGCGGCAGAGCGGGTGAGGTGAGGTCCAGAGGCGGGCCCAGGCGGAGCCCCGCCCTGCACCTGCCCCACTGACCTGTAGAAGGCGAGAGGCAGCAGCCGGAGGAGCTGGTCTGGGGCCAGTCGTGGCAGGACCCAGGCCAGGTTGCTGCTGTCTGCGGGGACCATGGGGTGTCAGTGCCACGCTGCCCTCCCCCAGCGCTGGGGGCTTGGCTGCACCTGTCCTGATGCCCCCGGGCTTGGTGTCCTCTGGGGACCCCAGCTGGTGCCCAGCACCTCCTTACCCATCTCTGTCACCCGGAAGAGCCCCAGCCAGGGGAGCCGCCGCTTCTGCACACACCTTAGGGTCTCGGCGCAAACGCCCAGGGCCTGCTGGGCACTGAGTGTAGCCTGTGCGCAGAGGGGGCCTCAGCCTGAGCCTCGCACCCACTACCCGCTGCGCACCCTGCGTGGCGACCCTCAGACCCACTCGTCTGCCAGGGCAAAGCTGCTTCCAGGGTGGGGCAGAGTTGGCATGACTCACTTGCGGGTCGAGGCGCGAGGCCAGCAGGCTGGTCACGCAGAAGAAGAACAGGAAGAGCAGCAGCTGGAAGGAAGGGGCACTCAGGGCTGGCTGGGGGGGCCACCCACAGGCCGCCCCCAGATCACTCCACCTGTGCAGAGGAGCTGCCCCTCCTCGAGGGCTTTAGACTCCCAGAACCTGCGGGCGGTGACCCCACACCCGGCCTGCCTGGCCCGAGAGGCAGTGGATACGAAGCCCCGCCTGGTGCTGTAGTTAGCAGGGAACCTACCCCCACGGCAAGCAGGACCGCGCGGCCCTGGGGACACTCGGACACGGTGCCCACCCTGCCTCACCTCCTCTCCCAGGGCGTCCAGCTGAGGCAGCGTGCTCCCGGGCCCGGCTCGCTGGATGGACAGGTGCAGTGCCGCCGCGGACACCCAGGCAGGGCCGGCGGGGGCGGGCGTTGTGTCTGAGAGGAGGGCGCTGTGGGGACGGGGACTCAGCACACGGAGGGCTGAGCGGGGTCTGGCCAGGGCACCTGCTGCCCGCGGCCGGGTGTCTCCACCCTGTCAGTGCTCGGCTAAGGTGGCAGAAAACCACCGGCCCTGGGCCCAGCTGAAGCCGACGGCCCTGGGCAGCTGGACTCCGGGGTTGTGGCTGTGGGAGCTGCTGCCTGGCTTCCTGGTGGGTCGGGGCAGGCCTGCTCCCCAGGGGCCCGGAACCCACACAGGTCTCAGGTAGAGGAACCGGTGTGGCCAGCGCCCTCCGGGAGGCTCCGGCAGCCCCTCACACAGGCTGGCTGCGCAGTGCCCCCCGCCCGGCCCGGCCCATGCTCACCTCCTGCCAAAAAGCTGGGCCTCCCGCAGCCGCTGCAGCTCCGGAGGCAGCGGGCCTGATGCGCACCGTGCCCACCGACAGCGCAGCTCAGGCTCCAGCCGCGGCCACCATGCCTGAGGAGGATGACACGGTCAGCACATCTCACAGGGACGAGCGTGGGGCTGGGGCTCCCTGAGGCCTCAGGCTGGGAGGAGGTGGCCACGTCTGACCGAGTGGCCTGTCCGCTACGGGCCATAGGTGAGGCAAGGGTACCCCTCGGGGAGGGACCTGGCCCAAGGCCCCCTGCCACTGTTAGGGTGCGTGGGTACCAGAGGTCCAGAGATTCGGGGGGAAGGCCCTGTCCCCCACTCTGGCAGCAGCCCCCCGCGCCCTCTGCTGGGTTCCACCCGGCGCTTTCTGATGAAGCAGAGTCCAGCGAGGCTGGGGGTGGCCTGGGCCTACCACAGCAGAGGTCAGCAGCAGCGGGCACTCAGCCTGGCATGCCCTCAGGGTCAGGTCGGCGGTCAGGGCAGGGTCTCCGCTCTGGGCGCAGGCGTGGAGGAGGCCCTGGGGAGAAGGCACCGCCTCAGCAGCTGGCTGGTGACCCGGGCTGGAGCGGCAGCAGGCCCACGGAGCTGGGAGAGGCCAGGGATGGAATTACCCGGAAGAAGTGGACGGTGAGGTCGTAGGTCAGGGCCACTCCATGGGAGCAGAAGTTCCTCTGTAGGGTGGAAGCCGCCAGTGAAAAAGGAGCAGGGACAGGCGTGGGGCCGCCTCCAGCCCGCCGCTGGCTCTGCGTCCACCACGCCATTCTGGAACCTTCTCAGCATGTGGTCACCACACCTGCCCTGTGCAGCTGGGGCCCCAGCCCACAATGCAGGTGGAGTGCAGCAGCCCCGCTCCTTCCCAGGCACTTCCTGGCTGCTGCTAGAGGCCCCAGGGCCACGGCGAATGCATGTCCATCTAGATGCCAGCCGAGCGCCCAGGAGCACGGGTGGTCACAGACTGGCCTGGCCAGCCAGGGGTTGCAGGAGGGCGAGGCAGCCTGAGCTGCTCCTGCCTGGATCCCAGAGCCCGCACTGGCCCCCTGGACCACTGTGGGGAGCCCCCCCCGCGAGCCTGTGCCCAGGTCAGCGCCCCTACCAGCTCAGAGTTGACCAAGTGGAAGAAGTCAGCACAGTTGGGAGCCGCCGGCCATCCAGGCCCGGGGCTGCTGAGGAGGAGGGCGGGGGGCAGGGCCAGCAGGATCCTGGGGAGGAGGCAGTAGGGAGAAGAGCAAGGGCTGGACACGACACAGACTCTAGGAGCCAGCCCAGGCCAGCACCCCGCTCCCTGGACAGCCATGTGTGCCGGGCGAGGCTGACCCAGGCCTGCGCAGCCTCCCCACGGGGCTCCAGGAAGCAGCTGGGGCGGGTAGGGGTGGGGAGCTGGGCGCTAGGTCTCACCTCTTGTAGGTAAGCAGCTCCTGCTGTCTCCCCAGGTGGGCGGCCGCCTCCCACCGGCCCGGGGGAGGCTCGGTGGCCTGGAGCCTTCTGCGGAGCGCTGGGAGGAGGAAGTGCCCCCCAGAGGGAGTGCCGCCCGGGGCCAGGTCTGCAGCCATCTCCTGGAAGCCAAGGCCTTGCTGATGCCTCGCCCCGGCCGGCTCTCCGGGGGTGAGGAAGGCAGGGCTGCAGCCTTGCTCACTGGGGGCCTGGCGGCTCCCAAGGGGGCTCCACGGAGGCCTTCTGATTTGGACGTTATTGCAAAGCGAGGGACTTTGTGGCTTAGTGGTGGTTCTGAGAGCCCTGGTGGGCAAAGCGTGTGCGCCGGACGGCTGCGGGGGGTGGGGAGGCGGGCAGCAATGCCTCGAGAGCCCCGGGCCCAGGCCGCGTACGGCTGCAGTGTGCCAGGCGCAGCTGCCCGTGGCTAATCGATGTGCATACCGGGAAGTGTGATGTCCACAGGGCTTGGAGCCGCCAGCTGGGCAGGCCAGCTGTCACGCCCCGCGGCACACCGTGCTCCCTGCTCCGTCCCCGGGCAAGCATGGAGCACGTGGCTCTGGGCTGGCACTGGACGCCCCGGCCTCTCACTAGGCTACCCGAGGGCCCTTGTTGCTAACAAACGTCTAAAGGCTGAGCGCCGAGAGCATGCGGGAGCCCGGCTCACCTGCAGCCTGGAGAGCAGCTCCTGGTTCCCACTGCAGCCGCCGGGGGCCGAGGCCCACCCATCCTCGCAGACGTGGTTCCCTGGACTGACGTGGATGCAGCAAGGAAGCCTGAGTTCTCCTGCGCACCTGAGCGTCTCCTGCCCCTCCGTGGCCGCCCTGGCCCTGCCAGGCCACACCCTCCCGTGGGGGCCGCACTCCCCACCGCCTGCGTGGAGCCCAGCGCCACCCTGTGGGTGAGTCCATGCAGCGTGTCCTCAGCTGCCCGGGTGTGAGGCCTGCTCGTGGCCCACTGGGACTCCGCCCCTCAGGGCCTGGCCTGTCCACGGGGACGTTCAGCACTAGCTGTCCCCATGGGTGGCCCCTGAGTCCCTGAGCTCGTGGGACAATACAAGCCCTGGGCAGCAGGACCCACGAGCCGGGCATGGCGGAGGACAGACTGTCCCGGCCTCACCGCTGGCTGGGGGGGCGGCACAAGCCAGCACCCCCAGACTGGGGCCGCCGCGGCGCCCGGGTCTGCGTGGGGAGCCCTGCCGGCGGCACATGCTCGGCCGTCGCGGCGGGACCCACGGCCCGAGAACCGCCGGCCCAGAAGCGCCCGCCGGTGCCCGACCTGGGGGGGACGTCCAGCGGCGCGTCCAGCGGCGCGTCGAGCAGCGCGTCGAGCAGCGCGGCGCAGGCGGCCTCCAGGTCTCCGTCGCAGCCGCCGGCCGCCGCGGGCGCGGGCAGGAAGTGCTCGTGGATCGCCCAGCACTGGAAGTCGCGCCTGGAGGGTCCCGCGTGAGCGCCCGGCCCGGCCCGGCCCGGCCCGGCCCGCCCTGCCCGGCCCGCCCCGCCCGCCCGGAGCCCCTCGCTCACCGCGCGGCGGCCGAGAGACAGTCGCCCGCGGCGGGCGCCTCCGCCTCCATCCGGAGCCAGTCCCGGTAGGTCAGCTGCGGCGCGGGGGCGGGTCAGCGGGGCGGGTCAGCGGGTCCCCCCCCCGCCCCCCGCCCCCCGCCCCCCGCCGGGACCTGCCTGCAGCGGCGGCTCCCGCAGCAGCTCGCGCAGCGCGTCCCGCCCCCACAGCCCCAGCGCCGCGCGCCGCCAGTCGGCCGGGGTTGCGCGCCAGGAGCGCCAGGCGGGCCCGGGCGAGGCCTCCCGGCCCAGGGGGCCCCTGGCCTCGGGCAGCAGCCGCAGCACCAGGAACTGGAACTGAAGAGGCGCGCGGTGAGCGCGGGAGGGGCCCCGGGACGGGCCGCGCCCGCCGTCCACCCTCCCGAGCGGCCCCGCGCCCCGCGGGCTCCCGCCCGGCCGCCGCCGCCAGACAGGCCCTCGCCGGGCACCGGGCCGCGTCCGCCTCCACGGGGCTGTTCCAAGAGCAGGAGCCGCCCCCACGGCCGCGGCCGACAGCCGGGTTGACGGAGCCGCGGCGGCCGGGCCCTCGGGCCCCGGAGCCCACCCGGAGGCCGCGCCCACCTTCTTGATGAGGCCTGGAGACAAGCAGGCGCGCAGGGCGTCGGGGGACTGGGCGAACTTGCTCAGGGAGTAAGAAATCGCCGCCGTGCAAAACCTGGGAGAGAAAGCAGGAGCCATCCCTGCGAGGCGCGGCGCAGGCGGCGGCGGAGGACCTGGCAGGGCCGGGCCACCCTCCTAGGCCACAGCCGGTCATGGAGGCGAGGAGTCCGCACCCAGGGAAGGCCTTGACGCCCCACCGGGGAGGCAGGAGCGCAGCGGAGGTGCAGGCCAGACAGGGCGGGGGACCAGCGCCCCCGCGCCGCCCGCGAGGATGCTGTGGGACCGCCGAGCTCCACAGCAGGGGACGCTGGAGGGGGCTGAGCCGAGGGCGCGGGGCGGGGCCGGGCTCCAGCTCTGGGGTCTGAACCCAGGGGCACCGACGCGACGAGCAGGGCCCCCAGCACAGGGTGGAGGGACCCACCCAGCAGGAGGAGCCCGGCCACAGAGAGTGGGAGGCAGCGTGCGGTCGCCCTGACGCAGAGAGGCCCACAGCCAGTGTCCCTGTGCGGCCATAGCGCCGGCTGCAGAGGAGGCTGCGGGGCAGTGCCCGAGCAGTGCCCGAGCGTGGCAGGGACCCTCCGGGCCTGGCCTGGGCCAGGCCGCCCCTGGGTGGGGCGCAGGTGGGGCGGAGCCGGGCTTACTTGAGGCAGAAGAGCCAGCACGCCGCTGTCCTGCAGGCCAGGAGCTGTACGAAGAGCTCGCACACAGGGAGGCTCCTGGCGGGGCAGTCCAGGCACACCTCCGGGAGGGCGGGCCTGTGTGCGCCCAGGTGCACGGCCAGGGCAGCCAGCCCCAGTATCTGCGAGGCGCTCAGGCTCGGGCCCTGCAGGTGGGGGGGGGGGGTGTGTGTGAGTGGGGCGTGGGGGGCTCTGCGGGGAGGGGCTCACGGGGCCCAGCCTACCTGATGCCAGAGCAGCTGGCAGAGCCGGGTGAGCACAGCAGGGAGGAGCCGCCCACACAGGGTAGTCACGAAGCTGGAGGCCCAGCTGCCCTGCCTGCAAGGACAGCCAGAGACTGTGGCTGCCTAGCATGGCTGGCTCAGCCCCTGATCTGGTGAGTGGCGTGCAGGCCACTGCCCAAAGAGCAGGGCCTCCCCAGGGGCCCCGGCTCCGGCGAGCGCCCGCATGGTTCGAGCCGACGCACAGGTGTGAGGAGCAGCCCGGAGGCCTGTTGGGAGGGGCACCGCGCGGGGAGTGTACACCCACCCTCTCCCCTCCCTACCTGTCTGGGGGGGCGAAGCGAGAGGCCACCATCAGGTTCTGACAGAAGGCCGTCAGCAGGAGGTCCACCACCTGTGGGGGGTGGGCCTGTTGGGGGTGCAGGCGGCTGGGGGTCCGCGGATGGTGCCGGCCCCAGCCCACACCAGGTGGGGACTGCACGGCCTCACCCCGGAGCCTTGTCCCCCCAGGGCCGGTGCGTTGGGAGGCCGGAGAGCCTGTTGGGCTGCGGCCACAGGCCCTGCTGCACCATGAGGGACGGGGCTCCGGGGCAGTGGGGGTCCCCAGCACCTGGGGCTCGCGGCAGCCAGCAGCCACACTAGCAGGGGACAGGGCTGGCCCTTGAGGGGCTCCTGCTCACCGCCTGCTCCTGCAGCTCCAGCTCCGGGGTGAGGACGCTCAGCTGGATCCTGGACACCTCTGTGCTGTCGCCCTCTTTGCCGGGGCCCAAGGCGGAGCTGAGCCTTTCGGAGACCAGGGCCATCTGGGCAGACACGGCTACAGAGGGGCGAGGGCTGGTGAGTGTCCCTGGCCCACCCCTGCCAGCCACCCCCTCCCACCAGCTCCTGCCTCACCTCCCTGCTGCCCGGGTTCTGCCATTGTCGCCCTCAGCCTGTCCAGTGCAGCGGCCAGCTGGCCCAGGGGCCCCTCGGTCCTTGTCCCCGCTCCAGGCCCCGTGGCTGCACCTGAGACACGTAATGGGGCACTCGGGCAGCAGGACACGCCCAGGCCCCCCGTGGCCGCAGGGACACCACCCACACTAGCACTGGGCACCCCTCGAGCCCAGCCCTTGACCAGGAGGGGCGTGCCCTGTGGCCGGGAGGCTGGCCCTGGTGGCTCCTTAAACCATCTCTGATAATGGCCAGCGTGCGGGGCCCTCCGGCAGGGGACCAGTGCCTGGACTGAGCTCCCGGGCTGCTCAGAGCCACGTTCATCGCAAGGGAGGCAGCCTCAAACCCCAGACACGCGCTCACTCTGGTGTGGCAAGAGGCCCACAGGCGTACGCCTCACGGTGCGACGGGCCTGGCCGGGGAGCACCAGCTGGGGGACGAGCCAGGGCCGGCCCAGGGCCACACTAGGGGTGCTGGTCAGGGAGGCAAGCAGGACAGCCCCAGCCCCAGCCCCATCCTGCTGCCCAGGCTCTGGGGCAAGGCGCTCCCACCATCTCATTTTCGCTGCTCTGGGAGCAGGGAGACCCCAGCGCCAGAAGAGCTGGGCACGCAGACAGCAGCCTCACCCCTGGGGTGCAGGTCCCTCAGGCCCAGCCCGCCGGTCGGGACCAGCCATCAGGACCCCTTGGGCAGAGCCCAGGAGCACTCTGACCACAGGCCCGAAGGGGGCTGGGCCTCCAGGCGCAGGGCTGGCATGTGGGCCTCGGCCCGCCCAGACCAACCATGCTGCCCCGGCCTGGAGGGCAGCGTCTCCCATCACTCACCGTCCGGCGCCCCGTCCTTAGCAGCAGTGCAGGCCTGGCGATAGGCGGAATACAGAGAAGGGGGGATTTTGTCTGCTCTGAATAGAGGAGACACTAAAGTCAGCTGGGACTCCTTGGGACTCTCCAGCCTGCAGCTCTAAGATGTCCGTGGAACAGGCCCGCAGGACCGGGCGCGGGACCTCACAGGAGGTGGTTCCTGGCGGCCATGCTGGTCCCGCTGCCCATCACCGCAGACACTGGCCAGCAGGGGCACTGCTGCCTGGCGAGCCCATAGGGGCCAAGGAGGGTGGGGCGCATGGCTGAGCCTGGGGGCTGCGGGAGAACTGGCTCCGACTGCCTGGGGGTGGGGAGGCTCCCTCTTAAAAAGTAGGGGCCCCGGCCAGTGAGAGAAGGGCCATGGGGTGCGAGGGGACAAGCTCACAGGAGAAAACGTGGACATCGCAGGACATGCGCCGCCCTGCCCCGCCCCCCCACCCACCCCCTGCCCCGCGCCCCGCACCTCCTCAGGGCCTCGATGAGGGCCTCACGGGCGTCCGGCGCAGGTGGGAGCTGCAGGGAAGGGCCAGTGAGAAGCGTGGCCTCCGTGCCGGGGGCCCAGGGGCAGCTACACTCACCACTCGGGGCGAGAGCAGCACCGGCAGGAAGTGGGACGCGAAGTAGGGCCTCCGGAATATGCTGTGGGGACAGTGGGGCTGGCTGTGGGCAGAGGCCGCCGGAGGGGAGGGGACCGCGGGGGACGCCGCGGGGGGGGGGGGCAACGCTCTAAGGTGTTTCCAGATCTCTCTCCGGACACATCCTGCACAGGCCAGGGCAGCGCTGCAGCCTGCACAGGGGCTCTGGGGCCACATCCAGTTCAGCAGCTGGCTGCGCCCTGCCCTGTGTGGCGGAGCCACGAAGGGCCCTCGCGGACGCCCAGCGAGGGCTCTGGGCTTGGGCTGCGCCCCCCTCCCCCCGCCGCCACGCCTTCCCTGCAGCACCCCGGGGCCCCGCCCGCCCAACCTGTGGGGCCGGGACCCGGCGAGCACGGCCCACCTGGCCTCCATGACGGTGACCGGGACCCTGCCTGTCTGTGCGAACACGGCCACGGCCTTCTCCACGTCCTGGCGTGCGCGGCTGTGGGGCTGCGGTGCGGGGCCGGGGCAGGTTCAGAAGTAGCCGCAGCCAGAGCTGGGGTCGGGCGCCCCCAGGCACCAGTTGCCCGCAGGGGCTGCCCAGGGCCCATCCAGTCTGCCTGCCCAGGGCCTGGTCTGCCCCTCCCCGCCCACCTGCCCTGGGTAGCGAAGGTGCCGGAAGACAGCCCAGACATGAAGAAAGAGACTTGCACCGGCGGCGTCTGCTGCGACTCCGCTGAACGTGCATCAGACACTTTCACCTCTTCCCTGACGCTGAGCAGCGCCGGAGGCCGGGGGGCGGGGGGGGGCCTCAGGGGCCCCAGACTGAAGGGAGGGCCTCAGGGGCCCCCGAGCCCCACGGCGCCAGCCCCACCGAGACCTGCCCGGGACAGACCAGTGGCCGCGGGTGGGGCCTGGGACTCCTGGTCTGAGAGGAAACCAGGCAGAGAGTGCCCTCACCTCCGGGATCTCCCCAGCTGAAGACGCGTCTTCGTACAGCCCCATGGATTCCAGGGGAACCTGCCGCGGAGCCCGGGGTGAGCACCTCCCAACCACACGTCCTCTGTGGGGGGCGGGGCTGGGAGGGGCGGGGGCCAGGGACGTGCCTTGAGGTCAGCAAGCCGCGTCCTGGCCAGCGAGACGTAGTCAGTCAGCAGGGCGCGGTACTTGTCGGGGACCAGCGGTGGGCGCAGGATGTGCACCTGGGCAGCCAGAGGGGGCGTCAGCCTGAGCGTCCCTGACTCTCTGGGGTGCCTGGCACGTGGCTTAGGGAGGCCTGGGTCGCTGGCGAGCTGCCCGTCAGGCCCCCGGAACAGAGGGCTGCCGGGCCTGGCGGGACACACCTGAGCATCCTCGGGACCCTGGCCCCGGTGGAACCCAAGCGGGTGTGGGGCGCCTGGAGGCACATGCCTGGGCCGTCCGGCATCCCTGTTACTTGGAACACATGGTGGATTCCTTATGAGCCGACAGCGGCCTCGGGGGGACTGGGCCGCAGCTCAGGCTGCCGGGCTGAGAGGCCACAAGGGTCCCCTCAGGTGCTGGGGGCAGTGAGGGAGGGAGGGAGCACACAGTGGGGAGTTTTCCTCATCCTGAGCTTCATCCAGATTCTCCACCCAGCGCACACCCCCCAGGCCCTCTCCATCAGTGTAAACAGCACACGCGGAGACCCAGCAAGACGCAGGGGGAGACCTGGAACCCACCTGCAGATACCGGGGGCCCTCGTAGGGCACAAGGTCGGCCAGGAACTTGAAGAGGAAGACCAGCGCCTTCTTGCTGCCGCCGTGGTGGCCACGGGAGCTCCCGAAGGAGGTCTAGGGCGGGGGGAGGCCGGTGGCCAGCTCCTGAGTCCAGGGGCGCCGCCCCAGGAGCTGGCACCCGAGCACCCATCCCCCCCACCCCAGGGAGAGGCGGTGTCCGCCGCCTGGACAGGCCAGCAGGGCTGGCCATGGGCAGGGTGAGGAGGGTCTCCAGGGCAGCATCTGCAGACAGCAGGGGCAGCCTGGCTCTTAGGTGGCTTGCATGTCCTCTGGGGGGAGCAGGCCAGCCAGGGCCGCTCACCTGGAACCAGTCTGCGTAGGACGGGGCCACGGAGGGGCCCTCCAGCGCGGCCTGCCGCGCCACCAGGAAGGCGGTGACCATGCAGTCCCAGTCCCAGCTCTGGAATGCACTGGCCAGCAAATGGTCCACCCAGTCTGCAGGAAACCAGACAGGCTGTGGACAGGGCTCCAGGAGTATCCCCGAGGAGCCAGCCAGTGTCCGGAGGCTAACGATGGCAAGCGCCTGCGGGGTGGGGTGGGGCTGCGCCCATCAGGAAAGCTAGGAAGGGGTCCTGGCCCCAGGACACGGCAGCCCACCCACAGATGCAGGGGTCTGCGCCACGGGACGGCCCCCCCGCTTGGGGCACCCAGGCGCACCCTGGATGAGCGGCCGGGCCTCAGGCACGCAGGTCAGCAGCACAGACACACAGGACAGCACGTGCGCCCAGTTCACCTCCTGGGCGGCCACGACGTCCCGCAGGCGGCCCACCAGCTCCTCTGCGCTCAGCATCGCGGCGAGCTGGGACAGAGACCACAGCTGCCCATGCAGGCCCTGCCCCGCTCTCCACAGTGCGGCACTGGCCGCGGGGAGACAGGTGGGGGGCCGGGCAGGAGGGAGGCCGGGGCAGGCAGGGCCTGAGTGCGGGGCCGGGGCGGGGTGACAAAGGGAAGCTGGGCTGAGCCCCCCACTCACCTCGCGGAACAGGCCGGTGAGCAGGGGGTGGGCCCTGGCGAAGGTCCAGTCTTGCTGCTTCTGGACCGCATGGGACACTAGGTTCACGAGGGAGACAGGGCCCCGCTTTCAAGTTTCAGCGTCAAAGGCCAACCTGCTGCAGCCCTGCTGGGGACACAGCCCTGGCGGCCGGGGCCCCCTCTCGGGCTGGTGTCCTGGGCGAGGGGCCCCGCCCGCCTGCATGTGCCAGGGCAGCGGGTCCTGCATCTGGGCCGGGGATAGCCTGTCCAGGGCAGAGTCCCAGGGCTGGACGTGAAGGCGCCATGTCATGGTGAGCGGTTGCAGGTACCCTCACGAGCCCCCACCCTCATGGCCTGAGGAGCAGCGGGTCGGCACCCGGGGAGCCCCTGGGAGGCCAGGACCCACCTTGGAGCACAGGCCTGTGGGTCAGGACCTGCGTCAGAGTGTGGCTGAAAAACCTCTTTGGACACCCTGTCCACACGATGTCCTGGTGAGTGCGTTCACTGAACACGCCCAGCCTGGGGGAGGGGGTTGGGGGCTGGTCACAGGGGTCCCCAGGGATGGGGCGGTCACAGGGGCCCCCGGACCAGGGGCAGGGTGGCCGTGTGCCCCTGGAAGCCTGGAGGGAAGCACCATGAAGGTAGCCTGGGGCACTCTGGGTGGGAAGAGGGTGCCCAGGGTTAGGGTTCAGGGACGAGAGGCCCCCCTCCTCCCTCAGTCACCAGGGGGGTCCCTCAGGGTGGGGTACGGGGCTGCCCCAACATACCAGCCACGCACTATCCTGTAGGAGGGGGCGGACTCCTCTGGGCTGGCAGCCAGTGCTTCGAGGGCGACTGGGGGCAGACGGGACAGGCACTCAGCACGTGCGGCGGGCACGGCCCCTGTGAGCCAGCTGCCCCCCGAGCGGGCGCGGGTGTGGGCCAACATGCAGCCGGAGCCCGCCCACCCGCTGGAGGCCCGCCCGCGCCACTCACAGGCCAGCATCCTCTGCAGCACAGCCGCGGCCACCTGCCGGAGAGTCAGGGCCTGAGCTGCGGCCGGAGCCCCAGCCCCAGTGTCCTCGAGGGCACCGCAGAGCTCCAGGGCCCTGGCCGGCCACCCTGTCCCCTCCTACCTGGGGTGCCCGCTCGGGCTCCACGTCCCGCCTCGGGTCCGAGTCCTGAAATCCGCTTGAAACCAGCACGCGCACGACATCTAGAGCCACGGGTGACAGCCGCACACGCCTGGTGGCCACAGCCGCATTCGCTGCCCCCCCCCCCCCCCCCGTTGCAGGGCCAGGCTCGGGACAGGCTTGGCATGTGCTCCACCCGCCAGCTAGGCTCACGGGCACGGCAAGCCCTGACCCCCACCGCCCCGACCGCCACGGCTCTGTCACCACCCTGACCATATCACCAGCAAAGTTTTGGGCACAGGAAGAGGCCGTGGCCCCCGGGACCCCGCCTTGCAGCTGCTTTCACGGGCAGGCGCCCCAACCCTGGCCGAGGCACACGCAGACCCACGGCACGGCTGGCTGGAGGGCTGCCGGCGGGGCCCATGCGCCCGGGGGTCAGGGCAGAGGCACCGCTGCCCGAGCGAGCATTGCCCCAGAACTCACCGGAAAGCAGGGCGCCGGCTGCGGCGGGCTGACAGCATGTGGCCGCCTGCGCGCACAGGCGGAGGAGGCGCTCCAGGAGCCAGGCCACAGCGGCAGGCGCAGCGGGGTGGCTGGGGAGGTGAGGGCTCATCACATGGGGCCGGGGCCGGCGGACACCAGAGGTGACGGAGGTGACTGCGCCAGCCCTGCCATTCCCACAGGGTGCAGCAGCGCCCTCCTGTCCCCCCGCCGCCCCCCAGCACTGACCCGCCCGCTCCACTCCGCTCCCGGCTGCTCACCCCCACCTCTGGCCTGCACCCCGGCTCTTCTACGCAAAAAGCAAAAGGACACTGTTCACCGAGCTGCCCGTGTCGCTCACCCCGCTGCACCCCAGCTCCTCTGGGATGGCCCCCGACCCCCACCGCTATGGTCCGGGCCGCCGGACTGGAACGTAGGTCGGCCATGCCGGGTTCCAGAGCGCCACGGCTGTGGCTAGACACGAACCTCTCCAGCAGCTCCGGGAGGCCCACGACATCCTGCGCGTGGAGACACCACAGGGCTTCGAGCAGCAGGGAGTCCTGAAGACGGCCCCGCACCGTGAGCCCCTCCTGCCGCAGCCTGTGCTCCCGGGCTCCGGAGTGACGTGCCGAGCCAGGGGTCTCTCCTGGCCACCAGCTCCTCAGTCCCCTCTGCCGTTCCCTCCTCCCTCCCGCTCTGTGCCTCCAGCTGGCCTGGGGCCTCCCCGACTGGGGCTGGGCCACAGATCACAGGCCTCACAGGACACGCGGCCAAGGGGCAGAGACCTGCCGTCCCCCGCGCTGCCCACCTCCTCCGGGTGCCCGCAGTGTGGGCTCTCAGCTGTCTGAGAACCTGCAGCAGAACAACACTCTCCCCAGCAGAGCAGGAGGCTCTTCAACCACACTCTCCCAGCTGACCCTCCCCCCGCCCACTCTGGTGACTGGCCCCACCGGCCCCGTCGTCCCTGTCTTGCTGAGGCCCAGGTTGGGTGGCCCGGCCTACCTGCGCCCGCCACAGCGCCCGGCAGAGAGCGGGCCGGGAGAGGGAGCCGCGTGCCAGCAGGTCCTGCGCCGCCGCCAGCAGGGATGCCAGCCGCTCCTGAAGGACAGAGCCCATCGAGACGCCAGCCCACGTCTGCACCGACAGGACAGCCCGCGCTCTGGGCACCCCACTTCGACGGGAGCACCCCTTACCCTGCTCCCAGGGCTGAGCAGCACCCCGGGGGGTGGCTCAGCCCCCTCCACGCAGAGCTGGGCCACGCTGGCGGCGACGACATGGCTGGCCAGGTCCGGTACTGCAAGACCCAGCCGGCAGGCCCGATCCCGTAGAGCAGAGCCTGGGAGACAACACGCGAGAGAGCCGGATCACATGTGAGCCGGGCCCAGACCCGAGAGCCTGCCGCTCGGCTGCAGGCCACAGGAAGCTGCCTTGGGGGGCCAGGGGCCTGCAGGGGTTGGGGGGAAGCTCTGGCATCCCTGCGTCTCTTCAGCCCACAGTAGCTGGCCATGGCACAGTCGCTGTGCCCCATGTGACGCGAATCAGGCAGGTGGTGGGTGGGCATGTGCTGGCCGAGGACTCTGTCCACCTTGTCCAGCGCGGGGTCCTGCAGCAGCCCTGTCTCCTAACTGCTCGGGGTCCAAGACAGACCTGCTCCCACACGCCTAGCCCTGCTGGTTGGTGGACAGTGGGCCCTGCTGCCCAGAGCCCAGCAATGCCCAGCAGGAGTCATCTTCTCTTATGGCCCCCAAATTCAATCTTTTTACAAAGGAGACCACAGCACACAGGTCACCTCGAGGCCCTGGGAGACCAGTGGCAAGGGGTACAGAGGTGTTGGGGGGCACAGAGAGGGGGCTGCAGTGGGAGGGGCACAGGCAGGCACCACTGTGCTCCTGGAGCTGCTCTGGGCAGTGCCACTCCCGGCTACGTGTCCCCTCTGCGTCCCTGGGGAAGCAGGTTTTTATTTACGGAGTTTTTCTCTCTCCTGGGTAAGTACATGTGGTCCTCGCTATCTCACCAAGAAAAACAACTAAATATTCATGAGCACAGGGTCGATTGTGCTGCTGTGGTCAAGGCTAAGAGCTGCTTGGGTCCATTTTTAGGCCTCGACCCAGAGTCCAGAGGACGTAGCTCACGCTGGACAGGGAGGTGCAGACTTGGTTGGTCACAGCCACGGCCGCGGACCTCGCAGTGACCTTGGCAACCGCTGCAGAGACACCTGTCCCTTGGGGCCAGGTGGACATGACTCTGAGAAAAGGGAATGAACTGACCACTTTGGCCGCACCATCCCAGGGGGCTCGGGGTTCACGCTTCCAGCTGCTGTGAGCAAGTGGGGATCACCTCGCCTAAGAGTTGGCCCCACAGCCCCTTCCTCAGAAGGCGTGAGGGAGCCATTACCTAGGAGTGAGGCGGAGAGGTCAGCGGTGGTCTCAGGGCTGCCGGCCAGCTGGCTGAGGCCTGACTCCCCACGGGGCAGTTCCACCTGGAAACGCAAGAGCGGAGCCCTCGACCTGGCCCTGCCTGCGGGCGCCCGGAGAGCGCAGCTGCCCACGCTGCTCCCTCCGTGGATCCCTTTCTGCTTCCCTTCGCCCGGAGAGAGGCGCTGCTGGAGGGTCTCAGCCGGGCGTCCCCCTACCACTGCAGGGCCCACCTCGAGCAGGAGGCTGTGCAGGTCCAGGTGGCGGGTCAGCAGCTGCACCCCGGCGGCCGCCAGCTTCTGGCCCCTCTCTGCGCGCGGCTTCTGCCTCTTGGCCCGGCCAGCTAAGGGGGGAACCGGGTTCAGCAGCCTCTGGAGGCTCACGGGGCACACGCGCCGCGCCCGCCCCCCAGGATGCCAGGCCGGGCCGGGTTTCCCGGGCCTCCACCGCAGGGCGGGCCGCCTCCTGGGGCGAAAATGCCGGTGCCCCGCGGGGGCCCAGCGGCCCGGCGCCCCGACTGGCGAGCGGGGGAGGCTGCGGGGGCCGAGGGCCAGGCGGGCAGCCCCGGGGTCCCGGACAGAGGGCGGAAGGGGCGTCGGGGCGCGGAGGCCGAGGCGGCCGCGCCGGTCACCGGCCGGGTCCTCTTCCCGGGGGCTCAGGGGCCGGCGCGCCCGCCGATCCCGAGGGGACAGAGGCCGGGGGGGGGGTCGGGCCGGGCGGGGCGCGGGGTCCCCGCAGGGGGCGCGGGGCCAGGGGCGGGGAGGGGCGGGGAGGGGGGGGCGCGGAGGGCAGAGGCGGGGCCCCGCCTACCCAGCAGCTCGGCCCACGTCCTGCCGCGGCGCGCGGGGCCGGGGGGCGCGGGGCCGGGGCGCGCGGGGCCGGGGGGCGCGGGGCCGGGGGGCGCGGGGCCGGGGGGCGCGCGCGGCGCCGGCGGGTCCGCCATGGCGGGCAGGCAGCGAGGGGCCCGCGCTGGCCTCTCATTGGCTGCGGCTCGCGCGGCCCCCGATTGGCCGGCGGCGCCCGGCCCCGCCCCGGGGCTCGGCGTGCGCGCGCGCCCATTGGCCGGCGGTGGCGGCCACGCCCCGGGGGCGGAGCCGGAGCTGCGTGTCGTCGCCGGCTCCGCGCGCCGGGACTTCCAGGGCCCGGCCCCGCCGCTGCGCCCGCGCCCGCTGGGGTCCCCCGCCCGGGCCGGCGGGGGGGCGGGCGCTTGTGTGACGTCATGGCTGCGCTTCCCGGATTTCAGCGTCTCGAGGCGCCTCCGCCGGGGACCCCCGGGGCGGCCACAGGAGCCCCCGTCGCCCCCCGTCGCCCCCGCACCCCGGGCGCCACCGCCGCCTCCCGCGGCGCCTCCCCAGGCCTGCGCCGCCCCGGCCCGGCCCCCGCCCGGCGGGACAGGCCTGAAGCTGGGCGGCCGCCGCTCGGTCTCCGCACAGGCCGTGGCGCCGGCGGACACGTGGGGGCCGAGCTGGTTTCCCGAGGGGTCCCCGCGCCTGGTCGAGCCTCAGGCACCCCGAGCGCGCCCTGGACGCGGGGGTCCCCAGTTCCACCCGGAGGCCGCGCTGTCTCCAGCCCAACCCGGCCCGAGGTGCTCAGCTCCGCGCCAGTGCGGGGGCTCAGGGAGGATGGGGGCGCGGGGCCCCGCCCGAGGCGAGGCTGTGTCCCCACCCGCTCCTTGGGGCCGGCAAGATGCTCCTGACCTGGGGGTGATGGGAACCGAAACTTGGACTGAGCGTGTGTTCCAGGGCTTGGGGCGCCAAGACCCCCAAGGCCACACCTGAGCTGCTGAGGTTGCCCCAGCTGGGCTGAGCTCTGACTGGCCCAGGCCTGGGGGCCCCTCCCTCTCCCCCTCCTCTCCCTCCCTGGCGGCTCCCATCTGGCCTCACCCCCCAGCCTAGAAGCCGGAGCAACCCCCTCCTAGGCCTTCCCTACCGCTGCCCTGGGTTGCCTTTCGGGATCAAGCACAGCCTGGCTTTCAGGAGCCCCTTGGGACTCACGCCCTTTATCGTTATCCCAAAATAAACCTGAAGGCACAAAGCCGAGGACTCAGGTTGCAGCTTTTCCTCCCAGCCCGGGAGCTGCGGGCTGCAGAGGGACAAAGCCAGCGTTCAGCGCCTCAGGCTGGGGGCTGCCAGGCCGGGCTAGCATGGTGATCGTGGCCTCCTGGGAGACCTTTTCGTCTGCAGCACCATGAATGAGGTGGGCCTGGCCTGCCCTCCAAGGGGGAGGCTCCGCCTGGGTGCCAGGGAGCCCAGGGGCCTCGAGCTCCAACTGTCTGTGGTCACACCTGGAGCTCATGCCTGACACACCGGGTGCTTTGCCCCACTTGCTCAGAGTGTTTTCCTGGCATCACCCTGGACCTGAGCACCGCCCCACCCGGGGTCACATAGCCCTGTCCACAGTGCTCTGGGGTTCATCCCAATTTAGTTTTTGGCGTCCAGGAGTCAAAAACCCTAGGATCCTTCTAGCTTCTGTTTTTGCAAAAACACAAGGGGCCTCTCCTGGGTTGGGTATAGCCAAGCCACAGCCCCCCAGCTGCACTGCAGGGCCACCCCCACAGACATCACCCCAGGATCAGACATGCAGTGCAGGCTCCCTCAGGGCCAGCTGCCCATCTCACCTGTGCCCGTCTCACCTGTGCCCGCCTCGCCTGCACATAGGAGAGCACCAGGTCTGGCCCCAGCACGAGTCCCAACATAGCACTCAGCGGCTGCGGACTAGCAGCGCCCACCATGAGGCCCGAACTTGGGGGCGTCTGTGCTGCTGTGATTCTCCAGTTTCAGGCGATGTGTCATCACACTGGCTGCTCCTATCCTGTCCCCAAACAGCGGGGAGGCCCCGCCTGGCGGCCCCCAGCAACATGTGGCCAGCCCTGCTCCCACCCTTCCCGTGGCTCCACGGGCGTGAACACAGAAGACATGCCTCAGGAGCAAGCGGCAGGAGTGGCCTGGCCCCGAGCTCGAGGTGGGCTTGGCCACAGGTCTCCCCAGCCCCACCTGACTCCAGGTGGGGGCCCCTGTCTTAGTTCTAAACTCCAAGAGGCAAGATTAGATCAAGGAAGGACAAACGTGCTGTGCTCCGCGCACGGCAGCGCAACGCGACCTTTGTGCAGTTGGCTGGGCACCTGCTCCCGCCCTGGCCTCTGTTTGCCCTGCTTGGGCAGGACCAGTGGCGTTTGCCCCGCCTGGAGCGTGGCCTCCGTCTGACCTGGGATTGGCAGAGGTGCCAGCTGCACCACCCTGGGAAGGAGCAACTGAGACAGGGCAAGCTAGGGTTATTAGGCAGTTTTAGGGACAGTGCAGGAGGGGACCTCTGAAGAATTTAGGGAGGCTTCAGAGATAAGGATAACCAAGGAAATGCAACCAATTCCACTAGGAAAAACAAACACCATTGTTAAACACTAGGGGAAAACAAACATCCTAGCACCACAGGTAATCTTGTTAAGGATGGTCCTGGTTTTCTTCAGATGATAAGATGAAGTGTAAAGATGCTCACCGGGAGGGCTAGACCATAAAGGTAAAGCGATAAGCATAACAGATGGGGAAAGAAAATACTGTTAAGGAATGTGAAATTCCTTGCTTAGTACCCTCTGGGAGTTAACCAATCAGGGAGAGAAAGAGTGAAAATTAAACATAATGAGGGAGAGAAAGTATATATTGCCGACCTAATATCCCATACCCGCTCATCTTGGCCCCTCCCAGGTACTTTATACCTGGGAGTCTTTCTTCTTTGTCTCTTTTCTTCCTAAATAAACTTTTCTTTCAAACACAAGATTTGTCTCTCTCTGCTTACTTACTCCAAAAGTCTGTGAATTCCTTTCTACGGTTTCGCGAGACAAGAACTCGTGGTAAAGCGGCAGCAGTTGTTACACACGCTGACATCACAACCGTCTTAGCTTTGACCTCAGGGAGGACACTGGACCCTGACCCCTGTTAGTTGTGAGAACCACAGTCACTGGCCAGCTTCTCCCCTGGACAGACGGACACTCACTTCCCAGACCTGCTCTGGCCTGGCTGCCCTTGCCTGGCCCTGTGGCCCACGCGTAGGTGTCACCTAGCATCTCTGGGGCACAGCTGGAGGAGAAAAGATACGGTTTCTAGGGGCATCCAGAGAGCTTTCGGAGCCTCTGACCCCTTCCCCGCCACCTACCCCCACCCCCTCCGGCCAGGGTCCCCCTGCAGACTCCAGGCGGGAAGCAAGGAGAGGCTCTCCATGTCCCCAGTGACACCCCAGCGTTGGGCCCTTGCTGGCCACGGGCGTATGACCAAATGGGGGTCCCTGGGCACTGGTTAGTGCTGGGCCCAGGAGGGCCTGTGCTCTTACAGGGTGCCCTCACGGCCACAGGCCAGCTGGGCTGAGCCCTGACCAAGCCCTAGCCATCGAGGAGAGCCTTTTTCCAGGGCACCACCAGAAGCGGGGTTGGCAGGGAGAGCCGCTGAGTCCCTGGTCCCTGAGCCCCGTCCAGGCTCTGTTTGCTCGGGAGTCAACACCTGCCTTGGTTTTCCTCCCGGGAGGCACCAACACTCACGTTGCTTTACCCTCGGCCCTGCACACTTGGGGACCTGCCGTGCACACTTGGGGACCTGCCCAGTCTCAAATGTAAAACTTGTGGAGCAATTCATTTGTATCAAACTCCTTTCTTTTTAAAGATTTATTTTCCTTTATTTATGCATACGAGAAGTGGGGTGCAGGCCAGAGGTCTGTCCTGGGGTGGAACTGGCTACGGCTTGATAGCCTGAGACGAAACCCTGGGCCCCCAGGGAGGCCCCTCAGGCTCCTTTCTGTTTGAAGATTAAAGATCCTCAAGGGATTACCTGACAGTTGGTCCCAAGTGACCAACTCCTTGGGGGGGCGGGGACCTGGCCTCTCCATACTCAGCTGTTCAGAACCACCAGGACTCTCCAGGCCTGAGCCCCTCACGCCGTCCGGTGCCCCAGTCCTGAGCCCACTACCTGCATGGGGTGCACCCCAGGCCCGGCCAGCACCTGGAGCCGCAGCCGCTCCAGCCGCATCTGATCTCCGCAGCTACAACTAGGGCCGAAGACTCCCTGGCCAGGCGACGAGGTGACCTGTGGGCCGACGGCCCCTCCTGGACTCAGGGGGAATGCGGGCACCCTGGCGAGCTGCAGGATTTCAGGGGACACTGGCGCCCCAAGCAGCCTGAGCGCTCTGGTGGAGAAGGTGATCTGTGAGTCCCCGCAGCTGTGGGGTCCCCAGGTGCTGACCTTGTCAGCCGGCCCCGGAGAGAAGGCAGTTCCCACCGGCGGTTCACAGGCCCCTCCCTCTCGGCCTGCTGGCCACGGGCACCGAGTCCCGCGACGCCGCCTGGGCTGGAGGGCGGCCTGGTGCTTGGTTGCCCGGAGGAGCCGGGGCGCCCCCCCCCCTCCAGCGAGCCGCCGTGGGCACGTGGGCTCCGCACCCGCCCGCCTCACCCCCCTCCGGCCCTGGCCCTGGCGCACGGCCCGCGCCCCCCGCCCTGCCCCCCCCCCCCCCCGCAGGGCCCGCGCGCCCCAGACCCGCCCCCCCCCCCCCGCAGGGCCCGCGCCCCCAGACCCGCCCCGCTCCCACCCCCACCCGGCCCTATGCCCGCTGGGCCCGCCCCCCGCGCCCACGCCGCGCCCACGCCCCGCCCGCGCCCCGCCCCCTCCGCGCCCACGCCCCGCCCCGCGCCCGGCCCCGCCCGCCCTCACCTGCGCCCGGGGCGGGCCGGATGACAAAGCGGCGGCCGCCGGCCCCGCCCGCGCTCGGCGCCCGCCCTGGAGACCGGCCGCGCGGCGGGGATGGGCGCCATGGCCCGGGCCGGCGGCGCGGGCGCGGCGGGCGCGGCGGGCGCGGGGGGCGCGGGGGGCGCGGGGCGCGCGGGCCGGCCCGAGCCGGGGGAGCTGTCCCTGCAGGCGGTGCTGGCGGCCTACGAGCAGCCGCTCAACGAGGAGCAGGCCTGGGCCGTGTGCTTCCAGGGCTGCCGCGGGCTGCGGGGCGCGCCGGCCGGCGGGCGGCGCATCCGGGACCCGGCGGACCTGCTGCTGCGCAGGGACGGCTCGGTCGGCGCGCGCCCCGCGCCCGGCGCCCAGGGTGAGCGCGGGGAGCGCGCGGGGAGCGCCCGGGGTGAGCGCGGGGAGCGCCGGGGAGCGCCCGGGGTGAGCGCGGGGAGCGCCCAGGGTGAGCGCGGGGAGCGCGCGGGGTGAGCGGGGCGGGGGGCGCGGGGGGGGCGGGCGCGCGAGCCCCGGCGCGCCCCGACCTGGACCCCGCCCCTCCCGGCCCGGCGGCCTGGGTGCCGCGCCTCCCGCCCCGAGCCGGAGCTCCTCCCGCGCCGGCCCCCGAGCCGCCGGCGCCGGCCTCCCCTCTGGGGCGAGGGCGGGGGGTTGGGGGGCGGGCGCCGGGCTCCCCTCTGGGGCGAGGGCGCGGGGGGCCGGGGCTCCCCTCTGGGGCGAGGACGCGGGGCGCCGGCGCCGGGCTCCCCTCTGCGGTCCCCGCCTGCCCTGCCTCCTTCGGCGCCCGGCCCTCGGCACCAGCCCAGCCCTGCGGGCCAGGCCCCTGGGGGCGCAGGCCGCGTCCTCGGCGGGAAGGACGCGCCCCTCGGGGCCGCCGGGGCGGGAGAGGCCGGGTGCACCGAGCGCTGCGCCGCGAGTCCCGGGTGTGACCGAGAAAGGGACTCGGTGACATTCCCGGCCTCCGGGTGGCTCTGCTCAGAGTCTCGAGAACCGGTGCTCAGTCATTGAAAGGCGCCTGGATTCTGTTCCAGATGGCCGGTTTTAGGCGACGATTTAGTCTTTGGAAAAAAAAAAAAAACCCTCATTTTCTTCCCTGGAGCGCTGGGATGGAGCCCTTCGTGCCCCCCGCCCCAGCTGCTGTTCTGTTAGGAAGCACCAGGGCCAGCTGAGTGTGCGGAGGAGGGCTGGGCACTGGGCACTGTCCAGCCTGAGAGCTCGGACTTGCAGAGAGGCCCATGGGCAGGCTGCACGGGGGCTGGGGGGCGGGCAGGCGACACCAGCCAGGGCCTCCTTGGTGACAGGGAGGGTTCTGGGCCCTGCCAGGGACTGCCCTCCACGTCCCCGATCCTGTCCCCGTGGCCAGCCCCCCTCCAGCCACACCTCCCCTGAGCCTGTGAGTCGCTATTTCGCACAGAAAGCACAGGCAGTTTGGCAGGCGGACACAGTAGGAGCTGATCACTGACTGTGGTGCCGAGTGGGCTGAGGCCCTGGTGTGCCACAGCCACGGCCAGTGGCCGGTCTGGGTCCGCACTCGCGGCTCTGGGTGTCTCACAGTGTCAGGTGCAGGGGGCTCGGCGAGGGCCCTCGGGATGCACAGTCACATGGGGCCTTCTCCTGAGGTGGTATTTTCCTCCTCAAAAGACCACCCAGGTGCCCCCTCCACCCCTGGGGGTCATCCTTGTAACCCCAAGCCCCACAAGGGGAGGCACTGTAAGGCATCCACCTGGCTGACCCTCTGACTTGAAGATGGGGACGGTGGCATGGGCCAGCCAAGGCCGAGCGGTGCTCAGGGCTGCCTGCTCTCTGCAGGGGCAGGGGGAAGGGGCGGCAGTGGATTTCTTTATTGGGGCTCTCCAAAGCACACCGGGAGGCCATCCTGGGGTCGTCCTGCCTCCTCCACCTGTCCATTCCCTGGCGAGGGCTCCTTCTCCTGGCCCCTGCAGACCCAGCGGCACCTCTGGCTTCGCTGCTCACAGCTGCCCGGGAATCTGGCCGGGCACGCGCCAAGCTCAGCCACAGCCTTCCTGCCCTGTCCCCTTCCCAGGGGGCAGTGCCCGGGACCTCAGCGCCGTTTCATTTTCAACTTGGGGTGATCTTGTCTCTTCTTCATAAATGCGTCTTATAAAGATGGGTGAGGGTGAGGGCTGCGGCCTCGTTAAAGATTAAGAAAAGTAGCTGCCCTGAGCTGTCTCGTCTGTCCTTGTTCAGCTTCCATGAGTCGGCTGCGGAAGACAGCTCCGGTGCCTCCGGGCTGCTGGCCAGCCGTGCTCCGGGCTGCAGGGACGGCAGGGGGCTCATGGCTCCCTGCAGGGACTCACAGGCGCTGCTCAGCCTCAGGACTAAGGAATTTAATTCCTGGATGTTTAAAATAACTTTAAAAATCAACCAACAAAACTGTACTAGGGGGCTGACCTTGGCACACAGGTGGCTAGTCTCGGGTCCGAGCTGGGTGGGGGCTGCCAGCATGAGCTCTGAGCCCGCAGGGAGGCCTTCTCCTAGGAGCTCGGAGACCCCCGCTCTGTTGTGTGTGTGTGTTTTTTTTTAAGATTTATTTATGCATGCAAGAGCTGGGGTACAGGCCAGAGGTGCGGGGGTGAGAGGGTTCACCAGAGACAGAGCGGGGAGCAGAACAGGCAGACTGACTGAAAGGCACTGCTGAGGGGAGCAGCAGGTAGATGGGGAGGTCTGCTGTGCCATGTGGGTTGCTCCCTGGCTGGGGATCAAACTCGTGCTGCAGAGGCTGCGGACAGCTTCACAGTGCGGTGCTTAACCCCTGCGTGGCCAGGGAGGCCCCGCCCCCCACCCCGCCACTCTGTTTTGTTCTGTTTTGCTTCCGTGGACGTGACCCCTGTGTCTGCCCAGGGGACACCAGCCTGAGGTAAATGCCGCGCGAGGGTGACTTCCCACGCAGTTGTTGCGATGGCAGCTTGGCTTCCCGTGGAAGCCCTTTTTCTAAAGTGGGAAGCCGTGTTAACACGGGAGGTTATTTTTAAGCAGCTGTGAGGCGGGCTAGGGCCGTCATTAGCGCCTCGATGGGGAAAGGGTCTTTTTAATTGATCAGGAGACCCAGTGGCCTCGGGCTGACCCCACGAGCCGAGCCGGCCAGCCTTCAGGTGGCCTTGGAATGTCTGCAGGCCCTCCAGAGAGTGCCCGGTGGGGCAGTGCTGGGCTCCAGCTCCAGGCCCCCCTCCTGGGCCCCAGGCCCCCCGGGGCATGGCCAGGCCCCGCCTCCTCTCCGCCGTCCATCTGCCCTGCCAGCTCACTCCGCCTGCCCCACTGCTGGCTTTTCTTGTCACTTTGTTGTGAAACCTTCTACGGGCCCCAGTCTTCACACCTGGATGCCTCACTTGGCAGGGGGGCTGCTGCCCTCTGGGCCAGCTGTCCCAGACACCCTGGCCTGTGAGTGGCCTGTCCCTCTGGGCCTGGTGCCGCCTGGAGCAACTTCCTCTGCTTTGCTCATGTGGCTGTCGAGGGGCAGCCCCGTCCCCACCTGCCCCAGGCCCGCAGGGCCGCAGCGAGGCGCATCGAGGCGCATCCCCCGCAGCGAGGCGCATCCCCCGTCTGTGTGAGCGGGGCGTGGCCGCCAGGGCTGCAGTGGGTTCTGGGGCTCGGGGGCTGTCCTTCCCAGGTCCAGCATGAGGGGGGCTCTGGGCCTTGCTGGCGGCCCCCTCCTGCGGGCAGCGTCTCCTGGGCTGGTCTTAAGTTTCTCCGGGGCTTCTGCCATGGGCAGCCTTGGCTGCTGTGTGGGGGTGGCCTGCTCGGGGCAGCGACACCCGTTCCCTGAAGCCCCGGGAAGCCGGGACCCTCCTGGCTGCAGCAGTCCTCCATGTCGCTCGCCACAGGCCGCCTGGACGCTGCCCATGGCGGCTTGGGGTGTCAGTGCTGCCTGTGGAAGCCAGTCGGCCCAGCGGGAGGGTCTCCCTGAGAGGCTGGGGGGACTTCTGTCCCTCTGCCCCCGGGCCCTGGTCCTCCTGGGGCTCGTTCTGGGTTGTCTGTGCCGAGACAGAACCGCTCACTTTCCCGTCCTGCCCCAGGGGGCTGAGCTGTGGGTGCCGTGGGCATGGCCAGTGGCTGGTCCCGGGCTGTGGCCGCCCGAGCAGGGGTGCAGGGGGACGCTGGCCCTGCGGGGTTCCTCCGTGGAAGCGTGGCCTCGGGGACGGCCGGGTTAGGGGCCCTGGGGGTGACTTCTGGTGGCTAGGAGTCGCGCTGCGGGTGGGGAGGGGCCTGTGCCGGGCAGCCCCCTGCCCCGTGCAGTGTCGGGATCCCATGCCAGGGCTCTGCCTCGCAGCAGCTCCCCAAGGCTGGACGGTGCGTGTTTGCGGGGTGGGGGGGGGGAGCTCACCAGTGCCCCATCGGTCTGGCTGCACCACACGGACTCAGCCCCTTCTAGACACCGCGTCCGGCTGCGGGGCAGGCAGCCTGCAGGGCTGGGGCTGTTGGCACAGGCTGGGGTCCCCGCCTGCCCAGGGGCCAGGGGAGCCGTGCCTGCCGCCAGGGCCCCATTTCTTTGCTTTGCGCTCATACCCAGCCCCGCGGCGGTGCGAGACGTGCGCAGGCAGCACGGGCCCAGAGACTGGTCCAGCCCGGGCTCGGGCGGGCCCAGGAACCTGCATTTCCAGCCAGGCCTCTTGGCAGTGCACCAGCCCTGAGGGCGCTCCAGGGCCAATAAGTACCCCGGGCAGTCAGAAGGGACAGGTCCAGGGTGGGCCCTGCACCCACCATGGAGCTCAGCCTCAGCGCAGTGGCTGGCACCTGCGCCGCGTCCTGGTGCCAGCAAGGCTTGGGCGAGACGGCGCCCGGGGCAGACACCGGGCAGCTGGGCTGTGCCACCCAGGACCCCGAGGGCCTGGCTGGCCCCACCCACTGCTGCCAGGCAGGACTCTGTGGGCCGGGGTGGCCTGACCGTGGCACCCGATGCCCGCAGAGGTCGCTCTGGGGAGCGGCACTGGCGGAGAAGCCACCCTCACCCGCTGGCCACTGGTTGCCGGGCCGCACTGCAGGGAGGGGTGGATGTCTTTGACCCTGTGCTGTTTGCAGACACACCCAAGTGCCTGCCCCGGCCCCACACCCTGCTCTGCGGCTGGCCGGAGACAGGCCGAGCTGGGGCTTATTTTTGATGCCGGAACAAGCCTTGACGGGCGCATTTCCAGGTGGGCCCCAGCCTCCTCATGGGGCAGCACCTGCGCTGGGCTCCACGCGGGGCCATGGGGGCAGAATGGGAGCCAGAGGGGCCCGGAGGGGCCGGCTGTCTGATTCCAGAGTCTTCTCCTGTCCTGAGCTCCCTGTATGTGGGGGCGTCCCCCACAGGCCAGCGCAGAGCCCCAGGCCTCCCCACGCTGCCGCCCACAGGACTCTGCGCCCCTGCAGCCCTGCCGGTGTGCAGGAGGGGCCATGGGAGCCACTGCGCAGAGGACAGGTGTGACGGGAGAAGCCCGCGCACCCTCAGCCCTCAGCATGGGCGGGGCCTGGCGGGTCGGCTACATGGCCAGGTAGCTTCCTCTCCTGTGGAGGGTGCCCCGGCTGGCTCCATGTGGTGGCCTGGGGTCTTTGCCCCAATAGTCTTGTTGGGGTCCCCAGGGATCCCCTGCAGCAGAAGCCCTGCAGCCCTGCACCTGGACACTGACCACGTATTGCTGGGGTGCCTGTGTGGGGGGGGCTGCGGGTATGGCCAGCTGGCGGCTCTGCCCCTCACTTGGGGCTGCCCCACGGCAGAGCGCGGTCCTGCCTTCTCACTCCCGCTGCCCCGTCCAGCGCAGGACACGCTGTCACCAACTGACCAGCGCTGTCGCGGTGGTGCTGCCAAGCCCAGGTGGACCATCCCCCCTTATTTTAATGGGCCAGCCCAATGCAAACCCCTGATCCTTGGCGATCTTCCTGCTCCTGATGGCATCTTGAAAACATTTGCAGAGTTAGCAGGTTTGCTTAACAGACAATTTCATGGTCTATGTTTTTTTTTTTTTTTTACCCCATCTCATTCCAGAAAAGCTTTAAGGCAGCTGAAGGTCAGCCCTCGGCCTGCTGCTGGCCCGCGGGCTGTGCTGGGCATGGCCATCGGATCCTCTGGATCTGAGCAGGGTGTGGGGCACACCACGCACCCTCACACCTCCCTGTCCTCAGCTGTGAAGTGGGGACCGGCCACCTGCCCCGGCTGGGTGGCCATGTGTGACAGCACAGACAGCTGGAGCTCGGCTTAGCTCCTGCCTTTAGTCGGGGATTGATTCTCCGACAGATGGATAGTTGGGGGGCCCCCAAGTCCAGAGGGGGCAGCCAAGGGCTGGACCCCTAGAACAAAGCCTGCCGCTTCCTTTGAGACCTGCCTTTCGCAGGTCTCTTCGGTGACTCCCGGGTCCTGCTTCCCCTTACCCCCGGTCCTGCGCCTCTTGTCTCCAACCACAGGGGCGGGGCCTCCAGGGGCTGGTTGGTGTCTCTGTTGGCTGCCCCCCAACCTTCCCCTGGGGTGGTGAGCGCAATGTAGGGCAGTGCGGCCATCAGACGGCACCTGGGGTCTGGCTTGCCAGCGCGTGCGGGTGTCCAAGCAAGTGCCCGGTGGCTCCAACTGCTGTGTCTCTCGGGGTTCAGATGGGAACCCTGGGGGTGCCCAGTGCTTTTGAGGGGAGGCAGGTGCCGGACACGCCTAACTGCTCTCCTTTCCTGTTGCAGAGCCCACAACAATGGTGGTGTCGCCAGCCAGCTCGGAAGCCCAGGTACAGCTGCAGCGAGCCTGGTGTCGCTTGGCCCAGTGTCGCTGTGTCTTTTGTTTTTTTTAAGATTTATTTACTTATGCATGCAAGAGCTGGGGTGCAGGCCAGAGATCTGCCCGGGGATCGAACTCATGGGGGGGCCCGGCCAGAGGGGCTGTGGGTCTCCTGGAGGACGCAGCAGGAACAGCACCCCAAAGCTCTCCTGCCTTTGCTTAGGGCCACACGCAGGGGGCTGTCGCAGGGAGTGATGGGCCCGGCCTCCCCTGCCCTGCTGCTCCCTGCCCCACTCTGCTGCTGCGGGTCTGTGCGGCCCCCGGGCCGAGTCTCGATGGACGGGAACCGGGGTGTGTCCCCGAGAGCTGCCTGTGCTGTCTGCGTGGTCAGCGCCCTCACCCTCTAACCTTCCGGTGCGCCTGCATCTGAGGCTCCACCCCAGGCAGCCCTCCAGGGCGCCTGCCCAGTGTCCTGCTGGACAGCTCTGCCCCCACCACCCCAAGGGAACCCACGGGAATATTTGCAAGGCTGTGGCCGGGTGGGCTGCCCGAGGCCCCGCCAGGGGCTGTGTCCTCCCCGAGATGGGGCCGGCCCTGGCTGGCCAGCGCTGCAGGCAGGTTGCTGTGGGCAGGCAGGACTGGCGTTCATGAGACTGGTCAGCTGCCCGGATTTTTACCCCAGGAAAGCAAGAGCTGTTTGCCTTCCAGGGAGCATGTCCGGGGTCTGGGCAGAGCACAGAGAAGCTCTCGGCACCAGCGGTCAGATGAGGCTGGCGCTGGAGTCAGCCCTTCCCATAACGGGCTGCCTGCTCAGGCCAGGGTGGGGGAGCCATGTGGTGGGGTCTGCCCTTTCCTGGGGACACGGGGGCCTCTGCTGGCGACGGCTCAGAACCAGAAGGGCAGCCCCCAGCTTTGGGCTGGGATAAAGTTGAATTTGTGTGGACTGTGGCCAGCCCCACCACCGAACCCCACCACAGGGCTGCACCCGCCTCGCCAGCGCACCCAGTCCCTGTTGGGCGCCAGTGGCCTTAGGCCTCAGCCTCACCTGGAGTCACGACGTTGACTGTGACTGGGTCACCTCCCTGCTGGGAGGCCGACCCCTCCGGGTGGCCAGGGACTCCTGGCTCAGGCGGGATCTGGTTCCCATGCCCCCCCCACCTCCCAGTGCAGGCTGACCCACAGCCCTGATGCTTCCCAAGGCCTATTCGCCTTCAGCCCTGCTCAGGCCAGCCCCCTGGGCTCCCTGTGCTGGGAAATGAGAGGCCCAGGGCCCTGGAGGCCTGTCGGCCGGGATGGGCGGTGCCTGGGGAGGGTGTGGTTCCTGGACCAGAAGCGGGGTCACTCCTGCTAGCGGGGAGCTATGGCTTCCAACAGTGAGTCCCAAGTCCAGCTGGGCAGGCCACCAGCCGCAGTGGACTCTATGTCCCCCCAGCAGCGAGGGCTCATCTGGGGACTGTGGGGGGCATGGCGAAGGCACGGCAGGCCAGGCGTCTGTCTGCCCACCCGCCTGCCGCCTGCCGCCCGCCCGCCGCCCGCCCAGAGCAGGGCCTGTGGCAATGCCCGTGCACAAGGCCGGCCGCAAGTGAACCCAGCGGTCTCCCCAGTAACGGGGTCTCTGCACGAGGCGCGAGTGCCCGTGTGCGGGGCTCTGTGGGTCGGGGGGCTCTGAGCGTATTTAATACTCCAGCGGGGGCGCAGCCTGGCTCGGTTTTAGGGTTCCCCCAGTCAAACGGACACACAGCGAGGTTCACGCGCAGCTTAAAATGTTTCCTACAAGGTCCGCTACCCCCGCTACGGGGCTTGTCGCCTGCCCCTGGGCGTCCTCCTGGCGTTTACTGAGGGCGCCGGGCCCTCTGCTTGGAAACAGCCCCAGCCCCAGGCCCCTCGCCGGCCTGGCCCCGCGCGCCCCGCGGCCCCCGCGCCCCCGGGCTCCTGGCCGGGCTCCTGGCGGGGCCCCTGGCCGGGCTCCGACGGGGCGGGCCTCACGCGCTCGCCCGCAGGTGGTGCAGTCGCTGGGCTTCGCCGTGTACCGCGCGCTGGACTGGGGGCTGGCGGAGAGCGAGGAGCGCGAGCTCAGCCCGCAGCTGGAGCGGCTCATCGACCTCATGGCCAACAACGACGCGGCCGGCGAGGAGGGCGGCGCGGCCGACGAGGGCTACGGCGGCCCCGAGGAGGAGGAGGAGGCCGAGGGCGGCGCGCGCGCCGTGCGCACCTTCGCGCGGGCCATGCGCCTCTGCGCCGCGCGCCTGCCCGACCCCGGGGGCGCCGCCGCGCACTACCAGGCCGTGTGCCGCGCGCTCTTCGTGGAGACGCTGGAGCTGCAGGCCTTCCTCGCCCGCGTGCGCGAGGCCAAGCAGGTGAGCGGCCGTCGACGCACCCCGCCCGGCCAGGACCGCGGGGGGGGGGCGGCCCAGACGCACCCCTGCCTGCCCGCCCCCCTGGGCGCCCGCCCCGCCTGGAGTCCGTCTCCCCCCCCTTGCTCCTCCCTGCCCGGGGCGCAGCTCCCCGGGGTGCTTCCCTCTGGGCGCAGGCGCCGAGGGCCGCCCCTCGGGACCCACACGGGCGCCTCCCCCGGAGCACCTGCCCCCCAGCCCCGCCCGAGGGTGCCCCGCCCCGCCCCGCCGGGTGCGCAGAGCCGGTGGTCTAGAGGCTCCCCCCAGGCCCAGAGCCCCGCAGCAGCCCCCCCGCCCCCCATCCTCCCGCAGAGTCCCCGGCCGTCCCCGCCCCGCCCCCTGCGCCCGCGCCCCGGGCGGCTCCGCTCCGGCCTGAGACGCGCCTCGCCCAGCGCAGACGTTTCCTCCCCGGAAACCTGAAGTCCCAGCCCCGGGCGGGCGCGGGCGTCGGGGCCCCTGGCGGGCGGGCGGGCGTCGGGGCCGCAGACCGGCCGCTGCTGGCGTCTCGGCTGGGCGAGGGAGGGCGCGGCTCCGGCGCGTCTCGAGGGGTCGCCGGCCCCCACCGGACGCCCCTCCCGGAGCGGAGCTGCCCGGCCCCGCGAGCACGCGGTGGCCGCCCCAGGACTTCCCGAGTAACGGCCCCAGCCCCCCAGCCCCGCAGCCCCGCACCCCCATCGTTGTCCGTCAGCCAGCGGGTCCCGTCCGTCCGCGCGCGCCCCCAAGCCGGGCTCCAGTGCGAGACACCCCCGCGCCGGCCGCTCCGGTGCGGCCCCAGCAGCCGCGCGGGCGCAGACACGAGCGGGGAGCCGTGGCCGCTCGAGAGGGGGTGCTTGCGGCCGGCGCCGAGGAGCCGGGAGGCCGGGGTGGGGGCGGCCGGGGCGGCGCGGGAGGGAGGCGCATGCCGGGCCTCGTGGGGTGCGGTGGGCGGGCGCCGCTCCCCTCCCCCGGGCCGGAGGGGCCGCGCGGGCGGGGCTGGTGACTTGGTGCAAAGCAGGTCAGATCCTCACGCGCCAGCACCGCGCGGGCACCCGCGTTTCAAGGGGAAGGTTCCCGGCCTCGCCCCTTCGGCGGCGCCTCCTCGTGCCGGCGGCCCTGGCGGGCGCGGACCTGGGCGCGCGGGCTGCTCCGGCTCCGCGATGAACACCGAGGCCGACGGGCCGCGGCTCGGGCGGCGAGGGGCCTCGGCCCCAGGAGGGGAGGCGAGACGACCCGCCCGCCGGGGCTGAGCCGTGGCCCCAGACACTCCGGGGCCCCAGCGGCCTGCGGGAGGGCGCCCCGGGCCGGGCCCCCAGGCCAGCGGGCCCCTCCCACCCCTGCCCCTGCCTGGCCCGCAGATGCTGCAGAAGCTGCGGGAAGAGGAGCCTCCGGGGGAGGAGCCGCTGGCCGAGCTGAACCACCTGGGGCACACGGACTGGGTAAGCCCGCCCTCCCCGGCGTGGGGGAGCCGCGGCGGCCTCCGGAGGTGCTGAGGGCCGCTCTTGCCCTCTCCCGCCCAGACCCGACTCTGGGTGCAGCTGATGCGCGAGCTGCGGCACGGGGTGAAGCTCAAGAAGGTGCAGGAGCAGGAGTTCAACCCCCTGCCCACCGAGTTCCAGCTCACGCCCTTCGAGATGCTCATGCAGGACATCCGCGCCCGCAACTACAAGCTGCGCAAGGTCATGGTGAGCAGACCGTGAGGCCGGGGGCTGCGGGGTCCCCATGGTCGGGGATGCTTGTCCCAGAGGCACCCCCGCCCCCGGCCTGGAGTCCCCGCTGTGTGTCGGGCGCCTGCCGGGGCACAGTCACAGGCTCAGGGTGCGCTGGAGAAGCAGACCCGAGCTGCGCCTGGACGCTCAGGCCCTGCCCGGGAGCACCTGTCCGGTCCACGGGAAGCCTCGAGGCCACAGCCGTGAGGACAGGCCTGCTCGGGCCTGCCCCGCCCAGACCACGGGCAGCCCTGAGGCTCGGCTGCCTCCCGCAGGTGGACGGGGACATCCCTCCCAGGGTGAAGAGAGACGCGCACGAGCTCATCCTGGACTTCATCCGCTCCCGGCCTCCGCTGAAGCAGGTGCCAGGCCCCCCGGGCAGGTGGGGTCGCTCCCCAGGGAGGCCCCTCCCCTGCCCGCGCCCTCCCCCACCCGCGCCCTGCCCACCCAGCGGCCGCCTCACAGGTCTCCGAGAGGACGCTGCGCCCCTTGCCCCAGAAGCAGCGCAGCCTGCATGAGAAGATCCTGGAAGAGATCAAGCAGGAGCGGAGGCTGCGGCCAGTGGGGGCCGAGCGCTGGGGTGGCCGGGGTGAGTGAGCAGCCCCTCCCCAGCCCCCAAGCCCCCCTCCCCAGCCCCTCATCCCCTTCCCCAGGCCTTTCCCTGACCCCTCCACATCCTCCCTCCACCCTCACACCCAGGGTTTGGCTCCCTGCCCTGCATCCTCGACGCCTGCTCTGGGGACCTCAAGTCCACCTCCTGCATCAACCTGGCCGTGGCGGATGCCAGGGGCGGCGCCCAGCGGCCTCGGCCCCGGGTCCTCCTCAAGGCGCCCACCCTGGCGGAGATGGAGGAGATGAGCGCCTCTGAGGTCGGCCCAGCGTCCTGCGGGTGGGGGCGGGGCTGACCGCAGCGGGCGGCATGGCTAGTGGGGCCGGAGGCTGGGCACGGGCCTGAGCTGGGGGCTGGTGCCTCTGGGGCAGGGACACTGGGTGGGGTCCACCTTGCTGGCCTCAGGCCCAGGGAAGCTGGCAGGGCTCTCCGCAGGCTCCCTGTCCTCACACTGGCCTTCTCCTGAGGCCTCAATTTTGTGCAGAGGACGGGCAGTCAGGGCAGGGCTGGGTCTGTTGTGTCCACAGGAGGAGGAGTCCCCGTGCGGGGAGGTGGCCCTGAAACGTGACCGCTCCTTCTCGGAGCACGACCTGGCCCAGCTCCGGAGCGAAATGGCCGCTGGCCTCCAGCCAGCCCCTGAGCCCCCAGCAGGAGCAGAGCCGGCCCGGCCCCGCGTGGGCAGTGCACTTGCCTGGAGACCCGGTGCCCAAGAGCAGGGCAAGTCCGTCCCCTCCCGCCTGGGCTGGTGCCACCAGCAGGCAGCCCGCAAGGGATCTGAAATTCAGGCCCGACTCCCCTCACGCCAACGTCCCCCGCTTTTTTTAGCCTGAGAATTTTAGTGTTAGGACTCCGTGGTCATTGTAAAACTTAGGCTTTTAACTCCCCACAACTCCGCACGCAGCGATTATTGCTGAGGCCTTGGCCTAGGGGAGGCGGCTGGCGGGCGGGTGATGGCCGATGACCAAGGTTGGAGTGCCCAGGCCCCGCCCCGCCCTTGAGGCACCTCCTCACCGCCCTGGGATGGTCACGCTGGGTATTCACAACCCACTCAGGGGAGCCCCCAAGCTGCCCCCTGAGACTTAAGGACCCCATGGCAGCAGCATTGGCCCGCAGAACATGACCCCTGCCAGGACCTCTCATGCCCTGTGTCCTCCTCCAGGCTTCCCCGCCGTGGACATCCAGGACTCCCCTGACCCTCGCTCCCCACCCCGCAGCCACCGCAGTGCCGGGGAGGCCAGGACAGAGGACTCGACAGCCCCTGACAGTCACCCCTGGCTGGTGAGTGATGGGCACTGCCCTGGGGGCCACGAGGGGGCCAAGCCGCAGCCTGCGTTTCTGGGGTGGATCTGTGGGTGACTTGCTGGGGCCGAGATGGTCAGACCTGGCCTGCTGTCTGCCGCCCCCTGCTGGGACTTCTGGGCAGTGCGGCCTGCGTGGTGGGTGAGGCTGGGAGACGCCCGCAGCGTGGCACCCTTGGGTGAGCAGGCACAGCAGCCCCCGCCCCACCAGGAGTTCAGCCACCCGGCGGAGAGCCTGGCACTGACGGTGGAGGAGGTGATGGATGTGCGCCGAGTGCTGGTGAAGGCGGAGATGGAGAAGTTCCTGCAGCACAAGGAGCTCCTCAGCAGCCTGAAGAAGGGGAAGGTGAGGGCGGGCGGCGGGTGGGGAGGCCCCTGCGACGTCCTGCATAGCGGTGGCTCAGACGGCCCTTTCCCCAGATTTGCTGCTGCTGCCGGGCCAGGTTCCCGCTCTTCTCCTGGCCGTCCAGCTGTCTCTTCTGCAAGAGGTGAGCCTGCGGCCGAGGGCCGGGGGGAGCAGTGCTGCCCAGGCTCCTGTGCGGGACGCCATGCAGATGGCGAGGGGCGGCAGCCCGAGCTCCGGGCGTCAGTCGAGACTAACTGTACCCCTGAAGGACGGCGGCTCTCAGCCTGGGTGGGACCCCAGACCCCTTCCACCGGGAAGAACCAAACGAAAAGCCAGAACCCCGCAGAGCAGGCAGCGGCGGCCTCCGGAGCCTGGCAGTCAGGGAGCCCCATGCACTCGCCCCACGGGGCACTGAGGCCCGGAGACCAGACCGGGCGGCTGGACCAGGGGGTGGAGGGATGCTGTGGGGGCCTCACGACCTGCAGCAGCCCCCAGTGCTCGCTCAGCACCTGCCGCCTGCAGGAAGGGCTGGAGGCGGGAGGGAGTGTCCTGGCCGTGCCCCGCCTCCACT
Organism: Talpa europaea; assembly: GCF_964194135.1. Taxonomy (NCBI): domain Eukaryota; kingdom Metazoa; phylum Chordata; class Mammalia; order Eulipotyphla; family Talpidae; genus Talpa; species Talpa europaea. The sequence continues at coordinate 119,755 of NC_140084.1, read as the reverse complement.
GGCTGCTCACTTTCCACACCCAGGTTGTTTACATTCAATTTTTAAAAAAGATTTATTTATTTATGCTACAAGAACTGGGGTGCAGGCCAGAGATGTGTGTGTGTGTGTGAGAGGATTCACCAGAGACAGAGTGGGGAGCAGCAGGGAGGCAGGAGAGGTCTGCTGCCACCTGCGGGTCACCTCCCTGGTTGGGGGTCACACTGCCGATAGCTTGATGGCGCTGAGACTCGACCTCTGTGCCGCCAGGGAGGCCCACGTCGCTCCTCTTTATCTGGAATGCGTGCTTGTGGGGGGCTGCGAGCTGGAGGTGGAAACCCGGGCTGGCAGGGCGGCTCAGGGAGACCGGCCATCCCATCCTGCCATCCAGGTCTGCGACAGCGAAGTGTGTGTTTCCAACATCAGGGCGGGATTTAGAGACTTAACTGTGGTTTCAAACTGAGCGCCTGGCCTTGGGCTCCCAGGGCACCACGTGGAGGAGACAGCTGCGTGGTCGCTGGAGGTGCATGTCTCTGGCGGGGAGGACAGCAGGAGCAGCAGCCGCGGGCAGGGCGCTTCCTGGAGGCCACTCCCGGCTGACTCCCCCCCTTTCCCCTTCAGGGCCGTGTGCAGCTCCTGCAGCGTGAAGGTGAGGGCCGCCTGGGGCCGGAGATGCGAGCGGCCTGCGCGGGCCTGCCCAGGAGGTGGGCGGGTGGACGGGGCCCCTGACCCCTGCACACAACACCAGCTGGCCAGTCCATGCTGCCGTTTCTCCTGCGGGCAGAGCCCTTCCTGCACATTCTGAGGCCCGTGTGGGGGCCTGCTCACTCTCTCGCTGCCGTGTTAGTGGGCTGGTGCCTGATGCCCTCGCCCTGCTGCGAGCCCCGCCTGTCCACAGGATGGCCTCTGGGCACAGGGGCTGGGTGCTGCAGCTGCACCTACAGCTGCCCCGGCGCAGGGCAGGACACTGAGTGGGCATCACTCAGGACCCCCGCCCGGAAGCCACAATCTGCCCAGGCAGGAACTTGACCAGGTTTCAAACCCTTACTTGAGGGTTAGTGCTGGGGCCCAGGGCGCCTGTGGGTGCTGCCCTAAAGCTTTTGGCCACAGGGCCAGGGGCGGCCGGTGCCAGAGGTGAGGAGCTGCAGGCCTGGCTGGCGCGGGCGAGGCGGTAGCAGAGACTCCCCGGCTGCCCTGGGCGCTGAGGTGGCCTGAGGAGTCTCTGCGGCCCCGCCCGCTGCTGTGTTGCAGATGAAGATGCCCTCTAAGAAGCTGGCGCACATCCCCGTCTACGCGCTGGGCTTCGAGAGCCCCCCCAGGGCACCGCCCCCAGCCAAGGCCACGCCAGCGCAGAGGAGGGACGCCTCCCAGTAGGTGCCAGGCGCTGACGCATCTGCGGAGTCAGGCCTGGGGGGCGGTCAGCTAGCTGGGGTGCCTGAAGGAGGCGCAAATGCGTGGCAGCTGTGAGACCAAGAGCTGGGGAGCAGGGGCAAGTGGGTGCTGGGGGGCTGCGGTGCGGTGGAGTCTTGCCTGGGGGCGCGTCGTTGGCCTTCAGGCCCAGACTCAGCGGGGGGCGCGGGGGGCACCCCAACGGCCTCTCCCGCAGGTCCTCGCCTGCGCCTCGAGTGGAGGAGGAGTTCCCGCACATGTATGCGCACGGCTGCGTCCTCAAGGACGTGTGCGCCGACTGCACCCGCTTCGTGGCCGACGTGGTGCGCTCCAGCCGCCAGAGCGTGCACGCCCTCAACGCCTCGCCGCGCCGCGCGCGCCAGACCCAGTCGCTCTATGTCCCGCACACCTGGACGCTGGACTTGCAGTGACCGGCCGGGGCCTGCACGGTGGCCGGGCCTCCGAGCGGAGCCGGGCTGGTCCTGGGCCAGGGAGACCCCAGCGTGCATGTACATATATACAGATCGATGCATTTATGCCCGTGTGGAGCCTGTGCGTCTGTCACGCGTCTCCTGCCACCCCCACGGGGTGCAGTTGGAGTCGCTTGCTAGGCCCCCCCAGGAGGAGGTTCTTCTCCGCTTGCCTTGTGTCGGGCAGGGGTGGAGTGGGAAGGAGGACAGAGGATTCTCGGCAGTGGAGCCCTTCTGGAGAAACCCCTGCTTGTGTTGACACTCGTCTCCACCTGGGATGAGAACCTGGCCGCTCCCCGCGCCCAGGAGGACGTCCAGGCCGGACGGGCTGCCTCAGACCCCGGGGGGTGGAGCACCCGCTCAGCCCACAGGCGCTCAGTGGCCTCATGGCTTTGGAGGCAGCCGGCAGCACCCCAGGCCTCCCACCGGCACACAGAGGCTTTGAGGCCAAGCTTGCTGGGACCCCCGGCTGCCAGCTGTGCCACTGGTACTGCTGTCCTCACGTTCTTAAAGGCAGGAGCCCTGGCAGGCGGGGGGCCCTGGCAGGTGGGGGGTTCTGTGTGTCTGTACATGGCCGCCCTCAGCCTAATAAAGGTGGCTACAGTCTTCCATCTACGTGGTGGGTGGAAGGCCATCCAGCCATGTGGTGGGTGAGCACCAGCGCCAGGCCCTGAAGGGTCCACGGTCAGGATACCCCCACCAGACCCGCCCCTGTCCTCTAAACCCACTGGTCCCGCGGCCAGCAGGGCTGTGTGTGGGTCCGTGTGCTGGGCAGCGTGGGGGCAGACAAGTCCCCACTGGCCTGGAAGACCCCTGGCCGCATCCCTCATCCCTATTCCTGTTCTCCAGGTGGGTGGTCCCCTCAGGGTTTGCAGGGTAGGGACAGCCCCACCTGCTCTTCAGAATGGCCAGAGGACCACCTGCACCCAGGCGGTGAAGTCACCTGTGGGGAAAAGGTGCACAGAGCAGAAGGGATTTGGCCAACGATACAGAGCTGGCCAGGACCCCTCAGCCGGGGCCTGGGGAGGCCTGCATGTGGGCGCGGCAGGAGGAGGCCGGAGTCCAGGACTCACACAACAAAGCAGCCGGCTTGGCACATCTGTTCTGAGGGTCCCTGGGCATGCAGGGCAACGACCGTCTGGGGGCCCCACGATAGGGGTCTGAAGCTGCTCTTCCGGGTGCCCTACGGCTGCTGCCCGGCCCAGACCTGAGAGCCAGCCTGAGCCTCCCGGTTGCCCACACAGACCAGCACGGGCCTGAAGCGGAGTGAACTGCTGGCGCCTGGCCAGGGTGGCCCGGAGCGCCTGACGGCCCAAAGGAGCAGCCTGAGCCCTGCCTGGGCCCGCCGGCCCTTTAGCAGCGGGCATGGGGGTACCTCAGGGGTGGCGGCTGGGGCGAGTGGATGGGTGGGGGCCTGCGGCAGCAGCAGCAGCAGCGCGCCAGCCGGCGTCCAGTACTCCAAGTCCAAGGGCTGGCGCCCTGCTCGCTCACCCTGGCGGGGGGCGCCCGGTCGAGAGCGGGCGGGAGGGCGCGGAGCTGAGTCCCGGAGGCCACGGCCACCTGCCCCTCCTGCCCGGCGCCCTGGACGGCGGCCCGCGACCCTGGCCTCGGCGCGGGGCAGGGCGGCCGGCGCTCCCCTCCTGTCCGCACGTCTCAGCTGCCCGGAGAGCCGTCCCACCGCCCTCGGCCACTTCCCTCGCTGCCAGGCGCTCCCCAGCCGCGCGGCCCCCGCCACGCACCCCCCCACCCACCCCCCCGCCATGCCCGGCTCCGCCCGGCCCCCGCCCGCCCCCCGCCACGCCCGGCCCCGACCACCCCCCGCCCGGCCCCCGGCCCCCCTGACCCTCGCCCGCCCCCCGCCCGCCCCCGCCCTGCCCCCGCCACGCCCGCCCCCTCGCCCGGCCCCCGCCCCGCCCGCCGCCCCGCCCCCTCCGGCCCCCGCCACGCCCCTCGCCCGGCCCCCGCCACGCCCGCCCCCGGTCCGCCCCCGGCGGCCCCACGCGGAGCGCCGAGTCGCGCGAGAACTCGCCCGACGTGCCGCACCTTCTTTGACGCAGCGAGGACGGAAAGGAAGTTCCGGAGGGCCGCAGCGCGCAGACGCAACACGCCAGCCCCGCGCCAGTGCGCAGGCGCGCCGGCCGCGGTCCCCCTGCTCTTCCTTCTCCGTCTCCGGGCGTCAGTGGCCGTTGGGCCCTATGTCGCGCCGGGCCCTCCGCAGGCTGAGGGGGGAACAGCGCGGCCAGGAGCCCCTCGAGCCCGGCGCCCTGCAGTTCGTCCTCCGCGATGACGAGGACGCGGAAGAAGAAGCCCCGAGGCCGGAGCCAGCCGGCCGGCGCCCCCAGAGCGCAGAGAAGGAGGGCGTCCGAGTCAACAACCGGTTCGAGCTGGTGGGTGGCGGGGCGGCCGGGGGGGGGGCGGCGAGGCGGGTCCGGGGGCGGGCCGTGACGTCACGGAGGGCGCGAGGGGTCCGCGGACGCAGGCCGTGACGTCACTGGAGGGGCGCGGTGGGGCGGGGTCACGACGCCGGGGGCGAGGCCTTGGGGCGGGGCCCGTTCGGGGGCGGGGCCGGCGGGCCTGGGCGGGGCCTCGCCGCGGGGGGCGGGGCCGGCGAGTGAGGCCGCAGCGGGGAGAGACGGGACCGCGGGGCGGGGCCCCGTAGCACCTGGGGCGGGTCCCCGGATTGCGAGACAGTGTGGCCCAGGCGAGCTCTAGCGGGGCTTTTGCACAATTTCGTTGTCCTCACGGCCCAGGACCCCGCAGCCCCGCGGCAGGTGTCTGGCACAGCAAGTGCCGTCACAGGGCAGATGCGGCACGCCTCCCGCTGCTGCCCAGCCCCCTTGCCTTGGGCCAGCCGTACCCCTGGGCACACGAGGGCGTGCACCCCAGAGCCTGCCCCAGCGCAGGCTGTTGGGGCTCCTGGTGGTTCACTAGATGGGTGGAGTGAGGGCCGGGTCTTGGTGACCCAGCCACCCTTGGTCTTCCCGTAGCTCGTGCGCTGGGGCTGCCATGCAGTTTGGCCTGGAAGGCGGGGCCCCACCCTGTGGCCTCAGGGTTTTCTCCCTGGGGAGAATAGCCCCCAGCCCCCGTGCTGCTCCTGTCTGTCTGACGTCTGTGTCACAGCTTTTTCTGACTTTGATCAAAGCCCCCCTCACCTCTCTGCGAGGTCAGCAGCCGGAGTCTGTGCCATCACGCGTGTGCTCAGGCCTGGCACAGCTGGGGCTTCTCCTGCCACCCCCCCCCCACCCTGCAAGGCTCCTGTCACACAGCCACACCCCAGGCCCTGGGGAGAGACGGCCTGCTTGCACCCTGCACGCACCCTGCACAGTGTGGTGAGGGTGATGTTGGAGGCAACGCCCAGAGCCCGGGCTGTGGTGCTGGTGTCTGGAACGAGGCTGGTCTCCTGCTGAATGGGGGCACGTGGACAGACAGGTGTGTGAGGCATCTTAAGAGAAGCCAGGGACTCGTGTGAGCGGAGAGAGGGATGTTCGTGCCAGCGTCCCAGTGACGTGGGTCAGTTCAGCCCTGACCTGAGCTCTGGGCACCCGCATCCACTCAGCTCCTGTCTCCTCCAACATGGCTGAGCGCTGCCTGCCCTCTGCCTCCGTCCGCTTCCCTGTTTGCTGCGGGCACCCCCTTTCTTCCCACTGCAAGGCTCCCTGGTCTTCCTTCTCGCACACCGCCTGCAGACGGCACGGGACCACCGCCTCTGCCTGGGCCTGCCCACTCTCTAGTCTGTCCTGCTGCCTGTCTGGGGACAATAGCCAGTGACCCCGGGAGCAATCCCCGGTCCCCGCCGCTGTCCTTGGCGCAGCTGGCCCTCCCTGGACTCCCATTGCCTGGCGCTCTTCCACACAGCCTGGGCTCAGGCCTCCGCATCCAGCTGGCTTGCAGGCCCAGGCTCCCTGCAGGCCACCACCTCTGCTGCTGTTCCTGTCCCTGGGTGTCACAGAAAGCCCGCATGAGTGACCTGGGTGTGTGTGTGAAACAGCTTGCGTTCCCGACGTGGGCTCCCCAGAGCAGCGCCTGGCTCTGAGGGGGTCTGCGTGGAAGCCCTGCCTGAGCCGGCGCTTGCTTTGCCAGGCAGTAGCTGCTGTCTCTGGTGGGGGCGCGCTCCTCTCTGGAGCTGAGATGCAGCGTGGGCTCGGCCCCTCCCCCGTGGTTGTGGGTGTTTGCATCGTTCCACGTTTGTGAGATGGTCTCATTACTTCCTGGGGTGTCTCCAGGCCTCGGGAGTTAACATGGGGCGGTCATCAGCACTTCGGAGGGGGCTTTGTGTGATGGCTGGAAACAGCAGAGGACGGGTGCCCAGGGCCTACACTCTTCCTGGAGCCGGCAGAGGGCCCGGTGCTTCCCCTTGGTGTCTGTCCTCGTCCTGGGTCTGGGGGTCCATGGTCCTCAGGTTGTAGGTCACCTCGTCTGCGCACACTCCTCGCCAGCTGCTCTGCTTACAGCGCTGACACCTTTCTCAGGTGCTGCTCAAGTGATGGGGGCACCTGACCAGTCCTCTCCATCTGTTTTCCAGATAAACGTCGAGGACCTGGAGGAGGGACCTGTGGTCAATGGGGAGCGGCCGGATGCTCAGTTCCCAGATGCCATGGTGTCGGGAAACAAGAGGAGGGCCCAGAGTGGAAGCTCCGAGCCCCGGAGGGACGGGAGCGTCTCTGGCAAGGCGGCACCCCAAGAGCAGGTGACCTCAGCCCTTCTGGCTCTCGGAACCCCATGTGGTTGGCTGTTTTGTCACCCTCGAGTTTCCTCAGGAGTCTGCGGGTTCATGTGAGCCCTCCAGACAGGGAACACTGGGTGCACGGCACACTGGGCCCGCAGGCCTGGAGCCCTGGGTGGGTCGGCTGCCCCCACGGTCGTCTGGTGGCTTTCACGTGGGCAGCCATGGCCTGGGTGCGCCACCTCGAAGACGTGCAGCAGCTCTGGTTGGGCGAGGGGCTGCGTCACCGGAGACTGCTCTCCACGTGCTCAGCGAGGCTGACCTCACGCTGCTGGTGCCCTCGGGCCAGGGATGCCAAGTGCTGTCTGGGGGCCTGGCCCCGGGATGGGGGTGGGGGCTTCCCTGGGGTAGGATGGTTAGCCAGCGAGGGAGCAGGGGTCAGGACTGGGATGGAGAGTAGAGTGAGGACTGGCGGCCGATGGCTCTGCCCTGGATTCCTCTTGAGCTCATGGATGCTGGGGTGGGGGGGACCCTGTACCCCAGGTCTCCAGGCAGCTTGCTGCTACGCCTCTTGGCGCTGAGGATTTTGTTGGTTTTTTCCACTGATTGAAAATGTGCTTCTTCTGCCAGCCCAACGCAAGTGGCAAGCTCCGGAAGAAGAAGAAGAAACAAAAAAGCAGGAAGAGCCCCACGGGAGAAGGCCTGGTATGCACGGCGGGCACTGGGCATGCCCGGGTGCGGGCGGCGGCTGCGTTTGGTTGGTCCTGGTTCCTCCCGGCAGCGGGGTCATGTATTTGGAGGCCAGGGCGGGCTGCTGGTTGCAGCGCCTTCCCGTCCACAGCGCCCGGCTGTCCCTACCGGAAGGGCTCACCTGAAGGGCAGCTGGGCCGGTCCCTCCCAGCCTATCCCTCAGGGCATCCGGTTTGTCCTGGTTTGAGGCTGTGGCTCTGCTGCTCACAGGCCCGCCTGGCTCGTGTGGTTGAGCGAAGGCTGTCACCGTGGCATACAGGCTACTGTGCCGGCGCTGGATGTGCTAAGGCAGTGGACACGGGGCCAGGGCTCCCTGTGCATCGAGGCACAGCTGCTGTGGCAGCACTTGAGCTGAACCAGGGCGGGTCAGTGCTTGGTTCTGGCTCTTAGGAGAACGGCCTGGAAGACGTCGACCGCATCTTGGAGCTGCTGGAGGACGGTGCTGGGCTCCCACACCCTGGTCCACCGGTCCTGAGCACCAGGAAGCACGTGCTGTACGTGGAGCACAGGTGCGTTCCCAGCCGGCCTTGTGGGGCTCTGGGGAAGCCAGAGCCGCCCGCCCACCACTTTTATCGTGGCTTGAGGGCTCCCCGAGTCTTTGCGAGAGAACTGTTTTCCTCTTTATTTGTAAAATTCTCAATACTCCAGACACTTGAACCCAGACACGGAGCTGAAAAGGTACTTCGGTGCTCGAGCTGTCCTGGGGGAGCAGAGGTAAGACCCTGGTGCTGGGTCCCGCACATGTCCCTGGCGTCTCCCCTGCAGGACCGGGGCCCCAAGGGCTCCCTCTCGGGCTGTCCTCACCCAGACCTGAAGCCCTCGAGCACCGTCGTGCTTCTACCCCGGGCCTGAGCCAGGCGCACGCCTGCTTCCCGCCCAGCTGCGAGCCTGGCATCAGGTCCAGCTTCTGAGATGGGCCTGCTCCTGGGGGCCCTGCTCCCCGTGTCCAGCACTGACCGGTGTGTGTGTGTGCCAGCGGGAGGGGCCTGGTCTTTTAAATTGCAGGCATTTTCTAGCTGTGGGGATAAATGGGGCTCTCCTGACACCCCCTGCCATCGGGGTCCCCTCTAACCCCCCCCCCCCAGTTACCACTACGGGTGTCTTTGTGGTCTTTCCAGTGGCCTGTGGTCTCCCACACCCTGGCCTGGGCCATCCTGGCCTGGCCCGGGTGTCTGACCCTTGGCCCGCGTCCTCTGACCTCTGGATCTGTGGCTGGGAAGGGCCCATGGCCCTGTCCTCTGGCCCCGAGCAGCTGCCCGGCCTCCAGGCCCCGCCCCCTGCCTGGGCTCTGTCTCCGCACTGGTGCGGGTGTGGTGGGCGATCCCCTGCCTCCTTTCCTGTTGACCGCGGCCGTGTGGTGCGTGTGAAGTTACTGAGGACATGGGCTGCAGCGGCGGCGTCCTGAGCCTCGGGAAGGGTGCGCTCTCCGAGACTGTGCCTCCTGGCTGGACCTCCCCGCTTGCCGCGGTTGCCGGTGTCCTGCGAGTGTCCTGAGGCGGGTCTGACCGGAGGCTCTCCCAGAGGCGCGGACAGCTGTGTCCCCGGCACTTACCGCCAGCCGCCGGCTCGCACCAGGACGGACCAGGGCCTGAGCCTGTCAGAGGAAAGGGCCTGCTTGCCCCTCTCCCCACCCGGCCTGGTGGCGTCCGTGCCGCGCTCGCGCTTCTTCATCGTGGCCTGTCTTCCTCTCACCCCGAGCCTTGGGGTCTGAGGAGGGCGGAGATGGGCTCCTCGCCTGGCCCCCAGGGGAGCTGGGCATGTGTCAGGATGCCTGTGGCCTTGGTCTCCCGCCGCCCCGCCAAGTCAGCTTCTCTGCTGTGGCCGCTGCCTCGCCTGCCACCTGTGGCATCAGCGTCTGTCCCCTCTGTCCGCGGGAGCCCCGCCACCTGCCTTCCCCACCGTGGCTTGGCTCTTGGTCAGGCAGCGAGGCCAGGCGGTGCCTCTGATCCGGGGCAGCAGTGGGACTGCCACTGGCCAAGGACTCGGCCCGGAGAGTTGACGGGTCACCGCCTAGAGCTCCTCGCGCGCACAACTGCAGGACCACTCGGGCCGAGAGCAACAGCAGTGAGATTTATTTAACAATCTGGGGAACACAGAGTCACCGAGGCCACAGATGGCCGTTTTCCCCCACCCCAGGCCGCGTCCAGTGTTTACAGTCCCGGACACGAATGGCCCCAAGACGGTGTCTTCCCACCACCGAGGCCTGGGGCGGCGGCGGCGGCCAGAATTCGGGCCAGATCCCCCTCGCAAGGCGGCCCGAGATGCCCCCGCAGCGATGGACACGCGACGCTCAAAGCAGCAGCTGCAGCGGCCGAAGGGCCCGACACGGCCCCACGCACGGCTCGGCCAGCCCGCTCCGGCCTCCGCCTCCCCTCGGCTGTGACGGCAGCAAGACGGGGAGAAGCTTCTGCTGCTCGGCTGCTCGCAAAGCCCGAAACTTTCCCTCTCTGGGGCTGGCTGTGGAGGCCCCGCCCCGTCCTTCCCAGGCTGCGCCAGCCTCGGGGAGATCCGTGTGTCGGGGCCGAAATCGCTGACCCCGAGTCGCGGAAGATCCGAAGATGCTGAATCCCGAACACTGAACCCGGGGGGGGGGGGCTGCTCCTGCAGGCCCTTGTATTGCTCATCAGTCTCCCCCCAACACTGCGCACTTTCCCTGGGGCGCCTTCCCCACCAGCACCCTTCCAGGGGTTGCTACCTGCCACGGTCTCTGGCTTCAGCCCTCATTTACACAACATCTCCTCCCTAGGCCGAGGCAGAGACAGCGTGTGTACCCCAAGTGTACTTGGCTGACGACCCCCAAGACCACCTGGCCCCGCTACACCAAACCAGGTGAGGGGCTACTGAGGGGCCCACGGGGCTTCCCCACAGCTGATCCCGGCCAGGGCAGGGCCTGTCCAGGCCTGTGTCTTGCTGCAAACTGTCAGTTCCTGTGCCATGGGCAGAGGCGGCGGGACAGGGCTTGATGAGTGGGGTGCTGGGGTGCTCAGCTACACTGTGTGGGGGCAGGGGTTCCCCGCGAAGGGAGCCCTCGCCTCACTGTCTGGGGCTTTGCGGGTCCATGTGCAGTGAGCGACACTTGGGCCAGTATATTACTCCCTGGAGGGCGTCTCCTGCACCCCGTCTTCCTAGCAGAGGCCTTTGCACACAGACAGGCGGGGACGCGGGGCCTGTTGCTGGGTTGTGCGCTCGGGTGACCTGCAGCTGCGAAGGTGCTGGTGAGAGCTGGGGTCTTCCCCCAGGTCACCCAGCTGGGCCCCATCCTGGAGTCTGGCAGGACCCAGGGGGGCGGCGGGAGCGTTGAGGGGTTCCAGGCTCAGGCATCTCCAGGGACTTAGCTCTGAGTGAACAGCTTTTGGGTCCAGTGGGTACATGGCGGGGCCATGTGTCCCTGGGCCCTGGTGCTCCGTCCGAGCTCCCGAGGGGCATCGAGGGGCAGGAGCAGCAGTCGGGCCCGCATGGAGTGCGTGCGTCTCCACAGGCCTGACCATGCGGCTGCTGGAGGCCAGGAAGGGCCTCTCATCCTTTGCCTTCGAGCACAGCGAGGAGTACCAGCAGGCTCAGCACCGCTTCCTGGCCGCTGTGGAGTCCATGGAGCCCAACAACATCGTGGTGCGTCGCCGTGGGGCCGTGTGCCCGGTGCCCCCGGGTTACCGCAGAAGCCTGTGTGTGAGGGCACTGCCCCCGTGTGGGGACCCACCCACTTCCCGGGGTGGGACAGTGGGGAGGATCGACTCTGGAGACTGTGGGGAGGCGGCGCCCCCAGGCATGAGCTCCTGTGGGTCCAGCACCCAGGGAGGCCCGGCTCGAGCCCTGTACCCCCGCAGGTTCTGCTGCAGACCAGCCCCTACCACGTGGACTCCCTCCTGCAGCTCAGCGACGCCTGCCGCTTCCAGGAGGACCAGGAGATGGCGCGAGACCTTGTGGGTAGGGCCCCGGCATCCCCACTGGCCCCCGCCCCACTGGGTCACACAATCCCCGTTCTTCCCGGCCCCCCAGGGAAATGCCAGCCTCTTCCCGCCCTGGCCTGGCCTTGTGGCTGGCTGCGTGGCTTCTCCCGCTGACTGTCTCATCTCAGGGTCCACGTGGCTCCTCTCAGCGGTGGCCTCCGCCAGGCCTGCCTCTGGGAGGCTGTGCTGACCGAGCCCGGGCATGGCTGGCCACCCCCCCCACCTCCTCCCAGAGCTGGCCATGTGCTGAGCCATAGGCGCGCAGGCGGGCGGGCCCTAACCAGCCTGTGTGTGGCTGCAGAGCGGGCTCTGTACAGCATGGAATGCGCCTTCCACCCACTGTTCAGCCTCACCAGCGGGGCCTGCCGGCTGGACTACCGCAGGCCTGAGAACAGGTGAGCCGGCCCCTCTCCCCGGGACTGGCAGCACCCCAGTTGTCCCTGGCCTGGGCTGCCCGGCCCAGCCTCCTAAGTGGTGCACTCCACCCTGAGAGCAAGAGCTGCAGGTTTCAGATGAGAGAGGAGCCTGATTTTCTGTAGCCTCTTGTCAGTGAGGACGAGGGCAGGTGGGGAGGGGTCAGCGAGGAGGATGGAAGCCCCTGGACCTGCCGGCCGCTCAAAGTGCCGTCTGGGCCCAGGAGCTTCTACCTGGCCCTCTACAAGCAGATGAGCTTCCTGGAGAAGCGGGGCTGCCCACGCACGGCGCTCGAGTACTGCAAGCTCATCCTGAGGTGGGCCCCCCTCAGAGCCCCCCACCCCCACACCCCTCCCCGGTTTTCCCCACCCCGCCCGCTCCCCCCGGGCTGGCTGCAGGCCACCCACTGGGATTTGTCTCCTGCCGCCGGAAGCCTGGAGCCGGACGAGGACCCTCTGTGCATGCTGCTGCTGGTGGATCACTTGGCGCTGCGGGCACGCGACTACGAGTACCTGATCCACCTCTTCCAGGAGTGGGAGGTGCGAGCGGCCCACCCGGCACCCGCCCACCCCAGCACCGTGCGCAACTCGGGGATGTGGGCCATGAAAGCCTGGCCCGGGTGCCCCATGCAGATACTGGAACCTGTGCCTCCTGGCCCATGACTCGCTGGCGGGCGGGGCCCGGGGGCGGTGGGAGGGGGCTCCTGGGGAGGATGGGCCCAACTACCAGGCCCCTGGTCCCAACTCGGGAGAAAACGTCAGCGGTCGGGCCATTATGTAGGTGGAGAAGGGGGGGACCCTCTTTGTGACCATACTGGGGAGGGCTGGCCACCCTCCTGCGGGGGGACCCACCCCCCTTGGCACCCTGGAGTCTCCCCACTACTGCCCGGCCCCCCACATCTGGGTCAGAGACCCCAGACCTGGGTCTCCTGCTTCCCCAGACTGTGGCCCTGGCCCATAGAGCCCCACCTGATCCCCCCCTGCAGGCTCCCCGGAACCTGTCCCAGCTCCCCAACTTTGCCTTCTCTGTGCCGCTGGCCTACTTCCTGCTGAGCCAGCAGGCGGGCCTCCCCGAGCAGGAGCAGGGCGCAGCACGCGAGCAGGCCTCCCTGCTGATCCGGCGGGCCCTCACCATGTTCCCCGGAGGTGGGTGTCTGTGGCGCCACGTCAGGGCCGACTGCTCTCCAGAGCTCGCGTTTCCATGCTTCTGGGCTCCTGGTCATGGCAGGTGGCCTCCAGCTGTTCTCAGGGCCTCTGTGACCTGAGAAGGAGCTGCCGCCCTGCCAGGGCCCTCCAGCCCAGCTGCACAGCAGCCTTGCCTCTCTCTGCGGCCACACCCTGGGCCTCCTGTGGGTGGCAGTGGTGCTAGGCTCCTGGGGCAGAGCCAAGGGCACAGGGAGGCTGAGGCCCAGGTGCTCAGGCCCCCGGACAGCACATCACTGACCCCACGGCTGCTGGCACTGCGGTGGGCTCTGCACAGAGCTGACCCTCGGAGCTGCGCAGGCCACAGCGGGCCCATCAGGGTGTCTGCCGCTGCTCCCTTAGTCCAAGGGTCCTGGGGCCTGGAGCGGCCCTGCAGCAGAACCCTGCTGCCCATGGCCAGGCGCCCTGTCCCTCTGTGGTGCCCTTGTGGGGTCCTGGCTGGGGCTGGCTTGCTGCTGGTGTGGGGGGGAGGGTAGCCTGCCCTCGCTTGCCTGCCAGCCAGGCAGGAGTCGGGCACAGCCCTCAGATGCAGGTGGGGCCCCAAGAGTTAGGACTGACATCCCCCAAGGTGGCAGAGGCCCCGTGGGGCTCTGGGGGAGATCCGAGTGCTGGCAGTGATGACCTCTCCCCGTAGTGCTCACACCCCTGCTCGAGTGTTGCAGCGTGCGCCCCGACCCCGCCGTCGCCCACCACCGCTTCTTTGGGCCCGACGCTGAGATCAGGTAGGGGCCACATGCCCTGAGGCCAGGCCGGCCACCTTCCTGATGAGTCTCTCAGGGCCCCTGGGCTTCTGCACCCTGGAGCGGGGGCCTCCTGGCCAGAGCTGGGCCTGCCCTCTGGGCAGCCACCACTTGCAAAAACCCCATCAGATGCAGCACGCGCGTGGGAGCTGCCGCAGCCCTGGCCCAGCCCCTGGCCCTGGCCCTGCCCTCACCCCACCTTCCTCCTGACAATCTGCCCCTGGGTGAGCGCATGGCATGGGCCACCCTGGGACAGCGGCCTGGCGGCTGGCAGACCCACACGTGCCCTCGGGCCTGCTGACGGCCCCTCCCGCAGCCAGCCCCCTGCGCTGAGCCAGCTGGTAAGCCTGTACCTGGGGCGCTCGCACTCCCTCTGGAAGGAGCCCGCCACCATGGGCTGGCTGGAGGAGAATGTCCACGAGGTCCTGCGGGCAGTGGACGCCGGGGACCCTGCCGTGGAAGCCTGTGAGAGCAGGTGCGGGCCGGAGTGGGGCAGGGTGGGCCAGAATGGGGTGGGGCCGGATGGGGGAGGCCAGAGTCAGTGGGGGGAGAAGGGGGCTGGCTGCGGGCAGTGCTGTCAGTGGACCGCTGCCCTCCACCTCAGAGCCCGCCCCCCGGCCCTCTCCGCAGGCGGAAGCTGCTGTATCAGCGGGCGCCCAGGAACATCCACCGCCACGTGCTGCTGTCCGAAGTCAAGGAGGCGGTGGCCGCCCTGCCCCCAGTAAGAATGGCGGAAGGGGGCACTCTGCGGGGCAGGCCGGGGGGGCCCCTCGCAGCCAGGGCTCCGGGGCAGCGGCTCGTATGGGCTGGGGCTGGCCTCCACGGGCGGTGGGGCCCTGCAGCCTGGTGCAGTCTGGCCTCTGCTGAAGGCCACAGGGCGGGACCCCGGGCAGGCCACTGGGTGGGAGCCGCTTTAGCACGCGAGGGCTGCCCTGCCCGACGCTGGCGACTCCCGCAGGTCGGGCCCGTCCAGTCGACTGGCTGAAAGGCTGCGTCTGCATTCTGTCCCTTTCTGAAGGACGTGGCCACGCAGTCTGTGATGGGTTTTGACCCTCTGCCCCCTCTGGACACCATCTACTCCTACGTCAGGCCAGAGAGGTATCTCCCCGCGCCCGCCTGCTCCTTTGCTTGACGGCCCTGAGGTCAGTGCTGGGCCTCCCGCCCACCAGAGCGAGGCCCCAGGAGTGTGGTGGGCGCTGGCGAGTGCAGGCCCCAGCCGTGGGAGCACCTTACATGGGCTCAGGGCGCGGTGGGAAGAGGCCGGGGCCCTGCGCCCTTGGCCCCTGTGGCCGGCAGGTGGTGGCAGCGAGGGGACCAGCAGCAGAGAGACAGTCAGGGCCGCAGTGGGGCCAAGGGTGTAGCTGCAGATGGATGGGCCGCCCGGCCACAGAGCAGGACTGTGGGGTGAAGGCGGCCACAGGCCTCGCGGGCTGGGGGGAGGCTCTTCTCTCTGGCCTTCACGGCAGGGCTGTCTCCCTGGTGCCCCCGCCCGCCCGGGGGGCCGGATGTCCCCCCTGGGGGCTGCCTGCCTTTTGGCCTGGCAAGGCCGCGCCCTGGGACGAGCCCCCGTGCTTACCAAGTGTGCACTGAGCTCAGAGCGCCTGTTCACAGGAGAACATCCTAGGGCTCCAGGAGGTGAAGGTGGACACGGTGCAGTCAGGCGGCCCCCGCAGCCCCCAGGCTCGCGCTGGCCCTGGCCACCCTCCACCCTGGCCACAGAGGGCTCAGCTGCTGCAGTTTCCCTCGCCAGCAAGTGGCCGTGGCGTCCAGGGCCAGGACCCACGTTGGCCTCCTCCTGCCAGGCCCCAGCTGTGTCCCCAGCCCCCAGTCCACCCCTTGGGCCACTGTGGCCAGCTTCTCCCCGGGTCCTGGGCAGGACCCATCAGGGCCCTCTTGACTGTCTGCTCCCCTCAGGCTCAGCCCCGTCAGCCATGGGAACACGATTGCCCTCTTCTTCCGGTCGCTGCTGCCCAACTACACTGTGGAGGTACGTGGGCCTTGCACTGCGTCCAGCGCATCTGCTCCTGTGCAAACGTCCAGGCGACACTCCAGCCATGCAGGGGCCGCCGGCGAGCCCACCGAGACCAGCTTTGCGTCGGGGCGCCCCAGCCTGCACTGGTCCGGTGGGGCACGGGGTGGCGCTGGGCCGGTGGACAGCTCCTGCTCAGGGTCTCCTTGCTGCAGGGGGAGCGGCCGGAGGACGGCGGGGCCGGGGGCCCCAACCACAACCAGGGCCTGAACAGGCTGATGCTGGCCGTGCGGGACATGATGGCCAACTTCCACTTCCAGGACCCTGAGGCGCCCCGCGAGGACCAGCCCGAGGGGGGTGGGGAGTGGGACTGAGGGCCCTGCGCTGCGCAGTCGTGTTCCGGCCGCCGTCCGGGCCGCTGGCTGCCTCTGAAGTAGAATCGCTGAATGTGCTGTTGCGCCTCGTCTGTCCTCGCGCGGCGGCCGGCGGGCCAGGTGCCCGCAGATGTGGCCTTGCTGGGCCCCCGCAGGACACCCCCTGGCAGCTTGAGTGGTGTCCTGGGACAAGATCAAGCCTCTGGCTCCGGGGCGACGGGGCGTGGGGGCGGCTCGCTAGCTAGGCGGCCCACGCCGGAGGACGGTTGAGACCCTCTGTGGAGCCCACTGGTTCTGGGAGGACCCGAGACACGGGATGGGCGGGCGGGGACTGTCCACAGGCGCCCCCAGCCCTCACCTGCTTCAGGGGCAGCAGCACACCTGGGGCAGAAATCCCCCCAGCCTCGTGGAAAGTGCCGTCACGTCCACCCCCACGAGGCCCCTGGCGGCCTGCCGGGATGGCCAGGGGTCGCCTGTGGCCCAGCAGCGCCCACAGGGCTGTGAGCAACAGCAGGGGGCGGGTCTCCGCTGCCCTCCCCGACTCCCGGCCAGCGTGCTGGCTGCTGCAACTGGCCCCAGGCGCGTGCCCCAGCTGAGTGAGGAGCCAGCGGCCTGCAGGCCCCGTGGGACAAGCAGCTCTGACAGGACAGCAACCCTGTCCCAGCGACCTGCTCCTGAGCTTGTGTGTCCCCCTCATGCCAGCGGGGACACGGCAGCCAGGGCTGTGGCACCTGCTGTCCCGGGCCAGCTCCCCCGTGGCCCTGCCCATGGTGGTAGAGCCAGCTGAGTGTGTTGCCCCCAGGCCCAGCCGGCGTCAGCAGTGGCCCTGCAGGGCTGCACATGAGCTGCCCCCCCCCCCAGGTCCAAATGAAAACGCAGACCCCGCCAGGCCAGCTGCCCAGCCCACCAGGCTCCAGGCTGTGCCCTCACAGCTCCCGGGCGCGGAGCCTCCTTCCACGTGGTCAGTGCCTGCCTGGCCCCACCCTCTCACCCACACGGGGGGGGGGGGGGGTGTGCTGCTGCGGGACTTGCTGGGACGGCCCCAGATGGCCCTGATTTCACCCAGAGCTTTCTCCATGACTGGCGCTAGGGAGGGAGCTGGTCTCTCCTGGTGCTCTGTGCGCGCGCTGTCTGCGTCCACGCAGGCGCCTGGCGGGGAGCAGCTGCCGGTCCAGTGTAGGTGGGGCTGCAGGAAGGCTGGGCTCTGGCTCCCAGAGGCCTCGCTCATAGTGCCGGGGCAGGCTCAGGGCGGACAAAGACCACGGCCCCTCCTGGGTGGGGGGGAGCTGCAAGACAGGGACCCCGTCGCTCTGGCTCCTGTGGAGCTTGGGGGCACCGCCTGCCTCTCCCTGGAGGGGGGGGTAAGGTGCTGGCACAGCAGGCGGACAGACTACTGACCACATTGGCTGCTCCTGGGACTCCTGGCAGACAAGCAGGCCCTGCCGCCCGAACCTCAGCCCCAAGACGGAGGCGGCCGCCTCGCTCAGCAGTCGTGCTGCCTTTGGGGTGCGGGGGAGCACACCCTTGGCCATGCGGGTGGTGTGGGTGCAGGGCCTGGCTGGGGACATGCCTCCCCTGGCTCTGCCCTGACCCTTCCCCCATCGCCGTCCACTGCCCTGTTCAGGCCCCCGCCCCCCGCCTTTGACTTTGTGGCGCCTGGAAGCCCCGTGAGCTGGGGTGGCCGCCCTGTGCCGGGCACCACGTGGCGGACAAGCTGCCTTTGAAGTGGGCAGTCCTCGGGCCCTGCCCGCCCCCGGGAAAACGCCCTCCTAGATGCGCGGGAGCCTCGGCCACTGTGAGCACAGCCCCGGTGCTCCCCACAGCTGCCCTCAACAGGGGACCCGGGCGGATGGCAGTGACCACCCCCACGCCTGTGCAGGCCTGGCTGGGAGTCACCTGGTGAGCCCTCCGGACCTGGGCGGGCCCCTGGGCGCCACCTGGTGGCCGACGGGTGGTGTGGGTGCTGAGTCTGAGACCCGAAAGTCCGGTCATGTGCTGCCCCTGGGCGGGGCCAGCAGGGGCTTTGAAGGCCACAGAAAGGGCCCATTCTTCGTGGTAGCCACCACAGCCCTCCCAGGAGGCAGGAGTGCAGGGGACGCGGGGATGTCCGGCCTGAGCGTCTGCTCCTCTGGGGGCCGGGGGTGGACAGAGGACCAGGAGGGACGCGGGAGCCCAGAGAGTGGCAGGTCTGCGCCTCAGAGCTGTGGTCCTGGCTGGGAGGAGTGGACTCGGGAGGACTGGGGCCGCCGACTGCCCAAGCTTGAGGAGCGCGGCACGGTGAGTGGGGGCTACTGGCTGCCCGCACCGTGCGCTGAATGGCCCCGTGGACCATGGCCGTGCCACACGCCCCCAACGCCACGCCGGCGGGGCTCCCCCACTGGGGACCGGACACCAACTGGACGGGGCTCTGGTGCTGGGCTGTGCCCATCCCGGACGGGCTCTTCCTTGGCCTGGGGCTGCTGAGCCTGCTGGGGAACGCGCTGGTGTTGGCTGCCGTGGCCAGGGCCCGCAAGCTGCGCTCGCCCATGCACCTGTTCATCTGCTGCCTGGCGGCGGCCGACCTCCTCCTGAGCGCTGGCCCCGTGCTGGAGGCTGCCGCCGCACTGCTGCTGGGCACGGGCGCGCTGGCCCCCCGGGCCTCAGCTGTGCAGCGGCTGGACGATGCCGTGGATGCGCTGGCCTGCGGCTCCCTGGTGTCCAGCCTCTGCTCGCTAGGCGCCATTGCGGTGGACCGCTACGTCTCCATCTTCTACGCCCTGCGCTACCACAGCATCGTGACACCGCCCCGCGCTGGCGGGGCTGTCGCCACCATCTGGGCCGCCAGCGTGCTCTCCGGCGCCCTCTCCGCGGCCTGCTCCGACCACACGGCCGTCCTGCTCGGCCTGGCGAGCCTCTTCGTGGCCATGCTGGCGCTCATGGCCGTGCTGTACGCGCACATGCTGGTGCGGGCCTGCCAGCACGCCCGCGGCCTCGCCCGGCTCCGCAGGCCCCCGCGCCCCGCCCGCCAGGGCTGTGGCCTCAAGGGCGCCACCACCCTCGCCCTCCTGCTGGGCGTCTTCCTCCTCTGCCGCGGCCCCTTCTTCCTGCACCTCTCCCTGGCGGCGCTCTGCCCCCAGCACCCCGCTTGTGGCTGCGTCCTCAAGAACTTCGACCTCTTCCTCGCCCTCGGGGTCTGCAGTGCCGCCGTGGACCCCCTCATCTACGCCTTCCGCAGCCCGGAGCTCCGCAGGGCCCTGTGGGCCGTGCTGCCCCGCCCCTGCCCGGCAGCTGAGGCCACTGCCCGGACCGAGAGGGGGTGCTGATGGGCTGTGGGCCGCGACTGGTGAGGGATGGAGTCTCCTGGCAGAGCGGCTCGCTGGTGACGGAGGACTGGGGCTCACATCGGCGCCGCACACCCGTGGACGGGCCGGCAGCAAGGCCTGCTCCCCCAAGCAGAGGCCGTCGCCACGGGCAGGGCTGGGCTGGACTGGCGGGAGGCAGACCACCCGAAACCGTAAAAAATAAAATAATGAGCTAGTGTACATTTTCTGTGGCCTCACACAACCGCGCGTAATAAAGGTGCTTGGCCTGGCCCTGCAGTCACCGCAGCTCTTCGGGACTGGCTGGGGGCAGGAGCGCGAGTGATGGGGGAGAAACCCCAGGGCGGAGGAGGGTGGCTGCCGAGGGAGGCGCCTGCACCAGTGCCCGCCTAGGACTCCAGGCCTGGGGGGCGACGTCCCCCAGGGCCCAGGAAGCCTCAGCCGTGCAACCCCGGGGCCTATGGGTGCGACGCAGGCACTGTCCGGCCCTGAGCTGCAGGTGTGACCTGGTAGCCTCAGCCAGGACAGGCCCCCTGCTCTCCCTCCAGCCCACTCCCCGTACTGTCCTCCTGGGCTGGCCTCCCAGCACGGGGTAGGGCACGGGTGGCGGACTGCAGGGCCCTGGGTGTGGGTGCTGGGCGTGGGGTGAGCCTAAACCCCAGTCTGGACCCGGGCTTCTCTGCTGGGAGCCCCTGGTCCTCTGGCACAGAGGCTGGACGCCTTCCCCTAGCGGGCCTCCCGCCGCCAACCCTCCTGGGGGAGCCCACCTGCGCCCCCTTGGTCAGCCCCGCCAGGCCCCGCCCTGGCTGGCGGCTGCAGCCCTCTGGCCTCCCGCGGTGAGTCCTGGACGGCCAGCCTGTGCAGGGAGGCCCGCGTGAGTCAGCTGGCTGGCCAGGAGGGGGTCATGGGGGGGCGGCGCAGCCAGCAAGGGGGGCAGCGCAGCCTGCTGGGGAGCCCCAGGGGGCGGGGCCCAGCCAAGCACCGACGGCGCGCTGTGTGGGGGAGGGGCGTCTCTGGAGAACAAAAGACCAGCTCCGTCCGCCTCGCCAGAACCCGGGCTCCCGAAGGGAGAGGGGCGCGGGCGGCCGCCGGGCGCCCACATGCGCCCTGCACGCCAGACCCCTGCCAGCGCGAGGCCCTGCCCGAGGGGTGTCCGCGGGGGGCCTCCAGGGCCCGGTCGCTGCGAGGGGCCCCTCAGCTCTGTGCCCGAGTCCAAGCTCCTCCCCGGCCCCCCGGCCCCCCACAGCCCCCCCATCTGGCCTCCCGTGGACCAAGGGTCGGGGTGCAGGTCTCCTGGGGGTGAGAGGCAGAACGTCCCGCCCCCGGCAGCCCCGGGCAGCGGCTCGCGGCACCTGCGCGGCCCGGAGCGCGGGGAGGGGCGGCGGGAGCGCTCGGCCCGTCCCCCGCCGGCCTCCTCCGCCTCCGGGGCCCGGGCTCGGGGCGCAGCTCGCGGCTCCCGCGCCGCCCCTTCCCGCGGGCCTCTGGCCGGTGCGCGGAGAGACCCTCCTCGCAGGGCGCCCGGGCTCGAGGGGGCGGCGGGAGGGGTTCGAGGGCCCGCGGCCCCCACTGTCCTCCGCGGCCCGGCCGACCCCGCGCGGGACCCCGGAGGGCGGGCGGGGCCCGGCGGGCTGCAGGGCGGGGCGGGGCGCAGGGCGGGCGGGGGGCTGCGGGGCGGGGCGGGGCGGGCGGCAGGGCGGGGGGCTGGGCGAGGAGGGCTGCGGGGCGGGGGGCGGGGCGGGGCGCGGCGGGCGGGCGGGTGCGGGGCTGCAGGGCGGGGTGCGGGGCTGCAGGGCCGGTGCCGCAGTCCGGGCGGCGCCCCGGGATTGGCCGCGCGCGGTGACGCGGGCGCGCGGCGGGCGGGGCCGCGCCTATAAGAGCGGGCGGCGGGGGCGGCCGAGCCTCCGCAGACACCGGCCGCCGCTCCGTCCCGCCCGCGCCCGCAGCGAGGATGAGGGAGATCGTGCACATCCAGGCCGGCCAGTGCGGCAACCAGATCGGGGCCAAGGTGAGGCGCCCCGCGCCGCCCCGCGCGGGCAGGGGAGCCGGGGACGCCGTGCGCCCCGCGGCCGCGCTCGCCCCGCGCCGCCGAGAACAAAGGGGCGAGCGGGTCCCGCGCCGAGTGCGGGCCCTGGGGACCCCGCCCCGCCCCGCCCCCCGCCCGCCCCGGCCCCGCGGGCGTCCCCGGTCGGCCCCGCGCCGCGCAGGTCGGCAGGGGCGGCTGGGGCGCTCCTGGGCGTGGCCGCCCCGGGGGTCTCCGCCGGCGCCGGGGAGGCGGGCGGGCGGGCGGGTTCGGGTGCGGCCGCCGCTCGGAGCCCGGACGATGCCCCGACGATGCCCGACGATGCCCCGACGATGCCCCGACGATGCCCCGACGATGCCCCGCCCGAACGCCCGCGCGGCCGCCTGCCCTGCCAGCCCGGCTCCCGGGCCCCGCCCTGCTTCTTTGTTGGAGGCGGGGTTGCACTCGGACTCGGGGTGACCTTGGGCCAGGACTCGACTCCCTCCCCGCCGACCCCGGGCTAACTCACGGCGGGGACGCGCGCCCGGCGCCCCAGGTGCGGGCTGGGCGCGGGAACAAAGCGGGGCTCCGGCGCTGGGGCGGCACCCCGCGCGGCCTGCGCCCCTTGTCAGCCCCCCGCGGGGGCAGGGCTGGGCCGGCGGGCAAGAGGCGGGACCCCGCCGAGCCGAGCGCTGACCGCGCCCCGGAGCCCCGAGCGCGGAGCGGCCGCCGGCCAAGGTCACGGCGGCTCCGCCTGCGGCCCTGGGCGCCCCGGGACGCCGGGCCGGCGGCTTTGTCAGCACCACGGCCAGGGCCGGCCGGGCGGGGCGGCGCCCGCGGGGCGGGGCGGGGCGGAGGAGACGCGCCCCGGAGGGGAAGGGGCGGCGGCGAGGCGGCCTCCGGAGGCTGTTGCCATGGAAACCAGGCGAGAACAAAAAGCTAATTGCTGCCGGGCTGGGGCGGCCACGTGGTTGGCATGTAAATTGCAAGTTCAGCTCCTGGGGGGCGAGGGGGAGACGCCCTCATCGCCGGAGACAGCTGTGCCCGGGTCGCCCCGCGCCCGCGCCTCAGGTCAAGTCGGGCCCTTGGGGCAGCGGCCGGCAGCTGTCGGCCCGGAGGGGGGGCCGGGGCCGGCTGGTGTGGCCGAGGGCCGGGGCCTGCCCTGCGCCTCTGCTGCTCGCTCGCTCGGGTCCCGGGCGCCGTCCCGGCCCGCGTCCCGCCCGGCCTGGGGGTGGTGGCCCCGCTGTGCCCTCCTGTGGCCAGGGCGGCCCCTGTGCCTGCCCCGGGGCCACCGCGCCGGCCGGCGGGTGGGCTGGCAGGGGCTTGGGAGGTTTTCCCCGCTCAGCTCTGGGCTTGCTCACGACATTTTATTCCTTTTGGGTTGGTTTTCTTAGTTTTTGTTTCCTTTTAAAATGAATACCTGACCACTTCAAACAATTCAAGCAGCAGAGGGCAATGCTGGGGGCAGGAGATCCCCACAGCTGCCCTTTGGAATGACCAGTGGGAGCACCGGAGCCGCCCCCGGGCCTCCCTGCAAGAAGAAAGGGGTCCAGGCACCCGCCCCCTGCGGGAAATCGTCCTGGAGCTTTGGGGAGACGTCTCCTGCCGTCCCCAGCAGCAGGACCCCTTCCTGCCTAGGGACCCTCTGGTGGTGTCCGCGGGGAGGTGGGCGTGGCTGGGGTGCGGGGACCTTGGCCGTGCCGCGCCCCTTCTGAACGGCCGCGGGCTGTGGCCACCGCCCCGTGTGTCTGCGCAGGACCCCCCAGACTGGGGGTGCGGGCCCTCCCCCCGCCCCGGGGCCGAGAGCGCTGCGGGGCGGCGGCGGCGCTGGGGGGCGCCGGGGAGCAGCCGGGCGCCAGGGGCGCGAGCCCCGCGGCCCCCGCCCGCCGCCGCCGCCTTTGTCCGGCCTGCTCCCCGCGGGGGGCGGGCGGGGCGGGGCCCGGGGCCCGACAGCCAATGGAGGCGGCGGCCCCCCCAGCCTCCAGCCCCCCTCGCGGCCCGGGCGGGGTCCCCGCGGCGGCTGCGAGGCCCAGAGTCTCGGCCCCGCCCGCCCCCGAGCCCCGCCGCCCGCCTCCGGGTCCCGGCGGCCGCGCGGGCAGCACCGGGGCGCGGACAGCGCCGGGCGGGCGGGGCGCGCCCTCCGCGGGGCCCCGGCCGCTCCCCAAGCGCCCGCGATAAACGAGGGAGACGCGGCTTGTGCTAAATTAAGGCACAATTTTTATTCCTTTTGACGACAAGTCAGCGCTGAATACGGTCTCGTTCTGAAAAACGGAGACGTTGCGGAGAGCGCCCGGCTTCGCCGTCGCGCCCGCGTGGGGGGCCGTCCGTGCCCGCGTGGGGGGGCGTCCGCGCCCTTGTGGGGGGGCCGTCCGCGCCCTTGTGGGGGGGCCGTCCGCGCCCTTGTGGGGGGGCCGTCCGCGCCCTTGTGGGGGGGCCGTCCGCGCCCTTGTGGGGGGGCGTCCGCGCCCTTGTGGGGGGGCCGTCCGCGCCCTTGTGGGGGGGCCGTCCGCGCCCTTGTGGGGGGGCCGTCCGCCCGCCTCCGCCGCGCGCACACGCGCAGATCCCCTCGCCTGCCCGCGCGGCGGGTGACCTTCTCCTGCTCAGGAGCCCGGAGCACGTGGATTTTCTGAGCTCTCTGAATGCAGCCACGGATGTGGTTTCACAAAGGACAGTAGCACCGAGAAACCTTTGGGTCCCTGGAGCCAGGGGTGCTACCTTGGCCTTGGGGGTACGGTCGCGCGCCCGTGTCTCCCCTGTACAGATGAGGAAACTGCGGGTCGCGCTGGGCGGGGCCGCCCCCAGGCTGAGCCCGAGGGACTTCCCAGCCAGTGCTGAGGGCACCTGAGCCGCCCCAGCCCTCCGGTCTCGCGCCAGAGCTGTGGGTCCCTGGGCCGCGGGTTTGGGGTTCCCCGCACTGTGGGGCCTTGGCTCCCCCGGGGCTGGATGTGGGCTTTTTTCCCCTAATTGCAAAATTACTGCACGCAAGAAAAACAAGAAATCTTTTTAAGGAGTAGATGCACAAAAGGGGGAATGAAGTGCTCCCTCCCTCACTGAGAGGTGATGTGGGCAGCAGGCTCTGGGGGCTCCCAAGACATGTGCGTGGATTTTAGAGAAATGACGCTGTTCCTACTTTTTAGGTTTAAAAAGATTTTTTTATTTAGACCTGGGGCACAGGCCAGAGATGTGGGGGTGAGAGGATTCACGAGAGCCAGAGCGGGGAGCAGAACAGGCGGACTGACGAAACCCACTGCTGAGGGGAGCAGCCGGGAGACAGGAGAGGTCTGCTGCGCCCTGTGGGTTGCTCCCTGGCAGGCCGGGGATCGAACTCGTGCTGCAGAGGCTGCGGATTGCTTCATAGTGCGGTGCTTAACCCCTTGTGCCACCACGGAGGCCCTTTTAGGGTTTAAAGGTATTTTCAACGGACCTCTTTCGGGAGAAGGAAACTTTTGTACACAACAAAAAATCCCTCTTGTGCCCCCAGCCCGCGCCACGGGCCCAGGCACGGGCTGCAGCGCACGTCTGTCAGAGATCTGCGAGCGCTGAGCTCGAGGCCCAGGGTCGCCGCTGATGTTTCTGGAGACCCTCACCTGCACTAACTCAGGGGGTGTCGCCCAGCCTGAGGCGTGAAGGTGTGGCCCGAGGTGGGCTTGCTCCCAGCAGTCCCCAGGAGGCCTCCGCTCAGCCCCCCTGCGCGAGTGGGGCCCCTCTTGTGTCTCTGACCCGTTTTCCGACACGCCCGTTGTACAGAGGTGGAGACAGACGCGGGGCTCGGGCTGCCTGAGGCCCCGCCAGGCGCCTGGTCTATGCCCCACCCAAGGGGAGTCGCGGATGGTGGGCGGCCTGCAACTGGCCATCTGGGCTGAAGCTGTATGTGCGCCCCACTCCATCCCAGGGCACACAGGCCTGGGCGCTGGCTGCGGTGGCAGCTTTCTTCTCCATGCCTCAGTCTCTGCGTGTGAAAAAAGGATAATGGGAACTGCCCAGGGAGGTCACTGCTGGGCCCTTGGAGGCATGGCCACCTGGGGCTGGACTGGGGCGGGCTCTGTTCTGCAGCCACCCACAGGGTTCGTGCACACTTGGGGCACGCACCCCAACTTTCCACCCAGGCTGTCAGGCTGTGGGCAGGAGGGCCAGTCCCCGCTGCGGCTTACCTGTGCTTCCCCGCAGTTCTGGGAGGTCATCAGCGACGAGCACGGCATTGACCCCAGCGGCAACTATGTGGGTGACTCGGACCTGCAGCTGGAGCGGATCAGTGTCTACTACAACGAGGCCTCCTGTGAGCCCCATGCCCTGCAGGGAGGGGGGCACCATGGGCCCTGGGTGGGGGGGGCGATGGCCATAGACAATGTCCAGGGAGGCAGACGGCTCTGAACAGGGCCGCTAAGCCCCTCCAGACATCCTGGGGAGTCCAGAACAAGGGAACCCTTGAAAACTCTGGCTGGATCCAGTGATGTCCATCCCTAGCTGGCCAGACATGGACCTGCCCACCCAGACAGGAACATGGGCCTGGCTGCCCCGCATCCACCACACCCCACCAGACACATGGTGAGGTTGGGGCAGAGAGGGGCACCCAGACTCGCCCCTGGTTCTGGCCTCTCTGACCTCAGAGTCAGTTCTTGGGGTGAGCAGACAAGCCTGCAGCTGGGGAGCAGGACTCAGGGGCCCCTGAGGTCCTGTCACCCACACAGCTCCCTTTGCCCTCAGCTCACAAGTATGTGCCGCGGGCCATCCTGGTAGACCTGGAGCCCGGGACCATGGACAGCGTCCGCTCCGGGGCCTTTGGGCACCTCTTCAGGCCGGACAACTTCATCTTTGGTGAGTGCCCCTGGTTCCGACCCCCATAGGCAGAATGGATGCATGGTTGGCACAGGAGGCCCAGTGACAGGTCCTGGACCAGGAAGCCGCCGAGGCTGCAGGGACAGCTGGTGCACCGTGCATGGCTTTGACAGAGTGGTCAGGCAGCCAGCACCCAGGGCCCTGGCCACAGGCCCTCACTAGCAGTAGGAGAGCCCTACCTGCCTCCAGAGCCCAGTGCCCGGCCCATAGGCTCCCCAGCACTGCAAAGGCATCTGCGAGCTGTAGCCTGTGCTTCCAGCAGAGTCTGCCAGAGGGTTTGTGGGTGGCAGTGGTCTGGTCCCTCACCAGAACCCTCGGGGAGCAGCAGGGCCCCAGCTTCAGATGCCCAGTTTCTCTAGAAGCCTTAATGCCATGCACCAGCAGCAGGCCAGTGGGGGCCACGCTGGGCGGGAGCAGTGGACAAGTACTCAGGGCTTGCCGGGTCTGACCTGGCTGTGTTCACCCCAGGTCAGAGTGGAGCTGGCAACAACTGGGCCAAGGGCCACTACACAGAGGGCGCCGAGCTAGTGGACTCGGTGCTAGATGTGGTGCGGAAGGAGTGTGAGAACTGCGACTGCCTGCAGGGCTTCCAGCTGACGCACTCGCTGGGCGGGGGCACGGGCTCCGGCATGGGCACGCTGCTCATCAGCAAGGTGCGGGAGGAGTACCCCGACCGCATCATGAACACCTTCAGCGTGGTGCCCTCGCCCAAGGTGTCGGACACGGTGGTGGAGCCCTACAACGCCACCCTGTCCATCCACCAGCTGGTGGAGAACACGGACGAGACCTACTGCATCGACAACGAGGCCCTCTATGACATCTGCTTCCGCACCCTCAAGCTGGCCACGCCCACCTACGGGGACCTCAACCATCTGGTGTCGGCCACCATGAGCGGGGTCACCACCTCCTTGCGCTTCCCCGGCCAGCTCAACGCCGACCTGCGCAAGCTGGCCGTCAACATGGTGCCCTTCCCGCGCCTGCACTTCTTCATGCCCGGCTTCGCCCCGCTGACCGCCCGGGGGAGCCAGCAGTACCGCGCGCTGACCGTGCCCGAGCTCACCCAGCAGATGTTCGATGCCAAGAACATGATGGCCGCCTGCGACCCACGCCACGGCCGCTACCTGACGGTGGCCACCGTGTTCAGGGGCCGCATGTCCATGAAGGAGGTGGACGAGCAGATGCTGGCCATCCAGAGCAAGAACAGCAGCTACTTCGTGGAGTGGATCCCCAACAATGTCAAGGTGGCCGTGTGCGACATCCCGCCCCGGGGCCTAAAGATGTCCTCCACCTTCATCGGCAACAGCACGGCCATCCAGGAGCTGTTCAAGCGCATCTCGGAGCAGTTCACGGCCATGTTCCGGCGCAAGGCCTTCCTGCACTGGTACACGGGCGAGGGCATGGACGAGATGGAGTTCACCGAGGCCGAGAGCAACATGAACGACCTGGTGTCCGAGTACCAGCAGTACCAGGACGCCACGGCCGAGGAGGAGGGCGAGATGTACGAGGATGACGAGGAAGAGTCTGAGGCCCAGGGCCCCAAGTGAGGTGTGGCCAGTGCCGGGGAGGCGGGGTGGCCCTGCCCCGCCCCAGCCAACCTGCGCTCCTCCAGTATTTATGGCGTCCCCACCCTGCCCCTGGCCTCCTGGCCGCCCTCCCTGTGGCACGTCCGTCTCTGCTTCATTGTTGGCTGCAGGCCTAATGTTTTGTGGTTTGTTTTGTTTTTTTACTGATTTGTGTTTATACTCTGGGGGGTACTTAATAAATTTATTGCTGTCAGATAGCCCTGTCTGTTGCTGGAGGTTTCTTTGTATTCCAGGCAGTTGCTCCAGAGTGGTCAGGAGTAGCCCTCGGGATGCCCGGCTGGGGACCTCGAATGGGAGCTGGGGTGGGACCACCGGTGCTCTGGGGCTCAACCCAGGTGTGGAGGGAGGGGCCATGCCTGCAGGGGCCTCGTGTGGGGCCTGGTGGTCCCTCTGACTGTGCCCACCTCCCCCGCCCACAGAGAGGGCACCCACCAGCCCCCGTGGCCCCCACTGGGAAGGGGCCTCGGAGCCTGAGTCCTGCTGAGCGCACTCTACACCCAGCCCGCACGTGATGTGGGCCACAGTGTGTGAGCTGGGCTGGGGCCACTGCAAGGTGAAGAGGCAGGGGCGACGCAGCTGGGGCTTGGGTGTCCACAGCTCAATTTCTCAAAGGCCTGGTGCCCTGAAGATGAAGCTCTGGCTCCTGACACACTCACGGGGGCCCTACCCAGATGACCCCCTTGGCCTGGAGGCCTCCCAGCTCCCTCCTGTGACTGCTCAGGACACTCCTGCCTCCCTGGCCCAACTGGAGGGCTGCGGTGCATGCAGGTGTGTGCGGGTCAGGTGCGGGGCTGGTGTGGGTGCGGTGCAGGTGTTGGGCGGGGGCGGGTGCGGGCAGGTGTGGGTGCAGGTGCCGGCATGAGCATGGCGGGCGGGGACCTCCGCCGGCCGGCCAGCTCGCTGCCCTGCTCAGTCTGAGTTTCAGAAGCGGGTTCCTTGCTCTGTCCCTGCTGTGAGTCCCCCTCCAGATTCCTACATCGAGATCCTCATCCCAAACGTGGGAGGGGAGGCCTTGGGGGTGATCTGGCCAAGGGTGAAGCCTACAAAAAGCCCCGACAAATGACCCAGAGAGCGCCTCTGATTGCAGGGAGCACAGCAGGCTGCGCCCGCGAGGTCCGCCCCGCGGCCTGCTGGCCCCTGACCCTCGGCGTCGGGAACGCTGGGAACTGCCCGCGGCCTGTCCAGGAGCCACGACTCCCGCCCCCAGCAAACCGAGGCTCCTGAGGTGGGCTGCGAGGCGCCTGTGGCGAGGCTGCACGGGGCGAGGGGGCCGGTCCTGTCCCGCGCAAGGGCGCGGGGAGCGGGGGCTCTGGCCGCACGCGCTGGCCGGGGCGCTCTCTGGGGGCTCCCCGCTGCGCCCCCAGCGCGCACGTCCTTCCCGCGGGCAGAGGGGGTCCCGCCGGGCGTCGTGGAACAGGTGTCCTAGCGGGTCTCCGGCGGTCAAGAACCCAGAACAGAAAGCGCGGGTCGCCCTGGCTCCGTGGCTGCTGGAGGGGCCCGCGACGCCGGTGGGAGGGCGGCTCAGCGCGGCCGGGGGCGGGGCGCGGTCAAGTAGGGGGCGGGGCCGGGCCCGGGGGCGGGGCCTGCAGGCCTCGGGGCGGGGCTTCGGGAGGGGCCTGCAAGCCGCGGGGCGGGGCTTGGAGGCCGAGGGGCGGGGCGGGGCTTCGGGCGGGGCCTGCAGGCTGCGGGGCGGGGCTTGGAGGCTGCGGG
Organism: Talpa europaea; assembly: GCF_964194135.1. Lineage (NCBI taxonomy): Eukaryota > Metazoa > Chordata > Mammalia > Eulipotyphla > Talpidae > Talpa > Talpa europaea. Next base: position 90,434 of record NC_140084.1, on the reverse strand, counting down.
GCGCGGCGGGGCTTCGGGCGGGGCCTGCAGGCCTCGGGGCGGGGCCTGCTGGCCCGCGGGGAGGGGCGGGGCTTCGGGAGGGGCCTGCAAGCCGCGGGGCGGGGCGGGGCCGCGGGGCGGGGCTTGGAGGCCGCGGGGCGGGGCTCCACTGTCACAACCTCCACCAGGCTGCGCCAACGTCCCCTGCTCCTAGTGCTCAGCGCGTGCTGCGGCGCTGGAGCTTATCATTTTCTGCGGATGCTGAGATGATCCTGTGAGTTTTTCCCTCAACAAGTGGTGTTGAGAACGCAGTAGCCATAGGGCAGGTCAGCGCAGGCGGAGCGCCCGCAGCGGAGACAGTCGCCCCCGCGAGGAAGCTTCCCCACAGCAGAGGGAGGGGATCACCCGTCCACAGGCCCCACAAGAGGTGAATTTCCAAAATATACGAAGAACTCCTCTAGCTCCAGAGCAAGAACAATTCAAGTAAAACGTGGATAAAAGACTTGAATAGACATTTCTCCAAAGGAGACATACAAATGGCCAGCACATACATGAACAGAGGCTCACTGTCACTAACCATCAGGGACATGGAACACAAAACAGCGATGAACTATCACCTCACACAAAAATGACCAAAAAAAAGAAAGGAAGAGAGAAAGAAAGAGAAAGAGAGAGAGAGAGAGAGAGAGAGAGAGAGAGAGAAAGAGAGAAAGAAAGAAAGAAAGAAAGAAAGAAAGAAAGAAAGAAAGAAAGAAAGAAAGAAAGAAAGAAAGAAAGAAAGAAAGAAAGAAAGAAGAAAAGTCAACCAGTGGTAGGTGAAGAGGTGGAGATGGTGGGACCCTTGAACACAGTTGGTGGGAATGCAAGATGGTAACTCCACTATAGGAAACAAGATGGAGCACACCCTCTAATTAAACATCGAGGTGTCATGTGATCCAGCAATGACACTTTGGGATATTTATTTAAAAGGATTGAAATCAGGATCTTAGATATCCTCATCAGCACCCCCATATTCACAATAGCCGAGATATGGAAACAAACTAAATGTCCATTGACAGATAAACGGATAAAGACAATGGGTATACCTACGATGGAATACTATACAGCCCCCCAAAAGAAGGGAATTCACAATATACAACAATGAAGATGAACCTTGAGGACATTATGCTACATAAAAAGAGTCACCACAGAGGGACAAATACTGGTGACCCACTCACATAAGACACCTGAAATAATCCAATTCATAGACCAGAGAGCAGCAGTGGCCCACAAGGATGGGGACGGGGGCAGGGGGTGTAGTCAGGGGTTGGGGAGCTTCTAGTTGATGAGTATAAAGTTTCAGAATACGGGCCTCCCCGGTGGCGCAGCGGTTGAGCGCTGGGTTGCGAGGCTGCCTGCAGCCTCTGCAGCGCCGGTTCGATCCCCGGCCGCCAGGCGGGGGTCTCACATGGCGTGCAGACCTCTCCTGCCACCCGCTGCTCCCCTCAGCAGTGTACTTCGTCCGTCTGCCTGCTCTTCTCTCCCCTACGACTCTGGTGAATTCTCTCGCCCTCCCGCGCTTCTGACTGTACCCAGTGCTTGTATAAATAAATAAATCTTAAAAAAAAATTATTGCTGTTTATGTGACATTCAAATGACGGGTCATCCAGTGTGTTATTTAAAAAAAAAAAGTTTCAGAATACAAGAAGAGTTCTAGAAGTTGTGCCTGTAGTTAACAATCTGTCTTGTGCACTTAAAAAAAACTAGGTAAGAGGGTAGATGTCAAGTATTCTTACCTCGACAAAGTTTAAAAAAAAAGTCTCCAGTAGACACAGTGATGACATCAGCGCTGCTGAGGACATGGAGGAACTCACATCAGTTGGAATGTGAACTGGCAGAGCAGACTCTGGGAGAGCTTGGGCAGATTCCCGGCATGAGTCACACCCACCCTGCATGTCACGTGGGGCGATGGGGCTGCATCCCCAGCAGGCCCGCACACACATGCTGGTGGCAGCTCATGTGCAACAGCAAACAGAACTGGCCCAGATGTGCCTGATCTGCGAATGGGCAAGCCGCTGTGGGTGCCCGCCGGCCGTGAAGCGCTATCAGCACCACGCTCAGCCAGCCTTGCCCTTTGGGACACAGAGCCCCTTGCGACACACAGCCCCTTGAGACACACAGTCCCTTGCGCTGAGTGCTGGAGGCCAGGCAATGCCAGCCCAGAGCTCCCGCCTCCATCTCTGAGAGAATTCCAGAAAGTGCAATTTCCTGGCAGAAAGAGGAAGTGGCTGCTGGGGACAGAGATGGGGGCAGAGAGGGGTTGCCCAGGGCATGGGGAAGCTTTGGGGGGGGGGCAGGCAGGCGCCTCCTTGCTGCACTGTCAGGGCTCAGGTATGTGAAGACTTGTCCGCCTGGCCCTGTGCACTGTCCCTCCACAGATCTGCGAAGGGAGAAGAAGGGGCCAGGGGCTCCTGACTCCACAAACCAGCCAAACTGTTGACAAGCGGTCCTCGCCTCTCATTTCCGCTTCCTCAAACTCCAGCGCAGACACCTGCTGGGGCTGTGGTGCCGCAGGCCCAGGGCGTCCTGGGGCTCGGGTCTGGCCTCAGACGGGCTCCCCTGTTCACGGTTGGCCCTGCTCCCTCTGGGCACTGCCGCGGCTCCTGCGCAGTCGGGTCGGCCGAGCGCGCGGCGGGGCGGGCGGAGCAGGACGGGCCGCGGCGCCCGTGCGCGACCGGCCGGGACACGTGTGCGTCCGGGGCGTGCGGGAGGCGCCGCAGCGCGGGGCGCAGGGCCGCGGGGTGCGGGGCCCCCCGCTTCCGGCGGGCGCGGCGTGTCATGGGCCTCCGGGCCGCAGGCGGCAGCAGCGGGCGGCGGGCGGCGGGCGGCGGGCGGCGGGGCCGGGAGCGGGCGGCGGCCGCAGGTGAGCGGCGGGCCGGGGGCGCGGGCGCGGGGCGGGGGGCGCGGGCCCCCTCCTGGCCCCCGCGGGGCGCGGCCGGCCGGGCGGGGACGGGGGCGCCGGGCGGGACCCGAGCCTCGGGCGGGCGGGCGGGCGCGCCGGGGCCGGTGACTCAGCTGCCCCGGGGCCGCGGCCGGGACTGGCCGCAGGTGGCCGGGTCCCCGCCCCCCGCCCCCCGCCGCCGCTCGGGCGCCCGGGCCTCCCCCGCGCGCCGGCCGGGCCTCGGGCCTCCCGCTCGGGCCGGGCGGGGCGGGGCGGGCGCCGGCGAGGTCCCCGCACAGGCCCGCCGCGGGGAGGGCGGGAAGGAGCCGTTTGGGCGCGTCCTCCCGGGCCGCGACCCCCGACCCGGTCCCTTCGGGGCAGCCGGCCGGGCCGGGCGGGCGGGCGGGGCGGGCGCGGGAGGCCGCCGGGCCGGCCGAGCTCGTTTAGCGGCTCAGCCGGTGTCCCGGTCGGCGGCGCGGTCACCCCGCCGGGCCCGCCCTGGCCGCCCCCAGCAGTTGCCGTGAAATAGGGTCATCCACTGGGCAGGGGGGGAGCTGAGGTGGGGGGCTGCCAGTCACTTGCTCCACACCCCACTTCTGAGCACACCCGAGACTGGGGGAGCAGCCGCCCAGCCCCGCCCCCCTGGCAGCTTTCGGGGTGGCCCCTGCACCCAGGCCCCCCTGTGCCCAGGCCCCTGGGGCGCTGTCACCCTGGGACCGCCTCTGCCGCCCAGAGGTAGGCTTCAGGGCTGCAGCCCTGGGGGCACATCCTGGCCCCAGGGCTGGATCCTGCGGAGACCCCCACCCCCGGCAGGGCCGCCCCCACAGGTGTGAGGGGTCCCCCACAGGTGGTGGACACTGGGCCCAGCTCTCCTTCTTCCGACAGGAAGAGCAGGAGGGGTCAGAGGTGATGCCTATAACTGCAGGTATTTCAAAGCAGACCCACTTCCCGGGGCGCATGGGCAGCCTGCTGGGCAGCCCCACCACCTGACCCTCTGACCTTGCTCCAGCTGTGGAGGGGCTGAGCCCTGTGGAGGGGCTGAACCCTGTGGTGGGGCCAGGCCAGCCCTTCCGTGGGGAAGGGGCCTCCACCCTGGCAGAGCCATGAGGTCCTGCAGCCTCTGAGTCCCCAGGCAGCTGCGGTGGGGACACCTCCTGCCTTGTCTGTGTCTGGGCCTGAGGCGGGGGGAGAGGGGGGCTATGTGCTGACCAGCCACATGGGGACCAGTGGGACCCAGGCACAGCCCTGCCAGAGTGGCCTGGATGACAGGCCCTGGCCTGTGGGGGCAGGCGGTCACCGCAGGCCCTGGCCATGCCCCGCTGACCCGCTCAGGGATGGTGACTTGGGGAGCTGTCGGGGACAGGGCAGTTCAGGTGGGCCGAGCGCCAGTCGGATGTCCTCACACTGGGCTGACCTGCGCCTGGCTCTGCTTGTCCCCAGCACAGGGGCTGAGCTGGTTTTGGGGGGAACTGGGGCTGGGAAGTCACACACAGACCAGCCTCTGGGGAAGGGCAAGAGGCCAGCCCCTGTGAAGTCCCGGTCTCTGCCGCAGGTGGGATGGACGGTCGCTATGGACCACGATGAGAGGCTGGCCCGGTTCCGGCAGGCCCACCTCAACCCCTTCGACAAGCAGCGCGGCCCTGGCCAGCATGCGCAGGGGCCCGGGGAGGCAGCCCCAGACATGGCGTCTGAAGGTGAGTGCTGGTGGCCCTATGCTGTCTCCCGTGGGAGCTGGCTCCTGGGAGAGACCTTGCCCGAGTCCTGATAGTGAGCAGGGGACCGGTGGTCAGGGGAGGTTCTGGGCCAGCACCTCCCACGGCAGATGGCGTCCAGGGTGAGCACTGGCGGGTGCAGAGGGCCTGGAGTCACGGGATTTTGGGGCGACCCTTGTTTAGGGGCCCGGGCCCTGCCTTAGGGTGGGGGCTGCTCCAAGTGACCCGTGCCCCAGAGGCCCAGTGCTGGCCGGCCGGCCAGCCGCTGACTGTCTCCTCCACATGTGGACCCTGCAGAGGCCCTGCCGGAGCTGCCCCCCGGGGAACTGGAGTTCCGCTGCTGCCCAGAGCGCACCATGGACCTCGGGCTGTCCGAGGACCACTTCTCCCGCCCTGTGGTGAGGTTCTGGGGCTGGGCCGGGAGGGGCTGGCATACGTCCCCGCTTTGCTGGGGCCCGGGCCTGTGTTAGGGATGCCATTCTGTGCACTGGAGGGGAATCCCTCTGCGCCCCCACCCTCAGCCCCCCTGAGTTCTTGCTACTGCATGCCAGGAAAACCTTTTTTTTTTTTTTTTTTTTTTAAATAAAAGGACTCTAATGATTTTTAAAAGATTTATTTATTTATGCATACTAGAGCTGGGGTACAGGCCAGAGATGCAGGAGGTGAGAGGATTCACCAGAGATAGAGTGGGGAGCAGAACAAGCAGAAAGGCAGACTGAATGAAATCTACTGCTGAGGGGAGCAGTGGAGAGACAGGAGAGGTCTCCCGCACCGTGTGGGTAGCTCCCTGGCTGGGGATCAAACTCGTGCTGCAGAGGCTGCAGATTGCTTCATAGTGCGGTGCTTAACCCCTTGTGCCACCAGGGAGGCTCCTAAGTTATTGCAAACCATCTCCCACTGTGCTGGAGAGAAACGCAGCAACCTGGACAGGACTGCCGGGGCTGTGGGGCACGAGGGGCCCTGCATCTGCTTTGTGTCTTAGTCGTTCCCATGGCCACAGGGCCTTCCTGGCCCCAGCTCCATGTCCAGCCTGGCAGCGTGGCCGGCTGGGCCCTGCGACATCTGTGGAGGGGCGTGCCACTGGCCGCCTCAGCTCCAGCTTCTGTCCAGCCCCAGAAGTGAGACGGCTCAGCCAGAGAGCAGCTGGGCTCTCGGAGAAGGAAGACAGGCTGGCTCTGGGGGACGTCCTGTGTGGGGCCTTTGGGTCTGGCCCAGGCTACAGGGCCCCTGAGGTCCCGGCCCTCTGGGCAGGTGGGCAAGCATGCACTCCAGGCCCAGTGGCCTCGGGGCTTCTGGATGCTGGTCTGGACAGGGAGCGCCTGGCCTCTGCCTACTGTCCTTGCCTCGCAGGGTCTGTTCCTGGCCTCTGACGTGCAGCAGCTGCGACAGGCCATTGAGGAGTGCAAGCAGGCCATCCTGGAGCTGCCCGAGCAGTCGGAGAAGCAGAAGGACGCCGTAGTCAGGCTCATCCACCTGCGCCTGAAGCTCCAGGAGCTGAAGGTGGGCTCTGGCAGGAGGCCAGGTGGTCCCCCCCTCTCCGTGAGGCCCTGCGACAGCTTAGAGGGCAGAGCACAGCTGCCCTCAGGGTCCTTCCTGCTGCGGCTCTGCTGCAACCGCCTGCACTGGGTGGGGTTCCTGCCTAGATGGGGGGGGTCCCAGCCTGGGGACTCACTGCCCACTCCTGGGCTGTCAGCCCTCTGTGGGGGAAGCCCTCTGTGGCTGTCAGCCTTGCTGCCTGGGTGGGGGTGTACCAAGCAGGGGCTGAGCCCCAGAGACCAAGCTACAGGCGGGGGGACCCTCCCCACGTGTCCTTTCTGATGCGTCCCTGGGTCCCCGCACTGGCTGTGAGTCCTGGGGGTTGGTGGGGTGGCCCCATGTGGTGAGCAAGGCTGTGACAGTGCACCCCAAGAATGGTGGTATGAGGGATCCCCTGTGCAGTCACTTGGGTGGCCAGGGCCCCATCCCCCTTTCTGTGCTCCGTCCCTGGGGTGACACCGGCTGCGGCCTCAGCATATCTGGGTTGAGCCTGGCCAGCAGAGTGGGGCACACCAGGCGGTGCTGCACCTGCTGGTCTTCCATCCCCACGCAGCGGCTGGGATGCTGGGGAGAACTCCCTGACCGTGGGGAGGGGCTCACATGTCCCTGCTGGCCCCCAGGACCCCAATGAGGAGGAGCCCAACATCCAGGTGCTCCTGGAGCACCGCTTCTACAAGGAGAAGAGCAAGAGTGTCAAGCAGACCTGTGACAGGTGCAGCGCTGTCATCTGGGGGCTCATCCAGACCTGGTACACCTGCACAGGTGCGTGCTGCCCGGGGCCCACTGCCCACTGCCCAGGGGCAGCTGTGAGCACTCATGGCTGCTCAAATCTGAGGACAAGGGGTGGCCGCAGCCACAGGAGGCTGGGCCCGGTCAGGGGGTACAGGCCTGCACGGAGACGGCAAAGGGCGGGGCCTGCCATAGGGAGCTTGAAAGGGTCCATGTGATATGGGAGTAAACGCTGGAGGTCAGGGGTGACGCATGGGGAGGTTCCCACTGTCTGCAAAGGACCCGCAGGCACATGTCTGGGAAGGCCCTGCCACAGGACTCTCTGCTGTGGAGCGCGGAGTGGGAGGGGCCCTGAGTGGCAGGGACTGGGCTGGGGGCATCCGTCTGGCATGGGAAGTGGGTGGCTGAAATCTGGGGCTGCAGGTGGTGTGTGTGGTGAGCCGGGTGAGGAAGGGCCAGAGCCCCGAGTCGGCGGCCTGGAGTTGGGGGCATCGGGTGCTGAGGGCCTGGGGCCGGCAGAGCTGCTGGAGAGGCCCTGGAGGAGCTGGATTGGCCCCTGTGGGTGCCATGACAGGCCGGCTCAGGCTGCCCCCCACCCCCAGGGTGTTACTACCGCTGCCACAGCAAGTGCCTGAACCTTGTCTCCAAGCCCTGCGTCCGCTCCAAGGTCAGCCACCAGGCCGAGTACGAGCTGAGCATCTGCCCTGAGGCAGGCCTGGACAGCCAGGACTACCGCTGCGCCGAGTGCCGGGCACCCATCTCCCTGCGTGCGTAGCCGGGTGGGGGGGCCAGGCCAGAAGGGCCGGACGGGGAGGCCCTGCGGCCCTGAGTGACACCTGCTCAGGCCCTCGAGGGTCCAGCCTGTGGCCTGGGGAGGCAAGGCGCGCTCAGCCGCCCAGGGCCGCTGTCTCCAACACCCACATGGAGGGGCCCGGGAGCGGCAGCAGCCCCTCCCCGGCCGTGTCCCCCCAGGCATGAGCCGCGGGGCCGGTGCTTGCTTACCCGCGGCTCCGAGGAGGGCGGGGGCCTGGGGCGCCGGGCCCTCCCCGCGGGTGCGGCGTGCCCTGTGCGGTGCGCGGAGGATGCTCAGTGGGGCCTCCCGTCCCTCTGCAGGCGGCGTCCCCAGCGAGGCCCGGCAGTGCGACTACACGGGGCAGTACTACTGCAGCCACTGCCACTGGAACGACCTGGCTGTGATCCCCGCGCGCGTGGTGCACAACTGGGACTTCGAGCCGCGCAAGGTGCGGGGCGGGGCGGGCCGGGCCGGTGGGCGGGGCGGGGGCCATGGGGGCGGGGTGGAGGCCCTGGGGGGCGGGGCGGGCCCGGTGGGCGGGGCGGAGGCCCTGGGGCGGGGCGGGGCGGTGGAAGGGGCGGGGAGGGGGTGTGGCGGAGGCCCTGGGGGCGGGGCGGAGGCCCTGGGGGCGGGCGGTGGAAGGGGCGGGGAGGGGGTGTGGCGGAGGCCCTGGGGGCGGGGCGGGGAGGTGGGCGGGGCGGAGGCCCTGGGGGCGGGCGGTGGAAGGGGCGGGGCCGGCAGCGGAGGCCCTGGGGGCGGGGCGGGGAGGTGGGCGGGGCGGTGGAAGGGGCGGGGAGGGGGTGTGGCGGAGGCCATGGGGGCGGGGCGGGGAGGTGGGCGTGGCGGAGGCCCTGGGGGCGGGCGGTGGAAGGGGCGGGGCCGACAGCGGAGGCCCTGGGGGCGGGGCGGGGTGGTGGAAGGGGCGGGGAGGGGGTGTGGCGGAGGCCCTGGGGGCGGGGCAGGGAGGTGGGCGTGGCGGAGGCCCTGGGGGCGGGCGGTGGAAGGGGCGGGGCCGGCAGCGGAGGCCCTGGGGCGGGGCGGGGCGGTGGGCGGGGCGGTGGGCGGGGCGGGGAGGGGGTGTGGCGGAGGCCAGGGGGCGGGGAGGGGCCGGGCGGCGGGCGGGCGGGGCGGGGGCGGCCCTGAGGGCCGCGCTGAGCCACCCTGTCCCCAGGTGTCCCGGGGCAGCCTGCGCTACCTGGCGCTGATGGTGTCGCGGCCGGTGCTCCGACTCCGGGAGATCAACCCGCTGCTGTTCAACTACGTGGAGGAGCTGGTGGAGATCCGGGTGAGGTTGGGGGTCGGCCCGGGAGGCGCCACCTGCGCGGGGCGGGGCCCTCGCCGGCCTGTGCTGGCTCCGCAGTCGCCGCGGACGCCGGTTCCCGCGTGGCCCGGAAGGTTCGGCCTCCCGGCTGGTAGAGGGCGCAGGGGAAGCCACAGCAGGACCCGTGCCGGGCTGGGCTGCAGGCCCGACTCAGCTGTTGCGGCGTGTCTTTGGGGTGCTTTGCGGTTTTTTCTTTATTGTGTGCACGGCGGCGGGAACGCTCACAGCTCCTGCCCCTCCACAGAAGCTGCGCCAGGACATCCTGCTCATGAAGCCGTACTTCATCACCTGCCGGGAGGCCATGGATGCCCGGCTGCTCCTGCAGGCGAGTCCGGGCGCGGCTGCTGCTTTGGCGCTTCTGTCCAGGGTCGAGGGGTCTGCACGCAACCGCGGCTCACGCGCAAAAATGCTCGTAGCCTGCACGCATGTGCCAGCTGCACCCTACCCGCAGGCCGATCAGGCCAGGGCGCAGGGCTCAGCACTGACTGGCTCCAGAGCTGCCCCTGAGAGCTGCCATGAGTGAGCAGGCAGAGCCCGGCCCCTCGAGTGAGCAGGCAGAGCCCTCCCCACCCAGCACCCCACAGGGGTGAGAAGCCCTCAGGCTGTGTGGGGTGCTGGGAGAAGCCCTGGCTGGTGGGGAGACCCCAGGGCTGGGGCCCTTGTCTGCCCAGGGTCACGCCCCTCCCACCCCCGCAGCTCCAGGACCGCCAGCACTTCGTGGAGAACGACGAGATGTACTCCGTACAGGACCTGCTCGACGCACACACCGGCCGCCTGGGCTGTTCACTCACTGAGACCCACACGCTGTTCGCCAAGCACATCAAGCTGGACTGCGAGGTTGGCCCCAAGGCTGTCCTGCGTGGGGGGCGGTGTGCGGGTGCCCCCAGCCGTGCTGACCACCCACTGTCATCAGCGCTGCCAGGCCAAGGGCTTCGTGTGCGAGCTCTGCAGGGAGGGCGACGTGCTGTTCCCCTTCGACAGCCACACCTCCGTGTGTGCCGACTGCTCCGCAGTCTTCCACAGGTCAGTGCGGGCGACAGGTGAGGGATGCAGGCCAGGCGCCTCTGGGGCAGGAGCATTGAGGAGGACGCTGGAGCTACTACTTTGCTGCTGCCTAATCTCATAGCCTTTTGTCTCTATCCAGAGTGCGGGGCGAGGGTAGCGGGAGGGGCTGGGGCTGCTCCCAGGCGGGGTGTATGTGCAAGGGGTGAGGCTGCTACACTCCCCCCTTCCTGCCACCAGTGGTGTTATTTTCAAACATTCCTAGGCCAGGAGATACTTGTATTGGAAGAACAGTGCACACAGGTTGGAAGCAGCCAGCTTTAATCTAACTTTTGGGTGGCGCAGGGTGTAGTCTGGTTGCAGGGGGGACACCCCCACCTTGCCCTGGGCCATCATGGCCTCAGTGGGCCTCTGGCAGATAGGGCTGCCAGCCTGTTGAGCTGGTTTTTATTGTCTGGCAGATGTTGAATATTGAGATGCCCCTTCAAAAGTGTAAAGGGGACCCCATGTTCCGGGAGGGGGCCACACAGTAAGAGCGGGGCTGCCCTGCGGTGTGTGGGCCTCAGGAGGGGCGCCGGGGCCGGGCAGGCACCCCTGGGGCGCACCCAGTCTCACTGTTGCGTCTCCCCAGGGACTGCTACTACGACAACTCCACCTCATGCCCCAAGTGTGCCCGCCTGACGCTGCGCAAACGGTCCCTGTTCCAGGAGGCGGGGCCCGGCCTGGACTCCTAGATGCTGGCACTCTGCCCGCCTGCGTGCCCTGCTGGTCGTGGCCACATCGCAGTGTTTCTCCAGCCGGAGGCGGGGCGCAGCTCCAGGCCCGCCTCACTGCTGGGCGGGGCTGCCAGGGCCAGGCCTGAGGAACGCCCTGGCCCCATGCTGGCTGGGAGCTCCCGGCAGTCTCCCGCTGTGGGGTGCAGCTGGGGTGTGGCCCCTCCCACCACAGACTCCCCGGCTGGGCAGTGGGGAACTTCCTGCCCCGTGGTGACAAGCCCCGGCAGCTTTGCGGGGGGTGGGGGGAGGTGGGGGGGTGTTGCTGGTGTTCCCGGCCCGCAGGTCCTGTGCGGTCTCGAAGAGCTTTGTGGGCCCAAGGGTGCCAGCTGCACCCAGCTGCCTGGGCTGCGTCCTGCTGGGGGGCGCCTCCCTCTGGCACCTGGTCTCTCTGGGCCTTTGGCTGTTCTGCTGGCTCCAAGGGTCTCCCTGGCTCCCTGGGTCCTGGTTCTTTCCGGACAGTGTGGCGATGAGGAGCTCTTCCCTGGGCGATGGGCAGCTGCTCCAAACCACCTGGCTGCCCTGGTGCTCCGAGCTGGGTGCAGGCCCACCTCCAGGTGCAGGCATAGGTCGCCTGGGTGAGCTTCCAGGTTAGGCGAGAGGGTTGGCCATGGCCCGCCTGAGTAGCATTTCCCCAGCCGGATCTTCCACCCAGGGGCTCCCCAAAGGCCAGAGGCCGGCAGCCAGGGGCCTTCTCCCGGCGACCTGAGGTCAGGAGCCAGGAATATTTGCTCACAGAAGGCCTGGCTAGAGGTAGGAGGTACCACGCTGCTAACAAAGGACCTCTGGTGGGGTAGGCCAGGACCCACTGCAGCTGGGGCACTGGGGGACACCCTCCCCTGTCGCCTGATGAGCCAGAGGGAGAGGGCAGCAGCCCAGGGGCTGATGTGTGGGGCAGCCAGTGTGTCGCCCGGGGAGCCCCATGCAGCCTGAGGCATTCCTCTTGCTGCCCAGAGCTAGGCACAGGTGAGCAGTGGACCCCGAGTGTCTCCAGGCCGCAGAGACCCTGCCCTGATGTCCCTTGCCCAGGCGTGAAGGTGGTTCTTGGCCCCTCGCAGCCGACCACATGTGCCACTGCTGCGTCACATTTCTGCCATGGGGTGTTGGCCTTTCCTGGTGTACTGTCTGGTCCACGCCAATGGTTCCTGCCATAGTCGCCGCCCGCGGGAGCTCCCTTTTACCAATTCCTGCCCCCAACACTGTTCCTACCTTCCCCTCTACACAGAATCATGTGGGGCTTTCTGGGTCCACGGGACAGTGGCCAGAAGCCACGGTGGAAGCAGCTCTCTGGGCTAGCAGCCTGCAGCCCTGCTGTGACCACACCCGCTGCCCCTCATTAAACCCCGTGCTCCAGATGCGTGTGTGGTGAATTGGGCACCAGGCAGTTCGCTAATGTGCAGAACAGGCTCAGGCTTCTGGACCATCTGCAGCCTTCTCTCCCTGTGGGGCTGAGTCGAGTGGTCTGGGGAGAAATGAGCACCCCCTGGTGGGCAGCACGTCGGAGGGACAAACAAGCCTCGTGGGGTCCGTAGACTGGGGGCAGAGCAAAGCCATAGCCACTGACGCCACCCCAGAGCCCCCTGACCCTGCACTGGGCATGGCCTGGAGGAGGCCCAGGGCTGAGCAGCACTGGGACCCTGGGGGGCTGGCTGGACTAAGGCCCCCTGCCACTAGGTCTTGAGCCTCAAGACTCTGACCCTCCCAGATCACATCAAGCTGCACATTTCTCTGCAGATACGACCTGTAGTTTGACCAGATCTGGAAGGGGCTGTAACCCAGAAGTAACTGCTGCTTACCTAGGTGTCCAGCTGCTCACCTAGGCTGGGGCCACACTGCGGGCAGGTGTGGAGGGTGGCCAGAGGGTGGTGGGCTGTGAGCCGACACCAGTGCAGGGGTGGAGCCCTCTGAGCACAGAAGCTGAACTCACCCTGAGAAGCACATGGAGGGCTCGGCCCCTTTCCAGCCAGGAAGTGCTTCCATGTTCTTTGGCAAATTAAGAATTACACAACAGTGCAGGCCACCCCACGCCCCGTCTGTCTTCTGGGCCCCCAAGTGCCCACATCGCCCCATTTGCTTCTCTCTCCTCCTGTATTTTCCTGAATGTGAGTTGCGGAGATGGTGCCACCTGTCATCCTTGTGCGTGTCCCTCATGTGTCCAAGCAAGGACACCGCCTCCTGGGCACACAGGGTAGGGAGCGGCCCCTAGACGTCAACCAGACCCACGACAAGCCTCACTCAGGTGAGCCCCCCAGGCCATGTCCAGCCCTCAATCGGGAGGGCAGGCGGCACTGACAGCAGGCTGGCCGCTGTGAAGACAACGGGTCACCAGTGTCTGCGGGGGACTGGGGCTGACCCCAGGGTTCGCACAGCAGGGGATGCAGTGTCCTCCACTGCATGCCTTGTCCTGAAGGGGTTCTGGGGGCTTCCCCAGGCTTTTCTGCTACAAAGTTATACAACTTTGTGACTACCAGGTTTCTTATGGAAGATACTTTGAGACTATGTAACATCCATAGTCCCTGCTTTCACCTTCTTCTCCAGGCTCTCACTAGAAGGGGCTGGTGACTTTCCACTCCTGTGACTCCCTCTGCATCTGGTGGTTGTCTTTTTGTTGCAGAGCTTTTGCTTCTCCACATTTATGGCCTATTTTACTGAGTGAGTTATAACCCTCTACTGCAACTATTTATTTTGATGCTCAAGTTGTCCCAAATTTGGTCAGTGGGAACATTTTCAGCCTGTCCTTAGGCACTCGTTTCCACAGCGAGGCCATCCGGGCTTTCCTGCCCTCTCCATCCCTGCCTGAAACCAGCCATCTCTCCAGAGTGCGAGTGCCTCTTAGTGGACAGTGGTATTTACTAGACAGGACATGGCCTGTCAACGTGCAGCCCTAGGAAAGTGTACCCTCGCTCTGTGTTCCCGCAGACTGAAAACCCATGAATTCACACCAGTGCTTCGAGCTTCAGCCCACTCCAGACCCACGGCTCCCCTCGCTTGGTCCCTCATCTTCCTTTATGGTGAATAACCTGCATCTGCTCTGCATTTGTTCAGTTGCTCAACCCTAGAGTGTGCAGCCAGCACTTGGAGCCTTGCTCACTAGAGCACAGCATCTCTTGAGACTTTAACCTGAGGGTATACAGTCAAACTGCTGTTCAAGATTTGGGTGTTTCTCTCCCTTTGTTGTGCGGAGAAATATGATGCTGTGAAATATGAATCTGTTTGTGTATTGTTTTAATCCTAAACCTTATTTTTGCTTGTCTTATTAACAAGTTTTCAAAGTCTGAATTTTACAGAAGTGAGTCAACTATTACCAGCACCCCACCCCCCCATTAGTTTCTGGTGTCTCCTTCCTGTGTTTCTTTTTTCACATGTAAGATATATATTTTATTTCCTCTTTTCTTCCACAAGAGGTAGCAGGCTGTACTCTCACAAATAGCTTTAGTGGATCGTGTATGGTGGAAAGCGCTCATCAGTTAGCAGAGTTCCTCCTCACGCTCCTCCATCACCTCCAGGCCACCATGGGGGTTACTGTGCTGTGTCTGCTGCACTGGGTGCACATCCAGGCTGGCTGCAGTATTTGTAGCTACAGACAAGGCTGCAGCAAATCATCAGTGCGCATGTGTTCTCTCTTGGAGGTGTAGCTTCAGAGACAATTGTGAAAGTGGGAGAGGAGCCCTATTTCTTATTAGCGCACTGTCCCCCCACACTGCTGCACCGAGGGCCTTGGAGGACGCTTGTGTCCTGGTACATGCTGGTCTCACTGGGGTGGCTTATGTGCACAAGCTTTCATTTGTATCTCTATGAGGGAGGTGGAGCTTCTTTTCACATTTTAAGGCCTGATTTACTTACATACAAATTATTTCTTTTGTGCACTTTTCTGTTGGATTTTGGTAGTTTTCCTCCACATTCTTAAGAATTTTTCAGGCTTATCAGCCTGTTATCTGTGAGATGTGGTGCAACTGTCTTCTCCCAATTTATCAAATGCCTTTGACCTTATTTGAAATGTTTACTCTTCTTAAAGAAAAGTTTTGGCTACATTTTTAATTGGCCCGACTGATTACATTTTTCAACTGGATTTTGAGAGGATACACAGACCAGAAGACAACCTAAGACAGCTGCTGCGAGCGCCGCTTTTTCTCATTGTACAATTCTCTGTAGCAGTTTATTGCATTGTTGATTGCTTTGGAAACTTTTTGTTTCCACTCCTCATCTGAGCTGTTACTGGTAAGCACCTGCAAGCCAGCCTCAAAATGCGCGAGGGCTGCTGAGAGCGCCCCTGTGGTTAGCTGGCGCAGGGCTGGTGGGGCGTCCTCACTGTCCTCCTCTACCGCTCTCTCCTGCTCCAGCTGCATCAGCTCTGCATTTGAGAGATCTTTCTCATTCAGCTGCAGCAACCGGCCCACATCAGCTTCCACCAGCTGTTCCAGAGCCAGGCTCCTGGCCAGAGCCACAATGTCTTGTTGAAGCTGTGCAACATTATCTGTTTGGGACACATCATGGAACTGAACGCACTCAGGCCAAATCTTCTTCCATGCACTGTTAATTGTTGCTGGCTTGAGTGCCTCCCAAGCCGTGGCAATGTTGTCCACGGCATCTATGATGCTATAGTTCCTCCAAAACTCGCTGATCACAGCTGGATCCTCCTCATCTGTTGCTTCCAGGATGTGCTCAAAAGTCCTTCTCAGGTAATGAGCTTTGAAGACAGAGGTGACACCCTGAGCCATGGGCTGGACCGAGTCGGCGGTACCATTGTGGAAGTACTCCACCCTTACATTATCAGACAGGTCACTCAAGTTTACTGGGTGGCATGGCGCGCTGTCTAGGATGAGCAAAGCTTTGTTGGTGAGATGATTTTGGGCACAGTATTTTTCAATGGCAGGACAAAAAAAGTATGTGAACCACTCGTGAAAAATGCTCTTGGTCGCCCAAGCCTTTCTGTTTGAGCGCCAAATCACAGGCAGGTTGGGCTTGGAGTAGCCCTGCAGAGCCTTGGGGTTCTCCGTGTGGTATACCAGTAAGGGCTTCAGCTTAAAGTCCCCAGTGGCATTGCCTCCAAGCAGCAGCATCAAGCGGTCTTTGGGCGATTTGGAGCCTGGCTCGACTTTCTCCTTCACAGAGATAAATGTCCCTTCAGGCATTCTCTTCCAGTAGAGCCCTGTCTCCACCACATTGAAAACTTGCTGGGGGGTGTACTCACCTTCTCGGATGATGCTTCTCAGCACTTCCGGGTAGGTGTCCTTGTTGCCGGGAGCCGAGCTGCTCATCTTGAAGTGGGGCAAACAGTGGCGCTCCTTGAACCTCATAAACCACCCTTTACTCGCGCTGAACTTTTCTGCTTGAGAGCTCTCGCCGTGTTCACGCTGTAAGTCGTCAAACAAACTCCTGGCTTTTTCCTGAATAGCGGTGACACTCAGGGGCACGTTTCGTTGGCTCTGGTCTTCCAGCCACACGTACAACAACCTCTCCATGGTCTCCATGGCCGCACTTCGACGGCGAGTCAGCCGAGAGGCTCTCGAGGGAGTAGCTATGAGCGAACTCGCCTTGATCTTTTCTTTATTATCGCGGATTGTCGCCACTGTGGAGACAGCAAGGCCCAGGGCCTTTGCAATTTGGCTGAGCTTCTCACCCACTTCAAATCGCCGCAACACTTCGAGTTTGATGTCGAGAGTGATTGCTTTCCGTTCCCTCTTGGCACTCCGGAGAGCCGTCGCACCCAGGGGCCTTTTCCCCGGCATCTTTGCCTCCAGAACGTCATAAACCCCCGCAGTCTAGGGGCAGGGGCCGGTGGACACACGCAGTCCCTTGCCGCGTAGGGCCGCGAGTAGACAGACGTTCGAGCCCCAGCCGCGCTCCCAGGCGCAGGCGGGATGGTTCCGGAGCCACCGCGGCCGGTGTCTGGCGTCCGAGCGTCCGCACCCCGCGTGCAGAGAACAAACACCTAGGAGCCCGCCCGGACCCGGCGCCTCCGCTCACGCGGGACGCGCGGAAGGCGTCGCCCGGTCGCGGAACAATGACACGCAGCAGCGGCGACTAGAGCGCTTTGGGACGGCATGGCACGGAGGACCCCAGAAGGGGTCCCTAGAGATGCCAGACTTAAAATAAAACTAAAGGAACTGGGCGTTTTTCTCTCAGCACCCCGCCGAATCGGCCGCTGGGGGTTCTGCGCCGCCTGAGTCGAGCCAACGGCGTTCATGTTCTGATCTTCAGGAGTCGGGCGATAGAGTAGACACACGCAGAGAGGCCCCCGGGCCGGGGCTACAGCGCATGCGCGCGGCCCTCCTCCCGCCGCGGGGCCGTGGCGACACGGTGGCTCGTTTGCGTGGCATTGCGCGTGCGCGCGCCCGAGCGGCGCGAGTTCGGCGGCGGGGCGTGCGCCACCGGCTGGCGGCTGCGGCTGCGCCTCTGGTCGGCCTGTGGCGATGCCCCGGGGACGCAGGGCGCGGCAGGATGGCCGGGCCTGGCGCGAGGGCCGTGGCCGCCTTCGGGCAGGTGAGCGGGGACGCCACGTCCGCCGCTTCCGGGCGACGGCGGCGGCCGCTCTGGAGCGGCGGTGACGCCATCCGGGAGCGCCGAGTGCGGGGCCGGGAGCCGCTTTCCTGCGCGTCGCGGCCTCGCGGGCCGAGCCCGGGGATCTTCGGCGAGCCCGCGACCGTCGTGCTGCGTTCGACAGCGCCCGCGGAACCCCCGCTCAGGACCCCCGACACACCGGGGGTGCCCCCTGCCGACACACGGGGAGTGACTTCTGCATCCCCCCAGCACACCCCGGGGTGTCCCCCTGTAACAGGGAGGTCCCCAGGAAAAGGGGAGGCCCCGGGTTCCCTGCCCCACCCAAGGGGGTGGAGCCGAGCAGGGAGGAGACCCCGAGAGGAGACTTGGGTGGGAAGGAGGGAGGGTGGGGAGCAGACGGGGCCTGGGGGAGGCCCGGGGCGGAGACGGAGCTGTGGGCTTCTGGTCCTGGGCTGGGAGGACGGCCGCCGCTGAGCCACGGGAGGAGGCAGGGGCAGCTTTTATCTTGATTCTGATGTTGCGCTTTCCCCCCCAGACTTGTCTGTTTTTGACCCTTTCCTGTGGGTCCCCACCAGGAGGGGCATTAGACTTGGGGCGGCTTTCAGGCCTCAGTGGCCCTACTCTGGGCCAATCCTTTTGGGCTGGACTTTTACCCACGAGGGGACAGGTTACTTGGGGTGCTTGATTTGGAAACTCTAGTCTTCATCTTTTCTGTGCTGCACAGTAATTGTATTAAGGTTCCTTTCCATTAAAGGTCTGTATGTTTTGTTTTGATGCAGCGGGTGGCAGAAAACCTATTTAGAGCAGGCACGTTTGGGGGTTCTGGGGTGCCCCTCTCCCTGCCCTGTAACACCCCCTATTTATCACACCTGGGGGGTGCTTCCCCTTCTCTGTGTGTGTGTGTGCGTGTGTCTGTGTCTCCCCTTCCAACACACTGGGGTATTGTCCCCCATCGCATCCGAGGGTGTCTTCCCCCTCACACCCAGGGGTGCCCCCTCCTGTCACGCTGGGGGTATCCTCCATCATCCCCCCATCACACCTGGGGTTGTATCCCCTGCCCTGGCACACCCAGGGATACCCCCCACCCTGGGGTGTTCCCACCGTGCGCAGCAGGGCAAACCTCACCCTGTTTCCTGGGGGCATCTGGCTCAAGCGCCTTCCCCTGTGAGCACTTGGTGACACTCCCCCCCTTAGATGCCGTGAGTCCAGTTGCTCTTCAGTAAAGTCCTTTGCTGGGGGGGAGGGGACATGGTTGGGGGGAGAGTGCGGCTTCAATGTGCCCGTTGCTGGCGTCCTTTGGGCTGTTGGTCCTCGACGCCTGGGTCCATGCAGTGGTGGGAGGACTTCGGTCTGTCTGTCTTCAGGGTGATCTTGCTGCTCTTCTCTGCTCTCTGACGCCGCCAGCCCCATGCTGTGGCAGCAGCAGAGAAACAGGCCACTCGTGTCCAGTACCTACTGGGGTCAGGAGCAGCCCCTTTTCATGTGGACCGAGAAGCTGCCATGACCCTGAGCTGACTGCCCGGCCCTGTCCCGGACAGGGGATTTGCGGGCCACGGACGAGGTGGCAGCACCTGCTCCAGAGATGAAGAATCCCCAGAGTGGCTGCATCTAGGGATGCTTGTGTTCTGGAAACGTCCACGCCATTATTTTGCTGTCAGTGGTTGCTGCGCTCTTCCTGCTATGTAGGGAGGACAAGACAGCAGCCGTGGCGTGCTGAGTACGCACCCGCTCCATGCCCACAGGCTTTGGGTGGCTCAGTAAAGCAGGGAAAGAAGCTTGGAGGAGTAAGGGGCTGGAGCCCTTGGAGGGCGCAGCAAGTTCGTTCCTGCCAGCTGCCTGTGTGCAGCTTCCTGTGTGCAGCTTTGGTGGTTCCCGCCATCCTGCCCCGGGCGCTGGTTGGGGGAAGGCTGGGGGAGCAAGGTCTTCCTGCCTCTAGGAGCTGCCTTCTGGCTGGACGCACCCCTTAAAGTGCCAGTGCCGCCTTGCCTTGCCTTGCCTTGCGTTGGAGGGGAGGAGGGGAGTGTGGGTCTCTCTAAGGGTGGGGGAGGAACAAGACCTGGAGGAAGTGGCGCCCCAGAAAGCCTCAGGGCCTCTGGGGTACACAGATCTGCCTGGCCTGGCTCCCATGGGTGTGCCTCCACAGCTGAGTCTCCCTCTGTCTTCAGGACGCGGAGCCCTGTGGATCGCACTCCTGGGCCTCATAGGTGGAGGGGGTGGGCGAGCTGCTGAGCTGTGCTCCCTGGGAGGGTCCCTGCTGGGCGCGGGGAGGGGGGTCCTCGGGTTTGCTGCAAGGGGAGCCTCTTGGAAGAGTCACACTTTCTCTCGACATCACTGCAGAGTCTCACTTTTCCCCGCACTCCTTTTGCTGCTGGCTTCAGGCTCTGGGTGGGGGTGCGGGGCTGTGAGTGTGTGTGTGTGTGTGTGTACAGCCCATGCTCCCCACTGCTGCGACCTGTCCAAGTTCTGGGTTAGTTTCCCTGGCTCTTGTGGGAAATTTTACTCCAGTGTCTTTTCACCCCTTCGCTTTGGGACACAACTGTCGGGGCCCCAGCATCTGCATGGACAGTCAGGAGGTGCGGCTGTCCCTGTGCCCACCCTGCCAGCTCGCCCCGAATCTGCTGGAACAGCCACAGCTCCAGGGAGCTGCCCTGTGTCTGTCCAGTGTGCCGGGCGGGGGCAGGGCCTAGGCTGTCTGTTCCCAGCTGCCCTCCTCTCCAGCCTCC
The DNA here is from genome assembly GCF_964194135.1 of Talpa europaea. Taxonomy (NCBI): domain Eukaryota; kingdom Metazoa; phylum Chordata; class Mammalia; order Eulipotyphla; family Talpidae; genus Talpa; species Talpa europaea. Next base: position 70,445 of record NC_140084.1, on the reverse strand, counting down.
AGAAGTCGGGCAGCGCCTTCCCTGGGCTGGCTGGGGCGCAGGGGGCCTTGCCTGCGGAGCGGCCCATGAAACTGCCCTCAGCTGGCGCGCTCTGCCGCTGGCAGGGAAAAAGCCACGTTGGCAATCACGGAGCTTGTCAGTTTCCCGAAGAATCCCCAGCAGTGTCGGGCGCAGGAGCCAGAACACCAAAGGTGCTGATTTCAGGAATCGGTGCTCGGGCCATGGCCACGGCAGCCTTGGTCACCAGCCAGGACAGGAAGTGGAAGTGGCGCTGGCAGAGCGGAGTCTGGATGCGGTGCACCTGGCAGGCCAGGCACGGTGGAAGCTGCTGTCCCAGACCTCAGAGCTGGCCCGGGACAGTGCCCCCCCACTCCCGGCCTGGGGCTCCGGGCCCTGTGGAGAGCATGTGGCTCCCTGGGGGTGGCCAGTCCTGCTTCTGTGGCTCCTGTCCTCGGCTTGACAGCTCTTCAGCCTTTGCCTTCGCTGCTCTCTGATCCAGTCTTCACTTTGGTCTTCGAAGAAACAGGCCTTTTTCAGTTCTGTTGTATTAGTTAGGTCACTAAAGGGGACACAGATACATTTGGGGTCAGATGCAGCCTCTTTGTGGGGCTACCGCCCATGTGGGGGGCAGTCCAGCCTGGGGCCTGGCCATCTGCTGCTTGGCTGGTCTGCTGGCCTTTTTTGGACCCTGAATCTCCAAGGGCTCGGTGGGGCTGAGTCCCTCCTGGGGAGGGCAGCTCATAGGCCCTTTAGGCCTCCTGGTTCTGGCCAGCTCCTCCCCACGGTGCCGCTGCATACTGCTGGCCACTGCCTGACCACTGAGACCCCAGGGCTGAACAGAGGCCACGACTCTTCTTCACGGTCCTGGCTGTCAAGGGGCAGAAAGTGTGGGAGCTGGACACAGGAGGTGGGGGGGAGGCTGTGGCAGCAGGCAGGGCAGGGAGGTGGAGGTGGGTGGCAGGTGTGGGAGTAGGGGAGGACGGCAGGCAGGGGCTGTAGTGAGGGGGAATGGCAGGCCAGGGCCCTCTCATCAAGGGGGGGAGCTATGTGCACAGATGTGCTTCTGTCTGGGTCTCAGATTCTTTCATGTGCTTGTATTTGTGGGGGACCCTGAATGCCAGATGGTGGGGGAGCAGCCCAGTACCTTACCTGGAGGGGCCTGGGTCAGGCCAGCTTCCCGGTGCCACCTCCCTTGAACTGGCTGCATGTGGCCACGTGGATGGATGGGGTGGGCAGTGGAAGGCTGAGGCCCCAAGTGTTTGTGGGGCCCAGGGACCCAGCATCTTGTGTTTGATGTGAGTGTCTCATTTCTGGTTTTTGGTGTTTTTTTTTTTTTTTTAAGATTTCATTTATGCACACAAGAGCTGGGGTACAGTCCAGAGGTGTGGGGATGAGAGCACTCACCAGAGTGGGGAGCAGAACAGGCAGCTCCACTGAGATTCACTGCTGAGGAGAGCAGCAGGGAGACAGGAGAGGTCTGCTGGCCATGTGGGCAGCTCCCTAGCTGGGGATGGACTCAGGCTGCAGTGGCTGGGCAGTGGCTGGGGATAGCTTGATGGCGTTGAGACTTCAACCCCTGCACCACCAGGGAGGCCCTGAGCCAGCAGGGCCTGTCCTGCGGCTCCTCTGCCCAGGACAGCATGGGGGACCACTCCCCTACACTAGTGCACTGCGGGCAAAGTCAGCCTGGGCCTACCAGGTGCCCTGTCCATCACCCTGTGGTGCCGGGAGCCTGCACTGGGGTGGGGGGCAGCCCCTCCGTCGTGTTGTATCCCTTGGGCGGTGGCTGCCAAGCACCTGTTACTGGGCAGGTCACTGGGGCCTGACGACCTGACAAGGTTCAGGCAGGACCCCTGGGTGGTGACATCAGGGGTGTCAAGCCTGGGCTCTCACCCTCCCCCTGCACCCAGACGCCCCCCCCCCAACCGTGGCTGCCCCCTCTCCTCCCTCCCACACCCAGCGCTGCTCAGAGCCAGCAGGCAGCTAGGATCAGAGTGGGGGTTTGGAGTCTCTTCCTGTGCCACTGCCCGCCCTGCTGAGGAGCCTCCGGCCCCGGCCAGTGCAGGGCTGGGGCTCCAGGCCACTGCCTCAGAGTATCTGCTGCCACTGAGCCCCAGCAGGCCCTATGTGGGCTGCCGCTGGGTGCTGGGGCTCGGCTGTGCCTGCCAGGCGGGTGACAGGGGGGAGGGTGGGGGAATGCCTGCTTACCAGACCAGACCCTAGGACTCGGTAGCTAGTTTGCTGTTTGCTTCAAAAGTCAAGTGCGGGCCCCCGCCAGCCCGGGGCCGCGGCAGGGCGCTCGGCCGGGAAGGGGGCGCGTGCGGGCCGGGCCGTCCCGTCCCGGGGACGCCGCTCGCGCAACAGGCTTGTGGGTGATGGAATGAAGAATCCTTCCATTGTTGGAGTCCTGTGCACAGATTCACAAGGACTTAATTTGGGCCGCCGTGGGACCCTGTCAGATGAACATGCTGGGGTGATATCTGTTCTAGCTCAGCAAGCAGCTAAGCTAACCTCAGACCCTACAGATATTCCTGTGGTGTGCCTAGAATCAGATAATGGGAACATTATGATCCAGAAACATGATGGCATCACAGTGGCAGTGCACAAAATGGCCTCTTGATGACCCAGGTCATCCCTGCAGCAGCCTGCCACAGGCACTAAGCGCTGACATGTGTCAATCATCTTACACTAGTATTCAAGTTTCGGTAGTTAGGCCATCTATTTAATGTACATTGGGCACTTCTAATTTTAGAGTAAGCTGCTTTTTGACACTCTATAAACTATATAAAATGTTAGTGTGATGCTGCAGGGGGCCTTGCTGCCCCAACCATGTAAGACACTGGCAAGCAGCTAAGAAAAAGGGCCTCACTCCATGGGGCCGAAGATTTCCAAAGAGCCTCACACTGTGGGGCTGAAGATTAATCTATAACCTATAAGCATCCCTTTGTTTTTTTGTTCTTGGTCATATAAGAAAAAACTTCTCAGAAAGTACATTGGGCAATAAATTATACGTGTAGAATACTGTAAGTAAATGGCACTAAGAAATACCTGCTTAAAAATTAAACACTGTAAATTTGGCCTGCCTGACAATGGGAATGAATTTTGTTATACATGAGCATGCCTGACAAGCAACCCAGGACAACAATTATAGTAAATCCTTCTTTTGCTTTTTTTTTTTAGAAGTTTCTTAGGAAAGTTTTTAAATGAAGTTAACTGTATTAAGAAGTTTCTTGGTAGAAAACCCTGCTAGCCGATAACCAGAAAGCAGCTGGTCTCCAGCTGAAGGCCATATGAATAGAAGAGTCTTTTGATGCTTAGGCTTTAGCTGATAGGAGTGTACCGACGGCTATTGGCTGTCTTAGGTAATTGCCTAAGCTAAAATAATGAATTTTAGTGTAAGGTTTATTTTTTTTTAATCTATTAACCTTGAAGGCTACTATCTTGCTGAGACCCATAGGAGCCAGTAGTACATGGGAAAAGAATATACTGATTGTTTCTGCTCTGCTTCTATGATGATGTAATTTCACTGCTTGCTAAAAATGAATAAAGACCTGCTGAGCCCCTCAGTAGAAGAGACTTGCACCTCAAAAAAAAAAAAAAAAGTCAGTGACAGCCGGGGGTGAGTGCGCCCCACTCCCCTTGCCTGAAATGTGTCCCCCAAGCTGTGTCCTGCCGTTCCCCTAGGCCCAGAACGGTTGAGCTGCCTGGTTCCCCAGGCCTGGCCCTGCCTCTGTGCTGCCGGGGGCACAGACCAGCCGGGGTCCCGGCCACACCTGGGCCACTCCTCCTGCCCCAGGCTCCTCAGGGCATGGCTCCCGGGTGGTCCTGCCTGGCCTGGCTGCTGCTGCCCCCGGTGTGGAACCCGCCCAGCTGGCGCCCCTGCCTTCTGCCCAGGGACTAGAAATCCAGGGCGTCTGTCCTCGAAGAGTGACCCAAATACACAGCCTGGGTGCGGCCCCAGCACCCTCACCTTGGGCTCAGCTGGAGAAAGGACTGGAGTGGCCCCCACGAACCCCGGAACTGTCAGCCAGAAAGGAGGAGATGGGTCAGGCCTCAGGAAGTGATGTTTAATCCCCCCTTTTGTAAGTGAGCCCCCAGCCGCAGGAAGACCCGGGAGCCTGCAGGGCACACGGCCGGCCTGGAGAGGAGCGCATAGCCCAGGTGGCTGTGGGCAGTCATGTGGCTTCCGGCTGTGGGAATGGCTGGGGCTGGGACGGAGGCGAGCTCACGCCTTTATTCTAAAGCTGTCAACTTGCTGTGCGGCCAGGGGCCCATCCTGTCCCTCAGGCCACGAGAAGCAGCATTGGGGGCAGTGGGGTTGTGCCTTGAGAGGGCCTGGGGCTGTGTGCAGGCACCGGGGTCCCCACCCAGGCAGGGCCGCGGGGTTCAGACCAGATGTGTGGCGGGGCAGGCATGGGGCCGGGCCTGTAGCCGCCGTACTGGCCACAATGCTTGGCTGGGCAGCAGTGTTCCTGGGCTGGGGCCCGGTGGCCGTCACCCCTGCCCGCGTGGGGGTTCTGGGACAGAGCACCAGTCTCGTAGACAAGTTTCCAGAAGCCCAGGCCGCTCCGCTTCAGTCCTGGGCATGGTCCCGGCACCGCCCTGGAGGAACCAGAGCAAGGCCGCTGGGCTGTGCTTGTGCCGACCCCCGGGCCGCAGCCGCCTAGTCCTCCTTGGGCCTCTCCACGGTGAGAAACGTGTCCAGCACCGCCGGCTGCCGCTGGGGTTCCCCAGGAGGCTGCTTTTCCCGGTTCTGCTCGGCCCTCGTACGTGTCCAGGATGGGGAGCGGAGGCAGCCTGCCCGGGGCAGCGGCTGCAGGCCTGGAGGGACAAGGGGGCCATGAGGCTGGGGTGGTCACTGACAGCCACTGAGCCGGCGGCAGGGGCTGACTCCCCCAGGAGGGCCCTCCCAGCCCAGTGCTGCCCACCACCCCCTTGGTCCTGGGGTCGCGGGGCCCAACCCCTCTGGTCAGCGCCAGCCCCTGCGCTCAGCGGCTGGAGGCCAAACCCACCAGTGGGGACTCCATGGCGAGTCTGGGGGAGGGGTGGTGGCCAGGACAGGAGCTGTGTGGAAATGTGAGGACATCGGGCCTGAGGCTTGGAGGTGGATGGCTCGTGGGTCAGTGCCCGCCCTGGGCCTACCTGCCGGGGTGTCACCGGTCTCATCATCCGAGTCAGCGAAGACCTCGGCCAGCTCCTGGTCGGACATGTCGGCCAGCTCAGCGAGGTCCAGGAGGTCGAAGTGCACCTCCAGGGAGGAGACGCTGCTCAGGGGCTCTGCGGGCGGCGGTGGGTCAGGGGGGCCACGTGCCCGCCCCCGCCCAGGCAGAGCCCCACGCCCGCGTCCTGGTGCCCGCGGCCCCGTCTGTGTCATGGTGGTCTGGGTGGGGCGCCGCGCCCCCCACCAGGGCTCCCCACCGGCCTGCTGGGCCCGCGACACGCAACTCACGCCTCCTCTCGGCGACCTGCAGGAGCCCGGGCGCTGGTGTCGGGACAGCTGCGTCCTCCTCCTCGGCTTCGGGCGCGGGGCAACGGTCCCTGGCCCCGGGAGCAGCAGGTGGCCCCCCGGTCTCTGTCACCACGTCTGCAGCAGAAATCGGTGTCCAGGGAGGCCCACTGGAAGGCGCTTGGTGCCAAGAACTCCGGCGGGCAGTGGCTGGTGCACCCCCGTCTGCCGCTCAGACGCGGGGTTCTGGGTCAGCTGCACCCCCTCGCCCCTCACACCCAGCCCGCGTGGCCTGTGACCCCCGAGTTGGCCTCGGCATGTTCCGAGGGCCGCGTGGGGGCCGCCTCGCCGCCCACCCCCTTGTGCCCTGCCCAGGTCTCCAGCGATGTTCTAATGGGCAGTGCAACTGCCCAGCTTTGTCGCCAAGGCTGTCTTGTCACTGAGAGTGGCCGACACCATGCGGGCTGTTTTCTGGGGCAGGCTCCCACAGACAGGGGCTGTTCTCTGCTCCCCTCCTGCGCGTCCTGGGAATCCAGCTCTTCTCCCCACCCAGCAGGCCCTGTAGCTCTGGCTGCCCACGGAGCCTTGTTGCGTGGTGCCGAGCAAGGAGCAGCTACCTTGAGTGCGGCCCAGGGGTCCGTCTGACTGCTGCCCTGGGGTGGCCCACCCCAAGCCCCCACGCCTGGCTGGCCGCGCTGGCCCCCCGACCCCTCCTGGGAGCAGAGCAGGCCTGGGCCCCTGGGTCCTGTCCCACTGGTGCGCAGCTTTGGCCTGCAGGTGGCGAGGGCAGTGATGGGCCTGCTCTGGGCTGGCAGGGCCTCCCGTCCGCTTAGACCGCTGCCAGTGGCCCTGGGCCCTGCCTAGGGCAAGCAGCTGCTGGGTGTCCATGGGCCACTCACAGCCTGCAAGGCAGGGCTGAGCTGGGACAAACCCCTGAGCTGGCCGAGGTGGCAGAGGTGGGTCCTCATGCCTGGCCTCTCTGCGGGGCCCCCCCATCCAGCACTCGCACTGGCTGCCTGTGAGGCCTGCAGGGGTGCCCATTTCGGGGGATCCTGCCGATGGAGCTGGGCCTTCCCGGGTGGCGCCACAGAGGCCCTGAAGGGCACATCCGAGGGCTGGCAAAGCCCTGGGGGTTCTGAGCAGCAGGGGCGCCCTCCGTCCGGTGCGGGTGGCAGGGAAGCAGCCTTGGGCAGCGGCTAAGCCAGGGCTCGCATCCCACCTGCTTGGGCAGCCCTGCCAGAAGCTGTCTCATTGCTTCTGTCCCTGAGCTGCGAGGCGGCCGGCCGGGGGTCTGGGGTTCTTTCTGCCCCTTGTGGCGGTGGGTCTGTACTTTATTTGGGGATGTGCAGGCCTATGAGGGCCGAGGGGAGGGGGCCAGCAGGGATGCACCACGTGGCCTTTGGACACGGCCTCTGGAGGTCGTGTGGTGGGCAGCTACAGCAGGTCGGGGCAGCGCCCTTAGCCACGCGGCTCTGCTCACACGTGGAAGGAAGGGTGTGTCCGCAGTGCCCCTGCAGCCCAGTCGCAGGGCCCCGGTGGGCCAAGTGTCAGTGGTCAGTCAGCACTCGATGGGCAGAGCTGACCCCTGCTGCTGGGGTTGGCCTGGGCAGGGTGCGGAAGGCAGCTGGGTGGCCAGGCCAGGGGTGCAGGGCTCCTTTTCAGGGTGGTAAAACTACTGGAATTGGGGGTTGTGGCAGCACCGCCACTGCCTGGCACTCAAGGGCGAGCTGGTGGAAGGCGAGAAGGGTGCCCGCACAGACCAGCAGAGGGCCAGGTAGGCCAGGGCCGAGCCCCACAGCCTGGGGGGCACCTCTTGGGGGCAGCCCAGTGTTTCAGGAGCTGGCTGGGTGCTCGTGGTGGTGGGGCTCAAGTGGGGGGTGCTCGGCAGCTCCCGCTGGCAGAGGCATGAGTGTTTCTGGGGCCCCGGAGGGCCAGGGGAACGCAGCCCCACTGGTGCAGGCACCGGGGCAACATGGGGAGACGTGTTGAGCCCCACGGGCCTCCCCGGTGGACACTAATGTGCGGACAAGATGGGGTTACCTGGGCTGTCCTACTTTCCAGTACATTCATGCCGAGAGCGTGGCCCACATCTCGGGTTCCCTGCCGGCACCCGGGCCTCGCCCAGCACAGAGCAAGAGAGCCATGGAGGGAGGGGTGCTGCGGGGCCCCAGGTGGGGGCCCCCCTCGGCATCCAGAGTGGCCCTAGGCTAACCCTCTGTGGGCAGGGTCCCGGCCTGGCAGGAGGGGCTGGGCCCGGGGTCTCTCCAGAAGTGCACTCCCTCAGTTCTGGAGCAAAAATGTTCTATCAAAACCTTGGGGCCTTCTATCAAAAATTTTGGGAATCTCACAGATGAAATGGCTATATTCGCCACAAATTTCTCCTGAGGAGAGCTGCTGGGTCTGTCTGTCTGGGGCCGGGCAACGTCTGGTCTGTGCCCACACAGGCATGGCCACCTGCGGGTGAGCTTGGGCCGGCAGAGCAGACCCCAGCCCACATCAGGGAGCTGCCGGTTGCTGGACCCCGCTGGGTTGGGGCTTCAGTGCAGGGGCTGGGGGTTCTCACGCTCCTCCCCCAAAGGCTTTCCCTCCACTGTCTTAGGGCACACAGAGCCCTGGGGGGAGGGGCGTGTCCCTCGGAGGAGGCCCCTCAGCCCTGGGGGCCCTGGGGAGGGGCGCTGGACTGTCAAAGGTGAGACCTCAGCTGGACCCGTGCGAATGGGTGAACAAAGAAAGCGCCCCCGGCCCGGTGTCTCCTGGTGCTTGCAGGGGGGCGGCCCTGACATCTGCCTGCCCACCTCCCACTGCCCGGGGGCCAGCCCTCGGCCCCAGAGCCGGCTGGGCTTGCGGCTCCCGAGGGCTCCCTGGGTGGGGCGGGGTCTCCACACCCCCTGATGCACTGTGGTCTGACAAGGGCGTGGGGTGTGCACGGTCTGCATCCAAGTTCCGTGGCGGATGCGCCCGCAAAGCCTTCCGGAAGGGGCTCTGGGGGGCGGGGGTGTTCCTAGAATGTTCCTCGCGTCCGCAGAAGCCTCCCCGCCCGGGGCCAGGCTCCAGGGCGAGGCGTCCCCACGGCCGCCGGGAGCCGAGCCGGGGTCACCCCGCGCACCTGTCCGCCCGGACGCGCGCGGCCCCGCGGGCCCGCCCCGGAGACCCCGTCTCGGCCCCGGCGCCGCGGGATGCGGCCGCGGCCTCCGGGCCTCGCCCCCGGGAGCCGGGCTGGGCGAACAAAGCGGCCGCGGCCGGGCGCCCCCACGCCTCGCGGTCCGGAGCCCCGGCGGCGGCCCCGCAGCCGCACCCCGACCCGGGACCCGGCTGGGGCTTCGGGGCGAACTCGGGCCGCCCGCCCGGGGCGCGCCGGGCTCGCCGCGGGGCCGGCCGAGCGGCGAGGGGGCGGGACGCGCTCGTGCGCCCCCCGCGCGGCGCCCGGCCCGGCCCCTCCCGCCCGGCCGGCGCGGGTCTCGGGCGGCGGGGGCGGCGCGCTCGGGGCGCCGGGCCGCACTCACCTCTCGGCGTGGCGCCCTCCGGGGCCTCCATGCGGCCGGCGGGGTCGCCGAGGCGCGGGCGGCGGCGTCTCCCGGCCCGGGCGCCCCTGCAGCTGCGGCGGCGGAGCGGCCGGGGCTCCGCGCAACATCGGGGCAGCAGCCGGGGGGCCGCGGCGGCGGGGAGGAGCCCGCGGGGCGGGGCGCGCAGCTGCTCGGGCCCGGCTCCGGCTCCGCCCCGCCCGCGGCACAGGTGCGGCCCGCCCGCCGCGCGCCCCCGCCGGCCCCTCCGCCCCGCCCCGCCCCGCCCCGCCCCGCACCCCGCGCCTCCCCCCCCCCCCGGCCCGGCCGGGCGACCCCTCCCCGGCCCCTCCCGGCCCCTCCCCGCGACCCTCCCGGCCCGGCCCTGCCTCGGCCCCGCGCCGCACCTCGCGCGGCCCCGCTGCCGCCCGCCCACTTCGGGGGCGTCTGGCGGGGCCTGGAGGGCGCGCGGACGCGGAGGGAAGAGGCGCTGGCCCCGGGGTCCCGAGTGACAGCCGCCCCCGACGGCGGAGAGGAGACCCCGGGGTGGGGGTGGGCGGGCCCGGCAGTGGCCGGGGCCGGCGGGGTCTGCGGAGCTGAGGCCTGAGATCCGGGCGCGGAGGGCCTTCGCCAGCGCCCGGGCACAGGGAGGGCAGGCCCGGGGGCCGGCCGCTGGCCCCTGCCCAAGACATGCACGTTCCCTGTCAGAACCGCCCCAGCAGCCCGGGAAGGATGTCCCACTCCGGCTGCGAGCAGGGGCGGCCCTGGGGGGCCGGGGGTTTGCTGGAGGGCTCTGCGCGGGCGCTGTTGCCCGGCAGCCCCGGTCACTGCAGCGAGGCGGCCGGTTTGCAAAGCGCATGAAATAAAAAACTGCTGTTTGCCACCCTCTAAAGTGACGGCCTGGGCCACTAGGACAGGCCTCTCAGCAGCGATGGCCTCTGGGGACGAGGCTGTGCTGCAGGGTGGGCGCTGGGCAGCAGCAGCCACTGTCCTGCCTCGGGGGTCGGGGCAGTGGGAGGGCATCGGCTGCCTCCAGTATGTCCTCAGAACGTTCCCAGGAACGGTTCCAACTCGATGGCTTCCAGAAGCTTCCATTCCCTTCCATACTCCTGCATGAATCTGCGGCGGCCCTGTCACTGGAGGATGGCAGGGCAAGGCTGTGGCTTCCAAGGCTGGCCAGACAGGGCCACCTCTGCTGGGGCCGGTCTGGCCAGACCCAGGCCCTGTGCAGGCAGGCGGGGTCGGTGGCCGGGGCCTGGCCAAGTGACAGAGCTGGCAGACGCTGTCACCATCAAACTCCGGTTGGCACTCGTGCAGGTGCGGCAGCCGTGCCAGCGACTGTGGGCTACCGGTCATCCCCACTCCTGAGAGGATTGAGTGGACAGAGGGGCAGGGGTGCTGCGGAGAGGCGCACGCTGCCTCGTCTGGCTCCAGAGCCAGTGAGTATGTATTTTGACTTTTTACTAGGAAGATTTTCAAGCAGAAGTATAGAGACCAGCAAAGGTCACCCGTTGTGCCTGTCGCCCAGAGTCAGTGGCCACTGCTTCTCCCTCCAGGACTGGTGACTCCTGCACACGCCCGGTGATTGCACTTGTAGACGCTCGCTGTGCTGTTTATATCAAGAACGGGGCCCGTCTGCTCCTCCTGACCCCCAGGCCTGCTCGCGCCGTGCCATGGCTCTGACCTGCACAACCAGGAGGCGCCGAGGCCAGAGGTTTGTGCAGAGGGACATTTGCTTGTGGTTCTGCCGGGGACTTGGGTCATTCACGTGGGGCTCCCAGCCGCACAGCTGGACGCGAGTGTGGACTCTTCGGCCACACATGTGAACAAAGGGCTTTGCTAGAATCTCCACGCAAGTCTGCATGAGAAGCAGAGATGCGCGGCCTCACTGGGCCAGGCTGACTTAGCTCTGCAGTCCACCCCAGTGAGACCACTGGCTTCTGTCAGCCGAGGCCTGACCCCTCCTGACTTGGCCCTCCCTTCTTGCCCCTTGCCCTGGAAGGAATCATTGCTAATGTGTTACTGTGGTTTAATTCAGGACCCCAGACCTGCAGCAAACACCAGCCAGCGCCACTGCCTGGCCATCGGCCTGCAAGGTCGGTGTGGACAGTGCTCCCCGGGTCTGGGGGCCCCTCTGGGGAGGGGGTCTGGTGTTCAGCGGTGGCAGCAGCAGACCCCACAGAGGAGAGGCCTCGGGGCCTGCTGTCAATCGGGCAGCTCCCTGTCCCGGGGGTCTCCCCAGGGACCCAGCGGGGCCTGGGTGTCTGGTCAGGCCTGGGCCCGGGTGGCACCTGCGGCCGGCGAGCCCCGCGGTAGCCCCTGCGTGAGCCAGGCGGACAGTCCTCCGGGCCTTGCTGTGCCCAGAGCCTCTCTCCAGGGGGAGGAGATTCTGGAACCTTCTGTGTCCCCAAACAGACGAGGAGACGCACCCGCCGGAAACCCGGTCCAGGGGACGCTGAGGTCCGGGCTGCGGGGAGGACACGCGGGGCGCGGCCGGCTGAGCGGGACGGCGGGGGCCGCTGGGCCGTCGGCCCCTCGCGGCGGGCGGCGCCTGCTTCGGCAGCGGCCCCTGCCCGCGCAGACCCGCGCCGCGCGGACGCCCGTCCCTCCCTCCGCGCTGCTCGGGCCGCGGGGCTGGGCGCGCCACCCCGGGCCGCCGCGTTGCTAGGGACGCGCTGCGGCCGGCCGGCGGGCGGGCGGGCAATCTCGCGAGGCGCCGCGGGATTTCGCGCGGGGCCGCCCGGCGTTGCCAGGAGACGGCGCGGCCGCCCGGCGCGCCAGAGCGCGGGCTCCGCGGCGGGCGGACGGCGCGGCCATGGTGAGCGGCCGCCGGGCGGGGCGTCGCGTCGCGTCGCGTCGCGCTCGGGGCTCCTGGCGGGGGCGCCCGGGCGGGGCGTCGCGCCCGCGGCCTGTGCCCGCCGACTCCGGGCGCCGAGGCCGGCTCTGGGGTCCCCGTGCGGGGTCCGGGCGCCGAGGGCTGGGTCTCGCCTGCGGGGGGGCGCCTGGCTCTCAGCGGCCTGGGCCGGCCGGCGCGGCGGGGCGTCCCGGGGGCGCGCAGCAGGGGCTCCGCCGCGCTCCCGCACCCGGGCCCGCGGGGCGTGGGGCGTCCAGGGAGGGCGGCCGGCGCAGCAGGCTCCCTGGGCCCTGCGGTCTCTGGAGCGGAGTCTCGGGCTCAGGGGTGTCTGGCGGGTCCTCCACGCCGGCGGGATCTGGGTGGAGGGCGGCACCCAGGCAGAGCCCCCGGGACAGGACCCGCTGCCCCCCGGGGGCCCCTCAGGAGCTCCTGCCTCCCCAGCCCCCCTCCCTGCCCCCCTCCCTGGGTCCCTCCCCACAGTTGTCTGTGGGGACAGCTGCTGGGTATCAGCTGGCAGGGCTGTGTTGGGGGAGCCGCAGTTGGCTGAGGGCCCCCAGCTGTTGGGCATCCGCTGGGGGGAGGACTTATGGGATGGGGGTTCAGGTGTGAAGATTTCGGTGCAGACCAGCTGGGAAGGGGCCACCCAGTACCCCCCTCATCACCTGCCTCAGGAATGGGGACAGTTTCTCCTCTTTTTTTGCTTCATGTTTTCTGAGATTTCCACATCACTTTTTTGTAAGCACCAGGCTATTAGCCATGTGTGGACACAGCCAGGTGGGCTGCTGAGACCAGCTGTGCGCAGACCTGGGTGTCCCCTGGCTGGCCCTGGGTGGGACCTGGGTGGCCTCTGGCTGGCCCCGGGCAGGACCTGGGTGGCCGCTGGCTGGCCCTGGGCAGGACCTGAGGGCTGGGTGTTCCCCAACTGCACCAGGTTATCTGTGGGAGTTTCTCTTTGGGTCAAGGAAGTGTTTCCCTGCTCCTCACAGAGCAACACCAAGGAGGCTGCTGTCCCGCACTCCCCGAGTGTCTGATGGCCTCTGTGGGTCAGCAGGCCGGCTGCCCTGTGGGCCAGGGTTTCCCGTGTGTGTCTTTTTTTTTCTTTGTTCAATTTATTTTTCTTCCTTTTAAGGAAGTTAATTTTGCACCCACACTGAGGAGTTCTCTGCCACAGCCCAATGGAGGCTCAGCCAGTTCCTGCTCTCTCTTAGGGGGAAAACACCCCCACAGAGGTGTGGCTGCGCCCTGGGGCCAGTGAGGGCGTGCATGGGGCACAGGCAGTGAAGGAGGCCTGCCTGAAGCAGGCCTGGCTCCCGAGCCGCTGGGAGCTGGTGGGCAGGTGGCCAGCGTGCCCCTTACCGCCCTCTCTTCCTCGCCCAAGGCGCCTAAGAAGAAGGGGAAGAAGGGGAGAGCCAAAGGGACCCCGGTTGTCGACGGGCTTGCTCCTGAGGACATGAGCAAGGAGCAGGTAAGCAGGCTGTGCCCGACTGTCCACCCGCAGCCCTGGCCAGTCGTGGCCCCAGCCTCCCGGGAGTGCCCGACGCCAGGGACACGCCCCACCCACCCATGTGATGCCACAGACACACCCCACCTGCTCGCGAGACGACACGGACTCTCCCACCCTCTCGTGTGACGTGTTAATAACCTCCCCTGGCTTGTCTTTTTTTTTTTTTTTTTAAAGATTTATTTATGCATACAAGAACTGGGTTGCAGGCTAGAGGTGCAGGGTGTGAGGGGTGAGAGGACGCACCAGAGACAGAGTGGGGAGTAGAACAGGCAGATCCACTGAGATTCACGGCTGAGGGGAGTAGAGGGGAGACAGGAGAGGTCTGCTGCGCCATGTGGGTAGCTCCCTGGCCGGGGATCAAACTCGTGCTGCAGAGGCTGTGGACAGCTTCACAGGTTGTGTCTTAACCGCTTGGGCCACCGGGGCGGCCCCTGGCTGGTCTTTTGGCAGTTTGAAGTTGACAAAGAACAAGCCCGGGGAGACTGACAGGGCCATGTGGACAGAAGTGGGGGTCTGCAGGAGGCCATGCTGGTGGAGCGGCCTTGTTTTACCCTCAGGAAGCAGAGGCCTCGGGGAGTGTTGGGCCAGCTTCTGAAGCCTCTCAGGGCAGTGCCTGCACTGAAGGCCACCCTGCCTGCACGCCGCCTCAGGCTGAGCCCTGGCCTTCTTGGGACCCCCGTCCCTGGAATCAGAGCTGCGGCTGTCCCCCTGTGCCAGCCTGAGGGGTGGTGCTGCCCTGGGCGCCTGGGGTGGTGCTGTTTCTGATTATGAGAATCTAGAAATCGGATATTTTTAAGAGCCGTAAAAACGGCGAGAGGAGGCGAGCAAACCATGCGAGCCTGCCAGGCCTGTGCTCCAGGCTCGTCTGCTGGACCCTGGCTGGCGCTGCTGCCCCCTGCGCCTGCGGCCCCCCTCTCCAGGCGGAGGGCGTCCCAGGGAGCAGGGCTTGCGGGAGAGGAGCTCTGCGGCAGCCGCACTCAGAAGACGCCCCACCTCTCCTTGGTCCCAGGAGCAGCCCTTTGTGGTCCCAGGAGTAGCCACTGGCGGCACTGCCGTGGGGGATGCCTGCTGCTGCTGGCTGCCCCCGCACCTCCGGTCCCCAGGGCATGTCCCCTCCACTGCTTCGCAGGAGACCCCAGGCTACTCTGTGCTGCAGGCCGTTCCGGCCGCCTTCCTCGGGGAGGCTGCGTATCACCCCCATTTCCACCTTCGTGGCGTGCTCGGCCTGGTCTCCACAAGTGAGACTGGGCCCAGATGGGCCACGATGCTGACCCCGAGGGACTCTGGGCCCCGAGGAGGCTGCCCCCCACCCCTCTCGCTCCAGGGCCCGGCCCTGTGGGTCCTCATGGCTGCCCCGCTGGCCGCCTGTGCTCTTGTGGACTCGCGCCCTCGCTCCTCTTGCCTCTCGGAGGTGACGGCGGGTTCCACGCTGTGCCTTTGGGAAGCATAGGACGTCATGCTCAGGCTCCCCTGTGGGCACGCAGGCTTGCCAGCACCAGCAGCCGCCCGCGCCTGCTGTGTGGCACCCCCGCCACGCCGGCCAGTGACAGCCAGAGTGTCTGGATCGTTCTCTGGTGGATTGCCTTGGGCTGGTTTCCTTTGGTGTTTCTGTGGCTGTGGTGGGGGGTGCCTTGTCCCGAGATGCCTCCTGGTCCCAGTGCGCCCCACTCGGCCCCCCTGGCTTCCGATGACTTGCCTTTCAGCTTTCCTGCTTCCAGGGGAGAGAGGCCCCGCTTTGCTGCTGGCAGGCCCCGGGCCTCACGGGCTGCTCCGCCCCAGGTGGAGGAGCATGTCGGGCGCATCCGGGAGGAGCTGGACCGGGAGCGGGAGGAGCGGAACTACTTCCAGCTGGAGCGGGACAAGATCCACACTTTCTGGGAGATCACGCGGAGGCAGCTGGAGGAGAAGAAGGCTGAGCTGCGGAACAAAGACCGGGAGATGGAGGAGGCCGAGGAGCGACACCAGGTGGAGATCAAGGTGAGGGGCCGACGCGGAGAAGCCAGTGTGCGCCGTCGCCTGGGAACCAGAGGGGCGGCCAGGAAAGAGCAGTGTGTATGCAGGGTGTGCGTGTGGGGTGTGTGTGTGGGGTGTGCGTGTGGCGTGCGTGTGGGGTGTGCGTGTGGGGTGTGCGTGTGGGGTGTGTGTGTGGGGTGTGTGTGTGGGGTGTGTGTGTGGGGTGTGCGTGTGGCGTGCGTGTGGGGTGTGCGTGTGGGGTGTGCAGGCGGGGTGGGCGGGGCGGGGCCGTGCCCACGTGTGCAGTTGCGTGGCGAACAGGCCCCGCCCGCAGGTGTATAAGCAGAAGGTGAAGCACCTGCTGTACGAGCACCAGAACAACCTGACGGAGATGAAGGCGGAGGGCACGGTGGTCATGAAGCTGGCGCAGAAGGAGCACCGTGTGCAGGAGGGCGCGCTGCGCAAGGACGCACGGGCGCTGAAGGTGGAGCTCAAGGAGCAGGAGCTGGCGAACGAGGTGGTGGTGAAGAGCCTGCGGCTGGTAGGTGTGTGGCCGCGGGCTGACGCCTCCGCGGCGGCTGGGAATTCAGGCTTTCTGCACAAATGCTTGCGTGTTGGCAAATTCATCGAAATTAAAAAAGACGTTGGCAGCCAGCCAGACCCCATGGGGGCCAGGCCCAGTATCCCTGCAGAGCAGCAAACTGGCTGCCCACAGGGATGCCCAGCTTGCCAGCCCTGGACCTGGACCTGCAGCTGGGCCCACGTGCCCGCCGAGCTCAGGACTTTGGGTCCCTTCTGGGCGAGGCTGGGCTCTGGGATGAGGCTGGCGTGCGCTTGGCCAGTGCCCATTGGCCCCCAGGGACAGAGAGTGAGCAGCCCGTCCAATGCCCGCTAGGGTGCTGCTGGCTGGGAGGGGGATGGTGGAGGCGAGGGTAGGGCTGGTAGCCTCACAGGCCACCTGGGGGGACAGGGGTGGGGGACAGGGGTGGCCGAAGTGGGACGCGGAAGGTTTGGGTCGAGGGAGTTTTGTTTTTCTTTAGTTTTTTTATTTTCTGTCAGTTTTGTTTTTCCCACCACCAACTCGTACGCCCCGAGCCCCACCCTCCTCCTCCTCTTACTCGACCTCAGAAACTTTGCCCCTTGCTTGTTAAGGCCCCCAGGTCTTCACAAGTACGGGGCTCTGTCTAGGCCACTGCGATGGGAAGGGCCCAGGTTGACCTGTGTGGCCCAGGGGCTGTCCCCCTGTGCTTCCGGCAAGTTACTGCCAGGGGCTCTGTCTCCCCTCGGGCTGAGCATGTCCTGGCGCGGCTGACCCCATTTTTCTGACCAGACCCTCAGGGGTGGTGTCTTTGCCCTGACTGTTGTCAGTCCTGCCACTGTGGATGCTGGAGGGTGTCGTGTCTTGAGTTGGTGGTTTTGTGTTCTTGGGGTAGATGCCGGGAGCGGACTCCTGGGGCGCATGGTGTTCACGTTTTCAGAATTTTGTTGTTGTTTTTTAAAATTTTAATTATTTTTTTTAAAGAAAAAAATTTTTAAAACGACTTATTTATTTATGCATACAAGAACTGGGGTGTAGGCCAGAGGTGGGGGGGTGAGAGGACTCACCAAAGTGGGGAGTAGTACAGGCAGATCCACAGAAATCCACAGCTGAGGGGAGCGGCGGGGAGACAGACGAGGTCTGCTGCACCCTGTGGGTAGCTCCCTGGCCGGGGATCGGACTCAGGCTGCAGCAGTGACAGCCTGAGACTGACCCGCAGGGAGGCCTCTCGAGTTTTCAGGTCAATCCAGGTCGCCCTCTGTTATGCTGCCCCAGTTCTCACCCTGAGGGCTGTGCAATATTGCCTCTTTCTCGTCCTCTTAGCAGCACCTGTGGTGAGGGGTCGGGTTGCCGAGCTGGGGCTGGGTGCGAGAGGCTGCTGCAGCCCAGTAACGCGCTTGTGCGTTTGCAGAAACACACCGAGGAGATCACCAAGATGCGGAACGACTTTGAGAGGCAGGTGCGAGGTCAGTCCCCACACACGGCGGGTGGGCTGGGCTGTCGGCAGGAACGAAGTGGCCGCAGCGCGCTGGAGGAGACCCGAGGCGGAGGGCGACCTGCTGTGCGGGTGACCACCACCGGGGTGGCCGCCATCGCCGACCTGTCCTGACTCCGCGCCACTTAGAGAAGGGATGGTTCCCAGTCTTGTGGCCAGCGTGGCAGAATAGTCTTCTCCGTGGTTCCCCATCTGGGGGAGTCTGTCGGTGACCAGCGTAGCCCAGAGCCAGGGCAACTGGGAGCAGCGATGCAGCCTGGGGGGACCAAGGGACCCCGGGGCGTGGCCTCGTCTTCGGGGCGGAGCTGGGCGCCTGTGCCTCGACCTCCACCGCGCCCTGCCCCGCTGAGCCGCGCTCTGTGCTGCTGCCCCCAGAGATCGAGGCCAAGTACGACAAGAAGATGAAGCTGCTCAGGGACGAGCTGGACCTGCGGAGGAAGACGGAGATCCACGAGGTGGAGGAGCGCAAGAACGGCCAGATCAACACGCTCATGCAGCGGCACGAGGAGGCCTTCACGGACATCAAGAACTACTACAACGACATCACCCTCAACAACCTGGCGCTCATCAACTCCCTCAAGGTGCCCCGTCGTGCTGGCTGCGCCCTCTCCTGTGGCCTGAGCGGTCTGGGAGCTGGGGGAGGCGCCTGGTCGCTGAGACGGCTTCTGCGTCCTGGAGAAGCCCGGTGGGGGCCACTCGGTCCTGTGGAATCTGCAGCAGAGAAATGCGGCCTCAGCCTAAGCCGCAGGCGCGCTTGAGCTGCACACCACAGGCCCGGCCCGCCGGCTGAGCCCCGCCGTGCATGCCCACAGGAGCAGATGGAGGACATGCGGAAGAAGGAGGACCGCATGGAGAAGGAGATGCTGGAGGTGTCCCTCCAGAACAAGCGGCTGGCAGACCCCCTGCAGAGGGCGCGGGAGGAGATCGGGGAGCTGCAGCGCAAGCTGGGGAGCTATGAGAGGGACAAGCAGATCTTGGTGGTGAGTCCGGCACCCTCCGCGGCAACTTCTGGCAGGCTCCGCGAGGGGTGCCCGTCCTGCCACCGGCAGGGCTGGCAGCAGCCCCTCATGGGTGTTGTGCTCCGGGACCGGTGCCCCTGCCACCCTCCCTGGAGGGCCTGGGCCTGCCTCTGGGCAGCTCTCTGTGCCATGGCCCAGGCCCTGTGGCCTGGGACTGCCTGACTTCTACCCTTTCTGTCCCTGCCTCCCCTCCCCAGTGCACAAAAGCACGTCTGAAGGTCACGGAGAAGGAGCTGAAGGGCCTGCAATGGGAGCATGAGGTGCTGGAGCAGCGTTTCCTCAAGGTGGGGCCACCGGGGTCCCTGCAGGCTCACCCAGATGGCGAGGGTCTTTCTGTGCATGGGTGTGTTTTCAAGCGCAAAACTGAGGGTGTGTTTTCAAGCGCAAAGCCTCGGGTATGGCCTCTGTGAGGGGTGCAGGACCCCCACTGCCTGTGCAGGCCAGGCCAGCAGCTTCCTCCGCCCCCTCCAGACTTCCTCTGTGCCAGGAAGGTGGGCCCGGCAGAGCACACCTTAAACTCACTCCGTGTGGCTGTGGCCCCGGTGTCAGCCTAGCTGATCCCCAGGGCTGCTGGGCCACATGTATGAGGCAGGGTTGTGGCGCCAGGAAAGTCTGTTCCCAGAGCTGCTGGCCAGGAAATCCATGTGCAGAATGCGACCGCGGCCGGGGAGCAGTCCTGTGCAGTGGGTCCCCCGCCTGACCAGCCCTGCGGGTGGGCTGGGTGGGAATCGCCTCCCCGGTGTAAGCTTCTGAGAAGCCGTGCCCACTGCGGCGCTCTCTGGGGTCTCAGGCGCTTTCCAGGGGGGTCTCCTTCCATCTCCAGGGGTCTCTGGTGGCCTCTGGGGGAGTCTCCTGTCTCTGGTGGTGTCTCCAGGGCTCTCCGGGGGTCTCTGGGGCTCTCTTTGGTGGTCTCCATTGGTCTCGGGGGGGGGGTGGCGGGTGACTTTGTTGGTCTCCCGCCGTCTCTGGGCCCAGCGCTTTCTGCTTCTGGGCGGTCAGGACAGGCCCTGCCTCCCCTCACTGAGAGTTGCAGAAGTCCAAGGAGGCAGAGCCAGATCTCCAGAACTGCTCTCGCCGCCTCACAGTCGGCCCTTAGAGACCCGCTTGCTGGCTGGGGGACCTCCTGCCCTCAGGGCGGACTGGGTGGCCCCTGGCGGCGCATTAAGCCTCAGGGACAGAGGACAGGGGGCATGGGGCATGCAGTGGGGGGGAGGGGGCGAGGGGTGGCCGCCAGTAGGGCCAGCGGAGCTGCACGTGGCTTGCACAGGTTGGGGCCGTGGGGCTCGGCCTGGGCAGTGCGGGTGCTCCCGTGAGGCTGCAGCTCTGGGCCACCCAGCCGGGGCTGCAGGGAGGCCTGGGCGACCTCCCTTCCTGAAGATGCCCTCTGTGGTGCCTCCGTGTCCGCCTCCGTGCAGGCGGCCGACTGGGCTGGCCTCCCTGTCAGGCCATAGACCCTGCGCCCCGGGTGGAGCCCGTGACCAGGGCTTTGCCCTCTTTGCCCGCCAGACCAGGAGGAATGTCCCAAGGGAATGTGCTTCTGCCAAAGTCAGTACCTCCTTAGGGACCCGCAGTGCCTACTGGTCAGCAGTGGGGCCCGAGGGGTGGGGCCCGCGGGAGGGGCGGGGCCTGTGGGCAGGGGGCGGGGCCGTGAAGACAGGCCTGGCCCGAAAGGGGGGCACCTGCGGGGCCACCCCGGGTCCGCTCTCTGGGCCTGGGGATCCATGCGCAGCACCCGGAAGGGTCATCCCAGATATCTTGAGGGCGGCCGCGGGAAGCGGGTGAGGGGGATGATTGCTTTTCACACCTTGTGAAGTCCCTTAATTTCTAGTCGCAGTAAAAGGAAGGGGTCAGGGGGTGCTTCTGGGAGGGAGGAGGAGGCGTGGGGGGCCACAGCACTGGTTTGGTGGAGGTGGGACACAACCCCAAAGCCAGACAGGTGAACAGAAGTCAGTGGAAAATAAGGCCTTTAGAAAGGACCTTTGTGGGCTGACGGGCCTGGCCCCGTGCCAGGCTGGGGGCTGCACTGGCTCTGCCTCCGGACTAGTGGGGGTCCGGCCATAGCTGGTGGGAGGCCCCGGCCAGGGCACGACTGGGCGCCCCAGGGTGATCCAGGGCGCTGCCCGTTGGGCTGGGGCTCAGTGAGGGGGTGCCTGGGTCCTCTGAGGGAGGCTCTGGCAGAACTTCCTGTGCGGTGGCTCGGTGACTTTATTAAGGAGCAACATCTGCGCAGGCAGGAGCTGCCCTCTTGAAAGGGCAGATCAGTGAAGGAAAAGATGCCCACACAGACGCAGCCGGGCAGCCCCGAAAGCACAGGACATAGCCCCCCACTCCCAGCAGGCCCTGCTCGCTCCTGGTCCCTCTGTGTGCAGTGGCCGGGTGCTCTGTCGCCAGCTGTCCACCCCCCCCCCCCGCTCCTCCTGGGGTCCTCCACACGGGTTTGGGGCTGCTGGGGAAGAGCCTGTGTTCTTGCTCGGCCCCGACGCTGGCCTGAGGCCGACACAGGCCGCCCCCAACCTCTGTGCGCTGATGGCGGGCAGAGCCACCTGACCCCTGACGCTGGCAGGTGCAGCAGGAGCGGGACGAGCTCTACCGCAGGTTCGTGGCGGCCGTGCTCGAGGTGCAGCAGAAGGCGGGCTTCCGGAACCTGGTCCTGGAGCACAAGCTGCAGGCACTCGGTGCCGCTGTGGAGAAGAAGGAGGTGCAGCTCAGCGAGGTGCTGGCGGCCTCCAACCTGGACCCCGCGGCCCTGACCCTTGTGTCCCGGAAGCTGGAGGTGGGTCTCACAGTGCCCGAGCCCCTGCCCTGGGGACCCTCCTTCCTGGCCCATGCAGGCCATGGCGGCCCCCGTGCGCCCTAGCTCTTCGGCCTTGGGTGGCCTCTCTGGGGTCTTAGTGGCTCCTCAGCCCCTCACGCCCTCTCCTTCCTGAGGCCCTGCCCATTGGGTCTCGGGTGGGCTTCGCAGCTGCAGGCCCTGGGCGCGGCCAGGGTGAGAGGCCCAGCAAGGGGAGGCCAGTGCCTCTCTGCTCTGGGATCCAGTTTGGAGGGATACAGGCTGAGGTGCAGTGAGTGGGGCCAGCTGCACCCCAAGTTTGGGGCTGGGGGGCAGCCATGGAAGGCTCTGGGTGAGGACTGTGTGGCAGGTGGGCAGGTGGGGGCGGCGGCACCTGTGTGGGCAAGGGCGGGGCTGGGTGTCCAAGCCAGTGGTTTTGGCTGAGGATGAGCGTCTGTGGGGGCTGAGGCTCTGGGCTCAGTGGGGACAGGCTTTGGGGTTTGGCCCAGCCTTGTGGTCCTAAAGGGGAGGAGTCTGTCCCCTCCCCATTCCGGGCAGTGGCCGGGCTCAGCCGTGCCAGGCTGGACAGCAGCCCTGCCCATGGCGGTCACTGCAGCTGTGCTGGGTTCGGGCCGGCCACAGCGGTGCCTCCCGAGCTGCGCTGGTGGCAGGGGCTGCAGAGCCAGGCCAGCCAGCCCCTCCGTGGCCTTCACCTTGGAGACTGTGGCCGTGGAGACCGTTCTGTGCCGGCTGCCCCATGGGGCCCCCAGACCCCACTGGCTTCCGCCCATGCAGGGCTCAGTCTCACCCCAGCCTTCACCGCAGGACGTCCTGGAGTCCAAGAACAGCACCATCAAGGACCTGCAGTATGAGCTGGCCCGCGTCTGCAAGGTGGGTGCCCACCCTGCCCCCCATCTCCCCCTGGGCCCCAGGTGGGACCCGCTCACGCCCCGCCTGTCTTGGAGCCCCTGGCCAGGTCGGGTGGGTGCACGTCAGTCTCGTCCCCCCAGTGGCCTCCCTGGCCCCTTGTCTCCATCCCAGTGCCATCTTGGCCTTTGGGGCATGGAGGGGCCTCCTCTGCCCCAAGATTGATGCCACGACCTCCAGCAGGCAAGGCAGACGTGGTCTTCTCCAGCCCCTCCCAAGGCTAATAGTAGCCACCACCCTGCCTGGGGGAGGCCAAAGTGTCAGTGCTGACCCTGCCTGGCTTCCCCGGGGGCCCTGGGCACATTCACCAGGAGCTGCCCCATGAGAGGCTCAGGCCCACCCCAGGGGAGCTAGGGAGGCTGTGCCCGTGGGTGGGGAGGGGCTCCTGTGTCCAGGCCACCTGGCTTTCCCTTACCCTCCCAGCCTCACCTGGACCCCCCCATGCTCTGGTGCCCACCACTTGTGTGCACAGAAGCAGGGCCTCTGCTGCCCTGGGTGGTAGGGCTGGACTTGCATCTGGCCACAGGCAAGGGTGAGGCACCGGCCCAGGGCCACTCTCTGGAGCTGGCCCTGCTTCACCTTGGCATTGGCCTCCCTGGACACATACACAGGACTCTCTAGACCCTGCCCGGAGCCTGCCCTCCAGAGAGATCCACTTCCCAGAGTGGGAACAGGGCCAGGGCCGTGGCCTGTGTGGGCGGTGGGGGGGGGGCCAGGGAGGAGCTATCTGCTGCCCCAGCCGCATGGTTACTAGGCAGGTCACTGACCGGTGTCCATGCTCCGCCCACAGGCCCACAACGACCTGCTGCGGACCTACGAGGCCAAGCTCCTGGCCTTTGGGATCCCCCTGGACAATGTGGGCTTCAAGCCCCTGGAGACGGCTGTGGTGGGGCAGACGCTGGGCCAGGGCCCCGCGGGGCTCGTGGGCACCCCGACATAGCCCCTGAACGATGCCCTCACACACAAGGGCCTCCGAGGCTTCAGTCATTAGCAAATGAAGGTTCTCCACATCTGCTGCATGTCCTCTTGCCTGTGGGGGCAGCCCCAGCCCCACCC
The DNA here is from genome assembly GCF_964194135.1 of Talpa europaea. Taxonomy (NCBI): domain Eukaryota; kingdom Metazoa; phylum Chordata; class Mammalia; order Eulipotyphla; family Talpidae; genus Talpa; species Talpa europaea. The sequence continues at coordinate 47,383 of NC_140084.1, read as the reverse complement.
CGAGGCTGCCCTCCTTGCCCTCCACAGGCTTTGCCGCAGCAGCTGGAGACAACAGTGGCAGGCCAGCACCACCTTTATTGGCACCGAATCACAGGCCTGGCCACGGGGCCCCTCCGCCCTGGCAGAGGGTGGATGGTGGGTGGACGGTGGGCGGACGGGGCGCAGCGTTAGCTCCCCCGGTATGTGGTGTAGGACCACGGGCTCAGCAGCAGGGGCACGTGGAACTTGTGGGTCTCATTTGTGATGGTGAAAACCACCTGCGGAGCAGAAAGGGTGCTGCATGAGGCCCTGGGTGCCCACCGAGAAGGGCTGAGGGGGCCGACTCTCCCAGACAGCAGGCCTGAGGGCCCAGCTCTCAGGGGCCAGGGGAGAGGGCGGTGGGTTAGGCGCCGACCGCCTGGGTGAGTCACCCTCGCCCTGCCCGTGCCCGGGGCCTGGGCTGTGAAGTCCCCGCTGCCTGGGCTGGGCCCCTTTGTTCTGGAAGCTCAAAGCCACGGCTGTCAGGGCCCGCCCGGGCAGTGGCGGGGCTCACCTCCACGTAGGGGTAGAAACTGGCCTGCCCCTGCCTCCTCCAGTAGCCCTCCGTGTCGAAGAACAGCTTGTAGGTGCCCACCTTCATCTGGCCTGGGGGCAGGAGCCCCGGGCAGCGGCCGTCCAGGTTGGTGTAGCTGGGGAAGAGGACAGGTGCTGCCATGGCAGCCGGGCCCTGCTGGGGTCCAGCAGGCCCACCTGGGAGGGGCAGCACAGCCTAGCCTCCCCGTGCAGCAGCGCTCTGTGCCTGCCCTACTGCCCAGACGCTGCCCAGCACCCATGCAGACTCTGAAAGCAGAGTGCTGGGGTCTGCTGTCTGGTGGCCTCAGCGCCTGTTTCCTGGCCCGCGTGCCGCGCTTGGTCCACAGCCAGCCCCGTCGGCCTGCTCCAGGGGCTCCCCAGCGAGGGGGCCTGGGCCTGCGGCCATACCCCATAAGGACCAAGTCCTGTGTCTCTGTCCACGGGGCTAGGGGCAGAGAGCCTGGACAGCCCAGCCATGGGGGGTGGAACGCACCTTCTGCGGGCCTTGGGGTCCAGCCCCACCTGTACCGGCAGAGGGAGCCACCCCCTCCAAGAGGAGGGTCGGGGCTGCTGGGGTGGTCGGGCCTGTGGGGTGACTGCGGGGCCAGCAGTGGCGGCCTGAACTGCGGGGGTGACTGCAGGGCCGGCTGGGGCCACTGGGCCTGTGGGGGTGACTGCGGGGCTGGCAGGGGCGGCCAGGCCTGGGGGGTGCTGTGGGGCTGGCAGGTGTGTCGGGCAAGGCGAGGAGCAGAATGGGTGCTCCGGGCCGCCTGGCACACAGTCCCAAGCTCGGTCCCCTGCTTGAGACTCGGAGACAAGACTCCACACCTGGCCTTCACTGCCCACCCCACCAGCCCTGATGAATTGGGCTCCAGGGGCTGTGGGCAGTGGTCAGCCCAGCCCAGCCTCAGAGCCAGAAATCCTTGTTTGTCCCGGGCCCCTCACCTCTGCCCTGCAGGCCAGGACTCGGGGTGGCCTGAACCCCCTCCCAGGACCCCCTACCTTTTTGTCAGCTCAGTCCACTGCTGGCTGTGGTCCTCGAGCCTGGACAGTTGGAGGCAGAGGCCCTGGGCCGGGAGCCCTGAGGCCGTGTCCAGCACGTGTGTGGTCAGTGGGCTGCTGGCCGGCTCCATACCTCTGCCCTGGGCCACGGGAGGGGTAGGGTGAGCCTTGTGTCCACACGGCCTCAGAGCAAACAGCCCCTGGACTGAGGCCAGACTGCCCCAGGGCCTGGGGTGCCCTGAGTCACTGAATCAGCAAAGGCCCTGGAACCCTGCGCAGCTACAGGTGCCCCCAGGCCCGACCCCATCCCCGACCCCATCCCCAGGGGCCGCCTCCCCTGCCCCCTGGAGCCCCTTCCCCAGCCAGGCCCCCTCCCAGCCTGGGCCTGGCCTGGGCCCTTGCAGAACCGGGCTGTCGGGCTGGCGGGTCTTCCCCCACCTTGGTCCCTCTCACCCTCCCCCACACGTAGCCCCACCCGCAGGCAGGGGTGCGGGTCCAGGAGCCCCTACCTCCGGGGAGCCCAGGTGTCGCTGCAGCGTGCGCAGGCGCGGGGCTGCCCGGGAGCTCATGCCGCGGGGCTCGGACTTCGCGGGGACAGAGGTCGCCCCGCGCCGCCGCCCTCCGCGCCTCCCCCGCCCGCCCCTCGCCTGACCTGCCGGCCCTGCCCCCGGCCCCAGCCCTCCCGCGCTCGGGCCGCGCGTTCCGGGACCGGCCGGGCGGGGCGGGGCGGGGCGGGGCGTCCCCTCGGGGCCCACGGGGGGCCAAGGCCGAGAGGTCGGCCCGCGGGCGGGTCCCCAGGACGGGCCAGCCGCACTGACCTGCCGCACCCGAGCTCCTCGGCGGAAGTGGCGCGGGGCCCGGGCGGGGCGGGGCGGGGGGGGACCCGGGGGCGGGGCGGGGGGGGACCCGGGGGCGGGGCGGGGGGGGACCCGGGGGCGGGGCGGGGGGGACCCGGGGCGGGGCGGAGGGGGGACTCGGGGGAAGGGGCGGGGCGGAGGGGGCGGAGGGGGGGCGCGGGGGCGAGGCGGGGCCGGCGCGGGCGCGGGGCCGGGGTGCAGGCGCAGGACCCCGACCTCTCCCGCGGCCAGTCCCCGAGCCTGAGCCCAGCCCGACCGGGCGCCGCGTCCGCGCCCGCGACGCTGAGTGTGACCTGGACGCCCGGGTCCCTGCGCCGCCGCCTCGGGTCCCCCCCGCCCCGCGGGCTCGTGACGGCGCCTCCGCGCTGGGGAGTCGACAGCAAGGACGCCCGGGCCGGGGGGCCTGGCGGGCCCGGGGGGGCGGGGGGGCGAGGATCTGCGCTCCTGCCTCTCCGCCGCCCACCTGCGCGCGCCCGAGCCGCCGGCGCCCGCCGGGCAGGTGAGGCGGAGCCGCCGAGCGCGGGGCCGGGAGGGGCGCGTCCCGCGCCGTCCGCGGACAGAGACGGGCAGCGGGGGGTCGGCGCGGTCTCCGCCTGGTCCCCCCGCCGGACCCCCCGCCCTGCCCGGCCTTTCTAGTGGCTCCGCGGGGAGCGGGAGGGCAGGGCGGGCCCGCGCGGCTCGCAGGGCTGGGGAACCCGCCCTTGAGGTTCAAGCGCACGTGAGCAGGGAGGTAACCCCAAGGACAGGCAGGCGCACCCCTGTTTCGGCAAATGCCCGGGGAGGAGCGAACCGCCGGCCGCGAGCCCACCGCCCCGGGCGCGGTCAGCCGGGAGCCCCGCCCGCCAGCGAGCCCCGGGCGCTGGGAAGGAGGCTGGGGCTGGAGGGGGGCCGTGGCGGGGGGCGGGGGTGTCCTGGGGCGAGGCCGGGCCGGGCCTGCGGGGGACCCGGCGAGGGGCGGGCGGGGGGCGGGGGTGTCCAAGCGAGGCGGCGAGGGGGTGGGGGGACCCTGCGAGGGGCGGCCGAGGCCCAGGGGGTGCCAGGCTCGTGCTCGCCCTCGACGGCCCGGCGCAGCCACGACGGCCCCCGCGGCGGCGAACAGAGACCGGGCGCGGGTGGGTCGTGGGGGGGGCGGGGGCGGGGGGGTTAGGGGCTCTTGCTCCCCGACCCCCCGCATCCGCTCGGCGTGTTCTAAAGAGGCCGAAGCGTCTCAAGGAAACCGCTGCGCGGCCGGCGCGGGCCCCCCGGCGCCCCGCACTCGGCTGAGCCCCGCGCTGGCCAGAGGCCCCGGGGCGTCCCGTGTGCGGCGGGTTCGGGGCCGCGGGGCGCTCCTCTCCCTGCGGGCCCGGCCCCTCCCGACCCGCCCGGCCCCAGGGTCCCGGCGGCGGGGAAAGCGCATCCGGCCCCGCGCTCAGGCCGCCCTCGGCACCCCGCGGCCCGGAGCCGCCGCGCTCCAGAGCCGGGACGGGCCGTCGGGGCGGCCGGACCCCCAGCCCCGGCCGCGCCCGCTGGGAGCCTCGGGCCCGGGGAGCCTGGCGCGGGGAGCCGCTCTCGCCCGCTGCGCCCGGGACTGCGCGGCCTTGCGGGGCTCGCGTCCGTCCTGGGAGCTGGAGTGTGGGGTCCCCGCGCCGGGCCCACGGCCGGCTGGACCCCGCGGGCCGCTGCGGCCCCCACGCTCCAAGCCCCGCCCCTCCCGCCCTCACGGCCCGCCCGAGCCCCGCCCACCGCCCGAGCCCCGCCCCCGCCCGAGCCCCGCCCCACGCCCGAGCCCCGCCCACCGCCCGAGCCCCGCCCGCCAGCCCGGCTGTGGACGCCGCGGGCCGCGGGGCGCGGTCCTCTCCTCGCGGGCAGCGCCGGCGCCCTCCTTCCGACCCGCGCAGGAAGCAGGTGACCGCGTGGGGCGTGGACGCCGGCGAGGCGGGAGGGCGGCCCGAGGGCGGGGTGCGGCCGCGAGGGCGGCGCCGGAACCCGGGAGCCGGCGGGACCCCCGGGGCCTCCCGCAGCCTCCGGGGCGGGCGCTGCGCGCGGGCTCCGCCGGGTGGACGCGGTTGGTCTCCGCGCGCGCCGGCCAGGAGGACCCGCGCCCCGGCGGTCCCCGTACGGGGTTCCACGGCCCGCCCGCGTTGGGGGGTGTGAGGTCGCCCTCGCACCCCCGTGGAAGGGCAGTGCCTGGGAGGAGGCGCATCCCTGACCTCACGCCTCCTCCCCAGGGGAATCGAGTCACAGAGCGTGGGGTGTCGGCCCCCCAATGCATTTGGCCCCCAGGCCCCACCCCTCCCTTGACCAGCGATGACCGCCTGCAAGTGGGCACTGAGCGCTTTGCAGGGAGAGGACAAGGCGGGGTGGCCTGCACTGCCAGCCACCCGCTGTGGCCGTGCTGTTGAAGAGACTGGCCATCACCCCCTCGAATAGCTACAAACGGGACAGCAGAGCTGGAGTGTCCTGTCCTCCTCAGGGCAGGGCTCAGCTTGGGTCCAGAGTCCATGTGCAGAGCCCCACAATGCGGAGCCCCACAATGCGGACCCTGAGGGGCAGGAGGGAGGCACAGCACACCACACACCAGGGCTTCACCCCAGGCTGCAGAGGCAGGAGCTGGACAGGCCCCAGAGGGAGGGAGCAGGGTGTCCGCAGAGGCAAGGGCTCTTTCAAGAGAAAAGGCCCCACTTCCCTCTGGACAGGGACTTCCCTCCCCGGGAGCCTCAGCCCTGGATTGCTCTCCCTGGGCCCAGCAGCCGATTCTCCAGTTACCTGCTTAGTCTGATTCCAGATAGACACCTTGCCAGGGGTTGCGCTGTGTGCAGCCTGGGTGAGAGTGAGTTCTGCGTGGCCCTCTCAATTCCCTCTGCCTTCAAGGACCACTGAGGCACGTGACCTGGGTCAGGTTTGTATGGAGACAAAATTTACTCGAGCAAAGGCAACAAGACAAAACAGACACAACCATGGAGGGCACTGACCGCCAGGCCACTCAGATACCTGTTTCTCCTCAGCTCTTGTCTGGAGAGTGGAGGGTGGTTCAGATGGTTTCTGACCCCACTAGGCTCTTGGGAGTGGACCCATCAGTAGATTTCCTCAGAAGCCCCCACCCCCAGCCCCACAAGAAGTGCAGAATGAGTGGCGGCTACTTTTGTCCTCTGTGGCTGCTGAGAAGTGATTGACAGGAAATGACTGACTCACCCTGGTAGACACAGAGCCTCTCCTCTGTGTGTCCTCTGGTGTGTGATTAGGTGTGACTTATGGCCGAAACCTCGCCCACACTCCCTGCAGACACAGGGCTTCTCCCCTGTGTGTATCTTCTGGTGTGTGCTGAGGTGTGACTGCTCATGGATGCCCACTCCATACTCGCCTGTTGTAGTTACTGACAATCCTACCCCAGTGAATAATTTGCCTGTGTCCTTTGGATTCTCTCTCTGGCCTGGGCTTGGCTCTCCCTCCGTCACTCTCTCATGCTCCCTAGAGCTCCACTTTTGGCCTGTTGGCAGGTTGGAAAAGGCCTTTGCAATGTTCTTCTGCCTTATCCTTGTAAGCAAAGGTTTGGGCCTTTCTTTGACCTTTTGACTTTCGAGTTTGTCATTCCCAATGTGGGGGAATGTGCCCGGGCACATCCAAAGTCCACTCCACACAGCTAGTTCATTCTTAACCTTCCTACAGGACTCAGAGGATGAAAACCCAATTCTTTTCTCTTACCCCATTTTTGTCTAGAGTGCTGTCCAGAAGTACTTGCTTCTTTAGGAAGGTTCTCTGGTCTCCGGGCCTGCTCTGAGCCACTGGTGTTCAGCAAAGCGGCCGTTCCTGACATTTCCTTCAAACTAGATTCACTTCTTACTGCATCTCTGGACATTCCCTGCAATGCGAGAGTCACATGAAAAGACAAGGTGCATTTCTTTAGTCAGTCAGGGCTCGTGACGTGTTCTCACGTGGATGACTTTAGTCGACACCTTAACAACCCTTGTAAATAATGAAGGCGTCTGAATTCTAAAGGTAAAAGAAAGGGCTTATGTGGGTAATGAATCCAGGGCCGAACCTCATGTCTTAAGGCTCTTTGCCTTCCACTTTCTCTCAGATTTCTCCATGAACGTGGAGGAAAGGAGAGTACACGGGCAGACTACCTGGACAATCAACAAGGTCTGTGAAGGGAGGGTAAAGCCTTAAAGAGCACATGGGGCCTCCCCTGGTGGCACAGGCAATTGAGGGCCGTTCTGTGAAGCTGTTCACAGCCTCGGCAGCGCCAGTTCGATCCTGGCCGGTAAGCGAGGGTCCCACGTGACGCAGCAGACCTCTCCTGTCGTGCCCGCTGCTCCCCTCAGCCCTAGTATATTTCGTCAGTCTGCCTGCTCTGCTCTCCCCTCTGGCTCTGGTGAATCCTCTCACCCTCCCTCGCATCTGGCCTGTTCCCCAGTTCTTGTATAAATCAATCAATCAATCAATCTTTAAAAAAAAAAGAGAGCACACAGAACACTCCTCAGGTGTGAGGAGAGAGGAGTGTCCTTTATGGTAAAATGGAAGGAGCTTGAGAGAATTAGGTGAAATAGAGCGAGTCAGAACTATAAAGACAAATATTGGGCAATGTTACTTATATGTGTAAAATAGGGAATCAAAGTGGATATACTGATGAAGTGAAATAATTAAAAAGCTGTGAACATTGATAACCCAAAGCAGGTTTTTGAGGTTAAGCGGGAGCAGGGAGGGACGAAGGGCCAAAGGGATAGGTTATGGTAAAAAAAAAAAAAAGGCTTACAGAGAAAAAGAGGGGGGTTGTCTATAACCTAGTGAAAGAGAAAGACAAAGTATAGATAAGTATAGAGGGAACAGACATGTCTGGAAAATGAGGTAACAGAGCAGTGGCAGAAATAAAACCCCTCTCTCGTAGGAAGAGAGCAAAGAGATGATGGGCAGGAAATGTATCCAGGCAATAAAGGACATGATGCTAGAGCTGCATGTTGCCTTATCTGGGGAAGAATATTCGTGCCTAGATGAGCTGGTTCCTGTCGGTCCTGTTTGAGTGAGTCCGTACTACTGTTTAGTTCCCTGTCGTTTCCTGATCCACAAAATGGCATATGGGGTAATTCTTTTATTTTTTAAAAGATTTATTTATTTACTTATGCATACAAGAACTGGGGTACAGGCCAGAGGTGTGGGGGGTGAGAGGAGTCACTGGACAGAGTGGGGAACAGAGCAGGCAGAGTGAAATACACTGCTCAGGGGAGCGGCAGGGAGACAGGAGGGATCTGCTGTGCCATGTGGTTAGCTCCCTGGCCAGGGATCGAACTTGTGCTGAAGTGGCTGCGGATAGCTTTATAGGTTGCATCTTTTTTTTTTAATAGAGGCATGTTTTATTTATTTATTTATTTTATTTGTTTGTTTATACATGCACTGGGTACAGTCAGAAGCGAGGGACGGTGAGAGAATTCACCAGAGCCAGAGCGGGGAGCAGAGCAGGCAGAAGGACTGAAGTACACTGCTGAGGGGAGCAGCGGGCGGCAGCACAGGGCTGCGCACCATGCGGGACCCTCCTCCGGTGGCCGGGGAGCAGCCGGGGATCGAACCAGCGCCACCGAGGCTGCGAGCAGCTTCGCAACCCAGTGCTCAACCGCTGCGCCACCAGGGAGGCCCAAATCTTTTTTTTTTAAAGATTTATATATTTATACAAGAACTGGGATATAGTCAGAGGTGTGGGAGGGTGAGAGAATGCACCAGAGACAAAGCGGGGAGCAGAACAAGCAGACTGGTGAAAGCACTTCTGAGGGGCGCAGCGGGCATGGCAGGAGAGGTCTGCACGCCATGTGGGTTTCTCCCTGGCTGGCCGGGAATCGAACCAATAAATGACAGGTTGGAAAGCAGATTCTGAAGAGGAGACAGGCCTCTGAGGAGAAAATATGAGGAGAAATACTATAGTAATTGTTGTTGAGGAGAAGGAGAAATAACACCCTAGGAAGCAGATTCTGAGGAGAAGACAGACCTCTATGGAGAAAATTCTGAGGAGAAATACTGTAGTAAGGAGTGTTGAGAATTATCTTAGGAGAAATGAAACCCTAGGAAGCAGATTCTGAGGAGTGGACAGGCCTCTGAGGAGAAACAACTGAGGAGATAGAGTGTAGTAAGGAGTGTTGAGGAGGAATATCAGGTGAGAAATGACACGTTGGGAAGCAGATTCTGAGGAGAAAGTCTGAGGAGAAATACTGTAGTAAGGAGTGTTGAGGAGAAATATCCGAGGAAAAATGACAACCTAGGAAGCAGATTCTGAGGAGAAGACAGGCCTCTGTGGAGAAAAATCTGAGGAGAAATACTGTAGTAAGGTGTGTTGAGGAGCAATATCTGAGGAGAATTGACACCCAAGGAAGCAGATTCTGAGGAGAAAAAATGCCTCTGAGGAGAAAAATCTGAGAAGAGATAGGGTACTAAGGAGTGTTGAGGAGAAGTATCTGAGGAGAAATGACACATTGGGAAGCACATACTGAGGAGAAGACAAGCGTCTGAGGAAAAAAAAAAAACTGAGGAGAAATATTGCAGCAAGTCTTGATGAGGAGAAATATCTAAGGAGAAATGACACATTGAGAAGAAGATTCTGAGGACAAGACAGGCCTCTGAGGAAAAATACTGCAGTAAGGAATGTTGAGGAGAAGTATCTGAGGAGTAATTACACGTTGTGAAGCACATAGTGAGAACAGCCTCTGAGGAGAAAAAACTGAGGAGAAATACTGCAGTAAGGAGTGTTGAGGAGAAATATCTGAGGAGAAATGACACGTTGGGAAGCAGATTCTGAGGAGAAGACAGGCCTCTGAGGAGAAAAATCTGAGGAGAAATACTGCAGTAAGGAGGGTTGAGGAGAAATATCTGAGGAGAAATGACACCCTTGGAATCAGATTCTGAGGAGAAGACTGGCCTCTGAGGAGAAAAATCTGAGGAGAAATACTGCAGTAATTCTTGTTGAGGAGAAATATCTGAGGAGAAATGACACCCTTGGAATCAGATTCTGAGGAGAAGACTGGCCTCTGAGGAGAAAAATCTGAGGAGAAATACTGCAGTAATTCTTGTTGAGGAGAAATATCTGAGGTGAAATGACACGTTGGGAAGCAGATTCTGAGGAGAAGACAGGCCTCTGAGGAGAAAATTTTGAGGAGAAATACTGCAGTAATTCTTGTTGAGGAGAAATATCTGAGGAGAAATGACACGTTGGGAAGCAGATTCTGAGGAGAAGACAGGCCTCTGAGGAGAAAAATCTGAGGAGAAATACTGCAGTAATTCTTGTTGAGGAGAAATATCTGAGGAGAAATGACACCCTTGGAATCAGATTCTGAGGAGAAGACTGGCCTCTGAGGAGAAAAATCTGAGGAGAAATACTGCAGTAAGGAGGGTTGAGGAGAAATATCTGAGGAGAAATGACACCCTTGGAATCAGATTCTGAGGAGAAGACTGGCCTCTGAGGAGAAAAATCTGAGGAGAAATACTGCAGTAATTCTTGTTGAGGAGAAATATCTGAGGTGAAATGACACGTTGGGAAGCAGATTCTGAGGAGAAGACAGGCCTCTGAGGAGAAAAATCTGAGGAGAAATACTGCAGTAATTCTTGTTGAGGAGAAATATCTGAGGTGAAATGACACGTTGGGAAGCAGATTCTGAGGAGAAGACAGGCCTCTGAGGAGAAAAATTTGAGGGGAAATACTGCAGTAAGGAGTGTTGAGGAGAAATATCTGAGGTGAAATGACACATTGGGAAGCAGATTCTGAGGAGAAGACTGGCCTCTGAGGAGAAAAATCTGAGGGGAAATACTGCAGTAAGGAGCATTGAGAAGTATCTGAGGAGTAATGACACGTTGTGAATCACATATTGAGAAGACAGGGGGTAGAGGGTCTAGGGGGTTTCTGTCGGCCCCTACCAACGGTTCTGAAATTGTCACTTTTGCGCCTTCACAGTGGGTGGGTGGGGCCTGGCTCACCTGGTGGCTGAGCCTGGGGTTTCTCAGGTCAGCTGGGGCATGTGCGGACTTTTCCCCATCAGGGATGCGGGTTGTCCGGGGCTTGGGTGCGTTGAGGTGACTGTGGGGGGCCTATTTGCTTTTCCTGGCTGTGGGCGCGGTCACTGCCTGTGGTAGATTGGGGTAGCCTCCCTGACAAGTGACCTCGCCCCTCCATCCAGGGTGCTCTGGGGGTGTTAGTGCCAGCGGAGGTTGCAGATGACCCTCTAGCCCCCGGCGAGTGTGGCCAGGGCCAGGGAGTGCTCAGAGGGTTTGGGGAGTCCTGGGGATGCAGCAACTGGATATCCAGGGTTCCGAGTGGGGTGCGTGCGCCCCTGCTCTGCTTGGAGCCCCCCTGTCGTCTCAGGGTCCCGGGCCGGGTGGGGCCTTGAGCGGTACTGCCTCTGCTGAGGGCCGGCGGGGAGAGAGGCCCTGGCCGGGGGCGGCACCGGGACTGGGCCAGCAGCTGCTGCCCGCACAGGGGGAGCTGGGGTCAAGAGCCCCCACACCGTCCTGGGGCAGGAGGTCACTGCCCTGAGCGAGGTCTTTCCATCATGATCCCCATGGCGGCGCCATCTCTCCTACAACTCAGATCGTGTTCAGCTTCCCCGTGAGAACTGGGGACCATTTCAGGTCATGTTCATGGGCTTCATGGGGGGCAGGGGGGTACAGATGGAGATCCCCAGCTCTGGCCAGCCCCTGCAGGACGAGTCCACCCCTGTGGGCCAGGAGCAGCCCTCAGGGCGCAGCAGACCTCCCCGTCTCCCCGCTGTCCCCCTCAGCCCTGGATTTCAATCCATCCACCAGTTCTGCTCCCCACTCTGTCTCTGGTGACTCCTCTCACCCCCGCACCTCTGGCCTGTACCCCGGTTCTTGTATAAATAAATAAATCTTTAAAAATAAAAATAGCATTTTTCTAATTATTCACACACAGCAGGCTTACTTGCTGCACAGGCCAGAGACAATTCCTTGAGATCTAGAAAAACGGATGAGGGGATGCCTAGGCAGTGCCTCCAGCAGTGCTCAGGTGAGACCCCCTTTAGAGCATTTATTGATTTATATTGTCTTTGGGTCTTCCCTGTCCTTAAAGACCATCTCTCTCTTTTTTTCTTTTCTTGCATCGTTGTTCATTTTTTTAGTTATTGGTGTCTCCCCTCAGGGGTGGTCCCCATGATGCTCCCACCAAAATAGCCCCCGTGCCCCATCACCATAATCCCTTGTGCTCTTCCCTCCCTTCTGTTCACCCCCCTCCCTCCCCTCCCCGCTGGGTGCCTCAGGTCTTGGTCAGCCTGCTAGGGTTGTCTTTTTCTCTACCTTTTGTTCCGTTTCTCTATTTTTCACATGTAAGTGAAACCACCTGATGTTGATCTTTCTCCTGCCTTATTGTGGTAGCATCATCCCTTGCAGCTCCATCTATATCGCCACCAGTGGCATGAATGGGTCTTTTCTGATTGCTGAGCAATATTCCGTGGTGTAACTGTACCACAGCGTGTTGATCCATTCATCTGTTTTCTGGCATTTGAGTTGTTTCCATGTCACGGCTGTTATAAATAGGGCTGCAATGAACACAGCAGTTCAGATTTCCTGGTTTTTTTTTGTCTCTTTGGTAGATTCCTAGGAGTGGAATGCCGGATCATGTGTAGACCCATTTTCAGTGTTCTGAGGACCCTCCACACAGCTGCCCATAGTGGCTGGACCAGTTTGCGTGCCCACCGGTGGTGTCAGAGGCTCCTTTTTCTCCGCCACTTCTCTGGCATTTGTTGTTTCCAGTTTCTCTTTTTAAATGTGGAGCCTTCTCAGTGGAGTGAGGTGGCAGCTCATTGTGGTTTTGATTTGCATTTCCCTGATATCAGTGACGCTGAACATCTTTTCTGTGCCTGCCGGCCATTTGCATTTCTTCTTTGGCAAAGTGTCTTTTTACTTATGGCATTTTTTAAACTGGGTTGTTTGTTTTGTTGAGTTGTGTAAGCTCTTTGTAGATCTTTGATATCAGTCCCTTAGCTGTATGTGGTGTGGTGTGCCGATATTTCCCCTCATGCAATGGTGTCTCTGTGTTGATGACTGTTGCTTGCTGTAGCCCCAGCTCTCTACATTCTCCCTGGTTTCCTTGCTTCTGGAGACAACTCCTCAAACACATTTCTGAGGATCGTGTCATTGAGTGTTGGCCTGTGTTCCCTTCTGTGTATTCTATGGTGCCAGGTTTCACATGCAAGTCTTTCATCCTCTGGAGTTGGTTTGTGTGTGGTGTGAAGTAGTGGTCTAGTTCCATTCTTTTGCATGTTGCAATCCAATTTCCCAGCATCATTTATGGAAGAGGCTATTTTTTTCCAATGTATATTCTTTGCTCCTCTGTCATAGGTTAGTTCACCATATATGGTTGGTTTTATTTCTGGGCTTAAATTTGATTCCATTGGTCTCTGTGTCTGGTTTTGTCCCAACACAGTTTTTATGAGAATAGCTTTGTCATGTTGTCAGCTGTCTGGGAGTGTCAGACCTCCATTATTCCTCTCTTTTAGTCAGGAGAACTTACGCTACTCGAGGTTTTGTGATTCCATATGAACTTGAACAGTATTGATTCCATGTTGTTGAAGAACACCATTTAAAGTTTCATCAAAATTGCACTGAATCTGTAAATTGTATACAAATAGGAAGTCCCATCTAGCTATGTTACTTTTTCCCAAATATGGAACATTCATCAAACAGAGTGTTAATAAAAAACATAGGCGTTATTTTCTATAAATTCTAAAAAGAAAAAGTAGATCTGTTCTCTGGATGAAGAAGGAATATTTCAGATTGAAAGGCAAAGGCATTTTATCATATAATAGATGACGAGTTACCGATCGTATAATATTAGGATATTAATCCACCTTTCTGCGGATGGAACACTCAGTAAGATCATCCCTTTGTCACCTGCTTCATGGTGCCACCAGAGAAAATGTTGCACTTAAGTGACTTACTTCCATGCTTTATAAAGGAATCAAGGAGAGGAATTAAGTCAGGAAATTCAAAAGGTGAAACTGGAAAACATGAAGTTGATAATGAAGTTAAAGCCACGTCTCTGATCACGTGTGTCTGTAAAATCCACAATCCTCGATTGCAGGCTGGTCACCTGCCACTGGACAAGGCAGGGCCAGACCCACTGGTCCGCGCATGGTCCTTTCTGAAGCTGGGCCTGGGGTCTGAATTTGTACCTGACGAGCAAGGGCACATCTGCTGTCTTGGGTGGGTTGATGTCCTCCTATCTTTGCCTGACTGGGGAGAGGAAAGGGAGGACCCAGATGTTTCCCAAGGGCTGTCTGCAGTTCTTCCCTCGGTCCTCGCTGCCCTCACAAGACAACCTGTTTGTCACGTCATTTATTTACAGCCTCAAAAATCTCTTCAGTGTCTCCCACTGTCCGCGCTCAGGCTAAAGTCCAAGCCTCCAGACAAGCTTACGAGAGTCTTGCCATCTGCTCCTGTTGTCTCAGGCCCGCGGCCCCTCTCTGACAACCTCCTTCTCTCCGGCTTCCCCATTCACCTGACCGATTCCGTATCAAGGGTCATTCCGCAGCAGCCCTGCTGGTCGCCCCCTCGGCCAGGAGCGTGTCAGGCGTCCCTTCCAGGAAAGGCTGTGGCGTCTCAAGCTCCCTGTCACAATTCTTGTGGGTCTGTTGAGGTTCCCTGTGCCCCCGATTGCTCCTGAGGGTGCTCTGAGCTGTGGGCTCGGCTCAGCCCGTGTCCTCGTCCAGCAGACAGTGGGTGCTCAGCAACAACAGGTGAAAGGGTCGTGTCTGCCTCTCTAGTCGAGGGGATACTTTCCTTTGTACAGATAAGGAAACGGAGGCTCAGGTATTAGAGGAAAAACTATCCTCCCTGCCCCCAGGCTTGCCTGAGTATAGAAACTTCCATTTTGGCGGAGCGGGTGGTCTTGGGTCTCTGGCCTGTTGGCTGTTCTTCTCTCCTTACTTGGTGCAGGCGGAAGCGTGGCCCTGGCGCCTGCTTGTGGGAGGGGGGAGTGTTAGGGCAGCCCTGCTCCCCTCTCTCAACTGTCAGGGCCCTCGATGCCTGGAATGACCCTGCAAGGATGGCGCTAATCCCTCCTGGGCAGTGAGGGGATCATGCGGTTGTTGCACCTTCCGGGGGTGGCGGGGCTTCTGGCCACGGGGAGGGTGCAGGTGCTCAGGGTGTTGGTGCAGTTTCTGTCCCATGCGGTGACCAGCTCCAGTGGGACCCGGGTGTGGTGGACACAGCTGCAGGGAGGGCTCCGGGGTGGAGCACGGTGTGTTTTTACCTTGTTCCATTGAGTTCTCCGCTCAGAGCACTCAGAGTACAGCAGTGATCACACCTTCCTATGCCTATGGGTCTCCTGGCCCCCCCACCGCAGTGCGGGTTCTGACCCAGTGGGCTGCTCGGCAGTGAACCCAGACCTCTGTGCTTCTCTGTGCCCACAACGCAACCTGCCAGCGGTTTTCCACATCCAGCCCTCCAGTGCCCCCCACTCTGCCATCGGCTGCCCATAGGAGATACTGCTCACTCTCCCCTCCCTCTGGGCTCCCCTTCTGCCCAGATGGAAGTGCAGAGGGTGCTTCCCTGCTGGGTCCTGCAGGACCAGGTTCCTGCCCCCACCCTTGCCGGCCTCCACCTCCCCACCGCGCAGGCCCAGGCTGGGACTTCACTCCAAGTCTTATGGGAGCCTGGCCGGGGCAGGACGGGACTCATGGTGGCGACACCCACCCGATGGTCCCGCTGCATCATGACGGTGTGGAAATTCAAAGTGAGCTACAGGTAAATAGCCCACGTTTCCTCCGAAGATGGTGACAATGTAAGAATTGTAAAATGAATGGGGAAGGCTCGAGTGTCCTCACGTCTGGGGTGGAAATGTTGGTGAGGATGTCCATTTTGTGGGGCCTGTGTGCATTCCATTTCAACATTGCTCAAATGGGTTGAGACTCGAACATCTGTTGCCATTGTTGCTATCTTGAAAGTCACCGTGTCAGAAACAATAAAGGTCACGCACGGATAGACATGGCAATACCCGTCTGCTCTGTGTCAGTGGCTTCCTTTCATTGACAGTGGACAAAATTCATTTTTTAAAAAAAGATTTATTTATTTATTTATATAAGCACTGGGTACAGTCAGAAGCACAGGAGGGTGAGAGAATTCACCAGACCCAGAGCAGAGAGCAGAACAGGCAGACTGACGAAGTACACTGCTGAGGAGAGCAGCAGGCGGCAGGAGAGGTCTGCGCACCATGTGGTACCCTCGCCCGGCGGGGATGGAACCAGCACTGCAGAGGCTGCAGGCAGCTTCACAACCCAGCGCTGAACTGCTGCACCACCAGGGAGGCCCTGGACAAAATTCATTTAAAGGGTGCCTTTTTAGTAAAAAATAAAATCCCCCTTTTAAAATATGGGAGTTAAATATTGTTGGCATTCTTTCGTTCTTGGAATGCCTCTTGCTACTCTAATATTTTTTCTTCCTTTTCCTTGAGCCTTAGCACCCTTTTCATTTATGAAACTTCTGACCTTGTACGGTTTACAAGTTTACCCAGAAATAAAACCACGGTTGAAGTACCACAAAAGAATCTATATAAATTTTGGCACCACCATCTTTCCTGTCAATGATGGAACCTCTGCTGAAATAATCAGGTTTTCATTTCTAGGATGAGACAGAAAATGAACATGTTCTGTTTGGCACGACACTAGATTTATATCAATCTGTGACAAGTTGACTTGGAATACAGGATTTTCATTCTGTTGTGTTCTCTATTTCTTTTTGCAAAGGCCATGAACTAATCACAGGAAGGTTTTATCAATTATTTCAAATTTTGTTTTATGGAAAGTCATGGCTCCATTCAAAATTTCTGTAACTGCAACAGAATTTTTAAGGCTTTCTTTAAAAAAATCTATGGTTACTTTTCAACTGCCAAGGAGCAGGGTGGTAATTGCACCAATGATTGCACCAATGTTTAAATTTGCTTTGGTTGACTGGTTCTGAAACTGAAAGGGAGCTGTGTACATTGTCAAATATTTGAACATTAGAATAAAATATTTTGAACTGTGAACTATAACACCATGTGTAAGGGCAGAGATTATAAATGTGAAATTTTAGAATTACTAAAATGAACTCCCATTATCTGGGTGAAGAAACCTAAGACCACGTTATATCATAATCTTCCTCCCCAAGTAAGCAGGAATATGTATCTGTCATAATTATTTCCCTTGCCCTTCATGACAGTTCATCACCTAAGTGTGTATCACTAAATGCATACCTAACACATGATTTCAATTTTGTCTGGTCTTTAAAATTTAAACGAATCATATTCACTTTATATCTGGAATAATGCTATGCCTACAATTTTATATCTCTCCTCCTTCATTTAACATTATAACATAAGTCTTTTCCAAGTCATTTAAAACTATTCAGAATGATTGTGCCTCATCGCTACATTTGTTTCATGTACATAGTGCTATATATTTCACTGTTTCCTGGAGTTTTGACTTAGATTGTTTCCAGTATTTGTAAGTATGAGAAAATGCTGGTTAGCATTTTTAGAAATAAAGATGTGTGTGTGTGTGTGTGTGTGTGTGTGTGTGTGTGTGTGTGTGTGAGAGAGAGAGAGAGAGAGAGAGAGAGAGAGAGAGAGAGAGAGAAAGCATTTCCTTAGGTCATGTCTCAAAACCTGAATTACTATAATTTCCTTTAATACAGACACACACATCTATGTAACATCCCAAGTGCTAACAGCTAAATCCAGAGTCCCCGCGGAAGGGCGACCCCACCTTGTGCTCTTCCCCGAATGCGTGAGGACCCCTATCTCAGAGGGTTCCTGCCTCCACGTCATTCCGTCTCCCCATCTTAAGGGCTCTGACGTCACACACTTCCGCTTCCTGCCCCCCCACGACTCTCTGGGTTGCGTCCCCCCTTGCCCGGCCGACCCGCCCCTCGGCCGCGGCTCCCTTCCCCTGTGCCTCCCGCCGCGGCTCCCCTCCGCGCCACCAGGCGGCGCGCGCCGCCGCTCGGCGACGGGGGCGGAAATGGCAGAGACGCAGAAGCTGGGAGCGCCCGCCCCGGGGGAGCGGGCACGCGGGCCGAGGAAGGAGAAGCCCCGGGGGCAGCGCGCAGGCGTGAGGGGAGCGCGCGCCGCCTGCTGGCGAGGCGGGGAAGTGCGGCCTCGCCGGGAATCGTGAGGAGGCGCCGGGGCGGGTGGGGCCGGGGCGGGACGCCCCTTCTCTCACTGTGGGGGGGCAGCGGGTTTGGGGGGGCCCTCTGTGGCCGCGGGTCGGTGTTCCCGCGTGTTTTTGATGCACGTGGACACGACCTGCTGTTTTCATGGCTGCGGGAATTTTAGGGTCACAGCACCTTAAGAGACGCGGGCGCTTTGCCTCGTTTCCGTTGGATTTTCTAAACTTCAGCCGCGGCGGGACGGGTGGGGGCGCCCCGGTGAGCGCTTGCCCCCGGCCCTGGAGCCCCCCCATACACCTGCCCCTGCCGCCCCACCCCTGCCCCTGCCGCCCCGCCCCTGCCCCTGCATCCCCGCCCCAGCTCCTGCAGCCCCTCCCCACCCCAACACTGGCTCCCGCCTCCCCAGTGGCCGGGCTCGCCTTGGCACTTGCTTCTCCGGTCTTGGGGTGAAGTCTTTGCCTGTGGGAACCCGGTTTCTTCAGGAGCCACCCAAGAGCGAGGGGAGGCGAGGACATCTCCCTGCCCGTGGCTGATGCAGAGCGGTGAGTCAGGGGGCCCAGGGCTGGCTGTGGAGAGCTCTGCGCGGGTCATTTTGGGTCCTGGAGGAACATGGGGGTCAGGTCATCCCTGTGGGTGCCCAGCGCCCCTGAATGAAAGTGCGTCCCCCGTGTTTGCTCCTGGCTCCTTCCTGCTGCACTGATCAACCCCCGTATGGGTTTTCTGGGTTCTTCACTCTGTTCCATTGATCTGTGTTTTATTTCTGTGGACTTAGAATATAATTTGGGGAACGTATAGTAAACTTTTCTGGGGCTGACATCCTCCTCCCCATGCTAGGTCCAGCAGGCAGGAGGGCAGAGTCGAGTCCCAGTCTCCCGGGGTGCAGGTTCTGACCCAGTAGGTTGCATGGCGCCTGGGGCTCTGCATTTCTCACGGGGCCTGAGATGCTGCCCGTGCTGGGCCTAGGCCCACGTCTGGGGGCCGAGGCGTCACTACCTGTCATGCAGGTGATGTTCAGAGCCTTGAAGGGGGTTTGACCCTGGAAACTGCTTCATGAGGCAACTTTACAATAACTCTTGAATAGAATCTAGACTTTCCTGAGCCTTGAGTGACCAGGAGCCACACGGCCTGCCACACTCTGGCTACAAGTCTTTGGTTTTCTAAAATGGGTTACTGTTAACCAATTCAGTGTATTGAAAGCAGTGGCCCTCTCTGAAGGGCCCTCACTGAAGGACTGACCCGAGAAACCCCACAGCAGTGACAGCTGGGCGCTGTCACCAGTTGGGGTGGAAAGTTTCTTCATGGGGAGTATGTGAGACACTGAAGGGCCCTATTCCAAGCTCTTGAGATCTTTTATCTATTGATGGTGCTAAGAGGATTCCTCCTATTTCAGGGATTGTGTAAACCACAGTGACTCATGTGGGAACTGGACATTTTGGAGATAATTCACCTTATCTTTTTTATTTTTAAAGCTTTTGTTTATTTTTTCATAGAATAACTGGGGTGCAGGCCAGAGGTGTGGGAGGGTAAGAGGATTCACCAGAGACACAGTAGGGAGTAGAACAGGCAGATCTACCGAGATACACTGCTGAGGGGAGCATCAGGCGAGACAGGAGAGGTCTGCTGCACCATGTGGGTAGCTCCCCAGCCAGGCTTGAACTCAGACCATTGTGGTGACAGCACTGAGATTTAACCCCTAGGCCACTGGGCGGGGGGAGGCTGCACTTTACCTTTTAATGTGTTAAACTGATGTTGTTAGGGGGTGTTACCTCCTTCCTTGCCAATCCCTCTGTTATGCTCGCTTTGGAAAGAAGTTGAATTTCTCTGGAAAGGAGAAAGGAATCGGCATTTATTGAGCACCTGCTGGAGCAACAAGTTCATCGCTTTAGTTACATGATCTCCATTAATGACGCTATAGAGATATTATTTCTACCCTGTAGTCGTGGACTCTGAGGTCCAAAAGGGATCCGTGACTTCTCTGAGATCAAAAAATAAGCACAAGGGCCAGATATATTTGGACTCCCAAATCTTTGTATTTTGTCCTGAACTGGAGGTTTTAAAATGAGGGTAAATTGTAATCCTCTTGGAGGCCAGGGGGAGGGAAGGCGTGTAGGTGCCCCCACCCATCCTCAGAACAGGTCTTTGGGTGCTGGGTGTCCTCCATAAGGAAGGAGCTTTGGCCTAAAACAAGACAGAACCAAACTTTCACGTTGCATTGCACCACGTGAAGATGCTGTCATTAATATTGAATGTGAATGACTTCATAGTTTTAGAATGGCTCTAATCCCAAACAGGATTGCTACTCGTAAGAGACTGCAGTTAAAAACAGCCTCTTTCTAATGATTCCCACACAGCAGGCTTAATTGCTGCACCTACCAGAGAAAATTCCTGGAGATCTAGAACAATTGGTGAGGAGAGGATGCATCGGCAGTGCCTGCAACATTGTTCAGGATGAGACCCCCTTTAGGAGCATTTATTTATTTATATTGTCTTAGGGTCTTCCCTTTCCTTAAAGAGCATCTCTTTTTTTTCTTTTCTTTTTTTTAAAGATTTATTTATTTATTTGTTTGTTTATTTATTCAAGAACTGGGGTATAGGCCAGATGCACGGGAGGGTGAGAGGAGTCACCAGAAACAGAGCGGGGAGCAGAGCAGGCAGATTGATTGAAATACACTGCTGAGGGGAGCAGCAGAGGAGACAGGAGAGGTCTGCTGCAACATGTGAGCATCTCTGCGGCCGGCGGGGATGGAACCAGCACTGCAGAGGCTGCGGACAGCTTCACAGTGCTGCGCTCAACCGCCTGCGCCACCAGGGAGGCCCTTTTGTTCTTTTCTTACATAGTTGTTCATTTCTGTCTAGTTATTGGTTTCTCCCCTCAGGTGTGGTCCCCATAGTTCTCCCACCACAATAGCACCCATGACCCATCACCTTGTGCTCTTCCCTCCCCTCTGTTTACCCCCTCCCTCCCTCTCCCTGCTGAATGCCTCAGGTCTTGGTCAGCCTGCTAAGGTTGTCTTTTTCTTTACCTTTTGTTCTGTTTCTCTATATTTCACATGTAAGGGAAACTAATGTTTATCTTTCCCCTGCCTTATTGTGGCTAGCATCATCCCTTCCAGCTCCATCCATATCACCACAAGAGGCATGAATTTGTCTTTTTTGATTGCAGAGTAATATTCAGTGGTGTAATTATATCACAACGTTTTGATCCATTCATCTATTTTCTGGCATTTGAGTTGTTTCCGTGTCGTGGCTACTGTAAATGGTGCTGCAATAAACACAGGAGTTCAGGTTTCCTGTTTGTTTTTGTTTTTGTCCCTTAGGTAGATTCCTAGGAGTGGAACACTGAATCATGTGTAGACCCGTTTTCAGTGTTCTGTGGAACCTCCACACAGCTGCCCATAGTGGCTGGACCAGTTTGCGCGCCCACTGGCGGTGTCAGAGGCTCCTTTTCTCCGCCACTTCTCCAGCATTTGTTGTTTCCAGTTTTTCTTTTCAAATGTGGAGCCTTCTCAGTGGAGTGAGGTGGCAGCTCATTGTGGTTTTGATTTGCATTTCCCTGATATCAGTGATGCTGAACGTCTTTTCTATGCCTGCTGGCCATTTGCATTTCTTCTTTGGCAAAGTGTCTTTTTACTTCTGGCATTTTTTTTTGACTGGGTTTTTTTTTTTTTTGTTGAGTCATGTAAGCTCTTTGTAGATCTTTGATATCAGTCCCTTAGCTGTCATGCTGTTGTAGAGCAACCCCGATACAAAACGGGGTGCCTGACTGTGGGTCCTCACCCGCGCGCTTAAAAGGACTTATCAATGCTCTACTGCAGGCACACGTGAAAGGTTAATAAAAGGTTTATTTACAAGGGAAGGGGAAATGAGGAAATATACAGCTCTGGGAGAAAAGCGGGAGACAAAGTTTTAAATGAGTCCTACCCGATCCGCCGATCTGGAACCCCAAAATGGCGCTCTGAGAGCTGGCCGCCAGCCAGGAGCGGTGAAGCCGGGAGGCGAGCGATCGCGAGCCAGAGAGAGAGCCCTAGGCCCACGTGTTTGGTTTTTTATATCCAACCTGGCTGCCCAACTCCACCCTCAGGTCCCAGCCACCCTCCCCTTGGTGGTGATGGGATTTGTCTTCCCCAATGTCCTGATGGTTTTAGTCTGGAGTGGGGGTGGAGTCCACAAAGCCTGTATGGGATTAACTCAGGACATCACTTCCCCTAACAATTCTCCCCTTTCACTTACCTAATGAAGTAAAACTGGAAGGGAAGCATTGTCACTTGGGAAAATGGTAAAACTTTGGTATGTACAAAATGTTAACAGCAGTATCTGGTATGTATGTAAATTGTCAATGGTGATTGTCACCTTGTAATATTATATAATTCAATTGTTTCACATCTACAGAAATTGTTTCTGAAAATATAGGGAGAAAAGGTCTCAACAGATTCCTATTGATGGAACTGTTGAGAGTAAAACTTTTCTACTAAGGACTGAATAGACTTGGACATACGCCTCATATTTACTAAGTTTTCCTTGACATAATAATACTGATGATTTTTTTTGCATTTTGCTCTAAATCCACAAAGTTTTCTTGTTTTGGTGACCAGGATCTGCAGCAAGGTTGTAATTTTTTTTTCCAACAAAGCTAACTTGTATTTGCATTTTCTCTCCCCTTGATACCAACACAGCATAAAAATAGTGGTAGTAATCTTTTACTACTTATCTCAGAGTCTGTTTTTGTATAACTTCCATAGGGATTTTGTTTAAACTAAAAAAATTTGGACATAAGTTTCATTGTGTGGCTTTGTGTGGAGTTCTTCCAGAAAGTTGAAACAGAGCTGAACCAAGAAGAGGAGAACCTGTTTGCCTTGTTTGTAGGGTTCCAGAGACCTCCAAAGAAGGTGAGGAAGCTTGCCTCCATTGGCAGGACTGGACAACCCGGCCAACGAAAATGCCCTGGTACCCTCGAGAAGAGGAAAGCTCAGGTGGAGTCTGATGAGACTAACTTTGTACCTGAAGCCTACATCGACCGGATGCCAATGGTTCGCTCTGATCCTATATGGAGTATTTCAACAAAGCCAGCTAAAATTGCTGCTTAGTTATTCTGCCCTGTGATTTTATGCAAAAATAGGCAAAATGGTTTAAAAGTAGACTTAATTGCAAACTTTTGCTATGCTGTTAAAGTTTGGGATCAAGGTTGAGAGAATTCATTTTTGCATAAGTTGAACCATTTTAACATTTTTTTTTTTTTCCTGTGATCTTGACATATCTGCTGTCTTGTTCTGGCTAATGCCTCCAGATGTTTTCTTTCGGCTGGGACTGATGAACTGTTTTTCCAGGAATGGAGGACTTTTGCTTTCCACAATGGACAATACCTGGAGGGATTCGTTTTCTTTCAGACTGGAACCCTGGAAAACTTTCATCTGAGACTGTATCCCAGCATCCATATGTTTGATCTTCATCACCATGGAAATGGTGGCAAAAAGTGAAAGGGGAGAATTGTTAGGGGAAGTGATGTCCTGAGTTAATCCCATACAGGCTTTGTGGACTCCACCCCCACTCCAGACTAAAACCATCAGGACATTGGGGAAGACAAATCCCATCACCACCAAGGGGAGGGTGGCTGGGACCTGAGGGTGGAGTTGGGCAGCCAGGTTGGATATAAAAAACCAAACACGTGGGCCTAGGGCTCTCTCTCTGGCTCGCGATCGCTCGCCTCCCGGCTTCACCGCTCCTGGCTGGCGGCCAGCTCTCAGAGCGCCATTTTGGGGTTCCAGATCGGCGGATCGGGTAGGACTCATTTAAAACTTTGTCTCCCGCTTTTCTCCCAGAGCTGTATATTTCCTCATTTCCCCTTCCCTTGTAAATAAACCTTTTATTAACCTTTCACGTGTGCCTGCAGTAGAGCATTGATAAGTCCTTTTAAGCGCGCGGGTGAGGACCCACAGTCAGGCACCCCGTTTTGTATCGGGGTTGCTCTACAACAATGCGGTGTGGTGTGCCAATATTTTCCCCCATTTGGCGGGTGTCTCTGTGTTGACCGTCTCTTGCTGGTTAGCCCCAGCTCTCTGCATTCGCTCTGGTTTCCTTGCTTCTGGAGAAGAAACCTCAAAGACATTTCTGAGGATAGTGTCATTGAGTGTTGGCCTGTGTTCCCTTCTGTGTATTCTATGGTGCCAGGTTTCACATGCAAGTCTTTCATCCACTTGAGTTGGTTTGTGTGTGGTGTGAGGTAGTGGTCTAGTTTCATTCTTTTGCATGTTGCAATCCAGTTTCCCCAGCACCATTTATGGAAGACGCTGTTCTTGTTCCAATGTATATTCTTTGTTCCTGTGTCATAGTTTTATAGGGCAGCCCTGATACAAAACCAGTTGCCTGACTGTGGGTCCTCACCTGCGTGTTTAAAAGGACTTATCAATGCTCTACTGCAGGCACACATGAAAGGTTAATAAAAGGTTTATTTACAAGGGAAGGGCAAATGAGGAAATGTACAACTCAGGGAGAAAAGTGGGAGACAAAGTTTTAAATGCGTCCTACCCGATCTGCCGATCTGGAATCCCAAATGATACTCTGAGAGCTGGCCGCAAGCCAGGAGCCGTGAAGCCAGGAGGTAAGCAAGAGAGCGAGCCCCCCCCAAGGCCCACGTGTTTGGTTTTTTATACCAACCCTGGCAGCTTAACTCCACCCTCAGGTCCCTGCCACCTTCCCTTTGGTGGTGACAGGATTTGTCTTTCCCAATGTCTGATGGCTTTGGTCTGGAGTGGGAGTGGAGTCCACAAAGCCTTATGGGATTATCTCAGGACATCCTTTCCCCCTAACAATTGGTTAGTTCACCATTGGTCTCTGTGTCTGTTTTTGTTGTAATACTGTTTTCATTATAACAGCTTTGTAGTATTCTTTGATGTCTGGGAGTGTAATACCTTGTGGGTCTGCTACTCCTAAGTGGATTGTTTGGCCACCATTTTGTCACCTATAGTTCTAAGCAAGGTCAAGATGGCCCGGTCAGTTAGGTGCAGAGCCCAACCCTTCAAGGTGCCCTATCAAATCAAACAAGAACACAAAGCTGGATCACGCTGGGAAGGCTATGCATCGTGAGGCATGACCAGGAATGCCTGGGGACCTGAGGACCAATGCATAACAAAGGACCCCAGAAGCTGATCAGTGGAAGCCTTGTTGATAAGATTAGAACCAGGGCTGGGGATTAGGGTGTGACCTCAATGACAATACGGAGTCATCCAGCAGATGAGAAGTGCCTGGAGGGCAGACTCACAATCCCTGATCTTCTACATTCTTCCCCTTTCTTTGATCTCCTATCCCTTAATCTCCTTCCCCTTTCCTTTTGCTCCTCACCCTTACAACCCATGCTGTGGATCAATAAGAAGGCCAGGATCTTGTGCTTCAGCAGCATCCTGCATTATGTAGCCTGCTCCCCGACTCCCGACTCCCGTTTCTTTATCAGCGTGGTGTTGCCCAATGCAACAATAGCTCCTTTCTCCTCCACCGTTTAAGTCAGAAGAACTTTCGCTACTAGAGGTTGCTGTGATCCCATATGAATTTGAGCCCTATTGGTTCCATTTCATTGAGGAACACCATTGTGATTTGTATTGGAATTGCATTGAATCTATAAATTACATACAAATAGGAAGTCGCATCTAGGTTTGTTACGTTTTTCCAATTATTGAACATTCATAAAACGAGTGTTAATAAAAAATGTAGGTGTTATTTTCTGTAATTTCTAAAAAGGTGTTGTTTTCTATGATTTCTAAAACAGACAAAGTAGGTCTGTTCTCTAGAGATGAAGAAAGAATGTTTCAGATGGAAAGGCAATGGCATTTTATAATAGAATAGATGACCAGTTATTGATCATATAATATTAGGATATTAATCCACATTTCTGCTGATGGAACGCTCAGTAAGATCATCCCTTTGTCATCTGCTTCATGGTGCCACCAGAGAAAATGTTGCACTTAAGTGACATGCACTCCTTTATAAAGGAGTGGAATTAAGTCAGGAAATTCAAAATGTGAAAATGGAAAACATGAAGTTGATAATGAAGTTAGAGCCACGTCTCTGGTCACGTGTGTTTGTAAAATCCACAATCCTCGATTGCGGGCTGGTCACCTGCCACTGGACAAGGCAGGGCCAGACCCACTGATCCGCGGATGGTCCTTTCTGAAGCTGGGCCTGGGGTCTGAATTTGTACCTGGCGAGCAAGGGCATGTCGCTGCTGTCTTGGGCGGGTTGGGTCACGTCCTCCTATCTTTGCCTGACTGAGGAGAGGAAAGGGAGGAACCAGATGTTTCCCAAGGGCTGTCTGCAGTTCTTTCCTCGGTCCTCGCTGCCCTCACAAGACAACCTGTTTGTCACGTAATTTATTTACAGCTTCAAAAATCTCTTCAGTGTCTCCCACTGTCCGCGCTCAGGCTAAAGTCCAAGCCTCCAGACAAGATTACGAGAGTCTTGCCATCTGCTTCTGCTGTCTCAGGCCCGTGGCCCCTCTCTGACAGCCTCCTCTCTCTCCCCCACCCCATTCACCTGACCGAGTCCACTTCAAGGGTCATTCCACTGGAGCCCTGCATGATGCCCCCTTGGCCAGGAGCGTGTTGTCAGGTGCCCCTTCCAGGGAAGATTGTGGCATCTCAAACTTCCTGTCACAATTCTTGTGTGTCTGCTGAAGTTCCCTGTGTCCCCGTTTGCTCATCAGGGTGCCCTGAGCTGTGGGCTCAGCTCAGCTCGTGTCCTAGGCATCTAGCAGACAGTGGGCACTCAGGGCAACAGGTGAAGGGGTCATGTCCACCTCTAGAGTTGAGGAAATACTTTCCTTTTTACAGATGAGGAAACTGTGGCTCAGGTATTGGAGCCACAAAAAGAAAAACCTACACCCTCTGGGCCTGCCTGAGCCTAGAACCTTCCATTTCAGCAGAGGGGGTAGTCTTGGTGCCCCTGCCAGTCAGCTCCTCTCTCTCCTTATTCAGTGTAGGTGGAAGCACAGACCTGGCATCTTCTTGGGCGGGGGGAAGTGCTGGAGCAGCCCTACCCACCTCTCTTTCAACTGTCAGGGGCCTCGATGCCTGGAATGACACTGCCAAACAGGCACTAATCCCTCGTGGCCAGTGAGGAGATGGTGTGGTTGTTGCACCCTCAGGGTGGAGCTTCTGGCTATGGGAAGGATGAAGGTGCTCAGAGAGTCTGTGCAGCTTGTCACAGGCAGCGACCAGCTCCAGTGGGACCCATGGTGTGATGGACACAACTGCAGGGCGAGCTCCTGGGTGGACCATGGTGCATTTTTACCTTGTTCCATTGAGTCCTCTGCTCAGAGCACTCAAAGCACAACAGTGATCAGACCTTTAGTACCCGTGGCCCAGGTCGGGACTTTACTCCAATTCTTAGGAGAGTCCTGACAAAGGAGGACAGGACTCACAGTGGCGACACCCACCCGATGATCTTGCTGCATCATAACGGTGTGGAAATTCAAAGTGAGATACAGGTAAATAGCCCATTTTTCCTCTGAAGATGGTGACAACCTAAAAATTCTAAGATAAATGGGGAAGACTCGAGTGTCTTTACGTCTTGGGTGGAAATGTTGATGAGGATGTCCATTTTGTGGGTCGGTACACAATTCCATTTCAACATTGCTCAAATGGGTTGAGACTACAACATTTGTTGCTATCATTGCTACTTTGAAAGTCACTCCGTCAAAAACAATGAAAGTCATGGATAGACATTGCAATAGTTGTCTGCTATGTATTAGTGACTTACTTTCATTGACAGTTGACAAAATTCATTGATAGGGTAGCTTTTTAGCAAAAAATAAAATTCCCTTTTTAAAAAATGGGATTTAAATATTGTTGGCATTCTTTGGTTCCTCATATGACTCTTGCTATTCCCAGTGGTTTTTTTTTTAAGATTTATTTATTTATTTATGCAAGCACTGAGTATGGTCAGAAGCACGGGAGGGTGAGAGGATTCACCAGAGCCAGAGCAGGGAACAGAACAGGCAGACTGACTGAAATACACTGCTGAGTGGAACAGCAGGTGAGACAGGAGAGGTCTGCTGTGCCATGTGGGACCCTCGCTGATGGCCGGGGATCGAACTGGTGCAGCAGAGGCTGCAGGCAGGTTCGCAGCCCAGCACTCAACCGCTGAGCCACTGGGGAGGCTCCCCAGTGTTTTTTCTTTCTTTTCCTTGAGCCTTAGCACCCTCTTCATTTATGATGCTTCTGACCTTGTATAGTTTGCAAGCTTACCCAGAAATAGGCTCACTGTTGAACTACCACAGATGAATCAATATAAATTTTGATATCACCGTATTTCTTGTCTATTATGGAACCTCCACTGAAATAATCAGGTTTTCAGTTCTAGGATGAGACAGAAAATGAAAGTGTTTTGTTTGGTAGTGTTACCTTCCAGGGAGAGGGGCACCCCAGACCCTGCAAACCTGCTTGCTCTAAATATGTTCTGCCATCCGCCACATCAACACAAAACATATGAGACTTTAATGAAAAGGAACTTTAATACAATTAGTAAACAATACAGGAGAGACAAAGATTATAGTTTCTAAATCAAGCACCCAAAGTTACCCATTCCATCGTGGGTCCAAGCAGGATTGACCTAGAGCATGGCCCTAAAGCTGCCACAAGTCTAAAGCATCTTCCAGTGGGGACATACAGAAAAGTATCAGAAACAACCAGACACATTTGGGAGGAAAAGAGCAAAATCAAAATTAAGACAAAAACTGCCATTGTCACCACCCCATGGGTCTCACCCACATATGTGTCAATCAGTCCACGACCAAAAGGCAAACATGTGTCTCTCAGCTCCCTGTGCCTCCTCCAGGTCTTCTGGCTCCATCCTGCTTCCTTCTTTCCTCAGTCTCCTGTGCAGCTTCTTTACTCCCTGCTCAGCTCCACCCTCCTTTGGGTAGGACAGGAAACCTGGAAACTCCCCCTTTCCTGGGGACCACCCTGTTACAATAGGACACTAGATTTATATTGATCTGTGACAAGTTGACTTGGAACACAGGAATTTCATTCTATTATGTTCTATATTTCTTTTTCTAAAGGCAATGGACTAGTCACAGGAAGGTTTTATTAGTTATTTCAAATTTTGTTTTATGAAATGTTATTGCTCCATTCAAAATTTTGTCTTTTTCTTCCCATAATTTTGTACAAGTTTCAGGCCTCTTGTACTTGTTTATTTTGTGAAATTTTTATTTATTTATGCATACAAGATGGGGTTGTAGGCCAGAGATGCAGAGATACTCTGCTGAGGTTAGCAGTGGGCAAGACTGGAGAGGTCTACTGCACCATGTGGGCCAGCTCCCAGGCTGGGCATGGAACTCATGCCACAGTGGCTGCCAGTAGCTTGATAGTGCTGAGAGAGCCATGAGAGAGGCCCCAGACATCTTGTATCGAAAGCTGGAAGGGTCTGAACTTTGAATTAGTGCCTTATTATTTTCACCGTTTTTTTATTTTTACCTATAACTATATGAAGCTTGTTGACTAAGCACAATAAATATTTTAAAAATTGAAAAAGGGTAAAATGTGTTCATTTGGACCAACAAATGAGTAGGAGCCTCAGTTCAAACTAAAAATTGAAAACCCCTTGATGGAATTCAGGTGATAGGGCTCAGTATAAGGGTGCTTCTTGGATCCCTCTGACAAATAATTGAGTAATGTTCCTTTTCATTAGCACACATCAAGTTTATTGAGGAAAAGAGAACAGCAAAGAGAGACGTCTGCATAGATACAGGCTTCTGAAAGAAAAAAAGCTGCATTTTGCCAGGGTGAGGGGCGTTCTTTCATAAGGTCCCTTGATGGAATTATTGTGGAAATTATTGCCTTGGTGTCAGAATGAATTGGTCTTCTAAGTTTGATAATCCTCTCTGCTCCCACCTCTGGCTGATCATCTTTTCTGACCCCACCTTAGATTGCTGGAACCTTCCATAGTTGGGTTAATAAAGATTTATAAATTGGCCTTACAGTATCTTCCTTTCTAAATTTTTCTATTCCAATAATCCATCACCCCTCAGTAATAAAACAGAAAACAAAACACAAACAAAAACAAGGTGAGCTTGACATTAACTGACATGCAGCTGCTCTGTCAGGAATGCCATATTTTCACCCTTAAATTTTTTATAACTGTTACAGGGCAGGGAGAGGGGCACCCCAGAACCCCCAAATCTGCCTGCTCTAAATAGGTTCTGCCATCTGCCACATCAAGGCAAAACATAACACTTTTAATGGAAAGGAACTTTAATACAATTAGTAAACAATACAGAAAAGACAAAGAATATAATTTCTAAATTAATCACCCAAAGTTACCCATCCCCTCTGGGCAAAAGTCCAGCCAAATGGGATTGGTCCAGAGCAAGGCCCAAAAGCTGCCACAAAGCACCTTCCAGGGGGACCCATAGGAAAGGGTCAGAAATAGCCAGACAAGTCTGGGAGGAAAAGAACAAAATCAAAATCAAGACAAAAACCGCCATTGTCACCTTCCCACGGGTCTCTCACCCACATCTGTTTCACCCAGTCGACGACCAAAAGGCAAGCACAGTTTCTTCACATGTCTCCTTGCTCCATGTGTCTCCTCCAGGTCTCCATCTTGCTCTCCACACTGCTTCCTTCCTTCTCCAGTCTCCTGTCCAGTTTTTGTCCTCCCTGCTCAGCTCCACCCTCCCTTGGGTGAGGCAAGACCTGTAACTCCCCCTTTCCTGGGTACCACCCTGCTACATAACCACAACAGAATGCTTTTTTTAAAGCTTTATTTATTTATGCATACAAGAACTGGGGTACAGGCCAGTAGTGTGTGTGTGTGTGTGTGTGTGTGTGTGTGTGTGTGTGTGTGTGTGAGGGGGGGGTGAGAGGATTCACCAGAGACAGAGTGGGGAACAGAAGAGGCAGATTGACTGAAATACACTGCTGCGGGGAGCAGTGGGGAACCAGGAGAGGTCTGCTGTGCCACGTGGGTAGCTCCCTGGATGGGGATTGAACTTGTGCTGCAGTGGCTGTAGACAGCTCCACAGGCTGCATCCTAACCCCTTGCACCACCAGGGAGGCCCACCACAACAGAATTCTTAAGACTGGTTTTAAAAAATATTACTTTTCACCTGCCAAGGAACAGGGGGCTAATTGAACCACTGATTGCACTAATTTTTTTATTAGCTTTGGTTGGCTGGTTCTGAAACTGAAAAGGAGTTGTGTACATTGTGGAAAATCTGAACATTAGAATAAAATACAATGAGGAACAGTGAACTGTGATTTTTCATCAAAAGATAAATCCTTTTAGTGCTTCCCTGGTGGTACAGGGGTTAAAGTCTCAGCACTGTCAAGCTATTGCCAACCACTGTGACCTGAGTTTGATCCCTGGCCAGGGAGTTGACTCCCAAGGCAGAGCAGACCTCTTCTGTCTCCCTGCTGCTCCCCTCAGCAGTGGATTTCAGTGGATCTACCTGTTGTACTCCCCACTCTGTGTCTGGTGAGTCCTCTCACACGCTGTACCTTTGGCCTACACCCCAGCATTTGTATGCATAAATAAATAAATCTTTTTAAAAGAGATAGTTTTGTGTGTTAGCTTACTTTTTTCCTCATAATTTTCAGTATTTTGAACTGTGAACTATAGGACCCATGTTTATGGGCAGAGACTATAAACGTGAAATTGTAGAATTACAAAATGAACTCGCATTAGCTGAGTGAGGAAATGTACAACCACACTATATCATCATCTTCCTCACTAATTAAGCACGAATGTGTTTCTGTCATTATGATTATTTTCCTTGCCCTTCATGACAATGCATCACCTAAGTGTGTATCAATAAATGCATACTTAACACACGATTTTAATTTTGTCTGGTATTTAAGATTTGAATAAATCATATTATGTTTATTTTATATCTGAAACAACACTATGCCTACAATTTTATATTTTTCTTCCTTTATTTAACATTATAACAGACATATATTTCTTTTTTTTAAAATTTATTTATTTATTTATTTGTTCGTTTGTTTGTTTGTACATGCACTGGGTACAGTCAGAAGCGCGGGAGGGTGAGAGAATTCACCAGAGCCAGAGTGGGGAGCAAAGCAGGCAGAAGGACCGAAGTACATTGCTGAGGGGAGCAGCGGGCGGCAGGAGAGGTCTGCGCGCCATGTGGGACCCTCCTCCGGTGGCCTGGGAGCAGCCGGGGATCGAACCGGCGCCACAGAGGCCACGGGCAGCTTCGCAACCCAGCACTCAACCGCTGCGCCACAGGGGAGGCCCCTATTTCTTTTTTTTTTTAAATGTATCTATTTATTTATTTAATATTTATTTATTTATTTATTTATTTATTTATTTATTTATTTATTTATTTATACAAGCACTGGGTATAGTCAGAAGCGCAGGAGGGTGAGAGAGTTCACCAGAGCCAGAGAGGGGAGCAGAACAGGCAGAAGGACTGAAGTACACTGCTGAGGGGAGCAGTGGGCGGCAGCAGGAGAGGTCTTCGCGCTATGTGGGACCCTCCTCCGGTAGCCGGGGAGCAGCCGGGGATTGAACCGGCGCTGCAGAGGCTGCGGGCAGCTTTGCAACCCAGCGCTCAACCGCTGCGCCACCGGGGAGGCCCAGACATATATTTCAAGTTACTGAAAACTATTCAGAATTATTGTACCTAATTTCTACTTTTGCTTTATGTATATAGTGTAATATATTTTAGTGATTCCTGGAGTTTTGATTTAGAGTGTTCCCAAGTATTTGTTAGTATAAGAAAATGCTGGTTAGCATTTTACAAACAAAGATTTTTATTTGTGTTCAAACTGTTACAGGGCAGCCCGGATACAAAACGGGTTGCCTGACTGTGGGTCCTCACCCACACGCTTAAAAGGACTTACCAATACTCTACTGCAGGCACATACGAAAGGTTAATAAAAGGTTTATTTACAAGGGAAGGGCAAATGAGGAAATGTACAGCTCAGAGAGAAAAGTGGGAGACAAAGTTTTTTTTTAATTTTTATTTATTTATTTATTTATTTATTTTTATAGAGGCATGTTTTATTTATTTATTTGTTTGTTTGTTTTTTGTTTATACAAGCACTGGGTACAGTCAAAAGTGCGGGAGGGTGAGAGAATTCACCAGAGCCAGAGCGGGGAGCAGAGCAGGCAGAAGGACTGAAGGACACTGCTGAGGGGAGCAGCGGGCGGCAGGAGAGGTCTGCACACCATGTGGGACCCTCCTCCGGTGGCCGGGGAGCAGCCGGGGATCGAACCGGCGCCGCAGGGGCCGCGGGCAGCTTCGCAACCCAGCGCTCAACCGCTGCATCACTGGGGAGGCCCAGGAGACAAAGTTTAAATGCATCCTACCTGATCCGCGGATCTGGAATCCCAAATGGCACTCTGAGAGCTGGCCACAAGCCAGGAGCCATGAAGCCAGCAGGCGAGCGAGAGCGAGCCCCCCCAAGGCCCACGTGTTTGGTTTTTATACCAAACCTGGCTGCTTAACTCCACCCTCAGGTCCCAGCCACCTTCCCTTTGGTGGTGACGGGATTTGTCTTTCCCAATGTCTTGATGGCTTTGGTCTGGAGTGGGGTGGAGTCCACAAAGCCTGTATGGGATTAGCTCAGGACATCCTTTCCCCCTGACAAAATCATTCCCTTAGGTCATTTCCCAATTACTATTGGGAATTACTATTGAATGACTATTTCTTTTAATAAATACACATATGGATAATATTCCAAATTCTGGTATCTAAATTCAAAGTTCCCCCCGGCAGAAGGGTGATACCAATTTGTTCTCTTCTCTGAAAGAGCGAGAACCCCGATTTCAGTGGGTTCTTGCCTCCACGTCATTGTGTCTCCCATCTTCAAGGCTCTGACATCACACTGGAACACACTCCCGCTTCTTGCTCCCCCTCTGCGCGCCCCCCCCATTCTCCACGGCTGCATCTCCCCCTCGCCTGGCAGACCCGCCCCTTGGCCGCGGCTCTGGCCCCGCCTGCGCCTCCCTCTGACCCTGGAGCCTCCGCCCGCCATTACCCTGCCTCGGCTGCACCGCCCCTCCGCGCCACTAGGCGGAGCGCGCCGCTGCTCTGCCCCTAGTTTCCCCCGCGAGCCTCTCCTTCCTCGGCCTTGCCCCGCCCCCTGCGTGTTGACGTCACGCCCCTACGCAGTGATGCGATCGGAGGTGGGGGCGGAAGTGGCAGAGACGGAAGCCAGGAACGCCCGCCCCGGCGGAGCGGGTCTGCGGGCCGAGGAAGGTGAAGCCCCGGGGGCAGCGCGCAGGCGTGAGGGGAGCGCGCGCCGCCTGGTGGCGAGGCGGGGAAGTGCGGCCTCGCGGGGAATTGTGAGGAGGCGCGGGGCGGGCGGCTCCGGGGCGGGCCGTCCCTCTCTCACTGTGGGGTGCGCAGCCGGTTTGGGGGGCCCTCTGTGGTTGCGGGTCAGTGTTCCTGACCATGTCTTTAAAGCACATGGACACGATTTGCTGTTTTAATGACTTGTGGAAATTTTGGGTTAGTATTTTCAGAGATGTGGGATATTCGCCTGCATTTCGGTTTGATTTTCTAAACTTCAGCCTCAGCAGGACGGGCGGGCGCGGCCCGTGAGCACCCCGGGGCTTTTCCGCTGGCCTCTGCCCCACATCCCCACCCTGTGCACCCGCACCTACAGCCCTGCTCACACTTCCTGCAGCCCTGCTGCAACCACCTGCAGCCCCACCCCAGCGCCTGCTGCATCTCCCCGCCCCTGCACCTGCAGCCCTGCTCCCCGCCCCTGCAGCCCTGCTGCAACCACCTGCAGCCCCACCCCACGCGCACCTGCTGCTGCTCCCCGCTCCTGCAGCCCCTCGCCTACGCGTGGCTCCTGCCTCTTCAGCGGCCGGGCTCACCTTGGCACTTTCTTCCCGGGACTCAGGGTGAAGTTCTTTCCTAGGGGAACCTGGTTTCTTCAGGAACCTCCCCAAAGCGAGGGGAAGGTGAGGACATCTCCCTGCCCGTGGCTGACTGCAGAGCGGTAAGTCAGGGGACCCAGGGCTGGGCAGGCTGGATGTGGAGAGCTCTGCTTGGGTCATTTTGTGTTTTGGAGGAAAATGGGGGTCAAGTCATTCCTGAGTGTGACCCCGTGGGTGCCCAGCACCCCTGAATGAAAGTGTGTCCCCCGTGTTTGCTCCTGGCTCCTCCCTGCTACACTGATCAACCCCTGGGGTGGGTTTTCTGGGTTCTCCACTCTGTTCCATTGATCTGTGTGTTTTATTTCTGTAGACTTATAATTTGGGGAACGTATTGTAAACTTTTCTGGGGCTGACATCCCCTTCCCTTCCCCAGATCTAGCAGGCAGGAGGGCAGTGTCGTGTCCCAGTCTCCCCGGGATGCAGTTTCTGACCCAGTGGGCTGCATGGTGCCTGGGGCTCTGCATATCTCATGGGGTCTGAGAGGCTGCCCATGTTGGTCCTGGGCCCACATCTGAGGGCTGAGGCGTCACTTACTGTTGTGCAGCCGATGTGTCCATTTAGAGCCTGGAAGAGGGAACTTTGACACCTGGAAACTGCCTCAGGAGGCAACTTTAGGTTCCTTGAATAGAATCCAGACTTTCCTGAGCCTTGAATTACCAAGAACCACATGGCTGCCACACTCTGGCTACAATGTTTGGTTTTCAAAAATGGGTTTGTAGGGCCTCCCCGCTGGCGCAGCGGTTGAGCGCTGGGTTGCGAAGCTGCCCGCGGCCTCTGCGGCGCCGGTTCGATCCCCGGCTGCTCCCCGGCCATCGGAGGAGGGTCCCACATGGCACGCAGACCTCTCCTGCCGCCCGCTGCTCCCCTCAGCAGTGTACTTCAGTCCTGCCTGCTCTGCTCCCCGCTCTGGCTCTGGTGAATTCTCTCACCCTCCCACGCTTCTGACTGTACCCAGTGCTTGTATAAATAAATAAATAAATAAAAATTAATCTAAAAAATATATATATTAAAAAAACATTAAAAAATGGGTTTGTATTCACCAATTCAGTGTATTGAAACCTGTGACCATCTCTGTATCACTAAAGGACACACCCGAGATTCCCACAGCAGGGTCAACTGGGTGCTATCACCAATGGGGTCGGAAAGTTTCTCTATGGGGAATCATCTGAGACACTGAAGGGCCCTTTCCTAAGCTCTTGAGATCTTTTCTCTACTGATACCTGGCACTAAGAGGATCCCTCCTATTTTAGAGAGTGAATAAGCCACCATCACTCATTCACCTGGGAAGTGGACATTTTGTGGATAATCTACTTACTTTTTAATATTTTGAATCTGTTAAACTGATATTAGCTCCTCCATTGTAAAACCTTTTATGCTTGCTTTGAACTCTTCAGGGTAGGAGAAAGAAATCGATGTTTGTTGAGAACCTGCTGGACATTACCTGACCCTGTGCAACAAGTTCATTAGTTAAGTTATGTGAACTCATTGATGACACTATAGAGAAATTATTCCTACTCTGTAGTTGAAAATCCTAAGGTCCAAAAGAGACAAGGAACTTGTGTTAAGATCATACAAATATGGAGAAAGATCAGGGATTTTGGACTCCATATTTTTGTCTGAGTTGGAGATTGTCAAATGAGGCTAAACTGTAAACCCCTCAAGGCCAGGGGGAGGGGAGGAGTGTGGGTGACCCTGTCCATCCTCAGAGCAGCTCCATGGATGTTGGGTTTCCTCCTTCATAAGGAAGGAGCCTCAGGTTAAAACAAAAGTTTAATGTATCATTGTGTTACATGCAGATGCTGTCTTTAATGTTGCACATAATTTAATAGTTTTAGAACTAGCTCTAATCCCAAAAGTGATTGCTGCTTATAAGACACTGCATTTCAAAATAGACTTTTCTGTAATTATTCCCATACAGCAGGCTTAGCTGCTGTGCTGTACCTACCAGAGGGAATTCCTGCACATCTACAACAATTGATAAGAAAGTGATGCCTCAGCATTGCCTGCGGTATTATTTAGGATAAGAACCCCCTTTAATTGTTAATGTTTAGATCTATCTCATCTATATAAGTGGGAAATGTACTAGAAGCAGTGACTAGTGTCCTCAGGATGTTGGTATCCGTGGTGATTGTTTTATTATTCATGTTTATTCTGTTGACAATTTTCTCAGTGAACTTTTGTCATTTTGTGATTAGATTTAAAAAAGGTTATTTACATAGTTCTAAAGTTTAGATTCTTGCATATCGCTCTTAGTAATTCTCTTTCAGTATTGAAGAGCACACATCCATTCTCTGAAATGATTTTGATTATTTTTGTCATTACAATGGACCGAATGTAAAGTTGAGTGTAAAGATGTATGACCTACTTAAAAAATGCCCTGGAGATCGAGGCAGCTCTCCTGCCTGCTGTGACTGTGCAGGTGTTTCTTTTCACAAACATTTTGTGTTTGCAGCTCTTTCTGCCAGCTGGTGTCTGTGCACTGTCCTTTACTTACTTTCACTTTTATTTTTATTATTTTTTAAAAGATTTATTTATTTATTTATACAAGCACTGGGTACAGTCAGAAATGCGGGAGGGTGAGAGAATTCCCCAGAGCCAGAGCGGGGAACAGAACAGGCAGACTGACGAAGTACACTGCTGAGGGGAGCAGTGGGCGCGGCAGGAGAGGTCTGTGTGCCATGTGGGACCCTTGCTGGTGGCCGTGGATCGAACCGGTGCTGCAGAGGCTTCGGGCAGCTTCGCAGCCCAGCGCTCAACCGCTGCGCCACCGGGGAGGCCCTTACCTTCAATTTTAAATTGTCCTTTGGATATAAACTAAATACAAAAAAATTCTGTGGAGTTGAAAATAGGTCTATTTCATAGTGATACATGTTCTTAAGCATTTTGTGACAAGCGTTTCTCTATCCAAGCACAGGCTGTGATCGCCTTCCATCTTTATTAGGTTTGCCATAGTGGGCATAGGGCCAGCTCCAAACAGCAGCCTTAGCAAAATAAATATCTTTGCTTTAATAGGTGTACTTACACTGCACCAAATAAAAGGTGGTAAGGCGCACCTTGAAGATATTGTTGGTTCAAATCCAGAATACCACAACAAACCTAATATTACACAAATCAAGTCACTACTTTTTTGTTGGTTTCCTGGTGTGAATAAATATTGTTTGCTCTATAGTGTAGTCTATTAAGTGTGCAATAGTATTTTGTCTAATGAGAAAATAACCTAACTAGATATCACCGAGACATGAGGTGAGCATATACTTTTGGGAAAATAGCGCTGCTGGACTTGCCCCAGTCCAGGTTGCCACACACCTTCAATCTGTGAAAAGCAGTATCTGATAAAGCAAAGCAAGCAGGATGGGGTGTGCCTTTATAAACACTTCTGGGAATGATCCTTTGGGTTTTAATAAAGTATACACATCTGGATAAGTGGACTTCAATTTAATGATGATGTCTGTACATAACTATTTTTTCAGCAGTTATGTCAGCATGGGAGGGTGTGTATTTTTTAAAGTCCTTACTCATTTATGCATACAAGAACTTGGGCACAGTCCAGATGTGCGGGGGGTGAGAGGACCCACCTGAGACAGAGCAGGGAACAGAACAGGCACACCAACTGAAACACACTGCTGAAGGGAGCAGCGGGCGAGGCAGGAGAAGTTGCAGCCTCATATGGGCCACTCCCTGGCAGGCAGGGGGAATCGAACTCGTGCTGCAGTGGCTGCGGAGAGCCTCATAGTCTGCATCTCAACCCATTGCGCCACCAGGGAGGCCCGGGAGGGTGTATATTCTTTTCCATGATAGAAAGTACTATGAACACTCAAGGTAGTGAACAAGGGTTAGTTAAGTGCCTACAGTCTGCCAAGGACTGTGCTATACACACAGCATTTTTAAAATTTATTGTGGTCTTTTAAAAATGTAAAAAACTTATAACTGCCATTGGTTGAATCACAGTTGTAAGTAGAAAATAGGGAGTTTAGTTTTTATTATGCTATTGAACAGCTGCAGAGGAAACACATATGACTTGGCTTCTGGCGAAATTCTTCCCCAGGCTGTAAATCCATCTGTCTGCATTGAAGTAGCCAGTGCTCCCTGCCACCACACTCTGATCCTTTTGCTCCCCAAACTGGACATTACTGTCCACATTTGGGATCATGGTAACATTGCTGTGCTTTATTGCTTTGAATCATTGGTGTTTTTTAAGATTTATTTTTTATTTATTTATGCATTTGTATTTATTTATGCATACAAGAACTCTACCAATTTCTAAATCAAAGTTTGTTTTTCTTTTTTTTAAAGATTTTATTTATTTTTGTGTAGAAGACCTGGGGTGCAGGCCAGAGGTGTGAGGTGATGAGAGGATTTACCAGAGACAGAGTGGGGAGCAGAGCAGACAGATCTACTGAAATACACTGCTCAGGAGAGCAGTGGTAATACAGGAGAGGTCTGCTGTGCCCTATGTGGGTTAGCTCCATGGCTGGGGATCTAACTTAGGCCGTATTATGGGCCATTGTGGTGATAGTGCTGAGACTTAAGCCCTAGTCTACCAGGGAGGTCCTCAAAGTTTGTTTTGATATTGGATAAGCATATTATTTGTTGAGCTAATTTAATGTTATGGAATACTAATATAAATGTTTAAAAGTTATATTTGAAGGTGGAAAAAATATTTTCATTATGGATCTGATTGTGGGTATTGTCTCAGAGGCTTGTAAATGTTATCTCTGAGACCTGTGGAATTGGTCATATTCTTTAGATGCAGACTTTACTATTTGAGGCCAATTGAAAAACTGGCATCTGTGATATAATGAAAGATGTAGTGATCATTTTATTTTACCTTAGATAATTTAGAATATTGTAAGAGCTAATATTCAGAATCATCTGGAATCATTGGTGAGCTGAGTCTGTGTGGGTGACTGTGGCATTATTTTCTCTCTGAGTCCAGGATAATGTATGTGTTGTTGCTTGGACATCCTCAGTGGCCACTTTGTTCTAGTGGGTTTAGAGTGAACCTCCTCTACTGTTTGTTCCCAATATTTGGTGTTGAGTTTTCATGGTTTCCATATTGTGGAAAATAAGCTAAGGTCATACATGTAACAACACTAAAAGTAGCCTTTCACTTGAGTCTGCAGGTAATTAATTTTATAGAACAACTTGTAGGGTGCTTATTTATCATTAGTGTACATTGGAAGGATTGTGACATTTGCAGTGACAGGTGACTATTTTCCTTAAGTACTGGAAGAGAACAAGAAGAACCTTTACAGGGGCCTCCCCAGTGGCACAGTGGGTTGAGCGCCATGCTGTGAAGCTGTCCACAGCTTTCTGCAGTGTGGGTTCGATCCCCGGCCAGCCAGGGCCAACTCACATGGTGAAGCTGAACTCTCCTGCCTTGCCTGCTGCTCCCCTCAGCAGTGTCTTTGATTCGTCTGCCTGTTCTGCCTCCCGCTCTGTCTCTGGTGAATTCTCTCATCCTCCCATGCCTCTGACTGTACCCCAGTTCTTGTATAAATACATATTTTTTTTAAAGATTTATTTATTTATTTATACAAGATCCGGGGTACAGGCCAGATGCGTGGGAGGGTGAGAGGATTCACCAGAGACAGAGCAGGGAACAGAACAGGCAGACTGAGGAAATACACTGCTGAAGGGAGCAGCGGGTGCGACAGGCAAGGTCTGTAGCACCATGTGGGACCCTTGCTGGCCGGCCGGGATAGAACCGGAGCTGCAGAGGCCACGGACAGCTTCACAGTGTGGCACTCAACTGCCTGCACCACCAGGGGAGTTCCCTAAATAAATCTTTTTTTTTTAAAAAAAGAAGAATCTTTACGATTTAAAGATAGTTTTTGTATCAAGAATTTTTATATGAACGAAGCAGGCTGAGGTCTGAGTATCCCTAACATACCAATGCTATGCTCATGTTCCGGGAAGACAGTCTTTTCTGTTAGCAGGGTATGTGGGTGTTTCTGCTGAAATGAATAAGTCTTATGTGATCTTATGTGAACCACAGATATTAATGAATATGTAGAAGGTACCTTAGTTAAGATTACAGGGAGATAATCAAGGGTTAAAACGAGTGGCCATCGTGTACAGTTCACTTAAATGTCTATGAATGAAACCTTGCGATTTTGTATCCCTCATTAGGGATGAAGAAGGTTGTGGCTTACACCCCATGCTGCCAAAACTGCTACAGCCAATGTGCTCATGAACAAAAGGGCACTGAGAAGCCGGTGTCTTGTCTTATATGCCTTCCTGTGTAGAACTCAGAACCCCAAAGAAAACTGAGGTGAGTGTCTGAGTTGATGCTTGGTGAGCAGCAGACCAGGTCAGGTTGCCAAGGAACAGCCCTTCAGTTGTGTTCCTCTTACACCTTGGAATCACAGAGCTGTAAGCATGAGGCAGCTTTGGAGCTGTAGCTGCCTAGTCCTTTTCCTATCAAAATAGCATCTCATAATCATATTATTTACTCTCTCAATGAAATCTTTTTGAAGTGTACTTGCCTACCATGCAGAAACTCTTTACTATGATGTGAAGGTGAGTGTGTACCTTGATTCTCCATCTACTCAATAGATCAGGTGGGCAGTGCTGATGCCTCTCCCCTGAGGTGGCCACTTCCATGACACTTCCTAGTCCTGCCAGTTGCTCTTCCTGCTGTTTGCTCAGGCTGTCTCCAGATTATGCCGACTAAACACAATTTTTTTTTTCATTAGGTGCGGCAGGCTGCGCTACCCATGCTGTCCTTTGACAAGGTCTGGGCATTGGGGGAGACTCCCAAGAAGAGAGGAGTTCCTGCACTTCCCAGAAGATCTGAACTAGGCTTCTTCAGAGAAGTCTGATGTCAGCCTGATTGGTTTTCCTTTGTATGTTATCTGTTTCTTCCCTCTTGTCAGCTTCATTATTTTTTCCTTGTCCTGGATTCTTGGGAGCTTTACTATTATGTGTCTTGCTGTTTTTTTCCTTTCGTCGTGGAAGTTTGGTGTTCTTCTTGCTTCTTGTATATCAATTCTCATCTCCTTCTTCACGTTTGGGAAGTTCTCTTTAATTATCTCCTTAAATATTTTCTCTGTTCCCACATCTCTCTCTTCTCCTTCTGGTATTCCTATAACTCTTATATTTCCTTTCCTCATGGAGTCATATAATTCCTGAAGTCATTCTTTGGTCTTTTTCCTTCGTACTTCTCTTTCCTTTTCTGTTTTGGTTCTTTTTATTTCTGTGTCTTCAAGAGTGCTTATTCGTTCTTCCATTTCATCTATTCTGCTTTCATTGCTTTTCCCAGAGTTCTTTAGTGCCTCCATTAATTCTTTGATCTCCTGCATTTCTTTTACTTCCCTCTTTAGGGACTCAATTTCATTCTTCTGATTGTTGATTATTTTTCTGTTATCATTGTTTTCCTTTATTAGTTCTGTCATTTTTTTAATCATGGCAATTTGAAGTTCTCTTTCTGGAAGGCTCAGAAGTTCTTCTAAGTTACTGTCGTTGCAATCTGGGGGGTGGTTTTCTTTTTGTGGTGTGCCTTTTTCCTAAGGATTTGCTAGGTTGCGTGTGGTTCTTCTATTCCCTACTGTCTGTTTTCTAATTTGCCGTATGCATTGGGACACTGTGTTGCTGGTACTGGCCGGCATCTTGGGTGAACTTCTCTGCTCCCCTCTAGCTCCTCTGGGAGCCATCTGTCGGTTTCAAGCAGTCTTTACTGAAGAAAGGTCCCTGTTCTAAAATGGCGATGCAGGGACACACTCCCCTGCGTGCCTGGTCTGCCCCGGCGGTGGGTTCCTGCTCCCCCTCTGGGCTCGGACTGCAGGCCAGAAGGGGCCTGGCGTGGTCTTCTGCCCAATTCTTGACTGGATTGTTTACTTTGTTTTTGTTGAGTCATGTGAGTTCTTTGTATATGTTTGTGATCACTGTCTTATCAGTTGTATGGAGTGTAAAAATTTTTTGCCAATCAGTAGGTTGTCTCTCTGTTTTGGTTAAAATCTCTTTTGATGTACAGGAGCTTTTCAGTTTGAATTTAAAACTGAGTGCTGCAGTCTTTTTGCTCATTTTAGTTCGAATTTAAAACTGAGTGTGGAGCTTTTCAGTTTGATGTAATCCCAGGTGTTTATCTTTTTGTTGACTTTGTTTGCTTTGGGTGATGAGTCTTTAAGGATGTTAATGAGCTGTATGTCTTGCAGTGTTTCACCTATATTTTCTTCTATGTATTTTATGGTTTAAGGTCTTATGTCTTGTTCTTTTTTCCATTTTGAGTTGATTTTTGTGCACAGTGAGAGGTAGTGGTCTCGTTTCATTTTTTTGCATGTGGTGGTCAACTTTTCCCAGCACCGTTTATTGAACAAACTGTCATGGACACAACACACAATCCATTAATTTTTCCCACCTTTGATCACAAGCAAAGCCCATGATCACTTAATGTTTCCTCACTTAATCTTGCAGACACATCAGCTCTACATTCCACATCGAGGCACA
Source organism: Talpa europaea (assembly GCF_964194135.1). Taxonomy (NCBI): domain Eukaryota; kingdom Metazoa; phylum Chordata; class Mammalia; order Eulipotyphla; family Talpidae; genus Talpa; species Talpa europaea. The sequence goes on along the minus strand of NC_140084.1, from coordinate 4,511 downwards.
CACCTTCACAGACAGGTCTTCATTTCTAATCTACTTTCTCTGTCACATGCATAGTTTCATAGTTACTTCTCTCCACACCTGGTCTCTCCACATTTACAATCACTTTATTCCTCACCTAGTCAGTACAGACACATGCACAGAAACACACACATAATCAATTAGTTGTCTTCTCACCTGGTCACACATACACAATATCTTCCTTTTCTCATGCAGTCTCTCTCCCACACATACATCACTATCAGTTTCTATTTCTCACCCAGTCTTATTTTTGGTGGCCTTGGGGTTAAGTCTCAGCACTGCCTCTCAGGCGGCCCTCCTGAGACAGAGTGGCCTGAGTTCGATCCCCTGCCAGGGACCTAACCTACATGACACCACAGACCTCTCCTGTCTCACTGGCTGCTCCCTTAGCAGTATATTTCAGTGGATCGTCCTGTTCTGTTCCCCACTCTGTCTCTAGTGAATCTTCTCATCCCCTCCATACCTCTGGTCTACACCCCAGTTGTTCTATGCAAAAATAAGTAAAATAAAAATCTTACAATAAAGGAATAATTCTTTTTTCCCACTGATTTATTTTTAAAGATTTACTTATTTATACAAAAGCTGAGGTACAGGCCAGTGGTGGGGGAGGGTGAGAGGATTCACCAGAGACAGAGCCGGGAGCAGAACAGGCAGATGGACCAAAAACACTGCTGAGGGGAGCAGCATGAGAGACAGGAGAGGTCTGCCGCCCCTTGTGGGTATCTCCCTGACTTGCTGGGAACTGACTCAGTGCTGCAGAGGATGAGGCCAGCTTCACAGTGCTGCGCTCAACCCACTGTGCCACTGGAGAGGCCCAGTATAATTCTTAAAAAAAAAAAAGGAATAATCTGCTTCTTTATTCCTAACTGGCCACAAAGATACAGAATCCGACTTCATTCCTCATCTATTCTCCTACACACCAGTGACCGACTGCTCACCTGGTCACAAACACACATCACGACCAGTTTCTTCAGTCTTCCGCAAGTTTACATACACAAACATTCAGATACTTTATTTCTAGTATGTGAAATTACTCTTTTCCTGGTCACACACATACATGGGCAAACATAATCAACTTCTCATTGCTTACCTGTCTCATGCACACACTTACATTTCCTGCTCCGTCCAGTCCCACGGAAGCAGTCGGTTACTGTACTCCTCACTAGTCACACGTGCAGAAACCAGTCACTTCATGCCACACCTGCTCTGTCCCACATGAGTACTTCATTTCTAACCCAGCCTCACATGCACATTCCCAAAGCAGTTTCCTTTCTGTGTCAGTCATAAGCTCACAAACACAATCTGTCATTTCATTTCTTATTCTGTGATAAATATGCACAAATGAGACACGTCATTCCATCCACACACACACAGATGCCAATACGCAATTTTTCCATTTTCTCCTTAGTCACACAGACACATGCATTAGTATGTTTCATTCCTAGTCACACATAATCAACATATCTATGAATTCATTCCTTGTAGAGCGTCAAAGGCCACTCTCAGTCATGGTTATCCTTTGACTTTAAACACACGCAAAATCATGTCTATGATGCAAATCTAGTTACAATTATTTTGTCATTGATTCACAAAAACATCACAGGCACTATCACATATCACAAAGCCCAGGGAGTACTGTAAGAGGTGTGGGTGAAGGCATGGGGTAGGTGTGGGTAAAGGTAGGGGTACAGGGTTTGGGGGTGGTTTGGGGTAGGATTAGGTTGTAGAGTACAGGGTTAGGGTATAGGTTAGGGTTTTGGGTTAGGGATATGGTTAGGGGAAAGTCAAGATCACAGGTCAACACTCACAGTAATTAGGGTTGATCTCTTCATGAACTCTGACCACTTCATGACACCAAGTTGCTATTCTTCACCTCTCCATGAACTCATTGACCACTTCATGACCACTTCATTGACCTCTCTATGACCCCCGTCCTCACCATGACCCCAAACACGTAGAATTGACCTCTTTAAGACCTCTGACCTCCTTATGT